>NC_142791.1:5037500-7437500 GCF_988280905.1 Pimephales promelas | reverse complement strand
GAAACCTCAGATATGTCTGTGTTCCCTATTCACACGGATACGCAAAAACGACTAAAACCACTGAATTATGTTGCCATGTCACTTTGTAAAGAAACACTACGCGCCTATAGACTGAACACGAAATGCACATGACGTCACCGTTTTCATGTTTTTGTCGTGTACAAGGAGACGATAAAGGTAACGTTTTCAAAAACGTACACTTTGAAACCCGTTTTCAAAAGTTTGTGTTTTCAGGCCCCCGAAATGCAGTTGTCATGTAAATGAACGGCCAAAATGCATAAAATGTTTTCCGGGTTTGCTTGAAAACCGTGCCATGTAAACTGCCTCTAAGTCTTTTTTTATCTTTCCTCATAAAAGGATGAAATATTGGACCTGCTGTAAAAGGAAAACCTCAGACTTCAACACGTTTCTGTCCCTGGAGGGATGTACCCGAGGAAAGCATCAGTGGAATATGAAAGATACAGTAAGTGCCTACCGTGAGATTTAAATGTCAAAGAACTTTATTACTTTTTCTTATTATTTTGTAGATGGCAATGATGCTGCATTTTTACATACACTCCAATAAAACAGTGTAACAACACTGTGCAGCTCTAGCAGGCTCAAATGCAACTTTGACCAAATTATTGAATACATTTACATGTGAATCTTGTTTTAAGTTGAGGATGACTTTTTTTATATATATATTTGTGTATAGGGAAAAAAGGTTGTACCATGCAAGTTTGATTGGCACCAAACAGGAAGTCAGGTCATCATTTCCATTTATGCCAAAAATTCAATACCTGAGCTGAGCTCGGTGGAGGGGAACAGTACTGTTGTAAGTCATCAAGGCTAAATTATTTTCAAAATTCTGTATACTGGTAGTTGAAAATTTTCCAAATAAGGCTATATTTTTTTTTTTTGTTCTTGCAGCTCAAAATCCACATTATATTTGAAGGAGAGAAAGAATTTGAACAGCAGATCAATTTGTGGGGGGTGAGTATTCAGTTGTAAAGTACTTTTATCAAACTTTTTTCATTAAAGCTTGAAGTGAATACATTTTGTGGCAGTAGTGTTACTGGATAGAATAAAAAAAGGGTATCCCAAAGTTGTCTTTATATATTAAAAATTATTGTAATTTCACAATATTTTATTCCAAATCATGCCTAACATCACTTAACTGTTCTAAAATGATTGTAAACCATGAGGTTTATTGCATTAATATTTACATTTAGTAATTTAGCAGACGCTTTTATCCAAAGCGACTTACTGTACAACTGAGGGCTAAACCAAGTGAGGCAAAAACAACGCAAGTGCTCAAAATACAAAGTTCAGACATTGCATGGGGTAGCATAAGCCAGATAAGCAGGAATTTAAAAGAAAAGGATTTTTTTTGAGTTATGTTAAATGCTCACGGAAGAAGAGTTTTCAGATGTCTTTTAAATGCCGAGGGATTCTGCATTCTGGATTAGGGTGGGGAGATCATTCCACCAGCATGGTACTGTGAATGAGAATGTTCTGGAAAGTGATTGAGGCTCGCTGTGGATTAAAGTGGTGCTAATATGAACGTCAGCACCACTTTAATTTTTTTTTTTTATATTGTCTTTTTGCTTTTCCCTAAGGTGATCAATGCAAGTAAAAGTTTGGTGAACATGATGGCTACCAAAATTGAGGTTTTGTTGAAGAAGGCAGAGCCAATGTCATGGGCCCGGCTGGATCTTCCACCTCCTCCAAAGGATAAAGAGAAAGAAAAAGATGTTGATAGTGAGGATGAGTGTGATGATTAAATGAAGAGACTGTAAGAAGACCAATATTCTTAGCTCTGAGTGGGAATCATTTTTATCTGATTCCATGGTTTGATGTATAATGAAGCATGAATGTTATGTCAATTCTCAAATCTTTGTCCAAGGTCACATTATAAATTTATTGTACAAAGCTTGTTAAGAGTTTTTGTTTGTTTTTTAAGAAAGCTCACACAGTTATTCTGTGAATAGGTTATATTGATTCATACCAAAATTTGTCCAAACTTGGAGTGTTCCTCATTCCATTTTTTTTTTTGGCTGAAGCAAATAGTATGGAAGCTTGTTTCCACCATAGAATGAAAAATATAAAAGGTGATTGCAACTTTTTATCTCACAATTCTGACTCACAATTGCGAGTTTACTTAAAGTCAGAGTTGCGTGATATAAAGTCGCAATTGCGAGATATAAAGTCAGAATTGCTTGATATAAAGTCGCAATTGCGAGATATAAAGTGAGAATTGCGAGATATAAAGTCTGAATTGCGAGATATAAAGTCTGAATTGCGAGATATAAAGTCTGAATTGCGAGATATAAAGTCTGAATTGCGAGATATAAAGTCTGAATTGCGAGATATAAAGTCTGAATTGCGTGAAATGAAATCTGAATTGCGAGATATGAAGTCAAAATTGCGTGATATAAAGTCAGAATTGGGAGAAAGTCAATTATTTTATTTTTATGTTCAGTGGCGGAAACAAGCTTCCATACGAATAGTCATTAAAGATGCATTCATTAATATTGGTTTGAGTAAGTTCACAATTGCTAATGAGTTTGTGAAACTGAGAAAAAGGAGAGAAAAAAAAAAGGCCCTGGAAAGTTTTTGAAAACAAACATACATGGCCTTGAAAATACATTTTAATAATTAAAAAATTAACATTTTACAATATAAAAAATTATATTACCTCCAGTCCACTAATGTGTTTTTTTGCAAATACTTCGTGGCCCATGCATACTAGCTTTCTTGATTTACGTTAGTTGCTTGGTATTCAAAATTGTAAATGCTGTGAAACGGTTACAATGACAATTTAAAGACACCTGTTCCTTTTTGTTTAAGGGATTAATCCGTGTTACCGGGGAGTAAATCAATTTTTCCAAACCACAAAAGCTGCTCAAGTATCGAAAGTTTGATTTGAATCATTGTCTAGCGTCAAGCACGTTAATATCTATATTTTATAAATTTAGGTGTTCCTGGGGAAATTTGTGCACTTTATGGTGTAAAACTAAGACCAGTCACTATGGCGCAAAGCCAATGTTACAGTGGGTAACAGCCATTACCAACACCAAACAAGACATTAAGTGGCTCTGGTGGGGTTTACTACAAAAAAATAAATAAATAAAACTGTTACCTTGCAAGCACGATCTTTCATGAAAAGATTCCCCTGAAAATCAAGAAAAATAAGCCAGAATATGCTGCAAAAAAAGTACTTTATTCAATTGAAGCTTTTAAAAATATTTATATCAAAAGTCAAATCTTTTTTGGACCTCAGATGCTCCAAAGACAAAGTTTGCGTCTGTGGCTTCTGTCGTCAGGCACTGATCTTCACCATCCTGATTCAGTCAAGGAGAGCGCCGTGGGAAGATGTCAGAGGGTAAAAAAAAAAAAAGTGAATGGATTTGATGGAAAAGTTCGTCGCAATGAAAACACTTGACAAGAAACTAAGTGAATCGGAAACACCCACCTCACTGAAATACTTTTCTATAAGAGCTTGAGCTGCTCTATAAACAGTATTGTTCTCATGGTTTTGAAGAAATTCAATTCGATCCAGCCCTCCCACCTCCTCCACCAACAAACAAAGCTTATCCACCTCACCAAGTTTCTCAGCAGCCTGCAGAAGGTACAGAATTGATATTTTAGCATCTCAATGCAAGCACTGGGAGTTGCAGATTTCACAAACAGTGAACTCACCAAGAAAATGTTATTTATGGCATCCAGGATGACCAGGACCGTCTTCGTGTCTTTAACTTGAAGCAAGTTCAAGATGGCTTCTAAACCACCACACTTGACCAGATGAACAACTTGATCTACAGTTCCACCACTTGTGTAGTTAGTCACTGCCCATACTGCCTCTCGCTGGGTTTTGAAATCACCCTGCAAAACAAAGAGTGAAAGTATTCCCAAAGTGTCAAATGCTTTGTTTGTAACCCATTGTATCTCCGAATTAGAGATCCATTTATGAATACCAGTTAGAATAGAAGTATTGGTGAACAAATACAAAAATTAGACTACCACTGCAGCCCAAAAAGGTTTTGGTTAAAGTAAATTCAGAACCACAAACATTAAAAACAGAAGTTCTTGACAAGACATTCATTGTTACCATTTACTTGTACAACTCTGTCCTTTCCATACAAGTACTCCAGAGATTTGACAACACATGTTACAGTATACTTTTCCCAAATGGAAAAGAAACCACATTTCAAAGGGCCTCGGGAGTGACTACTTGTATAATTGGCCTCATTTTATGCCCAGCTTTAGGAGAAGCATGCAATCATGTTAAAGAACGTTTTATAGGCAACTGTGGGGGAAGGAAACTCAAAAGACTGTTATGACATACATTCCTTAGAAGATCCACCAGAGGAGCCAACAATCCACACGTGATGAGCTGTTGAATCTGTTGGCAGGGTCCAGCTGCAATGTTGGACACTGCCCAAGCTGCCTCCTTCTGAACACTGGACTTAGGGTGTCGCATCAGCTGGGGCAAGGCACTCAACACGCCTCCATCAATGGCCGCTTGAGTCTGCTGGTCTGAACCGCTGACAATGTTCCCAATTGACCGTAGGGCTGGTGTCTAGAGAATATTGGTGAAAATCTTGAACAAAACATGAACAAAAAGGTAAAAACACTAGAATACAGTACTTACCACCACAGAGAGTTCCTCAAAGCCCAACAGCTCAACCAACCGTGGAAGAATTCCAGTCTTGATGACTACATCAATTCGTTCATTGGGTCCATCAGTGAGGTACGAAATAGCCCAGCATGCATCAGACAGGACGGATTTGTCACTGTGGTGGAGCAGTTGGATTATGGAGGGGAGCATTTGTTGGACAGCACTGAAACGAGGGAAGGGGTTCTTGTTCCTACAAAGGTTCGACAGGGTCCATGTGAGGTTGCGAAGGTATCCCACCTGCGAAACATTTTTGTGGTTAACACATTCTGCATGTTTAACAGTTGCCTTTTCAGAGATATCGGAAGTACAGAAGAAACTCACAGGAGCATCTGGTGTGATGCGTGCCAACAACACCGGGATTACGCCACAGTCAATCAAGGCATCTCGATAAGATGGACCATCACCTAAAATGGAAGAATGAACACTGTGGCAAATGTTTCCAAAACTTCATAGTACAGCTAGCAACTTTTTCAACTAAATACCCAAGATCCAGCAAGCATTATAGTGCAAGTGTAGCCTTGAAATCTAGACGCACCCTAGCGGCAGCAAAAATTATTTCGCAGCCAGTGTGGTCTAGCAACTCTCCATAGGTGTTTCAGCTGGAAAAACCAAACTCTGGTCAGGCCAATCACATTGTACATAGAGTTGGCGCGCAGGCTTGACATAATGACAGAGTTGGTTCGGTTCACTGCTACTTGAAAACAGAGAATGACTGCTGCTGGCGAACAACTGTCTTTCGATTTGGCTTTGACCGCTACTCTGGATGATTTGAACTGAAGCTTTACGTTGAAACCAGAACAAAGAACGGCACTTGAGTCATTTTAAAAAAAAAAAGTGTTCGGAAAAAAGTGTTTTGCCAACTGGATACAGTAAAAGTTTAAGATCAACTTGCTCCACTGGTGGGAAAACACATGGGACTCAGTCGTCACCTTTGTTGTTCTGATTGGTTGTACCTTTCCAATTGCGTGCAGAGAGAATTTGAAAGACAACCGTTTATCCCGCCCCTCGGATTGAGCCCGGTCAATGAGGAGTTCCCAGACCTAACATCTTGATGTAGGTCTGACATGCCAGGCTAGAGCAAGTGTTCAACTCCCATGTTCTTTTAGGATGTAGAGGCCCCCCGAAGCTCAAAGTATTCTCACCTGCAATGTTGCCTAAAGCCCAGACAGCCTGCTCACTGATGTTCAGCATTGGTGAAGCCAGCAGGGAGATGAAGGCTGGTACCGCTCCATGCTCTACCACTTGCTTTGTGTGCCAAGAAGTGCCAGATGCAATATTAGTAAGAGACCAGGCAGCCTCAAACTGCAGCGTAGGGTCATCATTCCTCCCTAGAAACTCCACAAAGCGAGTCAGGAGTCCTGCTTCAACGATCTCTTTAAGGGGAGGGTTCCTCTCCCGGGAAAGCAGCTTCCTGTAGAGATCAATTTGAAGGTTTATAATGCTCTGTAACATGATTAGAGATGATTGCTAGTTAAGTTAAGATTTAAGATTACTGTACCTAGCTGTTTGACAACCTTGTCTCTGCATCTCTGGGCAGTTAGAGTTCACACTTGCAACAATCTCTTGAATCGTTGCAGATATGACCTTAACAAGATGAAAACAGTGAGATGCAGGAGTACTGTAAAAACGTGCGTTTTAACTGAAGACAGAAGTTGTAAATACCTGTTCGTTTTCAATGTTAAACTCTGGTGATTGAGGTTCCTCATCTCCCAAGGATGAAATATTTCTCCTCTTCAGAATACTTTCAACCCTTTGAGCTTTTCGAAGCTCAACACATTCGGCGATTCTGCGGTCACGCATTTTCTGCAAGCAGAGATAGGGTGTGTGAATCCATCAAAAGATTAAGGAGCGAACAGTTGAAGGTGGAAAAAAAAATAGCCAGAATGGATGCACAGCTCACCGTTGGCTCCTTGCCCTTATTTTTGAACTTAGACATGCGTTTATCAGACAGGTTTTCTGTAGGCATTTTGACACCCAATGCACTAGCCAGGGGCAAATCACTCCTAACAAAATTCAACAAGAGGTTTTAAGATCAAACGTGACAATAACTGCTAAAGCAGAACTGACAGTGTGAGTTTGTGTACAAAACAGATCTCTCAGTGCTAGACTCAACTGCAATACAATTTTAACCAGCTGCAAAGAGCATTAAATAGACACGCACAATTAGAATCAGGTGATATCAATTTATTTATTTGAGACACACCTCAAATAAGAGAATTCGCCCTTTGTTTGCTGTGTATTAGATGTTATTTCACGTTTTAGATCACGTGAACAACAATGATAAAATTCAATCAATTAACAACGAATGTCACAGCCTAATAAAAAAAATATGATTTTGAAGCTTTTGAAATGTGTGCCTGTGAAACAAGTATGTTATTGCCATCTAGAGGCCAATGGTGATATAACAAGACACAGAAAAGCTGTATTTGCTAGTGCTGCTGTCTTTTTGAATGAATGTCCTTTTTTAAAAGGCATTACATTTTATTTTATAATAAATAATATTAATATAAAATTTTAATATATTTTAATATAAAACATATGATACCTCAACTTCATAGTGTCACTTGCTCAAGAAAAACTCATTTGAAAGCATTACATATTTTACAATTAAATGTTTTATTGCTATAACTGTAGGCCTGTATAGCATAGTTATGGATGTGATCTAATTCCCCAACCAAGGGTTCAAATTAATATGAATTGTATTATTATATTGGAATATATGTAGTAAAATAAAGAGGTACATTTAACATTTCTTATTTGTCTTACTCAAACTTCTCTCTTCTGTACAGCAAAACAATATCAGATAGACTGGACACAACCACAGAACTGTCAAAACTTCCTCGTTAAAACGAGCTACTTGGTTAGTCTGTTGTTTAGATTAAAAGTGAATCAAATCACATCTAAATGAATTTTTAAAGTGTCACAGTGCACCAAAGTGCAGTATAGATTTTATAAGGATGAAGTAAAAAAAAAAAAAAAAAAAATCGTACTAGAGAAATATATATATATATATATATATATATATATATATATATATATATATATATATATATATATATATATATATATATATATATATATATATATATATATATATAAATCAATAATAAACAAACACCACAAATGCATCTAATCCAAACCTATTGGTCCTTACAAAGTGACAAATGCCTCATCAAACAAATACGTCTTGAGACATGTTTTAAACATGTTTACAGAGCTAGAGGATCTGATAGACACAAGTAAACCATTCCACAACATAGGGCCAGCAACTGAGAAAGCACATTGCAAAAGTGTGCAACTGAATAATATTAATTATAAAACTAAATGACACCCTGTATGTTGTGAGTTATGATCTGGTGTTGATAGTTGGTAATTAAGTGATGGGATTGTAAAAGCAAAAGTTTATAAACAGCACTGACATACGATAAATGATATATATTTTTTGAGTTACCAGATGATGGCGCTGTGCCCGTATGACTAAGGCAAGTGGTCAAAGCTCTGCATTAGTCCTGCAATACATATTTAATAGAACAATTCAAATAAAAAAAAAACGGTTTCTAGTCAATGAATGACCAGATTCTTGAACCTTTACAATTTTTTATAATGACTTTTAATTAAAAAAAATATTTAGCTTACCCCCACCAAGATGTTAATAAAAAGATGAGCCTTAAAATAATGGACATTAAATACCTCTTTAGTTTTTTTTTAAACAGAGACGTTTATGGGTATACGAAATAAAAGAACACCTGACAATTTTTTTTTATTTTATTTTTTTTTTTAAGTTAAATTTTTTTTTAGCCTTTTCTTACACAAACAGATGACTGCGAGTATGTAACTTCTGTATGGTTTTCATCTTCATGGACTGTTAGAACAAGATGTAAATATTTAGAAAAATATATGTCACGTGACGCGCGCGAGAGTTGTTGCTGAAGTGAACGCGCATCGCACGCGCTTATACACCCAGAGACACTCCGATTGTGAGAAGAACACGAGCTTTGGGACCAAAACAACGACCGAACGGTAAGTTTCATTATCACTGGTGTTTTTATAACCATTAGCGTTGGTATTTTAACACTTTTCAATCTAATGCCTCACGCTTAAGTTCATGTATTTCTGGTTATTTCAACGGTCATGTGCTTCCTTAGTGAGTTCTTCATGTAAGTTGTAAATTAAATGTTATGGCATTGGCAACATATGAAGTGCTATTTTCATTGCCATACACAGATTCAGATTCACTGGATTATGGTTGATGCGCCAGACTGTATTTCAGCACCATGGACAGCTCAGACAACAGCGAATGGGATCATGTAACTTTTGAGTCTGACACTTAATTAATCAATCAACCAATTAAGTAATATCTTGCTAATGTTTAGTGTCTTTTAAAAATGTACTATCAAATGAACAAAATAATGTACAACAGCTACAACAAAGAAAAAAGAATCCGTTCATCCATTAGCAAACTGTCTACACAGTATGGATTTGTACTATTGAGTTACTGTTGGCAGTTATTTGTACTATTGAGTTACTGTTGTGTTAAAGGAATGTGTCCTGTCGTTTTGTAAAACTTATAAAGATATGCTACTGTCCAGTCCTGGCTGTTTAAAAATGCATCGCAGTTCCTTTGAAGTTCGAGCGCAAAACATGCAGTAGCAATATGGACACAGTATGAAGGATCAATCTTATTAAGTATACATGGGGTTCTGTTCACACAGTGGGCTCCTATCAGTCAAACAAAAAGTATAGGATACATCCCTCTCCCGTGTTTTCTTGACGTGACGTCATTTGGTATGATTTCTCCTCCATGTGATCTGTAAAAGTATGAGATATTGCCCTCAGATCCTGTAAGCTATATATATGATATAATGGCTGGCTTATAAGTAACCAACAATTATTCTGGGGAATTCTGTATTTATCTCTCTAAGCTGTCTAACTCCTTTTTAATGAAATTAATAATTCATTTAGAGTAATGAAAATGAGGTAAAGGGTAAAGAAATATAAATATTCAGTGGCTGCAAATCTGCATAAGATCATCATCTTCTGGGCCTCAGTGTTTTGGAAAATCTCTGAGGTTATGAATACATGAATCTGAATCAATACATCTTTTAAGAATTGTCATGCTTATTGTTTCTAACAGGTATTAATGATGCATCCCATTACTGAGATCTGACTGGAATAAGCACATTTCACCAACTTCTTCATGTGCGTTTCAACTTTGTTTTCCTCCTGATCTCGAGATATTTAGAGGAAGGCAGAAAAATCCTCACTCTTTAGAATAAGACGTTGCCCTGGCGACAGCTCATCCTTATCACGACTCTCACAAATATGCACCTCTGTGATTCAGTGGGAGGTTGATGATCTCTAGGGACATAGCTCTGAAGATTTCTGCTTCTTGTGACTCTTTCAGATGCCCCGAGGAACCTACTCGTATTCCACACTCTGATCCGAGAGGGCCGAGGAAATGGGGATTTTACATTTGCTGTTGTTTGTGCTGATCGGAGACAGATTGGGTCCCACGCGGCCGGATAATTTAGCCAAGGCCCAGGCCAGCGAGCGACGCGTCTTGGCCCACATCCCCGGCGACATCATCATCGGGGCGCTCTTCTCCGTCCACCACCAGCCGCCAGCCGACAAGGTCCACGAGCGCAAGTGCGGTGCCGTACGGGAGCAGTACGGCATCCAGCGGGTGGAGGCCATGATGCACACCCTGGACCGCATCAACGCGGACCCACACATCCTACCCAACATCACGCTGGGCTGCGAGATCAGAGACTCCTGCTGGCATTCGGCCGTGGCTCTGGAGCAGAGCATAGAGTTCATCCGTGACACCCTGGTCTCGGCCGAGGAGGAGGAGGGCATGACCAAGTGTTTGACTGAAGATGGAGGGACTCCCATGAAAGGGAAGAAGCCCATCGTGGGGCTGATCGGGCCTGGGTCCAGTTCTGTGGCCATCCAGGTTCAGAATCTCCTTCAGCTGTTCAACATTCCCCAGATTGCGTATTCGGCTACCAGTATGGATCTCAGCGATAAGTCTTTGTACAAGTACTTCATGAGGGTGGTGCCCTCCGACGCCCAGCAAGCCAGAGCGATGGTGGACATCGTCAAACGTTACAACTGGACCTACGTATCTGCCATTCACACTGAAGGTACGTGATCTCTCTCTCTCTCTCTCTCTCCGAAGGGAAGCGGCTTTCTTCTCGGTTATCGTGAGATTTTCCAACACCAACAGAATCTGCCCTGAAACTCTTTCTTTTGACCAGATCTCCACCAGCATGTAACACTATTATTTAAAGTACTAAATCTTCCACATTCTCAAAGTGATAGATTTCCAGAGGGATTTTTTTTAGGTGATAATTATAATGTGTCACTCTATCTGTTGTGGTTCACCTTTATCTAGGCCTAATAAATCTCTTTATTATTCATAGAGGGAAATGACACATCACAGTCTTTATAAAGTGTGTATGACTGGATGCAGAATGTGCAACATATAGTCAAGATCTAGGAATTTGTTCATAATTTTTTAGTGCTTTTTTATTCAATTGTACTTTGAAAAGATTTAAAGAGTTAGTTCACCCAAAAATGAAAATTAAGTCATTAATTACTCACCCTCATGCTGTACCAACCCCGTAAGACCTTCGTTCGTCTTCGGAACACAAATGAAGATATTTTTGATTAAATCACTCCTACATAGGCTCCTTAAGGGATTGAAACTTGACGGCCCAGAAAGTCATTGAAGAAAATGTTTAAATATTCCATGTGACTACAGTGGCTCAACTATAAGTTTATCAAGCGACGAGAATACTTTTTGTGCAAAAAAACAAACAAAAATAACGACTTTATTCGACTATTCCTTTTCTTCCTTCTGGGCCTGAGACGAGAGTTCATGAGATTTCCACGAGGCATGCGCGAGAACTACGTTATTTTTCTACTACTTCTCGTTCAGTCCTCGCGCATGCGTCATGGAAATCTCTCGAACTCTCGTCTGACATTTTCTTCATTGACTTTCTGGGCCGTCAAGTTTCAGTCCCTTAGGGTGCCTATGTGGTTGTGATACAGCTCTCAAATTTAATCAAAAATATCTTCATTTGTGTTCTGAAGACGAACGAAGGTCTTACGGGTTGGTACAGCATGGGGGTGAGTAATTAATGACTTAATTTTCATTTTTGGGTGAACTAACCCTTTAACTGCACTAAGTCAAACTCTAAATCTTTGAGTATCATGCTATTGTTTTTTTATTAATATTTTGAATGATTTTTTATTTTTATTTAGTTTTGTTTTGTAATTTTAGTTAAAGTTTTAGTAATTTGGTTGGGTGCTCTTGTAATTTTGTTTATTTATTTTAATATAACTATATAGTAGTAATGGCAACAATAAACCACCATTAAATGCATCCAAAATAAAAGTTTGTGTTTACATAATATGTGTAAACCATTCCAAGTTGATTCCATCAACACCAGATTAGAAATAACTCACAACTTACAGGCTATCATTTAGTTTTATCATTAATAATATTCAGTTTTACACTTTTACAATGTGCTTTCTCAGTTGCTGGCCCTATGTTGTGGAATGGTTTACTTGTGTATGTGTGTACTGTGTATACTTATTTTTTGTATTTAAATACACACATATGCATGATGTAGGCCTATATTTAAGACAAATGTGTTATTTATATATAAAATATTTATATTTTACATGTAATATAAAGTATGTATAAATATACAGTACACTGTAATAAAATATTTTCAAGATTTGTTATCACAACATTTTTTCTTTTGTCAAATCAACATAATAATTTATTTAGTTCAGATAACTTATTATTTTGAGTTTCTGATGATTAAATCAATCTGCTTCATTGTATTAACTCACTTTTTTCAGTTCAATCAACTTACATTTTTAAGTTAAACCAACCACATTTTTTTACAATATACATGCGAATATTTATTAAATATATACACGCATATGTGTGTATTTATATATACAAAATTATTATGCACAGTACACACACATATATTATGTAAACTCAAACTTTTATTTTGGATGCAGTTAATCACGGTTTATCGTTGCCCAGTTTTATTCTTTTAGCTTTTTTACTGTATATTACAAACTCAAGCAGATTGGCTGGAAGACTGATGACCTCACAGACAGGTGTTAATTGCCAGCGGGTGGTTAAATGTGGAGCCCACCACAGTTTTCACCCACATACAGAACAGGGAGCTGTGAAAAGCTCCATGATGTTGATTCATTTGCTTACATATCCTGTAGCTCCTTTTTTTTATTATATTATACTTTGACATTTGTAATTGTAATTTGTT
The DNA here is from genome assembly GCF_988280905.1 of Pimephales promelas. Classification (NCBI taxonomy): domain Eukaryota; kingdom Metazoa; phylum Chordata; class Actinopteri; order Cypriniformes; family Leuciscidae; genus Pimephales; species Pimephales promelas. The sequence continues at coordinate 7,424,531 of NC_142791.1, read as the reverse complement.
GAGCTCATGTGTAGGCAAATGTATGATTTTGTCAGAAGAGTCAGATGTTCTCTGAAAATAGTTTGAAGATTTGGTTTTGTGTTTAAGGTGTGATGGTTTTGACAAATGCGTTTTTAGCAGTAATGAAAGCTTCGTGTATAATAGTGAAATTTACTGTATTTTTTACTTTAAAAAAGGTCATTTACTGGAGGTTTATTGATGTGCAAAATGATGTGCCAAGCAGAATCATGATTTGTCTATCTATCGTTTCATCATGTTCAAGAGCGTCTTTGATGTCTGCACACAGCGTACACACAATGAATGGTTAATAGCCACACAAACGTATTGTGTTGCTGCTGTGCTTTTGTTTTGTCCTTTTTTTGGCCTCATGACAGATCACAGAACACGCAGAAATCATTAACTGAAAGGCGACCATGATGATCATTTACATCTTTAGCTCTGTTTTCACTGTCTGTGGGCGTTTAATGAATTTTCCTGTGTGAATGAACACACTGTTTAAAGACTTGTCTGCAGTGTCAGTCTCTCTGTAGGAGGGAAAGAGACAGTTGAGGTCATCAAAATATCTGTTACGGTGTGCAGAGTTCATTTTAGCCACATTTGTTATTGCTTCTTGTGACCAACCAATTGGATTTTGAGACCACTTGATTTCTGATCTTTATCGGTGAAATGCCTGGAAAATATTATGTAACTCAGATTTTTTTTTTTTTGTTAGACATCCATCCATCTGAGACAGAAAGTTCTAGTGAAGTTTGAACACAGCAAGAGAATTAATTCACCCAACTGGCACAGAGTAATTGAGCGAAAGATTTGAAGAAGTCCCTCCCTGGGGAGAGAGATTAGAGATGGAATCATGCGCATTTGGAAGTGAATTTCTCAAATGTAAATCATCAGAGGGATGAGATGCATTTGATAGTCATGACGTTATACATGGGTGACACACTTATACCGTGATCATTTTTACACAGTGGCATTAAAGTGAACAGGAAGTCTGGTGCTAAATAACCTTTCATTGCTCAGTGAGGGATTGAGAGATCATTCACTTGTTTTTATTATTTCAAATGTAGATATCATCATACTGATTTTTGCAATTTTAAAAAACATTTTAGAACGTTTTAGAGTGCGGCAAACCACAAAAAAATCCATTACTAATACATACTGATGCTTGCGTTGTTGTTTTTGTTGTTTCATTTCCTGGAGGAATTTGTCATTAATTGACCGTTGTTAGTTAAACGATTACAAAACAATATTTAAAGCTAGTTAAAGTGTTACAACAATAACTAATATTTCACATTTTATCATACAGACACTATACTTTGGGGTTGCTAAGATTCTTTATTCTCTGCATTTATTTAGTATAATAAAACAGTAATATTGTATTTGTAATAATGTAATTTATTCCTGTGATGGCAAAGTATCATTACTCCAGTCTTCAGTGTCACATAACTCTAAATCTTTTCAGAAATCATTCAAATATGCTGATTGGCAAAACACTTAAAAAAATAATATTTTGTGGAAACCATGATCCATTGATGAACAGATTTTTTTAAAGAACAGCATTGATTTGAAATAGCAATGTATAACAATACAACAAAACATTATAATTGGCTTTACTGTTACTTTTAATCAATGAAGTATTAATTTCTTTTATTTTTAAATCTTGCTAGCCCCAAGTATTTGAATGGCAGTGTACATTATTAATATAATGAGACATTATTAATGGAGTAGTTCACTTTTGGTGATAATTTACTCACCCCCATGTCATCCAAGATGTAAATGGCTTTCTTTCTATAGTCGAAAAGAAATGAAGGTTTTTGATGAAAACATTCCAGGATTTTCTCCATATAATGGACTTCAATGGGAACCAAACGGTTCAAGGTCCAAATGAGAGTTTCAGCGCAGCTTCAAAGGGCTTTAAACGACACCAGACGATGAATAAGTGTCTAATCTAGCGAAACTATCGATCATTTCAAAATGCACAAATTTTGTTTTATAAGCACAAATGCTCGCCTATATGGAGAAAATCCTGGAATGTTTTCATCAAAAACCTTCATTTCTTTTCAACTGAAGAAAGAAAGACGTGGACATCTTGGATGACATGGGGGTGAGTAAATTATCAGCGAAAGTTTTTTTAAAAGTGAACTACTCCTTTAATGGGAACACTAAAATGTTCTGCGTAACAGTACAGTTCCTATTGGTAGAGTTCCTTGAGAGTTTTCCCCTTGACAAACACAGCATACTCGCTGGAATGCTAATAGCAAACTGGGGTTAAATGCTTTCCTTTGGGATGCAGTGGTGATAGGGCATCTCAGTGACTTCACAGTTCACATAACACCCCTGCAAAATTTGAACCTGCAACCTTTTGGTTACAAGTCCAGACCAGTCCAGTGTATCACTAGCAGAGAATTTAAGCGGTGTGTTTGCTTTTTATCAAGCCATCTCTGCAGTTGTATCAAATTCGCACCTCATAAAATGCGTGAAGACTGGGAACATTCCTCACACAAAAGTAGGTGACCTATTTTTTATGTAAATTGGGGGAGTTTACCCCTGACGCTTTGTGAAAGAGGGGCACCATGGCCTGTTTTTCATTAGTTTTTCTAAGCATGAAAAAGTGAAATCTATTTATGTTCGTACTAAATATATACGGGAAGCAAAGCACAGAACACAGAACAGTAAATCTGACATACATTACTTTTTGTTCAATAGAGCAAACTGCTCGAAAGGGTAATTTCTAATTTCATAAGAAATCTACATTTCCATGATTTCTAAAAATAGTGTTCAATATTCTATTGAAAAACAATCTCACATTTTCCTCCACTGGTCCACTCATTATTTGCTGGTAATAAGGATGAAGTAGGATAGATATTATTTCTAAACACCAGAAGAACTAATGATGAGAATAAAATGTGAGAAACATTGTGCTGTTCTTAACTGTGAGTAGCACCTATGACTCATTTCCCCCCTGAAGATTTTAACAGTCATTTCAGCATGATTTTGACAGGTTGAGCTTCAACCTGATTGTTTTGTGCACCAATCAACATGTTTGTGACATCTATTGCTGTCACAGAGTTATATTCTAGCTGTACAATTTCAAGCTGTTTTATATTAAAAACACAATGAATTATTTTATATAAATATTTTATTGAATAAACGTTTAATCAAAATGCTAATATAGTATTATATAAAATATATAATAAATAAAATAATATATTTTACAGACACTTATATAATATAAACACAACATAGATGCATTTTATATATTTATTTTTTTATTAATATAATATAATATAATGTAATATAATATAATATAAATTAATGCAATACAATACAATATAATATAATATCAACAGGTGATGTCCGGCCAAGTGCGAGATACAAAGTCAGAATTGCGAGGTATGTGAAAAAAAGTGCGACTTTTTATCTCACAATTCTGATTTTTTTTCTCAAAATTGCGAGTTTACATCTCACAATTCTGACTTTATAACACATAATTGCGAGTTTATGTTTTCTCAGAATTGTGAGATATAAACTCACAATTGCAAGTTATCAGGCCAATTCTAAAAGGAAAAAAATAACTTTCTCCCCCCCCCCCCCTTCCCCCCAGAATAGTTTATATCTCACTATTCTAACTTTACAACACGCAATTTCGACTTTATATCTTGCAATTCTGACTTTATATCTCACAATTTTGACTTTATAACACGCAATTGCCACTTTATATCTTGCAATTCTGACTTTATATCTCACAATTTTGACTTTATAACATGCAATTGCAACTTTATATCACGCAACTCTGAATTTATATCTCGCAATTCTGACTTTATAACACGCAATTACGACTTTATATCATGCAATTCTGACTTTATATCTTGCAATTCTGAGAAATGAAGTCAGAATTGTAAGATAAAAAAAAATCGCAATTGCCTTTTTTTATTTTTCATTCTGTGAAACAAGCTTCCACAGAGCTGTCACACAAATAAAGTATTAACACATGCAAAAACTCGAGATCCAACAAAATATTAATAGATGATTATGTTGAAGTCAGTTTGTCACTTACTGTCATGTTTAGTAGTTTCATTGTCTTCTGTTTCATTTCTAGCCATGGTTTTGTCACTGTGTTTGTTCAGTTAATGGTAAAGGAAGTTTACCTTCCTTGCTTTCATATGCTGCCTTTTTGTTTCCTGTTCCTATCAGTCATTAGTTGTCATGGTTACAGATTGGTACACACCTGGTTCTTTTTGAGTTCTCTTAGCTCACAGTCTGTTCTGTAGTGTATTCGGTGTACTCTTACCCTATGTGTGTAAGCTGTTGTGACCTGGATTTTTTCTTGTTTGGATAACTCTTCCTGGTTTTGTTGTGTTAAATAAACTCTTTAAGTAGCAAGCTATCTGTTCACACACTTCCTTCGTCTTCCTCCTTAATTCCATGTGACAGCAGTAGTTTGTCAAATAATATAGTCAGTACCTTAACCAAAGTTTAGTTTTGTTCTTCCCTCATATTTAAGATGTTTTAAAATGATCAAATTTTCCTCTATTTTGATGGTTTACATAGAACTTGTATGTCATTAAAACAAATATCCCCTCTGGACATCACTTTTGGCCACTACTGTAATATAACCTAATACAGAACGTGTTTCAAGTTTAAAAATCATTCAATTTCTCAATCTTCAGGGAACTATGGTGAGAGTGGAATGGAGGCCTTCAAAGACATGGCAGCAAAGGAGGGCATCTGTATCGCCCACTCTGACAAGATCTACAGCAATGCTGGAGAACAGAGTTTTGACCGTCTTCTCGATAAGCTCAGAAGCCACCTGCCCAAAGCTCGTGTGGTGGCGTGCTTCTGCGAGGGCATGACCGTGCGTGGCATCCTCATGGCCATGAGACGCCGCCGCCTAGTTGGAGAGTTCCTGTTGGTTGGCAGGTGAGTAACCTCACACATGAATTTATATTTTTGATAGACGCTTTCTTATCAAAGAATCAACCATGAAATTGTGCCTGCGGCAAGCGGGCAGTTTTGGAAAACAAATCTATTTTTTTCACAAAGTGTTGGTGGTGTATTAGAAAAGCTTACTCACTTGAGAAAGATCGTAGGAGAGACCAGGGCTAGTTGCCACATGTTTTACTCCAGAGAATGTCTCAGAGTAGATTTGTGTTTGGATGTTATTATATTTGAGTTGTCATGACTACCCAATCTTATTAAACATTTCCACTGTTACTGCTTGTTGCGGCATGTTATCAAATGGGGGAGGTTTTCAAAATAGAATCCATCTAGTTTACATTTGGGCTTTTGATATATCAAATACACTACACAATCGTGAAATAATATAACAATTCAAAGTAACTTGAGAGAACGCAGGTCTGGGCTGCATTCTAGAAGAAACTGGACAAGTGTAAATGGATCTGGTTGTTGAAACCACATATGTAAATTTTACTCCCCCACAAAAATGCTAAAAAATAAATGTGTGAGTAAAAAAAATAAAAAAATAAATCATGTTAGTCAGATATGACGGCGCTACTGCAACACGCATCACCTCAGATGAGCAGCTGAGCGTCTATTCATCAAGCCAACGCGCCGCAAACAATCGCAAAATAAAAGTGAAAGTCGCACTTTTTAACACACAATCATCTTCATTAAAAGTAAAGAAATGAAATGATCTTACCAGTTCTGTTAAAGCTCTCATCTGTCTTTGATTTTGAAATTAGTGGATGATCAATAAAATGCAGCAAAATCTGTTGCTGTCGGTCATGTGCACTCCATTAAATTTGCAATATCGGATTTATATCTGTTTTGCAAAAACACATTTATGTGACCAGGTGTAAATGGAATCGTTTTTATAAATCAGATAGCTATCCGATCTGAGAAAACGCATGAAGTGGCCAGGTGTGAACAGCCCCCAACATACATTTCTGTATTTAAATGAATGATTCAAAACCATATGAGATATAGCACATGTGACAACCAGCCCTGGCGACACCTTTCATCTGTATCTTGTGTTCATTTAGTGCTTTTTCCACAGATATTGTGGGTCAGAAAGTCCACACCATCAGGCAGTTCTGTTGGTATCTCAAAGAGACTGTGTTGTGTTTACCTTTTGAATGTCCACCCACGCCTGTTGATCATCATCTGCATCTCTTTGCTTGTATGTGTGTGAGAGGCAAAATCAAGATGGATCAAAACAGGGAAGCAAGGCTCATCTTTCTGTCTGTTATCACCACAAATGTTGCCATCACCATCATCATCATCACCATTATAGTGAACAATCATCTGAAGCAAGGTATGTGATTTATGATTGTTTTAGTTAAAGGCACTTGATTCGTGTAAAGATAATAACTCCTCTTGAGTGAGCCTATTGATTCTGTAATCAGGACTTGAGAGATGCAGTGACACCAAACTAATTCATTAACACTGTATCTGTTTCAACAAGTTCAGACTGTCTCTTAAACACTCTTACATTTCAACTTTACCCCACAAACGCATTCAGCTATTTGTGAAAGATTGCTAATTTACCATTCAATGACATAAAAAGATTGTATATGACAGATCCTGTGAAAAGAGCATCGACATCTTGAAAAATGTGCACGTGCTATTCATAGTGTCAAATGAAGTAAGAAATGAGTCTTCCTATTTTTAATCTCCTGGAGTGTGACATCTAAATTGTCTATTTTTAGCTTCACCCCCAATTCAGTTCTCGCTGTTCCATTAATAAATTGCTTATGGATATTAAGGACTGAAATAATGTATTATGTCTTTGAGATATTAAACTAAGAATAATCCTTCCAATTTCTGCTTCTGTTCAAGAGCTCTTTGGTTTGATATTGAGATATTCGCTGACTCTTAAAGTTAAAGTGCCTTTTTTTTCATTTAAAAGTTAAAATTCCTTTTCCTATCACAGTTTTATATGCAGAGATGACTATAGGTATCTCTGCATATAAAACATAAAAATAATTAGAATTAGCTCTCATTTCAGAACATTCAATTTCATCATGTTTTGTATGCTTTTTAATGTTTCTAATGTTTTTCATTTATTTATTTTTTCTGTTTAAGTTTGAGTAATTTTAGTATTTCAACTTAATCTTCTGTATTTCAGTTTGTTGCCAAGGCAACATTTCTAATTTTGACTTTCTATTTTATTTCAGCTTTATTTCTTTGATCAAAAACAGCTCTTTAAGGTAACAAATTCAAGTTAAACTCTAAAAATCAGCAATGTTTGGAAAGAAGATTTTTAAGCATGTACTTTGAATATTTTTTTTTTTAGATTTTTAATTTAATCTGGATTTAATATCCAAATCCAATGTTTTGAGATCAGCTCCTTTAATAACTTTGTAATCAGATAATGTCAACCTGCATTCGCCTGTTTTGGTGAAGTTTAATAGGATTTGTTCTGTGCGTGGTAAGGCCCTATATTTCGGAATATTTAAAGAGGATCTATTTCAGAAAATGGTGTCATGGTCTTTATTCCGGGCCTCGGGGCATTCCAGACAGCCTGGATGGGCTGAGAGAAGATGCCATGTTTATGGGGGTGCCAGTGACTGTGTGTGTGTCCATGTGTATGCGTGGGTGAGGTATGCTTGTGTGTGCATGAGTGGATGACCGAGTTTATGGGTGTGTGTGTGTGTGTGTGTGTTTGATGAGGTGTCAGACACCAGCTCCAGGGAAAGTAGCCGAGTGTTGAGGGTTTTTTCTTTGGTTCTTTTTTTTCTTACTTGATCTCTATGTGGCTGCAAAAAGTGATAAAGTCTCAAGATATTTTACAAAATCTCCACATACTTTCTTTGGTATCTTGGCTGCTTTATGACTTCATTAATTCACGTTGTTTGCTTCATTGGCTTTCATTCATTAACCCTACTCAGTGGCATCAATTCACCCAAAGCCAAACTTATGACGTCATCAAATGTTTCCTTCATATTTTCCTAACTCTTTCCTAACTCTATAAATGCTGCTGCAGCAGCCATCCTCAAATATCACAACAAGCACATCTACAGTACACATATTAAAGCCATTTGACAAATTTAAATGCATGAAATTGATATTCATGCAAAGATTTAGCCAAAATGTAGCGAAAGACAACCAAAATGCTATTGACAACAGCAGTTCACCTAAAAACTTCAATTTTATCATTAATTGCTCACCCTCATGTCGTCAAGAATTATATTCATCTTCGGAAACACAAATGAAGATCTTTTTTCATGAAATCTGAGAGCTTTCTGTCCCTCCATTGGAAGAAACTATATATTGCTATATATGATAAACTGGTTTAATTTAGTCTTTTTTCACATGTAAACATTCATCAACTGTCACACATTTTGGTAAACGGAAACTCAAGCAGGTTCATTCTTGTGTTATGCAGCACGTTTGAGGTTCCACAAGAACCAATGAGGTTCATTCTTGTGTTATGCAGCACGTTTGAGCTTCCACAAGAACCAATGAGGTTCATTCTCGTGTTACTCAGCATGTTTGAGCTTCCACAAGAACCAATGAAGTTTATCGCTCGTCAAGAAGATTCAGTTGAGCTTCTGTTTATGTTCGCTGATCAATGTTTAAATGTGAATAAAAGTCTAAATTCAATCTGTTCATCATATAAAGTGATCGTGTCTCTTCAGAAAATTTGGACTAAACCGCTCAATTCATACAAATTTTGTATGATCTCTTAATAAACTTTTTGAAGCATCAAAATGTTCGTTACATATAGCTGCCAACGGAGGGACAGAAATCTGTCATATTTGATCAAAAAGATCGTCATTTATTGTTTCCCGAAGATGATCGAAATGGGTTTGGAACGACATGAGGGTGAGTAATTAATGACAGAATCTTTAACTAAAACGAACTAAACCTTAAAATAAGACGAGTGTGTGTCCGTAAAATGAGAAAATGAGACAGTTTGACATTGTTATAAGAATAAAGGAGTTTTCAAGGACTTGCAAGTACTTCAAAACTTTTTTCCACCACTTCAAAGCTCAAAAGTATGAATATTATCCAATTATATGGTGACCATGAAAATTTTTTGTTCATCCTTCAAAGATCATTCTTACAAAATGCTGTCTGAAAACATCTGCTCTCAGCAGCCCATTGACAACCACGAAAGCAGTGATGTCCAAGCTCTGCCGTTTCACAACTGAATGGCTTTCAATTATTTACTAAGGAGCAGTTTGCAGACTGCCCTGCCATCTGTTTTTAGTGAGTGAGAGGACACTGCATTGTATTCTGTTGTATTATCTGTCAAGTTATTCATCAGTGAAGTGCGCAAAGAGCCGATCCATAGCTGATGAGGGCTGATCGGACTCCACCCCGGGGATGGATAGAAATCTAACCTAATTGAATCACTTTGCAGCTTATTTGCAGCATTTGTTGGTGTAAATGTGTTATTATTTTCTGTCCTTAATACAGCAGCATCCCACATTGGCGTGTGTGTGTCATTCCTCTGTGGGCTAATTGTTAACGGATTAAAACTGTGATTCGTGCAGATTCCAAAACGTGAAACACCCACAGACATGTTTTTCCTGAAACATTGACGTATAAAGCATAGGTTTTTATTAATATTATTATTTATTTATTTTATTATTTTGATGTTATAAAAATGTTCCATATCTGTTTGAATAAAAAAAAAATCATTTTAAATGTGATTATGTGATTTTGCACATGTAAAATGTTTTTTCTTTATTTATATAGGCTTTTTATGAAATCTAAGGATAGTCATATAGGGACAAGTCCACTATAGAGCATATAGACTCTGTGACATTAAAAATAAAATCTCAATATTTTTCAGACTTTATTTTCCTGAAGATATTCAAGCTTGCTATTATTATTGTATTTGAACTGAATTGGCTTTGTTTAACTTTTTTTAGATCGAAATTTGACGATTTCCATGTGGATCTTCGAGTGCGGACACAAACAAATCAGTGCAACTCAATTGAGTCAGTGCAATGTACTGTATGCATGCCCTGTTAAAATAGCTTTAATGTCACCTACGCAAGTTATAACACAAAGAGCAAGAGAGAAATGTCCTATTTGTTGATTAATATTATTTGGCACCAAAATACAATCAAACATTGCGTAAATTGCCACAGCATCATTTTGCAGTAAACTCATGATGCTTTAATGTGCTGTAAATTCTGTCAGATATCTTTGTAAAGACTGTGGCGCCTTTGCTTTGGCATTTTTGTTGTCTTTGTAAGTTTTCCTGCAGCAGCAGTGGGCAGAGGGAGGCTGACCCGCTGGGGTCAGTGTGTGGGTTTACTGAGCTGTTCAGCTCTTTTCCATGAGATGATTCAAGCTCCTGCTTACATGCTCCTCTATGCTTTCCCTCCCATTGCTTTTGCCTCCAAGGACAAGTTATGAAAGCCTCTCCTTACCTACCATGAGAACAAAAATGATACCTCCCACACACTGCTGAGTTGTGTAACATTTAGCGCTGTGAGTTTAGGAAGTGTTAGAGAACATATAGATGGGGAGGATGCTGAAAAGTATCTTTTTTTGTTTTGCTTTGGAAGAAAGTAGATCCATCTCTTGCCATCCAAAAATCGCTTTATTGCTTATTAGGGAAGCCTTGGAGCATATTCATCTCATGGAGAGGTTTATTACACCCTCCAGAGTCTGTGACAGTACTGTCAGTATGAAATACTGGCCGGCTGTGTCCTCAAGACCTAATTCATAGGGTAACCTGGTCATAATAACTACTGGGCTTTGGCTGTTATGTGGGTCAGTTTGGACTGGGAGGCTCCCTGTCTGCGTCTCAAAGGAGTTTGTTCTATAAAAAAAGCCCTTCATTACTCACTTGTCTCTTGTTCACTTTGCAGCGACGGCTGGGCTGACCGCTATGATGTCACTGATGGCTTCCAGAGGGAGGCGGCTGGGGGAATCACTATCAAGCTTCAGTCTGCTTACGTCACGTGGTTCGATGATTACTACCTGAACCTGCAGCCGGACACCAACATCCGGGACCCTTGGTTCATCGAGTTCTGGCAGCACCGCTTCCAGTGCCGGCTGAAGGGTCATCCTCAAGAGAGTCTCAAATACAACAAGACCTGCACCAGTGAGTGGAAGATAACCGACGTTTTCAGAAATCTCCACTTTGGCTGGAGTTTTTAGAAATAATCGTTTTCTGTGATAAAAACGGAGCTTTCGTGTAAATGAGAGGGCAAAATGCAGATAAATATCTGCGTTTTCCCATTGTGTAAACAGGCATTTTTTAACTTTATAAAAGTTTGTTTTACACAATAGCATCTGACTGGCAACAATAGAAACTGACTGCCTACTAGACATTAGATTACATTCTTGATTAAATCGAAAATAACGTCATAAAACATATATACATGAAAAATACATTTACAACATTAGTACTTATACAAAATTCAGGTCCATAATGTTTGTACGCGTTTGTCGTAGACATAAAATAGCATAACTAGTAGCCTAGTGGCTATTAAGCCAGCGCTGGCATTTGAAAAAAATAAAACACAAGGTTACGCCTGGAATTATACATGCAAATACATTTAAAATGATTAAGTCTTAGCCTACTTACAGGTTGTGGCCCAACAACTGCTGCCTCTGGTTTTAAAGTTGGAACTGCATGTTTTAGTAACAGTTTCTTGTTGAATCCGGCATTGAATTCGTGGAGATTCTGGAAGCTGTCTTCCGTAAAATGCGCAGCACAGAGAGCTAGATTACGATCGTCATTTTCAGGAACATAATCAAACATAAATTGTATCCATTGTTGACGAAGTACAGCGTCCGTGGGAAGCTTGAACACAGAAGACCTGACAGCTGGGAGGGTTGATGCAAATGTGTGGGTTACTGACGTCTAAAACCCAACTTTAGTCCCAATCGAGTCGTTTTTGTAGGCAATATACTTCCTGATTTTTAAAAGACGATATCTCTGCTTACACTAAACTTACAGCGCTGCAACTTTGTCATGTTCATGACTTTGTCAACAACAACTGTTCATGCACCAACAGCAACATTACACTCTATTTAAAATGAAAAAAGTGAAATCGCAATCAACCCCTCCTTTCATAAAAACGTCTCGGTTACGGATGTAACCCTCGTTCCCTGAGTAACGGAGACGTTACGTCAGAAGTGACGGAGAATGCGAAACCCCCATTCTCCGTCACTTCTGACGTAACTCGAAGTGACTACGAAAGGGAACTTTTTATATATTCATTCAATATATTGTTTGTTTTCCCTACACCATTTCACAGAGAAAGAGTTGCTCCGACACCAGTATGCTCAGGACACGAAGATGGGCTTTGTGATTAATGCCATCTACTCTATGGCTTACGGCCTGCATGCCATGCAGAAGTCTCTGTGTCCCGGCTACGCAGGCCTCTGTGAAGCCATGCGGCCGATTGATGGAGGTAAACTCTTAGAATTCCTCATGAGGACGAACTTCAGTGGCGTCTCGGGAGAAGTAGTGCTGTTTGATGAGAACGGAGACTCCCCGGGGAGGTAGGAATCTTTCATATTCTGCTCCATTCACTAGTCAGAATGTGCTTCTAAACTCCTTTCAAAGAGAATGAAAACAATCTCTTGTTGATGTCACTGTGAAGTCATTTTTAAAAGTATCTTCCTTCAGACTGAATGGCTATATGGGCAAACCATGTTGAATGAGTGTAGGTTAACACACCCATGACATTGATTTTCCATGTGTTTTTCTAGGTATGAGATCATGAACTTTAAACAGATGAGTGAGGAGGACTATAGCTACATCCACGTGGGCAGCTGGGACAACAGTGGGCTGAAGATGGATGACGAGGAGATTTGGGCCAACAGCAGTGCCATCATCAGATCAGTGTGCAGTGATCCCTGTGAAAAAGCTCAGATAAAGGTGAAAAATGCAGTGAAGGAATCTTTTGTAAAGAAAAATGTGTTATGTGAATGTGTATGTGTTTATTTATTTATTTTTTTTTTGAAATACACAGACTTTACACAGACTGCTTAATTTTGCTCAGAGCTGGCATAAATGTAATTTACACAGCGATTCTAACTTCATATTCTTATACAAGGAGCAGGCATAATTTAGTCTGTCTTTTATGCTGCAATGTGTCTTTACACAGAATTTTGAGCAGGCACAAAGCAGCCTTAGGATAACTCTTACCAAAATTTATTCTAGGCTCTTTTTGTTAATCCACCTTTCATGTAAAGCATAATTAGAAAGGAAACGCCCTTTTTAAGATTGACCCTATTTTCGTTTGCCTTTTGAATGAACCTTTCGTTTTAGTAAACTTTGTGTACGCAAACAATGTAGTCAATGCTCAAGTTCATGTGTAGAGCCCCTGGTGATACTTGGAGCACAGTTTTATGTTGTGTCAAGCCTTCTTAGTGTTTTAAAAATAGCGATTTTGATGCTATCATAGAAGTGCCCCATGTACTCCCATTCAAAAGGAAATTTAAACTAAAACGAAAATACGGTCAATCTTAAAAGTGGTGTTTCCATTCAAATAATGCTTTTTCACGAAAGGTTCAATTTTGTTCAAGAGTTACCCTTTAAGTCAGCTGTGTAAGCATGCCTTAAAGGGTTAGTTCACCCAAAAATGAAAATTCTGTCAGTATTTACTCACCCTCATGTTGTCCCAACCCCGTAAGACCTTCGTTCATCTTCGGAACACAAATTAAGATATTTAAGATATTAAGATCGCTCCTGCATACAGTCCATAGGCTTCTTGAGGGACTGGCTCTTGCTGTCCTCGAAAAGTCATTAAAGACATCGTTAAAATAGTCCAAGTGACTACAGGGGCTCAATTTTAAGTTTATCAAACGACGAGAACACTTTTGTGCGCAAAAAAACAACAAAAATAACGACTTTATTTCAACTATTCGTTTATTACTCCCTCTGCGGGAGTCAGGTTACTAGTTTAATAGCGTAAGCTTCTGTTATTGCACGTCACACGCATCACACACACATGACCAGCGTCGGCCAATGGTGAGCCTACGTGTGACGTAGCTCTACGCAATCACACTACGTTAACTGACTTACAGGCTCATGGAGAAGGAAGTGAATAGTTGAAATAAAGTCGTTATTTTTGTTGTTTTTTTGCGCACAAAAGTGTTCTCGTCGTTTGATAAAGTTAAGATTGAGCCACTGAAGTCACTTGGACTATTTTAACGATGTCTTTAATAACTTTTCGAGGCCGGTAAGTTTCAATCCCTCAAGAAACCTATGGACTTGTATGCAGGAGCGATCTTAATATCTTAAATATCTTAATTTGTGTTCCGAAGATGAACGAAGGTCTTACGGGGTTGGAACAACATGAGGGTGAGTAAATACTGACATAATTTTCATTTTTGGGTGAACTAACCCTTTAAAATAGTCTTTTAAAAAAACAACTGATATCTCTAATTATGTGGCGTAATAGGAGAGGTGTTTTCAGCAGATTTACAAATTTGAGTGTGACTTACATGTGTGATTGTAAATCTGTATCAGACTTACGAACGTAAGCGCAAAAACAAAAGATTCAGATCCAGACTTATACAACAGTCTGAGCCATCTTTAGGGAGCATTTTCTTCACAAAAATCTATAACATGACCGGTCTTTTCTGACCACATCAGGTTATCCGTAAGGGTGAAGTGAGCTGCTGCTGGACCTGCACACCGTGTAAAGAAAACGAGTTTGTGTTTGACGAATACACCTGCCGTGCGTGTGAGCTTGGATCCTGGCCTACAGATGACCTCACAGGTGATTCAACATCCACTTTCAGAGCAAAATGTTCTTCTTGTAGTCACAACCATCTTTTAGCCATGATTCTAAAACACATAGACCAGCCACATAAGCTTATCGTCTTGTACAACTGTGTGTGATATAAGTATCTGGGTTACGGAATAACATCGGAGACCCATTTATCTCTTAGAGCGTTATTTGAGAATCTGGACCATGGCAACTTCATGCCAAAAACAGAGATTTGGACTTGGCGGGGGTGCCCGTCAGAATGTTCCAGAATTGCTGTCAAGCGTAAGCCCTGAAGCAGCAGTCTCTCAGCATGTAGTACATTACTGAGATCCGAGGCCTCTCTGCTATTCATGCGAGAGCCTGAGAGCCAATTTTCGACATTTAGTAGCAGTTGATTTTAAACCATATATTTATCTTCAATATAGTTTATGTACTGTACAAAGACTCTGTAGCAAAGATGGTGCACATGTAAATATATAAATAAGAGAAATCCAAATGTTTAATGTGGCGGCTACAGCCTCACTTAAAATTAAAGGGGTGCTATAATGGCTTTTTCACAAGATGTAAAATAAGTCTTTGACATCCTCAGAGTATGTATGTGAAGTTTTAACTCAAAATACCCCAGATGTTTTTATATAGCATGTTAAAATTGTTACTTTTTGATGGTGAGCAAAAACACACCCTTTTTGTGTCTCTCTTTAAATGCAAATGAGCTGCTGCTTCTGGCACAGAGGGCGGAGCTACAACAGCTTGTGTCCTTAGTAGCTTCGATTACCTCACACAGACATGCACTGAAAATTTCAAAAACTTTTAGCCTTTTATGTTTAAAAAGGAGTAGGAGACTTAAGAAGTGATAACATGTAGACAACATTTCTGATTGGTTAGATGAATTTATGTAGTAGTTATGTGTAGTTATCCTCTAGTCATTGATTAGCATATTCTGCCATGATGATCTATAAATCGAATTTCTGGGGGCTGGGTTTATGTTGTAGGGTTTGTGATGTCACTAGTCCGGGAGGAAGCTAATGTAGTCCCTACCAGCCGTTTATTGTAGTCCTTAAAAGGCAATTTCTTTAAAGGCACACTATGCAAGAATTGTACCTTAATATAACAGCTTCAAAGTCATTTCGGTGGTAAACAAACTCATAGTCGGGCGAATCATCCTCGTAGTAAAGCTTGGGGGAGACGCCGCTGGAAAAACCAGCAATGCAAGTTTGAGAGAGGCGGAGCCAAAGGATCCCCTCGCTCAGGTCAGACAGGTGGTAGCATGACAGAGGCGGGGCTGGAGGACTGGCTGAGCTTTGCAGTGATGGTGACAGAGGTAAGTTTGACGGGATCAGTAGTGTTATTTGGTGAGTGATGATGATACTGTTTCTCCACTGGCTAGAACCAGCGGTGATGATAGTTCTGCTGATGAATCTGATGATGAAAGTTCAGGGTGGGAGTCCCAATCGATCAGCCAGTCCTCTGTGTCTAGCTCCACCAGGACGATGTTTGCCGGCTCACACCCCTGCTCAGACTTGCGCTACGGGGCGTTATTAGACGCTGTTGTCAGACGTCAGATTCAGGGTCCGCGGTGGGCGGAAGCTCTGCATCTGCGGGGGGCTCTGGAGTTGTTGTCTACATGGTTAAAGGTGGTGGTGAACTGAGCACTGCATGGGGTTGGCTTTGGTCTGGATCAGGGGTAGATGCTCTAGAGACACCAGATGATGGCCTCCTTTCAGTCAAGTTCTGTGGTGTCTGGGAGGTCTACTGGAAGGTAGTAGTTAGTCCTGACCCAGAAGAGAGACTTTAAATTCTCATCATCGAAGGTTAAAGTCCATTAGAGGAAGTCCTTCTCGGACTAGGGAAGCGATTTTTGCTGCATAATCAAATAGTGGTCTGGTATTTTGTAACAATCCCGGGTCAAAGATGATGAAGAAAGCAGAAACAATACCGGACCATGAGGGATACAAACAGAGGAACTTAAATAGACATATAGTGAACTGAATGATAAGCAGCTATGACGATTAATCGGTGCACACAGAAACTAATGATTGGCGGGAAACAAAGACAAAGGAGAACATGTGATTTAAATAACAAACCAAAAGTCCATGGAAATGAAACTAACTGACCAAAAATGTGACAAGGGAGTTCTTCAAAAAATATTTTAGGTCAGGGGATTGGCTGACAAAAAATTGTGGGAATCTTTGATCTAGATTGGTAAATGTGGTAAAAAATAAAATAAAAAAAAAAAGATCATTGTGCGAGCATGATTCATAAACTAATGTTAAGTATTAAAACTTTATTGTAAATTGCTACTGTTACTTGAATATAAGCAATAATATGTTTTGCTTTTAGCTGGACAAGTCTGAAAATCAGCAGAATTACTTTTAAGGAGTTAATTTAAAATAAAATAAAAAATACTCCTTATATTTAGTTTAAGGAGCATAATTTATGATGAAATTGGTTTTCAAATTTTATTCCTGATTTAAAACGTAATTCAAGTGTAATTTCGACAAACATTTACAGAGATTTTAGAGCATAAATAGCTGCCCTGGGGCATTATAAACATGGCTGCTGATATCGATGACTTGCCCTAAAGGGACTTTAACGAAAGCCTTTCACAATCATGGCCATAACTTTCCAGAGTAGCTCTTGTTGTCGCTAGTTTGGGACTGACAGTGTATCTGACCTGTAAAAACAGACCAAACCTTCACAGTCTCATTTGATCAACCTCATTAAAGGCTATCCAAATTAAGACTCAGTTTCATCGTCATTCTCTGTCTCTTGATGCAAATCGCACATGCTAAATATATCAGCGCTTGTTGATGTCAGCCTGTAATGCATAATGCATGATGCTTAGTTGAACGGATGGTTTTGTCTGCTTTTGCACAGTTGTACGGTAATTCAGCCGCCAGTTTTACTGTGTTATCTGAATAACGATGGATGTTCTCCTTACAAGTTTAAATGTCACATATCAGTGATTCGAAATACCATAAAATATATAAAATATATTGTCCCCATTAAATAAATACATAAACAGACTTGTAGCAGTGCCTAATTACGTTAACGTCTTTTGAAATTTTTGTCCCTCAGGCTGTGAGCCAATCCCAGTGCAGTTCCTTCTGTGGGGAGATCCTGAGCCCATCGCCGCCGTGGTCTTCGCCTGCCTTGGCCTGCTCGCCACCATCTTCGTCACTTTAGTCTTCATCAGGTTCCACGATACGCCGGTGGTGAAGTCCTCCAGCAGGGAGCTGTGCTTCATCATCCTGGCTGGCATCTGTTTGGGGTATCTGTGTACATTCTGCCTCATCGCCAAGCCGCACTTGGCCTACTGTTACTTGCAGAGGTTAGGCATCGGGCTCTCGCCTGCCATGAGCTACTCAGCCCTGGTCACCAAGACCAACCGCATCGCTCGCATCCTTGCGGGCAGCAAGAAGAAGATCTGCACCAAGAAGCCTCGTTTTATGAGTGCCTGTGCCCAACTGGTCATCGCCTTCATACTGATCCTGATTCAGCTGGGCATCATCGTGGCGCTCTTCATCATGGAACCTCCACAAGTGATCTACGACTATCCGTCCATACGCGAGGTGCACCTAATCTGCAACACCACCACACTCGGAGTGGTGGCGCCTTTGGGCTACAACGGGCTGCTCATCCTCAGCTGCACCTTCTACGCCTTTAAGACCCGCAACGTCCCCGCCAATTTCAACGAGGCCAAATACATTGCGTTTACCATGTACACCACCTGTATTATCTGGCTGGCTTTCGTGCCAATTTATTTTGGTTCAAACTACAAGATAATCACCATGTGTTTCTCCGTCAGCCTCAGCGCCACTACTGCGCTGTGCTGCATGTTTGTGCCCAAAGTCTACATCATGTTGGCCAAACCTGAGAGGAACGTACGCAGCGCTTTCACTACGTCAACGGTTGTGAGGATGCACGTGGGTGACGGGAAAGCTGCTTCGGCCGCTAGCCGGTCTAGCAGCTTGGCTAACCTGTTCAGAAGGCGAGGCTCTGGCACAGACACTGTAAGGTCAGTATGAGAGCAGTGTTATTTTAGTATTATTATAGCTTTTATTAATATTTCGATTTTTGTACATATTTTATACATTATATTAATTAATTGGTTTAATTATTTTGTACATACGCATTTTATAATTATTTCAGTTTTACCCATGCTTTTGTTTAGCTTAAGATTTTTATTTTATTTTATTATTTTATTTTCAGTTAGCAAATTTGTTTTGAATAGTTTAATCCTGCATGATAGGTTTAAAAAAAATGTTTGGTCATGCAGACTTGTATTTGTTTTTCAGCTATCTAAAGTTGGGTATTGACATCTTATATTTTTGATTTATGCTTCTTTGGTTTAATTGGATTTACACTGAATGAATTTAAGGATAATGAGGCATAACGTGTCAATTATTTTTATGTCAGTTTTGAAAATCCTCATTTTCTTCCTCTTTATAAAAAGATGATATGCACTCTCAAATGCAGAAGCCGCTCCTGACAAAATAAATAAATAAAGCTCACATTAAATCTGTTTATCTCTCAGTAATGCCTGCCAAAGGTTTGCTTTTGAGGATGAAAATGAGTTTAGACTGAAAATGAATCAACTCTCCAACTGAGCATATTTTAGAGCACATTAAAAAACTGCCAATATTCCCCCTCGAAAGAGAAAAAGAGCCCCAACCAATTACCCTGTCTGCCTGTGAATCATTCCTGGAGCAACTCAGTAGTTTCATGCATTTGGGTCGATGGGTCCCCAGGTGCATTAGGAGAACTAATGTTAGAGATTTCCTATCTGAAGTACAGGACTGGATGAGGGTGGTAATTGTGCTAGGAATGGATGGATTTAAAAAATGGCTAATGGTAGGGTCAGTTCTCTCTTTCCTTTAGATTTAGGGCCCTATTTTAACGATCTAAGCGCACGGTGCAAGTGCACTTAGGGTGTCTCCGAATCCACTTCTGCTAGTTTAACGACAGAAAAAATGTTAGGCGTGCCCAGCACATGGTCTAAAAGGGTTGTCCCTATTCTTTTAATGAGTAATTGGTGTGTTTTACATTCCCTTTAAAAGCCAGTTGCATTCGCGCCATGGCGGATTCGTTATTATTCACAAGGGGGGCGGGGTGGAGTCCCTCTTCGTTTTTTGGTGATTCCGTGCCCTGCATAAATCCATAGTCTCAATTTCTCCGTTTTGGCATGGCCGTTAGTTGATATACACTATATATACTGATGTATACACTTCAGTGTTGTAGCACTCGAGACTCGAACTCGTCTCGGACTCGGAATTGACTCGTACTCGAACATTTTTTTTTTAGGACTCGGACTTATTCCCGAGTCCACTCGAGTTCAATTCAAAATATTTTTCATGATTATTAATGTATGTTAATAAAATATTTATTTAAATTGATTGACACGCCCAGTGATTGGTGATTTTCTAGTGCGCAATTGCCCATGACAAATTGTAATAAAATTACTTTTAACACCACCTACTATGTGGCCTTTTTACCCTAAACTGATCATATTTTTTAAACTAAGTAAATTCAGTAAAAATGAAAAAAAAAGTAAATAAAAGTAAATTAGGTAATCAACCCTCACTGGTCTCGGTCTCGACTCGGACTCGACCGTCTCTGGTCTCGGACTCGACTCTCTATGGACTCGGTCTTGACTCGGACTCGACACTCTCTGGTCTCGGTCTCGACTCGGACTCGAGTGAGGTGGTCTCGACTACAACACTGATACACTTTATAACATTTAGTATACTACACTGTATTGTACTATTCTAAATATATATATATATATATATATATATATATATATATTATGTTAAATTGTTATGTGTATTTATGTATAATTAATCAATCAAATACACATTGCGGTTTTCTTTCCACAGTTCCAATGGCAAGACGGTGACCTGGGCACAGAACGAGAGAAGTTACAGGCCAAACCTGTGGAAGCGGATCTCAATCCACATTAAGAAAAAGGAAGAGGCCAACCAGATGGCCATTATCAAGCCCTTCTCAAAGGGCTGTGATCGACCGCCGGACCAGGTGAAGCTGGCATACGACGGGTCTCAGAAAAACCAGCGCTACCCTGTAACCTACCACCCCCGTACCCCTTCGCCGCTGCCGACCGTGTGTCAGCGACCTCAGCTGCAGAGGTGCGAACTGGAAGAGCGCGATGAAGAGTGTGCGACAGTGGTGACTATACCCTCATACCTGACGGAGCGCTTGCATCATGGCGGCCCGCCCCAGACCTCCATCATGGATCAGATCAGCTGTGTGGTCAGTCGATTCACTGCGAACATTAGTGAGCTCAACAGCATGATGCTGCCCGGGTCACCGCCGGGAACAGCCGTGAACACCACCGCCCCGGTCCCTAGACCCTGCTCCCCCTCTTTCCGTCTGCACCCGCAAGAACGGCCGCATCCCACCACCGTCACCACCTACGCAGATGTGGTGGCCGTAGCAAACACCAACCCTCGTTCCGCGGTCGGCATCACCGGGGGCATCATAGCTGGTGGGAGTAGCAGGGCTTCGCCTGCCAGCCTTTTTGACAGCACCTACGACTCCTCGTGTGCGGTCAGGACCACTGATTTTGAGGATCTGGGCGCCTTGACACCACCTTCGCCATTCAGAGACTCCTCCGTGGACTCGATCAGCGAGTCTCCCACATCGCCAGCCTCGGAGCTGCCGCTGTGTGAGCCCTGCTCCCCAATATACGACCAGCTGATGCTTCGGCACTACAGCCAGAGCTCCTCTTCACTCTGAGAGATTATTTGAAGCGCAGGAAGGAGACCAAGAGGCAATTTCTGAGAGCGCGCATCTGCTTAGATTGCAAAACCCAGTTGTAAATGTCAAGGAGTGTAAACTCTTAATATAGACGCACTCACTGAGGAGGTTTTATGGTGCTTGGAATCCAGCCCGTCCTCAAAATCCCGATCTGCGTAGGGAAAGGCACTTCACCAAACTGCTTTTCAGATAATTAAGGATGTACTTGATATTCTCTCGTGTTCTGACAAAGTTTATGGCCCTGCTTGGCAAGAAGTTACGGATGTTGGTCAGTAGACCGGAAGATTTAATGACATTCCAACGACGTCAATCCACACAGGTGTGTAAAGTAACAAAACTCCTTCTCCAGGTGATGTCATTTTTATCTCTCCTGTTGCCTGTCATCAAGATGTCTGAACGTCTTTCGCGGTTCTTCACATACGAGGGAAGTGCAAATGTTTGAATGTAGGACCAAATTGAGCCTTTGAGCGCAAAGCAGTTTGTTTAAATATTGGTCATTTTCTTTATTACCTTAGTTTAGAGGTTGCATGTTGTGCCACTTTATATAACTAAAATAATATCTATTATTATATTTTTCTTAATAAATCAAATAGAAGGAATGTAAGGGCAAGTTTATTTAGATACCGCAGAAATCTGACATTTTATTCATTTATATAAACATGTCCCAGACTATTACTTGAAGAATTTAATGATTAATCATTTTAATTTGAAACATGGAATTTGACTTTTTGGGAAATATTTACTGTCAATTTTTACACTATCCTTCAAAGGTTTGGGGTCAGTAAGGTTTTCATTTAATGAAATTAATTATTTTATTCAGAAAGGATGCATTCAATTGATCTGTGACAGTAAAGACAAATTTCTGTTTCAAACAAATGCTGTTATTTTGAACTTTCTGTCCTGAAAAAAAAATGTATCATGGTTTCAAAAATATTAAGCAGGACAGCTGTTTTCAACATTATAATAATAATAAGAAGAAGAAGAACTGTTTATTTGATTGATTTCTGAAGGATCATGTGACACTGAAGACTGGAGTAATAGCTGCTGAAAATTCACTTTTGTGTCACAGGAATAAATTACATTTTAAAATGAATTTAAAATAGTTTTAAATTGTAATAATATTTCACAATATTACTGTATTTTGATCAGATAAATGCAGAATTTGTGAGCATAAGAGACTTACTAACCCCAAATAATTTGAATAGTAATATAAGTTTACAAGTGATTCATACATAAAGCAATATATATGAATGCAGGGCCTATTACAACAAATATAAGTATATGATTTGCAAATCATTTCCTTTTTTAAATCCACTCAGGCTTTTGTTCCAAATACATATATACAGTAGTCATTACACTGTGGACATGATTCTTACACAGGGCATTACAGTTTTTGTTGATAAAACCTATAAACCACATTAAAGTCTCAATTAAAGATATAATTTTTTTTTTGTATGAACTTTATGAACTACTTTAGGCTAAAATGTTCAGACTAGGAAGAAACGCACATTGTACGTACCAACAGACATCTATATTCTTTTAATCAATGTGCAATATTCTTCTTGAATATGTGTAATGTAATATGGTCATGTTTGCATGCAGAACAGTGCCATTAGCTAAAATAATTGCTTAATGTTCTTTTGAGAACTTTTGTACATTTTCTAAGTCTTTTGCATTTTTCGCTCTTTGCCTTTTCTGACAAGATGTTCATAGAATGTAGATTTCGACCGTGTGTGTAATGTATTTTTATACTAAATATATTTGTGCTTATTCAATATGATGGTCATAGTGGATTAAGCTTCGTGACAGTGGGACGAATGTAGCTTGCAATATTTCTGTTACTTGGAGGTTTTATTTATGTTGTGGATACTGGATAAGTATTTTTTATTTCTCTTCAAAGCGTGTAAAAAAATATTGGTTTGACCTGAGTGTTATTAAAGGGGGCTCAATTACAAATGTTTCTCTCTTTTTATTTTAATTGTTAAAAAATATATTCAGGGTGAATAGTTGGAGTATTGAGGTATTTGGAGATGCTGTGCTCCAAGGCTGGAGTTTGCGTGGTTGTGTCATTTTCACAGTTTCCATGATTAAGTGTGGAATGCAGTTCCACCCCCTCTTTTGTCTTTTCCTTTATGCACTTCTTTCTTTTCCCTTTATGTGAACAGTACATACATAGACAGCAAGCCAGACGGATAGATAGATAGATAGATAGATAGATAGATAGATAGATAGATAGATAGATAGATAGATAGATAGATAGATAGATAGATAGATAGATAGATAGATAGATAGATAGATAGATAGATAGATAGATAGATAGATAGATAGATAGAGATAGATAGATAGATAGATGCCTGTAAACAGAAAGACAGACATGCAGACAGATAGAGAGAGAGACAGACATATTCAGATAGTCAGATAGAAGGATATATACAGACAGATAGACAGACAGACATATAGATAGATAGATAGTCAGTCAGTCAGACAGACAGACAAACAGAAAGATAGTCAGTCAGTCAGACAGACAGACAGACCGACCGACCAACAGACGATAGATAGATAGATAGATAGATAGATAGATAGATAGATAGATAGATAGATAGATAGATAGATAGATAGATAGATAGATAGATAGATAGATAGATAGATAGATAGATAGATAGATACCTGTATAGAAAGGCAGATAGATGGACAGACAGACAAACAGAAAGATAGTCAGACAGTCAGACAGACAGGCAGATAGATAGACAGACAGACAAACAAACAGAAAGATAGTCAGTCAGACAGACAGGCAGATAGATAGATAGACAGACAAACAAACAGAAAGATAGTCAGTCAGACAGACAGACAGACAGGTAGACAGACAGACAGACAGACATTCAGATAGATAGATAGATAGATGGATAGATGGATAGATAGATAGATAGATAGATAGATAGATAGATAGATAGATAGATAGATAGATAGATAGATAGATAGATAGATAGATAGATAGATCAGAAAGACAGACATGCAGACAGATAGAGAGAGAGACAGACTAAGTAACTCATGAGTAAACGCAGAGCATCAGGTAATCTTGGGCACATGAGCAAACAGAGCTTGTCTGACTGACAGCTGGTCACAAGTTTCTCCACGCCCTGGGCGGTGCCAGTTTAAGTTCAATGACAGATGACTATGTAGTGTGATAAACTCTGGACACACACATGTCCTCAGCGATGCATAGCAATCAGAAAGAGCATTTGTACAAAATTCTTGTCATTGGTGATTTGGGAGTAGGGAAGACCAGCATCATCAAACGCTATGTGCATCAGGTGTACTCCGCAAACTACAGAGCGACTATCGGGGTGGATTTTGCGCTCAAAGTTCTCAACTGGGACTCAGAGACGGTCCGGCTGCAGCTGTGGGATATCGCAGGTAAGAGAATGTATCTAACTTCACAGCAGTGTGTCAAAGAGACAAAAAGAATGAGAATGAAGGAAGGAAGTGTCTTATTTTTATTTACCCTACCTCACGTGATGGAGTTTATTCAGTTAAACGTCCTTACTTACTAACCATATTCCGCCAAAATGAAACGTGAGAGGTTAGCCTGTCTTTAGTTTAACTGTCTGTAAATAAATAAATGCATATATTTTAAATATGTTATTGAGCTTTTTTTCTTTGTAATATTATTATTTAGCAAAGCATATAGGCCTATTTAAACTAACGTATTGTTTAATGTTTTATAGTCTAGCCACCAAATATAGGCCAATAGTTTTATCGTAAATAAATTAGTTATTTTGGCTGTTTTGTGTGCTTAGCCGTGGAACACTGGTAGAGCAGATCAATTTCAATATCAGATTAGTCCATTAAGGCTTAACGACGTTAAATGTAATGTTAGTTGATCTTATTCTGCAGTAAAATACGTAGGCTATCCAACCCAAACCAAGTCTCTTAAATGTGTATCGTTGTCCACGTCACGTGTCAGGCACGCGCAGCTTAAAGAACTCGTTTTCCGCGTGGCCGCATGGAAAGGTCTCATGTGAGATAAAGCACGCGGATGACATTGTGGGGAAATTTATGTAGCAAACGGGTTAGTGTAGCTACTTCCAGGAGCTTACTGTTGAGAAATTAGATGATAAACTGTCATACTGTACATAGAGTCATAAACTCCGCATGGGCTTCATAAACTCCTCAATGCTGCCCTAGCTGGAAGTCATCTGACATACAATTTAATGAAGTAAAACATGCTGAGTGAGTTCATTTTTCTTGCCAGTGACTAATAGTTTTCTCTTAACGCACGCACAAGTTGTCAAGGTGACCATAACAATTGTATCTAATTTAAGTCTGACGTTTTCTAATGCAAATGATTTCATAAACGAACTTGATTGATGATTTACATTATCCATTATTCATAATTCGTTGTTGTTGTATAATACCTGTGTAATATCTCAAAATCCCGTATGGATTATCAAAACCAATACAGCATCTCGTGTTTCGTGGTCCATCTAGTGTGAAGCAGACTGCTGTCAAACTCATGGAGATCAACATGCACCTCCTGATTCTAATTTGGAATAAATAGCAGAACTAACTGAGGGAAACAGCTGTCCAAGCGAATGTTGTGTAATGTTGGCAGCCCAGAAGAGTGGCTGCATTCAGAGTCAAACAAGAGAAAGGCACACAGATGGAATGTGCCATTAGCTGGAAAAATCAGCTGTAATGAGCATATTCAACTGAATACGAAGAACAAGAATGTTTGCTGTGGATACTGCTCAGAACGATACACATTGCTGGACATTACACAATGATTTGTATAGACTCGTGTTTTTGTCCAGTAGATTCATTATAATAAATGTAATCATGCCAAATGTATCTTGGCACAGGCTTTTTCTTAGAATTTGAGTGTCTGACATGAGCTGCTAAAATATCGTACTGTGTCTGTCTATGCAATTTATTTATATAACACTAGTGTAGTGTTCAAACGTATGGGGTCAGTACGATTTTTTTTTCAGCAAGGATGCATTAAATCGATCAAAAGTGTCGGTAAAGACATTACAAAACAGCACGTCAAAAAACAGTGTATCAAACTACTGTACACACTTTCAAAGGGATCAGAAAAAATTACAAATAAAGAGAGATAAAACAAGAGGAGAAACAAATAATAAAAAATATAAATGCTGTTCTCTCTATTCATCAAAGAATCCTGAAAACGCCACCTCAAGGTCTCCAAAATATTTCTTGAGCATCAAATTAGAATGAGTTTTTAAAGATCAAATATCACCAAAGACTGGAGTAATGATGCTGAAAATTCAGCTTTGCATCACAGGAATAAAAGTAGAAATTTATTCAAATATAATTATGTATTTTTGATGAATGGACCTTGCTTGGTGAGACTTCTTTCATAAACAATACAAAAAAAAAAAAAATCTTACCAACCCAAAACATTTGAACGGGAATATATATATACTGTGCTGCATTTGGCTTGTTGTGTTGTGCCTTTCCCAATTGTTTTGTACCTTTTTTTTCTCTCCCACTCCATCTGCACTGGAAGGTCAGGAGAGGTTCGGGAACATGACTCGGGTTTATTACCGGGAGGCCATGGGGGCATTCATTGTTTTTGATGTTACCAGACCCACCACATTTGAGGCAGTCTCCAAATGGAAGGAGGATCTGGACTCAAAATTGATACTTTCAAATGGCCAGAGTGTCGCCACAGTGCTCCTGGCCAATAAGTGCGACCAAAATAGAGACTTTCTGACTAACAATGGCCTGAAGATGGACCAGTACTGCAAGGAGAATGGATTTGTGGGCTGGTTTGAGACGTCTGCTAAGGTAAGACTAAGATATAACATTTGCTGTGCTTTTGGATGGAGCAACAGTAATGACTGAGAATGTTTATGTTCACAATTATTAAGAATATACCGAACCATGGTATATGCCTTACTCACGGCAGCGCCATCTTTGATTTTTAATGAGAATGAAAGCGAGGCTGTGAGGGATAGACGTGGATCTCTTCAATGGGCTGTACTGTTATTTAATGTGTTTTCGGATTGTTCTGCTCATGAAACACCTGAAAAATATCTTTGCAAGAAATGTCAGTTGACAAAAAACTCCCGACAATGTAAGCTGTGGAAAATTGTAAGTAATCTAGCCGCTTTATTCAGCTTTTTACAGCGGATGCCATTGGAAACACGGTAAGTCTATCCCTCATAGCCTCACTTTTATACCTGTCATGGCGCTGCTCTGAATAGGTCTATAGTGAGGGTTTTAGATTCTAATACCATACCACAAATTTATATATGCCAGCTGCCACAGTACTATATTCACTAAGTCTATTCATGGATGGGATTTAAACTATCAAAAGAGACGTTTTTGGACACGGCATGGTATTCTTTGGAGTACCATGTAAATACTCTGTTACCACCACTTATACCGCAACAGTTCTAGTTTGGAAAGTCATTGGTTAAATTTGTTTTCACTGATTCAACATTAGTCTTAGGCCCTGTTTACACGAGAACGTTCACGGGTGAAAACGTAAAAATATTTTATCGGATGTGCCTTTCGTTTACACGGTGACGGCATTTTTGGGGCTTAAAAACGCAAAAAAGTGAAACCACCCTCCAGAGTGGAAATCTTAAAAAAACGCTCCACCGCCGTGTTTCCTGTGTAAAGTGTAAAAACGCAAAAGTCTGCTTGATAGTGAAGGTTGTATGCAAGCGCACAGACTTGGTGTTGAGGTGTGGCAGTGCTCCACATTGCCACCTAGCCGCCTGGAGTGCATACTACATTGAATTTCACACATTTTTGCGTCACCATATGCACGCAGAACGCTCGTCTAAACGCAGAATAAAAAGTGATAACGCAACGCCACTTTTGCGTATACTCTTCAGAATCGTTTCCATGTAAACATAGCCTTAGAAATTATTTGTCCTTTTGCTGTGAATATTTGCTGGTGTATTTATCACCAACAATTAATTCAATCAAATTGTGAATGTGTGTGGAGGATTACCAACAAAGAGAGTTTGCCATGTGATGGCTGCCTGAAAATTTAGTCCTAACCCAATCAAAAAGTTAGGGAAATGATTGGTAAATAACACTAATGTAGAAGCACCTAAACCTAATTGTAATCCTAAACTTGACAAACTGTAAACTTGTCCCTCAAATCTGATTGGTTGATAAATTGCCGAAATCACCTTCACAATTACGGGACCCCCTTTATGTAGGCGACAATAAAATAGCTTTTTTCGCCTACTGACAGCATACTAACAAATATATTTTGATAGAACTTGTATTGTCAGAACCTTTTGCGCTTAATTAAAGCTTCTGATTGAAGCTTATTAATATTTGCACACTAATTACAGCTGCCACTCGCATGCAGAGCAGTTGCCGAGGAAAACGGGAGAATGGACTTTTGGTACACCGAGGCCATCTCATTAAATCCCAATGAAATGATTCAAAGGCATATATTTATTTATTTATTTCATTTATTTTAGAACCTCTATCCATTCATTCTTAATGAAGAGTCCTGTCAGTCTTAAATTAATCTCCAGCTATGAGCATTTTCATGGGTTTTAATCATTCATTAGTGTTCCCAGGTCACGTTCAATGGGAGATGAGATCAAACACAGACTTCTTCTGAACATTTGAAAGTCCAAAAAAAAAAGTTTCATGTATGTTCTTTCTCTCTCTTCAAATTTAAGGAAAACCTCAACATTAACGATGCTGCCAACTTCCTAGTTAAACACATCATAGCCAGTGAGAACGATATCCTGAAATCAGTAGTTCCAGATACCATCTCTCCTCAGCTCAACTCTGGTAAAGAAATGGCCTGTTCTGGATGTTTCAAACCTTGAGAGGAGATGGCAGCAATGTATGGCAGCCGACCATCAAAAAGTCGCAACCAGCAGAAAGATCCGTTCGTTAGTTACACCAGTCTACAGAATTAAATTAAAGACATTTTGAGCTTGCACAGAATGAACACAGAGTAAATGTATTCATGTTTGAAGCTGCACCTTATGTTTTTGTGAGTGAATTAAGTGAGTCTTTTTGTGTTGTTGTATATCTGGAGTTCTGGACTAGCGTGCCTGACTGCACAACGTGAGACTTCTCTCTGTCAGACACAGACATATGGCCGATTATGCTTTTAGAAGTTTTTTAATCTGTATGTAATATAGGTTCTGGTGGACTGGGGCTGTCAAATGAAAATGTACAACATCAAGATATTTTCAGAACTGGTTTGCATCTGCATTTCAGCTATATTCCTGACTAAACTCACTAACATTTCTAAAGATCTCATAAAGTTGCACTAAGATCATTTTTATTCTCTCTTTACGTTTAAGCAGGACATACTGTACCACAGGGCTTGTTCTTTTTCTTTCTTTCACTTTTTTTGTGTAAAGGGGTCATGAACTGGCTTTTTCAATTTTATTATATTATTGTCTGAGGTCAACTTATGACGTTCGCTTGGTTTTTGCATTCAAAAACTTCAAAATGAATAAGTAATAGGCTATTTTGTACCCTATTTTTGAGCCTAGCTGAAAAACGCTCGTTTTTTTATGGGCGTCTCGCACTGAAGACTTGGAAGTAAACGCCCACTGCTGTGAGTGGATAACAGTTTTGCATATTATAATGAGTTTCAACTCAGTCGTCGATGCACTCGGGGGAAATTGTTTTGAAAACGTCCAATGTTGTAAAATGGCAACCGGAATGATTCGGTTATTCGGAATCATTCGTAATGATTCGGCTATTGCTCGATCCGGTTTGTCATCATGGGGTAGCATCTATGTTATTTAGCTATGCGTGTAATGCGTGAATCGGTGGGCGGGGCTAATCTGGCCGCGTTGAAGTAGGCGTCAATCTTATTCTGCGGGGGTTGTGTTTTATCCTCTTTGACGTCATAGTTCCCCACTTTGAAAAATGAGTCGTTTGATGAGCCTGGTGTCAATAAAAGCTTTTATTGGACTAACCAAGAGTTTTTTTAGTTCTGAAATTTAAGGATATTCCGCTTAGATGTCAAAAGCTCAAGGAAAATTTGATTTCTCAGTTAATCACCCCTTTAAATAAACAAGTATGATTTAGTTATGTCACAAGGCGTTATTTGTGAGCGACATTCTCACTATAGAAAGCATTTGATTGGACAAATATCTGTGTTGTGCAGGATGAGTCATCAATATTTTGCTTTGGATTTCTCATCAGAGACAACTGCTCATTTCAAAAGCTAAAGCTAATCTTAGTTAAAGAAAAAAGAAAATGCAACCTATTTTCTAAACGCATGGCATTCTGCTCTTAGTGAATTGTTAGTGATTCATCCATGTGTACTTATAAAAAAAAAATTGACCATGTGAATTTTAGTAAAATGTCATATTATGAC
Organism: Pimephales promelas; assembly: GCF_988280905.1. Lineage (NCBI taxonomy): Eukaryota > Metazoa > Chordata > Actinopteri > Cypriniformes > Leuciscidae > Pimephales > Pimephales promelas. The sequence continues at coordinate 7,393,754 of NC_142791.1, read as the reverse complement.
CTTCTACGACAGACTTTTTTTTGGTGATGAATGCCAGACTTTTTCAATCATTTACCCTGTTTAAACTCCTTTCTTACAATTCAGATCTGCCTCCATCTAATCAACAACCAATGGACCTTTCTTTTTCTTTTTAAATATTCCGTTAGACTTGGAAAATATACATCACAATACAGAACAAAAAGATCTGTTGCTTCTTCTGTTTTATTTCAACTTTAGGAGTTTTAGGAGTTCACCACAAAGGTGAAAAATTGTTATGGTTTTGATTTATGTGGGGTGTTTAGACCAGTTCACTATGAAATATATTCTGTAGTATGCTTATTTTACCATCTTTTTTATATTTATTGGCACTTAGTGGACTGGCATGCTAAGATAAATACAATTTTATGGGATTTTTATCATTTCAATTCATGGGATGTGAACTTGCATTCTGATGCTTGCATGTCTAGAGTGTTTATAATCAGAATAAATGTCTATTAAAGGTTTGCAGAGAGAGGACATTTCAAACTGTATCTCTAAAAAGAGAGCTGCCAACCACTTTCCTCTTCCACTCCAACTCCTAACACCCTAGCCCTTCTTATCTACTGCCATCCTTCCATTTCATCCCCCCTTCAGTCCTATTCCACTCACTGCATCTCTCAGTGATTCAGTCTATGACTCATTGACATTATATAAATCTCCCATGATTCCCTATATCACCATGTGCTTTATTTAAATCCTTTAATGTGTGTATTGATCCACAGCCTTATCCATCTGCACCTGCTGCAAACAGAGTTTTTATTCTCAGATAGTATTTATCTATGTGGGAGGTGTTGTATGATTGTATTGGATCATTAAATAAGTGTTCGTGAACCATTTTGTCGAGACATTGTCAGTTGTTTCGGTAAGACTTTACTTGAAGGGGTGTGCATGAGACTGACATGACAGACACCTTCATAATCATGACATGAGGTATGTCTTGAATATGAAGTAGGGTTTATGCATGTTTATGACAACTGTCATTAAGTGTCTTTCGCTCAATAATGACATTTTGAATGCAATCTCTTTGTTATGGCATCTTGTTATAAACCATTACATCATAACCTGCCAATGTCTTTGTCATGACAACTTGAGAAAATGAAGTTAAACTGTCATGTGGTTGGTTTTAACATTGACTGTCATGAGGGCATTATAACTGTCATGAATATTTTTCGTGACCTCAACTACAGTGATACTAATTGAATTTGTCATTAAAAAGTTATAATGGCTTCATGACAGCCAATGTCAAAACCAACCACCTGATAGTTTAATGTAATGTTAACCAATAAAGCTAGGTGGTTTCTTATTTTTGATAATTAATGTCATGTTTAGGTTGTGTTGTCTTAATAATGTCAAGTTGTCATGACAAAGACACTGACAGGTTATGATGTATTGGTTTATGTCAAGGTGTCATAAAGATATCTCAAATAATGTCATATTTGCATTCAAAATGTCATAACTGAGCGAATGACACTTAATGACAGTTGTCATAAATGTCATGATTATGAAGGTGTCATGTTAGTCTTATGCACACCCCTTCAAGTAAAGTGTTACCATTGTTTCAAAGTATGAAGAATTACTCTATGCTATGTCACAGATTTGCTTGAAAAAAAATGTGTGGTATAATGTCTACATTTAAAGCTGTAGAGTGAAATAAATCTCTTGTTTTGTTGACTGGATTTTCATTCTTACAGGATTAGCATTATTAACATAAAAGTTATTATCACCAATTATATTTAAGTGCATGTATAACAACACAAACGTGATCTCTCAGGTGCAATGGGCTGTGGGAAGTCTAGACAAATTACAGCCTTGTAGTTCTTTTCCCACCTATACCCAACTCTTGTGTTATCACCATGACAACTACATGGCGTTTTTTTTGCGTCCGAGCCTCTGCAGGCTATAGTTTTGTGCTTTGATTCTTCATAGAGCATGAGAAAATGATTCATACCAGGTTCCTGGAAATACAAAAACCCACAATTGAGAGAATTCACTCAGAACACAGATTCAATCGATAATGTGCCTAGCACTCAGTTTTTCTATAGTTCAAAAATTTGGTTAGAATTAGGATTCTAGCGAGTGTTGAGTTCATTCATTTGCCATGCAAGCAAGATGCTCATGGGTGAGGACACCAGTCCTCTGAGAACCTTTGTGTCCTCTTAATGGACCACATGACTGCATTGCTTTTATCACAGGAATTAGATTTTGACAGTTTCTGGAAAATGCACAGGCTTTCTTATAGTCACATGAGTGCCATTACTCAGCAAATAAGAGTATAAGAAAGAAGAGAGATAGAGAGTGAGGTGAAATTAGGTACTATTATCCTCATGGACTCTTCAAACTAGCCTGATATATTGTAAACGTAATTTTTAATTTCCAAGCTGACGAGTTATTTGCTATCTGTTAGTCACAATTCTAAAAGTTTTGTCGAACTCCTAAAAAAATGTATTCTGGAACATCACCTTGACTGTCTGCCGTCATTAATTAAAAATATAATAAAGTAAGTGAGTTCTAGATTTAGTGATCCGAATTCACTGGCCATAACATGCAAAAGTGTCAAATTATTCTTAGATTATGTACTTACATTTTGTTTACTTGAACAAGAACACAAAACTTTCCTATACTTTTAACTCGAACCAACAAGCACAACAGGTGAGTTGGATGTTAGGTGGGGATTTTGATACTGTTTTAATCCATTCACCCAAAAAATTCATTTGTTTACTGATTTGTTCCATTCACTGATCAATATGCGGCAATCACAGTTTTTGAAGGCCACAGGGAGTTGGGGAACGATCCCGTGGAGGCCGAGGAGGAGACAAGGTTTCTCTGGCTGCCCTTGAGTCTGAGCAGAACTTTGACTGTCAGGACAGGAGGATGATTAGGTCTCGCTGGATACAGACAAGAAATAATCTGCCTATATTTTTTCAAGCAAGGAAGATCATGTCACTTTGCATGTCACCTTAATCAAACAAACTTGATTCAGGTCATCAGCTCATTAGTAGAGATGGATGTGGCTGAGAAAGCAGACGTGCTAAATATGCAGTGCTGGGTGGGGCTCCAAGAACATGGTTGGGAACCCCAGGCTTAAAGTCACCTGTTATACCCTCTGCGTTCTCCCTCAGGATTGGCATCTATCGGAGGATTTGCCCCATGCATTCTGCTACAGTCCACCCGGGCACAGACAATTTCTCCGTCTCCGTCAACTGGATTGCCTACAAGTTAAGTCCCTAGAACCACGCAAATCTGCAAGATGTGCAGAAGCGGTGTTGTCTTTGCTGTGTCGTCAGAACATAAATATGTTCGTAGTTCTCCTGGAAGTAGTTCCAGCAGGGCAAACATGTTAGTCGGAATGATAAATATGACAGTGGTGTTGTATATAAGCAGGCAAGGGAGTACTTGCTCTCTTCCCCTGCTACAATTGGCATGGACAGTCTTGATATGGGGCAGACCTGCGGTCCCGCCTGGAGTGGCGTTTGCACCCTTGAATAGTGGTGAAGATCTGGGATCTGTTTTCGGCAGGGCCGATGTGAATCTTTTTGCACCTGCAGAAAACCGCACCGTTTTCTTGATTATGGACAGGAGTGCCCCGCTGGGGGTGGATTCCCTGTCTCATGTATAGCCCAGGACTCTGTTGTATGCTTTCCCACCGGGGGAACTGATACAGCCTACCCTGGAAAGGGTACAGGGGGACAAGTCTGCCACTGATTTTGGTGGCTTCCTTCTGGGCAGCAAAGATATGGTACGCAAGCATCATGACATTGCGGTTAAGGACAACGTGGTGTCTTTCCCTTTGCAGGGACCTGCTGTCCCAGGCAGGAGGCAAATTCTGCACCCTCTGCCTGAACAGTGGTTTCTAGGGGCCTACCTGTTGAGAAGGTGAATCGGATTGTAGCTACAATATGGAGCACTTGTATTTTGAAGTGCGTTGTGTTGAAGTAGTGTGTATTTGAAGCTTGGGGCAGGCGAAGATCTATGTTGCCGTATCAGTGCCCGATTGAGGGGATACTATGGGAAGGTCACTCCCATTCAAATCTGGAAGTTTATTGGATGGCCGTTTCAGCTTGTCATGAGGGCATTAATGGTGCTGCGCTAATGAGCGTGAGCCTTTCAAAGTATACTCCTTTGGTTGTGCGAGGGGAAAGTGCATGTGGACTTTGTGCTCAAGTCACTCGGAAATTGTACATGCACCTTCCGTGAGGACACAAAAACCGGGCTGAAGTATACTTTTGGGCTTGTTATAAAATGAATGGTGCCGTCATGACCTGATGGTGGGTCTAGGCTTTGTGTGAACCTTTGTTCGAGCCTTTAGAATCGTTGAATCTAAGGATGCTGACGTTGTTACTGGCATTAGCGAAGCGCATTTGTGTTCTTCATGCACTGTTGGTGCATCCAGTTTGCGTTTGGTGGGGTTACATCCAAACTGGGCACATATACCTAAAGTTAGGTCGGGAGTGTGCTCACATTCAAACTGCTTCCCCTGTAAATTCTCTGGCTCAAAGAAAGACAGGATACTTTATTTGTGCCCCGTGCAAGCTGTACGCAGGTACATTGAGCAGATGCAGGCTGTGCACTCATCTGACAAGCTTTTTGTCATCTTTTCCAACTCGGCCAGTGGGAAGCCGTCTTTCAAGTTTGATTCTAGAGAACTATGTCTATAGCACATAAGGCGTTGCCTGCAGGGGTGCGTGCGAACTCTATTAGAGCATAGAAAGTTATGAGCATGGTTTAAGATTTTCGTGCAGCTGCCAGTTGGGCTTCCGGTTTACAGACTAGATGTCACTGTGGCAACGGTAGCTCAGGCCGAGCTCCCTTGAAAAGGGGTATGTGGTTATGCTGGTCCTTTCTTATGAATCTTCTTAAGAAGATTCTATTAAAGAAATCCCCATCTTCTAAATAGGTAATTGTAATAATGATGGAACAATTTAAGTCATGGCAACATTAAAAAAGAATAGTTCACCCATCATTTACTCACCCTCAAGTTATTCCAAACATGTATGAATTTCTTTCTTCTGCTGAACATGAAAAAAACAAAACGGTTTTTTTGAAGAATGTCAGTGACCAAACTGAGTTGATGAACCCCATTGACTTGGCATTTTTGACTTGGTATTTTCCCCATCCATGCTATGGAAGTCAATGGGGCCTTGGGCCAGTTTGGTTGCCCATATTCTTCAAAACATCTTCCAGTTTGGTTGCCCATTAGTCAATGGGGCCTTGGGCCAGTTTGGTTGACCATATTCTTACATCTTAGCAGAGGAAAGAAATTTGTGAGGGTGAATAAATGATGACAGAATATTCATTTTTGGGTGAACTATCCCTTTATCTTTATGTCCATTCAAGGCATTTAGGCTACTTAAAATAATTAAGTAGCCATACAAAAAACCCCTGCATTTTCAACAGCAGAATATATAAGCATGCTAAAATAATTTATGCGCAGGAACTAGCTTTGGAGGCAGACTGCTCGTAATAAGTCTCGAATTTCATCGAGTGAGCGAGAGAGAACGAGTGAATATGACGGAGAGAGTGAGGGTGTTACTCCTCTCTAACTGTGACGGATACCAGCTGCATCAGGAGCAAATTCCTCCTCAGCCCTTCATCAAAAAAGATCTGATTAAAACAGTCTTATTAATTTGCTGAAACATCCCCCTTTGTAATTTTCGGCAACTCTTGCAGATACGCAGAGATAAAGATGTAAGCAGAAAATTGAGTTTTGCACATCCTGCGCAGGACGCCAGGAGGACGTTTTTAGATCCTACAAGATGCTTAATGACATAATTGCAGTTCAGGTGGTACCATTGAAATAGAATAGAAGAGCCTTAAATGTGGCGTTTATGGGGGAGTGGGCATTTGCATGCTACCTATGTTTATTAAAAGCTCTATGTGCTTCTCTTGAGCTCTCCGAACACTTCATTAGCTGTGCTGGAGAGAGCATCCCACACACAGACACCCACACAGCCTGACACACAGACACTAATTCTCTCATATAGACACACACACACACACACACACACACACACACACACACACACAGTTAGATGGAGATGAGCACACATAAACATCCTCCCACTCACACACTTTGCATTGTCCAGACTTATAGAGATAGAAATCGCTCTTGCTCTCTTATTTTCCTCATACTGTGGCAGTACCATGTACAGTACATGATGTATACTTCAAGGATTATGATGGTACTGCCATGATAAGTCCAAAAATATTGCACTGGTATGGTTTGTCCTAAAAAACATGAGAACACTCTTCTCTCCATTAAAATAGTGTCACATAAGGAACAGTTTACTGTATCAAATCAGATTACTGCATTTTGGATCAAACCAAATATCAGGGAAGATTTTCAATGTAGAAAACCATGAATTGCTTTAAAATGCAAGTTTTGTGTGTAAATAAATGAATATGTACTAATATATATATTTAATAAAAGAAATATCATAAAATGTCTCTCAATTCTTGAAAAAATTGGATAAAACAATAACACTTATAATGAAAATAAAAATGTGTAAAATATATACTGTAGATATATCTAACATATAATAATAATGATTTATTATTATTCAAAATATGTGGGAAATATACTGAAAATATATCTCAAATTTAAACATTACAGTATGTTCATCTACACTAATCTTCCTAAAATGTCTCTCACTTCTTGAGGAAAAATTACAATAATAATAAACGTTATTGTTTTAATTATTGTTAGTAGTACAATAAAATGTGTGTGTATTATTATTATTATTATTATTATGTGATTAAATATAATGTTTGAGATATGTATTGCATATGAAAATGGCAATGTTCACAGACACTGCAATTTCTATGTCTTTCACATCTTGAGTTACATTTATATCTACAGTGCCATCCATCTGGTGGCCTGTAGTGCAATTCAAACCCTGATGCACACAGTCAGAGGAAATATTGTAGCTGATGTAGAGATAAAAAATTCAGACTAAAATATCCAGCAGTATACTGTATCATATAACTATAGTTTTGATCATGTCAGTCAGTCACACCAAATCTGAGAAAATGGCTAGTTTCACACAAAGTTTCATGAGAAACTGTGTATAAAGATATCAGATGTGTTTAGAATAGCATTCCACCACACTATTCATACTATTTTTGCAGCATATATTATGTACTATAAAATAGGCAGTGTGTAATATATACAGTATGGAGTTCTCTTCCATTCTAAACACAACCAAGTTCTTAATAAGAAAATGACGATCACTGGATTTTGTTGGATCTACTGGGTTTAAATCATAACAGACACAAGATCTCATTTACTTCTAATCAAACGTGTTTAGGATGTTTAAAAAGCCAGATATTGTCCATTATGATGTCCATTCCTTTATTTTCTCAGACTGTTTCTCATGTCTGTAGCTATAAGAGTGAATCACTTGACTGGTATTAGCAAGACAAAACACTGACCTAGTTAATGTGTGGATGTGAGGAGGGCTGATGCCTTGAAAATGCTGTTTTTTTAATTCAGCTTGTCAGACTACTAATGTAATGTAAATCCACTATCAGGGTCTATAACAGCATTTGTGTTGATTAACATGATAAAAAATGACATTATAAATGTTATATTTTAAAATGTATTGTGTACTAGCTGGCAGGTACAGTAGCCTCAAGATGATCTTCAAAAACTGATGGCACATCCCTTCAAAATCTATTAAAAAAAGAGTGGCGCCAATTATTTTATTGCAAGCTGCTTTAAGCAAACAGACTAATAATTTTTGAATTGGCAGATGATAAAAAGAAAGAAAATATTGAGACCACCAGAACATCATCTTCTTGTACTTCATCTTTTTGTCAATAAGCAAATACTCTAGCAACCATTCAACTGGATAACAATCCCAGCAACCACTCTGAACACCTCAGCAACAACCACATAGCAATCCTAGCAACCTGAACACCCCAGTAACCGCATAGCAGTATTAGCAACCACTCTGAACACCCCCACAATCGCATAGCAGTCCTAGCATCCACTAAGAACATCCTAGTAACCATATAGAAACCATAGCAACCACAAAGGAATCACTTAAAACACCATAGCAACCGCATAGCAAACCAAGCAACCATTCAAAACGCCTTAGCAACTAGATATCAACCACTATGAACACCCTATCAACCACATAGCAAAGCTAGCACCACACACTAACCCTAGCAACCACTCAGAACACCCTAGCAACAATTTAAAAGTCAATTCAACTCACCTTAATTTATAAAGTGCTTTTAACAATATTGATTGATTCAAAGCAACTTTACAGTTATAACACAACAGCATTACGGATAAAGAAATTGACCAGCTAAAGTTAGTTTTGATTGATTCACTTCCGTTGCAAAGATCATTAGTTATTAACTTAGGGGGCGCTAACACGACACCATTTTAACAGAAAAAACTCTTAACGTGCTCCGGCCGCCCATCCACACAAAACAGCACCTGGTGTTTCGAGAACGCACTCCCTGAAATAGGTTCGAAGGTGCAAATGAGTATCCGTCATCTATGCGCAAACCTCAAAAACGCAAACCTGCGAAACGCAGACACATAAATATATAAAACAACCAAGCAAGTGTATAGCAACCCTAGTTACCCCAGAACATCCTACCCAGCACATTGCAACCACACAGTAGCCATAGCAGCCACTTACAATACCCTAGCAACCACTCAGAACACCATAGCAACAGCATCTCAACAGTAGAAACAACTCAGGATTCCAACCCTAGCAACCACCCAGAACACCCTAGCAACTACTCATAACACACTAGGAACAGCATAGTAACCCTAGTAGCAACCACATTACAAGGTGCCCAAAAACATTCAAAACCTTAACAACCGCATTGCAATTTCCTGGCAACCACCCACAACTCCTTAGCATGTGGCAACAAGTTTTGCATGCATAGGCAAGCACTCTTCATAATTTCTTCAGAAAATGTCAAAATCTTGTCTTAAATGTACAATCTGCAAATGTGTCAGTCTTCTAAGGTTGGTGAATCATCATGTCTTTTGTAGAAATGACAGTAGTTTAATTTCCTGTTTAAAGATGAGCAGAACGATGCTGAATATGCAAGTTGTGCCTAATAGTGGATTAATTCTCAGGACTATTTCAGGAATCAATTAACACATTTTGTCCCTTCTGTCCGGAGCGACAGATATTTGACAGCCTTCTAAATGTATGTCAGTCAAAAAAGGAACACAAGACTGAATCTGAAGACTGAAAGACCTTTACTGCTCAGGTGTGTGTTACGTGCTTCTGTTTTCCCGAAACAGCCTTTCAAATTATACTTCAAAGACTATAAATCCTTTGTTAGTCCAGTAATAACACAGATTTGGTTTTGAAATGTTGCATTTATATGGTCAGGCTTTATGTTTTGCATCTTATTGATAATTTTCCCAATTCACAAATTTGTTGGGTTCATTGCATGCCATTTTGTTCAAATGACAGGTCTGTTATTATCTTGAGGGGGGAGACCAGCTCACCTCCTTCCGTCAATAAGTGGGACATTTGAAATAGACCCCGGAGTGGACTCTCAACGGACTAGAGTGAATCAAGAGCAGCCAGTGCTCAATATAGAATATAGACTCGTGTTAAATGAGATACAGACAGTACAGTATATGCCTGCACATATCCCATCAGAGCTAGAGAGCACATCTGTGTCCAATACAGCTGCCTGTCGAGAATTACAACAGCTCTGAGGTCGGTTTGCTCTGCATTTAGTGCTAGAGTAAGTTTGAATATCAGGGAGGGGGGAATTTAAATATCTTGTCTCAAATTGTTTATAAAATTGTGTTAAAAATAGACCTCATGGCAGAATTGTTAGTCTCTGCCTGGAGGTTCATTGGTCTGTTCAGATTCAACATTGTTATTCCGGGCAGTGTTACAATCATGACTGATTGATTTGACAGCACTAATATTTTTTGACAAAAAAATAAAACCACGTTCACTAAGTTTTTGATATTTTGGATAACGTTTCTATGATAAACAATTGTTGAACAGTGTTGTGCTGCCACCATTTAGGTCCAATGTAAAATCTGCATCCTAAAGCAACACCAGCCTAGGTCCACAATTGTGAAACGGAGACAGCGAGACTATAATCAGACCCAAGTGACCAAGAAAAGACCTGTTTTTCCCCATAAAACACAAGGACAGTGTCATGGCCGGAGATAATGTCCTATATTGGCTGGTCTAGTGACTCACTGGCTCCATCAAGCTCATTTATGTCTGCCTTGGCCTCTGCATCCACTCTATGGCACCAGACAAAGTCAAAGGGGACGACATTGTGTCCCAGATTTTACGGTTATGTTGCAGGTTTATGAGGACCACACAGCAGTAATGTGTAATGTTTAACTGTTTAGGTCGCAGAAGGATCAGAATACAGCTAAAAATGTCCTGACTCAGTCTGCTCCGCATCTAAACCAATATGAGAACAAGAACTGTCCGCAGTTGATTTGCATTGCAGTGGATTTCTGCAAATATAGGCCATAGAGCAGAGGTGTAGTAATCAGCTCTTTCCTGTAATTAGACAGAGCACAAGTGAATGAGAGACGACATAATGTGTCCCGTTCTGTTCTGTTTGGCACTCTTGGGCCTTGCCCTCCAGACATGTCTGATAGGAAGAGAGTTTAATTAAAAGAGAGAAAGAATGAATTTGGATGTCTCTGTGATAAATGAGCTGTGGAGGGCGGTTCGAATATTTAGTAGCGATGAGGTGGGCAGCGATTGAAAGTGTTCGGCTTTTGATTCATTCACAATATTTTTTTTTTTTCATAGAAGGAACAAGTTGTCAGTTTCTAATCTCATAAGAGAAAGTAAAACCAAAACCTAAAAGTGTTATTGAACTGCACTCTCTCTCTCTCTGGTGACTTTGACTGTTGACGCACATTTGAATAACATATAATGGTAGTTTCTGGTGTAAATGGGTTATTCCTACAGTTTGGTTGATTTTGAAATGAGCAGGTTTGTTGAAAACAAAACAAATTTTTAATCTTGTCAAAAGTTCACAATCACATTCTATGGAAATTGTCTACCCTGTTACATGACTTATTTACAATGCAGTCTAACAGGGTGGACGTTTTAAGCAAGTAAAGGCCATTACTAGCTAGGAAAGACATGCTAGCAGATGAGGGATGCACCGATATGAAAATTTTAGCCGATACCGATAACCGATAATTCTTTATATTTGAAAGCCGATAACCGATATATCGGCCGATAAACTTAAATCCAAATTTTTATCTAATTTTAAATGCCTGATTACAAATACAAAAGTCTCACAATTAAATCCATGTCCCAAGCGCACAATTACAATGATGTTCTCATTATAGTGTTGTATAACCGATATGACAGATTTGCGCTGCACATGTTGTACCGAACCGTATTTTAATTTTTTGAAGAGATTTCAATCATATTTCAAGAAATTCAAAAACATAAACAGTGCTCGACAAGTGTCTCAGCTGAAGGGAATAATACATTATTTATCGGCTTTAATATATCGGCCACATTTTCTTACCAGGCCGATAACGATAACATTAAAAATGAACATATAACGGCCGATACCGATATGCTGGCCGATATATCGCGCATGCCAAAAACCATGCCAAAAACATTTTCATGTCCAGTTTAATTTGACACAACAGGGTGGACATGTTATGTTTTAAACTTGTTAAGTAAAAAGTCTCAGTTTTAAGCGTTGTCGTGTAAACGTGCCCTTAGAGTTTCATCCCTCAATCTCATTTGAGCGTAAGTGTTGGGACAATTGGGTTCATTAAGGGTACATTTACACGACAACGATATGCTTAAAACTTAAGTTTTTCTATTGATTTTTCCACGTATAGACGACATCATTGTCAAAAAAATGACATAAAAGGCTGTATTCTGCTGCCAGGCAATTAGATGGCAATAAATCACTATAGATTGAACACATAATACACATGTGCGTAACGTCATCGTCTTTAGAGATTCACAGTTTTGATCTTTACATGGAGACCGTTTTCAAAAACGTGCACTTTGAAACCCGTTTTCAAAACTTTGCGTTTTCAGGCACCCAAAACGTCATTGCATGTAAATAAAACGACCAAAGCGCATACGATTTTTTACGTTTTTAGTTGAAAATGGTGTCATGTAAACAGCCCCAAAGTGATCAGCTGTGTCCTGTTGTATTAATTGTTCACAGGGAATAAGTAGTATCAGTTTATCCATTGCTTCTGCATCCTGAGTCTTGCGGGGACAAAACACATAACTATGCCAGGATGAAGACGAGGGAGCTGATTTGGATGCTAAATGAAAACAGGAACTCAATTAGAGATAGCCGATAGAACACACAATGGGCAAAGCCAAATCAACAGTTTGGAGTGTTCTGAAAAAGAAAGAAACCACTGGAAACTTCCCAAAAGCATTGTTAGCCAACTTTGGTAGCATGTTCCATTGAAATGCATGTTCCATTGGCTTTGGTAAACGCGCACCACAGGTCGGCTGAGAAAAAACACAGCAGCTGATGACAGACAAATCATAAAAGCTGTGAAAAAGAACCCTAAAGTAAGTGTCAGTAAAATCACCAATCTCCAGAAAGCCGAAATGGTCTCACAATCTACCGTTCACAGGAGACTTACAGAGGCTACACAGCAAGATGCAAACCTCTAATCAGCAGCAAACATGGAAAGGCCAGATTAGAGTTTGCAAGAAGGCACAGAGATGAGCCTGTAGAGTTCTGGAACAGTTTTATGGGCAGATGAGACAAATACAAACTTTCATCAAAGTGATAGGAAAGCAAAAGGAGGACAAAAAGGAAATGATCTAAAGCCTCATCGGAGGTAGTGTTGTGGCCTGCCCCTGGAACAGGTTCACTCATCTTTTTTGATGACTTAATAAATGATGGCGGCAGCAGAATAAATTCAGGTGTACAAAACCATCTTGGCTTCCAATGTTTAAGAAAATGCCACCGGACTCATTGGGAAGCTCTTTAATATTGCTATAGGACGATGACCCAAAAAACACTGCCAACTCAATCAAGGAGTTTAACAGGGGAAAGAAATTGAAGGTCTTATATTGGCCAAGTCTATCTCCAGATTTAAATCCTACCAAACATGCATTTCACCAGCTGAAGAGGAGACTAACGGAAGAAACTCACCCAAAAACAAGCACATGGCTGCATTATAGGCTTGGAAAAGCATTTCGAAGGATGAAACCAAAAGTCTGGTGATGTCTACGGGTCAAAGACTCACTGCTGTGATTGTGTGCAAGGGATTTGCAACTAAAATACTAGCTTCTGACTTGTACATGTGCAATACTACAAATAAAATAATATAATATAAAAAGGAAACAATAATGTAACTAAAATTAGATAAAGGTCCTCTAAAAGGGCTGTGATTGTTAATTGGTAAATCATGTATGTGTTGAAACAGCTAATAATGATATGAGGTTCATCTCGTGTTACGCAGCACGTTTGCGCTTCCGCAAGAACCAATGAGGTTCATTCATGTTACGCAGCACGTTTGCGCTTCCGCAAGAACCAATGAGGTTCATTCATGTGTTACACAGCACGTTTGAACTTCTGCAAGAACCAATAAGGTTAATCTCGTGTTACGCAGAACGTTTGAGCCTCCGCAAGAACCAATGAGGTTCATTCTTGTGTTACGCAGCACGTTTGAGCTTCTGCAAGAACCAATGAGGTTCATTCATGTTATGTAACACATTTGAGCTTCTGCAAGAACCAATAAGGTTAATCTCGTGTTACGCAGCACGTTTGAGCTTCCGCAAGAACCAATGAGGTTCATTCATGTGTAACGCAGAACGTTTGAGCTTCCGCAAGAACCAATAAGGCTAATCTCGTGTTACGGAGAACGTTTGAGCTTCCGCAAGAACCAATGAGGTTCATTCTCGTGTAACGCAGCACATTTGCGCTTCCACAAGAACCAATGAGGTTCAATCTCATGTTATGCAGCACGTTTGAGCTTCCGCAAGAACCAATGAGGTTAATTTTCTTGTTATGCAGTACGTTTGAGCTTCTGCAAGAACCAATGAGGTTCATTCATGTGTAACGCAGCACGTTTGAGCTTCCGCAAGAACCAATAAGGTTAATCTCGTGTTACGGAGAACGTTTGAGCTTCCGCAAGAACCAATGAGGTTCATTCATGTGTTACACAGCACGTTTGAACTTCTGCAAGAACCAATAAGGTTAATCTCGTGTTACGCAGAACGTTTGAGCCTCCGCAAGAACCAATGAGGTTCATTCTTGTGTTACGCAGCACGTTTGAGCTTCTGCAAGAACCAATGAGGTTCATTCATGTTATGTAGCACGTTTGAGCTTCTGCAAGAACCAATAAGGTTAATCTCGTGTTACGCAGCACGTTTGAGCTTCCGCAAGAACCAATGAGGTTCATTCATGTGTAACGCAGCACGTTTGAGCTTCCGCAAGAACCAATAAGGTTAATCTCGTGTTACGGAGAACGTTTGAGCTTCCGCAAGAACCAATGAGGTTCATTCTCGTGTAACGTAGCACATTTGCGCTTCCACAAGAACCAATGAGGTTCAATCTCATGTTATGCAGCACGTTTGAGCTTCCGCAAGAAACAATGAGGTTCATTTTCTTGTTATGCAGTACGTTTGAGCTTCTGCAAGAACCAATGAGGTTCATCTCACGTTACGCAGCACGTTTGAGCTTCCGCAAGAACCAATGAAGTTTGTTATCTCTCATCAAGCAGGTTCAGTTGAGCTTCTGTTTATGTTCGCAGATCAATGTTTATACGTGAATAAAAGTCTAAATTCAATCTGTTCATCATATAAAACAGTCGTGTCTCTTCAGAAATTTTGGACTAAACTGTTCATATATGAATGGATAATATTGGAGGGAAAATTCGTTGTCTTCTATTCTTCTGTGTTCCGAAATGAAATCCTTATGGGTTTGGAACGACATGTGGGTGAGCAATTAATGACAGAATTCTCATACTTCTAGAGGGCACTGTATATAATAATCTCCAAATACTTCTATAATAACACTGGCTTTCCTCTGCGTGATTTTAAAATCAAATAAGCTGCCGTGCAAAATGCCCCATTACTTTCTACAAAACAGACTTTCAATGAGGAGGGGATTATGAGTTAATGAATGTGGTGAGTAGTATTAATCTTCTCAGCAGCCTGCCTGGAGTATTCCTCACTCGATACCTGCCAGACTCATTAACATCCCGGGTCTCATTTAATAAATGTGTTAAAATAGGCTCAAGATTAGATTTTATTATAGATTTTGTCTGCCGGTCCATATATTAAAGCCCCTGCAGGTCAGCCAGCCCACTCTACATATACTCTCTTCTGCGACGGTTAAAGCTGGTAAAATATTCTCAAGCCAAATCAAAGTGTAGCAACAACACGAGACGACTTTTCTGACATCAGTACAACAGCAAGCAGACATAACCGCATCACTTTGATCAGAGCATTTGTGTGGCCTCATTCTGCCATGGATCCTGACAACCTGGAGGCAGAGGCAAGAAAGGACATGCCATGATTAGCTGTGCATCTGAGGCTAACCACACACACACACCTCGCCGGTTTCTAACAAACATGACAGCTTGACATTGCACCTGGGTTCGATTCATCTGGATCAGGTCCCAGACAAGTGTGAAGAAGAGGACAGCACTGGAACTGAGACAAAGAGAGTTTGCAGCCCTCCTAGTAACCTTGTAGAAACGTTGCAGCTTTTGTACATTTTGAGGAATGCTCAGCTGCTGCGCGTACAGTATAGGGATGATTCTTTTCAATAAATGCACACTCTGGCCGCACACATTCACACTCTCATCCTTCATACTGTTTGATGAGATTCAGTTGCCATGGAGACAGCTGAAAGTGATTGATTGGCCAGCACCTGAAAAGTGCTCACCGAAACTTCTAGACCAACCAGTTATTTTTAAAGGGCCCTGTGGGAAATCTCAGCATGAAGGACGTGAATCAAGAGAAAGTTTGCTACATCTGTGCTGAAGGTCACTGCAAAAATACTGGCACAATTAAAAACTGCTCTCCCATTTGCGTCGCACATTGATGCGTAGATTGGCTCTAGAAGTTTGCATTTGAGACCACAGCATGGATATGTGTCCTTCAGCTCTTTCTCTGGTTAAGACTGGTTAACTAAAAATGAGAATAGTCACCAGAAATCAGAGATCAAATTAATATGTCTACTTGCAGATGTGGCAAGGACAGTCTCAAAAGCATCTCACATTCCATCAACAGAACAGAGGTGAAAATGTTAGAATGCCATTTCATTTGCATACAGTAGCTCAACTTATAAGCATGACGTCAGCAGTCAAGGTCCCTGGTTTGATTCCAAAATTTACATTTTATCAGTGAGCTGAGCTAGAGGTCAAATGTCTTTTTTGAGCGTTCTGAGTTTTCACTTATCCACCAGTTCAAATAAATCATTGTTCATGAACAGATCCTCTCTCAGGACTGACACGACTCTCACTCTGGGCCGAGGGCCGGAGACTGGACAGAAAGTCGAGAAACATGGACACAAATGCTCGTCTGTTAACCAAGACAATGTGAAAGCGAGAGGACAAAACAAAGCAATTTGTAACCGTTTCGAAGACAATTTGTGCTGCGTCAAGAGGATCATGTCAACTGAATACAAAGTGCAACACTGAGAAGATTCAGAGCCTTTGCTCGATGATGTCATCTAGGGCCATAATTGAAATGAAATATACATTTTTTAAAAAAGTCTATTTTTAAATGCAAATAAACAAAGTTTCAGTATTAAGTTGGTCTACTACTAGAAATAAACATACTACTATTTTCATCTCAGTTTACAAATAAACACCTATATTAGTCTTGCAAATGTTTTTAAATTAATGAGTGCACTCATGGATTCAAATATTGGATGATCTGCGATTTAAACAGAGTATAGCATCGCCCTCCAGTGGACGTTTGAACAAATCAGTTATATCTGTGTTTTGTTTTGTTTTTGTTTTTCCAGTGTATCACTCATCTAAATAGCATTTGTTACTATCAAATCAATCCAAATCAGTTTAACAGGACAACATGATCATTTTTTCTAAAAAGTAAGTAATTATTAGTCAGAATATATATTTATTGGTCATATTGTGAAATAATATTGCAATTTAATAAGAACTGACGTATATTTGAATATATTTAAAAATATAGTAATTTATTTCTGTGACTAAAGCTGAATTCTCTGCATCATTAGTCCAGTCTTCAGTGTCACATGATCCTTCGAAAATCAAATATGCTGATTTGCAGCACAAGAAACATTTATTATTATCAATGTTGAAACCAGTTCTTGTTCCTTAATATTTTTGTGGAAACAATGATCCCATTCAAACATTTATGGTAAGATTACAAAAAAAGAGTGGGATTAATACTTTTAATCACAAGGGATGCGTTAAACTGATCAAAGGTGACATTGATGTATAATGTTTCAAAAAACTACTTTTAATAAATGTAAAATAAATAATTCACTGAACTTTCTATTCATCAAAGAATCCTGAAAAAGGTATCACCATTTCCACAAAAATATTAAGCAGAACATCAAAAATATATTATTTTGTAATATTTCACCGCAATTAAATACATGCAGCCTTGTCGAGCAGAAGAGACTTCTCTCAAAACATGAAACATTTTAATGTTGCCAAACGCACACTGGTGCATGTGTGATTGTGTATGTATATATATATATATATATATAATTAAATAAAACACTACACCTTTTTTCATCTGAACTTTTTTTAATATAAAGCTTTTGCTTTTATACAAACAAAGACGTAAGGCTTTCTTTTTTTCTTTTTACATAAATTACATTTCAAATACACAGCAATACTGCGATTATATTGTCAGATTTTACACTATATTACTATTGTTAATTAAAAAAAAAAAAGATTTGCTACTGAAAATGAAGGTGAAAGTCCATTAAGATGCGTTTTTATCTGCTTATCTCTCCTGAAAGAATATTTGCAAATATTAAATCTGCAATAAAAAGGTGGGTAGTAAATGTGTAGTTCTGTACTAATAACATTCCATGAATGCCTCTACTTACCAGAGGGTCTCAATGTATCTGTACAAGAATTCAGTGAACACTAAAGACAGAGGAGATCATACACAACCCTGATGTCAGCAAGATCTTGTTACATGGCTGAACCCGCATATCCTGACTATGGCAGACAGTTAATTACAGACTTGATCTTTTTTTGGTAGGATTTTAAAATGACAATGACCAAAAATAATCCAGCATCACCTTTTAAGATGTCCGACGTTGTGCTGTAAACAGCGGTCAGAATTTTCCTAACTAAACTAAAAAATTAAAAACAGTTTATATTCTCTAAGCTGATTTGTTAACGCTACAGACTAAAAAAAACAGAGGTTGCAGGTCAAATCCCAAACAGTTCAGGAATTGCCGAGTTAGTGTGAACGCATTCCTCGTCTGTCATTCTGAGAATCCACTAAACAACCATTATCCTATAAACTTCAAATCATCATTAAATGCTTGTAATGTGCATACAGAGAGGTCACATCTTGCCAGCGGTAATTACATCGCAAAATGTTTCAGATCCACATTAACGTAAACGTATAACTGCCTTCACAATTTCACTTTCACATTTAATTTGAGTGCCAGGCCGAGAAAATGTAAGATAGAGAGATTGTGTGCAAGAGTTTGCGTGCCTTTGTGTCATTGGTGGTCTATGTGAAGACATCTCCCAGGTGTCCACGGGTCTGTCAGCCCAACTGCACGTCCATGTCGATGGGACACAGCACGTATCTGGGGTCAAGTTTAGGCGTGTAGTCACCAAATTGTCTGGAAGCCTCGGTCCCGAAAACATCGAGCACTTTTCTGTTCATCAGAGCAAACCTGGACAAAGAAATCATAACTTTATGTGTTCAACAATTCATATGCATAAAGGGATTTGATAATCAATCGGATTTTCCATTAATACTCACCTGCCCTTTGTCAACCGAAGTAGAAACTTCCAATATGATGGTCTCAGATTTTGCACTTCCATGACCGCCTGATCACATCCATCCAGGACATATAAAAAAAAAAAAAATTATTTCAAAATAAATCACATGAAGTATAGGCATGTTTCCAATAGGTTTTTGAAAATGTCTTGAATTTATTGATTTGTAATTTAAAACCTGGCAAACCTATTTTTGCCTTTCTTTAATTGAAACCGCACTTGGCGTGATTCTCATTCAGTTCATGACGGAGTCATCAATAAGTCACACGGGCACAAACAGCTTCTGCATTTTAATGTAGTTTGTATTTTCCCTTGGTATAAAACTGTCCTTGGAAATCCAGAAGGTCCTTTTAGGTTGATTTTAAACTCACCGCTTGAAAACAGATGGCGGTGGAGATGGCATAGATGATGGTGTCAGCTTCAGGGAAGTAAGGAAACCTGCCTGCCTCGATCCCTTTGAAATACAATGTCTAAAAAGACAGTAGATATATATGGATACATTGTTAATAATCAATTCACAAAGTTATATTTTTTAAATAAAAATAATAAAAAAATATATATTTTATATTATAAATGGTATATACATATTTTTTGAAATCCAAAAATATCTATTGAACCTTTATATAAACTCTATACAATATAATTCGTGTTTTTTCCTAGTTTTTTATTAATCATTTAATATACAAGGCATTTATGAGAATTTGTCAACAGAAAAAAAAGCCAAATGGTTATAATTATATATAAAATAAAGGTGTTTTATTAAAATTCAGTATATGTATATCATGAAAACTCTCTGAATAGTTTTAGCAAGTTTTTGAATGTGGCAATGTTAATGTATTTGGTTGATGATGTTGATTAAAGTATGGACTTGCTACTTCTAATAGATACACAGACACACAGCTTTGAGCAAGCAAGACAAGCTGCATAAATAGACACTGATAAATCTCATAGCAGATCTAGGCAGGTGGAGCTGGGGAGGTAGAGGGTTTCAGAAGAACTCTGACAAGCCAAAAGCAAACGCATCATTGAGAAGCCCTACTCATTTGAAACCACTAAAAAACTAAATAATTCTTACCTCCACTAGTTTAGAGAAGAGGTACATGGAGATAGTGGTGCTCTTGTAGAAGAACATTGACGTGCCGGCAAGAAAACCTGAAAAGATGGAGAAAAAGGTGAGTTGAGAATCTCTAATGGCTGTGCAAAAGGAAAGGGGTTCAAAACACAATTTACCTGCTATGAGAGCGTGGAGCTCGTCGTCCAGGTTCCGCATCCATCTCAGTAAACAGCTTGTGCCCTTTCATAAAACAGAAGAGAGATGAAGAGAGAGAGAAAGATCACATCTGAAAAATGTTACTGAGAAAGGTGAAGGAAACAACCCTCTAAAAGTTGTCTCATAGGAAAAACAAGCACTGGATCTTAATTGGAGATGAAGTACCTTGTATATACTGACAAAAGATCCCAGGAAAGCTCCTAGCTGGAAGTTCTCTTTGTTGTAGAGCAGCCAGAGCAGGCGAGAGGGTTTGGTGAAGGCCTGTCTGAATGCTGATGGGACCTTCAAACAGCACTGGATAAGGTAACCCACGCTGAACATTCGGATGAAACCCTTTAAAAAAACACATCCAGCAACTTCACATCAGCTGTCAGTGAGTGAGCAAAGGGCACTGCTTTATCAACAGAGCCTTTCACCCAGATGAATGCTACACGTTTATGCAGTCGCAAACAGATGAATGGTTTGAAAGACAGCAGGTTTGGTGGTTTCAGACTCTTACTTTAACACAGTAGGAGATGCAGTTGTCCTGATAGTGTTTGCAACATCTATGCCTGGGTCCATGTTTGCATCTAAGGGGACAACACACGCACAATGAATGCAAATGCGCAATACGTTATGAAGCGGGGGAACGTTCACACATGACAATGAAGATGACTGCGAGTTCATTTTTATTCCTGGTTGTTCAACAAAGTGGCAAATGCAAGCGAAACCTCTTTTTTTATCCACTATTAATGTATCAAACAGCACTGAATGAGGTAGTACATTTTTATTTGTGGTCAGTAATTTTTAAAAAAAGAAAGAAACTAATACTTGTATTCATAAAGGATGCATTAAATAGATCAAAAGGGAGTGTAAATACATGTATAACGTTCTAATGTAAGAGATTTCTTACAAATAAATGCTGTTCTTTTGAACTTTCCAGTCAAATATCAAATGATGCCTCATGGTTTCCACAAAAATATTAAACAGCGCACGTGTTTTTAACTTTGATAATAATAAGAAAATAATTCTTGGGCATAAAATAAGCATATTAGAATGATTTCTGAAGGATCATGTGACAATGAAGACTGGAATAAAGATGTCCATTTGTCCATTAATTAATTATATTTAAAAATGTAAAAACTTTATTTAATTTCTAAACATTTTCCTCTTAATTTTTACATGGATATTTAATGTTTTAATGTTACGTTATTTAATGTTTTGAAGTTTTAACGTATTTTTGGTGCTATTGGATAGAATTAAAGTAAGTTTTCAGTCAAAAATACCAGACTCTTGAATGTAAGTTTGAAATATATGTTTTCTAGGTATATATATCTCACACTCACATAGAGTCTAGGAGTTTGTGTGTAAATTCTCTGATGCAGCTCCCCCTGGAGGCAGGCGTGTGCTCTGGTCTCTCATCCAGTGGCTGCGCGTCTCTCTCTGAACCCTGCTGTGTGTACGCGTGCTCAGCCAGGCAAGAGTGTGTTGGGATCTCCTCCTTCCCAACTATAAATCTGCCACAGCCAGACACATAATCTCCTTCAGCAGCCTGACATGACTTTATACTCTGATTCTGAACAGGGTGTTTCCAAGGGAGTCTTAGGATTAACTGAAATCCCATGGGAATTTTAATAGTACAGAACTCATAGAAATTATACATAAACTTACTTTAAGGCAGAGAAAGCAAAGCCATTGAGTCCATCTTTGCATCTGAAGATAAAACCAGAAATTGGAAGGGTCAACGTTCGTAATGAACAACTAGGATTTAATGTGTTCTCAAGAGTGTGTTTGTCCATCTTAAAGCAATAGTTCACCCAAAAATCACTCCAAACCTGTATAAGTTTGTTTCTTCTGCTAAACACAAAAGATGATATTTTGAAGAATCTCCAGTTGACGGGCCCCATTGACATCCATAGAAGGTTTCTTCCATAATATGGAAGTCAACAGGGACCATCAACTCTTTGGCTACCCATATTCCTTATTCCTCCCTTCCAACAATCGGAGGGAGAGTAAATGACAATTTAATAAACTATCCCTTTAATGCTGGTCCTGGAGGACCTCAGCAAGTCTTGGAGCCTCAACTAATGAGAAGATGAAGTGTTAAATAAACGAGATAACCAGAGCTGGTGTCTTCCAGGACTGAGAACCAATAAGCTGACCAACATACCTGAAGAAAAACATGTAGAGAGAAGCAGTCAAGCAGAAGAGAAGAACCTGGGGGAGACAATTGGAAAATATGAGAAACCTTTTGATCAAGTTAAAAACATTTCTGTCGCTTTTAATCAATTGAATGCATCCATGCTGAATAAATGTATTAATTTCTTTATCTAAAAAACTGTAACATACCTCTCCATGTTTCATAGGCTTAACAAAACCCCTTGTGACAGCCATCCGAAAAATCGTCTCGGTTGCCTGGAAATAACACAGAGCACATTAGATCAAAATTAGCTGAGGGTTCCTTGAAACAGACCATTTTTAATCACAGCTTTCCAGAAACAGTAACATAAGTGAGTGACAGATAACAGATGCAACGTTGACAACTGCCAGGAAATGGTCAAGCAAGTATGAAAAAACTGTCAAGAAGACTAAACACACTGGAACTGAAAAGAAGCGATGCTGAATTGTCTTACCAGGTTTGCCATGTAAATTGTAAGAAGTCCTCTCCTGTAGAAGACAGACGAATTAGGGGAGTAACAATATATCATGCCACAATATATCGAAATACAAAAATGCAACAATACGTATCGTGGATAGTGACAATATGTATCGTGGATAGTCCCCCCCCCCAAAATAAAAAGAATAATAAATAAAAAAGTTTTCAGAGTTTTAGTGTCACTACTACATTGAACTACTATATAAAATGTTGATTATATTGTATAATAATGCAATGGGGGAATATTTGTGGGTCCTGATAATGCCAAATGTCTGATGTTACCAGTAAAAAGTGGCCGACATTATTTTAAATATATCTAGTCAGTAAAAGCGTGCAAGCATATTAATCTATAATAACTCAGCATTTTCAGCTTTCAGTCCAAGCCTATTCATTTAAACCTATCAAATTTAGGATTTTAACCAATGGTACATTTTTTGTTAACCTTTTAACATATGTCTTGTAGTATCGCAATAATATCGTATCGTGAGTTCAGTATCGTGATATGTATATCAAATCGTGACATGGGGGTATCGTTTATACCCCTACGAATTACACAGGGTCCGATGTCTTTATGTAGAACAATAATGACACAGCAGAACAATATTGTTGGAATCACTTTCAGAAAACATTTCTAGCTGATAAATGATAAAAACACTGACATCCAATCAGAATCCACCTGACTTTAAGTCTTTCCCCACCAGCATTTTTGAAAAAAGTTGCCAGCCACCACCAGCATTTTGAAGTTTTTTTTTCCACAAAATGTCCATAGCTTCCAGTATATTTTGTTGTATGAATAACATGTAATATCTCAAAACAGAGCCTTTGCTTTTAAACAAAATAAATATTTTATTCTAGCTTCATGCATTTAATAAACAATTCAATGTGGGTAAGTTTTTATTTAAAAAAAGCAACATTTTGAACAAAAAGCTGAGTCACTTTTTTTTTCAAATGCTTTAATCACTTTTTTCTCTCTTTTTCTGTTTTGATCGGGAGCTTCTCCACTCTTTCAGAAGTAGCATCACAGTATTGTCTCAAAACAAATAATAATTAAAATAATTAAATAATTAAAAATTCTGTCAATGGTGAAAAAAGAATTAAAGAGCTCAATTGGTGTGGACACTAACATAGTTATTATATTTATCATCCATTGTGTGAACAAGCCTTTAATGTTTTCCATCAGAGAAAATTTACATATGCAGCCTGGTTGTTGTGGTTTAAACTTTGCATATTGAGAGAGAAAAGTAGGGCCAAATGAAATTGATCAGCATGAAAAGAAAAGGCCCAGGCTAACCTGCTTTTCCGCTCTATTAATATGGCGATGTATGAGGCAGGCAGTGCCGCCCCAAAGCCGGCCGACCAGGAGTAGAAACGTCCCAAAAGCTTCCTGAATAACAGAAGAAAAAGAAAGGAAACAATGGAAGGACAGTAGGTCATTTATATTCATAATATACACAACAGAGATAACTGACGTGCTTTCAACCGAGGACAATATGACTGCTGAATATTTGTCTCATTTAGAAGGGATTTAAATTTATTCACAAATTAAGTGCCCTTCGTTCCATTGAACCGGTCATGCAGAATAACGGTCATAAATCCAAAAGTTTATCTCACTAGGCTACATAATTTATTTGACATGTGCATAGACTCTGAACAGCTGATAAGGACATGGATTCAAAGGTTGCTCTACAGCTCTTGTTGCAGCAACAGTACATGTGGGATGGCAAACATTTCCATGTATTGCTTGTTAGCAGAATTCTGTTAATATTACCGGAGAATGCAGAAGAACGCAATGTAGAGGCCCCCATTTGCGGTCAGGAAAGACGTGGATTGCAGGATCTCAGGAAGCAGCCTTTTCTTGTAATAATCTTTTTTCCTCCTCCTTAAAATGGCTGCAATCTGAAAAATAAAAAATCTATTGAATATTGAGGATATTTCCTGTAATTCAAATAAATCCATTTCTGATTTTACTCTGAGCTTTTAAAGTGACCTTGAAGTTAAAATGGACAATTCTTATTTTTATGGAATATTGCAGCATTTATTATAAATGATTTAACCTTTTACATAATTTTATTAAATTCATGCGGCCTCGTACTCGGCAGGACAACCTGTCACTCACATGATCAACCAATCAATTCCCCATGGACTAAAATCAAGTTTTTTTTCTTGTTTGAGAAGCTGGCAACTTCGGTTTCATGCCAATTTTAAAGTAAAAATAGGAATGCACTGAGAGCTTAATGTGGCACCATAGACTACTGACATTGGCTTTAACATTTGTTGTGGCATAACACAAACAAATTGGTTTCTGTAGATGCTGACACCGTGGTTTGTCATCCAAATACCACTGACCTGCTGTCTAATGATAGACTGACTGAGCTGAGGCATTAGTTTTTGCGAAACTGAATCGAATGCCAGACAGCACTGCAACCCTACAGTTCAGGTGTTGCACCACTATGAACTGCAGTTTTGCAATGGAAGCAAATGGCACATCATAATTTGACACAACACAATGTTTCATATGTCAGATCTACAAAGACAAATCACCAAAATCAAAATTTGTCGACTCATCAATCAGAAACAAGTGTCAATTTCGCTAGAAGATTCAACCGATTCATCGAAAAGATCCAAAACTCCAAAAACGATTCCTTCACGAATCTGATTGGTAAGTTGAGTTTTATCCTAGCCAAATAAAACATGTGAATCTAAATCTCACTTTGGTAAACAGTAATGTTACTGCTATTTTTAAAACGGCAGTTTCAGTTTAATGAGAATGATTGTGGAAATCTATCAGACAAACCAGGCAGTTTATCATCAAATTAAGTATGTCAAGCATAATTTCAATTCACAACATAGTTGAAAGAAGACTGAATTGCGGAAACGTAAACATTAAACGATAAGACAATGAAAAATGGAAGCGAAAGTGCTAATATTTTGCACAAATAGGTTACGCAAATTAGCATTTGACAGTTTGATCGGTATCATTCAGCAGCTCTTTCTCTCTCTCTCAGCTCATTTGAGCATGTCATCAATCTAACGACCTCTCAGGACAAATTTTGAATGCTAGTAAATGTAAAACACGACGGGTTGAGACAGACTTTTGTGTTTTTATTTCTAAATAACTTAGTAACTATTACGGGCCCTGGCATCGTCCTGCAGGACTCTGATGTAACTTAGCTAACGTTGCCAGGCTAACTCACTGCACCCTTGTCAGGGCGAATTAACGTTTAGATCCGCACACATACACTCACCAGATACAGAGGAGCGTATATCTTGAATGAGACCTCCAGAGCACCGGCTGTCACCTGGAGGGTGGAATTCGTACATGAGGTACTCCATGTGTGTCCTATCTCATAGCAGCTATGCGGTATGGACTTACTGAGAGCAGCCATGTTTAGTACCGCACGTCGGGAGCGCGCGTCCACTGTTTCTTGCAAGAGCGCTCCCGATGAACGCGCGCACCCTGGAAGGGCAGACCAGATACCTGCCAAGGTTATTGTTTCCACACACAAAATAATTTAATTGATTATGTAATAAATATTATTTGTAAGTTACACTAAGTGAACAATTTTTCATTAACATTAATAATTTACATTTAACAATTTAGCAGACAAAGCACCTTAAGTAACTAGAACAGAAGGTGGTTGAGCTAATTTAACTAAAAGCAACTTAGACTATGCCAATGCTATTATTTTGTCTCAAGATGCACAGCAGTAATGCTTCCATTACAATATAGAGTCATAGTGTTGATTTAAATGGATGAACATACCAGTAATAGCTGTAATTTTCAAGAATATCAAACTGTTGCAATTACATTGCATTGCATTTTGTTTTACACCAATAATTATTTAAAAGAAATGACAAGGATGTTGACAGCTCAAGTGCCTTTATTGGGACAAGAGAAACAGCTCAGAGCCACTCATTGTTAATGTGGATGGCATCTAAAAAAAAATTACAAAAAGAAATGGGGCAAGATATTAAATACATAACACTTGAAAAGCTAAGACAATGACAGAGACACACAGGCTAGTGACATCAGTCATCCTCATCCCAGTCCTTCTTTCCTTGTGGAGCTTTGGGTCCACCAGCCGGCTTGGCCATTATAATCTGTGGAGGAGAAGCAGACATAAGATATTTAAAAGACAGGCATTGCACAGTGCAAACGTTAGCAGGGAAAATCCTGAGGAAAAAGTGTTTTTAGTGCATGCTGCATGCAAGTAAACTGCACCAAAATCCCCAGATGACATTCAAAGTGACACAGAGACTTAAGTTAGTGATGCTTGTGAAATGCAAAACGAATGGTTGTTTCATAATTATCAGTTTAAGAATTAACTGATAGTTATGAAACAACCATTATACTCAGTTCAATAATTATCTCTTGGTTTTTAGGATTAAATGATCCAATTAAAAATTTCTAGGATAAAAACCATCTGAATTAATATTTATCAATGTGTTAATACAAATTGACACAGCATAACTGTTATCTGTGATGTAAAGACTGCAGTCAGGCTTAACTTATTACAACAAAAAATACAAGGTGAATTTTCACACAGTGCTCATGCAACCAATTCACACTCCAGTGGTTAAGCACTCCAAACAGTGGCTTTTGTTTGTGCACCTTTGCTATTATTTTGATTTGTTATCAATGATGTGTATCAAATTTTTCTGGTTCGTCTTCCCAATCGTCCTTGTCCCAGTGTCCTTGCTGTTTGGGGGCTCTGGGTCCCCCTGCTGGCTTTGCCATAATGATCTGGCATACACACATCACATTATAATCCAGAAAAAAAAAACAGGCTAACAAAGCACCTCAAATGATAAATATGGGTGGAAGAAAAATTGAATATGATATGCAAATAAATGTAAAGTGAAGCACTAACCTGATCCACCCGGAGAATGGTGATGGCTGCGTTTGTGGCCAACTTGATGCCCCAGTGCTTCACCAGGTATGGGTCGAGGATACCAGCCTCCAACATGTCCTTCACCGCAGGCCCCTCTCCCTAAATGGTTTACATGGCAATCAATAACATCTCAGCAGAGTTTTTAAAATGTAATTGAAGGCTTAAGACCTACACAAATAAAATTATTATTATTATGAGCAGGTTAGAGCTATGACAGAATGTCTATGATACATAATACAAATTCAAATAAAACCTAAGATTTCAGCCTTTAAAGCATTTTTATGAAAATGGATGAGTTCAAAATGATAAATGATTTTATTTTAGATACATTTTTTGGAAATGCGACAAGTTTGCAGGTATGATATAAACAAATAACAAACACCTTAAGGAAAACATTGCCAAAATTCATCAACAGTACATCATAAGCAATCGCGTTGAATAAATGTGTGGCATTCATTAATTGCGAACCTCTGTGAAACTACAATCCTGTAAAATGCATAACAGCACCGCTTTTTTACTTTGAAATGACTCAGCGCTCAATTAAATCATTGCCTTTTGAAGTTTAATATCCAAATTAACCCATAAGGTCATCAGTATTTTTCTGTCCACAAATTTAAGACCTCTTGAAATGATAATTAAGATAATTCTTTCACCATTAAAGACTTTTTGTAGCCTTAAATTGTATAAAACCTGAATTCAAGACTTTGAAATGTATTATTTAACATGCATGACTTAGTGAGCGTCTCTATTTATTTCAGGATTGCTGCCTCTAAATTATAAATAGCTTCTCTTCTCTCATTGCGGTTTATACTTGTCGCCCTTACAAAGCAAGTGTTTGTTGCGGGCCCCTCACCTCAATATCAAAGCCATAGTTCTTGTTGCCCTCATGGTGTGTGGCGTAGAGTTTGGAGATCAGCTCATTGCCCTTCACGCCAGAGTTTTCAGCCAGAGAACGGGGCACTGCTTCAAACGCCTCTGCGAACTTCTTGATGGCGTATTGCTCCAGGCCTGGGCAAGACTTTAGAGGACATTTTCTAATTATTTACACTGTTTAAGGTGTGCCAACAGCAAAAGGAAATTAGATTGATTTACTTACTTCTCCATAGGAGGTGAGGTGTTTCGCAAGCTCAATTTCAGTGGCACCGGCACCTGGACAAAGACGCGCATCCTGGGGGGACATAGTTTTGTTACGGTCACACTTTTTTCATGATTTAGTTAGAAGTGGATTTTTAAACTAGCTCACCCTGACAAGGACTTTAAAGGTGTTAACACCATCATCGATGGCACGCTCAATGTCATCCATCAGGTTGTCTGTGGACCCACGAATTACTAAGGTAGAGATGGCACCATCATCTTTATCTAGAAATAGGAGGGAGATGGCATGAACAGTCTGGATGCATTGCCAGCCAAACAATAATATTTACAAGGCAAAATTTGCTAATCAAGCTACACAACGTCAAGAAAACAAGTCACAAAGACTCACTCATTTCACCCCAAAGATGATTTACTTGATCAGAAATACAGTAACAATTTTAAATAACGGTTCTCTGTTTTAATATATATTAAAATGTAATTTATTCCTGAGATGGTAAAGCAGAATTTTCAGCATCATTACTCCAGTCTTTTCTTACCATGTTTGAAAACCACAACTTGCGTATCTCCAACCTCGGACAGGTAAACACTGTCACAGCGTCCCATCTCTTCTGGAGTCGGCGGAGTCTGTTCGTCCAGACCAAAAAAAATTTAACATAGAGCAAATTTAATGATGCGAACTGGTTTATAACCATCTCGCTGCTTTACACAAAGTGGCATTAGTGAAGAAGAGCTTTAATCCAGCCTGTAAAATCAAGATTAACTCACCAATCTGGGCAACGCAGTGGCTCCGACAGTTTTGCATAGTCTTCTGAGGTCCCATTTTGAATTCAGCCTTGATGAAGAATGAACAGCGTTCATAAATATCAGATATATAGCTAAATTCTCATTTAAAAAGCCAAAAATGCTGAATCAAGCTGCACAAAAAAGTGAGGGATCTTTCTCTCTCTCACCTGACCACCATGAGCTTGTACTTGTTGGCATAATGAAGGGCCATATCTGCAATTTTGCCCCCTGTCACAACCACATTGGCCCCTGAATCAGCAATAGTCTTCACCTGGAGCTCCATCAGGTCTTCCTCTCCTTTACTGAAATTCATGAGCTCCGCTGCATTCTTTATAAGTACAGTGCCCTATGAAACATCAGAAAGAAATATTGAAGAAAGCCAGAGCAACAATAAATAAAAAAGGAGAATGTGATTTATTGACAAGTGATTTATTTACAAATTTATTGACATTTATTGACTCTTTTTAGAACATCACACAAAGAAAACTGTCCAGCCAAGACAGTATAAAGACATTTAATCGAATTCAATCAGGTTTTTTTTCTACCTTGGTTTCAGTAGTCATGCAGTCAAACGGACAGGAGAACACTGCTATCTTTGCGTCTTTCACTGATGTGAGGTCTCCTTCGGTCTCTTTCTTAAATACCATCCCATGAAGCATAGTAGAAGAGTTCAGTCCACAGCCCTACAAAAAATTTACAATGTACAATGTAATCAAACCACAAGCACTTATTTAGTTTAAAGCAATGGCCTACGTTTTATTTATTAAAATGTATACTTACCAAAATCTTGCACACTCTTACATTATCAACATTGAAATTGCCAGACTCAGGGAATATAGAGACTGTAAAATAAATAATATAATTAAAACGACTCTTAAAATGATCACAAAATTCACTTTTGAAATGAATTTTCCCCAGAGTACCCCAAATTATTCATGCCTTACCACAAGCCTGTGCAATGAGGTTGGCCAGGAAGTCCTCGTTGCCGTACTGTTTGCTCATGACGGCTGGGCGGATCATGGCCGTGGCTTCTTCCAGATCATGCAGGTTCTTAGCAGACGAGCAGACGCAATCGGGCAGGATTTCCAGAGTTTTCTTACATGCCATCTCATAGCCCTCTATTACCTAGGATAAATAATCAGCATAACCATCAGCTCAGGCAAATCAACTATATATAATGCAAATAAATTATATATTAGTTCACAACTTGGCATTGACTTGCAAGGTCAACACATTATAAAATAATCAATTAACCATTCATTTGGTTGTGAGAACCAAACTTTGGTAATTTGCCAAGACTAAATGAAGAGTTCAGATGCAAAAGCCTCTAAATGCCATTTGAAATTTTCTTCTTTAATGATGATTTTTATCAAACTTGTATATTTAAGTTCAGTAATTTCACTTAAATAACAATTAATAGGTAATTATCATTGCCATTTAAGTGAAATCACTGAACTTAAATATACAAGTTTGATAAAAATCATCATTAAAGAAGAAAATTTCAAATGGCAATTAGAGGCTTTTGCATCTCTTCAAATATACAATTGACTTTTTTAAAGATTCTTAAACTAGTTTAAAAGATAATGAAAACCTCCACCCCACTCCGATACTGCCATTTTTCAGTATCAATCAGACGAGGCCGATCCCAATCCAATATTGTGCGTATGCTATTCTGTGTTATTGTTAAGCCCAACAAAAGGCACAGAAACATTATAAGGCATCATAAAGTTCTTATAAGTGTTCTGAAGCAATTATATACCATAATGTCAGATATAAATTAATATTCAAGTCATTTAATTCAAGATTACATACACTTTTCCTGAATCTCAAATCAGATTGGATTTATTCTGATAAATGAAAATTAGCACATAGTGACATACTGCATTAGATCTGTGGTTTACTGACCTCTGAAACGGAGAGGCCCATCCTCAGCAGCTCCTCTGCAAGCTCCAGCAGAGCACCAGCAAACACCAACACAAAGTTTGTGCCATCACCTACTTCCTGCTCTTGCATGTGGGATGCCATCACGATCATTTTGGCTGCTGGGTGCTGAACCTGGGAGGAGGGAAAAATAGACACAAATGGAGATATTCTTCCAAATTATAAGCATTAAAGGTGCAGTAAGTGATTTCTGAGAAACACAACTGACATTTGAAATCAACCCAAACAAACCCTCTCTTCATTGCTCTGTCCCCAATATGCGAAAAAGCAAATATGACAAAACGAACAAGAACTAAAAATAAACTGTACACACAAGTATATTCAAGCAAGAGTTTGCTGTCACAAGAAGTCGCAAGCAGCACTTCAGCTCTGGACAACTGTCCTGTTACTATAGCTAACATTAAAACAGTATATCTCTGTTCTGTGAAACACAAACTGATGTTACTCACGCATGGTGCAAAAACAATGCAGCCGCTATGTCTGTTTTCAGGCCTTCCCGCTTAGGTCTATTATTACTTTTTTTTAGTATACAGTAATGATATATTTCCATCATAATTTCTTGAAGCTAAAGCAAACTTTTATTTTGAAGGTTTGTCATGAAGATCTTTCAGTTTTAGTTTCAGTGTGAATTTGATGCAAGTTTTTCTCAAATGAAAGGGTGAAAAGCTCATGAAGTGACTCAAAGTGTCTCTGGAAATTAAGTTCATGTCCTCATATATTAAAGACAGCTGATGCAGAAAACACAGAGTATCCCTTGAATGTGAGATTGTGTATCAAACAAAACCATGCCATTCACTCACACAGACACATAGAAATCCATTATTAGTGGCATGCACTGACTGGCTGTTGTCACATTTATTTCTGCTGTGTGATGGGCTGTTGGATTAATTCATATCAAGTAAAAATATACAGAGCTTATCTTCATCTATTCTACACTCATTTTACTGTGATCTTTTATATGATATTGTTTATCGCCTGGCCCTTACTCTCGGTCCGATCCACTTTCAACAGCGTTTCTCAGAAATCACGTACTGCACCTTCAATTAATGAGTTCATCACAATTACTGATATTTACCTCAAGCTCTCTCAGAATAGTTGCAGCGTCATTTGTGACAAAGAGTTTCTCCAAGTGGTTGATGACCATTTTGTTCATACCTGTACAGAATTAAATGAACAAGCACAGTTCAGTCAGAATACTGTAGTTTCACATAAAAAAAAAGGTTCAAGATATCACACTAAACAAACAAATAAGCCTCACCATTGGGTCCATATGCAGTTCTTGTGGTCTGTGCCAGTTCCTTGCATGCCTGGATGTTCCTGTAAACAGCCTCTTCAAGACCCGAATAGTGCTGATTGAGAAGAACAAACAAAAGTAATTTCATATTTTGAAAATATAAATCATGTGGGGTTTGTTAGTGGTTTTAAAATACAAAATTGAGTGTCACGCATCTTGATTTCCATAAAACATAAATACAAAATTAAACACTAGGCAGTGAGATATCAGCCATTCAAGTTGATATTTTTATAATGTATAGCATTATAAAAAATAGGGGCCAATTTTGCACTCATTGTGCAGTAGGTTTATGATTTCCAAAACAAAGAATAATTTGCAGACCCTTACTATATCATTCAAAGACAAGAAAAGGGATGGATCAGAAAGAATAGTATTTTTGATTATGATTTGAATATATTAATGCTCATCAAAACTACATTAGTCAGAACTAACGTTATAGGAGTGAAAATCAAAAATAAAATCAAAATAATTTCAAACGAAACATATTTCAAATCTAAATCTTTACAAAAGTAAATTCATTGCAAACGCTGATTTTTGATGTGATTGTGTTAAATGCAATAACTAAGTTAAATGATCTGATCAGCATATCAACAAACGAATACGTGGAGGGATTATAAACCGCCATCACTTCATAAAACGACATTTTTATAGAAGCGAAATAAAAATGTACATTTAAAATAAATAGTGTTGTAATTCTGAAGTTTAACAAACGCAATTCTTTTCTAATACTGTATGATTGCAAGACATTTGAATGAGTGATGGAAGTGCGAGGAGTATCTGTCAATGGCACATGTTTTCAGCTAACATGCTAACTTCATACATCATTTACTTTCTAACGGAACCCATTCACTAACTAACCTTCGTTAATTCATGAAGACCGAATGATATTGACGACCTTGCACAAAAAGTTAATATTCAGTTGAAGTCTCAAGTGTCTGGTAGTTTTACCGGTAAGTTAGTTGGACGGCATGAGGCCCATGTTCTAGAAACATCTTTGGGAAGTCACTGCGTGTGCTCTTAAAAACAACACAATACGAGCAAAACACGGTGTCAGCAGCCCTACCTTTGCACCATCCTTTAACATCTGGGCAAAGCCCGGGGCTTTGGGGACGTGAAGAGCCATTTTGACCAGAAAAGGTGGATATTAGACTGATGCAGGGTGAGGCTGCAGCGCACTGGATGGAAGCATGCAGCTAAGAAAGAACAGGCGCAGCAGCAGAACGCAGAAACACGGATTACCGACCCAGAGAGGCGAGATAGTGGAGCGCCGATTAAGTGCACACCACTCTATATTATATTATATTATATTATATTATATTATATTATATTATATTATATTATATTATATTATATTATATTATATTATATTATATTATATTATATTATATTATATACTGTAGATCAGTGGTGTCCAAAGATTTCTGAACAAAGCAAGCTAAATAGCCTATTCTATTTGATGCTTTTAACATAAACACATTTTAAAATATTTTCAAAACATAATTTTTAAAATTAATAAAATATTTAAATTATTTAAAGTGATATATGTGAGTCATTCTAGAATTTGTGCATTTCGAGTCTCCCAGATAATCCTTCTTTTATTTAAAAAAAAAAACACTTTTTTTTTAATCAATTTTGAATAATAACAAAATTTAACTTTCTCTAAAAATAATGCTTTATGTATATTTAGGGTAAAAAAATAATTGGAAATATTAACTAAATGACTCCCACTCCACCTGTTATTGACTGCATCTGCCTCCTGATTCATATGCATTCAACTTGAATTATCATGAAACAATTAAGTCTAATTGTCAATTTTTTGTGTTTACTACTGTATTAAGTTATATAAACAATTACAAACAATACAGGACAAATATATATTCTATGCAATTTAACTAAAAATGTGGTCTCTGATTTGAGGTTAGCATTTTGAGCTAAAGCACAAAATGGTGGAAAATGTCAACTCTGTTATCACCCAATTTGTCAATAATAGAGTTGACAGATTTTTCTGTCGTAATATTTTAAATCTTACAAGTTTAAGATCAGCAAATATTGAAAATGTTGAATTTGAACAGCATTCTATGAAAATATTAAAGTCCTACTTTTTGTTTTCGTTCTCTACTTGAAATGTACCTCCAAATCTGGAATGAGTCATATACATATACATTTAAGAATAAGAAATTTCTAATTTCCTGAGACTTATTTACATATTTATTTTAAATGTTTTATTTTTGATTACATTCATTCTTTTTTTTTTTTTACTTATTTAGATAAATATCCTTATATTTTCTCTGTGTGACTGTTGTTTTATACAATTTAATGTACACAACTGAATGGTTGCACAGATTAAAAAAAACTAATCAAAAAGCAAAAAACATAACCTATCAGTGCTCAAAAACACACACAAAAAAACACAAATCACAGACACTAACCATTTTCAAAGGACTCAAATACACTGAAAATCAAACATTTTGCATTGTTCTTGTCAGTGTGTGGGTCACTCAAAGCTGATTGGAGAGGTGGACATTGTTCTAGTGTAAAGTCATACCATCTGAGCCATTTAATTGGTGTCCGTCTAGCGCGCACACACACACACAGAATCACAGTGCCACTCTGAAAACAGGAGGCTTCCTGCTGAAGATCCGTCTTTACTTTGGCTGTGTATTGTGAACCTGCTTCTCAGTTTTATTATGACTGATTTAATGTGACTTTTTACAGTATAAACAGTCAAGAAGATCTATAGGCTTCTCAATGGAGCTCTGTGTCTTTTGCTGAGTGACTTTTTTACTTGACAGTTTTCTGTAAATACGTTTCTGTTGTCAGGTAAGGGGATTTATTGTCTCATTTTATCATATGAAACAAAGTAAACTTCTTGAGAATCTTTTTTAGATTGATTATCGTAATTTATTATCGTTATTTATTAAGTTAAGCTTGTAGCCTCTTTCTTTCGTGACATTTACATTGGACTTGAGTCTTCCTTAATGTTCAGCCACAAAATATAGCATTAGCACATTAAATATAGAAAATATGCATAAATAGAGTATAGACAAATATGATTTCATAAGAAACACTGCAACCAATTCAGAAGTATGATCTCATTTGCTGGCTGGAAGAGGATTTGTCTTCAATTGTTTAATCCCTGATGCAACTTTGGGTACATGATGAAACCTTTTCATGTCACCCTGAAAGGCTGCTGATCTTATACTTCTGAGATTAATCATAAGGCTTACATCCAACCTTGTTTAATCCAAATCTGCTCTTTTTCTAGGAATAAATGATCACCTCAACTCGACGAGTCTCTGCAGATAAACCTGAAGTACGAATCGCTTTCAGCCTCAACGAAACCTCAGGCAAGGCATCTAATAAGAATATGAAAATGATTGTTTAAGATCATGTGTTTGACACTGTGAATGGGAGACTAAAATAGGGTTGTGTCCCCTCGCTCTCAGTCTGTGCAATGTGTGACTTCTACCAAAATGGCAACAAGTAAAACCCACCTAAAGCCTCTTATTTGGGATCAATTCAACTTTTGCCATCCTTTACAAAGAAACAGGTGGCCCTCTATTTTAGTTGATCTCTGGCATCTTAAAAACAAAATATCTACCTAGCCACAAAGTCAACAGTGCTGTCAAAGTGTTTTACAGCTATTCAGGCAAATGCTTTGCTGGCAGCTGCTGCCTGGGCATTGCAGCATCAGGTTTCTGTTTTAATACCTCACTGCTGCATGATTCACTCATTTGCTTTTAGAACACCGGCCTAAATTTAAAAGCATTTAATGCTTCACGCTTCGCCGCTGCGTCTTTTTCTTTCTTTCCCAAAAGTGGAACACAAATAGAACACATAAACACACTATATTTATCTGTCTTTCCCATAATTCCCGACAAACATGTTTTGACAGTAGACCAAAGCATAGTAGACCATAGACCAACCTTGTGTGTAATTAACAGCAGTCGTTAATGAAACCATCAAACGAAAACCTTTTTTTTTGTTTCACTGAAATAAATAAATAAAAATGGAGAGAGAGAGAGTCTTGTATACTAAATAACTATATCATTAAATTGAGCACTAAGTTGCTGCCAGCAAGTTTCAATCCCTTAGAAGCCTATATGGAGGAGTGATCCAGCTATCAGATTTAATCAAAATATCTTAATTTGTGTTCCGAAGATGAACGAATGTCTTACGGGGTTGGAACAACATGAGGGAGAGTAATTACTGACAGAATACATTTTTGGGTGCACTATCCCTTTAATGATGAACACATTAATATACACGAGTGCCCTGAATCTATTAGTTCAAGTCTAGGGTAAAGTAGATTATGAGAAAATTCTAAATAATATTCTATGTCAGAACACTAGGCTAGTTAGCAGGCACATTTAGCCAGATCAAACCAAAACAATGGATTAACGTTAGCCATGCTAGGCTAGAATAGGCTCTCATAACATTATTATGTCTAACTGTCAACACTCTTGTGAGGAAATGCATTAAAAAAAAAACACTGACTCATCTTCAACTTCTTCGATTCATCAGTTTGTTTAATAATATTCATCAAAATCTTTTCTGCCTCAGACAGTTCCATGTCTGCAGTCGTGTCAGCCATTTTGAATGCTGTTTAAGGGCACCAAATACACTTATGTCCCTCTGGCTCTGAACAAAAATGTGGATCCTACATGTATTTTTCAAAGCCCGAAGGGCGCGTAAGTAGGCTTACACCCTTCTGGCTCCAAATATTACTCACATTTTTGTGTTTGGTCTTTATTGTTTTGTTGCTTCATTCAATACAATTTGATTTGAAACCACTTTTGGCACCATATAGAGCTCATCAAGACCTTTATTTCGATATCAAGAACTCATATTCGCCCCCAAAATGTCACTTACGTCCCTTTGGCTCCATGCCCTTGATATATATATATATAAATTACATTGAAATTAAAAACTAAATCAAAAACTCAAAACAATATGCATTCAATCAGCCAAAATGACATAAAACTGTCATGTTATCCCCACCTGGCCACATTCTGCAGGAATCATGTGCATATCATGTTTCAGATAATACCCTTGCAAATTTCAATGTATATATATATATATATATCTTTTAATTGGCCGTTTGGCTGATGCATGACTGTAAACAGGCCTGTTTTTAGCTGGCTGCATCGAAGGATTCTCGCTTGGACATACTGTAGCTCATAGCTGGCATGGCGGGAATCAGGACAGACAAGCTGTCTGTCAGAGTGCTCGTTGCAGACGACAAGTCATTGCGAAGAACATGGGAGATAGTTACTTTCAATCTGTCCGTTTAGGATTTAGACTCCATGGTCGAACAGGTGGTGTTCGAATTTGGATTTTCGCACTGATCCGGAACCAGTTTCCAGCCGAATAACCATGTGAATGTTTACTCTAAGGAAACTGGACCTAGATCAGTGTAAACAACTAGTGGGCATGCTGTGGTGTCATGTGAACTGTGGTATGATTCAGCTGATTATAGGATATAGATGTCACCATTAAGGCCTTGGAGTAAATATCTCAAACATTAGCATTCTCATACCAGACATGTTCATCTGGCTTTCTTTTCCTCTCAGAGTTGAAAGATGCAGAGGATCCCCTTCCATCATTCTCTGACCTTGAGCAACGCCTGCAGGTAAAGTTATTTATAATCTATTTTGCTGTATGATTGGAATACAATTACAGAGTCTGCTGCACAGAGAATACAGCTAAAATAAGCTTTTGATGGCTGCTATATCTCACAACTAAAGGTGCACAACTACTTTATATGATAATTATGGTTTGGGGCCATGGTGTGACTTTTGACGTAGAAAAAAAAAACAACGCGTTCTCATCCTAGGGCGTCATACTGTATAGTGACGGTTTTGAAATTTCGTCTAAATCCAACGCACATGGCAATTAGCGCCAATAACACGCATAGAGCTTTGTTCGATTATGGGTAGGTTTAGTTCTGGATTTGGTTTAGTGTTACACCACTAGGAGGCGCCTTCTGGCCCATATATGATGCCAAACGGTGAATGTAGACGAAATTTCAAAAGCGTCAGTATATATGACACCTTGGGATGAGAACGGGATAGCGTGTGTGTGAGTACAGTAACTAAGTGGTGGGTATGTTCCCGCATGTAAGATTCATGAGGAGGAAAGAAGTTAAATCCGACAGGAATACTGTCAAATCCACTCAGACAACATTATAAACAACATGGAAATTATATAGCCTACCGCTGTCTTAAAGGGATAGTTCACCCAAAAATAAAATTCTGTTACCATTTACTTGCCCTCATGTTGTTTCAAACCGGTATGAATTTCTATCCTCTGATGAACAGTTAAGTTATTTTGAAGAATGTCGGTAACCAAACAGTTGTAGGAAACCATTGACTTCCACAGTATATTTTTTTGCCTACTATGGAAGTCAATGGGGACCACAAACTTTTTAGTTACCCAAATATATTTCTCAAAATATTTTGTGTTCAACAGAGGCAAGAAATTCATACAGGTTTGGAACATGACAGATGACAGAATTGATATTTTTTTGTGTGAACTGTTTATTCGGTTGATTTCATGGATCAAACTTTTTCAAAGAGGGAATAGTTTAGCAATGCTTCTGTAAGACCACAAGATGGCATCGGTTACTTTTAAAGTTCTCACTACAGTCAACAGGAAATCAATTAAACTTATTTACATTCTTAAAGGTAAGCATGTCATTTTTAATAGTAAAAATAATAATAATAATTTCAATAATTAATTATTAATAAATAAAATAATTGTACCACTAAAGGGCCATGTGACACATTGTTTTTAATATACCATTTTTGGTCTTATTTTGGACAATCTGTGTATGAAAAACAAATGATTGTTTCCATGATGTGATCATTTGCTTTTCTGTCCTGGGCTACAATTTTTTTCCCCATTATATATATATTACGGAAGAATTGGTTGACAATGCTGTTTCATGCTGACATGAAGGGTTGGGTTTGACATTTTCTCATAACTAGTACATTATTCATACAAATATGTCACTGTCTCCAAAATTAAATACTCACAGACAGGTTTTTTCTTTTCTTTCTTTGAGAGCTTACATTATGATGCATGAACTGCACCGTGTTGTGTGTAGATCATAAATCTGTAAGCGCTATCTATCAATCATTTGTTTATAAATCTATAAATATTTTTTTTCATTGTGTTTTCATTCAACTTTGGTTTGTCATATTGTTATGATGATAAAGGTTATGATATGATTAGCCTACGGATTATCACTGTTATGCGGTGTTTAGAATATCAGTGCCGCTCAATGTGACAATGACTTAAGGAAGATTCCCCACCTGAAACCTGAAATGTCCTATCTGGAAAAATACCACTGGGTTAATATATATGCAAACACAGATACACCCACACACACTTAAGGGGAAAAACTGGGAGAAGTTGAAGCGCTTTGTCGTGCGGATAATATTCTGTAGGACTGTGCCGTGAGTCATTGCGAAAGAAGAAGTTCCTGACACAAAAGGAATTTAAAAAAGTCAAGCGTCTCGCTAATGTTTCCACATATTGTGTTTCATCTGTTGATTGAAACCTTCTTGTCAGGCTGTATGACGATTTTGTGTATATTCCAGGATGTAGCAGACAATCCAAATATAACATTATAAAAAAAACTAAGTTCCTCAATTTATCCTCAGTCACTCTTGTAGCAAAAGTATACTTTATTTGTCAATTCTCTTTTTAAAAAAGAGCAATTGTGGTTTGTACTGAAGTATTAGGGAATATAAAACACTTAAAGTTTTATTTACATGTAATAATGTAATAACGTTTCTACCTTTAACAGCCGGTGCTTCCGTGTCGGTCTCTAAAGGAGTCCATAGAAGTGTACAAAGACCACTGCAAGATGGCCAATGAGTTCAACCAGCTGAAACATGAAATCGCCTGGCTGGAAGACAGAAAGTAAGCTTTAAAAACAAATTAAAACACAAGCTCAATACATGTATTCAGGATGTTGCTGAGATTCAGAGCTGTTAACCACTCTATCAATGTGCTATTTTTTTTCTATAATCAATCAATAAATATATTCTAATACAGTATGTATAAACACACAAATCTTTGTAACTATGAACAGGCAGATCATTGATCAATGCTGCATTTGTTTGGAGTTTCCTGTGTAATCATGACAAGAGTTGACACACTGTATTGTGGTATACAGGGCTTTTTGTTTTTTTAACATTCACATAGCAAGACTTGATGAAAATGAGAGTGCACTGTAAAGCCTAACAAGTTGAATATACTCCATTATAAAATAGCAAAGAACACTTTTTTTCTTTTCTTTTTCAAATCACCTAGTAGTGTACATTTACTATGAATATCTAATCAGCCAATATATATATATATATATATATATGTATATGTTTGTGCGTGAATTTATTAAAAATATATAACAGCACATGAATCAATTTTCCACTTTTATAATTCAAAGTGACATGGAAAACCACAAATGGCTTTACGTCACAATCACCTGCTGGGTCAATATTTAGTTGAATGAAATAACTCGCATGATGTTTCTCTGTCTTTGTCATTTACTCCTATAAACAGTTTAAATGCAGAGATCATCAGGGGTGAAAAAGGTAAAAGAAAAACAATTTTTTTAAGCATGTAATATTATAAACATTTTTTAACTCTATTTTGAAAAATAAAACAGACTAAAAGAGGAGGAGGAACCGAAGCCTGCCACCTTTTTCATGGGAGTTTTTCATACAGAAATTCATACAGATTACAGTTAATCACAAATTTTTCGGCGGGCTGAGTGGACATTTAAGGGGGCTGAAGCCCTCAAAATGGGCCTAGTGATGCCTCTGGCAGCAACCCATCGCATTTAGCCATGTAGACATGGTCAAGGCAATCTTCTGAAGTTTAAACTGAGAATCATCAGAATACACTCTAAAAAATGCTGGGTTGTTTTAACCCAACTTTGGGTCAAATATGGACTAACCCAGCCGTTGGGTTAAATTTTTACATTACATTTTTAACCCAACATTTCGGGTTTGTCCATATTTGACCCAAAATTGGGTTAAAACAACCCAGCATTTTTTAGAGTGTAGGGAAGAAAGGTAATTTAAGTGACTTTGAACCTGACGTGGCCTTTGGCATTTCAGAAACTGCTGATCTATTGGGATTTTCACCCTCAACCATCTCTATGGGTTTACAGAGAATGGTTCGAAAAAGAGAACATATCCCGTGAGCGGCGGTTCTGTGGGAAAATACCTTGTTAATAACAGAGAAGAATGGCCAGACTTGTTCAAACTGATAGAAAGGCATCAGTAACTCAAATAACCACTGGTTACAACCGAGGTCTGCAGTGCAGAAACTAAAAATCATGTCACACTGGTTTCTTGAACATGACAATGAGTTCACTTTACTCGAATGACCTCCACATGCACCAGATCTCAGTCCTATAGAGCACCTTTAGGATGAGGTGGAACAGGAGCCAACAAATCTGCAGCAACTGCATGATGCTTTCAGGCGGAGACTATTTAGAGACATGCTATTTCCTCAATCCTTAATACAACTATATAGGGAAAACCCGTAACACCAAAGATGGCGGCCGAGTGGCATGACTTGCCTAAATGACTTTGTTTCAGGTCCATAATACCTTGTTGAATCTATGCAATGAAGAATTAGGAGAGTTCTGAAGGCAAAAGGGGGTCCAACCCAATATTAGCCAGGTGTATCTAATCAAGTGGTAATTATATATAGTTTTCTTAAGGAGGAAAACACATTTTTCAGATACACTGAGTTCAGATAAAGTGCCAAACTCAGCTGTTCAGGAACATACTGTAAATCAATTCACTACATTTTCAGCTGATAGTGATACTCATAACCATTTGCCGATGTTCCCTAATGGTATATATACAGTTTGTGTCTAAATTCATCCTTTTGTGATTATATTCACTTTTAACCCCTTTATTTCACATGTTAAACATGCATATTAAAGTGTAAGTAATAACACTACAACCCTGCTCGAATTGAAGGAGTAGTTCACTTTTTTTTAAAAAAAACTTTTGCTGATATTTACTCACCCCCGTGTCATCCGAGATGTCCATGTCTTTCTTTCTTCAGTCGAAAAGAAATGAAGGTTTTTAATTTTCTCCATATAATGGACTTCAATGGGAACCAAATGGTTCAAGGTACAAATGACAGTTTCAGTGCAGCTTCAAATGGCTTCAAACAACACCAGATGATGAATAAGGGTCTTATCTAGCGAAACGATAAATAAAAATAAACAAAATAAATTAAAAAAGTTTAAGTTTTATAAGCACAAGTGCTTGCTCTGTTCTTTGATGAGCGTTTGTGACTCTTCTGTTCAAACTCGTTCATCAAAATGAACAAATCTTTTTTTTTTTCGAGTCATGACTCAAAGGGTCCTAGATAAAACCCTTATTCATCGTCTGGTGTTGTTTAAAGCCCATTGAAGCAGCACTGAAACTCTCATTTGGACCTTGAACCGTTTGGTTCCCAATGAAGTCCATGAAATGGAGAAAAATGCTGGAATGTTTTCATCAAAAACCTTCATTTCTTTTCGATTGAAGAAAGAAAGACGTGGACATCTTGGATGACATGGGGGTGAGTAAATTATCAACAACAGTTTTTTGTTTTTTTTTTTTTTTAAAGTGAGCTACTCCTTTAACTTGATTGAAAGGGCAAAGCAGACTGGATCACTTGCTGACTCAGAGTCATTGTGAGCTAGAGAAACATTACAAAGCACAGACAAGTCATCTAGACGTCTGCAGTCTTGTCTATAATAAAAATGTTTTGGTTTTTTTAACCCAGCTACCAAAAGCTATGGTGCCAACAGGTTCACTTCCTATAAAATAGTTTCAGGCATGGAACACTGTAGTCATGTAT
This sequence comes from Pimephales promelas, assembly GCF_988280905.1. Taxonomy (NCBI): domain Eukaryota; kingdom Metazoa; phylum Chordata; class Actinopteri; order Cypriniformes; family Leuciscidae; genus Pimephales; species Pimephales promelas. Next base: position 7,349,999 of record NC_142791.1, on the reverse strand, counting down.
GTGACACCCAAGCCACATAATGTGGCCGTGTTATTTCACCTTTCATATCATCATTGCAGTCATTAAAAAAAGTTATGTAATAAATGATCATCTATAACGTTGTATTATATACTGTATGTGTCATTCTCAGGAAAGAGCTCATGGCAGAGCTGCTAGAGGATGAAAAGGCTACGATGGAGTTTGTGCAACTGGAGGAGGAATACAGGATACTTACGGAAGAGAACCGGAACCTGATAACAGCCCACAGCGAGCGAGCGCAGCAGCTCGAGATGCTCCGAGTGGTCAGTCAAAAGAGGCAGGGCTCCTCGTGACCTTTGACACCAATCCGAAAGATCTTTCTCTTCTGGGTCTTTACTACAGCTTATAAACATCTCAGCGTTCCTTTCCGCTCTGAAGTGGAAAACTGATCTTGAATCAGTGTGATTAGACTGAGACACTCAATCAATGTATATATATATAGTATTTTAAGCTAATATGGGTCATTAAGAGCAGATGGTCTTGTGGCCCAAAGATGAGGTGAGGGACCACCTCAATTATATATTTCTGAATATATACTACTACTTTGTGTGATTTAAGGGCGTGTTTGTGGATGCACTCACCTATATTGTACAGTTGAAATTGTATCCGTGTTTTACCATGTAAACTGCTCTGCTGAAAAAGAGTAAATGTTACTCTTGAGTAAAAGTTTTTACAGTTTACTGTCTGTCAGTTGCAAAAAAAAAGAGGAACTGAGGATACATTTCTGTTTAGCTATTTGAATTCAATCAAGGTGATAAGACGCATGGCATGATAATAGACATTGTGTAGTCACTCAGCAATAGGGAACTTGAGTTTCGAAATGTGATCTGCTCATTTTAGAATTGTGAAACCCTTCAAAAATATCAATGGCTGACACATCCTACCCCATACAGCTGAAATATCAGCAGTGTATGTCCACAAACCAGTTTAGCAGCATGAAAAGTTTGCTTCCTCAATGGTATTTTAGTTAGTCTACTCTAGACCTTTGTACTGTCGGTTTCACTTTATTTGTCTGACCAATGATAGAAAATGGCATTTTGTTATTTTTCATACAGCAATTTTGAAAATCCGATGTCTAGTGTACTGCCATATATTCATTTAGACCGTATTTACACACCACATTACATGTTTAACTACGGTTGAACTAACCATAACATAAGCTGCTCCAGGAAATAGTTTAATAGACCCTATATGTATTTGAAATTCATGATTTTAAACACTAGCCTATTAATTCATTACTATTATTTTTACAAAAATGTCAGTTTTTTTTACATGTAGTACACACAAATGTGTTGTGCCAAGCAATATTGGTGAAAATAAAATATCAGATTTCATATGCGTAGGTCTGAATGATTGAATTGAATAATTAGTGTATTGCATTTAGCTATTTAAGCTAAGTTGCTGTTTTCTCTTTTTGAAAAAGATTGTTTGTTTGTAAAGTTTCCCAACTCGGGACTGAGGAGGTTAAATTATGTATGTATGTCGTCTGTGTGTGTGTGTGGCGTGGGTGGTGAAAACCAAGAGGTCTGCTGGTGGCGATTTTTTAAAGGAAGTGGTGACGTAAATGATTGACAGGACAGATGGCCAATGAAAGAGGGCTGTGTTTGAGAAGGCGGGACAAAAACAATTCTGGGCAGGAGTCACATGACACCAGAGTGAAACACAAGCGCCGCCTTGTTTTCATAGTTACAAGTGATCGCTTTAAGCAACCCAGATGTTGTGTCAAATTCAACTTTTACTCTCACTCTCCGGTGATGTGACAGGTGAGTTTACGAAAGCTAGTGGTTTTGTTTGTTTATGTATGTCGAAACTGAGATACTAAAAGTCATGGAAAATGGAGATAGTTAAACTTTATAATTAAACGTTTAAAATATCTAATTAAATTTTTTATAGTTATGAAATAACTTTCAGCTATTCTTCTGTTTCACGCCATATCGGGGAAAGTTTATCAATGATCAAGATCGTGGAAGCGATAATATTCAAATGTATTTCTTTTCGTCGGACGTAGGCTGTCTCAAAACATAAATGCGCTTCCTACATAGACAGCATATTTGGGCATCATATCCGCGCTCCCATGGTTCCATTCAAATATGTTAAGCACCTGAAATGCCTTATGCTGTCTATGTAGGCTGCTCACTCGGTTTTCTAGCACAGTCGTAATGTTTGGTATTTATTACATAAAATGCGCGTCTGTTGTTTTCACTCGACACATTTTTAGGAAAACGAGTTAAGATGATTTCGTTTAACAACATAAAATACTCAAGCTGAACTGTATGAAGCAACTGGTCCCTAAGTTTCCTAACTGAGTTTATTGGAAAGGGACAGACGGGGAAAATGCTTGCTCATCCTTTATCAGCAAAACCGAATGAGTCAGCAGAGCACTCGCACTCTTGCGCCACACACACACACACTCATGACTCGACTAGGTCAAAATTATTATCAGTAGTACGCCGTTGAGATAAAAGAGTTCCCGTGGGTAAGGACACGTACGTATGGAGTGTTTCAAAAAGCACTTCTTCTCGAGGCACATTTGTTGTTGACCGAGTGTGAGGCTTTTTTATTTTAAGAAGTATTACGCGAGCATGAGCGCTGTTGTTCTGAATATAAGGACAGCTGTGATATCAAGTTTCTCCTTCACGAACACAACAGACACAAACTGCAACAGAGTCGTTATAGTGCTACTCTGAATTCCAGAAGTAAACCCCATTCATTTTGTTTGTAGAATATAACCTTTAGTGACTTGTACTTATTGTGAGCTATGAGGTTGTTAACCAATGGCAATGGTCAAAGCCAACAGACTGCATTGCAAATGCGCCCACCCATTTCTATGGTCTCAAACTACTTAAATATTTGTTTATACTGTATGTATATTTTGCAATACCAATTCTAAATACACAGTTTAGAAGATCAATAGTTTTATATTTATCAATTTATTTTTAAATTTGATTGTCATGGGATTGTAGTTCTTTTACTCCGTAAAGTACATAGCCTTGCACTTTGTCCTTCTGTATGATTTTCAAATAGTTTTTTTCTTTTCTTCAAATAAAGTTTTGTAATGTTGTGACTCAACTCATAGCTGGTTGTTTTTGGATCATGGCCCTTTACTAAAAATACTTCTGAAACCAAATTCAATAAAAAAGTGGATGGGCAACTGTTGCACACTATAACGTGTTTGAAAATCACTGGGGATTTTAAAATTCTGTTCACAACATGAAAATCTTCTCTATAGAGAAATATACCAAGAACCATATGTACTATATATATATATATATATATATGTACTGTATTTTGAAAAATCGTTATCCAATAATAGGAAATTGAAATCCATTGGTCAAACTGTGTGATGCCTGATTTAAATGAATGAGTTATCTCTGTCTATTTGTCATGTTGCGAATCATTTTAGTATACACTTGACAGTTTCCTTGAATTAAGCACATGTAAATCTATTCTTTATGTTTTTACCATACAGGTCAACATGTCGATGGAAAGCTCAGAGTTCACTTTCCAGTCATCTGTGCACAGTTCCTACGTTCTGCAATGTCTGAATGAGCAGAGGAAGAAAGATCTTCTGTGTGATGTGACTATTGTGGCGGAGACCCAGAGCTTCCGGGCCCACCGGGCAGTTCTGGCATCCTGCAGTGATTACTTCAGCGCCCGTGTGTCCAGTCATACACATGAAGGGATTGTCATCAACCTTCCTGATGAGGTAACAACATAATTAAAGGTCTGAATTGTTCAAGGAGGAAGTGTGATTAGTGTTTATATGAGGTGTGATGCAAAGAAAAGGCAGATTTTCATGCATTTGTTTTTTTTTCCATCTTAAGGTAACCTCAGAGGGGTTTGAACCCTTGCTGGATTTTGCCTACACCTCAAAACTCCTCTTTACCAAAGAGAACGTGCTGGAAATTCGTAACTGTGCTTCAGTTCTTGGTTTCAAGAACTTGGACAAAGCCTGCTTTGATTTCCTTCTCCCCAAGTTCTTTGACAGCAGCAGAAGCACATCAAAAGTCCAGAAGAAGTGCTGTAAAACCAAATGCTGCAAATCTCGAGGGGCTGAATTGAGCTCGATTAACAAGGATGATGCTATTGATGAAGATAAATCATTACTTCAACCCTCAGAGCCTCCGCTTAAAGCCAAAGAGCCATCTTGCCATCAGTCGGTGGCCATTGAGGATGTCGCAAAAAGCTGTTACAGTGGGAAAGACACAGATTACTCCTTCCTGTGCCCGAAATACCGGAAGTTTCAAATCGCTTGCGGGAAGGAGCGATCCTGTCTGGATGTCTGCGACTCGACGCCCATGTCCCTTGACAAGACAGATGACGACTGTCCTTTAAACTACCTTCCTTGCTCAAGCAATGGAGACTGCAAGGATATATTTCCATACAATAAAACAGATGAAGATGAAGATTCTCCTCATCCCGAATTGTGTCCTCTGAATCCTGATCCTTGCACTGGCCAGCCATCCTTTCCAACCTGCAACGAGTCGGCACATTCCACTTGTGACTCAGGAGACTTGTCTAAACGGGGAATGTCCCCTCGCTCAGGAATAGATGATGCTGAGAGAACATGCATGGAGCTCAGAGATGAACAGAGGAGCACAGAGGAAATCGAGGTGGCCAAGCAGCTTACATTCTGGCCGGATTCTTGTCAGGCGTCTCCCTCTGGCCTGGGCTTGGTGGAGAAACCCTCAAATTGTCTGAAAAGCTGGTACCTGGATTCCAGAACTTTAGAGTGTCCATTTATGCAGAGCTTTGGCGCAGTGGGTGCTCAACTACACGATGGAGAGGGGGGATCCACGTCCCAGGGCAGTCCGTACTTACCCTCAAACCAATCAGGGGAGGACTCTGATAGTTTTGACACAGAGGGGGACAGTGAGTCTTACAGCAGTGAACGAGTGTGTGAGGTGAGGAGTGGTTGTATTTATTATGGCTCTTTTTTACTGCATGGTACAGTACGGTTGGGTATGGCACGCATTGGAGCTTTGCCAACGCATGGTACGGTACGGCTCGGCTCGGTACGGCTCACTTTGTGGCGCTTTTCCACTACATGGTACGATTCTAAAAAGGTCTGAATTGTGAGACGAAAAGTCCTAATTACCCTTTTTTTAATCCGTGTCCGTAACAAGCTTCCATACTAAGCAAAAACCTGGCACCTGTGGTAAGAGTTCTTCTATTTGTTAATGCATGTTGGACTTTGCCCTGTTCAGTGCCTTTCGAGCTGGCTGGAATGTACCTACTTTGCACACCTGATAATGACTAGTCAGACTTGCAGTGAAGTCAAAAGTCCACAAACGTCCTGAATGAGGATTAATGAAAGCATTAACCCATTCTTTTACTCTTTTACTCTCTAAATATCGAGAAAATTTAACATTTATAGTGTTTAAAATATATACAGACCTGGAATCTGACATATTTGTTTAGTTGATCATGTTGACTACAGTTGTGAAGCATTTCTGTTCTTTCACTCTAGATGGCGCTGCCGCTCTCTGTGGATCAGATCGTGTCTCTGAGCAGGAACGACTTCCAGCAGATGCTGAAGCAGCAGTGCTTGACACGGGAACAGCTTGATGTTGTGCATGACATCCGCAGGCGGAGCAAAAACCGGATTGCAGCCCGTCGCTGCCGCAAGCGGAAACTTGACTGCATACACAACCTGGAGTGTGAAATCGAGAAACTGGTGTGTATCCGAAGTAATCACTAAAGGCTCAAAGGTCATAACTGTTCACTTGCACCTCAAATACCTCATAAGGATAAAACTAAGTGAACTTCACAAAAATGTGATCACATTTCATCCCAAAATCAAAGAAGAAATATTTGAGATTTTATTGTTATTAAAGCTGCAGAACGTGGCTTTTTTCAGATTAAAAATGATCCAAAATACATATTTGAGAAAATACATAACCAGCCAGTGTTCAAAACTGTCTGCTTGCCTTAGCTCGATTCGAAGCGGTAAGCTTGTAATAATGTTTTTACTTCCAGTGGTACTGGTGGATTTCCGCGGGAGATTCAAGCATGTCTTTGCGTCATTACGTCAAGTGATGTCATCACTTCGGCACACACTGGCGGGGGTTAAAATTCGGCACAACACCTTGCGCAGTGATTGACAAATTGGTACGCAATCTGATCTGTGTTCTTCCGCACTGTGCCGTGTTGAGGCTGTTGAAGTACAATTCACGTTAAATTGATAATTCCGCGAATGTCTGCAATTCCAGATTTCGAACAGAGATGGCGCCAAAGAGGAAAAATTCTAAAAAAAAGAATTAACAAGGTTTTATAAGATAAAATATACATTTTTTTTTAAATTGTGGGTTTCATTAGTTAAAAATACTAAATAAAATAAAATGATAATGTATAAATATTTTAAGTAGAATTGTATTTATTATTTATGGTAATGATAATTTATGGGTGGAATGTGCTGAAATATAATTAAAATATATATATTTATTTGATAATTCCGCGAATGACTGCAATTCCAGATTTCAAACAGAGATGGCGCCAAAGAGGAAAAATGGCGGACTGCAGCTTTAAAGAAAGGGTTTTAATTAAAAAAGAATTAACAAGGTTTTATAAGATAAAATATACATTTTTTTTTAATTTGTGGGTTTCATTAGTTAAAAATACTAAATAAAATAAAATGATAATGTATAAATATTTTAAGTAGAATTGTATTTATTATTTATGGTAATGATAATTTATGGGTGGAATGTACTGAAATATAATTAAAATATATATATTTATTTTCTTTAAGAAAAATCTGATTTATTATTATTAGATTTATTATTATTTATTATGAACTTAATGATGTTATGAATATTTGTCAGTCATACATACATGAAACAGGTAAAATTAATACTAGTAATATTAGTACTAATACACTGAATGTTATAAACTGAACGGAATGGATAACCAGGCATAAATCCATTTTGTTTCAATTTCATACATTTTACCTACCTGAATATTGCTTGTGCCACAGCTTTATTTTAACTGAATAATTGATTTCACAATATTTTTATGCTGATTCTAAAACATATTTGAATAAATGTTTTTTTGAATATATGACTATTTAATTAAGATCAATGTTTCATGTATGTATGACTGACAAATATGCATCACAATATTAAAAAAAATTGTGCAATCCAGTGAAATTGTATATGCAATTTAGATGGATAAATCTTTTTAATGGATATACCTTTTTGATTTTGTTCTCTGCAGAGGAGTGAGCGAGAGAAGCTGACCGTAGAAAGGATAAAGCTGAATCAGATGAAGTTGAAGACCTGGCAGAGTTACTCAGGCCTGTACGAGAGGGTCTGTGCTGAAGCCTCCCTCAAACCTGAGCAGCTACAGGTGCTGGCCAAATATTCCTCTCCGGACTGCCCTCTGTCTGCTTTCCTGTGCTCCTCCACAGACTCACACACGGCCCAGGCTTCAGACCTTTCCACGCACACCTGTTGCTCTGGAGCCAAACCATCAGTTCATTCCTCAATGGAAAACACCGTAGCACGATCAAGCTCACAGAACCTGTTACCTCTGGGGGTCGTAGAAGCTCAGTCACAAACCTGTCCACCCGACGCCTCGGCTGTTGACAAAAGTGAGTGTCGTTCAATGGTGAAACTCAGCACAGATCTTCTCAGCAGCAAGCATAAAACAAACAAACAGCAAAATTAGTTGTTTGTTGAAGGAAGGACCACAGAAAATTACGGAAGGATTTTTTTTACATCTTATACTCACTCACTGAAGATGCATTTAACAAACGTGATATCACTACTGTCCTCGACTGATTGTAGGTCGTACGTCTTGTGTGTGTATGTGTGTGTGTGTGTGTATATATATATATATATATATATATATATATACACACACACACTTTTTTTTACTCAAACCCTTTAAGCATTAACATTAAGTTTGTATTGGTCAGTGTTCAATGAAGTATTCCTTTAACTAACACATGTCCCTGAACATCCTCACATCCTTATAGAATCAATCAGCCAGGATCATTTTTGGACTCACAACACAACAAACCTCACCAATAAAAACTTTTCATCTTCTCAGGGGACATAATACTATTGGACTATTTTTGTACTGTCGTCTGTTTTTGCTGAAACTGTGCCATTCTTTTAAGTCTGGAAACTTTAGATAAGAGACTAGTGAATCTGGGATCAAACTCTCAGGTGTTCAGAACTGCACTTACTGTTATTTCACTAATACTGATTTTATGTAATTGAACTTTTTTCCATCAGGTCCAAAATCCAATGGTCATTTGTAAGCAAAACACTTTTTTCTTATTAAATGTAATTCTATTTTGATTATTGTGCTCTAACATCTTGCTTGGGACCAAATTATTGTCTCTTAAGAAACTGAAAGCTTAATAAATTATGAAAATGTGTATATTTGAAATAGACGTGGTTTCCTTCTGATTAGCTTGTTTATTTGTTGATGTTTTAATGCTTCACAGTGTCTAAAGGATGAGCTACTGTACATCAGGGTTTACAAAACTGGGGTTTGGGAGTTAATATATATATATATATATATATATATATATATATATATTTCAGTAGTTTAAAGTACTAAAATTACAAAAAAAAAAACACACAAGCTAAATATAAATATTTTAAACCCCAGAAACTAATAAAATGACAAAAGAACAGCACAAAATGTCAACTAAAATTAAAACTAATTCAAAATAATATATACTATAATTGCATATAAATACTAAAATAACACTCATTCAATCATTAAAATTTAAATAATTTTCTAAATAAAAACAAACCCTGACTAAAATGTTTTAAAAATGTCCTCATCATGCAAATTTGCAATTAAATGATCAAAATATTAACTTTACAAATTTACAGATAGGCCTAATTCAAGTAGCCTAAATATTTGAGAGACAAAAGTTTGGGAATCCTCGAGTTTACATAACAGTTTCATTATTTGCAGAATTGCAGTCATACATTTGTACCAACAGATGGCAGAAGCCAACCAGACAAAGTTTCATATTTGCATCCCTTCATGCTTGATAAACTATCATAATTACAGCATCTGTAATATGTAAACACGCTCCAGTCTAAACAAGCACAGCTTGAAGATAAATTCGTGAAATCATTTCATATAACAATGTGTGTTCTCGCAGAACTAAGAATGAGCGTGGGAAAATGACAGGCTGTGAGGCATTTTTCATCATTTCAATCACTTTGATGGATATTCTTTCAGACTGTCAGCCACAGAGAACAGTATGTTGTTTTTGTGTGTGTCTGTTCCCTTGGGTTAATCTGCCATGATCATCACTTTCTGCACCCAGACAGCCATCGGACATAATTGATCTTCATATGACAAAGGAAAGGACCATCAGAAAACGGATTCTCTTTGGTATTTCCATATTCAAACACAGTATTCATTGTGAAATAGCATATTAATTGTCACGTTATAGTCCAAAAAAAAAAAAACATCAAAACTCAGTATTTCAGTATTCAAACACAATGTTCATTGTGCTATAAACAACTTATTAATTAATGAATTAGTCAGAAAAGCAACATAATGGTTAAAAAATCATAAAAATCTGAGTGAAATAGGTAAGCTGCATGTGTGATTCTGTAAATTTACTTATTCACCATACAAACACATCCCTCTGATGGGCACGTGGATTTAATTCTCTTTTAAAAGGCACAATATGTAATAATTTTTCGCCACAAGAGGGCGCAGTTTTCATCAAAAACAAAGGCGTAGGTTTATGACGCAGTGATGAGCTGAATGATGGGACTTGCTGTCAAGCTGATGGATCTTATAATGTTTATGGATGAGTGCAAACATTCATGTTTTTTAACATTACAGCAGGTCGCGATCGATCGCTAAAGAGACAGAATCACACGCGAGTCCCACGGATATAAAGGAATAAGGACATTTAATTCTACCGAACTAACTTACCCGGAAGTGCTCGATTACTCACACGGGTCAGTTTATTAGACAAATTGAACTTTTGAGGTAACGCAGCGCCGCTTCATATGGTCTAACGTTACACTATCACAATAAACGGCATTTAAATGTGTTCAAAGTTATGTTATACTATACGTGTTATTTTTTTGTTATACAAAACTAGCGTTAGAATAACATACTGACCATATTCGAACATTTCATCATGTTGAGCTAACGTTATATAACATTGATCAATGATTTGTTTTATGTACATTTGCTCATAATAAAGCTGTCAAGTCGTGACCATAGAATGGTCGTGACTCGTGAAGCTCTTTCAAGTCCAAGTTAGTCGCGGACGTGGAGCTCTCGGCATCTCAAAAACGCCTCGCTGATATTGATCCTCATTTTAGTTCTTCTTGTTTGTCCCAAAGTCTGCTTGCCATGGTCTATGTTTGAACTGCGTGCCGCTAAACGTTCCGTACTACGCAGTTGTCAGCGTCTGTCGTCATGGTTATATCATGGCTATGGCAGTATGAACGGAAACCGAGGATAGTGCCGGATAGCGTGGATATTGCGTCATTGCGACAGGCTTTTGGGATATTGTAAGTACACAACTGCAGGTTTTTTTTTTTGGGGATATTTTATTACAAAATTCTTACATATCGTATCTTGTACATTTCATCCTCCAAAATAATGATACCATAAATAAAAAGAATTGCCGATTTGACTTTGTTTACACTGTGGATCACCAAAGAAGATGTTTAGCAGAACGTCCAGGCTGTTCTTTTCAATGAAATTGGACAGGGAATTGTACAGTCATTGTATGGGAAAATCTTCTTTAGTAATCTTTGGAAGAAAACGTTATGGGGGTGAGTAATTGTGATGGGTAAAATAAAATTTAATGCTGTGGTCTGTTTCAAAAAGACAACTGATGCTTTGCGCCAGGGTTGTGCTCATGAAGCTTATGATATGACATCAAAAAAAGAAGAGGTCTTCAGAGAAGGACACAGTTGCATCCTTCCTAAGTCCCTCACTGTTCTGAGGGGAGATTCAGGTAAGATCAGCGGTGACAGGAAGAATGGCACATGCACGTAATCTGTGACCTCATTTATTCAAGATTACAATATAGAAGGCTAAAAAAAAGAAAACGGCTTGGAGGTTTTGATTAAGAGTTTATGAGGTTAGCAGATTAGGGACAGGGAAAACAGTATTACGGCGGTCTAAACTGAATCCCAGAATTAATCAAAATGCTAAAAAAAAAAACCTAAAAAAAAAAAACAAGCTGGCAGTAAACATCATCACATTCAGCAGCACAGTAATATTATGCCATCTGTGTGGATTTGAATAAAAGCCCTTAATCACTGATGTACTACACAGTGCAGAGATACGATGATATTCACTAGGTATGTGAGTCACAATAGTTTGCTGTGTTTTAAAATAAGCATCATTTCCATGGTTTTGGGCGTTAGGAACAGTTTTTTTTTCTTTTTTTAATAGTCTATTGTTTTTGTATATGGATATCTTGATCTTCCGAAACACCTTGGTCAAGACTGAGGGAATAATTTACCAGGATGCTGAATATCTAAAAAGGTTAGATAACAGAACCCACTACAACCTCTGACTTTTGTCTCTTGACCTTGAGTGTCTTGATGAAATCTGTTTCTGCAAAATATCAACAAGCTAAATCAAAAAAGTAATTTTAAAAAAGTTCCACAATAAATGTCACAATGCATATAAAAATATTGAATGTAAAAATACTCATTAGTAGTTGAAGAAAGTAAAGTTCATTTTTTAACCCTCTGGGGTTGTTCGTTTCAGAGTCACACTCGGGGTGTTCGGGTCCAAATGGACCCAAAGGCTGGGATTCATATTTAAAAAAAAAAAAAAAAAAAAAAAAAAATCATGATTTTTTTTTTACTCGTTTTTTTATAATATTTTTTCTTTTCTTTTTTGGTGTTTTGAGAAAATTTAAAAAATAAAAAAAAAACTATAATTAGTTAATGCAATAATTATGACAAAATTTCCCCCCATTGAACATAATAGAAAAAAATATTAATTTTTTTTTTTTAAAACTATTTCATTTTAGAGTCAAGCCTAGGCCTCAAAAAAGCAATTTTTGAAATGAGATGGATGCCATCTGGTGGACCCCGTCGTGAGCATTTATACTTCTGCGTTCAGGTCTTGGTTGCTCTGCAGTACTGCTCCGAAACGCTAGTTGGCGACGGAGGGTTTTAATGTTCCACTGTGTTTAGATTCCTCGCGGCTAGGTTACTACAAGCAATGGCGACTGAAAGTGGATCATGTTGGAGTTGGAGCTTATTGAGGTAGTAAAACAGTTAATTTTAGTGAAATTACTAAAACTAAAAGGGAGAAACGAGAGAAGACGTCGGAGGAGATGGTCCGTGCAGAAATGCGTAGGAGGAAATGCGATGCTACCAAGCCGACCAATCACAGATCTTGCGGTCTGCCTCGTCGCGACGTGTAGTTACATTTTTGAGGAGGTGCGCGTCAGGCTACGGCGAAGGGTACGCGGTATAGCACACGTATGTGCGTATGCTACGCCGTACCCACTGCGTGCACCCTACGCAGAAGTATAAACTGGCCTTAATATGGTGCCATTTCTTTTTTTCTATGGTCTATGGTCACTCAATCCCTGTGATGCATACAGACAGACAAAATAACACAATAACAACAAAATGCATTTGAAGCAGCACCATACAAAAATACAGCAACACTGCCTATACAGTGTGAATCTAGTGGCTTTGTATTAAGTGCCATAATACAAAGACCACTGCTGTCTAATCAGTGTATGCTTGCCTCTCACACAAAAGTGACTGTTATTTGGCATAAAAGGGCAGTTATTAGATCTAAAAGAGGGCTTGTCTTGGACTTTTCATGTCATCTCCCATGGCTTAATGTGCATTAGAGAAACCCTGCACCTGCAGCCCTCATTCAAAGGCTTTGTCACACATAAACAGCCAGATGTGTTTGTGGGTAACAGGGACAGTGTGTTATTATAAAGGCTTGAATGGACATCTCATGCTGAGATAAAACTACCCAATAGCATACTGCAAGCATGTCAGTAATGTCAAACAGCATGGTGCTTACATTTAACATCCGTACTTCAATGAAAATTGAAGGTAAACTGATGAAAATGTTTTTTAATTTTTGGTTTATGCAGTAGTAGTAGTAGTAGAAGCTGTTTTATGTTGGTGTAGGATACATTCATTCAAAAATCAAAATTGAGCTTACATTTAACTTTGTAAAACGTGTTGGAAAGGTTATTGGTGCTGCAGAGATTTTATTTTCCAAAACATTTGCAACTGCTTTTTATCACTTGATTAGAAGCATGTACACAATTAAATTTGGTTTGTTACATAGCGACTGAACAGACGTTTTGAAGTTTATTTTAAATCAAAATGTGTAGATAGAGCTATTGCATTTTTACAACAGTATGTTAAGTGTCAGTGTCCCATTATAATCAAGTTATTCGCACACTCATGCAAACAGACAAGTGGTCAAGTGCAAAGACTGGAAGTGTGGGTACTGTCACAGGCCAAAAGTTAACTCAACGATTTAGTGAATGTGCCCCATTGTCTGGCTTTGACAAGAGGTCAGCCAGCATACCGAGTTTATGCATTACACTGGGGAACAACCTGATGTCTTTCTCGCTCTCAACCTTGGAAAAAAAAGATGTTCAGTGTTTGCTTTGACATACACCGTCCCATAGGTCCAACGGAGCTGTTTAACAGAGAGTCGGAAGAGACATGCAGTGAAGTAACAGGTCAATGTGACTCAGAAGTTTCCCCCTCTCTTTGAAACTAAAGCTTTCAAAATTAATTTAATCCTGTCAGATTATACTATTCCAAATGCAGGCTTCACACGACAGAAACTGTAGTAAAAAAAGATAGCTTAAAAGCACTGTTGTTGTCCTAAATGGCATCCATTAACATAAAAACATAAAGCACAAGACTGATTTGTCATTAGTGGTAAAGTGACACTCTGACAGACAGATAGGCTCTGTTCTCATGTGATGCTCCTATTAGTCATCAGGAGGCTCTTATCGCACTCGGATAAGATCTGCAAGGTTTGTTTATTAAAACTGATCGCATCTGTTATCTGAGGACATCAATCTGACCTTTAGCTATGAGTGAGATGTTACGCTGTTCTGATACTTGATCTAAACCTAGCAAACAATTATTCATGAGGTGATTCTCTTCTCTTCATTTATGTAACATTAACATACACTCACCTAAATGATTATTTGGAACACCTGTTAAATTTTTAATTCAACCAATCACATGGCAGTTGCTTCAATGCATTTAGGGGTGTGGTCCTGGTCAAGACAATCTCTTTAACTCCAAACTGAATGTCAGAATAGGAAAGAAAGGTGATTTAAGTAATTTTGAGCGTGGCATGGTTGTTGGTGCCAGACGGGCCGGTCTGAGTATTTCACAATCTGCTGAAATAACCACTCGTTACAACCGAGGTATGCAGCAAAGCATTTGTGAAGCCACAACATGCACAACCTTGAGGCGGATGGGCTGCAACAGCAGAAGACCCCACTGGGTACCACTCATCTTCACTACAAATAGGAAAAAGAGGCTACAATTTGCAAGAGCTCACCAAAATTGGACAGTTGAAGACTGGAAAAATCTTGCCTGGTCTGATGAGTCTCGATTTCTGTTGAGACATTCAGATGGTAGAGGCAGAATTTGGCGTAAACAGAAAGGGAACATGGATCCATCATGCCTTGTTAGCACTGTGCAGGCTGGTGGTGGTGGTGTAATGGTGTGGGGGATGTTTACGCTGTTCTGGTGGTCAAAATCCCTTGCCTCTTCAGTATATATTTCATAATATCATTTTGAATGATTATGTATTTCTTTTATAAAATCAATAATTAAGTATGTTTATTGTTACTTAATCATTTATTGACATAAATGTATTCTTTGTGCTTTTGCTTGTGAAATAATATTCTTAAATGCATGCTGATGTACATGCACAAGTCACCAGCTTCTTTTAGGTGCACAAGGCCATTTGTCTCTTTCTCTGGTCTCAGGAGAAAGGTTTATGGATCATAAAGGCGTCGTGAACACATATGTCCAACACATATGATACTTCTCTGTACAGATGGTCAAGCTATATTGAGCATTGCTTTATTGAACTTTAATTGTTATATTAAACTGTATTCTTTCTATTATATTTGCTTTCTGAGAAGCAAATGTTATCTGTTTTTCTCCCAAACGAGCGAATGTTTTACCATTATGTTTTGGTACACTTAACTGATAATAAGCCGCTCAGACTCTCTTCAGCCTTGATGGGAGCTCCTATTTGCTAGTGTCCTATGTGAATGCAGTAACAGTGAAAATAATAGGGAAATAGGGATTTGGTTTATGTTTGAGTGTTAAAACATAAACGGGTCTTTGAAGCCAACAGTTTAAGGCACTATTTCTTTGTTGAAGTCTTACTCCAGTTAGACTAAAGTTTAGTGCTAGTCTTCTTGGTTGCAGGTTAAGGAACCACTGCCATTATTGGAGATTGAATGAGTTGTTGTTCTGGACACACTGGCGCCAGTAACCCAAATCTGTGACCTGGAAGGTCATGACGTGCCTCATCGATGGAGATATGTTTCGTCTATCTGTATATGTGTGGAAAATTACTGTGTTTATCTATATCGTAGCCAATGTGAATCATTCAACGTGTAAGCAATCACGTAGCTTAGACCTTGAAAATGGTATAACTGCTGTGATCTTTGTAACTGTAAGGGGGCGGCCTACGAACTCCTGAGGGAGTCTTGAAGCTGACTTCTGCTGATGAAATGGCAAACTATGTTCAGTAAAACTTTCTTTAATTTTTATAATTCTGACTCCGGGTCTTCATTCTTCATATCTGGTTCTGGGTCCTTTAACTGTTAACCCCTAACAGTTTGGTGGAGGATGCGGGCAATTATTCTCGGTGACACCCCTGGCAAATCAACAAACAAGGTAGTAAGCTTTTGTTAATTGTTAGGGCTGTCTGACTGGAAGAGATTTTGAAGGAGGTCGGGAGAGTCTTCACTCCGATGAGCGAGTGAAGAAGTTAATTATACTAAAGTTTAAAGTATAAAATGAAGTCGCTGATAGCATTGTTTAAGGTTTAAAGTTAACAAGAGCAGACAGCGCAAGCGAAGCGTGCTTTGTGGGGGCCCCACTGGGCATTGTTGGTGTAGCAACACCCCAGCAAAGTACGTCCCTGGATTGGGTTTAAGTTCCAGGGCACCGCGAACCTACTCTATCTCTTCCATCTCAGATAGGGGTACCCCGAATTTAGTGGATTAGGCAGTTAGGGATACTAACAAAAACAGGGTTGTTTGCCAGGGATGCATCAGGAACGTTTCCGGGGAAAAATAAATAAAAAGTTGGGACCCAAATTGGCGTGGACCAGTATATGTAACTGTGATTTTGCAGTATACTTTGCAGTTTCATCACGCAGAAGCCAAGCTGAGTTGTTCAAAGATTGCCGCCTCCATTTCTGCAATAACTTCAGGTGAGTATGAACTATGATTAAGATATGGCAGAAAAATTGGATAACTTAATCAGTAATCTGAACAGTCCTAAAACAAATAGTGCGACAGAAGAGAGCAAATGCTGTAAACAGCTGTGCTCTGAAGCCCTCACTTTGAAGAAATTTGCAGAAATTATTAAGTAAATGGTAGTCAGGGTTTTGAGTCTGATTGGAAATTTAAACGACAACTTGACTGGTTATAAAGAAACTGAAAGATGAAATTGTTTAGCCTCTTATTGCTAATGATCATTACAAAAAGCAAGTACAATAAATTCTGGGGCGGGAATAATTTCCCTAGGCAAGTTTATATAAGAAATATTTTGAGCATTTCGATGCAGCTTCTAAAAAAATTAATGTTCTGTCAATAATAATGATGAAGATTATGATTGGGCTATTGTGATTAAATCCGCCACCGGTGGACTGTAAAAGAATAAGAGAACTGCTTATCAGTGGCTCTGTGTGCATTCCTGAATGGGTCACACACTGCTTCAAGAGTGTGCAATAAGTTGGAGCAGATAGAGAGTGTTTTAATTGTGGTCAGCAGGATTATTTAACACGTAACTGTAAATGCCCACAGAGAAGGTGTTTTAAATGTGACAGACAACACATTTCTGGTATTAATGTGGGTTTAGAAGTAGATCCGTGTTTAAATGACTACATTAACATTTTTCGTCTGAGAAATAAGAGATAAAAACTAGGTCAAGAGATTGAAGTTTTAAAAAGTGAGTCCTTTTGAAGAAAAGATCTATAATAGTAATTTTTAAAAGTGAATTGATGAATAGGCCTACAGTTTGATGTAAAAGGAATGACTCCAACAAATGTAAGTTGCAAAATATATCAAAGTAACTAAAAGGATGATTGCGTTTTAATTAAACATTTTAAAAAGGTGTTAGATGATCTAGAGAGACTAATCGCACAGATGATTTACAATAACTGCAAAAGTATCACAAGCAGAGAGTGCTTGCCTCGTCAAAGTTAGTGTGAATCCTAATTGGAGATTGATAAACTCCAAGAGAAAACTTAAGTCAAATATTAAGCAATGGTTGAGAACTTGATGATTAAAATTGAGATTGAGAAATGAGAAACGTTATTGAGAACAAGAATAATTATTTTTATTTAAGAACAAATAAGCAGAAGCAGTACTTTATTGGCAGTTGTTGAATGCTGATTAAACAAACAACTTGAGAAGTTGACCATGAAAGAACTAGAAGCCGATGTTTAGCTTTCAAAAAGATAAGTTTGTTTTGGGCTGTAATGAAACAGTTTGCTTATCTGAATCTGATGTGTACTGTGGCTGAAAACTGCCAGTGCAACAGAGACTCAATCTGAGAGGAAATTAGTAATGCCTAATTCCCTGATGTGGGCAAAAGACAAATGTAAATAATGTTAATTTGAAACCGTATGTAATTTCTGGCAAAGATGCCTTAAGTTGGAATAGAGTTAAACGATGGGATAAAGTTTGATGTTAGAAGTTTATGAGCGAGCAGTACCAGTACTGAATCCCTCACAGTCTCTCTCTCATTCAATGTCAGCTAAAGATGTTATCTGAGCCTGTGTCATTAGTGATAATAAGCTATTTGTATTAAAACACAGTGTTTCAGTTGAAGATCATAGACACAGAGATGTTAAGAGAAATCATTGCCATTCAGAGGCAAT
Source organism: Pimephales promelas (assembly GCF_988280905.1). NCBI lineage: Eukaryota > Metazoa > Chordata > Actinopteri > Cypriniformes > Leuciscidae > Pimephales > Pimephales promelas. The sequence continues at coordinate 7,331,876 of NC_142791.1, read as the reverse complement.
TTGTATTTTAAATGTTTTAAAAGTAAAACTGAAGAACTTTAAAGAAGTCATTAAAATAATACTAGACGAAACGAAGGTACATCTTTGACTAGGTTAATTGTGAACCAATAACTTCTTTGTCTGAAGATCTTAGTCCCCACCATGAAACGGGGGCGGGGCCGATGGCTCCGCCTACAGATGAAGTGCACTGAATGTACGGTTGTGATCTAAATCCACTGAGTAGCTAGTTGCTGCTTTTAAGATGGTTGATGGATTTAAGTGATTGAATACTGTTGTTATTAACCTGTCTCCCTGTGTTACAACTATTAGGCAATCCGAATGGCCCTGGCGACTCTTGAATATTTTTCCTAAGCTCCAGAAACAACAGATTTTGTTGAAGAAAACGGTTTTGAGAAAATGGCGGTTACCATGTGTGCACGAGTGGTCATCTCGATGACGGGTAAGACCTTCTTTGGCCAAATAGGAGGCAACCTAAGGCAGGGGGATCACGCAGACACTGGGCATCTCCTGATGGAGGTGTTTATGTGAGGTTGGGTATGAGAGTGGACGGGTGTCTGCGAGGCCAACAGCATCCTGTATCGTTAGGGGGGATGGAGCTGTGAGGAGTCACGGCAGTCTGCCCCAGGAACGTAAGTCCCTCTATCCCACTCACCAGAAACCGCATTCACTGTATGGCTTGTTTCTCATTGTGACAAGCTCTATGTATGCCAGGGGACCACACCCTGATGGAGATTATAGATAAAGAGCTAACAGGAAGTGGGCTTTCGGGGTTCAGTCAGGGCCATGAAGTGATTCCCATTTGTTGTTGTGGAGACAGTAACAAAACCTTTGGATGTCGGTTGCCTTATGGGCAAGGAAAATTATAGTGTTGATTTAGAACTAATATGTCTAACATAATTTTGACTCTTAAAGGTCGTTGGACGTGGTGGTGACTAAAGATGAAGACAGCTTTTGTAGATTTAAGAAAAGTCTGGATAACAAAGGTGAATGGTCAAAGGATATTGTAATGAGTTTAAATTTTGTCTAAGTTACAGTATTAGAAGGCTGATGAAAAGATTATTTGTTATAGTGAGAGAGACTTGAGTGGAGGAAGGGATGGAAACTGTGTCTGACTTTCTGTTTTGGCCTGCTAAAGGAAGCTTAAACAAAGAAATGTTAATGAACCAAAACAATCCAGCTGACTGTCTAAAAGTAAATGAATAATAGCAGGCATGCTTTGAAACTGGTTTAGAGACCATAAACAACTAAATAAAAGCTACAAGAAAAAAATGTTGTGATTACTAAACTGTAAAAAGATATTGTTGGTTTAACTTAAAGTAAGTAACCTGGGTTGCCTTAAAATTTTAAGTTGATTGAACTGGAAAAAGTGAGTTAATACAATGAAGGAGATTAATTTAATCATCAGAAACTCAAAATAATAAGTTATCTCAACTAAATAAATTATTATGAAGTTGATTTGACAAAAGAAAATATGTGGTGATAACAAATCTTGAAAATATATATATTTTTTTTTTACAGTGTATGAATGTGTGTATTGTTTTGGTGACGGCACTTTATGTTTTATATGTGTTAGTTTGGGGGCTATTATTTCCTGATTTTGAGGATATTGTGTCATTAACCTCTGGAATGAGTGTTTTATCATTACAGATGGGTTAAGTGGAATGACAAACTTTTTAAAAAAAGTTGACATTTCTGAGTCAATCTGATGAAAAGACAATACCGAACATGGGACGAGCTTTAATTGGAGTGATTTTCCAGCTCTGTCTGCTATTGGTAATTATAAATACTTTTGTCATGTATGATATTGTTCTGAATTACTCTCTGGATTAGTATGTTAAATAAACTGGAATTGTAAAGTTGAAGATTGCCGTCCATTATGGGGTAAAAACTCTTCTCTAAATTCAACTGAGGGTCTACATTTAAATAGATGACTATGTGGGATCTTAATGATAAACGTAAATAAAAGAAATTATAGACTTGACGGCAGAGAGACAAAGTGACACATTGGCTAAGTCACTATCCAAATTATCCAGAGAGAGGTCCCTCATTTTTTTTTTATGAAAGGCCGGTGGGCGAACAAAGGAGGAGTGAATATAACTTCTTAAAAGGTTTTTATTTCTCAAACCATTGAATGGATGTTTGACATTAGATGTCTAAGAAAACTACAATTTAGTTAATAAAGGTTAAATGAGAAAGCAGCTTTATGGCTGTCTTAGAGGTTGCGATGTGAGTAAGATAATATTTTTGTTTCTGTAAAACTGTAAAGATAAGTGGGACTGAGACGATACTGTTAATATTTTTAGACTTCTATTTTTCTAATATTCTTTAGACTAACCATTTGATAGACAAATATTGTGAAAAGCAGTTATAAGGAAAAATAAAGTTGAAATTAATGATAAGAAACCAAGGGTATTGAAGAATTAATAAAATAATTTCCCCAACGAGGGAACTTGTGTCACTAGGCTGACAGCGGTGAGAGACTTGTTGGAAGAGGGAAGTGAAAAAACAAAAATGTTGTTTTGTGAGATATGTTTGTGTGGATTGTAAGCAAACAATTATACTGGTTAGATGAGGCAGAGAAAAGGAAGGAAAGGATGCAGAAGGAACTGGCATGGTAAATAGGTAAAGATGGAAGAAATGTAGGTTAAATTAAGTTTAAATGGTATGAAATGTTTCAGAATAAAAATAAGGCATTGTATGATTAACACGGTTTAACGTGATATAAAGATAAGGAGTGGACAAAAGCTTTATTAAGCAGAATGGGGAAAATTCTGTATTTTAGTGGTAAAATAATAATTAAACTGATGATGTGGATTTGTTTTATTTTATTACTATTTTTGAAACAATAATAATAAAACAGGTGTAAGATGTTATACAATTAAACTGATACATGCTTTGTGACCGTAAACTGATTGATAATTTCAGTAAAGACTTAAAAGTGCTTGAATCGATTATCAGTAATCTTATTAATATTTTATTTTTTGTTGTTATATTTTTGTTAGACAACCATTGTGTTTTGAACCTAAAGGGTCTATAAAGGGGGTAGTGAAAATAATGGATTAACTATCCAACATTGTTTATGATAAAAGGATTTGAAAATTATGGTTTTAAATAAATAAATAAATAATAGTGCTTCTATTCTGGTATTCATGATTATAGACAATGTCCTTATTTAGGATCCGAGTAGTGACTGCGGGTCTAGCCTATGCTAGGAATACAGCAACGGTGCTTGTTTAGCCCGGCTTCCAGAGGATAAATCTGTACTTGTTTCGTAATCAGTTATTTGTTTTATAAAAATGTTAACCTGACTGATAAACTGAGGAAGAATGACATTGATGTCCTGTTGTGAGTGGAAGGTGGGAGAGCCTCTTAATGGGGACTGGAATTTTTAGTATCCAGCATGTCCGTGACGAGGTGAAGAGACAAGTGTGACCCGTCAGGGGAGCATGCGTCACCACTCCCCCTTCCGTAGTGACCTCACTGGTTAGACCAGACGTGGCGGTATTGGACCCCACATTGGTCTAAAACGGGGGACTGAAGGGGTGGTCAAAATCCCTTGCCTCTTCAGTATATATTTCATAATATCATTTTGAATGATTATGTATTTCTTTTATAAAATCAATAATTAAGTATGTTTATTGTTACTTAATCATTTATTGACATAAATGTATTCTTTGTGCTTTTGCTTGTGAAATAATATTCTTAAATGCATGCTGATGTACATGCACAAGTCACCAGCTTCTTTTAGGTGCACAAGGCCATTTGTCTCTTTCTCTGGTCTCAGGAGAAAGGTTTATGGATCATAAAGGCGTCGTGAACACATATGTCCAACACATATGATACTTCTCTGTACAGATGGTCAAGCTATATTGAGCATTGCTTTATTGAACTTTAATTGTTATATTAAACTGTATTCTTTCTATTATATTTGCTTTCTGAGAAGCAAATGTTATCTGTTTTTCTCCCAAACGAGCGAATGTTTTACCATTATGTTTTGGTACACTTAACTGATAATAAGCCGCTCAGACTCTCTTCAGCCTTGATGGGAGCTCCTATTTGCTAGTGTCCTATGTGAATGCAGTAACAGTGAAAATAATAGGGAAATAGGGATTTGGTTTATGTTTGAGTGTTAAAACATAAACGGGTCTTTGAAGCCAACAGTTTAAGGCACTATTTCTTTGTTGAAGTCTTACTCCAGTTAGACTAAAGTTTAGTGCTAGTCTTCTTGGTTGCAGGTTAAGGAACCACTGCCATTATTGGAGATTGAATGAGTTGTTGTTCTGGACACACTGGCGCCAGTAACCCAAATCTGTGACCTGGAAGGTCATGACGTGCCTCATCGATGGAGATATGTTTCGTCTATCTGTATATGTGTGGAAAATTACTGTGTTTATCTATATCGTAGCCAATGTGAATCATTCAACGTGTAAGCAATCACGTAGCTTAGACCTTGAAAATGGTATAACTGCTGTGATCTTTGTAACTGTAAGGGGGCGGCCTACGAACTCCTGAGGGAGTCTTGAAGCTGACTTCTGCTGATGAAATGGCAAACTATGTTCAGTAAAACTTTCTTTAATTTTTATAATTCTGACTCCGGGTCTTCATTCTTCATATCTGGTTCTGGGTCCTTTAACTGTTAACCCCTAACAGCACACTTTAGGCCCCTTAGTGCCAATTGGGCATTGTTTAAATGCCACGGCCCACCTGAGCATTGTTTCTGACCATCTCCATCCCTTTATGGCCACCATGTACCCATCCTCTGATGGCTACTTCCAGAAGGATAATGCATCTTGTCACAAAGCTCGAATCATTTCAAATTGGTGTCTTGAACATCACAATGAGTTCACTGTTCTAAAATGGCCCCCACAGTCACCAGATCGATTCTCAACCCAATAGAGCATCTCTAGAGCATCTCCACATCTGGGATGTGGAGGAATGGAAGCTTCGTGCTCTGGATGTGCATCCCACAAATGTATTTTCACTTATATTGTTGTATAAATAATGTAATTTAAATCAAAAATAAAAATAAGCTTCGACATGATAATAGCTCCTGCTTTTAAAGCAAGGACTCCATGTAAGTCGTTTTCAATGGCCATCACATGTGTTCAGTGAAGTCTGAGGCCTTTGAAACAAACTGCCAGGCCCAAACAGCTCAGAGCAGTCCTTTTCTTCTGAAGTGTGAATGGCCCTCTCTCTCTCTGAAACGCTACAATTTCTATACAATTGCCAATAGCCCACAAGCATCCCCTAACATGTCCAGACTCACAAACACCACACAACATCTTTCATGTCTATATTTCTCCAAGGCCTTTCTAGTCCGGACATGGCTGACCTACTACATATGTATAACCTGATTTACATAGGTTTGAATAGGACACCAGCATATCCAGATGTCCAGGCATATAATACTTTCTGTATATATATTTACATATGTACACACACACACACTTTTGGGAACAGACTGTTTCGAGCAAATTTATCCGTAGCGCAAAAAATCGAATTAAGAAGATCGCCTGCATCTCAGAGCGTCTTATCTTTCAGCGCATTTTCTGATATGCATTAAAACACGTCTGATGTATTTTTGAAGAAAAGGCATTTAATCTTCAGAGAGTAATTTGTCTGGGTAATGGAGCAGGTAGCTTTTTGAAGCCGAGGCTGACCTTTGAACTCGCCTTGATTGTGCCTCAGTTTGAGGGAGAATAGTTCGGTCAGTCCCCTGAGGCTGGCGGTTTGTGTGTAGCAGGCAGAACGTCTTGAATTGTTAGGGTCAAAATGGGAACAAAGTAATGGAGAAACATCCATGCCTTACATTCCCTTCGGAACCGTCACGCATCAGAAGCACACTGTTATATAACAATGCAATTAATAGAACCTGCGTCACTGAGAAAAGAACCACTGGAATATAAAATTCCTCAATTTTGTGTAAAATGTACACTTTTATTCATTCAATCAAGGACAGCACAAGAAAATGCTACCGTTTTATGCAATGTGCTTGCACGTTAATAAATATCTCAAAACGATTCCTTTCATTTTCCGCTCAAGCTATTACCAAGATCTGTGTAGCTGACACAAAACGAACACGATCCACATAATACCCGTATAAAAACTTGCAAATTCATAATTAAAAAGCACATAAACAAATTTCAATGAAAGAAAAATCAAACAGCCTCAGATATTCATTTCACGGACATGTACTGTACGTCAAAAGCAGAGTTGCTCCCCGGATCTAGGCCACTGTCTCTTTCCTCGAGATGCGTTTGGGGTTACATAAGACTCCAGATAGGCCTGCTCTTCCTCTCTGTCTGCCTCTCTTCCTCAAGGCCTTGTGGCACCTGAGGGATATGCCCAGGTCTTCCATCACAGCACTGAAAGAGACACACTGTCAAAAAAGAACACGAGGGCTTGCGTGAGTCTCCACACACACATGCATACACACAGGCACACTTACATACACACACAAACACGCAATCTAACAGTGTCCACTTCAGCTATTCAACTAGATTTGATGCATATAGTGTCAATGTCACTGCAAACAGATGTTTCATCAATTGTTTATGCTTCTATTTTCAGGCCCTGACATATTCACATCAAAGTTATTTTATGTTCTTCCCTTAGGGGTAAAAAGAAGTTCGAAAAGCCTTTTCAGCAGTATACGGTTAGCAAACATCCGACGACGCCCACGCTGCTGGATGTAAATATGTGCTGCGAGCATAACACGACAAAAATTACAGTGGTGAGAAAACAGCCGTTACGAAAGCATCTGATAATAGCGATGTGGATGTTTGCGAGTCACGTCAGGTTTATATAGCACTTTATACAATAGGCAGCTTTACATTATTACACATGAAAAAAACAGTGGGAGTGTCTCTTACTATAAGACCTACAACCTCAATTTCTACTTAAGAGGAGACCTCCGTATGTTTAAACTTGATTGACTGAACAGAAGAAATGAACTGGGAAGAATCAAAAATCGACCCCTAAACCCTCAATCACTATTCCTTGAGTTAGTCCAATAATACGGTTCACTTGAAGGAGAGAATGAGCGAATTCAGACAGCTGTTGAGTGTACATCGGGTGTACTCTCTTTATTGGGGTGCAATGATGGATAGAATGAGTGCACTCAGTTATATCCACTATGGTTTCGGACACCACTAAAAATGGTCCCCTCAAATAATGCCATATTTGAGGGTATGGGGGCGATTTCGGATTCAGCCCTGGAGAAGATTTCCATGTTGAAGCCTCAGCACACACCTATCTTGAACTAATGGTAGTATAAAGGTTAACTTTTCCAGAAAGTTTGCTAGGCAAGCTGTTTTAAACTCCAGTAACGAACTTCGTTTTGGCCTGATTTTGTTCGAAATTACGTCACATCAGTTCTTTGATATCACTTGAAATATATCAGGGCCTTTAGTCATAAAGATAGTGTGACAACAACAGGAAATGATGTGGAGAATAGGGTTGGGACATCATGGTTACTTTCATTCTATGAAACTGACTTGCAAAGACACTACCGGGTTGGTTAGCCCGTTTTCTATTATGATAATACGGATTCCGAGTGATCCTGCACGTCCTGGTCTTGTCTGTCATGAGACGTTGGACGCATGAAGGCCACAGCTCTAGAAATGCCGCTGGGATGTGGGAGGCAGATAAAGGGGGGAATTAGCTCCCGGCTGATTGCGGTTATCCTGTGGGCTAATTTCAGACGGTAATCTTACACTTTTTAATTGTTCTTTCTTTTTGAGTCCATCAATATTTAATCAAGTCATAATGAAGACTCTCCTCTCAATGTCTTTTCTCTTCTAAACACAGCTAAAGTTAATTACGTTCCAGAGTCCGATATTGGTGTTTCAATGACTGTATGCTCAGTGTCAGGTGTTTATATAAATATATATATAAAGGTGTTCACTGATTCTTGAGATAGCACAAAACATATACTACAACTTTACCAGTTGTTAGTTTCTGTATGTACTTTTTACATTATCTGACAATAGCTGTTTTGGTCGAAAATATTCGTTAGGCGAAATTTTGGCGCATCCCTACAATATATTGAATATAAAGACCATGAAATGCCAGCTCAAATGTAATTGTCAGGTCCCGTTAGCAACAAGCAAAACTAGAAAAATAAATACTGCATTTAGAACATCAAAATGTGATTTTTAATTTGTTCACACAGTAATATCTGTTTGACTGTAGAAGCATTTCAATAGAATGAGCTGAAACCGTCTCTCATGTAGTCTCGTTTATTAAAGTGAATGCTAGATTGGTCAAAAATTATAAATATTTCACACATAATTTTCTATCTCACAGTCTTAACCAATATTGAGTAAATGGCACTGGAACTTTTAGATTAACCGAAAACATTTTTCTGTATTGAAGCCTGTTTTGTCTCTGTACTCAAGAATCAGTGTGCTATAGCACACCCTCATTAAAATTATTATTACCCTCACTGTGTGGGTCAATCTTTTGAGAAAGCCCTGAGAAAATGAGAGGGAGAATTTTGGACATCAAATGTAGATAGTTCGCACTTAAAATTTAGCTTCGAATGGCTTCTGCCAGTATATAAAAGTTTCTGAGAGCACTCCATTTCTTATCTGTCCGCAGACAGGGTGTGCCACAAAAAATGAAAGTGTTCTTCATCTCTTTGAAAACCGTAGTAAATTTCTGAGCCGCATCGGTGCTGGATTGAGGTCAAGGGTTTGGGCAGATGGTTTGGAAGTAACCAGTAGATGGGCAAATGAGGGAAAGGAGTTTATATTTCTTTAAATAACGCACAGCCCTTACAGATACGAGTGTATGGCTAACGCGAAGAACATATGTCATCCCCGAGGAGCCGCCCGCTCTCTAAATCTGTTGATAAGGACGTGCCAGTGGAGGAGATGGAATCACTTCTTTGCAGCTGCCGGGATTGGACTCCGTAAAAGAAACAGAAGGCCTTGTGCATGCAGATCAATGATAAAAAAAAAAACAGAACAGAAAGACAAAAAGCAGGACAAAATTAGTAACATGCAAATTATTAATATGATAACAAAATATAAGCAACATTCACAAGCAACTAAAATAAAATTCATGCTAAAATATGCATTCAGCTAACAAATGTACATTAGCATTGGATCCGTACCAAAATGTTGTCATTAGTATGATGCTAACCTTTCATACTTAAGTGACACTAAGTTAAATTAGGGCTTTTTGATTTATTTCATTTTGATTTTCATTCATTTTCATTTTTGTTTTTATAGAAGAATGTATATATTCAAGTTAATGTAATGTAATCTGCATTAATTAATAATAAAAAAATAATCAATATAAATACTCACATAATTTTATATTTATATTTTATATAGTAATATGTGTATCTATACATTTCATATAAAACTCAATACAATTCATTCTGCAGTAATTCATAAATAATATATACACGTAATTTAATAATTAATATTTACAAAGCAATATATATATATATATGTATGTACATTTACTTTTAATTTATTAGAATATAAAATATATTATAATTCAATTTTCTTTGTAAAAATGTCCCCCCAAAATTTACGTACATTATCAAAACGACTAGTTGTCTAATGCCTTTCTTTTTCAAATCTGAAAATCGGACATTTAATACTTTTTAAATAACAGAGTTTGGTTATCACTGAAATTTGACAAGTGCAAATGACTTTACTTTTGTTAAACATCCCATCTGGATTTGATCTATAAATCCAGTTAAGCAATTAAAATGTCAATGCATTACAGACATATTTAATGGCTGTTGTGCATGAATGCATTAACTTTTACACTTCACATCACACTGCCTGAATTGCCAAATTGTGTTGAATGGCAATACTTAGTCATCCAGATCAGGAAATAAAATTAGCAAGAGGATGATATTTTACATTGATTAAGTTTTTGTCACTTTGGTACTTTGGCAAAACACTATGTATGACATGCAAAACAAGCAGGACAAACAGCATGTGCTTTCAGTCTGCGACAGGTTCCTGACCAGTGGGCTGATGCAAGTGTCTCATTTGTGTTTACATGCCTCATTTCGGCTGTGACAGCGGTGAGGTAATTAGCTCCTGTAAGATTCGGACCCCGCGGGGCCATTCTACCCGCCTCCCACTCACCTCTTCAATATCGCTGTTTTTGCGCGACTTGTAAATGAACTCTCCGATAGCAACAAACACGGACAGCACGAGACCAGCGGCCAGCACGATGAAGATGCCTCCGATGTTCTCCACACCCAGGGCACTGGCTTCTTTATTGTCCTCCTCGGGGCATCCGTTACCTCGCCACCATTTTTCCTTCATCATGTGCAACTTTCCCTCTTCCTGGAGCTGCAGGATGGCGATGGTCACCTTGTCGCGGTAGGGCGAGCCTGCAAACAACCACAGTTGTTTGAGTGAAATAGTTGCGTACCTATTTTAAAGTAAATTCCAATAAAAGTTCCAAATTATTTATATTTTATATTTATAAAGTCAATGGAATTTAATTTACAATTATTAATAAATATTCAATTTAGATACACACTTAATTTCACATTTAGATTTTACATAGAAATTTCTACATACATACAATATATTATGCAATAATAATCTGTATACATAATAACATAAATAAATTACATGAATATATTTATATTTTATATATACTATATTTATTTTATATATTTTATGAAACTGAAATCAATGAAATCAATTTAATCTGTAATGATTTATAAATAATATTTAAAGAAATATAAAATATAGGGACATATACAAGAAATATATGAATTGTATAACAAAATAATTTATATAATTAAAATATATTTAATAATATTTCCCCACACATGTATCAGAGAAATCAAATCCCGACTTTGGATGGTCAGGCCAGAACTAAATCAAGCAAAGCAACTCAGACTCAACTTGTTGTGTAGTGTCTTTCCTCTTATAATAAATTCTCAACAGTACATATTGAAAAACATGCCACGTTTATTGCCTGAGGTAAGTAAGGTCATGGTTAGAGGGCTCAACAGCCTGTCAGATGGTATGTGGGGCACCATTACCTATTGGCGTGCCAACTCCATAGCCCTTAGAGTCGATCAGGCCTCCGACCTGGGTGAGGTTGCAGTTTCTCTGTGTGATGTACTCTATGCTGGTGGACTCCATGAGGAGGGCATAGTCAGTGGTCAGGACTCTTGTAATCCCTTCCTTGTTGTTCTTCACCAGGGCTGTGTTCTTCCTGCTGCTCATGAACGCCCACATCTTCTCGTACGTTGAGATTTTTGATTTCTGAAAGAGTTTCAAAGAGTTGATTTAGCCTTCAAAAAGCACTGAAGACATTACAGTCATGAGTCACGCCACCTGAATCGATATTTCTTTTCATTCTACAAATAGATCTTTCATCAGCTACTGGAATAGGCTTTTCAAGTCTGATAAGTTCGCCCTGATCTCTCATTAGGCCGAGTCAAAAGGGGACAAGTTGTAAAATGTTGCGTCTGAGTGTGTCGGAGGACAGCAGGGAGAAATGGAGCAGCTGTGTGCTAAATCTCTCACAGCTGATTCGATTTGTCTTGCTTCTCCACAGGTCTGTATTTTTCCAGATACACGCGGATGTAATCATACTCTTTCTTCAATATCGGTGGATAAAGCCCTCGCCAGCCTCTGTACACACTTCTGTGCAAGCCGTTTGTCTTTCTCTCTCTCTCTCTCTAAATGATGAATGGTGCACATGTGTGGATTCTACTCATAAAATAGATCACTGGATTATTGGAATTACTGGAATTTTAGATGGCTGGATTGGTGGAGGTAAACAGAGTTCAGTAGGATTCAGGCGGATTTGTGAAGTGTACACTTGAGGTATTAGCAAGGACTCTGAGATGTCTTATACTGCATGTACAGTATTTTAGTGCATAAACCTTCATCCAATATTTATCTTGGATATTATATTATTATATTTCATTTAATTTATTACATTCGATTGTATATGCTCATACATACGCATATGCTCTAATTCAAAGCTTATGTAAAGTTCATTTTTAAAAACACTAATCATAATCAAGTTTCAAAATGAATATCAATTTTCATATTGAACATTAATTTGAGAAGCCAGAATATTCTTGTAGTACATTTATTTGTGGTAACACTTGTAATGCACTCAGCAAGGATGCATTAAATTGATCAGAACTGATTAATTAAAAAAAGATTCATTTAAAAAATCATTAAAAATTGCATCATAGTTTCTAGGGATGGTCAGATTTTAATCCATAAAATCTTACCTACATGCTCTGGAAATACAAACTGGAATACAGAAAGCGAAGCGCTGAAAAGGAGCGGGCCGCATAAGGTCTATAGCTTTAGCCAAGTAGCATGTAATGTCACTCCGAGAGTATTTTCTCAAGATATATGCCCTACGTTATGTTATTTGTGCGCTAGTTTCAATCGAGACAATCTGCTCTAAATAAAGATGTCCAATTTACTATGGTTTACTAATGTTTCTCAAAGTTACAAAGCAGAAAGTTGGCGCAGAAGCCTCTGTTGTTTACTGTTTACATACACATCGGCGACAAAAATTTGACGTTTTTTTATGTCACCAAATTGCGATTGATTCGTGAATTTGATTATCGGCCAATAACGATCTGCGGCCGATTGATCGGAGCAGTCCCAATAGTTCCCACAAAAATATTATCCAGCACAACTTTTCATTCTTTGTTAAGAAATGAGCTCCAAATCAGCACAATAGAATGATTTCTGAAGGATCATGTGTCACTGAAGACTGGAGTAATGAATAAAGTCTTAAAGTTTCGTCAAAGGAATATATTACATTTAAAAAAAAATAGAAAACAGTTATTTCACAATATTACTGTTTTCACTACATTTTTAATCAAATAAATGCATCCTTTTGAACAGTATAGTGAAAATACATTCACAATATGCAATCATTTATGTGGACAAAACACCATAAAACTGTTCTCGGTGAGAATGCAAACCAAATTTTTGTCAAAATCCATTAGCACAAATTTTGTTTGCATTGCTACCTGATTAGCATAATTTCATTTGTGAATGGCACTAAAACAATGCAGACATCCTGTGCAAATAACTAAGTGGCACAATTGTCTAGTGCAATTTATTTATGAAATTCCCCTTTCAGTTTGAAGGGACATTTATTGGATGTGAAATTTTCTGGTTAACATAACTCAAAACTCATCTGTGTGTGACTCTGCATTCGTTTTATTAGTTTGTATCTTACCATGAGACAGACACACAGGATTGATCTCCTTTTTCTACTTCCAAGCAGAAAATCCAATAAACTTACTGCTAAAAGCTCTAGCTTGTTCTGTGCAGCAGCCTCTTGTAAAATTGATAATTTGCTGAGTGTTTGGATAGTGGCTGGCTGATCCTTCTGTATTTCAGTAGCTTTTATGTGAACGGTATGTTAAGGCACATCGATCCTGCACGAAAGATGAGAACATGTTACCTTAAAGAAAGTCATTGTGGAGCCATCTCTCACTGCCCCATATTCAATTCTAGTCTGCTTGGCTAAATCGTCAGCCGAATCGATTGGGGAGTCCATTCTCTCCACTGTGAGGAAAGCAGCCAGGTTGGCCGTGTATGAAGATATGATGATTAAAGTGAAGAACCACCAAATCCCTCCCACGATTCTGGTGGACAGAGCTTTAGGCATCAGCTCAGATCCTGAAATAAACAAAAGCTTAGCAAAACACTGGCCTCAAAAAGTACCATGCTGGAAAAAAAAAAAAATGTTTGAATGTCATAGCAATAGATAACAAAATTCATAACCAAGTGACATTTAAAGAAAGACAGCTTTACAAACAAATGACATTTAACAAAAAAAAAGTTTGGTTGGTTTTCAATTAAATAACATTAGAAACACATTTGACACCTGTAGTTACTCTGCTAGAAACTGATTCTTACATCCACTATGAATTATTATCTTTGTTTACACGGACAGCAACAACTACATGCAATGTGAAACCAATGGCCGGAGTCACAAAACATTCTCAACTTACTTTTCCCCTGAAAATGCTTGTTAATGTTACTGTGTTGGACTAAAACTTACTGACTTTTCTCACACAGATGTAAATGTAAATGTACTTTATTTATATAGCACCTTACATCAACCGATAGGTGCTTTACAACAGAATAAACAACAAATCAAGACTACCAATAACACAAATACAATAAAAAAATGAGAGAAAAGTAAGAGGAATAAATAAAAAATAAAATCGATATAAACGTGCCATCACACTACTAGGTAGTAAAAGCCATTTTAAAAACATGCGTTTTTAGTCATGATTTGAAAAGGCCCAGGTCAGTAATAATACGCAACTCACTGGGGAGCTTATTCGGTCACCCCAGTGTTTAAGTTTTGACCTGGGCACTTCCAGCATAAGCTGATTGGACGACCTCAACGTCCTACCGTAATTTCGAATGGTCGGCATGTCTAATATGCAAGATGGAGCGAGGCCGTTAAGAGCTTTAAAAACGAATAATACAATTTTATAGTGAATTCTAAAATGTACTGGGCCAATGGAGAGAATAAAGAATCAGAGTTATGTGGTCTTGTTTTTCACAGGGTATTAACAACTTCCCAAAAACTGTTTTTGTGCTTTTTTCTCTCTTGACCTTGTTTCTGGCCTAAAAAATTCCACTTTAAATGATCTCATTATGCTATGGTATTGTCAAATATTGGATTAAATCTTTGAAATCAACTTATTTTATTTTAAATAGGACAGGTTTTGTACTTCTTTTTGTAACTGACTGATCTCAGGCCTCACTGATCTGACCTTATGCATCTCAGTTTTTTTAAGTAAATAAGCTTGAGAGAAAGAGATCCTGTCTCTCCCTGAATCTTTATCTGTTGAACAGTATTACATTACAAAAGTGGTTTACACACCATTTCATCAACTACTTTGCAATATTTGTTTTGTATTACATTTGTACTGTTAAAGTTTTCTGATATTTTAAAGTACTGCCTCTGAGAAAACAACCCTGATTCACAAGCAAGCATCCTCAAACAAGGGACTGAGAGTCACCCAGGACCCCATGAGCTCGTTGTGACAAACTAAATGTTTTTTTTTATTATTATTATTATTATTATTATCAAAAGCTCATATTACGTTTGCTCTTGTCACATTGAATCTAACTTTTAACCTTCAGCTAAATGAGAAATCTAATGTGTTCTTCTAACTGAGGGTTTTCACTATGGCTAGCTGGATGACTTAGGGCTTTGATCGCTAAAAAATGAAACCATCATAAGAACTGTACTTTATCCTTGTGATCAATATATATTAATCAGTTAACATTATTATCAGTTAATATATTAATAAGTTATCCTCCCATATATGTTCATTTTGTAATTAGAAAGACAGACCAGTGAATCAAAGTCTGATATATGATACTGAAGACGCAGTGTACCCAATTTAGTTTGCTTAAGATGATCAGGATAATTTGTTTTGGTTTTATTTGAGCTAGTCAGTTAGTCTGGCAAGTTAAATTGGCTAAAAAAACAGCAGTTAAAGGTTTTTTTTTTTTTTTTTTTTTACATTTTTAAACATTTGCAGGGCTAATGCATGATCTTGACCTTTCAGCAATGTTCAAGCTAATAAATCCTTTTGAAAGATACCAAACACTTTTACATTAGCCACCTGGGGAGCAACAGCGCATTGACAGACACCATGGGGTGTGTTTGTTCCTTTGGAAAAGCTGTGCAGCTAATCTCAGATAATTAGCATGACTAAATGCTAACTACTGACCTATGCATTACTCTTAAATGGCATGGGGAGGACACAACTGTCAATCATAGCCCTGATATTATCACAATGTAAGACAAGAATACCAATCTATTTATTGAAGAAAATAAAGAGGAAAATCATCTAGACCGCTGATGAAAACCCAAACAATAGTCAAAAAAAGGACAAAACTGTCAAAAAAAGGACAAAAAGTATTCTTTTGTGATTTTATGTTCTCATTTTCTGCCGTTGGCTAATTGGTAAAACCATGCATGATTTAATTAAAGAGATAAAAAAGATCACAAGGTTATTTCAGTAACCTCATGTCGGTTAAGCTGTGGTATGTAATAATCTGAACATATGCACAACACACAAACATCCAAACAAGATGAATACCAACTAAATCAGCCCAATTAACACTATGTGTGGGTTTCAAAAAGCCTGTTGATCATATTAAAGAGGTCATGTCGTAAATAATTATGAGTTTTTTTGATCATAGCATAGCCAACAAATCTAATCTATTTTTAAATGACCATTTCCCACTATCTCTATCTAACCCTTAGAACTGAATTAGTTCTAATGAACCTGCTATTTGCTGATTAAAGGTACAATATGTAAGAATTTTGTAATAAAATGTCCATAAAATCACTTGTATACTATAGTGTGATATATTTTCTGCAGTTGTGTACTTACAATATCCCAAAAGTCTCAAAAGTTTTTTTTTTTATTTCAGAGAAATTCCAATTTTAAATAAGTGGCCGTCCCGGAAAGAAACTTTTGCCTGTCAATGACGCAATATCCGTGCTATCCTTGGTTTCAGTTCATACTGCCATAGCCATGACATAACCACTCCATTACTGCATCATAAATCTACGCCGAAAAAAAAAAAACGCCAGCTTACGGCATCAGAGAGATATTTTCCTGAAGATAATGTGATCTGGAAAAAAAATGTATGTGGATGGATAAGATATACTATAAGATAAATAACATGCATTAACAAAATAGATAGGGTCAATTTTCATTTTAGGGACTTTTTTTTCTAGCATAGTATAAATATGACCTGCTTTAACCATAATGGAATACCCTAAAATCCACCAGTGAAATGAAAAGCCCGCAACTGCACTCCACTTTTGTGTAAATTTCCATATTCATGGCTGAATGGCCCCTCTGATGTAAATAAGATTTATCTAAAATTTCAGAAGAAATCTCTCTGTAACTTGAGGTCAGACTATGCTGCATAATGATTTGTCTGGTTCTCCTGTGCTCATTAAAGAAGATCTTGGCGTTTCACACTTTTCTGCACACCTGACAGGTCATCCATTTTGTTTTATGCCTTCTGTAGCGGAACCTACAGACCTGTTCTCACTAGCATCTATTACACCAGAGGAAACCAAGCTAAAAGTTAGGAAGTCAGAACAAAAATCTATTAAATTACTGGTTAAGACTTATAAATGTGCCCTTCTGTGTGAATGAAATCTTAAAAAAAAAATGCATTATTTAAAAATGTTTTCTCTTTTCTGGAAAAAAAAATCTATTCATTTCAATCAACTGGTCTCAAGGTAATTTTTTGCTGAATGTATAACCCTCAAGCTCAAACAGATGTAGCAGAGCAACCACAGTGCTTGACATTTTTCTTTATATAAATAAATGGAACTTATTTCAGTGTTTTTTTATCAGCTAAAACAACGCAGAACTTTTGCAGTGTTGTGTGTAACATACCTTGACGCATTAGAGCTGCGACACCAAACCATAAACTATTCAAAAGTGTGAAATTGTTCTGAACCACTTCAGATGAGGGGTTGCAGGGGTGAGGGTTATACCATTCATACGGTGTAAACCTGTCGAGAATCAAAGAAAACAGACTTTTAAACACAGAAGACTGTGTATTAATACTGTGTTTGAGAGGCTGCATGTTTGGCAAGAACAGCTAAAAATGTTTTCTTCTTGCCAACAGGCTATCAATAACTGCTAGGAACGAAGGTTAATAAACATCTCATTTTATGGGAAAACTTTTCAGTGTTCTAATCTGTCCAGTTAGCAAAACGAGAGGAGAGCTGGAAAAGAAACTTCTGTATAAATTGATATAAATTATCAATTCAATTCTGAAGTTCTTGTAATTTTGTAATTCATTTTTTTCTGCTTCTATATTTTAACATATTCAGTTGATTTTATTCCTGTGAGAATTCACAGAAAATATTATTTATAGGGGTGTAAATTTAATAATTAAAATGAATTAATTTATGTATTAATTATAAGATTTGTTAGTAAAAATATAAAACTAAATAATTCCATAAAGTACCTTTTGTCAACATGTTGTAATGCTTATTCATTGCTTTTGTCTTCCATGATTAATTCATTGCCACATTGTATAATGTATACAAATTTTTATCAACACACAACCCTTATTACTGCAGGGCTCCAGACTAACTTTTTTTACTAGGAGCGCTGTTGCCCCTGACTGAAAATTTTAGGAGAACACTCAGAAAATTTAGGGGCACACCTTAAATCAGCTCGCAAAGCAGTTATTCAAATTTCCCCCAAAACAACTGTAATACTGACAAATTCTATAATAATAAATAGACTTAACATTATGATATGCTGTTTTATTTCAAGTTCACAGGGCTCCAGACTCAAATTTGAAAGCAGCACCACCTCAACTGAGAACTCACACCGAGTTCTACAAAAAAAAAGAAAAAAAAAGAAAAAAAATCTAGTAGCACTGGGGCTGACAATAAATCACTAGGGTGTAGATGAAATTAACTTTAGTTATCATTTATAATGTCGTAGGCCTAATATTAAATAAAAATGGAGTTGAAAACTTTAATTTGAAAACATGGAGTGAAAATAGCCAATAAACATTATACTGTTTACAATGGTGTTATTATTTTTTAAATAAATGTTTAAATAAGAGTCTTAAAAAATCTTAAAAATGTTTATTTTAGGACAATCTTTGAAGGATGAACAAAAAATGTGTTGGTCATCACATAAAAAAATACAAAAAATAAAATATTTATATATGATATTATAGTTTTGATTTTGAAGTGCTAGAAAAAAGATGTGTAGTAGGCTACTTGTAAGTGTTTGACTATTTCTTCCACATATTTATGGTTAGAATTAAGTTACTACATTAGCCTAAATCCATGGTGAGCTGCTGATTTAGTGGACTGAAAGCCTTCTATAGCCTAAGTGTTTATCCTGGTTTCCACGTCAGCGCTGTTGATATGATAACTTATATAACTTACTTATAAACTTACTATATATGGTTTATAACAGAACTCTGCGCCGAATCGGAATGTTTGTCACTGGATCTCGTGGTGTTGATGTTATTAATTCTGAAGCGAATTCAATGGATTAATTCACTGGATCTCCTAACAGTGTCGCGTGAGCGAGATCGGCCCGCGACTGGCAAGTTCGGGGCTTTTTTTAACTGTCAGTGGTTCTGGTCGCTGGTGCTGCTGCTCGACGGTCCTAATCACGAGTATCGTATTTTAGTTCCACTTTCATTTTGTTTGTATTCGCTGCTAGGTAACGAGTCGATAGATCGCTTATTGCTCAGACGCACGTAGCAGCTTGTGATATTTGTCTCCGTCTCTTTCCTACAGACGTTTATGCGCGCGATTCTTGTCACGGATTCATTGACGCGCCCCTTCCACGCTTAACCATGCGTTTAACGTGTGGCAAATTTACTGGTCGCACATGTGCGACTGGATGTAAAATTCAGTCGCACACTCTCAAAATTTGGTCGCAAAATGCGACCATTTGGTCGCAGTCTGGAGCCCTGTACTGTATTTATTACAGATTAACCAGACTAAACCAATAAAAGTCCCTATACAGTAGCAATTAGACATTCACTTTTTACACTTTTACAGTGCTGCAAACAATTGGTAGAAATTTCAGTTTGACAGACATTATGATTACACAAGAGCGTCTGAAACACACATCCTCCATTTTACCACTCATGATTTGGGTCATTTATAAAACTCCCATGCGACGCCTGATCAGAACATGTCACAAGACTCATTAGTCATGAGTGTGTGTAGACGCTCACTCTATAAACTGCTGTATGTCTGATATCAAAGCTGCCAATTTTCAAGATCACAGTTTAAAAGGGCTCCAGCAGACAACAAATGGGTCACCTAGTGCACATGAACCACACTAACACTGAGACCCCACCAGATGTCCATTAACAGACTCTGACTGGACAGCGTTTTTATTGACCATTTGCATTTTAATTGAAGCAATCAATCATCTGGCTCTGATGAGGTAGCAAAGCTCTCTTGATATTCTTTTTAGGTAGATGTGGACAGTTGCCCAGGGCTAGAGATTATGAACTGGGTTTCAATGCAGACGCAACCTTATGCTCACTCATACAAAATACAAAACATTACCGACTGAGAAAATGTATTATGCATTTGGGGGATCTGGACAAACATGACAAACTGAAATTTTGACATCATTAATCTATAATCCGACAGCAATATAATAAAGTCTGGGTGCTGTGTTTATTACTTATTGATCTGTTTCAAGATCAAATCAGCATTTTGATTCTGGCATCTCACAAGAGCAATGATATAACATGAGAAAATACACTGCTTTAAATGCACTCCCACAAAAAAACTGGATATCTGTAGGCACAATCTGCAAAACAGCTTTCTATTTTAAATCAGACTGAAGTCGAGAGAGAAAATAATTATTGAAAGCTTCAAAGAGAGATGTACGATGCTCCCTAAGCAGCAGATAACAGCCATATTCTTCAAATGACAGCCTGATAATGTGTCTCCTCATGTTATGTCAAACTATAAAACATCTGAAAGACATTTTTGAACAATTGGGTCAGTGTTACTGGATCTTAAACCCAATCTGCACATTTGTTTTGCTATATTTCCAAGATGCAGAAGTTTCATCCATACCTGGCTATCACAAAAAGCACGCAGCTCACTCCAAGACAGGCCAGCAGCACGTACATCCAGATATCCGGGGTGAGGGGGTTGAGGAAGGAGAACACGCCTGGATTGGTGCCATTCGGTTTTCGGTACAATATGCTGATGCCCAAGGTCATGAAGGGTTTGGAGAAGTCGATAACTTTCTCTCTGACATAAGTGATGGTCAGCGGAGCCACAGCCAGGTCAGCTATCTGGTTTAGGGGACAAGAAGAGGTATACAAGGCGATGTTGGAATAAATACAGATAGATGCAGTAAATATTAGAGTTCAATCACTAAGATTAAAACAAGTGATGCCTGCAGAGATGGATCCCGCATCAGGGCTTTGGTGAAAACTGACTGGCTGTTAGAAGCTTCCTGTTGTTTTATGAAGTTTATTTGAACTAGAGATGCAAAAATGCTCTTAGACACTAGGGGTTTTCAATGTATTAAGAAAAAAATATTGATATAAAACAGCCAGAGGAAAACACAAATGCCCTTGGAACAAAAAGAAACCTTACCGATTTGATTTCTCATTAAAGTAGAAGCACTTATAATGAACCTGCAACTTGATGTTTTGAATACACAATTGTAGCCTTCCTATCAAAACTTTTGGACTACTTACGTTTGCTGTAAATAAACATAATTCTCAGCACTGCTAAATTGCCTGAGAGGAGCAAAGTTACAAAAGCATCTATTACAAGCCGAAATATCTGGTTTTAGTCTCTAAATAGTGCGATATAAACTGAAATACAGTATAATGGGGTGGAAAGGCAGAAGATCATCTACAAAGATGATAAAAAATAGATCACTCACATGGTCGATTAGTTCCCGAACCATGCCGTTCCATTCGCCTTTGTCATTTTGAGCTCCATATTTGCCATCAGAAACCAGCTTGACCTCATAGGTGAATCCCAGGATGTTGGAGAGCTCCTTTAGCAGATCTAAACAGTAGCCTTCAAAGCGATCGTTCCCGTATAGCGCCTTGTCAGACTTCTTATACATAACGTAGGGGTTTTCCTGTTCACAAGATAAATTCACATGTAGGTCAGATGTCACAGAGGCAAAGTTAGCTGGCCAGATGAGATGAATTGAGAAGAACTAAGTGTGAAGTCTAATTTTTGAAGTGTTTGGGTGAATTTATAGCTGTAATGGCTGTCAAAAAACAATGAAATCAAATAAATGGGAAATATATATTAGTATATATTTCTTTTTTTCATTTGGTGGGCCAGTGAAACTATTCACAGGCAAATAAAAATCTGACCAACTAAAAATAATTGTGATCCCTGAAAACAATTTTTTACAAAACATGGAATTATAGCTTGTCTTAAAAGTTCTTACCAGGATTGTGGTGACGATAAGCGTTCTGTTAGCCAGAGAGTCTGTGATGTTTTTACTGTCTTTTACCTCAGTCAGGTTGAGGCCGGTATTAGAGTTCCACACTCCAATCTAACAATACAATATAGAAATGACAAGGCATGAAGTACATGAGTCACTGTTTCTGAGCACATGAAATTAAAGTGAAATAAGGACAGACTTCATCACTGCTGACTCATTAAATAGGTCAGGAAAGGAAAAAAATAATGAAAGAATCTAGTCTTAATTCACTTAATGCCTTTGACTGTAAAACACTCCTTCCCTGCTCAATACAATCCAGTAAAATGCTTTCCTATTTAATGCAAGCTCTACAAATTATGAATGAATTGTATACATGAATTATTAAAACACAAAGCAAAAAACAACAATATAATATTTATAATAACATTATAACAACATCATAACATTCCCAATATTTTTTTTCAGATATTTTCTTAGAGCTACACATCTGTCCAATAAAATAGAAGCTCATAAATATATCAATTTAAGTGCATTACTCTCCACTTTTGCTTGCCATGTTGAATTGATGTTGTCATAAATAAAAAACACAACATATAAAGATGGAGGTATGAGAAAGGGTTGATGGTTATGAGACATGTTGGTATGGATGCAACATCACACCATAAATGCTGCAAATGACTTCTGTGCACTATATCAGTAGGTTAAATAGTTATCTTAACATGAAAATGTGAGCCTTTAGTAATCTACAACTTGATAAACAAATATATATACTGTATATGTATCTATGCATAGAGCTGTAGAATATTCAGTATGAATATTGAATATCTTGAATATTTCAAGATGAGGACAAGTAGGTTTATACTGCTGTATTTCTCTTGGTCAATGAAGCAGAAGCAAGTTCTTTCCAGCATTTCTACAATTTATGAAGCTTTTCTGTTATCTCCACTGCTATTCTGGTTAATGGACTTCAAGTAAGAAATATGAACACAAGAAGCATAAGTAGATGGAAAATGTGAAAAGATGTGAAGATTTCAGAGCCTCAGAGTGCTTTACACTTTTCACAGCTTCTATAAAAGAAAAAACGACACAATTTCATCAGGGTAAATTGTTGTATTTTTAAATGGAAATTTTTTGACAATAATCAGAAAGAACATTAATGAAGTTTCTCCTAGGAAGATTTTATATAACGTATTATTGTCATTGTTATTTTTATTTATTTGTTTTATATTTTTATTGTTTGTTTGTAGTGATAATTTTGTTAAATTACTGTATACGACGAATTAAAATAATATTGTGGCTATGATTATTTTAAATGCATTACTCCTGAGCTTGATATGAATACTGCATTTGATGCTGCTATAGATAGATAGATAGATAGATAGATAGATAGATAGATAGATAGATAGATAGATAGATAGATAGATAGATAGATAGATAGATAGATAGATAGACAAATAGACAGATAGACAGACAGACAGACAGATAGCTAGATGGACAGACAGATATTTTATGTCACAAAAAAAGGTATTACCCGGTTACCTGACAGCATAGCTCTTATTTAGACTAAAAAATATATTTTAGAAATCAAATAATCCTTGATCTTATGAGATAAAATCGTTTCAGAAAACAACAAGAATTTATTCTTTAATAAATAAAGTTTAATAAAAAGCAGCCCATCTAATTCTAAGGATCAGAGAGATAGTGTTAGTAGCTTAAAAAATTTCAATTAAACCAATTTGACTAACATTATAAAGGATCTTAAAAAAAAAAAATAACATAAGAGAAAAGTATGACATGACTCCTTCAAAACAGAATGTCAGCAGTAAAAGATTGAAAGCTCTTGAAGGAGGGCTTGCTTTTCTCTGTTCGATAAACCCTTTGTTAACACGAGCCTAATCTAGTCAATGTTTATGTATGGCACTTGTCACACAGCTCATATGAGTCTGAAATAAGCGACTTATTCAAATGAACTTTGAAAGTAGATAAGAGCTGCTCTCTAAATATCTGCCTGTGGCTTGTACATTTTTCTACACGCCTGAGCGGGCTTTTATGGATATGCGTTACTTACTGAGGCGCGAAGGATTGTGGAAAAAAGTTAGTATTTAACAGTGCTGGATATTGAGGAAGGTGATTTAACTTTAATAACTAAAACTGCATGGCACACATTGTACATCTCAGCAAGACATTCTGGCTGAAGTGACTGGCAGCGATCTCTTTCGATAAGGAAGTGAAGGGATTTCTGCAGGGAGAGGAAAGCCGATGAAAGGGCACTTGGTTTTACTGAAGGAAAGGATATCTAAGCTCTCCACAGGTCTTAATCACAAACTCATGGAATGAAACCAAGACTGGAACAAACCTTTGTCCATAATTTAGTAGGTCGTGATGCACCATCAGCCACTCGCTTTTAGAAAGAATCGAAGAGTTGCGTAATCAGCATGAGAGCAACAAGGTCAAAAATTTGATCTGGCTAATAAACATGTCTGCTTTCAAAACAACATATTCAGTTTAATTTAATCCATACATGAAATGCATTAAGACACTTGTATCAAGGGTTCCATTCACTCTGCTGATAGCAGCAGTCTCTTCTCTTCGGGGTCCAGCTGAGCTAACTCACCTTTGCCGTGCCGTCCTCCTTGAGGCTGATGAGGTCTAAGTTGAACTCTTTCCGCAGACCATCAGTCTTGTTAAGGACTATCCGTCCAGTCAATCCATCCCACTGGGCCTGAGGCACAAAAAGAGTATACAATGAGAATGATGCACAACATTGTTTTTACTGCTGTGTCTTTCAATCATAGATGTAATGGAATATTATACAGCCACAGGGAATGTGTTTCTGCAAACCCCAAAGAACCCCAAGAGCATTTTGCTGGTCAATTAAATTTTAGTTGAATGGACTATGCAGAGTCTGAACAGAAACAATTGGATCATGTGCTTCAGGTTTGCCTAAATGATGAATAAAACAGCACTTGCTCTGAATCTGATATGTAGTAAACATTTCTAATTCATTCATTCATAAACCATTTCAGCTGTATCCGACTCTTGGAGATAATAGGGTCCATCTCTCACAATGTGCAATGATTTTTTCCAGGGTGGGTTGCCAAGTCTTTCCTCAACCACACAACACACACACACATTCAATATCTACGGACAATTTAGCGACTCCAGTTCACTGATACTGCATGTTTTAGCATAATGGGGGAAACAGGAGCACCCGGGGGAAACCCACGCTGACACAGAGAGAACATGCAAAGTCAAAATAGAAAAAGAGGAATAACTGGAGACCTTATTTACCCACTGAGCCGCAACATACAGCATTTCAAGCCAAGTAACTGTCAGTATGTTAGATTACATGTTTTTATTCATGTGCCTATTTCTTGTGTTTCTTTTCTGTTTAGTCTTGTTAATCCCCTTGTTAGTTTCCTTGGTTTTTTGATTAATTACACTTGTGCCTTATTTAGTTCTGGCTTCTGTGTATATATCCCCCTTTTTCTGCGCCCATTCTATTTCCCATGACTCATAGCGGGTTCAACTGACTAAACGGTTTTCTACTTCCGGTTGAAGTATTTGTTTACATAGAATGCTAGCACTCTAGTCCAGACATTAGAAAAATATCAGTCTACACATGCGTTTTATATTTTATATGAGCGAAATACACATAACACAACAAAACTTTAACTTTTAGGTGGCAAACAATTAAATTTAATGAATTACACTGCGCAAAACAAGAGTAATAGCCTACTAACCAGATGAAGAAGGGTCGGCCTCCACAGAACATAAAATATTCTCTTTATTTTATTTTTCATGTTCGAATTTATGAGAAAAAAAAAAAAAAAAAACAATGTTAAGGATGTGCCAGTTCTCCATTACGGACATGACCGTTCTGAAAGCGACTTTAAAACTTTCACAGAGATGTTAAAGAGAAACCACAAAGCCTTTCTTTAAAGTGAATGTTTCATCAACCAATTGCCTGGTTTTAATAAATAAGAAGTAAATATAGTAGAAAATAGATCACTGAGGCGCCAGTGCGCAAACTGGACTCTGGTCTCATAAATGAACCGAAACTCGGTGTATAATGTATCCTACTTGCCTCACAGGCCTGAGAAATATATAGACTATGCATCTTTGAAAGCAGAGGTTGACAGAAGTCAAAGGGCTTACCAGCCAAACCAGACTGTATTGCTGGATTAGAGAGATTGTGCATCAGCTATCCTTTGGAAGTTATGAAGCAAAGAACAAAGTTTATTTTGTTTTATATGTGATTTAATAAAAAAAAACGTGATCAGATCACATTTGATGAATTTTTTTTTCTTCTATTTAGTTTAGCGATGTGGGGATGAAACAATCTGAAACACATGGCAAAAAAGCATAGACCAGATTCGAACCGGAAGTTGGCAACCGGAGTCGTCGTCATGGCAGCGCGCATTGTTTAGCTCAGCACACTGCAGAGTAGACTTGTAGTCAAGACCGCTTAAACCAAGACCAAGACACTATCAAGACCAGAGGGTATCGAGACCAAGACAAGACCAAGACAGAGGAGACCAAGACCAGGTCGAGACCAAGACCGAGACCAAGACCGAGATCAAGTCGAGACCGAGACCAAGTCGAGACCAAGACCTAGATCAAGTTGAAAACGGAGGGGAAAAAAACAGACTAGTGTTGTTGAAACTATGCAATTGTAAGATTTTGTTTTGCATTGCTGCTTATCTCTCCCGAAATCAAAGTCTCCAAATGAATCCATTCTGAAACTTTTAAATACATAATTATATTTTTATAATTATAAAAATGAAATTATAAGCTTAAGTACAGGATCCAAAAGTTGGTTGTTTTGTCGCTATGGTTACACACACGCACACACACACACACACAGTTGGCAATGCGTTTAATTCACACATGTTTGAGGCAAAATTTCAAATCTTTAGGTTACATTTTCTGAATAAATGAAAAAGTGTTCTTTTTTACACTACACATGGTCAGGCCTGACTGCATTTCTTTCCCAAAAGCAAGAACATCAAGCTAGTGTACCGTCATTTCATTTCATTTCAGCTAGCTTTGTTGTGCAAAAAATGAGAGCAAGCAATCCCAGAATTCAATCAGCTGAGGCAACTAAGGAAGAGTAATAGCCCTGCTCAAACCCTTTGATAAGTGGGAGGGATATCAGGAAAAAAAAACACTTCTATTAGCAAGGTTGCTGTGTTTCTTAGGGCACATCTCATAACAAGAAGCTGGCCTTCAACATGTCACCATACTTGTTCAGGGGGATACAGCTTACTATTCAGCAGGACACCTGGAGACTTGATTCTGACCTCGATGTGAACCATTTCCACCATCGCAGGGAACTGTATTAGAGCCGATGGAGACAAGGGCTGCACTGCATCCTAATTCTGAAAGTGATTCCAATGATATAGTTTTTCTGTGCTATTATTGTTATAGTTGTGATGTGGACTATTCTTTTACATTTAGAACAAATTTTGTAACTATAACTTTATCATTATAGGCCTTGGTGTGAACGTGCCTTTACTATCGTGTTCACTGAACTGCAGTGGTGGTTATAACAATGGTCGACTGACTGGTCACTTTAAATGTCTCTACTTTCCAGGGAGAGAAAGAAAGAAAAGCTTTTGGTCACCAAATAATAATAAACAATAATAAATGGTTGTTGAATAAAAAGTTTGTGATATGCAAGTTTTGATAGTGTGCGGGATCTTCTCTTGACACATTTTCGACTGACTTTTTTGGTCGATTTTTTCCTACGCGCACCTACGAATTGCAGGTGTGCGACGTTTTTTTTTTTTCATTTTATAATTGATAATAAGAAATAAAAAACCAATAAGACCAGGAATGTAAATATCTTATAAAGTTGCTTTAATCTTTGTAACTTTAGAGTGTTAACTCGAAAAATCTTTAACATGTACTGCATAATTTGATAATGACAACACTACCTTTCCTTATCGGTTTTGAAAAGAGGGTGGTGACCCTAATGGGACCACAAACATTTTTGGTGCCGAAAATAACAGAATGATACTTATTTTTCACCTCAACCCTACAATTTGGCCCCAAGCATGGATAAATACTGTGAAAACCTCCTCTAAATGTGCCACTAGAGCTGTGGGTCTTATATTGTAATTATATGCAGTGCCGTTTCATCAGAATGACTTTGCCAAGTCCTATGCAGTGTAATTTAATCAAAGCTCCATAAGTATTTATTTATTTATTTATTTATTTATGCTACAGAACAGGAGCTATACAATTTAAAATTATATGGCACGTAATACTTTCTATTCGCTATTTCCTCATAAAATGCAGCTCATAAGTAAAACTGCACTGTTCACCATATCCTGATCAATGGGTCAACATAAACAAATACATTTAAAGCTGTTCAGCCTTCTGTCACAGTTGATTAGTTGCACCAAACATCCCATTACAGTACTTAAGTGAGTGAAAATGACTTAAATGGACAGGACAAGCGAGAAAAGGAATAAATGAAATAAAGAGGGTTTTTATTTGTCCTGGCAATCTATTAAAAGCTCTCCAGCACGGCTGCATCTGCTGTTAAAGTGAAGACTTTCAATGGCTACAGCACATACGCAGTTCACAGAGTGATGTATTTTTGTATCCTACAACATTTTGAATATTCAGAATTTTCTAGCTCAGAGTCTGCAGAGAGGCCTCTTACAACAATGTTTTATGGCTTTAATGGTGCAGTGATACAGAGTTTATGGGTCGTTAAAATAAAGCATCTGGACTCATTAGAAGTTCGTCATGGTGTTGGCGTGAACAGAAAACTAACTCTATATTTGCTCAACTCAAAACAAGCCTAATTAGACACTTACACACACTTAAAGCCAAGTGTCAAGTGCTAATTAGACACTTACACACACTTAAAGTGCATCATTTTTTAGATGCTCAATACTTTCTCCATTCCCAGTTGAACATGTGAAAATGACTGTAAGTAAGCCATTTAAAGGTTCATTTCCCTCAAAAGTGTAAACACTGTAGCTCTGGGGAGCAACACTGGCTAAGCAAACAGCATGAGTTCGGGGGTGGAGCTAGTGTTTTTTGATCAACAAAAGATGGCGAAAAAGTACCAGAAACCCATTGCTTTTCTCCTGAGGGCAGGGGTGTCCAAACCTGCTCCTGATTGGCCGCTGTTCTGCAAAGTATATTTCCAAATTACCTCAACACACTTGCTTGGAAGTTTCTAGTATGCCTAGTAAGACCATAATATGCTGGTTCAGGTGTGTTTAATTGGGGTTGGAGCTAAACTGACAGTGGACAGTGGCCATGGAAGAGCCATGGAATTGATTTTTAACAATATCTTATAAACCAATAATTAACTAGGCCTACTATAAGCTATGAGGTTGTTAGATGGTATTTGCTTTTGTATATCCATCAGCCCACATTATTTCAATTATTTTTTAAACAATAATTTTCAGTAGTGGAAATTCTGGTGAAAAACTACATTACCCATGATTCTGCAAAGGAATCTTCAGCAATCAGAGCATCGCTCTATGAAAGACGCAACAGAGTCAGTCTCCCTATGCTCCCAAACTACTTAATCATTTATGTGTTACACACAAAATATTGTTTCTATATATAATCATCACCTTCTTTAAATCAATACTTTTATCCTTCTCTAATTTTTTACTTTGAAATAATTTATTTGTAATTTCCCTCAATAACACCATTAAGTACATAGTCTTTTACTTTTGTCTTTTTGTACGTTTTTGCTTAAAAATCAATGCTTATATTGTTGTGATTCACCTCATAGCTGGTTGGTTTGGTTTATGGCTTATAACTCAAAATTTATAGAAAAAAAATACTTCCGTAACCAAGGCTGCTGAAATAGTGGGCGGGCACTGTTGCTCTCTATAGGACAGAACTGACAAACTTTAAAGAAAATGTTCCAGAAGCCTGTTTGAAAACAGCCATTATGTATCCAATTTCATTTGGTGACACTATTGGTGCAGAAATTACACACTTCAGCTTTAAAAATGTCGTAAGCAATGTTAGCCGCATTGTTAACTTGTGCCACCGAATTAAACCATATTTCCATCACCGAAACCACAAATCCCTTTAAAAATGTCAACCAACCAGATGTCAGCAAATCCAAATGTACAGTACAAAATGAATGACAGGCAGCTTTAAGTCCTGTACTTTTTCTTTTTCTGGCATTGAATACGGTGAATAAGGTGCAGACTGAGTACCGATCGGATTCTAGTACAAACTGACATGGCAGACTCAAACAGGGAAGTAAATTCACTCTCAGTATCGATGAGCATTGCCAGGCCGCCACGACCCTAATGCAATGTCGCACTATTCGTTTTTTTTTTGTTTTTTTTTAAAAGCTTCTTTCATTTCTAAAGCCAGGAACACTCAAGACTGCCACTATGTCACTATGCAAGAGGAACTGAAAGCATATCTAAAAAGCATACCTAAAAATTATACTGAAAGGCCTATTCAGAACAAGCTTTCGTTCCCCTAGACAGCCATTTTGAGTTACCATAGGCATTGATTTTGAATTCTCAGAGTGGATGGACACACACCCCACACTCAAACATGAAGGAAAAGTGTTATGACCCCTTGGTCCAAAGGCGGTGAGAGCATCCAGCAGTATCTGGGACTTAAAAAAAGATCAAAGTACTATCCATTTTCAGGCACCTCTGCCCTGAATTTTTTTTATTTACAAATATATTTTTATGTAACCCACGGGTCAAAAATCTACAGGAAAAGTTGTTTAAATTCTAAAACAGTACAAAAGGACTGTCTGATAAATTGATTTCAGACAGTCTTTTTTAAAATGTTTTTAAAAGAAGTCTCTTTGGATCAAAAACAAAAAGTGAAATATATTTACAATTTAAAACAACCTTTTTTTAAAAAAAAAATATTTTAAAGTGTCATTTATTTCTGTGATGGCAAAGCTGCCATCACTCCAGTCTTCAGTGTCACATGATACTTCAGAAATCATTCTAATGTGCTTATTTAATGAGACATTTCTTATTATTATTATCAAAGTGGAAAACAGTTGTGCCACTATAACTTTTTTTCTTTTAAACCCCACAATTTTTAATGGTAGTATATGCGTTTTAGCAGCAAGAAAACATATTCCTTGACAATAAAACAATTTTTTAAATAATTTTAACTTGATTTAATTGTAATCACATTGAATTATCTGAAAACACTGTTTCGTGTAAAGAAATACAATTACAATTGCAAAACACAATTACAAATTTCACGTTCACGATTCATATCAATTGAGTGTGTTTTGCTACATAAAGGACAATATTCTCACCTCTTTAAACAAGTTCATGAAGCGTGGGCCGTACCTCCAGGGTTTGTGTCTGTGGCACTGTAGGGAGCTCACTGTCATCTGTGTGGCCCGCTGAGTCGCGACAGCAACCATGAACACTGCGTCATACATGAGAGCAGCCTCGGTCTGCGGAAGGAGGGAAGAATTTACCCACAAAACATGCTCTAAATATAATCAAACTTCACATGAATGCATTAATATACAGCCCAAAAGTGTTTTTGTTCATACACCATTACCATTCATACAATATTGACATTAAGTTTAATTTCCTTTCCATCTGATCACAGGAAAAGAGCTCCTCCCCTGTCCCCTGCCGCACACACCTTATGTTTCTCTGGGTATTATTCAGTGCTAAAATGTGACCTGGATGGTAAAAATAGATGTGAATAAATCTCTGGATGCTTTCTGCTTTAAGCTCTTCATGCATATCTAATGAGGCTGAGTGTGCTAGCAGTATACACTGCCTTCTGGAGGACGGGTAGATTAGTCAACAATGGTAAAACGGTCCTAGTTATTCTAACTGTGAAGGATGTGCTTTTAAGAAGTTAGGGATTGGTTTTAGTTCAGGTCTATATTTAAACGAGGATTTTAAGCACTGCGATTGGCTCGTTTTACAAACAGTCAGTGTTTGGGATCGACAACTGTATTTACTAAGAGGGTTGACTCCGAATTGATCATTGAATTGGTCATCGGTAAGCCCTGCCCTGTTACTGTAGCGAACTCGGACAAACAAACGGAGTCGCTAACTGTCATTCAATGACAGCCGTCAGTGTGAAAACCTTGATATCCCAAGATATTTTTGATCAATTTTGGACACAGAAAGACCACCTCTTGTCGAGGGGCATTAATGTGTAAAACAGTTTTTTAAGGACTACAACAAACAGCTGGTAGGAACTACACGAGCTTCACTATCACGAACCCTAAAATTTACATAAATCCCGCCCCCGGGAACACGCAGTCCATGTTGAGAAGAGGATGATGTAGTCACTCTGTGTTGCAACAGTTCCTATACAAGCAATTTATAGATTATCCTTACAGAATATGCTAATTGAAGATAGCTAACTCCAGATCAGCAACATAAACTCACCGACTAACCATTCAGAGACTACATGTTGTCACTTCTTCTTAGTCTCTCCATCTTTGTCTGACTCCAGTTTAAACAGAAAAGGCAGAACAGTTTCTGACATTTTAGCATGCGTCTGCGTGAGGTAATCGGAAGTGCTAACATACACACTCTTGAGGCTCTGCCCACTGTGTCGGGAGCTGCAGCTCATTTGCATTTAAAGGGCCAGACACAAAAAAGGGATTTGTCTTCATTGGTATTGGGGTTAAATCCTTAGGCAACCAGGTTACTGCGCCCAGATCATTGGATTAATACACAGGTGCCATTTTCCATAGTCTTGTTTGGGGTTAGGATATGGAATAAAATACATTTCGTATCCCTCTCAGGATACCTGGAATCAGTGATATTATTACAGGCACATTGTTTTGCCATTTTTTGTGTAGCATAAACACCATCAAACCGATGAGAGCTTCGGATCTTCCAATGTTTCTCTATGGCGCTGAAACCTAAAGTTGTCTGAGTTCCAGTCCCCATGCAACTGATACTTAACTGCCATTAACGGCTCATCTGCATTCGGCTCATCTGCATAGGTGAATTGTCCCGTTTATGCAATATCTTACAGGAGCGGATCAAATTCTGTCTGTATGATCTCATAACGGAAGTCAAGACAAGTCTTTTTAATTTTTGAGATAACTAAACTGACTCCCAGAATTTTATTGCGGAAATTTAAATAAAGTAAACTGTATTAGTACTCTAGAACAGGACTGAGAATGACACCAGAGCGATCCTTACAGTCATAATGCCGCTCATCAATCCACTTTCAGGTTTGGGCGGTGCCAGCTGGCGCTCCATGGACCACTTCTGGATCACGGAAGCCACATATGGATCATCTAGATTCAGGAGGCGGAAGGCAGTCATGTTGACTCCACTGTAGCGGTATTGCTCAAGATCCAAAGCAAACAGATCCTGAAAGACAACAAGAGTTTGTTCAGATTTAGCTTTAAGACAAGAGCTGTGCAAACTTTGCACAAGATATAACCTCTTCATGCCATGTGTCCATTTTGTTTGTGATTCAGCCTTAAGCTCTTGTTAGGAGTCCATAAATCATGGTTGTGCAAAACTCAAAATTTAAGAATGGTCTAAAATTGGAATTTGAAAGTAGAATTGTAATTTAAAATAGCAGAAAGTCGAATTTACTGAATTATTGAATTCAACAGGCAATATTATTACAATTTAAATTAACTGTTTTCCGTTTTAATTGTAATTTATTTCTTTGATGGCCAAGCTGAAATTTCAGCATAATTACTCCAGTCGTCAATGATTCTTCAGAAAAAAAACATGTACTGTAATATGCTGATTTGGTGCTCAAGAAA
Source organism: Pimephales promelas (assembly GCF_988280905.1). Taxonomy (NCBI): domain Eukaryota; kingdom Metazoa; phylum Chordata; class Actinopteri; order Cypriniformes; family Leuciscidae; genus Pimephales; species Pimephales promelas. The sequence goes on along the minus strand of NC_142791.1, from coordinate 7,298,157 downwards.
TTTTTTTTATTATTATTGTCAATGTTGAAAACAGTTGTGCTGCTTAATATCTTGTAGAAACTAATACATTTGTCAGGATTCATTGATGAATGGAAAGCTCAAAAACAGCATTTACTGTATTTGAAATATAAATCTTTTGTAACGATGTAAAAAATATTTAATGTAAAATCACTTGTGAACAATTTAATGTGTCTTTGCTGGATAAAAGTATTAAATTCTTTGAAAAAAAACTTTTTAAATGGTAGCATATCTGCTTAAGGCCTTCAGACATTTTAAACTTCTTTAAACTTTCTGATAAGGTTTCCAAGCCATAATTCAAAGTTTGTCTTGATGACTTTCTTTTTCTAGTTATAAATTCTTCCCTAAATTCAATTTCACTCTGATTTTAACCTTTTTCAACATTAGCACAAAAGCCTAGGATAGTGCGCTACCATTTCAGTCTCATGTGTCAATGAGTGAACAGTGACAAAAATAAATCAGAATGAAAGTTGTACAGCCTGATGTAAGTCAAGATGTCAGCTGTGTTTTATCATACAGTAACATTCATACGAAACAGAAGAAAATCACTTTGCCTGCTCATCATCTAATGCAATGAAAAGAGCTCCTATTAATAGCAAGCAGGGAGCTTTCAGAGCTTTAATAGCTTTCAGACTCACCATAGTAGTGAAGAAGAAATGATAATACTCCGTCATCATACCCATCGACATCAGCTGCAGGGGAGAAACACAACAAAAGATGTTTGTTGGGAAGAATCCAGAAGGAAAAGAAAGCAAAGATGGGTTGAGTGTGAAATAAGACGCTTTCAGCAGTTTTCAGAAATAAAGTCAGCATGGCACATACTGAATTACATGTCTGCTTTAAAGTACAGCTCTGAGAACCTGCTGGGTCACAGCATGCAAGAGCACTTGACTCTCATTTTCAATCCATTTCAATCTGCGTTCAACGAAAGTTCAAAACGAGAATTTATTAAAAGGATGTGTACCTGTTTGAGAAGTTCGGCGGCTACTTGGTAGGAGCAGTCGAAGATGACGTAAAACTCTTTTTCTTTCTTCATCTCCTTCAGCAGTGGGCGACTGTCACCTCCTCCCGACGCCAGTTGGCGGATACGGATCTTCAGGTTGTTTTTGGACGGAGCTTTGATCAGTTCCTGCATACGCATTAATCCTTGAAAAACAGAACACAAAAAAAGTGATCGAAGGTGGGGAGAAATGGAAGAGAAACAAACTCATCACGAGCTGCAGTAATTACACTTTTGATTTCCCTAGTGTTATAGCAGATGTTTAGAGAGAACATAAAATGGGACTGATTTATTCCGTTGATACATAACAATCAGATGCATTTGGGGTTTCTTTTTAATCAAAATACTCGGTCTATAGTAGCAAAAAGTAATGCATTCAGCTGCAGCAAAAGTTATCTAAAGGTTGAACTGACCTGGGAAAGGAATTAGCAGGGACCACTGCAGAAAATGCCAGATTCAGTCAGTGTTATTAGATAATAAGGATCCTCTATGCTATTTTCACTAGAATATAATTGCATATGATTGCATCTCTAGTAAAAAATTAGTAAACATTACCAAGTTGGTAACACTTTACAGTAAGAGTACATGAATTATCATGAATTCATGTATAAATTCATGCATGCATTATGCATTAATTCAATAATTGAATACAGATGGTTAAAGACAGACTTCCTTCTTATGAATATTGCTTTAATAACCAGACAAGCTCAGATTCAGGGGTTCATCTCTCGAGTTCAGGGGTCCCTGTGCTTTTGGAAGAGACTCTGAAATTGATACATATTGGGAGTCAAGGATACCTGGGAGTCAAGGTTAAAATAATAAGCTTCTATATTGTTTCTATTCCCTCACTCTCAAAATGTTATGGCATTATAAACCACGCTTTAAGGTCATATGCTGAAACTGGTTTGCTGGTGTTAGATCTGATAAAACAGCCTGTTTTCATTCCTGATGACGGTGGAATTGTTTGTATTTTAGTTTATAATCTCATGATGGCTTTAATAAATAATCACAGCGTTTGTCACATCTTTAAAATAGCTTTTGTTAATTATCTCTTGATAATGATAACCGAAACTTAAAGGGATTCTAAATGGATGAAAAATTAAATTAAAATTTTTAGATATTTTGAAGAAAATATATGCCATGCAGGCTTAGGTAGAAAGTCGATAAAAGTGGTGGCAGACTAATGTAAGAGATAAGAATTTCTTATAAAGGCAGTGCAACTAAATTAAGTGACATGGATAGAGAAATATGTCGGTCATAATAACTGGTTTGGGCAACAAAATTGCTTTGATGCTCAGTAAAAAAAAAACAGAAAAGTATAGGACATAAACACAGAAAGTTGTATGTAATTTGTGTTTTCAAACAGATGGGATGGGCAGACAGGAATCCAAGACAAATCACACTACAGCTGAGATGGTGTGATGTGTAAATACTAGAGTAAATTGGAGCTGGCACTGTTCCCCAATGATTTCAATCCAAGTCACTGGCTATGAATCAGACACACTAATCATTTTGAAATTTCTATCTGGTCCAAGTAATCTGTTACAAAGACTACAGTGTCAGCATGTAAGCATTATAAGCTGTAGATATAGGGCAATTTTTCCATGTTTTTGGACTTGTGGTTGTTTTTCTAGTTTTTCTGCATTTGATTTGCTCTCCAGATTAGTTTGATGCCATCAGGGGAACACTTGAAGTGTGTTGGTGAACTATACAGCATTATGCGTGATTAGCATATTATGCGTAATGCTGCAGTTGCATATGCAACTATTTAATTGCATTTAAATGTGAGTAACTTGATTGTGTGGTGATATTGGTGCGATGATATTTTTATAGATTAGTATTTCCCCATCTGCATGTCTTTAATTACATCAAAACAGAAGTCATCTTAGGCAGAGAAAGTTATTACTTTCTTTAAAAATAAAAAAGTTTAAATGATACATTTTGATAAATTATGCACAATATTGAGAAGCATTTTATATCTACGGTTATTATTTGATTCTTCAGTATTATCTTCAGTGTGAGTAATCAACACATTTGATCACCTTTTTGAGAGAAATAATAATAATTATAAATCTGAACAACCATTCCAATCATGATATTTCTTCAGTCTGCTGACACATGAGCCAAGGCCTATGAAATACATGTCAGTAATCAGCAGGAAACAATGTGGGAGGAGATCAATATTTCACTGCTTTCAAAACCATTTTGGTTTAGAAAAGGTCACAAAAGTCAAAATATATTGAAAATGAAATATGGTAAATAATGCTGTCAAAGGGAAATTAAACTGATAAGGGCAAGGGTGAGGGCGAGGGTGAGGTAATAAACCAACCTGACCTAGAAAAAACAAAACAAAAGAAGACCTCCCAAATGAAATCATGCATCAAACACGCCAATGCCACAAATTAAATGTTTCATTTCAGATGGCTCAGTCTGTTGTGACGGGTCTACCGCTTACAGCTAAGTTCGGAAACAAAACTTCATTATCTGAATTTCAGCTCCAGAGGCTTCCCCAGGACCTAATACACATTGATACGAACGATAGGGCTGGGCGATAAAACGATATCAAGAGTTTGATAAATGTTCAATAATGTTTATGTGCCAAAAGCGGAACGAAACTCATTTGAACCGTGCGCTGTTCAAAATTCTAAAATTCATGAGGGGATCTCTGCTGACAAGACCAGTTTATACTGGTTTCATATTGGTTTAACAAAACTTGACCAGCATGACCTGAAGGGGATACCAGTATTACATGCATGGGAATCAGCATTCAAAACATATGATGGTGATAAGCAATGCTAGGGTTACTGTTGAATTCAGTGTGAATTACCATTTATTTTAAATACAATAGAATATAAATATATGTGGACATCAATCACTCTCTCCAGCAAAAAAATATGATTTTGATATACATGTTGTGGGCTACAGTGTCCCATTTTAAAGCTGTGAAGATCCAATTGAAGATCATAAAACCTCAAAAAGCACATTGAGCTGCCCTTCAAATATCCCTTTGTCTCCCCTTTCTAAACCATAACTGTCACTCACCTGTGCTGTCTTCATAAACCACAGTAACAGACTTCCATTTGTAGAAAATGACGATGTCCAGGATAGCCCTGCTTATGGAGGTGTACTCAGGGTAGAGGTTAATGTAAAAATTGTCTTTATTGTCCACAGATGGGTGTTTCCAGCGTGTCTGGATGTGTGGCACCTCTAGAGCATTGCAAATGGATTGGACGGCACTGACCGAGGAGCTGTGAGAGGGGCCGAAGACCGCAGCAACCCCCAGGGCCAGCTGGTCACATACTGAGAGAAGAAAAATGAAAAGAGAGACAACAGACAGGGAAAGAAAAACAGGTGACATGAGAAAATGTGTATTAGAAACAGAGAAGAGGAAAGAACAGAACAAAGCATGTACATAATAAAAGCAATAGTCTGGCCTTTATATTTCTACTTTTAAATTCAAAGTTAAATCAATCAAAAAAAGTCATACCTCTTCGGGAGGCTTCAAAGCTGTCAAAGAGGTTAACTCTCTGGATGTCGTAGGTCAACGTGGTGTTTGGCATCAAGGTTCTGTTTCGGTTGATACTTGTTACAGCAAATTTAAAGGCGAGTTCATCCATACTGACGGGTTCATTCTCCCGGGTCTCAAAGATTCCCCCTTTAAGCAAAATAAACAGGGCTAAGCAACAAGTAAGTGACGAATCTAGTTAAAACAGAGCCTAGTTAAATTTACAAATAAAATTTAAATTAATCACCAGGTAATGGATTAATCCCAGTTCCACACTAATTCAAAAGCAGTTACAAACAATAGTGCCAAGCTATTGCTGAATATAAATCAATTTCAAGTTCATTCTAAAGCATAGGCCTGATAAAAAAGCACAATGTATTTTTTTGTTACAGTTCCTTAAAGGGATACTCCACTTTTTTTGGAAAGTAGGAGTACTATGGGAGTCAATGAGACCAGAAACTATCCGATTACTGATATTCTTCTAAATATCAGAAAATTGGCTGAATGGATTCGAAAACGGTAAAACTCAACTGTTTAACTCTGGGGGGGTTGTAAAATGAGCCTATTTCCAAAAAAAAGTGGAGTATCCCTTTAAAAATACATTTAAAAACCAGTGTCTAGCTAAATGTATACAAATAAATAAATAAATAAATAAAACCAGTGCCCTGGAAATAGAAATTTCAGGTCCATACTAATTTAAAAACAGTTATAAACCATAGCTGCCAATTTTTGAGTTTTGCTTGGCGTTAGACTTCTCTAAGGTGGGGGGTCTGCATATGAAAGGTCTCTCGCTTACCTCTCTGGCGCGCTCACTCTAGATTACAGGATTTTTGAACTAATTTGCGGTTTAACTGGTCGATCACGAGTTGCTCAACAGGTAGATCTATAGATAAACTCATCTTTCAGCCATTTGACCAACCAGGTTGACAGTGGCGTGAGAGCGTGAGAATTGGGTCAATTGCTTGAGTCTCACACTGAATGAGTGAGAGTTGGCAGCCCTGATAAACAATAGTGCCAAGCTAATGTTAAATACACATCAAATCCAAGTTAATGATAAAGTATATTGAAAAAAATTGAGTCCACTATTTACAACAAACCCACCGTAAGCTGTCACGAAACTATCTATGGTAACCCATAAGGGATACATTTAAAAAGAAATATAAAAAAATAAGCCATTAAACTTTAATGTCACGTAGTGGGTCACAAAATATCACTGAGGCCTGCAATCTGAAATTGCAAATGATGCAGATTTAGCTGCTTAAGAAATTTGGACTAATTGGCCAACACTGCGTTTGACCTTTAACACGCCATTTTTAAATCACTTCCCTTGCTGGCAATAAAGTTTATTCTCACAATTGCATGAGGTTAATTAACATCATCTCTTCTCAATGATCATATGCAAATCACACAATCATCGAAATCAAAACAAATTGTTCACACCTGAATCAGCAAATAATCATGATCAAAACATCAGACTTTGCCAATCAAGAATCTATTTAACTTGGTAGGGTGCAATTTCAACATTGCATAAATGACTAAGTGGCCAAGACTTGCATTGGAGTGTATCTACACAATTATTCATGAACATCTGTTACCAAAAGCATTGTCATGACACATTACTTGCAATGCTGGAGATACTAAAACAACACAACATGCAAATATAATGCAATGTGTGATATCCGCATGGAGGACGTCCACCTGAGATCGGGCTCTATTCATAGACAGCCAGCAAACAGGTCTCGGCAGGAAATAATGGGCCATTAACTCACCAATAAACAGCCAAACTCCAACAGTGAAAGTGACAGATTGGTTCTTTAATGAAAAGACGGTGAATGAAGATAAAAGTAATTAAATGGAAATGTTCATGTGTTTGAGATGAAGCTCATCAGAATGCAGATACGGGCTTCAGTGCCTTGTTTTGGCTTTTGAAAGCTGAGTTGGAATGAGCAAAGTTAAAAAGTCCTGCTGTGGATAACACTGTCTGATGTACAGATAGTCCCTCGAGGAAAGAGCGAAGACTGAACACTACACACAGGGAGCAAGGAGAGGAGATTTCGTCTGTGAAAAACTGATTGCTTTCATATTGAGAGAGATGGTCAGACTGTGTCCGATTGGAAGGCTGGAGATGAAAATGAAGCCTGAAGCTTTTCTAGAAGAGCCAGATGCGCTACCATGAAGAAGAGTTGATAACAATGAGTCTGGCAGCAAACAAGTCTCGGTTCGTTTTTGAGGAAGTATCGGATCTACGTTTTTGCTATGTTTATTTACTCTGACTTTTTCAGCTGACTAAAAAGTCTGATACCTCATTGATCTTATATTACCTGGACACACCAAATCAATCTAGCTTAAAATTTCCTTTAATTGGCATGTTAAGAGTCAGCCATTTGGAACAAAATAGATTTACAGTGTCTTTAAGACAGCATTAGATTAGAGTGGAATGAAAAAGCCGACAGAGTGGCATATAGACACTTGTGTATGTGTGCGTAGGCACAGTGATGGTTACTTGAGCATGCTTAATGCTTTATTTCTATTCATTGGAAAATGGTCCCCAAGGGATGTTCGAAGCTTCTGTGGCTCACCTTGGAGACCGCAACTTTAATGAATTTATTTTTCTATCATGTTTGTGCCATTAAATGCATTTTGACCTTGCAATAAACATTATAAGTGTAAGACTGAAGAAACTGAAAGAACTAGAAGAGAGGGATACTCTCTAAGAAAACAAAGGAAATTAACTTTTGAACTCTCTTGCTATATTACCATCCCCATTCGATACACGATCACACACTTGAGTTGATCACCTCGCAATTTACACATCATTTCCTTCAACCATCCCTACCTGAATTCACCCAAAAATCTATATGTTCAATCACAGTATTATACCTGGTTGGTACCATTTGAAATGTTTCAGTGCGACTGGTACAAAAGTCTCATTCCCACAGAAGTAAACCAAAAAGGTAATAAGGTGTGGAGAGTTTAGAGAAATCTTATTAACTACTGCGGGTGAGCCCCCATATAAATCAACAGTAAGTCCCCAGTAAGTCTGGGACGGTGATTAATGCAAATTCCCATTGTGAACTCATGTTTACATTCGAAAAGTGGTTTCTGCCTTGGTCTGAGAATTTAAATCCCGTCCGTCCACACTACTGCCTTTTCGTTTTAAAAAACGTAGAGCTTTTGCTACGTTTGCACCTCCCGCCCTGACTAAAACGGGAAAAACAAAGACCTAAAACGGAGAAGTTTACAAACTCTGCAGCTCCGTTTTGCGTTTTGAATCTCCGGAGGCCGTTTTAGTGAAGACGGGACAAAACGGAGGACTTTAGAAAGGATGACGCAGAGGCTCACGCTCGGCTCTATGATTGGGTGTCATGAGTTATGACGTGCTCTTCCCTGATTCGTCAGCCACCCATCACATGACCTGTTTCCTGTTTACACTGGCATGCGCATGCCCAGTGTTGGTGAATGGTCACATGATCCGTGTTTTAAGTCATTTTAATGTGGACGCCGGAGATCAATTCTAATACGCAGATAAAACGCTGGTGTGGACAGAGATCGTATTCGTTTTAATTCTTCGTTTCTAAACAAAAACGCAGTAGTGTGGACGGGGCCTTAGGGGTCTGCATCATGTATTTTATAATGTCAGGTTCGCATCTTCTCTCTTTATTCCAGAGCAGTTGATGTTTGGTATTTGTCATCTTTGAACTGATTATGAAATTCGCATGATACATTTACCTGACAAAAATAAATTGTTACATGTGATTTTGATCCGACTGACTCAGTGTCAAAAACAGATTTGTATGTTACCGCAAGTCTGATTAGTTAGTCTAATTAGTCTAAGTGACAACTAATATTTGGGGCTGGCCTGTTCAAGCCCATTCGCATAAAAAAAAAAATCTAGGCAACAACATCAATTAGTCAAAAGTCTTGTGGATGCATATTTCATATGTGTTTTATGGCCTTATTTCATTAACATTCAGAAACTTTCATTTTTATTTTTTTTCAATAAACACGCATAAACAATATTCTCTCAAAAATACAAACATGTACATACATGTTGCTCACATATTATGGTAGCCCTGTTTGTGCTAAATAGAGTGTTATTTCACCTGTGCCATTAATATGCTTATAAGCAACTGAAAAAAGTACAAATGTCAGGGCATGTCAGAACATCTCAAGGACCCCAAATACACTTTGGTCCCCAGGGGGTTGAAGTGCTATTACTGACAAAGCTTCACCATACAGACCCGAATAATCGATCGTGAAATTTTGTTACCGATTATTAGCCGTTGTATCCATTAGTACTCAGACCCACAAACGGAATGGATCATGCCAGCACTCTCATCGATATTTTATCACTGCCCTAGTTCAATCTATAGTCTGCCAGACAGTATACAGCACATCCTCCTCAAAATATTCTCAGTGGACAATAAATTAATGCAGTTCATGGTACTTTAATGTAGAACATATCCTACCTCCCAGAATGTGACATACGCAGTATGCAGTGCCTTCTCTCTAGCTTTGATCAACTGACAGTTCAAAGGCTCCCAGAGTTGGTAAGCAATTGGTAAGGTTTTAACAGAAAACACAAACTGTTTGGCAAAAAGTTTGGACAAAAAAAATAGTAATGTCTGCTATAGATCATGTTTTCAATCTTTTACCACTGATCCCCACATTGCATATGCAAGGGACCTTACATTTAAAGTAAAAAATGGACAGTTCTTATTTTTTATGGAATATTGTCATATTCATTTTAAATGTTGTATCTGTGCAAGCTGGCTTAAAAAGGCAGCTTTAAGTTACTATATACAGACCCAAAAAATGTATAATCTTAATATATTAGATAAATAATATTTGAAAATTATTTTCTATTTCAACCTACATCACTAATCACCTAATCTACTCACTAAAGAACTGTATTGTTAAATGAATTGAATCAATTTTATTGTATTTTTTATTTATTAATTTATTATTTAATTAATACATTTATTAACTTCAATTTCTTTATCAAGATTGAAAAGATATCAAAGATATAGCCTACCAAAGATATGAAAGTACAGAAAGACTGAAAGAAACCTTTAAAGGCCTAATTTGACAGTCAACGAACCCTTGAGTGGAAATATTTGCTTCAGAGTTTTTTCTTTTTTCATTAAAATTCTGCACACATAAACAAAAATGGTGCAGAGGTTAGGCAGTTTTTCACATTTAAATTGATGCAAATTAGCTGAATTATGGGTAATTGTCGCCATTCCTAGACTGAGTTACTGGATGCATTGTCTTTTTGCCTTTTAGCTCACAAACCCTTTGTGCCTCTTTCTTATTTTTGCACATTCATTCTCATTTTTCTCTAGCCTGGAAATACCAAACTCTGCTTCTTCGCTTTGCTTCAGACAGAGTCTGGAATGGCATAAATGAAAAGTGTTTTCTTTCTCGCGGGGGGGACACTTGTCTGAAGTATAAAACCATTGGTTACCCATAAGCCCGTATGATGCGAAAACGAAAGCATCAAGTCAAATACCGGAGTGAACATAGCTGACCGAGTTTTCAAGCCTCCTTAACCTGATCCTCCATGAGTGCAACCAAGGGGGACACAATCACAACTATTGCCTTGCCGGCCTCTGGCCTGCCCAGTTTCACCTCCATTCAAAATGTTTAACAAACACTCTTCTTGTTAGGGCTTCAGTTTGCAAATGCCAGAAATATTCTCCACAACAGGGCGAATTGCATCCCGTGTCTCCATATCCATGGTCGTTTTCGATTTCCCTAACCTAAAATACAATCTTAAACTCGGTGCTTAGCGCCTATGTCACGGCTCTCAGCCCGCACTCTGTTCAATGATTGGCCGGCTGTTTTCAGGCCAGAGGAAAAGTGAGAGACATGTCGATGTACAGAAGTACAGAAGCAAACTGAAATAGAGCGGAAGTACGAATAAGTACGTTTTTTGCCTACTGTTTTACACTGTAAATTTGTAAATTCTACTCTTTTCAGATACTATATACTAGTGAAGTATGCATATTTGGATGCAGCCTGAGCCTTTTGATGCACAATAAGCAGATGATTGCGCATGCATAAGTGTTTGGAGAGTGCATCTGACCTTATAATGCCATAAAGGATCTCAAACTTTGCTCTGTGCGTTCAGCCGGTACTGTTTTTCATTTTCCCCTGGATCATTCCGGAAGATGTTCAGTTGAGGCTTTTCAATGCTACATATCTGTCAACTTTATATCATTGTCCTCAACCACCCTGTTTATATTCTGACAGAACGCTCTGCACAACAATACAGTAAGAACAAACTGAATTCTCAGAATGGATGCGTTTTCATCCAGTATTGTTTTTTTTTTTATTGGGGACAACCAAATTCAGCAGTTTAAAGAAAATATTTCACAAAGGCAGAGAGTAGAACTGGGCTGATTTATATGATGTACTGTAGTATGATTAAAATCAATATTTAATGTTGATGAGTTTCCCTTTGCTCCACTCAATGTATTCAAATTTGAGTCAGACAAGTATAATTATTCATGGGGAGTTCAAGTTAAAGGTGCACTTAGAACATTTCTGTCAGGACCACTATCGTCAAATACGATTGAAAATTAGAATACAGTTTGGATTGGCGGCATTGTTCCATTGTGGGGGAGAACTCCCCGCGTATCCATACAGCCTAGCATGAATATTGAGAGCAGCAATAACCCGCCTTAGGGGGGGCCTTTTTAAAAAACATTTTACAACTTCACTAATTATGCACTGAGTTTACGTTAGGGTAAATTTCCATTTCATGTGGACTTTAAAAATGCACATTTGTATGTGAATACTTTGTAAAATAAGTGTTTTCTTTATATGCAAAACGTTTAGCTTAAATGTTTTATTAAAAGCTGTTGAGAGCACATTTAAATTACTTAATTTCTATAACACTTTCTGTCTAATTACTTTCGTTCAACAATTTGCTGCATACTGTGGCTTGTAAGATAAAATGCTTGTACGATTTTCTTCATTTGTAAGTCACTTTGGATAAAATCATGTATGAATAAATGTACACACAGTTCTTGATTAATCAAAAAAACATGTAGTGTATAGAACCTTCTAATGCACAAATAAGCAATAACCAATGCAAGCATGCACCGGTACAAACATATACACAAACCTGCACACAAGTCACTGCTGAATACTCATATCATCTCGGACACAGTCTTTCTTTTCTCTGACCTTCTTTTCAACATTTCGGTCACCGCCAGTCTGTGATGTATTCCACACACTCATAAAGACATCACAATGATTTCAGCAAACACAAGGCCAAATGCATCATCAAAGAAAAAGCCTTCTCTCTCATTCAAATTCATGAAATCTTGTTCAAACACATCCCTTCTGACAAACACAAGGAAACACAAAGGGATAAAGAGTCAGCATGCATACCAATGCTCTAGCAGAGAAAGAGAGCCACTCTCTCCGCCACTGTGATCGAACTCTTTGATTTTCTCATGGGGGTCATCCTAAACGCTCGAGTTCATTCACTGTAATTTCAAGCTCAATCTATAAGAGGTTCATTGCAAGTATTTTTTGATGCAAATATTTACAACCAACTGTATTTGTTAATTGACAAATACTTTGCAGAGTGTCTTCAAATAGATGCACAGAGGCATGCAAACCAGCTAATTCACCATCTCCCCGTACAGGCATTTAGGGAAATTTTGCTGACCGTCAAAGACCAGTGCCATTTCACAGTCCTGAACATACATCTGAGGCCACGTGGATCCAAATCTAAAAGGATTAATTTCCACTCATGGCCTGTGAAATACTTCCATCAGCACTGCACATTTCCTCAGTCAACACTGTGATACTTACAGAGCGCAGATTATTTTAAAGGGATACTCTGCTTTTTAAAAAAAAAATAGGCTCATTTTACAACTCCCCAAGAGTTAAACAGTTGAGTTTCACCGTTTTCGAATGCATTAAGCCGATTTTCTGATATTTCAAAGAATATCAGTAACCAGACCGTTTCTGGTCTCATTGACTTCCATAGTAGGAAAGATACTATGGAAGTCAATGAGACCAGAAACTGTCTGATAATAAATATACTGATATTCTTCTAAATATCAGAAATTCAGCTGAATGGATTTGAAATTAGTAAAACTCAACTGTTTAACTCTGGGGGAGTTGTAAAATGAGCCTATTTCCAAAAAAAGCCAATCACGGGAATGAGTTGATGCAGCTTAATATTAACAAGATTTTAAAAACAGTAATTCATTCAGGGTTGGACAGTAATTATAAGATTTATAAAGATCATAAACAAGAACGTGTGCAAAATAGTTTTGTCCAAAACGAACAAAATTGTCATGCGGTCACAAAATCTGTGCTAGCAACCAATGGGATGACAAATGGCATCTGCAGACATATAGACACACACATTATGATTATTTTTTTCCTTCATGGTAATAGAAACCTGTAAATGGCATCACGTGGCATTGAGGCATGCATCGTGTAAACATAAAACCAATGTTTCCAGGATTAATAGGGCTCCAGACTAACTTTTCCAGTGGTTGAACTGGTGCTACCAACTTTCCTAGTTGGTCACACCAGAATTTGATTTGATATTTTTTTTTTTTTTTTTTTATCAAATCATATTTTTTGGTCCTGGTCAAGACAGTCTCCTGAACTCCAAACTAAATGTCAGAATGGGAAAGAAAGGTGATTTAAGCAATTTTGTTTGATTGTTGGTGCCAGGCGAGTATTTCACAATCTGCTCAGTTACTGGGATTTTCACGCACAACCATTTCTAGGGTTTACAAAGAATGGTGTGAAAAGGGAAAAACATTCAATATGCGGCAGTCCTGTGGGCGAAAATGCCTTGTTGATGCTAGAGGTCAGAGGAGAATAGGCCGACTGATTCAAGCTGATAGAAGAGCAGCTTTGACTGAAATAACCACTCGTTACAATGCAGCAAAGCATTTGTGAAGCCACAACACACACAACCTTGAGGCGGATGGGCTACAACAGCAGAAGACCCCACCACCGGGTACCACTCGTCTCCACTACAAACATCTATTTTTAATCTTTGCTCATCATATGTGAAACAGAAACTATAGCTTTGCACTGACATACAATGTTGATATGAACATTTGTGAAAAGCCAAGGAACGTCAGTGTATCATCTGAGGCTCACTGTTATGCAAACTAATCCCACCATTACTGCACGTCTCCAGTGGCGTGCGCTTTGTAACATGCCAATCATAACATTCAGATGACAGATGGCAGGTGGATGCTGTATTTTTGAAAGCACATAAGAACAGTGTCTCCAGCCTGATGTACAACGTCCTAAGAAATTCATGTGTGTATATCTAATAAGTAATAATATAATTCACTGCTACGGTGTACATCCATCTTAAAGACAGAGCACTGTGTTCAAGCAAGGCGACAAAACATCTCTAAACCTACAATATCTGATAAACTTTGACAAATGACTCAGATAATAAGGGTCCACACATGGTGTGCTCTAAACAAGTCTCCTCAGGGACAGAACTGATGAAATACCTGTGGAATCAATAGGGCAGTTAGGAGGTTAGATCAGGGGGATAAAGAACTCTTTCACACACAAGTACTGTATACATCCTATAGGAAAAATGACCAACATTACGAGTGGATCGTTGCAGTAAACCTAAATTGAGATCATTTCATTGTAGTTTATATATGGGTGGATGGATGATGCATGCTTTTTTTTAACATCAACAGTGTAGGTTGGCATACAGAAAGATAACGTGTTTGTAAACCTGTTGTTTTAACTAATTAATTGTAAATGGTCCAGTGCTGTGCCTATATCAGACTACAGTTTGAAAAGACTGTTATCTAAAAATGAATAATAACTTTAAGAAAATAATAATTAATTTAATAAATTAATAATACTATGTATGTATGTGTTTGAGTAAAATCTACATTTTTGTTTTGTTCTATTAACTACTGACAACATTTCTTCCAAATTTTAAGACAAAACAGAAAATGGCAACTGGTTTAAATCACAAAAAAGATGCCATGTTTTTAAACAACACAATACTAATGTCTTAACTTAAGAAATTAATATTTGATTTAAAGGAGAACTCTGCAAAATGAACCTTTGGTCTAATATAACACATTGGTAGTCGACCGTTCTCTGAGATTTGTTTTCATGACAATCGAATGTAATGAGTTTTATCCTAAAAACTGTTTAGCGTATAACGCTGGTATATGGGGGCATGTAATAAGTAAAAAGAAATCGCTAATTAATACCACTAACAAGGCTCAAAATAGCCCCACACTAACACAATAACATAAGGATGGTCAAAGTTCGGGATAACAAAGTGCACAGACAGTTTGTAAGTGCACAGACAGTTTAATAAGAAGATATTTTATAAAGACAGTCCACTTCGTGAATACAGGCAGGAGCCATCTTTGGAAAACAGTCTCAACAAGTCGAACCGCGAACGCTGTTCATTCAGTTCAGAAGTTCACTTGGCACGTTGTTCATGGTTCGACTTAACGAGAGATTTATAAGTAAAATGTAATAAGTAAAAATTTATTTTTACTTATTACATGCCCCCATATACTAGCATTATAATCTAAACAGTTTTTAGAGATAAACTCTTTACATTCGATTATCATGAAAACAAATCTCAGAGAACAGAGAACAGTTGACTAGGTACCAATGTATAGACAAAGGTTCATTTTGCGCCGGAGTTCTCCTTTAAACCCTGATTTACAATCACAGCTTTCATGTGTCTTTGCATGCTCTACCAGTTTGCTGTTTGGTAACTTTATGCTACCTGGCACAAATATTCAAGCAGCTTGGCTTTGTTTGATGGCTTGTGACCTTCCATTTTTCTCTTGATCACATTCCAGAGGTTTTCAGTGGGGTTCAGGTGTGGAGATTGGGCTGGCCCCATGATATGGTCTTAGTCTGGTGGCTCTCCATCTACACTTTTATTGACCTGGGCTGTGTGGCAACTTGGAGCATTGTCCCGTGAGAAAAAAACAATCCTTTGAGTTGGGGACTTTTGTATGAGCAGAAGGGAGCAATTTTGTTCTACCAGGATAACCTTGTATGTATGTGGCTTGAGTCAGGCATCCTTCATATGTTTTTACTTGAAATTTGGAAGAAATGTTGTCAGTAGTTAAAAAATAATATATAAAAATATTTTTACTTAAACACACAAATAAATATTAAATACAGAGAAACTGCTAATTTTGCAGTGGTATCTCAATTTTTCCAGAACTGTATATATATATATATATATATATATATATATAATTTCCAGCTTTGTTTTACAATCTATCCAACAGAAGCAATATGCCAAGCTTTCTGTTTCAACTGAAGTCCCATCTTTTGGAGAGGAGCATCAAATCAAGTCTTGGGTAGGAAAGAGGATTAATGTAGGTTGTTAAAACTGCTTTGGGGATTTACTGTGATGCCAAAGTCAGACAGCAGCCATAATCATACATTACTGTTCTCTGTGTGACTACAGCAGGCTTAATCTCAATAACACATAGAGGGCAGACAGTGATCATCTCTCAAATCACATTTTACTGATGATGATGCTGATGGTTTAATATTAAACATAATACTTTCAAGATGGCCCGTCAACGACACTTCTTATGTCAGGAAAGGCCATCACATGCAGAGCAAATGACTTTAAGAAACCTACCTTTGTTAGTTATTTCATCCAATTTAATCCCAAAAAGTTTTAACGTGAGTTCTGGAACAAAACTTTGTTATAGCAGCTATATATGACAATGTTGACAATTTCAATGAATACGTAACTATTTCTATAACTTATGCATTAGCAGATACAACAGCTGATCAATACCTTTAGAGGTCACAAAAATAAATAGAAGATATTTTGAAACATGCGATAGCAAAACACTTTTACAAGTCGATTAAGCAGTGACGTGACAAAAAAGACCCACGATGCCGAACACCTAAAGTTTATGAATTAACAAGGTGCTAACTGCAGGTGACAAAGTTACAACAATGAACGTGACATGATAGACAATCACTTACCGATTCGTATGACCTGCTGGTCACTAAGGTAAAACTTTGACATCAAGTAAAAAAGGAAAAATAACAGTCTTTTGCGCGTATCCATGGCTTTGTAATCAAAATTGGTAAACATAAAAAAAACTTCATGTCATAAAACTGGATTCAGGGAATCATAGCGCGCGCTCATCAACCATTCACCTCCCATCGCGCGCAATGGAAACAGCTCCTTGAAAAAGCCAGTTATTGCCTCAAAAACAACACATTATCATCCTTTACCGGAAAATCCACGATGTAATAGAGTCTTCAAGATATTTCAGGTAAGATTTTGTGCTGATATCCACCGTTCATCGCTTCAGATACTTGTAGCACACCGCACGCGCATTGCGAGGATAGTAAAGTGCGCGTGCCAATGGCAGACACATGATCCAGACGCAGGATTAAAGCAAAATCTGTTCAGCGTTTTGGCTTTATTCACGGTGTTATCTTCTTGTTTAAGTCTGCACATACTTTTTTCCAGGGTCTTAAATTCTTTTCGACTCCAAATAGCCACATTGAGACTAGCTGTTTGAGGTAAAGTGAGCTGAATGCTGTCATGGGAACTTAAATAGTTGCTCTCATTCGCTTCATGTTTAAAAAAAAGGAGAGTCCTCGGAATTAGTGACGATGTTTTGTTCGCACGAAATGTTTTGAACCGATTCTTGATGTAATGGACTCAGTCCAAACGATTCGACAACCGTTTGTAGAACACTCGACAAAAAGGGATGACTTGTTTAGGAGCAAAAAAAAAAAAAAAAAATGGAACACATGCTAAGTAAAAAAATATGTATTATTACTATTAGGATCTTATTAATAATAATAATAATAATAATAATGACATTCTAGTAATAATATTGTAATATTTCCACACACATTACAATATTGTTCGCCTATTACTAACTAAAATGTTGGAACAGTAATCACATTTGACATAATCTAGGCCTACATTGTGAAAACGTAGTGATAATCATCAAAAATCAAACGTAATACACCTGGAAACACTTGAATGACTTGAAGTTGGTCTTGTTCATTGAAACGAACCGATTCGGTAAATTGAATTGGACCAAAAGCTGACTTTCTTTTTGCCAAATGGTGAAGCAACGCCACCTGTTGGCCAAATCCTAGCCAATATGCCTGGCAAAGGAAGAATCTGTAGATTAATGTTATTTGACTAAATTAAACATAATAATTAAACATGAAATCAAACCTCATTAGGATGTGAAGTCTTGATTTTTGTGGTACACATTATTCTATACTTTCAGTCTTTATTTTCCTTATGTAGTGAATTCAAAAAGACAATGTTTAATTAAAGGGATGGTTCACCCAAAAAAGAAAATGTTGACATTACTTACTCAACCTCATGTTGTTCCAAACCTGTATAGGTTTATTTCTTCTGTTGAACACAAAAGAAGATATTAAATTAAAAAGAATATTGGTTCTCTAGAGAGTTAATGGCACACATTGTCTAGCCTATAGGAAAACATAATAATATAGAATTCAATGGGTGCGGTCAACTGTCTGGTTACCAACATTATTTATAATATCTTATTTTGTGTTCAACAGAAGAAAAAAACTCATACAGGTTTTGGAACAGCATGAGGGTAAGTAAATGATGACATAAATTAAAGTTTTGGTGAACTATCCCTTTAAAAAAGGCTACTGTTACCAACTCATCCATTTTAACAATTCACTAATTCATGCATTTCCATGAGAGTCTATGCTGGCTGAGCTAAACATGAGTCCAATGGTGGTTTCTTCTCCTGTCCTGCCCTGCCGAGGGGGCCAGAACAACACTGCAACAGCCCAGCAATGCATAGCAAACACAAGGCCAGCCAGCCTACAAACAGAGCCTCCCCCATGTGGAACCGAATGGAGCTCAGACCATGATCGGCATGGAAGATGCTGAGTGCCGTCCAGGACACAGGGATGAGAGCAGTGAGTGAAACAGGCCGCTCCAACCAGGCAACACCTGGCACTTTCGGGACAGGTGCACTGAGTGAACTGACCCATGCAGCCGCAGCCAGAACCAAAGAGAGTGTTATGAAGTAGAGCTGACCACAGGGCTGGATCTAAATAGGCTTTGCATGTTAATGAACTGGCATTATGTCTAAAAGAACATTTTAGTCCATAGTCCTTCATATTCTGCACATGATTCAGAGCGTACAGGCAGTTTCCACCTCGGTATTCCTATGATCACGGCTACACAGACAAAGCCAAAAGAAGCAGACTATTAAAGCTACTATATGAACACAGGATTCTTCCTATCCTTCGGATGATAAATGTTTCATCTGTGTGATTCAACAACTCATCCATGATTTCTTAATATTGATGGTCAGCTGTGGCAGGTAGGAGAGAAGTCATAAAGTAGAATTTCAGTTTCAATTCTGGAGCATTTCAAATAGTTGCATTTATTGACAGATTTATAATTTGTTATTCATCATAATTGACTAGTCGGCAGCATTGTGTGGAAAGAATAGAAATGCATTAGAATTCGTTTTTTTATAATAATTAGGACACATATCTCAATACTTAAGTAATTCTTTTCCAAAACCCTTCACACAGTTCTCTTAAACACCTCTCAGGTTGGCACAGCAGTTCATTTCACACAAAACACACCAAAACACTTCATTTATGTCTCAAATCAACTCATTCTTCTATAACACTATAAGATTGTCATCCAACAAACACAGTGTCACTAATAATTAAACAATGACCTAAAATACACTAACAACAAGAATGGCAGCCATCTATCTGCTGCAGTATATTACAAATGTAAGTACAATTTAAAAACATGTACACAAATGTATTGTATCAGATGATTAATTTCAGTTTCAGTTGAACTTTTCACAGTGATCACAGCATCCGTTTATGTGGGCTAAACTGTGGATAATTTATCATTGATTTGGCACAAAATGCATTCAATGATGGCATCTTTCAATTTACATGGATTCTTCTCTCACTTATACACAAACATCGCCAAAACTTTATGTACTACACAGGCCAAATTGGACTTGTTTAGATATTCTTTCAAAACCTAGCACAACACAAAAATGAACAAGACAGTAATATGATATTGAAATACAGTATATATTCCAAATATCTAAAAAGAAAAATCAAATAATATCAAAGCAATTCAATAAAACTGAATACCTAGTGTGAGTCTTATAATTTCATTACAATCTATACAAAAGTGGACCTTGTAGGAATGATTTTGTACTGTAATGTAAACATGGACTGATACTGCTGTGCTTTAGTAGAGTGAGTGTCATTCTGTGTTTAATGATTGACAAAGTATGTTTGTTGGATGACAATCTTTGCTAGTGTTAGAAGAATGAGTTGATTTGAGACATAGGAAATGTTTTGGTAGTTTTAGTGCATTTAGAATGTGAAATTAACTGCTGTGCCAAGCTGAAAGTTGGTTGGGAGAATTATGTGAAGAGTTTTGAGAAAGAAACATGACCCAAGTTTTGAGAAATGTCTCTTATAGTATATAAAGTGGGTCCCTTTAAATAATAGGCCTTCGTGAAAAGTATAGCCTTTAGACCAGGGCCTGAAATGAACACGCGACCACCTGCCAAATGCGGGTGAATGTTGATATTGGCAGGCAACACTGTCAATCTACCTGCCACATTGGCTGATAGCCAATGAGAATTGAGTGATTTATTAGGATTTTTACATTTCAACGAAGTCCACAATTGCGTTAAGTTAGACTTCTTTCTTTTCAAAACTAAAATGTGGCGGCGAATTACGGGGGTAAAGAGGACAGCTGAAACAAACAACCAACAAAAAGATGAGGATGAAAAAAAAGAAAAGTAAAAGATATTTTAAAACAAAGTGGACAATTGGCGGCAATGGCAAGGTTCATGAGCGGCTGATTTATGACAGCAACTGTTGTTTCGTAACGTTCATGCGATCAGAAAGAAGAACTGTGCATGTTGGGAAACGGTGAGAAAATATCCGGTACCCTGTAACTCTACCAGTAATAACAATATTAATTTACTTCATAGCTAACGGTTCCTGAACGCTGTAACTAAAAGCTGTTAAGACCCGTCTACGTGACTGTGGCGGATGTTGGTGAGCCTGGGTCAGGTCAGTTTGAGTTTTTATTTAATGGAATTTGTTTACAGTAAAGAATACACAACAACATTATTATGGTTTAATAAACTTTATTTAAATTTTCGCTTGGAGTTAAGTGCGCACACTCTTTAACGTTTAGTTTAAGTTTATTCTTACCGTTCTTTTTGTTTGTTTGTTTGATACATACGTCTGAGTGAGCTGGTGCACCATCAAAAGGGGTTCGAGTGGAAACATTGGACGTATATATATGGTTCCGATGATCGGGCCACAACCATTCCCGTTTCTTCTCCGGGGGAACTCCAAGGACTTTTTCTTGCTTTTCTTTTGTTTGTTTATAAGAAATATATTTATTAAGTGAAGTCATTTGATAGTATTATTTGAGGTGTTTATGTATATTGGGTGTTTTCATATTCTTTTATTGTGTGTAATGGCCATTATATGTCCTAGACGTATATCCATGAGGGGAAACATTTCGCAGGGCATCACTGCCACCTTCTGGTCCTTTGAAGTTTACTGTCTATGATAGGGACCAATCAGGTTGCAGCCTCCACTGAATTAACCAAGTAAAATTTTCACAAGGAAGTACGATTTCAGAACACCACCGAAAGCCTTTTCAGTTGTAGTTATCTGCTTTTGAAGAAAAATTCTCCCTTTTCTTTTATTTAACAAGACAAGCCACTGTGTTTAAAAACCACACCAAACTTTATTTAAAACCCCGCAAATGGGTACCGTGTTGACAAAAGTACTGACCACATACAAAGTTATTTGGATAAAACTACAAATATAAATTAGGAAAATTTATTTTAGGATAATTATTTCCACAGTATGAACATACACAGTCTCAAAAAGGCAGAGGGTAAAAGCAAGGAGTTTTTACACTTTTCTCTTAAATAGTCATGGCTGAAGGTGCAGTGATTGCATTTCACGTGGATGGGCGTCTCATTGTGTGTTTAAAATACACGTGCAGGGTTTAACGTGTTCCTCTGTTGTATCATTGTACAAAACACCATAAACAACTCTTTAAAATCTCATTTTCGCCAAGTATGAACAGGACAAATCTGCTACATTTAACAGTTTTGTTGGGGTGCTTCACATTATAATGTCTGGCTGTTGAATTTACAAGCACACCAAAGCCCATAGATGGAGGACTATGGGTAGTTTGATTTCATAACCGAAAAACAAATCTTATCTTATTGCAGTTCTTACTTAATTATTCAAGTAGAAGAACATTTCTCTGCATGTTCGGTGAACAGTGATCTTTAATACTGGGTTGCTGGTGACCTATAAATAAAAGGGAACAAAGACAGCAAGCGAGGAACTGTTGGGTTTGTAACAGGAACGGCAATCAACAGCTAGTCGAAACTGTTGTTCCAGGGGATATTGCCACGTTCAACAAAATCACCTGCGTATAGCCATACAAAGAACTAGCGAAGTTATACGAAGCGTTAAATCACAAATCCCTGATTAAAAAAAAAAAAGAGGATATGAAGTACAACTGATCAGATCGACCACGATCTTGCCTTTAATACAAAACGACAACAAAAATAAAAGTTCAACTAAAAGAACATGTAGCTGCCTGTTGTATGTCAGTATGAAGCCTCTATAAATACATTGGCTGTACAGTTGGCGTCTTTGAATGAAACTGGATTCAAATGACAGTAAGCCTGTGTTAAGGGTGGAGTGGTTTGAAGCATCTCAAGAAGTTTTTGTGGTGCAAGTTTTTCAGTTCTGGCTAGTCAGTAGGATTGTCAGTGCATCGTGTCTGTATAAGGCTTGGACTCAGCAGGTATCTGCCTTATTCTTGCACAAGTTCACAGTTCGCGTATTCTCTCTCCGCTCAGAAGATGTCACTGTTGCAGCTGTTTTTAAAATCGTCCCTGCGAACCCAAATAACCTCACAGTCCCTCTCGGAAGCGACACCCTCCACTGCGCACTGCTTTCTCAGGAGGGTCAACTTTGGGGGGGCTTGGGATTTGGGAGATTTGTCCTCAGAGAGTGAGTTAGGATCCTTGACTTCATCTCCTTCCACCGAAAGGGCCTCGAAGGATTCCTCCAGGCTCGGATCAGAGGAAGGGGCCCGGACGGACTGGCAGTACTCGTCGTCGTCGCTGAGGATGTCCGTCTCCTTCACGTCATTCTGGTTTTCGTAGTGCTGCAGGTCAAACTGGTCCTCCACCCAGCGGTCTGTGTCCTGGATGGGCTGCTGGAGTTTCTGGAGTGAAGATGACAGCGGGAAGTCTGTCGGGGTCGGGGTGATGGGTGACAAGTCTTGGGATGAGCCGTCATCAAAAATCACACCTGTGTCTATGGTGAAACGATTACGGATCAGCTTCCGGCGGCCGAGAGTTCGAGATGGGTCTGAAACTGCAGATAAACAGTAAAGAGAGAGTGAATGCCAACTAGTTATTTTATTCAGTAGATGTTTGGGGGGGGTTTTTTAAAAAAAAGGAAAGAAAAAAAACAGCAATATCATCTGGTGGACACTAGGATTTAAATTTGTTATGTAATAATCAGCTCACCCTAAAGCCTGAGACAAAACTGCGGCTTTAATCATGTTAGCGAGAGAAAGACAGAGCGATATTGTGGGAGAGTTAGCAGGGATATAGGAAGATGAGCAGAGAGAAGGAAAGTGTTGCAGAGAAAAGTAATCAATGTTCACTTTGCGTCAGACATCCGAAACCTACCCGCTCTGTTTATGGCCGGTCGTGAACCCTTTAGTGCACAAAGCCGTTTCCCTCCAAAGGGAATATACTGCTGATTTGGAGGTAAACTCTCTGTCTTCATTAACTGACGTCGTTGTTTTTCCCTCAGGATGGAATGAACTGTCTTTAGGAAGTCTTTTTTACTCTCTGGAGAGCTAAACAAACAACAACAAATTAAGATATTTTACAGAGGAATGGAAATATACAGTTTTAAACAATTTACAGTGGCCCCAAAAGAATGAAAATAAAGTATAATTAATTATTCACCTGAACAGTTGATGGACCCCACTGACTTCCATAGTATGAAAAAAATATTGAAAGTCAATGGGGTCCATCAACTGTTTGGTTAACCAACATTCTTCTAAATATCATCTTTTGAGTTCAGAAAGAAACTTGTACAGGTTTGGAACAACATGAGGGTGAGAAAAGGATTACAGTTTTAAATTTTGGGTGAACTATCCCTCTAAGCTACACTTAAATGTATGAATTCTATTGCATTGAAGTACTATCAAATTGCAATTATTTTATTTAAAGACAGATAGCACACACATTTTTCAAATCAAATTTCACACAAAAAAAGTTTGAGACTGTTTTAAAATTAAATGTCTCAATAAAGCTCCAGCAACATTTGTTATAAGATGCCACATGGTTGGATATTTTTTGTTGTCTAATCAATGCATAGATATTTAAACATTTTTAAGAGTGTCCAAATGCTTTTTTGGCGCCATTATAGTTCTTTTTTTATTTAGATTGGCCTGTAAGTCCTATTTTACACAAAGATTACACATTATCTCTCTTAGAAATACCTTTGAGTTAAAGGACTAGAGCAATGAGATCATTATTAAGGGGATAGTACCAAAATAAATCTCATCATATGTCATTCCAAACCTGTAAGACTTCAGTTCATCTTTGAAACACAAATTAAGATATTTTTAATGAATGTTTCTCCTTTGAAAATCCACTAACCCAAAACTTTGCTTCAAAA
The DNA here is from genome assembly GCF_988280905.1 of Pimephales promelas. Classification (NCBI taxonomy): domain Eukaryota; kingdom Metazoa; phylum Chordata; class Actinopteri; order Cypriniformes; family Leuciscidae; genus Pimephales; species Pimephales promelas. The sequence goes on along the minus strand of NC_142791.1, from coordinate 7,273,843 downwards.
ATAACAAGGTGAAGTTTATTCTAGTCTTATGCCTCGGTTCAGATTACGATATTCACTGTGTCAGATTACACAATTTTGACTCCTAAAATAAAAAAAAAATCTTCATTTGTGTTTCAAAGAAAGTCTTCAGGTTTGGAACAACATGAGTAATTGATGACAGAATTTTTATTTTTGGGTGAACTAAGTTCCTTGTGCGTTTAGTTTTTCTTTGCTTTAGTTTGAAGTCTATCTGGCAGTTTTAAGGGCTTAGGTGTGCATGGCGTTCTGGACTTCATCTAACCTGCAGCAGATGTGGAAGGTCCTCTCGGGTCTACCTTCAGATTCCGACCTCAAGTGAACAACCTCACACAATGCAGATCCCTCTGAATCTAAGATAAAAGAAACATCAGGTTTAATGTATGCTGGCAAAAGGACTGTGGGAAAGCCCATAAAAACCTCTTCAATGGTAGTAGTAGTACAATGAAAAACATTGAAAAACCCATGAGATCAGGACAGGGTTAATGAACCTCATGGAAGACACAGACCCTGGGACAATGAACAAGAGTGCAGACCCCAAGTTCCTGTAGGATGACCTTTGACTATCCACCATCAATAGGGAATAGCAACATTCTGGCCTAAGCCCAAAAAGCAGACTTTACTAAGCTCATCAGGGTTCATGGGATGTAAAATGCATTACTCGCACTGTGCTACAGCTTGAAGCTACTGTAATAAACCACACAATTCTCAATAGGTCTGTGGGAAAAGAAAAAGACTAGTAGACCAAAACATACTTGGGAGGTTGCGAACTTGGAGAGCGTCTGTAGAGATCATGTGTCTAAAACGAAACGGGTCTCGCTCATCAAGGACTGACGCTCTGTGAGATCCACCCTGAGACAAAATAACAGGAGTGATATATTCTCCAAACCACATTATAGACTTATAATATCACAAACAAGTGAAAGGATGATGATGAGTCCATGGTCACAGATTTTTTAGCCATGTGAAATAAGCCGAAGTGACAGCAGAAATTAATCAATTACAAGATAAGGGCGCTCTCTCAACAATGTGCCCTTCAATAAAACAAAAACTACACCTCTTAAAAGCGCTAGTCCACGAGCACTTAAACTTAGCTCTGCAAGCCTATGTCACATCTCCATTAATGAATAATGAAGAAAGGGAAAAAGCACTTACAATTTTTTTCTTGTGCTTGGAGCAGTCTTTATACACAAAAACAACCGCCGTTTTGAAAACTGAAAGAGAAAAAAAAGAAATAAAACATTAATACAAGACACACAAAACCATACAAACATTCACAATAGAGAAGCTTGGGGCTCTTTTCAGAATAGTCGTAGTAAAACGTGACCTGGTGAAACCGCCAACTTCAATGGCAAAATGACCCATTTTTAAAGAATCTGAACGGTTTCTTCTTCTAAAATGTCTCAGCCTGTATAAATGCATCTTTAATGCCTTAAGAGCCACAGGACAAGGTGGTTCCTCTAATGCCATTGTGCCCAAAGACGCAGCTGGCCTTTACTGATGTAGGAAACTATTACTGTAGGGAACAGACTAATGAATAAGAGAACAGCATTCTATTTGGGGAAAAAGCGCTTTGCGAGCACTCACCGAACGCAGCCAGCTCTGTGTCTCTCTTCCCCTTCATGAGAGAAGAGGGTGGGTTGATCCAGACCACAGTGTCGTGTAGCAAGAGGTCACCCATTGACAGATCAGCAACCTAGGAGGCAAGTAAACAGCTGTAAAGCCAAATCTACTCACTTTTAGCGAGTTAGGTGACGTTTTCATGACATTTGGTGGTGGCAATAAACGAATTGTTGAAGCTTCCTAAGGGACACTCGATGGTACCTCTTTCTTCTCAGAGCTCTGCTCACTGATGAGTTGGTCAAAAACCGCTCCATACTCCTCGTGAATCTTCTGCATCTCATTTATGTGACTGGCCACTTTGTTCATGGCTTTCATAGCAACTACGAAAAGAAAAGAGACTCAGTAAACTGCACCTTAAGTCAATTATAGAGAGAGTTGCAAGCTACAAAGTCCAGTTGGGACTGGATTCATCTGAATCTTTTGCCACATTTAACATTTTGCTTTACAGTTGGTAAAGGTTCAGGACTATTTTCGAATTTAGAATTACACTGGCTCTTTTGTTACAGTAGCTTTACGAATATACGCAAATTATCTCTATTCTGATTGGCAGGGCTCAAGATTTTGGGGGCATAAATCTTAAAATGTGATTTAAAAAAGGTATAAGAATGCAAAATTGATATGCCAGAATAGCTAGTAGTAGTAGTAGTAGTACCAGTAGCATAAAATAGTAAATATTTCACTGTAATAAATTAAAACTGTACAACTGTAAAATTACAACAATAATATTTATAGGGATCCATCAAAGCTTTCCTTTTGTTGACAACAGCCGGTTTATAAGTGCTTATCATTACAAGTTTGGGAAGACGGTTGCTGCATGTTGCTTTCCCAAATGCAAGTTATGGTATGGTTTTATTAATATTTCTATTAAATCTCTACTGATAAGCTAATATTTATTTACACATAGAAGCCAGTATAGTTTGCACTCGCTACGCATTGATACTGGGAAGAGCAAGCACATTTGAAAAGAGCAAGCGAAATCCTGTTTTTTGTGATTTTTCTTGCTCATCATATTACTCTATAGATCCATTTGTGATCCATTCGTGGTCTGACATTAGCTAGTATAGTAAGTATCTGAATCTTCATATTTACCATCCAGGTGGTAGTGTTCCTCGCTGTCTGGGTCGGTGAGAGAGTGAAGCTCCCTCAGGAGTAGTGGGTATTTTAGGACTCTCTGAATGGGTTTGATCAGGTAGGACTCAAGCGTGGAGGAATGCTGCTGCCTGGGGTTCCTCTCAGCCAGGAACGCCTTGAACACCGGGTCTGTTTTAGCTGCAACAAATGATTGGAGAAAATATTAGTCAGTCTTTCATTGTCTTTAAAACTTGAGCCACTGAACCATCTACATTCACATACATCAGTGAAAAAGCTTTGGTGCCTCAGGGAATTTACTTAAACTATCCAGTCATTGAACATGACACTGAAATGACAAGATACCTCAAGGATCTAAAGGCTTTCTTGTCCTTTAAAATCAGTGCTAAATGTAGTGAACCAGTCTCTGAGAGTGCAGTGGTGTTACCTTTGGTAAGGACCTTGGGGACCTTTGTGTGGCTGGCACAAAATGCACTGTAGATTTTAAAACGGTCCGCATAGTACAGGAAGGATCCGCCAAGAGAAAACAGAACTTTCTGGAAGTTAGAAGAGAATGAATTAGAAAACAAAGAAAGTTTCACATTCGTAGATAGCATGTACAATTAGTAGATAGTGAGCTTGTTTTGGTGTGCTATCATGTTAAGCATCTACTCAGACTAATATAAATGCACCTTGAACTGATCCACTCTCTCCAGTTTGTCTAAATCTGGAACTAATCTGGTTCCATCTTCCAGAGTTTTCAGAAACTCCACTTGGAATTCCACCATCTCCGCCAAGTTTCCAAAAAGCACATCCAGCTAGGAATATAAAGATAATCTTAAAGCCAATACCAATAACACTTTTAGAAGATGATAATATTGATCAGTTATTTTAGAATATCTATAATATCTCACCTCATCCTGAGAAAGGAAGCTTTGCTTCTGCAGGGGGTTCAGGTAGCGCTCTATCAAAATGTTCAGGTCCTGTAGAGAGACAGACTTTTTCACGATTTGGTTCAGTGCAGCTTTTACCAATCAGGAGTGACTTTTATGGACATTCAGGGCTGTTTCTATTTTAAAATAGAAACAGAAAATAGCTAAAATAGAAAATAGCTGTTTCTATTTTAAAATAGAAACACACCATGCTTTGAAAGCACAGCAGAAGATACTGACCTTAACATAGGTCCTCTCAGTGTCCACCAGCTCACTGATGACTTTACGGAGTTTATAAGCATCGGAGAGCTGGCGGGGGGTGAAGAGAACAGGCATGGGTGTGATGGGGCTGGGCACACATGATGAAGAGGAGGAAGATGTGGAGGAAGACGAGGAACAGAAAACGGGACCCTCGGTGGAATTCATGTCATGAAGGTTGCGGCAGAAAGCGGTCACCTGCTCCGTACTCTGTGGAGGGAAACGATTTCAATTGAAACACCAGAAACAACTAAAATAGCACTTAAAAAAAAAAGGAAAAAAAAAAAGACATATCTATTGATAAATCCAGTTTCAGACATTTCCATTTTGTCCATTTAAATTAGGTAGAGCAAATAGCAAAACATGGTTTTAAAAGACTAATTGTAACAGAATTAAATACGTTTAAAAGAAGCATATGAGTGAAAAAAAATCTAAACACATAAATACATAATATTATATACAATACAATTACTACAAATATTATAATATATTTAGCACAAAACATTTAACCACAATGCAAGAAATGTAACGAAAACTTTTTTTTTCCAAATATGCAAAACAAAAAAAAAACTCTAAAATGTTCACCAGCAACAGGGACACACTTACACGGGTATCCGGAGCATTTAAAAGTCAGGCAGAAGCATTTCCAGTTCCAAAACTAACAAATTCAGCAAGTTTCTGGCTTTACTCCAAAGACAAGGCACATTATGCCTTATGAACGCTTGCGTAAAGTGCAATTAGACCCTCTTAAAGTTGTTTACTGCACAGACACTTCTGTGCCAGATCTCTGAAAGGACAGATCTGTAATTTAGTACTGAACAGTTTGTCTCTTTGGGAAATCTGGCAGTGGACAGATTTTCCATCAAAGAGCATGTCAACAAAGAGTAGGCCGCACACTGCCCTGAGCCATTCAACTCATTCACTCAACTCTTTCACTCTCTCATTCAACTAACTCAAATCTCACTCTTCCCCTTGTCCAACAGTCACAGAGAAAAATTACACAATAGATATTAATACACATCATCAAAGCTTCCAAATACCTGAAAGAAAGCTCTTAACATCCACTCAAACGACACAAACCATGTCCAAAAAGACAGATTTCGTTCCAAAAGATCTTCAACCAGTGTCACATCTCGTATGTCACAGGATGAAGTTTAAAGCTGCAAGAGCTCATGTTCAGGGTGATGTTCAGGAAGAGGTGGAACAGATTCACGAAGACAGGAGGAACAGAGAACAGATGGGGCTTCCAGCTGAATGAGTTCCTCTCTGATAAACACACAGTGACGGACTGACAAAAAGCCTACACACCCCAGCATGCCTTAACCAGCTTGGACAGCCAGGAGAGAGGTAGAGTAATGTAGGGAGATATGGAGCTCTATCGTTTTTTTTCCGGGCTTTATTTACAAGATTTGTCGGTTAACAGAAAATGGACTCTTGTTCTGTGAACACAACATCAAAAAACATGTACAGTAATGCACCTACAATTACAGTCTTTAGGGACAAAAGCTGTAAAGATCTAAATCACTCTGAGTTGTAACTACTTGTCTAGGCTGAAGATTTTCTGGTTACACGTCACCGATGTAAAGGTCCGATCATACTAGTGAAATTTCGGTGAAATTCTACAAGCACAAAAAAGATCCATTGTGATTAGTGTAGTAATGAAGCACCGCTCACAAGCAGAGACCCAGTAATTGTAGTTACTAAAATAAGTACATAGTATTTACATGGGAAACTGGACTGTAAAAGGAAGCGTTACCGATTTCTGTTGGTCAAGGTTGCAAACCCATTGGCAAATCTGCGCAAGGAACTTTGCCTCATTGCTAAATTTGTAAAAACAGAAATTTGCCCAACGACAGTAAATGTGGCAATTCCAGTAGGTTTAAGGGAGAGATGTTAGGCCTGGTTTCACAGGCAGGGTTTAGATTAAGCCTTAATTAAGACTATTTATTTAAGATAAATAAATGGGACATTTAAGTTGCTTTTATGAACATGCCTTAAAGAAAAACATTAATGGTGTGTATCCTGAGACAAAACAATGGCACTGACATATTTTAAGATTTATATATTTCTCCAAAGCACTCATATGATTTTTTTTTTGTACAAAAGAATGCTACATGAGCTGTAAAATGTTTTTTTTTAATACTCCTTTAAAGAGGGACTAGTTTTCCAGGTGGATGAATTTGTTTATGCTCAACAGTTACAACTCCTATGTTTAGAATCTGTTCTATGTAAAGAGTGCTTTGGTTAGTTAGCTACCTCATGTCTTTTCACACAAAAACCAAACGCAATTGGAAATTCCTTTTCAGCTAGTCATGACATGATTTGAAAGATTAGATATAACTTTGCAAAGACTGGCTTGGTAAAAAAAAAAATTCACCCGCCACTGCGCCTTATGCTAAAACATGTACATGCTACAAACATACTACCAAAACACATACAGTTTTTTGTGTTGCTACAGTACAAATCTACTATTTTATAAGGTAATTGGATGTTTTATAGAACACAAGGTGTATCTAGCCCAGAACATCCCAGTTTAAAAGCTTAAATTCTCCTATGGAACATTCTACATCTACACGTACAGTAACATACTAAGCCGCTAAATCTAACAGAATACACACAGTGTGTTCGAAAATGGAGCCCATGAACTGTTACGTAATGCTACATATCACACACACACAAAAGCAAACACACTCAGGCTCACCAATTGCAGCATGTCATAGATGGACTCTGAAGAACGTTTGGAGCTCCTGTATCTCCACAGCACAGACATTCTCAAAGTTCACAGAAGTCACAGCAGGGCGACCCGTAATAAAACACAGGAAGCGCCTCAACCTCAGGCTTATCTTTGAATGCAAAAACGTGTCACTACCAGACCATGAGAGCGAGGACGGGGCTTCTCCGACCAGAAACAGATACAGCGAATGAGTCTTCTCCACTACCAACTCTACATGCCACGATAGCTTCCCTGTCCAACACAGCCTCCTCCCTCCTTTCCTAGAATTTCTCCCTACGTCTCTGCTTGTCTGAGCTGGTTTCTAGCCGGATGGATGGAATGGGGATCTGACAGCTGTGGTGGCACAGTAAACACACACACACACAGAGAGAGAACAAGAGAGAGAGAAAATAATAATCTTGTCTGCAACAGGATGAAGATGACAGAAGGGGAGGGGAACACTGGGACACAACAAGCATCACATCATAACACAGCTGGGAAAAGCACAGCTTTCTCAGGTGAAAACGTCAACATGCCAAGAACAAAGAGGACAGGTGTGGCGCAATGTTTGTCTTTGTGTTGAGAGTATAGAAAAGAACAACCAAACTGTGGCGCAGTGGACAGGTCCTTGATGTGTTGATCTCAAATGTTTATGCAAGTTCAAACTGGCTTGAAACATGTTCTACTCTAAAATCCTCCCCTTTTTCCTTAAACGTTTCCTATCATTTTCTACTGTGTGTGTGTGTATAACATTTTACACACGCACACAATAAGTACAAATGGTAACACTTTACTTGAAGGGGTGTGTATAAGACGACATGACACCTTCATAACCATGACATGACATATGTCTTGAATATGAAGTAAGGTTTATACAAACTGTCATTAAGTGTCTTTTGCTCAATAATGACATTTTGAATGCAAATATGACATTGTTTAAGATGTCTTTGTTATGACATCTTGACATAAACCATAACATGATAACCTGTCAGTGTCAACTTGACAAAATTAAGTTAAACTGTCATGTGGTTGGCTTTGACATTGACATCAACTAATTGAATTTGTCATTAAAAAGTTATAATGGCTTTATGAGAGCCAATTTTAAAACCTATCACATGACAATTTAATGTAATTTTAACCAATAAAGCTAGGTGGTTTCTTAAGTTTGATCATTCATCTGCTATGTCATGTTTATGACTGGTTGTGATGTAGTAATGTCAAGTTGTCATGACAAAGACACTGACAGGTTATGATGTATTGGTTTATGTCAAGGTGTCATTACAAAGACATCTCAAACAATGTCATATTTGCATTAAAAATGTCTGAATGACACTTAAAGGAGCAGTTCACTTAAAAAAAAAACTTTTGCTGATAATTTACTCACCCCCAATGTCATCCAAGATATCCATATCATTCTTTCTTCAGTCGAAAAGAAATGAAGGTTTTTGATAAAAAACATTCCAGGATTTTTCTCCATATAATGAACTTTACTGGCAACCAAACGGTTCAAGGGCTTTAAACGATTCCAGACGATGAATAAGGGCCTTATCAAGCGAAACGATCGCCCATTTAATAAATAAATAAATAAATAGTTTTATAAGCTCAAATGGTCACCTTGCTCTTTTCTGTGATGCGGGTTCGTGACTCTCCTGTTCGAACTCGTTCATCAAAATGAACAAATCTTTTCCCGAGTCAATTCATTCATTTCGTTCATTGAATGAACCAAATGACACGAAAAAAGATTTGTTCATGTTTCAAGAAATTCGTTCATCATACGTTCAAACACTTGGCAGTAGTTCCAGGCAGGTCTAGACCACATTACAGTTAGCGCCTCTAAATGATTTTAAAAGCTCCTTATAGCGTACAACAGCAAAAGAACCAAAACCCACCAAGCAAATAAATATAGTATTCAAATATAGTTATGTTTTTTACCACTAAATTATGTAAAAAGGAAAAACATACTGTCTTTCTCCCTTTATTGGCTTGTTAACTCATCTCATCAACGCATGGACTCATAGACGTCAGGAAGAGGGTTGTTTTCTTCTCTGGAAAGCAGAGAAATGCCCTTATCAGGCTCTGAAAGAGACTTCTCAACTGCACAAATGTTCAATGTCTTGAAGGAGCTTTCACTTTTCAAAACTGTGGGAGGAATTATATCCATGGTTATCTAAACATCACTGCATTTTAATTGTAACCTATAAATGTAAAAGCAAACATTTCAGACTTGTTTAGCATGCGTGCTACTGAAGCTCATGGGCTCAAATATGAAAGTACAGCTCTGCTTTAATGGCAGAACAGCATTGGTTTGCATGCCCAAGTCAAGAAACACCTCCGCTTATCCAATTTCTCTCTCTTTCTCTCACAACTCACCTTACACACAAGCTTAAGGGCTTTGCAGCACCTCAGAACATTTATGACTGGCAAAACATGCAAATCCAGGAGATTTCATGGGATGCATGTTGTAACAAGCATGGAGCTCCACATCATGTGCATCCTCAAACCAATCACGATTAAAAGAATCCTGCAGTACAAACCTTCTCTCCTTCACACACACACACACACACACACACACACACACACTGATGTGAAAAGTCAATATTTAGAGAGTTAACAGCCCAAATCCATGAACATGCATTCGTATTTCTCTCCAGAGTGATAACTCCAGGGCAGAGCCGCTCGGCTGGCTGAACTTGCATTGTAGATAAGTCTAGAGACTGGCAGGGGAAGAACTTCTTTGGGTCTAGCAGGATGTTGAACCACCCTCTGTGAGATACATGCAGTCATTATCGAGCTTGGAAAAATAATGAAGTCCTCCTGTCCTTTGTCTTCTAGGTTGTCTGTTTCCTCCGGCGGGTTTCTCCATAATTTATCAGCGTTAAGCGATTCGAATCGATGTGCATAATCAAGCAATTAGAATGCAGAGCTAATTAAAGGAGATGTCCCCCTCTCTTTCACCCTCGTCTCAAAGCGAGAAAAGAAAACATAAGTGACGTGAGATAATAACGATAACCGACCGTGTGATTAATATGGGAAGAGAGAGAATGAGAGAAAATGAAGCTCATAAATTATGCCCAGCTGAATCAGCTTCTCTCTTTCTGTCAAAACCAAATTCAAATACAAAACAACAGAGAGAAAGCTTTCAGTTGTGCTTTTAAGAACTCAAAAACTGAATAGAGAGAAAATGTGCAAACTTGGTCAAATTAATGTCTGAATAGAGATATTAATTCTGTTTTCCTTTGATGCTTTCAGTTGGTTTAAGGAACACACAAACATATAATCATTTTCAGGATATTCCAAAGGGGTAAATGAGATTTTCTTGCCCTATAAAAACCTACTAATTTTTTTAATAAATCGTTTAGTAGGTTTGGCATTTGAATTAAAATTACATCGGCATGTCCTCATGTTTGGGGCGTGGAATTTTGTTCAGGAATCTGACCATACTAGTTGCACGGTATCTGTTTAAAGAAGTGAATCAAGAGCTTGTTCGGGAATCAGGCTACACTGTTTGCACTGTATTTTTGGATTCCCTTAAGATTTCCATTGTTAGAAATACAGTAATACAATTGAATGGTCGTGCAACACTCTCATTTTCCCCTGAGACGAGAGAAATCCGCTATTTAACCTTTTTATTTCCTCCTACAATGACGCAAAAATCATTAATTTATGTCATTATAGGAGGAAGTGTAATGGTACGTTCACACTGGGCACGAATGATTTCAATGTTAAGTCAATGCAAAGACGCGTTACGCGCGTAAAAAAATTCCTGCGGCGCGAATGAGGTGTAGAGCATGGCACGGTAGACGTGAATACGCCTCATTCGCGCATCAATTTTGCGCGCAAATTGAGTGTCTGGCGCGTTATGCGCGAATGATTTAGTTAGTGCTATTTGTGCATTCACGCGTTTGACGCGAATTCGCTCCTGCCACCCGAATTGAAAAATCTGAACTTTGGTGTCAAATTCGTGCCGCGTTCACCAATCAGGAGCCTGCTGCTTGGACGACCGTACTGAATACGCAGATGGATGCATTATGGATAGGGTTGGGTACCGAAACGTGGTTGCCAATAGGGAACCGGTTCCGGCGAATAAGAATGAAAATTTCGGTGCCTGAGTTTCTGTGTCATGATGCGCACAAACATCATCTCGCTCAAAGTACAAAGTCTCTCGCTCTCTCCCTCGTGCGTGCACTATACGGTTTGGAGCACAGTCTGATCTGTCTCGCATGCGCGCTCTTGCTCACTCGCTCTAGATTCCGGGAGATTTTAACTAATTTGTGGGCGTCAGGGAGCCGTTATCAATATGCGGGAGATTCCCGGAACGTTTAACGATTTATGAAGATGCCGAGGACAAAACGCTCCAAGGTTTGGCTGCATTACACGTGTAAAATTATGCGTCATAGTAAGTGTGGCGATTGCCTGAAGCCCATATAGAATCACGGCTATCCATTGACTGATGGCGCGGGCGCCACCTTGATGCTCTTACATCGTCATATTATATTAGCGCGCATTATCTGATTTCATTGTGTAAAATGATTTCCAGAAGGTAGCATAGAGTGGAGCTCAATCGAGTGCCGAAGTGATGACGTCACTTTGTAGGACAACTCAAAAGTCAGCGGCGCATGGTTTCCCTCGATCGAAAAGCTATGCATTTTCCCCATAGACTTTTGGAAAATCGCAAAAAGTAAGATCTGTGTTTAACAGAGTTGTGACACTTACATAATCATCATGCTGAGCATTAAGATAATCTTAAATTTAAGTTAATCCAAAATTTATATATTAAGTTAATATAAATAAATATAAAAATATAAATATATAAATATAAATTTTATAAAAATAAATATATAAATATTAATATTTATATATTAATATATTAAGCCTATTTTACGTTTTTTAAAAATACAAAAAGACACAATAAAGTTTAAAAAAAAACAACTGAGTGTTCTATGTCATAGCTCAAAACGTGAAAATATTTAGAGGCTTTGTTAACCACAGACCTTATTTCAGGCGATTTAACAAAAACTATTTTAGTACAACGTTCCTTTTGCATCACATGTGCGTGTGCGAGAACCATTAACACAACTGAGCGAGAAGCAGTAAACCAGAATTAGACTCCCTTCCCCGGTTTGACAGTGTCTTAAAAGAGCATTCATGACAGTCTATTTGGTGTGGTCATGTGACTTCATGTGCCAAAATGTCAGTTACCAGCACAAAACTCATTTCCTACTAACTTATTCAACAACACAACACTTGGGTGGGATAGAGGGGAATGGGACAAGACAAACACACGGTCTGACAGAATGTGGTGTTGTCGTGGGTGAATTATTAGGGCTAAATGTGTTTCTGCAACAGATGGTGTGCTGGAGAACAGGGCAGAGAGACTATGGCCGCCTGGCAGTGTCGGTGTGACAGACAAGGACACAGAGAGCAGAAGAGAGAGAGAGAAAGAGAAAAAGAAGACGTTTAGAGAAAAATAAATCACACTAACCTACAGAGGGAACACAGAAGGGAAAATAAGAAAGTTTGCACTGTCATGAGAGAGACGAATCAATCCTGAGAAAGACTTCATAACATTTACACTGAGAAAAACATTGCAGTGTGAAGTGGAAATTGCAGAGTGTGTTTTTGTATACAGTGGAATCCAAACCTCTGAGACCACATTGAAAATCTGGGACTCAATTCAATTTAACCCTAGAAATAAAAGCAAAAGAAAGGTGATGTATAACGATGTAAGATTCTAGACTATTTCTAGATCACTAATTGAGCCAATTTGTGACTTTGATTGTGTGAGACGTCGTACAAATGGTCAGTTGTTCATCCGCTGAAGAACAAGATGCTCTTTGGGTCATTTTCAGATCACATGATCATCAGGTTTTACACAAACTTGGGTTCATGCAGCTCGAGTGCTAATGTTATTGAATAAAAAGATGGACACTCAAATTGTTCAGCTGATAAGAATATTTGTGATTATATAATAATATAAAACTACAAAAAAGATCAATGGACCCTTTTCACATTTCCGAGGGTCTCAGAAGCAGAAATCGTAATAGTTTTATAGTGGTGAACAGAAACTGCAACAAACACATACATGCATACATATATACAGTACATATATATATATATATATATATATATATATATATATATATATATACACACACACACACACACATATATATATATGAAGAGTTCAGATGCAAAAGCCTCTAAATGCCATTTGAAATTTTCTTCTAAAATGATCATTTTTATCAAGCTTATATATTCAAGTTCAGTAATTTCACTTAAATGACAATTAATAGGTAATCTTCATTGCCATTTAAGTGAAATTACTGAACTTAAATATACAAGCTTGATAAAAATGGTCATTTTAGAAGAAAATTTCAAATGGCATTTAGAGGCTTTTGCATCTGAACTCTTCATATATATATATATGAAGAGTTCAGATGCAAAAGCCTCTAAGTGCCATTTGAAATTTTCTTCTAGAATGATCATTTTTATCAAGCTTGTATATTTTAAATTCAGTAATTTTACTTAAATTGCAATGAAGATTACCTATTAATTGTCATTCAAGTGAAATTACTGAACTTGAATATCTAAGCTTGATAAAAATGATCATTTTATAAGAAAATTTGAAATGGCACTTAGAGGCTTTTGCATCTGAACTCTTCATATATATATATATATATATATATATATATATATACTGTATATATATATATATAGTATATATTATCCATACAACTTAATAAAGGCCTTTGGAAGCGAATCGAAGCGAAGCGTTTTGGTAAAAAAAAAAAAAGATATTTAACTTTATAAACTATAATAACTGGCTTCCGGTAATGGCCATACACGAGTTAAGTTCCGGACCGAAGAGTGACCTCTGACCTGACGCATGACGTTTTGATGAACGCAGAAGTGCAGAGGATCGAGCAAATCAAAACAATGCTGATGAAAAAGAAGTCTAAAATGAAAATATTTCAAGTTAAATGTTTGTGGATTTCGATATAATAGAAGAGGAGCTTGAGTTTGTTGCCCAGCTCAATTCAATGAATGCGCTTTTTTGGGCTTCAAAATCTCAGTTGCTATTTACTCCCATTATAAAGATTGGAAGAGCCAAGATATTTAATATAACTCTGTGTTTGGCTGAAAGAAGAAAGTCATATACACCTAGAATGGCTTTAGGGTGAACAGACCCTATAGAAATGTGGCTTTGCAGTCTATGATAAGGGTCACATTCATTAGTGGTCACAGACTTTTGGATCTTTGAGTACGAGTATGTGTTGACAAGTTTTATCCATCCTTGTGTAAGTGGTTACACCATCATCTCTGATCTTGACCTCAATCAAGTGGACAATGTCATCACTAACACTCAGTGTGAGAGTATGAGTGTGTGTACGTGTGAAGATCCGCAAGGCAAGACAACCTGTCTCCCCATCTGCTGCAGTCTCTGATATCAAAGGTCACTTCTTAGATCACATGACACAAAGCTCTTAACCAGCCATCTGATTTCAGTCAGCCTCTGACTCCAGATGACACCCATCATATCAGAAAATAGAGTCTGTATTTAACAGCAAAGGCCACATAACGTAAAAACATAATGATCCAGACACAAAAGAAACTGGGATGACATGCTCTCTTAATCAAAACAAAAAGCTCAGTCTAGTACAAAACAGCCAGATTCATTTTTGATGAATCTACATGGCAGGAAGTCTCTAACCTTGTGTGCCGAGTCTACTTCATCCTCCAGGCTGTCGGCGGGGCTCTCTGCCATTAGGTTTACCCTGTCCTCCATAGTGTCATCAGGGCTGTGCAGAACCAGGCCAAGACCTTCATCTAGGATGTCCTCTATGGGGAGCAATGAACACAGACAGGGACTGGGTGAGCAACAAGACCTGGGATGGGGAACTCTGGCCCTCGAAATCCACTTTACTGCAGAGTTTCACTTTTCAACCCTGATCAGACTCATCTGCCTGTAGCTTTCCGGAAATCCTGAGGACCTTGATTAGCATATACAGGCGTGTTTGATTAGGACTGGAGCTAATGGTGGATCTCAAGGGCTTTCTCTTCATCAAAAACATATCAAGGTTTCCAGAAAGCTATTAAGCAGCACAACTGTTTCCATCATCGACAATAAAAAAACCTTTCTTGAGCACCAAATCAGCTCACTAGAATGATTTCTGGAGGATCATATGACACTGAAGCAGGGTTACTATTGTTAACTAGAACCACAAAAACATTTTCATTACTTGAAATTAACAAACTTATTTTATTCCAACTACTTGCCAAAACAACATCTCTCATTTTTGTTTAGTTAAGTTGAAGTAAAACAACTAAAGCTTATATATATATAAAATGCCCCCAAAAAAATACTAAAACATTAAAATAGGAAATGAGAAAATAAAATCTAATTATCAATATTAACAAACAAAATATTAACAAAAACTGTACATGAATGATACTAAAATAATACTGAAAATTCAGCTTTTCCATCACATGAATACATACAATTTTAAAATGTATTAAAATAGAAAAGGTATTTTAAATTTCAGACAATATTTCTCATTAGTACTGTTTAACTGTTTTTATTTTTTATAAATAAATGCAGTCAATCTCACTGACCACCAACTTTTAAATGGTAACGTATAACTAGTAGTACAGTATGTCGATGCACGGTCAAATTCTAGTGCTGATTTTTATGATTTCAGAATGACTTACAAGGTGGAGTAATGCCTCATCTACTATTGGAAATATATGAAAAAAAAAAAATTAAGACCGTGGTGAAGAGATTTACCCTGACTCTGGGAAAAGATGTCAGTGCAGAGGTCCTGCGCCCCGTCCGATCGTCGGGGAGGCAGCTGGCACAGCTGGTGTGGATCGGTAGCGGGCAGCGTGCTGACAGTCAGGGTGAGAGAGGGCAGAGAAAACGCAGCCTGCATGTCTGCCAGCTCCAAAGCGCTCGCCGGCTTACTGTTCAGTTTCAGAATCTCATCGCCTGCTCGCAGACCTGAGCACACACAACGTTTAACAAAATTGAAATCAAGTTTGTAACCCCCTCAAAATTTTGTAACATCACTCAAACACAGATGCAGACAAAAATATTCATGAATTCCTCTTAAAACACTTAAAAAGTCCTTTTTACAGATATGCAAAGAGGTTAATTATTAATGCAACAAGTTAATTATTCATATAACCATGTTAGATTTGCTGTGTGTGTTGTACAAAACAGGATGAGAACAAAGGGAGAAAACGTGTCTGCTCATCCCCCTTCCTTAATTATCAATTACCAATACAGCTGCTCAATTAGCCTCAAATAGCTCAGTTAACACTCTTTAGGCAGGTTTGCCACTTTAATTGATTATCGATGTCCATGGCCAGCCTCCCAACTCTTTCTGGAGCTGAATTTGCCCCTCTGTTTCTGAGCTTTTATGAATGCTGTATGGATTTACACACATGCATGCATGCACACACTGCCTGAAGTGTGACCCAGTTTTACATGAAGCAAAATGTCAGCTGTAATAAAGGTTTTTCATTGGATGGCTTGGCTCTGCCTCAGGCAATAGAGTGATGATGAATGTTGGGGTGATGTCATCAACAAGCGCCCCCAGTGCTGTGCATCCAAACTGTCCTGAATTTGAGTATTACCTCCAGCAAGTTTGTCTGTGTGTATTTCACACACACCAATACACGCACACACACTAAATTCAGTTTGGACAGCACATGGTCCTGATGAGCCAATTCTTTGTTGGGACACTAGACACTGTCCACTTGTATTTACATCCATCTGCCTTACTATTCATCCAGACAAGCATTGTTTTGTACACTACCACTTTTGCAAGGCCTTCCGGGTAGAATCACTAACGATACTGAAACAAAACCCTGCTGAATTTTTTTTTTAAACCAGCCTTATACCTAACTTGCTAGTCTAAGCTTAGGTTTGGGGCAATTTTCAGCTAAACCAGCTGAAAACCTAATGGGTCAGGAGGATGGACGACTATCTTAAACAAGCTAAGACCAGCATTACGCTGGTTTAGGCCATCCTTAAAAACACTCTTGTTTGCCATAACCCGACCGACCCTTTAAAATTAGGACTGATCCAATTTTTTTTTTTTTTCCTTTTAGTCCGACCGACTTGCCGGTTGTAAACTTGCATTAAGACCGACCACCAAATAGGCTCATTTTACCACTCCCCCAGAGTTAAACAGTTTGGTTTCACCGCTTTCGAATCCATTCAGTCGATTTTCTGATATTTAGAAGAACATCAGTAAGCAGATAGTTTCTGGTCTCATTGACTTCCATAGTAGGAAAAAAATATATTATGGAAGTCAATGAGACCAGAAACTGTCTGGTTACTGATATTCTTCTAAATATCAAAAAATCGGCTGAATACATTCGAAAACTGTAAAACTCAACTGTTTAACTCTGGGGGAGTGGTAAAATGAGCCTATTTCCAAAAAAAGTGGAGTATCCCTTTAATAGGCCTATAGTTTCTACAATACACTTTGCCATTTGACCTCACTGATTTCCGTTAATAATAGCAGAGGTTTATGGGTCAAATATAAACGAATGGTGCCAACTGCCAAATGGCCTGTTTTATTGGTCGGCGTGGGTGAGATGAGTCATTTAATTTATTTGTTTCCCTCTGAAAATCCACTTTCATTGAAATCTAGTGGCTTTTTAAAAAAAATGTATTATTGATTCTGCCTATTTTTTTTCCAAATCAATGCAGCTGGAGTTAATGCAATAAATATGTTTTTTGACAAAGATTTCAAACCTGTATCAGAATGATGTTTGCAATGGTGTGCCCGAAGGCATGGGTTGAAGACCCAGTCCGAGACGTCACAAAATGCAAATGTGTTTAAATTCATATCCGACGTAATCGCCATGACCAAAATAGTCCTTTTTGTCTGCTATTACTGCAAACCAAAACATTTTTAAGGATGGCCTTAAATGGGTTTTTGCAGCACGGAAAGTTCATGCTCTTTGTATACTGTGCATTCAGTCACACAGTTTTAATTATTTGGGGTTTAGCAAAAATCCCCGACCCTTAGTATAAGCAATAATAATAGCGATGCTTATCTTAGAAAGCGCCACTAATTAATTATAGTTCCACATAGCTCAATAACTGGACTTCCTGGAACAGAGAGTATCGGAACCCGTTCTAAAGGTTGCTCTTAATGAGTGCACTCGCTTGGCACAGATATCACTGGCAGTGTGTAATGATTTTAATTTGCTCCTCTTAGTAATCCTGTGCTCATGTGAAAGCTTTTTAAATGATTTTCCTCCAGTCCAGTGGATATTTGGGTCAGTCAACTCAGTTCAGACTCATATTCCCCTGCTAATTTCTCAGCAGTTTTACAGACTACTGCAGGTGAGGCGTTTACCGTGGGAAGGACGGAATAAGGTTTTGATTTGGACTTGGAACAGCTGCCGAATAGAGACTAGTATATACATAATCTAAGAACTGTTTTCATATAAGCATCCCGTAAACTAAAGAGAAATGCATTACCAAACTAGATTCTAATCTCTTTGAAGTAAATTCTTATTTTTAGCAATCACTCTATTGCAGAATGACTGTTGTGTGTCCAGTTTCAAAGTATCTTCCCCAACACTGTATATGGCTTGGCTATAATGAAGAACAGCTATCTGTTGAGTTCCATCACACACCTTTGGCGAATGCCAGACCTCCGGCTTTCGCATCAGTGATATGAAGCTGCTGGCGTCCATCCTCCTCTACTACGGCCACTGAGAAACCTGGATGAGATAGAACGAGAGATAAACTGAACAATCAACTGGAACAATCAACTGGAATAAAAACAGAAATAAACTAAAACAGTATTGTTACCATAGCCTATGGCACAGGACTCATCTCTATCAAACTGGATGACTTTGTTTGTCTTGGCACAAATTTCAATTTCTTTGAACAGCTGAACAAAGGAAGAGAGAGAGAAAGAGTCATATTGTACTCTTAGGATGTACAGTTCATTTACAGTATGAAAGAGCTCATATTAATCATTGAAAATGTCTTAGTCTGCGTAAATTCATGGCGTATATATGCTAAATAAAAAACAGCCGATTCTCAAGAGAGCCTGAGACAAAACTGAGGCTTTGATCATTTTAGGGATTATAAAAGTAGGAGAAAGTCAAGTCTCTACAGAGAGAAAGTGAAAAGATGAGAGGAGACACGGAAAACGCAAAGATTATCTGTCATCTAAGAAGAGCAACCATGAAAAAAAGAGCTAAGTAAATTAGCTTTTGAGGTTGCAAAGTGGTTGCAGAGGTGGTTTTCCCCAGACTCCACAAACACACACACACACACACAGGGATAGAAGAACTGTTCAGAGTGCATTATGCACTACATGCATCTTCTACATAATTCATAACATATGCAGCAGCCTCAAGGCTGTCGGAGAGTTTAGAACATCGCAGTCAGAACTTTAAAACTTTATACTATCTGCGGCACATTGCAGAGCCCGTCACAGTCTAATAAATTCACCCCACGCTGAGTCTGTGACCGCTAAGCGCTCTTAACTGTCCAGGAAACGCTGTGGCCACTGACAGGCTCTCTTCGTTGGACTCACCAGGTCACAGAGGTCCTCCTCAGGCTTGGGGACATACAATTGCAATTGATTGTCGACAAGGAACTTCAACCGTATATAGTGCTTGGAAAGATCCAGTTTGTGAGCCTGTGAAGTGAAAAAACAAGTTTATGTGGTTGTAATCACTTTCTTATTAGCATTTGTGTATTTATACACTAAAATTGTGTAAAAAAGAAACTTGTTAGACTGGTTGGAAGGATTGTGCATTAATGATCCCTTAAATGGCAGCTCACTGTGGTCTGTAGCCTATGATCACTCAGCAGGAAAGATGGGGGATGGATAACATGGCTCAAGCCCTCAAGAGATTTCTGAGGTTATGAGCCTTGTTCAGACCCCTGTGTCTTTCATATAAAAGTACTGAATAACCTCGTCAAAAAACGTTTTCTTTGTCCCAATGGACCAGATAGGACATGGACTTGCAGCTGTTTATCAGTTCATAACATGCTATCATAGTCAAAGTCTTAAGTTTGAGGAGAACCAGGAAGTAAATTATAATATACTATAATATATTAACACTAAATATAAACATAAACTGTAAGACTGTACATTATCCCACTTACATGGTTACTAAACAAGTGAAAAAGGTCATAAAATATTGTTTTATTGAAATATATATTAAGAAAGAAGAAGAAAGTGGACACTGTGAGATGACATGACATATATTTGACTACAGAATGCTGCAACTGACCAATCAGAATAAGGTATTCCAGAGAGCTGTATAAAAAGAAAGATGAGGAAGTCGAAATAAATATCAAGAAACTATTTACATTCAGCAATAAAAGTCAGCATTTAATCTGCGCTGTTACTTACGACCATCTTAAAAGGCTTTAAAAAATTGTCCATGACAGAGGATGTTAACTTTATGTTCTCCAGTGAATTGGTTAATATTTTATTTCAGGGCTTGACAGAAAACCATTTCAGGGATTTAGTGCGGCCACTTAATTGCAGGATAATTTATTTATATTTCTTTCTGCTACAGACTATCTAAAGAGATGCATATGTAGATGACCAATAAATGGAAATACTGGACAGAGTATCTGTAGTGTGATTGCTTTGCTGGCATTCAAGTTTGAATAAGACGTGGTGTGTTATCTACATAAATGCTTAAAGACATATTTACGAGAAGTGTGGATAAGAGCATTCTAGAATACTCTACTACAGCAGAATGATAACAGGAAGATAACCGCAAGGAGAAATAATTCACTGACACTTCAGCAGTTTGCCTTGGGAAATGGAAAGTTCTAGTACTTTCTCAACAACTCCTCCATCAAAGGAGGGGTGGGCAAGTTTCGTGTTTTCAGGAAATGTGTAACATGAGATGTTTGCTATGGATGAATCATAAGATTACTCTGCTTTGATGATTTTGAAGTGTGTTTTAGGTATTACATTTCGTCTTCATTGTTGCAGATGGGCTGCAAGTTGACTGTATGGTGAAACTGTGATCTTGTTTGC
The DNA here is from genome assembly GCF_988280905.1 of Pimephales promelas. Lineage (NCBI taxonomy): Eukaryota > Metazoa > Chordata > Actinopteri > Cypriniformes > Leuciscidae > Pimephales > Pimephales promelas. The sequence goes on along the minus strand of NC_142791.1, from coordinate 7,253,192 downwards.
AAAAGAACCAAATGGCACAGCTGACATATCTGTAGCTAACACCTCATGACAAAAGATGACAAGCAGGACAACAAAATCAATTATGTTTGAACTACTTTTTCAATAATCATATATAATATTTCTGAGGTAACTTTCAAGTGGGTGTGGCTATATATACTAATCTTGTCACAATCATAGATATCCATAATAAAGGCTAGATGTCTTATGGCGGAGTCTCTATCGTCATCACCGGCGGCCATCTTGTCACAGGCAAGCTTTCTGGCAGGCTCCGTGGTCCCTGATAAGTGATCAGCACAAACACAAATACTCTTATCTCGTTGAAATCTAGACGGATTTACACACGGTTTGGTTTCTTACAAACGTTATTAACGTGGCTATAATTCTGGATGATTATTTATTTATACATTTACTATTCAGAAATATGCAGTCTCATAACTATAACAAACCAAACCGTTTGAAAATCGGTAGAAAATTGATCAAGACATGGTTATTTAAAAACTACATGCACCATTGACACACAATGTTACGAGTGAGCGAGCTGCCTGTGACAAGATGGCCGCCAGTTGCGGACGTCGACCTCCATTGCCTAGCAGCGCCGAAGAGACAACTGGCCTTTATTATGGATATCTACGGTCACAATAACGTAGGCTGATTTGTATATCAGGCAGACACCGAAATTTTGTTGGAAGAAAGCATGGTTAAAATAGGTAAGATAAGAATGTAGCATCCAGTTAACTGCCTCAACTTCAGTTTAAGCGGATTCAAGGTAATCTGTTTGATTTGAAAAGTTTTGCTTGTGAGTATCCATGACATTTACCCTGCACAGTAACTCCAGGGCCTCCATGGTTGTCTCCCCCGGTTGTATGATAGCCAACACAGGTCGATCGTCAGGTAAAGAGACCCATGACGGCGTGAGGTAGTCGGGCACCCAAACTTCATTGTCCGTCTTGTGTTGGGGGAGGCTTTTCACCGAACCCTCTTGGTCCTTCTGCTAAAACAATAAAAAAAAAAGAAGTGAACTGTTTTTGAATGTGCATAATGTCAACTTGAAATGGTTTTCACAACCTATTTAACTAGTGGCGCAAAGAGTGGCTATGCGCTATATGCGGCGCATAGGGGCGCAGCACCATGGGGGCGCCAAAGCGATGGTAAAAAATAAAAAATGTAAATTTGGGGACATACTGCTATGCAAACTACCAATACCATCAATTCATTTTATTTTTAAATAATAGCCAAGCTGACAGTAGATATCTATATATATTTTGTATTGCAGTATACTATATTTTATGGTTTAGTTTACTTTACTGATACCGATATGACTGCAAAAATATTGCGCAATCCTGAAAAAATTAGGACAGAACTTGATTTCAACCACCAGGAATTATATTTTATTTTTTACTATTTCATGGTCTGTTTTATTATATGACTGCCGATATATTACCCAATCCATCGGGAATTTCTTGGATTGATTGGTTAACATTAACTAATAGCCCACACATCTTAAATGCTGTCACCCAAAAGGAAAATTTTGCAATGAAGATTGTTTTCTTTTATTTTTACTGATAATCGTTGTACAACACCACCAAAAACATGTATTAAGAAAGTAAACAGCGTCAATTTCATGTTTTCATGAGAAAGGTGATTACCAAAAGACAATATCACAAAACCTCTGAATGCAGATTTACTGAGGTGTCATTTTCCTGGTTATATTTGCACAAATTGGGCTTATCACATTTAAGCAGGGCTGTCTGGATCGATGCAGCAGACAATGTGATGATATCTAATCTGATACTAATTAACCTGGCATCCAAGCACAGCAATGTGCAAGGCAAGCCCAGTGCAAAACTCAGCGCCTCTGTCTGACAACGGCGCAGTTAGTCTGGCGGGTGATCGATGGGTTGATGTGTACCGGCTGGGAAGTGCATTGTGGGCCTTTCGGGGGCTCTTTGGTCTGTCAGCGGGTCTGGCCTGCTGTCAGTGACGGCATGCTGCCTGGCTCAGATAGCTTATCCCACACTATCGGGTGACAGCCTAGCACCCTCCCCTTCCCCTCAACAATCTGCCCACAGAGTAGCTGTGATGGTGGTCCCCCATCATGGAAAGACAGCAAGCCCACACATGGTGAAAGAGAGCGGGAAATGGGTCAGTGGGACTTAAACACACTCACAAACTGGCAGACAATACATTATACACTCCAACATTCTGTCAATCATTCAACTCACACACACGCACTCCCCTCCCAAAACACCCGCCATCTGCCTCCTCTCCTGGCTGTTAATGGACGTGCCGGGTGGGAGAGGAGCCTCGGCCTCCCGCCGCTTCTCTCAGAGGGCCTGCAGCCCAGCTTGGGTGACTTAACTCTCTCTCTAGCTCTTTCCAGTTCCCATTGGGAGATCCACACAGCATTGACATCTCGGTTCTTAAGCGTTCTGCCTTTGACAGAGTTTTAATTATGAAAAGCATGCTGTGAACTATTAGCGTCGTCCTCACCAGTGTCTCCTTTCCAGCGTCCTCAAACATGTGCTCGAGATTCCTCTTAACCGGCTCTTCCCCGTCTACGAACACCTTAGGTTGAGAAAAAACAACAAGTTGAGACGAATTTGGAGTATCATCTGCGAAATAGCATGTTATGGATGGTTCAAGGGAGGATGAGATCATGAACCTTCAGTTGGGTCGCACCATAAATGTGTGAGATGATTTGAAGGTATTTTAATGTACTTATACCACAAACAAACTAAATCAACAGTGATTCGTTCTATTGAGAACATGTAAAATGTGCCATAAACAGACTGTAGCAGATGTCTAGCAGATGTGAACCTGGTTAATGCTGGGTCTGCCTTTGGTTTTCTTTTTTGAGGTAGTGTCCAGACCCCATAGAGAGGAGAATCGGCTCTTCCGTTTACTGGAGGAACGAGACAGGGCTTGGGTACGTTTCCGAATTCCCCCATCCGTCCTCGCTGCCACCTGTGCAACACAAACATGCATACAGAAAGGCAATAAACATCGAAGAGAGTATCAAGCAGTTTTAAAACATTTAGCATTTGTTACTATGGAGTCAATCTTTAAAGAGCTAGATCACCCCAAAAATAATGGGAAAATACAGCATAAACACTGTTCAAAATGTCTTTCACCAATTCCATGAATAGTGAGATCTACAATTAGTATCAAACATTTATGCAAGACACAAAACAGTTTTATTTAGGAAATAATGACTCTTGATGGTTGTTCACACCAAAAACTATAACTATAAAGTCTAATTCTAAAAGAATAGCAACGTCCACCACACTTATAATGATAACGACACAACGAACAATATTGGTGTAATCACTTTCAGAAATTCTTTAAAACATTAAAAAGCCAGTCAGAATCCACCCAACTTCACAGAGCTCGAGCGGCAGACAACATAACTGCAGTTTCATGTTAATGTCTGTTGCTGTGGATGCTAATCTAGTTATTTTTATAATTATCATTCTTGGTGTGAACAGGCCTTTACTCTGCCTAGATGTTTTAGCCTTCATTGATTTTAAACAGCCTCAGTGACACTGTGAGAAAATATAAGGAAAAAGAAGGGAGAAAAACATCCCTTTGCCTTTAGGCTTCAAATGAAGATCAGTGATGGGAAAAAATCTGACACCATGACTCATTTCAGAAGCAGTACACACACATAAACTGCCATGGTGTGGAGATGTCCTGTTCACACACCCCGACACGAAACCACACTGACATTTCTGGGATAATAAACGTTAGTGGTCACAGAAGCCATAAAGGATTTCCTCAGTAATCAGTCTGTATGGAGGATTTCCCATAAGCATAAAACCTTGGTAGTTTAGGTGACATCTGCAGTACAATGTCTAAAGACAAATCCTGTGGCTTGCTTTATAAGAGAGAAGAAACAAGAAAGGAAATTGTATAAAAACATTTAAGGTTTAAGACAGTGATTAGAGATGATGCTTTTAAAATACAATAACAAAACCATCTCTCTTCATTATGTAAAAACTCAATTGATTTTCTGTCAAATTTGGTTTCATTTACAAGGAACTCAATTAGTTACGCAATAAAATGGGAGTTGCTTTCCTACACCACACTGTGAAGCCTGAGGTGAGGTCATACAGCTGCATGTTACGCCATTCTGTACGTTCTCTGCTGAGCCACAGGAATGACAAAAACACGATGACGACAGCATGTTTTGTTATGCAGTTTTTGTTAGGACTTAAGCCAAGAACAGGCTGGCAGGCAGCTCAGAGCTCACTGGGCTCTTGTGGAGTGGATTAAACTGAAGAGGATGTTAACTAAACGTGTGAATGAGAAAAGATGTGTGCGAAACAGAGAGAAAGAGAGAATTATGCACTGATACTGAGTGTGTTTTGAGCATGGAGGTTTGTGGGTGTGGATTTCATACCAGGGCATGAAACGATGATACTGAAAAAATGCCAAGACGACCCATGGACAGTTTGGTGGGGCGGGAAGCAACAGCAAGTAGGCGTTTTGGATTTGGAAGCTCGCCGCCCTGCAGGCTGGACAGGTAACAGCGATACCGGAACATGTCCATATGAAACTGCTCCAAATTCTGCTCCCAGAGGAATATCTGAACAAAAGGAAACAAAGATTTAAGTTTTTTTTACTTTGTTAGTACTTAAAAATGCTCTGCATTCGCACACTGATGAGGGCCCTTAAGCTGCTGACTATTAGAGTGTGGGCAGTGTAACTTATTAATAGGGTTTTGTTTACTGCAGGAGGATGCTGGTATAAATCATTAGTCAGCAGGCCTCCTCCAAGCCAGCATGACCTGCGTCTATTCAGAGACCACGGAGGAGTATGCCCACCTCCACACCAACAGACAAGTACATCACACACACAAATAAGTGAATAGACGCGTATTTACACATTCATCTTTTATGTAAGTAGAATCAAATCACATCAGTCAGGGATTAGTTTAGTAGCCACATTAAAAAGAAACTGCACAAATATACAGTATCATCACAAAAACACTAAATCTTTATGCGCTAGTTAATAAAGTAAACCAGCATTAAAGCATAATTTCAGCAGTGTGTGTGAATAGGTAAAGGTTAATAGTTTATTGCCTGGTTTCACAGTAAGCGGCTCAAGTTTCAAGTTAACTGGCTCAACCAATGGCATGAGTTTGAAAATATATCTTTAACCAACCATTGGTAAATACCAAAGCCTAATCCTAGAAATTTGCATTTGTGGTCGATGCATACCTGCTCCAGGATAGTCTTCCTCTTCTTCCCATCCGTTACAGCAGAGAGCTGCATTTCACCCATCTTCTTCATTTTCTCATCCATGTCGATCTTCTGTTCAAGCTTCTTGATCTCAGAACGCAGCAATCGTACTGTGTCCTCGTGGTGGTGCTGCCGGGCGACGACCGCAGCGCAGGCTGAGTGGATGGCGGTTATCCAGTTTTCAAGCTCTGTTTGACCTGATGTCTAAAATGAAGTAGATCAGACCATTACATCCTCTCTATAGGATGCCCACTGGTATTTTGGCAACAATAGGAAAAACAGTATCTAAAAATTGGCACTCTAGGCATATAATCTAGGCATCATTTTATCGCCAACAACAAGATACTTTCAGCACTAAACTTTTTTTTATTTTTATACCAAATGACAGTCTCATAAATTTGATTGTCAAGCCACTACTTAACCTTTAAGAATGTCACATGGTAAGTAGGATGCTGTCACCTGTCACAGAATAAAATGCCACTGAGCATAAATCCACATAAATTTAGAAATATCATTCAGCAGTTTTTAATGAAACAGTGGACCATGTGTATTGAGGTCGGACAATTCTTTATCAACTGGATACAGGTCATCATAAATGTATGGAATGAAACCACGCCAAGGATTTCAAATAATACCCTGAACAATTCTAGATTTTAAAAGTAACTGGAATCACATTAATATTAGTCTTTTGAGATTTGTCAAGACTTACCTGGAAGAGAAAGGCGTCTCCCAGTGCATTGCTCAGACAGAACACGAAGTCTTTCTTGGGATGTTCTGGTACAGCCTGGACAATGCTGTTCTCCACCCAGACTGCATGTTTGTGAATGCTGTTGTGATCAATCCCTGAACGCCCATCCGTTTCGTAGAAAAACAGAGTGCATCCTTGGAGAAAAAGTTGAGAAGGAAGATCAGAAGACATGTAACTGGAAATGTAATACAAGTTTCAGGATCTTGATTCATCTACATGAAGCAGAACTGAGGTGATTATCTGCTCCCCACAATTGTCATAAGATAAACAGCTGTGTAAAGGATGTTGTCGGTGATAATTATATTTAAAGCGTATAGGGACGAGCTGCATTAGATTTAAAGGAGTAGTTCACTTTTAAAAAAACAACAACTTTTGCTGATACTTTTGCTGACATATAATTATATAATGTCCTTCTTTCTTCAGTCGAAAAGAAATTAAGGTTTTTGATGAAAACATTCCAGGATTTTCTCCATTGGGCACCAGACGGTTCAACGTCCAAATGAGAGTTTCAGACAATGAATAAGGGTCTTATCTAGCGAAACGAACGGTCATTTAAAAAATAAATAAAAAAGTTTAAGTTTTATAAGCACAAATGCTCCCCTTGCTCTGTTCTGTGATGCACGTTCGTGACTCTCCAGTTCGAACTCGTTCATGAACACGAACAAATATTTTTTCGAGTAATTTGGTTCATTCAACGAATGAAATGAACGATATGCCTCGAAAAAAGATTTGTTCATTTTGATGAACGAGTTCGAACAGGAGAGTCACGAACGTAAAAGTAAGTTTTTTTTAAAAAGTGAACTAATCCTTTAATAGATGTCAAAAGGTTTGTAGAAAACTCTTTAGAAAACTTGATTATGGTTCTGACACAAAGGATGACCAACAATTTCTAGTATACTATTTTGTGTTTCTTTACAATAGCAACTACTGAAAGAAATGTCTCTAAAATTAGATTGAAAAGTCAAGGCAAAGGTACACGCATCAAATAGCCGGAAACCCAAAGCTCAGAGTTAAAAAATAAATGTTTATTGAAGGGTTTGGTGTAATAAGCCCGATGTGAAATAGCAAGTGCGTGATATTTAATAACTGAAGCAGGATCAACGAGTTTAAAAAGCAAAGATCAAGTAGAACGATTTGTATTGTGGGACAGAATACCAAGTGAAGTGCGCTCTATTGTATACTGTACATTTGATCAAATGTAGGAGGACATCCAGGTGTCCAACGCACAGTACACACACAATATACTGCAGTAATAGTAAGAGCAATAAGCTATTCTAAACATAGCTTGTATCTCACCTTTGAGTGACACCCAATACTGCTTCCACTTCCTTTTTGCTGCTGACTCCACCCTCTTATTCTTTTTGTGTACTAAGAAGTTCTTCACAGCCAGTATGCCGGCCTTCCTCACAGTGCCCTGCACCGTGCTAAGCAGAATGTCTGAGGGGTAAACGGAGCTTAGCGTTCCACTGCTCCTTTCATCGCTTGCAGCCGAACTGGCTTCTTCGAGAAATTCCCGCGTCTGTCTGGAGTTCAAGTCCAGCTCATGACGGAAGTTCTCGTACACACCTTGATCTCCTCCAGCTTGACGTTCACGGTCTCCTCCACCTCCGCTGCTGCTGCCACTGTCACTTCCCGCGAAGATGCTTCCGCTAGCCGTGGAGTAGACGGAGAAGGACGCAGACATGGCCTTGCAACGGCGCGAGGAGTGCTCGACCTCAGCTGCACCACCGTCAATACCACTGTCTCCATACTCGCTGCCATCACAAGCTGTGATATCCTACACACACAGACCAGGTTAATGCAGATTAAAGATGACACTCCCTCTGCAGTGACAGCACTTCCTGTGGGACATACTACAACCTAAAATTCCTTCTCAGAAATAGTTTGACAATTCAAAACTAACTTCAATTGAGCTTCTAAACGGCTCTTAGTTCTTTCCTCTTTTGATAAACACAAAGGAAGAGACTATGTTCTTGTTCTCAACTTGTTTGAAAGAGGAACAGAAAGAGGAAGACATTCTAAGGAGAAGGGGCAGCTTCCCTTTGCCAACACAGAAACACTGCAGTTCCTCACAGGTAGATTATGGGAAATATCACGTTTCAAAAACACTGTTGTCCAAAGTAGCTGCCAAAGGCTTGAACATGAAAGTTGTGTTTGAAGTGTCCCCTGAGACCTTTCAAAATTGGAAGCTCTTTGACAAGCAAAGACAGTTCAGATCACATAAAATATGCACAAACATGAAAGTCAAAATCAGAATTTGATTTTAAAGATCCTAGAGTGTTTTATCTTTCACATTTTACTACAACTAAAAGTTAAAACTTCCAAAGAGAATCCAAAAAGCTCTTTATCTAGTTCTTGGTTGTTGCACTTTAACAACTAGGTCCTAAATAAATGGACGACACTATCTGGCAGGTTTGGAAGTTTGCAAAGTACACATGACTCATTACAGTCTTTATTTTGAGAGGATGTGAAAGACCATTTGCCAGAGGCATTACTTACATGTGTTGTTTGCGCACGCCGTCCCTGCATACGTGAGCAGATGGTAGCCTTATGATTGGACAGTCCTTCAGACAGGCAGTGAGAACGACGACAAGGAAGAGTGTACGCTCCATATCCACTCCCTTCCTCCTCCGCAGGAGACAAGATCTCGTCGTTCATTCCGGCTCCTTCCGTCCTCTCGGGATTGTGACCATTATAGAGATGGTGGGAGCCACGAAGAGTGGAAAGTTCATCTAAAGAGTTAGCTCTATCTCCTGAGTGAGACTCGAGAGTCCGTGGGCTTGAGGTGCGACGCCGTCCTCCACAGTTGGCAAAGCTTTTGTCCTCATCCTCATTTGTCCCTATAATCTCCTCTGTGCTTGTCAGATGCTCTTGGCTTAGATCCGACAGGGAGAACTCCATGGAATCCTCTCTCCACATGTCTGCCGATTTGGAGCGCTTCTTCTTGAAGCTGCCACCTTCCAGAGGACCGTCTCTGGTCCTCTGCAGGTATGTGTCCTCACCTGTGAAAAGTCCATCATCATCACAACCATCTGCCACCACTGTGTCCATCTCAACTCCATCTTCGGAGCCAGGCGTGATGGTGGGATCCGCCAAGTTGTCGTGGAAGGACATCGGCCGCAAGTTCATGGCCATCCGGTCCACCCAAATGGTGCCCCCATAGCCCTCCAAAGCATCTGTCTCATTGAAGGGTTCCAGGCCATTTTCACTTAAGGACTGTGGAATGGAAGGTGTGCTGCTAGATTTTGTGCTAGTCTCGGAGTTGCGGTGTTCAGCCTTGCTGGTTGAGGCATGACGCGATCGTCGAGACTGCTTGTTGGAGATGCGAAGTGATCGGGTCATGTGCTTTCGTGAAAGGTGGCCATGCCCCTCACTGTAGTAGGCGTGGCCTCCATTTTGGCTCTCCACATTTCCCATGGTTTAACGTCTGTGAAAGACATGGGTTAGATATAGGACATGTCCCTACCTATGGATGAAGTTAAGACCCACCAAACACTAAGTCTGTATATGCCTGTGTGACATTTCAAAGATAGGGCTAAAACCTGACTGACCAGCAAACATGACATTCTTCTTAAGATGCTATCTAAAAGAGTCACTGCAGCTCTAAAGCAGCATACTTGCTAGATCCAACTCCTACTGTATGTAAGGCGGTACGTTTTAAGAATTATTACAGTGCAGAAAGAGAAAGCAACAGAATGAAAGAGAATGTACCTACAGAGCAGAAATGCAGTCTCTAAATACCATCTCTAAAAGTGAGAGCTGAATTGCATGTGATCAGAGTCTAACGCCGCCTTTACACTGGCAGTTGAAATCAGCTCCGATGCGGCTGCGAAACGACCGGAAGTCATTCATTTCCTATAGAGATTCGCAGGCCGCATGTGAATGGGTCCGAAACGGGTCCGACCGAGTGCGGTGCGAAGAAAATCGTGTCCGTTGGTCATCCGGATGCGTTCAAAAATTTGAACTCGTGCGAAAAGCTACGGGCGGTTCCTATCCGACAATTCCAGCGGAAGTTGACCGTTGCTATGGTACTGATAAACAAACCTGAATTATTAACTTTTAATAAAATAAATATTGATTTTATAACGATAAGTTGTGATGTCATTTTTTATTTTCATGACTTTCTAACGTTTATAAGGGCAGTTAATACAATTAAATTGAAGGTAGACATTGAACTATTGACCACTATGTCACATTTTTTAGCCGACCTGACATGTCAACGTCCTGAGCAACTTTCCTCACGCAGCATAACCCTAATCAGAGAGATCATACAGAACTGACAGAATCAAACTTTAATCTCTCCGCCATTTTTGTTCTACCCGCGTCCGACGCTTTTCACTGTGTAGTACGACGTCCGTTGGGAACGTATTGCGTATTACGGAGCTGATTTCAACTGCCAGTGTGAAGGCAGCGTAACAGCAGAAATATCTCTGACGCACACAAAGACACAAGAGAGTGAGCGAAGGGGTGGGATGTGAAATCTCTCAACCCCCTGTGTTGAGAACATCATTGGATTTTTAAAATGACCTCCATTAAAGAGTTCACACTATGTGTTACTCAGTCATAACCTCTTGAAATTGTTGGAACGGTTCAATTAGGGTAAAATCCAGATGAATTAGCTCTAAGAAAGTAAAAGGGATTGGTTATAAGAATCCATTTTGTACTGTTGAAGGGTTTTTTTAATCGAATCACTTTGGTAAGTAAAAAATAATTGTAGGAGAATAATCATGAGATATATTTATTCTGTTCAAAAACATATAGAAGCAGCATTTTAAGGCATCATAGACACACTCCCAACATGAAGGCTATCCCAGAATGTAAGTTAATGATGCCTCATAATGCTCATGCTTGTGATACCTAGTTTGCACAAGCAATTACAGCCAGTCCCATAATGTGCCCATTCCAATTCCCATTGTGATAAGCTTTGGAGAAAACTTAATTCAAGACGCTGATGGGCTAGGCAGAAGCTAGGCTAAACCAAATTGTTTAATTATTTTATTCAATTTATACTCCTGAAAGTAAATAAAATGGAACATTTTACCCAATATTTGTATGTTTTTTATGCAATTTAAATGCTAATAGCAAACTTTGTTGAACTTAAATCCCCTTAATTCCCACATGTCAGGGACCTAATCAAGGTTGTCTCCATGGCAACTTGCTGTGTATCACTATGACAATCCTGCGGACTGAGGCACCTAGATTATGATGCCAGGCCTAGTGTCTCGCCAGGACTACACATACATGAACTCTTACATATATATATATATAGATATGCAATCACCCATCCCATACCCCATCCCTCGCCTTCGCCGCTTTGTACCCCCAGTCTGACAGGTGGGTCTGTGACCAGTGCCTGAAATGGCTGCAGGACCGGATGGCTTGCCTGTGCTGGGCTACCTCCATGCCCCACCCATCACCCCTCACCCCTGTTGCAAGTCTTGTTCATTTAAAGTGTACTGATTGTGTGCTAATGTTGCTGAGGTATTTTCTTTTCCTGTACTCCAAGAGGAGCATAGTCTGGGGGTTGTCTTTTTTCTCTCCTCATGTCAAGCTGTATTTTTCCTCTTAAAATTTCTCACTTGTGAGACGAATAAAGGCATTATCTAATCTAATCTATCTAATCTAATATAATCTTAATTGCTGCAATTGGCAGCAAGGCAGTTTATAGGTTTTGAGCTGCCTAAAAAACACAATTCTATTGTGGTAACACATGACATCATATATTTATATGTATATGTATATATATAGATCAGCAACAGTACCTGAGGCAGAAACAGTGTATCAGATGCATTTCCAGATGGCAATGCCCTTATTTATTGACCTCATGGTCCTGATCAGCTATACAGCAGTTTTCCCTGAAAAAGACATATAACACACATTTTAAACAAAGGAACAGAGGAGGATTAAGTTCAGACACAAGGATAGTTTGGATTGCTGTTCATAAATAAGACGTTCAGGAGTTTTGGGTGGATTTCAAGACACATGAGACCATGACAGCACACAAAAGCACACACAACACTTAGCCTATACAACAATATTCACACACTTCCATTCTGCACAAGAAGAAGAATTTTCTGATTCGTCTCAGTTCCTTAAGAAGCCAACAATACCATTTATGTCAGAAGATCAAGGCTACCCAGCAGTAGTCGTAAAGCTGAACCCAGTTATATGTTTTTCAATGCCAATCTGACCTAATTTCTACTAATCCAGAGAGAAGAGCAGAGAGAAAACCTCATCTCCATACTGCAGCAGGTATAAGTATTTGAAGATTCAGACTACACACTGCACTTTATGAATTAGCTTCAGAATGACACGGTCACTGCTCCAGTAACTAGGGGATAGAAATAGAGGAAGAGGATTAAGAAAAGATAAAGAGTAAAATTTGCGAATTGGATCCATTTAAACTTTTGAGGTACTCAAGCCATATCCAGAAACCAGAATAGCATTGAGACTTGGGGTGGGCTCTTCTGACTTCTGACAACCCCCTTTCAATCACCGTAGCAGCCAACCAAAACACCCTCGTATTGCGCTGGCGAGTTTACATTGGTAAGGACCACACAAATCTAGTTTTTACTGTGAAAATGTATAGTGTCTTCTTGTGTGCCTGTGTTGTTTCTTGCTGCCAGATGGTTTGTGATACAAACAGAAGTGTGTGTTTGAGTGAATGTGTTTGTTGAGGTCAGTGTGTATTTCTCTGGATCAAGTCCAGCTTCGACAGTAAGGGTCAACAAGACTTTAAGGCCAATAAAGTGAGAGATAGAGATCCTCAGGACGACAATCTGGTGCATGAGTTTGTTCGTGTACATCAGAGAAGTGATAAAACTCTGCATTGCGGTAAGTCTACTCAACCTTGCTGTGGACTTACATAAACTAGAGTTGACCCCATTTTTCACTGCATTTCACTTTTTTGCAGCTCTGCCTCTATATCTCTGCTCCTCCTTCCAGTCTATGTCCCCTCCTTCAAACTACTACCATTAGATTCATCCCACACAATATATTTGGGCTTTTATATCAGTAATTCAAATGTGAAGTTTACTGGGGGGTGGAAAATAGGACAAAACTCAGATGTGAAAAAAAGCATCTCCAGTAGCCTAGTATTCCGATTTCTGATTATCCACTATAGATATTTAGCAAAAGATATTTTGAGTTCCCATTTCATTTCTACACTGTAAAAAAATATGTTATCACAACATATTTTCTTTTGTCAAATCAACTTTATAATAATTTATTTTGTTGAGATAACTTATTATTTTGAGTTTCTGATGATTAAATTAATCTCCTTCATTGTATTAACTCACTTTTTCCAGTTCAATCAACTTAAAATTTTAAGGCAACCAGGTTACTTACTTTTTTAAGTTAAAACAACAATATTTTTTACAGTAATCACAACATTTTTTCTTTTGTCAAATCAACTTAAATAATTTATTTAGTTCAGATAACATATAATTTTGAGTTTCTGATGATTAAATCATTCTCCTTCATTGGATTAACTCACTTTTTCCAGTTCAATGCACTTAAAATTTTAAGGCAACCAGGTTACTTACTTTTTTAAGTTAAACCATCAATATTTTTTTACAGTGTAGTAATCACAACTTATTTTCTTTTGTCAAATCAACTTTATAATAATTTATTTAGTTGAGATAACTTATTATTTTGAGTTTCTGATGATTAAATTAATCTCCTTCATTGTATTAACTCACTTTTTCCAGTTCAATGCACTTAAAATTTTAAGGCAACCAGGTTACTTACTTTTTTAAGTTAAACCATCAATATTTTTTTACAGTGTATTGGAAATTCGTAATTACTAGGTCAGGTGCGTTCAAGTCCCTTTGGTCAGAGCAAGTATATACTACTATTATTAAATGTTGAATAACGAATGTGCATCAGGCGTGTTTTTCATTTTTATTATGAAGGTGCAGTAAATAGAATTGTTATACAGTATATTCTTGTAAATGTAAAAAACTAACAACATACTTTTCAACATATTTACCATCAATTATAGATGCATCCATTGTGTTCGCCATATTTTTTTCACTGACATGCCTCCAACTCAGAAACTCAGAACTTTTTTCCAACTTGTAATTAGGACATTGCGATGGTATTCATGTGTGTTCAACTCATAAATACAATCTTTCTTCCATGAATGCACGATTAACTACCTTTTTTTGAAGACTACAGTCTTTCGAGAAAACAAGCTGTACGTAAATGACTGAAAATAGCTGCTCAAGATGGCCGCCAACTTGCCTTAAATGGACTTTCCACTGCGTTTCCCTTCTTAATGCGAGCTGTGACGGTATATAAGCATATGTGTGCTAATCAAACACAGATCTGTTACCATCTGATCCGATCGCATTAAATATCAAATCTTCTGCTCGGAAAACATTCTCCAGATGGAATATCTCAGCGGGGATCTACAGTTAAAATGTCATTGCAGTCATAACCAAAAGGTTAGTGAAAATCGATGAGAGAAACTGTGATCCCGCTGAGCAGAGCGGCAAACGTGAGTCAGCGAATGAACCGAGTGACCTTCTGCCCACTCTCTCCTTCCCTCCTACTTCTCACCTACATGATATTCGGATTCAGCAATAATAATGTGTGATAAATCTCAGCATGACGACAACAGACCCCAAGCTAACACAAACGCTAAATGTAATTATGACGCTCATATGTATATATATAATATATATACATATATTCTTGTTGTTTGTGAATGTGTTCTTGTTATCTTGGAGCAGGACATCTCCTGCAGGGTAGAAGCAGGTGGAGAGGATGGAGGAAGTGTGTGTGTGGTGGAATAGCCTGCTGAGCCTTGTATAGTCTCACTGTGAATGTTTAATCACAGGCACTTAGGAGGACACCTCCTCCACTTCACTTCCCTCACAGTGAAGGATGTGCTAGCCTGAGCTCCGTTATTAAACCACACACATCCAGCACACACACCAGCACACACACACTCTGATCTTATCTCAGCTTCCACACTGCTTATTCTCTTTTTGTCTGTCTGTCGATCTATCAACCTGTTAGTATTTTTGTCTTTAACATCACATTTTGTCTCCTCTTTTCATGTCACAATTCTTCATGTCATCTTTTCTTTCTTTTCCCGTCCCCCCCTCTCTGATGAATGTCCCCCACCCCCCGACCGTCCCATCTGCAGAATAAAGCCAATGTTTGGCCGTGAGGAGGGTGTGCATTATAATGGAATAATGAAACGGACTGACTCCCGTTCCCTCTCTCAGATAATCTTTTGTTTGAGCAAAAAGAGCGGCTGTGGAATAGATCACCAGCACGAGGCGAGTGTTAAAAAGCAAGATATCACAGCTTTGCTTTCTTTAGCTTCCTCGAGCTGGTTCACATTAACACATCCCTACAGGTAGCGCAAAACACTCTCAATCTTTTACAAATCCTTTATACGGAATATAGAGATAAGAGTGGCTTGTAACTCAGTAACTTTACTTAGCTCTCTCAAAACTGAGCAAACGGATATAGGGGGTGTGAAACAAATAACGCTCTTTGATACTAAATTAAAAAGTGGAGCGAACATGTCATTACTGAAGCATAATCATCTAAAACGTCTCCATTTATCACATTATAAAGCACAGACAGGCCTGCTTGAGAGGAACTGCAAAATTGCACCCGCAAATAGACTGGATAAGTCTGCAAACTTAACTCAATTTAGATTTTATAATATAACTATAAAAAGCACTGGCATACTCATATTAGTCATTTATGATGGAAGAGAAGATAGATGTTCACTAGACAAAGAAAAGCAATGAGTGATGACTGCTGTGAGTGAGGGGGAAGCAAAACACAAACGCATTATTCTCGTTCCCTAAACCTGCTCCCATTAGTCCAATACGTAGTCTTTTTGTTTCTGCTGCTTGTCTTTAAGGCCTGAGGCAAAGAGCAAGGTTTAAAATCTCTCCAAAGCCCAGCACTGTTGCACTGAGTTGAGGAAGACTACGGGGGTTTTAACTGCACACCCAGACAGAGAGAGTGAGTGAGCACAGGAGTGTCTGGATTAGAAATGCTCCATTGTTCAGTCTGATGGAATCTATAATTTTGCATGCGCACTATCTACTCTTGTTAGTATAATTGAGAGCGCAGACAAAGACACAAGAATAATCACTGCCCACACTGTCTTTGTCTGTCTCTGCTGACAGATTGCTTCATAGATAGTGCTGAGGCATATAGCATCAAATGTTTACAGTTTATACAATATCATTTTCTATTAATGATATAAATAAAACAGTTTTGGGAATAATGCTGTAACCTTATTTGGACATTAGTTTCCTAAAGATCATGCGATTTTGTACCCAGAAATTCATAGATTTGCTCTTTCTATTTTTTTTTTCTTAATTAGCACTCAAAACTGTACACTGAACTCTCTGTGAGCCATTTAGCAATATGAGAAAAAATACAATAATACTAATACTAATAAAAGAAGATTGGGTTTTGATTTTTTTTTTTTTATAAATTAAAATTTCATTAAATTGGAGATGGTTCTCACTGCAGAATATGAAATCGACAGGGAGGAGTCGGATCCAGATCCAAATTTCTCCCACCTTACATATACCTAAACCTCCCCAGCTCCACCCCCTGATCCCTAAACCCACCCCTAAACCTACCCAGCCCCACCCCCTGATCCATAACACCACCCCTAAACCAACCCAACTCCACCCCCTGATCCTTAAACCCACTCTAAACCTACCTAGCTCCACCCCCTGATCCCTTAACCCACCCCTAAACCTACACAACTCCACCCTCTGATCCCTAAACCCATCCCTAAACCTACCCAGCTCCACCCCCTGATCGCTAACCCCACCCCTAAACCTACCCAGCCCCACCCCCTGATCCATAACACCACCCCTAAACCAACCCAACTCCACCCCCTGATCCTTAAACCCACTCTAAACCTACCTAGCTCCACCCCCTGATCCCTTAACCCACCCCTAAACCTACACAACTCCACCCTCTGATCCCTAAACCCATCCCTAAACCTACCCAGCTCCACCCCCTGATCGCTAACCCCACCCCTAAACCTACCCAACTCCACCTAAACCCACCCCTAAACCAACCCAACTCCACCCCCTGATCCTTAAACCCACCCTAAACCTACCTAGCTCCACCCACTGATCCCTAAACCCACCCTAAACCTACCCAACTCCACCCTCTGATCCCTAAACACATCCCTAAACCTACCCAGCTCCACCCCCTGATCGCTAACCCCACCCCTAACCCCACCCAACTCCACCCCCTGATCCTTAAACCCACCCTAAACCTACCCAACTCCACCCTCTGATCCCTAAACACATCCCTAAACCTACCCAGCCCCACCCCCTGAGCCATAACCCCACCCCTAAACCTACCCAGCTCCACCCCCTAATCCCTAAACCCACCCCTAAACCTACCCAGCTCCACCCCCTTATCCCTAAACCCACCCCTAAACCTACCCAACTCCACCTAAACCCACCTCTAAACCTACCCAGCCCCACCCCCTGATCCCTAGACCCACCCCTAAACCTACCCAACTCCACCCGTCAGATCTGGATCCGACTCCGCCCCCTGGATCTCGTGTACTACAATGAGGTGCTACTGTTAAATTGATCAAAAGTTTGGATTTCTGTTGAAGTTGTTCTTTTGAGGTTTTTACTCATCACAAAAAATATTAAGCAGCACATCTTTATTACATTGATAATACAAATAAATAAAAAATATAAAGCACCAAATTAACATATTAGAAAGGATCATGTGTCACTGAAGTAATGTTTTTTGTTTCACCCAGTCCTAGTTGATACTATCAATAACAACAGTATAAGATTATCAGAAAAGGATGATGAATTATAGGACACTTTAATTTTGTCACAGATTCTGTGTAAATGTTGTCATGGAATCATGAGAAGTGTCAATAACAAAATAGTATACAATGCCACTTTCATAATAATGAATTGTTTTTTGTTTATATGTACATTCACTGTCTCTTGGACTTGGAATAGAAAACAACTTCCTGCCACAACGGCCACCAAATATTTTACTCTTTTAACAGTCCCCACCCAGACACACTTCCCTCCAACAGCCAACCAACCCCCCACACGCGCACACACACGGACGCACAGAAAACTTCTCAGGTATCAGAAAATAATGGCTCCTCCCTCAAGTTCTCCCTCTCTCTCTACCCTGACATCTTTCTTTTCCTTTTGTTTGGTGTGATCTATAGGCTCACTTCTTTTATTCTTTCTCTTTTATTCATCAAACACCTTGTTTGAACAAGGGAGCAAGGGTGCTCTTTTTTCCTTTCATAACAAGTGTAATTCTTCTCAGTCAACACACCTAAGGAATATTTTACTAAAAAAAAGTGCTGAACTGAACTCGAGGTGAAAACACAGCAGGTCATTTTTCAAACAGTGCTGATGGTAAAAATCTCATTGAATGTGTCATCTCGATAAATCCCTTCCCACCGTAACAGTGTTGACCTTTTTCTTGTGCCTGTGAAACTAATTTAAGATCCCTTTAATAGTCCATCTACATTCATTGCTAATTGGTGCATGTCCCTGTTAACAATACCCTAAGCCCTGAACCCACTGAAACCCACCCTGCCCACAGGCAAATCTCCCCATTTCTCACATTCTTCCATGGATTCCCAACCGGGAATGACCAACTTAGCTTGAGATGAGAGGGACTTGAAAGCTGTAATGAAACGCCCTTGGGAATAAAAGAAGATAAGAGGGAGTGACAGAGCACAAGAGAGAGACCGACAGTGAGAGAGGTTAAGAGTTTAAAGAGGAGACTTTATAAGAAGCTTATCACCACAGGTACTGAAGTATTCACATGTTTTTGTTACTCGTATGACGGATCACTGCATGAAAACGTTATATGCACACCAGGATGGGAAGATTAACATCATCTTTTCCAAGGAAGGAGGTAGAAAAACAAGCAGCTAAAGATTCGCATCAGTGGAACATGAAAATACTGACCAGGGTATATGTCACGATTCCTGTCTTGTGTTTTCCTTGTCTTGTGTGGACTTTAGTTATTTCCTGTTTCTGTGCCATGTTTTGTAGTTTTGTAGTTTTTCTTGTTTATAAGTTTCCCCAGGTGTTCTGATTTACCACGCCCCCTTGTTCCCTCGTTTAGCTTGTTTGTCTGTGTATTTAAAGCCCTGTGTTTCAGTTGTTGGGTGTCGGTCGATGTTTCACTGTTGCGTTGTTTCTAGTTCTGAGTCTAGTTCTGAGTTCTTGTTTCTGAGTTCTTGTTTCTGAGTTCTTGTTTCTGAGTTTTGTTCTGAGTTACTGTTTCTAAGTTTCTTTGGTTTCCGTGGATTTCCCTTTTGTTTGTCTATTATCTTTATTAAACCATTGTGCTGGCATTTGGATTCCTCCTTGCCTCATCGTTACAGTATATTACATAGACATGAAAAAAAATTATGAACATGTTTTGAAAATGTTTATCTAAAGTTTTACTGTATATATATATATTTTTTTTTGGCAACACCAATTCAGCCCAATTTTAACCCTTAGCTATATTGCTTATTAGCATGCATACTACTAGGATATTGGCTGTTTATTAGTACTTATAAACATATATTAATGCCCTGCATGCCCATATTCTACATCCTTTAATCCTATACCCAATACCTTAAGAACTATGGAATGCCAAAGCTGACTTAATTAAAAATAAATAAATACATAAATAAATATATACAAAGAAATGTAAAAAAGCAAAAATACATAAATGAATACATAAATAAATATACAAAGAAATGTAAAAAAGTAAAAATAAATTAGTATTTATACTTTTATTTCCTTATGTATAATTGTATTTTTCACACTTTTATTGTTTTATGTTATTTTTACATTTATTCATTTATTTTTTTCCACATTTTATGCATTTATGTTTTTATGTCTACATTTATTTATTTATTTATTTCTACATTTCTTTCTCCTTATGCTAATGAGGGGGGGGGGGGTGTTTTAACTCAGAAATCAGCAATCGAGCTCAGAGTAGCAGTGCCAAAGCTGCCACTCTGTATTTATTTATGTATTTTTGCGTTTTTACATTTTTTCGCATATTTATTTATGTATTTCTTTATTTTTAATGAAGTCAGCTTTGGCATTCCATAGGATTGGACACCAATCTAAAATTTGACCTTTTTATTTTAAAATTATATCACAAATTTGTAAAAATAAATAAATAAAAATAAAAGTGAAATTATGTCATTTTCATGTTAGTGCCTCAGTAAAAAAAGTCACAAAATTCACAAAATAGCAAAATTGTTGAGATATTCAATTCTATTTCAATCGATTCTCATCTTGATTTTATTTTTGTTTTAGCTTTGTTTAGTTTACTATGTAACATGAAAATAAGAGTCCATTTCATTAACAGGAAAATAATGTTGATTAACAAATACTGGTAATAGAGTATATAATGTATATTTATCAATATTTTAATGTATTTAAAATAAAATATATTAGAGTAATATGAAATAAACATAAAAAAATCAAAACAAAATTGAAAAGTTTACACTTATAAAAATAACTAAATTCTGAAAGCATATCTAACGGCCGGCATGAGTCCAGCAGGGGTCCCTTCCCGATCCCATCCCCCTCCCCTCCTTATTTCCTGTCACCTCTGTCCTATCCATAACAGTGTCACAAAGCCCAGCCAAAATAAACCCTTTTTTCATTATTTTAAACACCCACCTCATATTTAAACTACAATAGCTCAATAAATCATGTCAAACTTCAAAAACTCTGTTAAATGTTTCTCCAGCGAGAGACAAAAGGAAGTCCTATCATATACACACCCTGACAGCATGGGTAACCATTCCCTTATATGACTAGTTCTGAAGATCTTCAAAGGACAGGAGATATTAACTATCCATTAATCCAAATGAAGTGACAGGACTCCTCCCTCATGTCTCCGGGCTCCTGACCGTGCCTGTGTTCGGCTGAGCTCAATGAGCCGGTAATGAGTGGATGATGCTTTAAACGCAGACCACCGGTGTGTCTGACCCCCCATCAACCCGAGATAGCCTGAGTGTGGCGTTATCATCATCATTTCTGTTCGTATTCAGTTGCTTTTTTATTAGCACATGAACAAATATGGCCAAACCAAAAGTGTGACTCATTTATCACACTCAATATCATGTAGTGAGTAATGCTAGTGCTAAAAATACTATAAGAAGGCTAATTTGTTCATATCTTTTAATCAATAATGCGACTTTATTGGGAGTCTGTTTACCACCGGTCAAAGTGGAGAAGGATTTGCAGCTATTTCCTCTGGGACCACCAGACCAGTTTCCTCTCTTTTGTTCAATAACGCACCATGACCTGGAATGCGGTGTTATCTAAGCCCTTGCAGACGTGTTAATGATAGTGATGACGAAAGAACAAAAAGGAGAGATTGATAATACACCAGGGTGACATCCCATGGTAATCTCTTTGATGAATTAAGAAACCAAAATTAAGGGTAATTTTACACTTATAGCAGTCTTTAACACATCAGAGAGGTGTGCAAAAAATGTCACAGATTTTATATGTTTTTTGATGTTTGACATCAAAGTCTGCATGAAAAAAATGGTCCAGGGATCGAACAAAGCTTGAAGTTACACTCTAATCCCATCATGCCATGCATACATATCTACAACCACAGGTTGACATCAAGCAATAGTAGATTTGTGTTTGATTTTATTCTCAAAATCCTTGGGGGGGACCATTCAAATCTCTCTCTTTCAGAAGGCTGCTGACCTGAGGATGAAGTTGGATCAGGACTAGTCCAGCCGAGAGCCTAACATGTCTCAAACGAACCCCTCTAAGCAGTGCAATGGCCATACTGTATGCTCCTCAAAGGCTTTCCCATCTCCAACACAGAGCTTAGCATATCTCGTCTGCTGCTCTCACGCGACCCATTTAAACCTCTCGAAGGGGCAAACGAAATCTGCTGTTCCATAATTACGCCAGTAAAGCCAACTGTGCCGAGCTGTGGGGAGCACATCAAGACCGCAGGGGACCAAAACGCTTTCTCTCAATGTCAATGTCAAAAAAACAAAAAAGTCACATGATATTCTGACAAAAATTTTATAATTCTATCCTCCTCTTTTATTTTATCCACAATTCTAATATGTAGTTGTGTTAATGGTGTATTAGTAAAGCATTCAATCAAAAATGCCAATATTAACGACTATTTGGTTACCGTCTATTATTTCAGGGAAATATGTATGGGAAAATAATGACTCTATATTTTTAAACACTATATGTTTTTTTAATGAATTAACTTGCTGCATTCTAAAAAAAGCTGGGTTGTTTCAACCCAAATTTGGGTCAAATATGGACAAACCCAAATGTTGGGTTAAAAAATGCAATTAAAAAATGTACAGTTGATAGTGAAAGTTGAAGTTGGGTTGAAATTAGAAATTACGTTTTTAACCCAACATTTGGGTTTGTCCATATTTTACCCAAGTTTGGGTTCAAACAACCCAGCATTGTTTAGAGTGAAGGGTATTGGCAAGAGTAAACAGTAATAGTAAATACTATGTGGGGAATGTGTTTTTTTTTTTAATCATTTTGCTGTTATTGCCATTTCATACAAAGCAATAAGCCTGTGAGACCATGTGTTACAGTGATTTTACAGTACCTCGATACATCACATCAAGCTTAAGACCACCTCTTACCAGTGGTGAAATTACTGTAACACAAGGCTTCTCATAGCTTATTGCTTTGTTTTTTTTGTTTTTTTTTCAGGTGTGTTCATCAGATTGCAGAAACCCATGTCTATCCTGATGTTACACACCCACACACAATTCATCGCCATCATCCTAATTCATCTAGATGCCCAGTCATTATCAGGTTAGAGGCAGTGAAGTTGGGGGAAATGGAGTGTAAATGGGGCTAATTTGTGTCCTCTGTCTGGGGAAAATGGAGTGATGACATGCAGGAAGAGAAGAGGAGGAGGAGGAGGAGGACCGCAGATGGGTCCTCACACTGATCAGAGGGGAAAATGTTTGGCTGAGGGGCTCACGATTTACACACTTCCAATGACACGCTTGAACAAAGAGTGCCAGTCTGGGGGAATCTGAGAGGGGGAAATGGGGAGGGCAAGAAACAAAAGGATGAACGCGGATGAATATGTCTGGATGCTGCTCTTCTCTCAAACAAAGCTAAAATTACTTTAAAAAAAAGAAAGAGACAACTTAAAAAACTTGTGTTGAGGTCATCCCTGAAACAGCACCAAATTTGAAATCTTTACACTGCTAATATTCATGAGGCAACATAAACATCCAAGGTATTTCCATACATGTGCTGTGCAAGTCAATTAGCATTTGAGGAACGAGGGAGGGGAAATAGTGGATTCAGAAACAGCTGTAGACACTTATGTGTGATGTTACATACACGTCATGTCCTGATTGACCAAAAACAACTACTTGAGATCTGATCGTTAAGCGCATTTCTCAAATAAATGCAACATGATAACAAAATAAGGTTAAAGGGATAGTTCACTTTGAAATGTTTTAGCTTACCTCCAGGGCATCCAAGATGTAGGTGTCTTTGTTTCCACAGTATTTACATTTTTGATATTTTTAGGTCAAACCGTTTGTGTCTGTCAGTCATAAAATGGAAGTATATGGGGTCCACCTCAAAGAGCATGCACAGAGAAGTCCAAATTAAACATGATTTAATGACTCGTAAACGTAAGTACACATTGATGGCCTAAGACACAAAACGAGCGGTTTGTGTGAGAAAACGAACAGTATTTATATTGTTTTACCTCATTCAATCATTGTTTACACAGAGATTTCGGCAGTTTTACCTTTCACTGTGAAGATCTAAACATATTTAGATATACAAGAAACCGCAATGGAAGACGATTTCGAAACATCAACAGACAACGCTGAATTTTTTTTGCAACCTCGCGAGAGATCACTTCCGGCACTTTCTGGCGCATGCGCAGACCGAAGCGTCCGTGCCTTCAGATCACTTGGACGTGACTGTGATTACAAGAGGTAAAAACTATATAAATACTGTTCGTTTTCTCACAAAAAAAAAAAACGCTCGTTTCGTGTCTTAGGCCATCAATGTGTACTTACATTTACGAGTCATTAAATCATGTTTAATTTGGACTTCTCAGTGCATGCTCTTTGAGGTGGACCCCATATACCTACATTATATGACTGACAGATAACAATGGTTTGACCTAGAGGTAAGCTAAAACATATCAAAAATGAATTTCAAAGTGAACTATCCCTTTAATAAGTTTTAAAAAATCGTATGAAATTAAAATATTAAAATAACACAATTATGAAATAATAAAGGTTCATTGCAACAAAAATTAAAAATTATTGTTATATTGATTCATTGCCATATATATATGAAATTTGTAGTTTTAATCATCAGATTTCAAACCACATCCAAATGGATATTTTGGTTTGTAAAAATCTTTTTTTTTTTTGGACAACAACCAACTAAATGGATCTGAGATGGAGACTGAGTGACAAAAAAATGCCTGTCTTTGAAGCGTGATTCAAAACTATGTTTTCCCTATGAGCACCACAGTACAACACGCCAAGCCATTCACTGACCTTAAGTCCAAGACACCAAAATTCCAAGAAAAAAAATCCAAAAAAATCCAAGACACCATATTTCAGAGAGAAAAGACTTGTAAAGTTCACATTTTTTCTAATGTCTGGTCCACAGCACTGTGGCAAGCTCAGGTTGAACAAACTCTCAATGCACACATGAGGGTTGCAGAGAGAATGGCCACTAATGTTGACAGTTCACACATCCAGAACGAGCACAAGCACTTATAGCTCTGGGATTCCTGCTGCTGACAGTGAATGAGAGGTAGGATTATGCTTTGGCTTGGAGCCCAGGGCTCTTCTCATCTGGCAGGAAGCCCCAATGGAAAGGAAAAGAGGGGTGGAGGAGCCACACCGGTGCTACAGCCCTTCCTCAGCACACCTGAGACCAACGGACAGAAACTTCTACAGCTGATGAGAACAACCTACAAGCCCTGACAGGTCTAGAGAGAGAGGAAATGAATGTGTTCATAAGGCCTCAAGCCATCTTTTAAGGCCTGCGAGACTTCATTTGAGAAGGAGGGGTAATCGTGAGTTGCCGGGATTCCGTCATTCTCTCATTCTTTGACTCTCTTATTCTCTTGCTTCTTTTTTGCACCTGCGTCAACAAGCAGAACCTCACAAACAATGTGCTCCTTTAAGAAACGAAAGAAGAGAAGAAAAAAAAAGAGTTGGGAGTTGAAAGACTCGGGCCCTGAAAGGGCAGAAATGTCACACGCAAACAACAGAGAGACAAAAAAGGTACAAAAGCAAAGACAGACAGAAAGCTCTTGAGAAGTATAGCTTTCAGAATATTCTAATTTCAGGCTAATGTTGGATAAAACAAAAAAAATAAAAACAACGAGGATAAATATGATTCTGTAATGAGGGATAAAGATAATAAAATAAAATATTGGTTCACTGCAACACAATAAAAATAACATATTTAGTAATGAGATCAAATAAAATATTGGTTCATTGAAACACAATATAAGGTTACATTTGTAAAGAGAGATAAAATAAAATATAAAAACAGGTATGAAAATAATCATTGCGACAATAGAAATAAAAATAATTTCGAGACAAAATAATGAAAATAAAATACTACAATGTATGAAAAAAATAATGGTTTATTTTTCAACATTGTGCCATTCTCTTATTTGACCTTTACAAGAAGTGTCCATACCCTCCATGATTTCTTTACAGTGGGAAGGCAATGAATCTTATCTCTTCATCATGGTATTTTGTGTCTGTGTGTGTGTGCTAGTGACACTCAGCCTATTACCAGAGCCTTTTACCAGAGAGACACAATAGAGCTGTTTCTAAAGCACACATATGCCACCGGCCAATTCACTACAAATCAATACCCCATTACCATATCAGTGCCAGACACTATTTAGTGAGTGAGAGTTACTGCTGACCAACTTCAACGTCTAAAAACCACCTCCATCTCACACACATAGCGCCAATGCATGGCCAAAAAACACTCACACTCACATACCCAACCATATACACTGTAGTCCTCTATTTCGCCCCCTCAGCAGGCTGTCATGTCCCACAGAAGGTGTCTCATCAAAGTGCGTCAGCAGTGAACACACTTTACCAGACTGCTAATGAGAAGACTGCTCATTCTGCCAAAATCAGCCAATGAATGATTAGCATTAGCAGTTAAGCATTTTTTTATATACATCAGAAGGACATCTGTATGTAACGTTTAACAACTCAAAGTTCCCTTCCCAGTCAACAAAACCATTTGTGGAATCTACAAAATGTAGATATTGCCATAGTTTTGACATCACGCCCATAAATGAGCACATAAACAAATGACTGCCCACATTTACGAACATCCATTAAGTATAAAGTCAAGATGGCTTAAACGAAAACATCTTCATCCACTGAACTTTTAATTATTTTAAGGCAGTCTTGTTGTTTAGGAGCTAGGAGTTTAGGAGAAAGGTATGGTCAACAATAGTATGCAATGCTATGTTACCTACTAATTCCCGACTACCATCTGATAAATCTGAGGCTGTCAAAAAACAAAAAAGACATCAAAAAAATATAAAAGTATCATAAAAGTGGTCTTCTGAAGCCATACAAAAGCATAGTGTGAAAAAAAAACATTAATACATCAGCTAAGTATTGCTTACATAACAATAGTATGCACTGTTATGCAATAAAGAAAACAAAAAAGGCCCAGAACAGAGCCTTGAGGTACCCCGCAGGTGACGAACAACAAATGCGAAAGTGCTGTACAAAATATGTACAGCACTTTAGCAAATATTTGTTGTTTTTAAAGTGCTATAGAAATAGCTGTAACTTGCCTGTTGGACAACAACCTTGACTAACATTATAGTGAACCACATGGGGAAAATCAAATTCAATATTACAGTAGAATATGGCTACACTATGCCACAGATTATACACTATTACTATAGTTCTAGTTTAGTTAAATATAAATAAAAAGCCAGGATTCCAACATTACTTCTGTGATATTTTTTATGTTACCCTGCCTGGAGGTCTTTCACCAGCAAGCTCACAAAAAGAAAATGTGCATTCAGAGTCTAATGTTTTTCAAATAGGACCATGGTGCCCCCAGGCACTACGTTTGTGTGACTTTATATTACTGCAATCCTCTGACCCTGCTGTATGTAAAAACCATGTTGAAGCTTCATAGCCTGGGCATTTATGCCGCATGTTGCTGGAACCAGAGAAAAAGCTTTTGTTGAAAGCAAGAGGCTGCTTTCATCCACACAACCTCTCCTCTGTGCCAAAGAAGCGGAAGGAGCTCAACAAAACCTGCACCCGCACGCCACAAGGCAAGAATGAAGACACTCAAGTCTCTACTTAAAAAAGCTAATTTAGAGGGAAAAAATAGACCAGCATGCAACTGCAGTCATTCCTTTCAGCCTGAGACCAGATCTTTTCCAGGTCAGTAGAGGATATTGAGAGAACCAATCTATTCTCCCCCGTTGACCCATGCTGAAGAGGAGTCTCTTTTATGCTCCAACTGAAAGGATGTTAGTAACATATAGAGGAACATGTTGGATCAAGTAGCATTGGATAGTTCGCCTACAAAATTTTGTTATCATTTACATGGGACACAAATGTGACTTTTTGAAAAAAATCTAGATATTCTTTTTAATAAAGTGAAAGTTAAGACGGATTGAGGCTGTAAAGCTCAAAAATGACAACAAAAAAACTATAAAGGTATCATAAAAGTGGTGTTCTGAAGCCATACAAAAGCTCAGGTTGAGAAAATAATTTTTTTGAAAATAATAATAAAAATATATCAATAATGCTTCAATATGATTTGAGACAACAATTTAAGACTCTTACAAATAAAAAAAATAAAAAATAGCATTAGAAATCATCGAAAATTAAACTCACTCAGTTAAGATATACAAGATATATATATATATATATATATATATATATATATATATACATATATATGTGTGTGTATTTTGTTGTTTTTTTTTGTAAAAATATTAGGGCTGTTAAATCATTAATCATGATTAATCACATCCAAAATAAAAGTTTTTGTTTACATGACATATGTGGGTGCACTGTGTATAATTATTTTGTATGTATATAAATACTCACACATGCATGTATATTTAAGAAAAAAATATTATTTATATATAAATATTCATATTTATATATAATATAAATTATACATAAATCTATATACAGTATATGAACATATTTATTAAATATATACAAGCATGTGTCTGTACTTATATATAAAATAATCATACGCAGTGCACCCACATATATCATGTAAACAAAAACTTTTATTTTAGATGTGATTAATCATGATTATTCATTTGACAGCCCTAAAAATTTTTTTTTTTGTCCATACAATAAAGTTCCTTAAAGTTTGAGTTGTTTTAGACCCCATTTACTTTCATTATTTGTCCAAAAACATTTTTCAAAATATCTTTTGTGCTCTGCAGAAGAAAGAAAGTAATAGAGGTTTGGAACAACATCAGTGTGACCAATGCCCTCAAGGACAGACTACCTCTTTTCTTTGAGACTGATACTCACAAAAATTTAGCAGAATGGAAAGGTTCAGGTTAATCCCCAACAACCCCCTTTCTCTCTTTGCAACCCTCCCTATCACTCTTTCTTCAACATTATTCTTGTTAATCACCTCGTTAAAGTCGTTAAGTGAATGCGCAAGTGATCTCTGGTTTGCCTGCAGTTGTGTGGCCTGTCTCAACAGGCTTGTGGTCTGAAGATCTTCAAAGATTAAAGTGATCCGAAAAGTGTCAGATCAATGCTTTTGTAGTGACAGGTCGATTGAAAAGGTAAAACGGTTGTGGATTTTACTTGATAAATGTTGAGACTAAAATTGTTTAACAAATGATCGATGTAGAACTTTCTGCGACCCCCTCTCACACAGATCACCAAACTAGTCTTTAAATACACACGTGCATACTTCATATCCATATGTGCACCACTACTTTGTTTGAGTTTTGGCTTTGCAGTAATCACTTCCTCATGGAAAGGGACTTCAGAAACAGTGCAATGTGCGAGTGTCTTCCTGCCTTCAGGTTAGAAATGTAATTTTTCTGGTTCTACAGGATTTAAAGAAGAAAAGACGCCTGTTGCATTACATCCATTACGAATGGATATGACATTTGAACGTCAGAAAGACATTCTCATACACACCCTTACTGTAGGCATGTTCTTATAAACAAAAGTACAGTACTTGGAAAAACTCCTGCCTTTAATAGAGGTTAAAGGGGAAAGGTCTGACACTGTGGCCTTAGAGGAAAGATGGTATACCATAAATGTTTGAATATAAAATGTCAACCCCTCTCGAATAGCAAAAGCTACACACACACACACACCAACATTTTTAAAAAGCCACAAATGTATGTATGCTAATTCATTTTTTTCCCCACTACCCCCCTCCTCTTCTCCTCCTGGGGGTCTACGCTAACGCTTAAACAATCACCGTCAACTGCTAATATTGAAAGAGGAGGACATGCTGAATGAATAGAGGACAAACACACATTAGCAGGAGAAAATGGGGAATATCTGTCAGGTCTCGCACACATCTATGAGGATTATAATACCTCAATCAACACAGAATGTTCCTGGTGGGTTTACAGAAGCCAAAACGTCACAGATAATCCATAAGGTTTTTATGCATTTTATTTTGTTTCATCCATTCAGTCATAAGCTGTCAGAGAAAACTGTATTTTATCGCTGCTTGAAAAAACATCATGAAACTATTTAGTATCCGAGTTTAGAAATGCATAAGATATAAATACCTTGGGAAAACTCTCCAAACAACTTTCTATAACATTCAAATTCAGGTGGATGTCAGGTCTATACAAGAATATATTGCAATTCACATATTTATTTAACTTTTCTGACCCATTTTAAACAATCATACCAATAAAAGACCAGAATATTGAAACAGTACAGAATAAATCAAAATCAAAAATACAATAAAAACAGTAATATTGTGGAATATTATTACAATACAGTCAAAATAACTTTCTATTTTTATATATTTTTAATATATTCCTGTGATGGCAATACACTCTTCCTGATCCCAAACCTTTAAGGGCTAGCATATCTCTCGTTCAAACAAATGTAATACACATAAAACCTTGCTTTCACTCTTCATCTCCTCATCTATTTCATTAGCTTCGTTAATGTATACTTTAAACATGCTGTGGTGGTGCTGTGACCCATTTAAGCCAAATCTCCCCCCCCCACACACACACAGCTTCTCTACCCCCCACATTTCACCCTGATGCCCTCTGCTCCAGTGGGGTAGAAAAAGCAAGAAATGCCCTGAGGGTCAGAGAAGCCATTCTGTTACTTAGTTCCACTTAACACACTTACAGAGCAAAGCCAAACAACATTATTGCCTTATTTAGCCATCATATATACACACAAGCACACTTCTATACAAATATAGTATATTATCAGACTACTGAAGTGTTATAACACATGACTAATGACACACACTCATGCTTGAACACACATGCCCCATTTTACTTGAATAACCAATACCGCAAGGTCTGCAATTCCCAAAAGAATCTCCTGTATTTTACATTTCTACATTTCAGTGTCTTGATTTACCTGCTCAGTATTTGAATAACAATCTTATCTGCTACTTATTGACCTAAACCACAAAGCTACTGCGCATGGAAATCAATCTGACTGTGTGATAGCACAGCAGCCCGTTTTAAAGTGAGTTTATTGAGTCTAATAATCCATAGATTAAAACGCATATGACAGATGCACATGATAAAGTCCAGATATGAGCTCTTAAAGGAGACAGGTAGTCTCTGTCCAGCCTGTTCCTGAGGGGGGAGGCCAGTTATATCGTGGCGTGAGAGTGTGGTTCATTGTTTGCAGCTATAGTGAAGTATGCAGGAGTCTTTGTTCGGCCCGTCTGAGTTCCTCCACAGCGCACTCTAAGTTTATTCATTCATAAAGACACTAGACCACTGAGAGACCTCAGGCGACTGCATCTCTGTCTGACTGGAAACAGCCGAGACCCACAACAGTGACCCCGTGAGCCTAGACAACCCAGAGGAAATGTTGGTGATCCAATGCTTCAAGGTCTTTCTTTCAGTTCTGATGGTTCTCAAACACATCGAATGTGTCGTATTTGACTTAGCTGTCTTTCAAGTGTTATCTCTAGTATCTTTCCTCAGAATCTCATCACAATGAATCAAATTCCACAGAACTGTAGACCACACACAAACACATTCCTACACAGAAACACACACTTGACTGGAACTGCTTTTGTGTTTTAGTGTAAAACTTTTAAATGAGGCATATAAGGTACCACAGGAAACAATTCAGAGTGACTCTTGCACACACCAAATCTCTGAGTATTGACAGATACATTCAGAACTAATACTGTTAATACTAAAGTCAATTTGTGACAGAACAGCAAAAACAGAGAGCAAACTGGGAAGATTGACTCCGTCCAGTGAGAAAATTCACACGCACACACAAAGGCAGCATGTGTGAGAGAGAAAATACACTGACGGATCCTCCTCCTTGGCTTCCAAACATTTCTGTCTGGATGAAGGGTTTTACAACCACAGAACCATTTGTTTTAGAGACCTCTCAAAGCAAACCCCACATACACTTAAACACACAGCTAACTGATTGTCCAACATAAGACAGAATTTCAAAGCCTCTATGGTGAGTAAACCTTATTAACCTAGCAATGTGGCATTTATCACTGTCAGCCGTCCACTCGAGCACAGGCACATGGGACCCAGAGACGGTCCAACAGACAGACACTAATGTCTAATTGCAAAGACATCTCTGAAAAACAGTAAACAGCATGGAAATACAGCTGTTAGTGTGGCATACCTCACAGGTAAATCCTAGGTCCGTTTTTGTTACTCAGTAAAGTATCCTTACATCAGCAATTTGAGTATCTCCTAGCGCATTTCAAACAGGTAATGCCTTCTCCAAGTACTGGACGTAATCCTGCGTGTCTCTGTGTTCCTCATCTATTAGAACTCCACAACACACTCACTCCAACCATGTGAGGATGAGTCTGTCCACTGAGAGTGCAGAAAGGGGTGTGTGTGCGCTCGCTCTCTCTCTCTCTCTCTCTCGCTTTCTTTTTCACCCATTTGCTCAACCCTCCCCGTTCCTCCATTTGCTTCTCCTCCCCCTTTCTCACATCCCCCTCTTTCTCTCTTTCTCATTTCACCTCCTCTGGATCAACAGTATCTGCCAGCACGCAGCCTGGGTCTTTGCCCCTAAGCTTTGAGACACCCCGTTTCCTTTTAAATTGCTTGCCTGTGAGACCCTAAGATAACGCACTTGTGTACACAAGTCCCACACAAGCACAAACATGCATAACATGTGTGACACATTTGAATTATTTTACTATAAAGTAAAAAAATAACTATTTATTTTATTGGAATGCAATTAATAAAAAATATTGTTGGTTTAACTTAAAAATAAGTAACCTGGTTGCCTTAAAATTTTAAGGTTGATTCAAATGGAAAAAGTGAGTTAATCCAATGAAGGAGATTGATTTAATCATCAAAAACTGAAAATAATATGTTATCTGAACTAAATAAATTATTTAAGTTGATTTGACAAAAGAAAAAATGTGATAACAAATCTTGAAAATATTTTTTTTACAGTGTACAGTACAGTAATAAAAATTCATGCATCATGTTATTATGTGAGAAAATATATAAAATGAAATACAATTTTAACTTTAAAACGGTATGTTGTGGTATTATGTAAGAAAAATAATATTTCATTGCAACATAATTGGGTAAGGTTATAGTTAAAACAAATTATAGCTTAAAAAAGTTTTAATAAAAACTTTTTACTGCTAAAGTTTTATGTACACTGTAAAAAAAATATTGATGGTTTAACTTAAAAAAGTAAGTAACCTGGTTGCCTTAAAATTTTAAGTTCATTGAACTGGAAAAAGTGAGTTAATACAATGAAGGAGAATGATTTAATCATCAGAAACTCAAAGTTATATGTTATCTGAACTAAATAAATGATTTAAGTTGATTTGACAAAAGAAAAAAAAATGTGATTACTACACTGTAAAAAAATTATTGTTGGTTTAACTTAAAAAAGTAAGTAACCTGGGTTGCCTTAAAATTTTAAGTTGATTGAACTGGAAAAAGTGAGTTAATACAATTTAATAATCAGAAACTCAAAATAATAAGTTATCTCAACTAAATAAATTATTATAAAGTTGATTTGACAAAAGAAAATATGTTGTGATAACAAATCTTGAAAATATTTTTTTACAGTGTACTTATGCTTTGGGAAAATTGTATGTAATAAAAAATAAATAAAAAAACACCAATAAAGTATTTCCATGTCATGTCTATTTTAAAACCCATGCTTTTTGTCAGATTTTAGAAAGTAAGCATTTTCAATGTTGCATTGATTGAACTATCAACACCAAGATATACAACAATGCAATCTATTGAACAAACTTTATCTCCCTCACAACCTCATTTGTGTAAAATTGAATATGGTGTCTAGCCTGCCTGACCAAAGTCCATAACACATTACATATCAGGCCTATAGAGAGAACATTGCCTGTTTTCCCTTTGGATTTATGGCTGAAAACAGAGATATTGTGCAATGCTGTGGGTCATATTCGCCTCTGGCTAGTATATCAGTGGGAGAGGGGGGGGCGTGGGAAACTCCACACTGATCCTAGTTGTTGGAGATCAGGGATTTAACCCACGGCAAGCTGCTAAGAGCCGACCCTGCACAAAGAACTAGTATTATTATTTCAGAGATCCCACTGTAAATGGTGGTCAATGAGTAACCAGTGCTTATAAAACCTACTGAATAGAACCAATAGGAGTATGTATGCATGTGCATTCCACAGAACTAACCCCTTCATGCTGTTGTGTCACACTAATGATCAGATTATACTCAGCCTAGACAAGGGGGAAAAAATGTACAGCCTCTGTCTGGGTTTCAAACCAGTTTAGATATATGCTTACATATTTATAGACATGCACAATCACAAGCGGATATACACCGTCACAGGCTTAGAGACGAGCAATCAGTGACAAACAGAAACATTAGGCTGGTTGTCACTCTGGTAAAGTGTCTCTGGGTCAGGCCTGAAGTTTGCCATTCACAATCATTTCTGATTAGGGAACTAACGGATCTTTTCTTTGTCATTTTGAACCAGTTCACTAAACCAGACTGAATGATCCCTTTATGAAATGTACTGATTTACAGGCATTATTCGCTTCTCTCGACTGGATAATTGAATCAATGTTCTTCAGAGCCAAATTGAGGAACAGACTCAGTTTGTTCCTTACACAAGGCTTCAGAAGTCCGCCATCCTTTTTTTAAGCTCGAACCCTTCAGGGCATTACAATATATTTCAATTTGAAGAGATTTTAAAGGGATGTGCATCATCGGACAGCCCCTGCTGGTTTTAAGGTGCATTCTCCTGAAATGCATCGACCGTGAGAGCCGAACATGTCTGTGCACGAAGAAAGGCGTGGAGAAATAGATGATGTCTTGACTGCTTTTCATTACCAACTAAACAACTTCTCACAAATAATCCGACACACCTTCTCTCCTCGGGGTGTTGGTGACATTCACACAGCAAACAAGCTCCAAGGAATCACAATGACGTTTGTATCTAAGATTTACGTTTGGGGAAGATTTACCCACAAACACAAGTTCTTCCCTACCGACCACTGTATCTATAGAGTTCTCCTAACCCATTGGCTAAATATCAGTCACTGATGATTGGCAGGCTGCCATTCTAGAATGATTTGAATAAAGCCGCCGTGAACGTGTTTAGACAAGCACACAGAATAACGAATCGAGGTGTGAGATGCTCCACCTGTACTCTGTTCTCCAGTGTCTAGCACATTGTCAGTCAGATTTTTAAATACACATACCTAAAATAAACCTTCTCAAATACACATTCGTAAGTGTTATCATAACTTCCTGCAAGTACAAAGCTATTCTTGATCAAGAAACCACATGCTCAATATAAAATGTTTTTTTTAATAAATGAATGCTTTTAAATGACAGTAAAGACATTTATTTTTTTTATCTTTCTATTAATTAAAAACATCTGAAAAAAATATGTATCAAAATGCATCACAAAAATATTAAGCAGGACAACTGTTTTTGACATTGATAATAATAAGAAATGTTTCTTGAGCAGCAAATTAGCATATATGAATGATTTCTGAAGGATCATGTGATTTGATTTTTTTATCAAATAAATTTAGCATTGGTGACCATAAGAGACTCCTTTTAAAATTAAATTAAAAATTGAAAAAAATAAATGAAAAAAAATAAATAAATTCATTACAATAACTGTCCACTAATTTTCAGTGGGCAAATAATAAAATAAAATAAAATTTTTAAAAAAGGCTGTGGAAACCAGAAATCACCTACAACCTTAGTGCAGATACTCAAAGTCCAGATACTTGTTTTTTCCATTTGACATTAAATATGGAATGTACTACTAAAGTGAGCTGGACATTTTTTAAATTTCCAAAGCAAGACTTGTAGCTGATAAGAAATCTCATTGTGTTTGCACAGACAGGTAGGCTGAGGCTTCCCGTCAGATGGTTTTAATCACAATTCACCACCAGAAAGAAAAGAAGCTTCTATAAGAAGAACGTCACACACAATAGAGCAGGTAAGACTGCCAATCTCTCATCTTCACTGACTCAAACTGATAAAAGAGACTGAAACAGGGAGCAGGTGGCTGAGGGGGATAGAGAAACAACAATAAGAATCGGTTAAAGATGACAGGTAGAGATTGAGAGAGTTAAAGAGAAAAACGGTGAAGGGAAAGATGGAATGAGGGAAGAGCATCCCACCTCTTTGTCCCTTCTTCTCTTTCACTGACGTAATGCTTCTGATTAGCACAGATTATTCCGTTCAGATGGTTTTAATCAGAATTCACAACCAGAAAGAAAAGAAGCTTCTATAAGAAGAAACATTTGGATGGATGGATATACTGTGTGTGTGTATATATGAAGAGTTCAGATGCAAAAGCCTCTATATGCCATTTGAAATTTTCTTCTTTAATGATGATTTTTTTATCAAACTTGTATATTTAAGTTCAGTAATTTCACTTAAATAACAATTAATAGGTAATTATCATTGCCATTTAAGTGAAATCACTGAACTTAAATATACAAGTTTGATAAAAATGATCATTCTAGAAGAAAATGTTAAATGGCACTTAGAGGCTTTTGCATCTGAACTCTTCATATATATATACAGTATATATATATATATATATATATATATATATATATATATATATATATATATATATATATATGCTGTATACTGAATATACATTTTATGGCTAGGTATTGACACAAAATTTTACAATTCGATTCCGATTCACAAGCTTGCAATTCGATTCGATTCAACAATGATTATTTTGTAAATCGGTACAATACATTGCAAAATTTTCTGAAGGAAAACAAATCTGACTATCAACTAATGCTGTAAACTATGGGTGTCAGTTGTACCCAATAGTCTTCATTAGCCTACTATAATATTGAAGGTAAAAGTTAAGTGATTATACAAACACTTAAATTATGCTTTCATTTATGTCTATATTAATAAAGTTATATGAAATATAAACATTTAAATGGTCGCTGTCATAAAAAAAAACTTGAAACCAGATTTATTCAAACATGCATTAAATATTGAAGAAGATCTCGCTAGAGTTTCTAGCTGACAAACGAGTTTATGATTGTTTACAAGAGGTTTTACTGACGTCTTTCCACGGTTGAAACACTGATAGAGCGATTCCATGTGTCATGATACGGATTTCGAGAAGTTGTAGCCTACATATCTTTTAATATACTTTCAGATGCTCATTCATGTTTATTTATTAAGGCGGAAAAGAAGATGAGCGCTCGATTAAAATCGAGAAATCTATATTTTTTACTCACCCCCAATACATATCAGCCCGTTCTCATCCCAAGGCGTCATCTAACTGACGCTTTTGACCATGCGTCATCTAACCTGACGCTTTAGGCACCCTTTAGTGTCAGTTAGATGACGCTTTCCAAGTGGTCTAACCCTACCCCAGACCTAAACCTACCCGCATCATCTAACTGACGCTAAAGGTAAAGCGTCAGTTAGATGACGCCCTAGGATAGCGTCATTTAACTGACGCTAAAGGGTGCCTAAAGCGTCGGATGTTGAAGCATGGTCAAAAGTGTCAATAGATGACGATTTGGGACGAGAATGCGTTGTACATATATATATTTGCTTAGATCACTTTTGAACCCACCATACATATACGGTGCATGCTACGCCATGTAACACAAAAGTTTACATAAAAATGAGATCTGTGTCCATATCTGGATCTAATTCTGGTTCCACACATCCCAGGCCTATCTTTCCGGTAAGCCACACATCTGCAGACATCGCAGCGTGGAAGTGAGGTCACACTTAAATTTAGGACATACTTTAGTAAGCACCTTAGCATAAACTACACAAAGGCACAACTTTAAGCCAACAAACTTAAAAAACCTGCATTCAAAGACTCGAAATTAAACTTCTGACAGACCTCCCAACCTGTCAGTGTCTTCTTTACGTTAACACTGGTAACACACAATGACACAAAAAGGTAGAGTACGCCATCATTTGTGAGAGAAACTCTGTCCCCTTGCTCACCCCACAGCAAGGTTGGCACGGTCAGCCTGTGGCTACAGAGGACACCTGGATAAACAACTGAATAAATCCCCTCAACAACACCTGCGACCAAAGCCACAGAGTCTGAATCACAGCATGAATTCTAAAAACAGCAACAACTTATTAAAAAGGCTTTATCATTGCAGAGAACATTAAACATGACAGGAACAATTGGCCATTTGTCATTTCCCCCTCTTTATTTATGGGTCTGACACTATTATATTAAATAATATTGGCCAAGTATCTT
Organism: Pimephales promelas; assembly: GCF_988280905.1. Classification (NCBI taxonomy): domain Eukaryota; kingdom Metazoa; phylum Chordata; class Actinopteri; order Cypriniformes; family Leuciscidae; genus Pimephales; species Pimephales promelas. Next base: position 7,215,213 of record NC_142791.1, on the reverse strand, counting down.
ACTTGAAGTGACCAGTGAAAAAAGGAACCTAAAATAAATTTTTGGCATCTGTCAGATAGTAAGAATGAGCAAAATATACAAACGCAAATTCTTTCTTTGATAAAAGACAGAGCGTGATGTCCCAGAATGTGACTTATCAACCGATAAAAATGATCTCTGTGTGCGCTAACAAAGTCTAGCAGATGCCCTCAGAACATCAAGAAAAATTATTTATGATATAAATACAGAGATAGAGGAATAAAGACTTGTTATCTTACCCATAAATGTTGTTTTGCACAAACAAACCCTCTGTGACGTATGTAGATTGCCATTTTGTTAGTTTAAAATCCAAACAGGACCATTTAACCACTGGAAAAACATATATTCAACTTAAAACTGCTATTCAGAATACAAAATATAAGAGACTCCTTTTAAAATGAAATAATAATAAAAAAGAATACATAGAAAAACAAATTAACACAAAATGGTAACACTTTAGGTTCATTAGTTAAAATCAGTTAACTTCCTCAGTTAACATGAACTAAGAATAAACAATACTTGTACAACTTTATTAATCTTAGTTCATATTAGTTTCAACATTTACTAATACAGTTAACATTAGCTGTATTTAAACTTATATTAACAAAGATTAATGTTACCAAAAAAAAAAAAAAAAAAAAGTTCAGTCAATAAATTCATCACAAAAATCTTCTACTAATTTTCAGTTGGCAAAATAAATATATAATTATATATATATATATAATATATATATATATATATATATATATATATATATATATATATATTAAATTGTAATTTATTCCTGTGATGGTATAAGCTGAATTTTAATCATTACTAAATTGTGTCACATGAGCCTTCAGAAATAATTCTAATATGCTAAATTTGGTGCTCGATAAACATTTATTATTATTATGAATGTTGAAACAGTTTTGTGAAAAGTGAGGGAATATTTGTAAGAATAGAATGTTCAAGATAACATTTTTACGGAAAAGACGAAAAATGGAGAGGTAATTGAAAAAAAAAATCTCTAAGAGATAATTTTTTACAGTAATAATATTTCATAATCATATTGTCAAACTACAAATTTATATAATTGTGTTAAGGTGTTTTAGAGAAGATGCAAGAATAATATTAATAAACTACATTCCCTCATATAACAGCATATTAGATGCAGCTTTATACACAGAGTGGTTCCTCATAAATTACACAAACCTCAGTTAAGCTCAGTAAAGCTGATGGGCATCTTCTAACCAGACAAGCTAATGCAAGAGCACTGCTCCATTATTACATCTGACAGTAAGCTGAAAATGTGGGCCAAGTCTATTGAGGGCAGGAAACCACTGGTTTCATAGGTCTTGCTTCTCTGGGAGATGCATTATGAATGGGATGAGTATGACAATGAACAAAAGGATGGATGGAATGTGTGTTTAGAAGAGGAAGAAATGAAAAATGAAGTTCAGGGAGAGAAGAGACAGTGTGGTGGATAATGGAGAAGAAGGTCAGGGAGAAAGAGAGAGGCAAAGAGAGGTGCGTTGGTGACCCGGGCCACACTCATTAGGCTGGATGCCCAGACGGAGTGTCCAAGTGCTGAGATTCTCTCCAATTTACATCAAAGCCCCTGGGACACAAGACCAGGCTCCAGATCGAGTCAAACGTTCAAGTGATGCAGAAAAAGAGAGGTCTGGCCAACTGGGGTTAAGAAAAAATTAATTCTGAGAGCACACATGCCAAGATGGGCTTGTGGTTCCTGACCAAACAACATCATGGAGCAATTTATGTTCTAAAATTGAAATATGCAAATCTAATCAAAATGAATATGAGGGAAAGGAACAGGGCCGGGTTGACTTTGACTTTGAGGTCTTCAATGTGATGTCTGTTAATCTGAGCTTCATGTAGTCTTGTATTTAGCATACTAACAGCTTACAGGCTGATGATGGATTATTGGAATTTTATACGGAATATCGAGGTTCTGTACACAGTAAGAGAAATATCTGTAGAAAAGTGGATAATGTCCTGGCAGAAAATTAACAGAACTTTTCTGTTAAGTTTACGGACATTTCCTTCAACCCTAAAACACAACACAATGCAATGTGCAATTTAAAATACCACCTCTGAGAAATCAATATGAAAAAATGATCTCATATTAACCGTTTATTGGGTGTACACTTATGGACTTTTCTTAGATTGTAAAAATACTAAATGGTAACTACTTCATGTCTGATCCAGTAAAAAAAAAATCCGCTTTGTCATCACGGGAATAAATTACATTTTAAAACATAAGAAAACAGTAATAGACAAAGGTGTCGTCGTTTCCGCAGTATTTTCATTTTTGATATTTTTAGGTCAAACTGTTCTTGTCTGTCAGTCATATAATGCAGGTCTATGGTCACCACCTCAAAGAGCATGCACAGAGAAGTCCAAATTAAACATGATTTAATGACTCGTAAATGTAAGTGCACATTGATGGCCTAAGACATGAAACGAGCGGTTTGTGTGAGAAAACAAACAGTATTTATATCGTTTTTACCTCTTGTAATCACAGCCACGTCCAAGTGATCTGAGCACTTTGTGGCGGTGGTAACAAGAGGTAAAAACGATATAAACACTGTTCTTTTTCCCACACAAACCGCTCGTTTCGTGTCTTAGGCCATCAATGTGCACTTACATTTACGAGTCATTAAATCATGTTTAATTTGGACTTGTCTGTGCATGCTCTTCGAGGTGGTGACCATAGACCATAGATCTTCAGAATGGCATTTCTTGTTGGCCACAAAATATCCCCAAACTGAAAACGCTGGTGAAATGTAACAGTAGAGATAAGGGTCTGCGGTCAGAATTAATATTGTAATAATAGCCACATATCTGGCTAAATATTTATAAAATATGTTCTTTTGTGTTCAGCAGAATAAAGTAATTCATACAGGTTTGGAACAAGATGAGGGTGAGTAAATGATAAAACAAATTTCATTTTTGGGTGAACTTTCCCTTTAAGTAGAATCTGAGAGTCTAGCCAAGATTGTACATTTATCCAAGCATCTTTCTCGTCATCTTTCATCATTGTTACTTGAACAATATAGCTCTGCTCTAGTTGCATGCCAGTACAACACAAAACACAGATACAAGTGCTCAGAGATATAGAGCATGCAAATCAAAAGTGAAGCGGCACACTGGAGCATTCGCCCCTGGCATCTCTCTCACTTCCTTTTTCCTCAACTGTCCTAACTCTCTCTCTCTCTCTCTCTTTCATTCCATCTCTTCTTTCCAGGTCAGGCAGAAAGGATGTGATCTGTCTCTAATACCTCTCTTATAGTTCTGGATGAGACAAACTGGATGAAATGTGTGTGAAATTCTCACTCAGGCACATGTTTAAATTATGAATTCCTTTTAAATTACATTCAAAATTTGAACTAATTTTGAAACGAGTAAGCTGAATTACATCAAATATTAAATGGGCATCTATAAATATATTCTGAATTGTACACTTTTACACAAGCACAAGATTCTCATTAAATATTGTATGCGAGAGTTGTAAATCGAGTTATGAGCATCTGCAATAATAACAAACACAGATAAACACTCTCCGAGGCACCAAAACCCCCACATGATACAGGGCGGCTGAAATCCCATCAAAACTTCTTAGTGTTGGAGAGATGCTTAACCATCATTTTGATGAGGATAGCAGAAAGGGGACATAAGAAGGGAGAGATGGAGAGAAACGGGGGGATTAAAACATCAGAAGGTAAAAATTCCACCCGGACTGATGTCCTGTCCCAAAGGAAAAAAGAAAGAAAAAAAGAATAATCCTTCCCTTAAACGGACAGCCTGCACTTTACCACCCACAGAGTTCTCCAGTGCCACAGCCACACACACACACACACACACACACAGTAGCTGAGTAAGCAAATGTATATACTCTTACCAGCCTGTTTGTCCTAAAGATATACCTAAAGATGCTGATCTAGGCCCAGCCTTCAATAAATAAAGCCAGATTGACAATTTACCAACACATGTTTATTTTTTTATCATGGCGGGAACGGTTTTTTTTTTATATTGAGCTATTAATAATGTTTTACATCCATGCCAGAATATTAGGCTATATTTGATTTTATATATTGCATATATTTTATCCAACCACAGCATTATTCTGAGACCTGAATTTACCAACATGCATTCATTTATATATCACAGAGGGAACTTTCCTTTGACTTCATTTGTTTTTATATTGAGATATTAATAATATTTTAAGCCTATACGCCTATTTATTTGTATGTTGTATTTTTATTTTTAATTTATATATATAGGCACAACTATCATCTATGCCTTAGCTCTGATGATTTCAGGTTTTACTATCCTTGTGGGGACATATGATCTCTATTAAGATAGCACAGACTGACCCCCCTACACAGAAAGCAATAAAAGAAGTAATTCCCATTCTCAAACATCAGTCATGGCTGAAAGGTCAGCTGAGGACACTTACGAGACATGAATTGCTTCAAATAAATGGCTAGTGTTACAGTTGGCACAAATCCTGAGAAATAACCTCTGCCCCTAGAGATCTAACCTGAAAAGATAATTCAAAATTGGTCAGAAGATTACACATCTCATGGACAGAATCCACAGACAGATAGTCTGTAAGGACAAATGAGAGCAAAACAAAAAAGAAAGTCTGCTAGCGGTGTTATGCATTTAAACAGAGCTGATTCCGAATCCGAATGCTTCATAAGGATGCTGAGAGTTATCAGTGATGCAGACATCCACACACACACGGCTTTGTCCAATCACCCCTGCTCTCTGGAAAACCCCACCCACTGTCCCGTTTGCCTCCAGGTGTTCATTTCTTTCTCAGTACGCCCCCCATTCCAGTTGATGACACTAATTGCATCCCTTGTCTAATGAACTCAGACAAAAAGGGAGAAGACTGTTTTTACCAGCTCTGAAATAACCTTAACCAAAAAGCAGAGGTCAGGAATGAAAAACGCCTCTGGTATCCAACATGATGCTTTACACCAACCTGGTTATAACGAATGCAACCCTTAAGCGATAATACCGTAGAAATTTCCATTTTTCCATTTCCTGTTAAGAATTTTTTTGTTGTGACATTATTTCAATGACAGTTAAGCACACTGCCCAAGTAATGCTAAATTAATATAATTTTTATTAGTAATTATAATTTAATCGAAACAGCTATTTTTTAAATTTTTTTATATATCATTATCTTTTTTTACTATATATATATATATATATATGTGTGTGTGTGTGTGTGTGTGGTCAATATATATATATATATATATATATATATGGTTACACTTTACAATAAGGTCTCATGGTAACATTAGCTAATGTATAACTAACATGAACAAGCATTTATGATATTATGAACTAGTATTTATTAATCTTTGTTAGTGTTATTAAATACTAAATAAAAACGTATTCATAAATAAATCAGTTAACTAATAACTAATGAAACAGTATTGTAAAGTGTTACATATACATAACAACACTTTACAATACAGTTATATATCATATATCATTTATATCATTATATATCATATATATATATATATATATTAAATTTTATTCAATTTGTGTAATCTGGATGTGTTGTATTAATGCTGAAAAGATAAATTAAATATATAATTAGGCTATATTTGATTTTTTTCAGCATTCATTTAATTTTATGTCATTTATTTTAAATACCTGAGATTACATATGTATAATATAAAACATCAACACAGTGGTAAAACAAAACACATATACCACACAACAGACTTCTGCAAAGGATATCGCATCTTAATTCGACATAAAATGAATCAGGCCAAATAAATGATGTTTTTCTATATCTGTCCACTTTCATTAATGTAAAGTGCATACACTAATAAAAAGGGAAGAGCTCAACTCACCTCAACACATTTCCAGGTGTAAACATGTTTCTTTCTTCCTCGTCCGATGGCGATCTCCTGTGTGCAGCCACACCTGTAACGGTCATTTGCATGTACGTTAGCGTTTGAATTAGACATTTAAATAACTGCTATTTAAAGGAGCTAATCCTCAACCCCCCCAGGATACTAATAAAGCAAATATGAAAGTGACTTGTGTAGTAAAACTGAGGACTTGGCCAAGTACACTCTGAACTTATTATCATCTTGAGTAATAACTCTGAGGGGCCTTTTTATTCCACTTCCTGTTTACACTATGGTGGGAATGTCTCACAAAGTCAAAGTCTTTCAGTTGCACTCATCTGGCATGTGGAATTGTGGCTGCGGTTTACAACTGAGGAAGCTGGACTGTGCTTTTTCTTATCAGAGGGGGGGGGGGGGGGGGGTTGATTATATTAGTTTTGAAGTAATTTAGTTTAATTCTCAGTTTCCCACTGTTGTTTGAGACCCTGGATGGGTCTTTAACATATACATCTAGGCCTAAAACGATTGGCTACTGTTTTGATTGATTGGCTAAGGTCAGTTTACACCAGCAATCAGTTTCTGTCTGCATATGTGTCCCATGACTACAGGATCAAAGGAAAAGCTTTGTAGTTTCCGCTGTGAGAACTGGCCAAGACTTCGATAAGAAAATGAGTAACTAGATATCAGCATATTCCTTTGATGGTGTGCCAAGTTTAACCTACTAAAGTTTTGATGTCAAAAAAGTAGTTGAACGCCAATTAAATTGACAAACAATATATAATTTACTATATTTTATCAATTGACTTGCAAGATGATGTATACAATTTTGCAAATCAGTTAATGTCAGTTTATATACGCCTACTTTTTTTTTATTACATTTGCCTGCCTTTTAATAGGGCTCTATATATACAAACATAAAAAATACAATATTTAAAAACTGATGAGCCAAAACATTATTTATGACCAGTCACAAGTGAAGCGAATATCGTTGATAATCTCCTAACAAGGTCTGGTTGGATTAGATGGTAAGCAAACAATCAGTTCTCATACTCAATGTGTTGGGTGCAGCAGAAATGGGCGGGAATTTCAAATCTGAGGGACTTTGACAAAGGGCCAAATTGTTATGGCAAGGCGACTGGGTTGTTCCTGGTCAGCAGTGTTAAACAGTGGTCCAAGAAACAAACCACAAACCAGCGAAAGGTGTTGAGGGCTCATCAATGGCAACGAAGGCTATCCCGTCTGGCCCGAGCCAACAGAATGTCTACTGTGGCACAAGTTTTATTGATGTTTATGGGAGGAATGTGTCACAATACACAGCGCATCACACTTTGCTGCACTGTCAAAGGTCCAAACTGGACCTTGGAGCAGTGGAAGAAGGTAGCCTGGTCTGATGAGTAATGTTTTCTTTTACATCAAGTGGATCAGTCATGTACGTGTGCCTTGACAAGTCGGTGGAGCGAGATTTTTTTTTAGAAAAATGCGTAAATTTGACACGTGCCACCTCCCAAACATTGTTGCCAACCAGGTACACAATGGTGTTCGCTGGTGGAAGTGGCCTCTTTCAGCAGGATAATGCACCTTGCCAATGGTATGAGGAACTAGATAGATTTCAAGGTGTTGACCTGGCCTCCAAATTCCCTTGTTTTCAATCCAAATTGAGTACCTGTGGGATGTGCTGGACCTTTAAGTTTGCTCCACTGTGGCTCCACCTCACAACCTGCAGGACTTAACCAAATGTCTTGGTGCCTGATACCCAAGGACACCTTCGGCGTTCTTGTAGAGTCCATGCCTCAATGGGTCGGTGCTTTTTTGCCAGCAAATTTGATTGGTCTGTGTATAACTTTCTTCTTTTTGTATCACATTTCAGATTTTCTTGTTCAAGCACATAAGGTCATATAACAGCAGATGTTAGTCAATCCACTTGATCTGTGGAGCAAATAGGTCAAACACACAGTTAATATGGGTTATGGCATGTTGACTCAAAATTTCTCATGCTCAGATGCTCAGAAACAGTTAATAGTTACAATGAAAGAATAAATGTGGGATGGAATGAATGATATTTGAGTCAACTCACTGTTTCAGGAAGAGTAACTTCAAAAGGGTGCAATAAAAGTCCAGAGGTGAAGTCTGTTTTATGTGTCCTTCACTTAACTTCTGCCATATCCCAAGAGCTGAGCAGAGAGGAAAATTTCTCAGGCAGTAAAAAACGTGACAGAACTCCAGTGAAAGTGGACCACACAGTGATCCTCCATCTTCAGACATCACAGGCACATGTTATTTAGAGATTCTGGCTGGATAACACACATACCTAAGGGGCAAAGGTCTGGACAGGAGGATTCTGCCGTCAAAGTAGGCATTAAATGACCCCTGGCCTGTAGTATAGAGGCTATGTATGGCATCTGACCTATGGCTTAGACATCTAGCATTGGTCCAAATATATCCCCAGACTGAAACATAGCCAATAAACTGTAAAAATCAGAAGAGACATTTGGTTGAACTGGAGAAATCCTGGGCAACATTTTGAAGGTACCTCAGATAGCCTATTGACACTCAAGGAACTTCAATATGTTCAAAACTTCAAGAACCACACAATATTTCTCTTTAAATGCAAGATCTGAATTAAAAACTAGAATTGGAGTCAGCTTAATCAAACAAAAGCATGCCATTTCAGCTGTTACAAACCGAGAAGTAACAAAGAGATAGGCTATGATCAAAAGTGTTAAATGCCCAAAACCCGAAAACAAGGGCTAAAAAGTCAATAAAATCACTGTAGGTTCTTTGAAGCGCAGGGGCCCTTATGTAACGTCAGTATCGAACCGAAACAACCCCTCAGATTCACACTCGCCTCCCACTGTGATCCAGGACATCTAGGTGTTGCTAGGAAACAGGTGTCCTGAAAAACTCTACAGTGGACATAATAAGTTTAAAAATAATTAAAAGACCAAACAGCATCAGATAAACTTTAAAAAAAACACAGATTTTATAAAAAATCAGCCTAATTTAAAAAACATATAATAATCTTACCGACCTTTAAGCTAGAGTAGGTAATTTCAAACAGGCTAACAATAGCAGGCTAGCTTAAGATCCCACCTTCCTTCAAAACACATAAACGCAAGCATCACGAGACGATTACCTCATGTCCTAAAGCACTTAACATTAAAATAATAATGAATGTAAACAACTTACAGAACTCCAGATGTACCACTTGACGGCTGCAGGTTCATTTCACCATTGATAGTATTAGTGTTGATAGATAAAATCACATAAATCCGAGTCTGAGGAGGGAACCACGGAAATTTCGTAATTACGGTAACGCAGCATATAAGTTTGCGGTTTTGGTTCATGAGCAACTGCATGTGTACGATGTACATTAACAAAAAAAATTGCCCACCCTACCTATAAACTTTTGAATGGTAGTGTACAAACAGTAGTATATTTATATATTAGCCTAAAAAAGAAATATGTTTGCTTATGTATTATTCTTGAAGCAAGTGTGCTTTAAAATTTTGAAAAAGTGGGAACTTTTTGGTTTGAATAAAATTTCTAACATTAAAGCCTCAAGCTAAGCTTTTATAGAACGAAAACAATAATTATCGTCAAGCACATGCATGAGCAAGGCAAAACGACACCACGCAAATATATGTGGTTTTTACGAATGCTTGCCATATGTGCTAATTACACATGGCGGTAAAATCACAGTAGCCTATTCATCTACACAATCTCACAGTCACATGCAAAGTCAGTCTTTGTAGGTGACACTGTAAAATCATATCCACACAGATGATGAAAAGGTTTCAAGCATTCATTTAGAGTGTGGATGCTTTGTTTAAGACACAGGACCTTGTTAGTGTGTGTTGACATCATGTGAGGCCTATGACTTGTGCCTTCTTGCTCCAGTGGGACGGGCTGCTTCTTCATTATTCATGATTCGCCTTGCTGATGCTATTTATACCAGCGTTTTGACTCATCACGCTCCACTGATTCTTTCTGCTTCTGGAAAATTGTCCATGTGAGGACCATGATTGTACTTCCTCAATACATTTTAAGGTCTTTGTGCTGCTGCATCTGTAATAAGAAGGCAGAAAAACTCATCACCGGGATCAGAAATTATTTATCACAGTAATTCCCCTAGTTTCCTATTTGGGAAGAATGCATCAGAGGGAGTAGACATAAAACATTTAACCGAGTAGGCTATGGAAAGCACATTGTGTAGACAGTAAAATAAACACAATAAAGGTAGGAAAAAAGCTAAAATGCTAACATTTTTATCAAATACATTTGCATTCTGGGTACAAATTTGTTTTTCGAACCGTGAAAATCGTCTGTGGGTTGCAGGTCTTCGTTCTCTAGGGAATCTCTTTTCGTCTGGAGAGGAAACTGGAAATGCCAAGTTTCTTCACATGGGAGCCTGCCCCATTAAAAGAGAAAGAGGTTTTGGAGCATGTAATTTCAGCAGCAGTCCACTGGCCATCTGCGAATGCTGGCCTGCACCGGGCGCAGCTGTTTAATAGCAGTATCAAATATAGTCAGATGTCAAATGCGCGACCACCCATTTTAAAATCATATTCATAGAACAACAGTGACTTCAATCTCAAGTGCCTCCCAACTCTGAGGGATTACACTAATATATTCCTGATGAAAAAATATCTTAAAATCCTAAAGTTGGCTGGTCTTCCAGCCTGGCCAAGCTGGTTAGCTGTTCACAGAGCCTGGCCATCTTAAAAGTGCCCTTTAAAACCTAAAAAAAAAAAATATCAAAGCATAATGCAAATGCATAAGATATTATAAAGTTGACTACAAAATTCAATACAAGCAGGCAATTTCATAATTAAGTACACACTCATATATTTAAAACATTAAAAACTTTTTTGAATACGCTTTTGGGTCTGACGCACAGTCAGTGTCAAAGTATACAATAAAAGTCTGCCATCTAGTGGTGTTTTCTACGCAATGACCTTTCTTGGCTCCAGACCAGTCAAACCAGTGACATTTCCCTAATAAACATTTCCCATGCTAACCACGGCTTCCAAAATACCATAATAAAAAAACAGAATATCCTTTTCCTATAGCTATAATTTATTTCAGAATTTATTAGAAACATAATTTCATATTTCAACACAGAAACAGAAGTGTTAATTTATTTTTAGACTATTATAGCATATATTATTTTGAATTAGCTTATTTTTATAGCCTACTTTTCGGTGTTTTACTTTTATTTAAAGTTTGTAGATTTGTGTTTGTTATATCAATTTAGCTTTAAGTTTTAGACGTTTTCCCTCTTTGTCGCCATCTCTGTTCGAAATCTGCAATTGCAGTCATTCGCGGAATTATCAACTTTGAGGGTGAAAAATGATTAGATAACAACAACACGGACCAAAATCAGGTTTAATAATATACTCACAGTAGTATTTATTTTTACCATCATACAGTTCAGAAATTTTATTCATAAAGACACACACATAACCAGCCTGATGAACGTTTATTGAATAAAGCAGAAAGAGGAAATGAACATCACTTTGTAGTTCAAAGAATGCAGAACGGTCCCACATAGAAATGTACAGGAAAAATTGCTTTGTGTGGGGCTAAAGTATAATACTTTAAGCATTAACTTGCTAAAAAATAGAGATGTATTCATCAGTTTACTGTGCTTAAGTGCTTACAGGGGTTGTTAGATAAGAGCTGGACTCTACTCCGTGATGCCAATAACACCACAGGCCAGACGACCCCCAGCGTTGCCAGTTTTCAAGCTTTCTTCATTGCCTCCCTTACCCAAGTCATCCTCCTTCTCATGGATCTACAGCAGAAAAATACATAGTCTAATGTTCAACAGCGTTATTGGCATTACATGTACCGCTGGTTATAAAACCACAGAGTTTTTTTCTTACCACCATGGTCCTCCCTATAATGGAATGTTGCCCTGAGAGGGTCAGCATTTTATCCACAATGTCGATTTTTGCAACCCCATTTTCACCAGCTGTCACATTACCAAGGTCTCCGACATGTCTATGAGACACAAAATATTACAGTCAAGGCACATCTACTAGTACACAGCTGCTTGAAATTATACAGAAAAGATACTGCATGCAGAATTATGTTTCAATTCTGGCTGCACAATACCAGGAAATAACTGACACTGTGATTGTTTTAATACAAATATTTTAATATATACTGTATAGGTGATATGAAAAAATACAGAAATCTTCATTCTAGAACGATTAGGGTGATTTTGAAACGGAGTGTAACAGCACAGAAAAATAAATGAAAAGCTTCAAAGCTTTTTTTTTTTTGTGTGTGTGTGTGTGTGTGTGTGTGTGACTGAACCATATCCGACCTTAAGGGCTGAAAGATTTGTGAAAAACAAGAAAAATATGGATGTTCACACTTGAATATATTCTTGCGTTTTCACAGGCCACATTCCAACTGTTTTTGACCCATTTAATATAAATATAAAATAATAATTAGGATAGCATTTAAAAAATATATATTTATATACACAAAGTTATTTTCAGAGGGTGTGAAAGTATATCAGCATTTTCATATTGTGATTTAAAGTTGATCAAGAATGATCACTCCGGTGATTGGTTCAAACACTGTGCAACCACCATTGAGATGAATAAGAAAGCTAACAGACAGATTACTTGAATACATACCTGAATCCCATATAATACGAGACTATTAAGGAAGTAATTTGAGGGAATTATGCATATCTGACAACTTTGGTCATGCCATTTAGCACATTGATAAACTCACCTGGCACTATCAGTTGGTCCACCATGATTTTGTGTGTGAGGGTTGAAGTGCGGACCTGCACTGACGCAGCCTGTGATTAACAGAGAAAACTAAATCCTAGTCTGGGTTCATGTGTACATTTTCTGGTTGCTGAACCCCATTCAATAAGAATATAAAAGACATTTAAAATCAAGACCAGTGGCATTTTTAAAATGATAATTATCAACCAATAAAAGTTGTTGTTTGGCCAGTGTCAGAAGCATGACTTTTATTTTGAAATCACAAATTATATTAGTAAGTAATGGTGCTTACCGTTTGTGTTGTCTCCAAAAGCATGGACATGGAAACCATGCTTTCCTGCAGTAAGGCCACTGATTTCACCTGAGAGCTTCACTGGAGACGAGTCACTCTAAAACACACAGATCACTCGCCTGGTCAATGGTGGTTTCATATCACTTCAGAAAACCTTTTACTGCTTGACATGAAGATACATGGTGCTAACAGCTCCAAGGGAATGTTTCCTCTAAGCTGAAGCAGCAGAAAATATTAAAATACCACACAGAGGACAGACATAAAATGTGAGGGAAATTTGATTGAAAAATAATCAGTGCTCTGGTCAGAGTAAAAACTGGTGAATGCGGTTTACAGGTTTCATAGAAAGAGAATGACGCGAGCGTGTGTGTGATTGGCAGTGAGTCGAGTGTGTGGATAAATAGCTCAATACGAGAGGCAACAAAAAGACATGTGAAATAAAATCACTTCATAACGTTTTAAAGAAGAGTGAAAAGTTAAAGTGATGGAAAATAACTGTTGATGGACACAGAACGGTAACAATCACACACCCGTGTGAAACTCAAAATACATTTAAATGGATGCGTTTGTGTGTGGGGGAGTTTTAGGTATGGTTAGATTACTATTAAAGAGTTCACATATTCACATTTCTTGAAAATATTTAGCTATTAGATCCATTTAAATGCGTCACTTTGTTTTCATATTATAATATAAGCATTTAATATATCACTTCAGTTTTTTAATATTATATTAGACCTAGATTTTATTATATTATAAACCTTAATAATCTAACAAGGGTATGGTTTATGGTATTAGGACTTTTATTATATCATAAGCCAAATAAAGAATACACAAGTGTATTGTTTAGGACTCATTGCCATTAAAAAGTTTGAAACTTGCTAAAGAAAATATTGGAAATTCATAAGCAATAAACAAATCATTCAACTTTGGTTTAATGCTTCCTGTACACAATTAATTGACAGTACAAAAACACCTAATGGCCAAACCATCTCAGTGCAACAGCTTACTTTTCTTTCATACTATATTCTATTATTGTAAAGAATCAAACTGTCCTGCAGAAGATTTTGAACATTAGTTTTCATAGGATTTATTGGCAAATACTCGTAATTTGGTATACTTGGTAATATGGTTAACAGCACTGTAAAAATAATGTAACCTAAAATGCACTTAATTTAATGACTGCTTATACTGCTTGTTTTTCAAAATTATGATTTATTACCTATAAGTTACATCAAGCGTCAAAAATTGAAATGGCAAGTTAAGTTACTGAATGTTGAAACCATTGTGTTTCTACGTATGCTGTGTGTAATATGGTGCAATATTTTTGCTCAGGTGGCGTAAAATGTCCGCCCAATTAAAAAAAAAAATTAGTGGGAACATTGCTCCAAGGTTATGGGTTTGATCCAGGAAATGCTCAGATGTATAACTTTACCTGAAATGCAATTAAAGATAAACAAAGGCTCTGGTAAATGCTTAAACGTAAATTTGACAATGCTAGATGAAATGAAGATTAAAAAAAAAAAATTAAAAAAAATCACAGTGCCAGCATTAGATGTGTGCTGTGATCTCCGTCCTACTTGGCAAAATTGACAGCAAACAGAGATAACGTTAGAGCATGACTCAGCAAACCCTTCCCTTCTAACGTTAGTCATTTCATGAGACTTTTCCCATTACAACATGCTACCCATCGAGATTTGCTACCGGTTATGCGCGCATGTGCAGAGTCCGTTTTTTTTTTACAAAAGGTACATTTTCCTGTTATAATGTATAATTTCCGGCCACTAAACGCCTCTTTGCGTCCCCAAAGTACAAATTTCAGGTGGAAACGCATGTGGTTATAATTTGCATATGCGTTTATAAAGAAAAAGTATTAGTATGCACGTGCACGAAACGTGCCACCGCATCAAAGGTCATTACTGAGCTTAGCTGCATTAAACGATTTTAATGCATTATACAATAAACAGTCAAAAAGCGAACACATGTAACAGGCCGTTGTAGTTCATTATCAGGTTTGGCCATCAAAATGTGCATGGAAGCAGCAAAGCGAATACCGTGCAACCGCATATTACGCTAATCTCGCAGTAATGCAAGGTTAACTCTTAAATATCACTTGTAAAGTTTATGAAATGCAATGTGCGTGGTTTCGGGCTAGCTCGCTGCGAGCGCTGCTCTCCATTAAACACACGCCGTAGAAAAACACATACACATTTTTTTTTTTTACCTCTTGATCGAAATAAACTGTTCCGGTTACTTCCCCGGTGCCTTTTAGGACACAAACAGCCTTTTTCGCCATGTTGCCTTTGGATTATGCAAACTGTGATGTTGTGGGAGTGAAATAAACCGATATAAGAGAGGAGGCGCGTGTGTCGATCTGACCATTCAGAAGGCTGAACGGATTGGTGGCCGCTGATTGGGTCAAATTCTGGCGTGTCACACGTAATGTCACACAGTGACGTAATGTCGAACTTTTTTGTTTTACTGAAATATATTAATCAATACCTCATATCAATTAAATCCTCTGAGAACAAATAAGCTTTTAAACATTATGCTTGCAATTCATTTCCTGTTTTAGTGACATATTGTAACTAATTCTCAAAACGTCATTACTTCCATTTTTGGATTTATTTTATTCCATCGTTATTTGTTGGTCTGTGTATTTCCGAGCATTAATCTAATTAAAAAAAAAAAAAGTTTGGAGAAAAATGTCTTCTAGATGTATTATAATGCCTGTGCACTGCAACATAATAAAACCAAGTAGCCTACAGAAAACGTTTATGGTGACTGTAAAATACTCCATATACAAACTTTAAAAATCCTATAGGTATTATGCTCATATGGAAGATAATGCAATAGACAAATCACATGGCTGTCACACTGACCTTGACATATGGTCACAAGCTGTCCTCTAATTTCAGTCATCATGACCCATTCATATAGATATAGATGTTCTATTCAACCCTTGACAAATGATCCAGGAATAGTGTCACATGAAAAATTCACAGTTCAGAGGAAATCTGGTTGACTAGGGCAAAAGCACTGCAAAGAATGATCTGTTCATTCATGATTCATTTTAAACTTGACCACCTTACTACTAGTTGGCAGAAGTATTTATAGATCACCAGGGTAAATGTTAAAATAGATTGAAACAACTTGAATAAGACAGTTCATTCATTTGGTATGAAAATATTTTATTAAAACCACCTCCCTATCGCTGAAATATTTGGAGTTCTTATCTCCAAAACTTAAAAATTATAAAAACATCTTGTGTGTTTTTTTTTTGCAAACATTAAGTTAAAAACATTACAGCAAAAGGGTCTTAATATCTTCTTTTAGTCAATGTTTCTATTGAAACACAACAGGGATATCATTGTAAATAAAATAAAAAAAACACACACAAACACAAAAAAAACTGCCAGTCAAAATCTACAAATACCATTTGAGTAATGTTAGCATATTTACAGCAAAACCATTAATCGATTCTTTTCCTTATCTTCAGTTTTAATACAACATTCAAGCTTCATTGAGGTGGTACAATAAATTCACAAGGCAACGCTCCACGTTTGCCAAATGACGCTTAACAAAAGTCTGAAAAACTTGGTTTGCGATGATGAACCAAGCATCCTATGCATATGCATCCCACAACAGTTGGACTTTGCTTTCTTGCCAGCAGTATTCAAGATTAGCACTGACTTGGAAGAAGCTCATATGGTCTTGTTTAAAAAGAGGCCTCTATGACTCTTCTTTATGTGTTTGTTCAGCCGATTTGTTTTCTGCAATAGGTTCTGAGGCTTTCGAGTCTGCTATGGCTGCAGTGGAAGGTGTTGGAACATCTGGCTTTGCTTCAGGTTCTTTAGTAGAGTTTGCGCTGGGCTCGTTGGTATTTGCTGCAAGTCTCTCATTGGGTTCCTCGTTGGTGAGACCCAGTCGATCGAGTCTATCGTCTCGGTCCCATCGTGTGCTTCTCTCTCTGCTCCCTGCGGACCGCCTGGTCCGTTCTTCGCCATCCCGTCCTTTATCATCCCGTCCTTTATCACGATCCCTCTCCCCGTCCGGACTCCTCCTCCAGTCCCTGCGTTCCCTCTCTCTGTCCCACCCGCTTTGTTTTTCCGGCTCCTCGTGCCAGCCTCCAAATCTTTCACGGCTGTCTGGCCTCTCCCCTCCACGACCCTCGCCAAAAGGGCGCCGGCCTCCGTACCAGTCCGGTTCTCGATCTCTGCCCCTTCCTAACCCGGACCGCTCGCCTCTGAACGGCCTCGCCTCGTGATCATTCGGCCCGTCTGGTCTGGGTCCGCTCGGCCTCATAAAGGGAGGACCGGGAGGGGGGAATGGCCCCCTCATACCATGAGGAGGGGGCGGCATGCCAAATGCCCCAGGGGGTGGCTCGCGGTGCATCATCTGAGGTGGACCCCTGGGTGGCATCATCTGTGGGGGGATGGGTGGCATACCAGGGCGAGGAGGTGGAATAGGGAAGCGCTGCATGTGTGGGGGCGGCATCCCCGGGGGCCGCTGGAGAGGCATCATACCCGGCCTTGAACCTAGAAGACCCGGTGGAGACTGCATGCCCATCCCTGGTGGACCTCCAGGAGGCACTTGGTTTCCTGAGGTGCAAATATTTGGGATTATGAATTTATTCAGCAAGAATAAACTAAATTGCTCAAAAGTGACAGTAAAGACATTTATCTTTTGAACTTTCTATTCATTAAAGAATGGATCGCCGTGTGTTACACACAGATGCTAAAACCCACCTGAGTTGTACCCATCTGCTCCATCCCTGTTGATTCTTGGGCCCATACCCGATGGATCGTTCGAAAGGTCTTCAACTGAGTTGCCAACTACAGGAATTAAAGAGGAAAAATCAGCTCAGTGTTACTTTCAAGATGGGAAATTTAAAGAAGCTAAACAGGTTTACTGGTTAAGACTATAAAATTAGACAGGGTGTATAACAAAGGCCGGCTACCTGGAGGCATGCCGATCCCTGCTGTCGGTGGAGGAGGCCCCGTGGCACCCAGAGGAGGCATGGCACCCGGGGGGAGAAATACTGAAACAAAGAATGCGTGTTACAAACTAGGCACAATACTTCTCCAAAAACAAAACACTTATCCTTACTAGATATTTCAATTCAACTTTTATCAACATCATCACTAGTTCTGTTGTACCTGGTGGCATCTGCATGGGGTTAAAGCCTGGCCGAATGAAGGGACCCGGGGGTGGGGGAACCCCAGGTGGGAATGAGGGGGGAGGAATGTTCATGGGTCCTGAGAATCCTGGAGGTGGGACACCAACAGCTCCCATTGGCTGGACAGGCGGAATCTGAGGTTGAACGAAAAAGGAAAAATGAATAAAAAAAGGACCAAACCCAAACCTTTAGGAAAAGGAACCAGGGCATTATGAATTACCTGCATAGGTACTACAGTTGGGGTGTCCTCTACTTTTCCCATCTCAGGTCTGCCATTCTGTGACTCTTCAGCTTTCTCTAGCTCAATCTGAGAGCCCCTCCACTCTGTAAATGGACAAACCATATTATAATATAATGTGTCCTAAATGCCTAGAGGAATTACATTACCAATAAGTTCCAATATTTACCTGGTGCAAGAGTATCAGGATCAAGCATCCCTCCTTCTCTGAACACATCAAGGTCCTCCATCTTTGCCTTGGACCATGGTACATAGGTTACACCCAATTCCACATCCCAATACTGCTTGAACTCAGCCTTAATGCCCTTATTCAGAGCCCAGGCAATCTGGAGAAATATATAGTGATGCAATGAGTTCAACCAACTGTTTTCACATTGATCACAACATGAAATGTTTTCGAGCACCAAATCAGCATATTAGACCGATCACTGACTGTTTTCATCGACCTATTTTTATGCATATTTTGGGATACTGCATAAAAAAGCTGAATGGAAACACCCAAATCCATAAATTCTAAAAACTTCTAAACCAATAAGAAAACATGCGCATAAACTGCAATAGAAACACATTTACAGAATTATTTCCTCGATGCGCATCAAAAAAGATGAGAGTGAGATGGGACAGCATAACTGGACTAACCAGTGGACAGTTCTCATTACACAGCATCTGAAATTCGGCTCAATGGATAAAAACTGTTCTTTATTTGCAATTGTTTTATGCAATAGTCCAATTTTGGACCTCTTCAAGTTAAATTATGGATGGAAACATAGCTACTTAAAACTGAAGTAATGATGCAGAAAATGTAGCTTTGCATCAGCAATAAATTACATTTTATTTTACATTAAATAAAGATCAATGTATCAGTTTTTACAGTATTTCTGATCAAAATAAAGACTTGGTGAGTAAGAAACTTCAAAAATCCATACTGACCCCAAACTTTTGATCATCATTGTACATTTTGTGTTGAACTACACTTTAAAATATTCAGTTACTAGAAAGACAATGCTTCAGAAGCTTTAGATAGAATATCTCTCTAAATGATCAACTATAATAAAGTTCTACTTTGACACTGACAATTTTAACCAAAACAATGCAAATTATAATTATCTTTCAATCACTTTCTTTCACTCTTCTAAGAATACAGTCCTGGTCAGATTTATTGGCACTCCTAGTAAATACGAACAAAGAAAAATAGACAGTAAAAACAAATCTGCAGGTAATCCTTTTGACCTTTTTTTTAAAAATATATGTATATAATCTAACCTTTCATTGAAGTTACATTAGTAATATATCACAATTTTACAGTATTTTTAATCAAATAAATGCAGCCTTGGTGCCCATAAGTGTCTTCTTTAAAAAAAAAAAAAAAATCTTAAACAAACATAAGAAAAAATATTATCGATATACATGCATATATAAATATTTTTACTACATATGTTTTTTGCATATTTATGCATTTTGACAATATGTTTAAATAAAATAAAACAAAACTATTTTGTAATAAAATAATCATCTGATACCTTAATGGCTTTCTGGTTGACTTTGTATGGACCTCTGCTTAGTTTCTGCAGGGCTCGATAGGCATCCTGACGGTGGATCATGACAATGTAGGCACAACCACGAGGAGGGATCATCTATCAAAATCAGACAAGACAAAATGAGACTTTAGCACAGAAATCAAGAAGAACTTAAATATGCTTAACATGAAACTCTAATTCTAAAAACAAAACAAAAAAAACATACATTAATTGAATCTATCTGCCCAAACTCCTCTAGTAAACAGGCCACGTCCTGCTGCTGCGTCCTCTTATCCAGCTGACCCACCCATAGAGTTGTACTGCACACTGAAAGAGAGTTACAAAATCTTACAGAAGGTTGTTCAGTACTTTATAACAGGCAAATAACACATAATCGGGACGGGAGGCTATAGCATTGAAAGTGGCCTTGCTTACCACTGAGAGTGTTATTCTTTATAGGAGGAAGGCCTTTCTGTCTTCGTTCCCTTTCCTTTTCTCTGTCTCTCCTTTCCTGTGACCGTGAGCGAGGCGATTGACGCCGCCGTTCTCGAGAACGGGAGCGAGATCGCCGATGCCGCATTCGTCTGGTGCGGGAATTGGATCTAGACCTCCTTCTTTTAGGAGACCTGAAACAAAACAACAACATTTAGTCATTGTAAATCAATATTATTATTTTTTTATGGAATATTGCAATATAAATGATTAATCAGGGCACTTTTTTATGGTCTCAAATAAATTTCCCTCCCTCTTGCAGCGACATCTTTTCTCTCATGATGCGTTTACTGGAATGAGGGCAAGACACCCTCCTGTCATTCGCATGACCTCACAGAAATAGCAAACCACAACCATCCAATCAATTCTCCAGGGAACCAAAATCACAAGAGGGAAGAAAGACCATCACAACCTCCGCTTCATGACGACTTTAATGTTGACACCAAAAAAAAAAAAAAAAATTGTTTATTGGTTTAGTGATTTGTTGTACACACCTCGACCCTGAGCGCGACCTTGATGTTTTCCCATCGGGCAGAGGCCTGGCGGATGCATCTGAATTCATCATTTCCTGTGCCACATGTTAAGGATTAGCATTAAATTCAACAGCAACGGTTAAGATATAATTTTCTAAATCATTTTACCTGATGCTGATGTCCAGCCATGAGCTGATTGAAGGTGTCGTTCTGAGAAGGGAAAGCTGTGTGCGGCTGACCCATCAAGGGCATCATGCCTGGGTAGGGCTGAGAAGTCATAAGACCAAAGCCTTGGACCGGTCCATTTGAAGGTAGAACGACCTGAGCACACAACAAATACAAACAAAAACATGACCAGAGATTTATTAAAATGTCATCAAAATTAGATTTCAGCCCAAAATGTTGCCTTTCAAGAAGGCTAAAGTAATCTACCTGTTGTCGCTGAGATACAGCCATCATATGTTGTTGAAAGTGCTGCATCTGATTGGCTGGAGGAAATCCTGGGACGGTCTGCTCAGGAAATCCCCTGCAGAGACAAACGAAAGAAACTGAAAATTCTGCACAAAACTGAGCAGATAAGATACTGTATATCATAGTAAATGAGATGTTACTAACATAGTAGATTGAACAGATGGGGTTTCATCCTTCTTGGCATCCTCACCACCTTCTGGCTCATCATCATAGTCAAAGCGGTCCAGAAGTGTCTGAAACAAAAGAGGAGGAAAGAGAACGTCAATATCTTTAAGCCCAATAGGAATGCACAACATATTTAAAAAATAAATTAGGTTGGTTTGGGGGTCACCTGAGTCTGTTCAGACACATTTCAGGGGCACATTGTAATTAAAGCACTGCCACACACAATTATTATACAAATACACTTATAAATAAATAAATAATATAGATAATTTAAAACAAAACTAAGTTTTATGTAAATAATATACACTATCGTTTACAAGTTTGGTAAACTGGTGAGAATTTTTAATGTTTTTGAAAGAAGTCTCTTACGCTCACATTTATTTGATTAAAAATACAGCAAAAAATATTACAATTTAAAATACCCATTTCACATTTTTATGTATTGCTGAAATGACAAAGCTGAATTCATGTCACACGATCTTTAAAAATCATTTTGATAAGCTGATTTGGTGAGAAACATTATTATTAATGTTTAAAACAGTTGTGCTGCATAATATTTTTGTGGAAACAGATACATTTCGCCTTTTCAGGATTCTTTAAAAGGAATCTGTAAAAATATCAGCATTTCATTGAAACAAAATAATGTACATATAAATGTATTTAATGTCACTTTTTAACAAATTAATGTTGAAAATGAAATTTCCATTGAAAAATTTACTTTTTCCAATGGTCTACATATATTGAGAGAGATGCATGATTAGTTGGTTGTTGGATAACTTGTCTTATAACCCATTCCTTCCACCTTGTTTTCAGATGAGCAGTGCTGTCTGTTTTTTTTAAATACCCATAAGCAAGTTCAAAAACTTGTAGGGGTGGTGATGGCGCAGTGGATTAAACACATGCCTTTGGTGTGAGAGACCCGGTTCAAATCCACTGTGAGACACCAATGTGTCCCTGAGAAGACACTTAACCCCTAGTTGCTCCAGAGGCGTGCGACCTCTGACATATATAACAATGGTAAGTCACTTTGGATAAAAGCATCAGCTAAATGAATAAAATGTTATTTCACCGTGTCAAAAGTGGCTTTCTTTTCCACAGGCTGTGGTGCGGGATGGGTGTGTTGATGTGTGAGGGTGGACGAGGTGGCCGTCACAGCCTGGGCCTGTAGGTGGAGGTGACTCCTGTTATTGTCCACAGCTGGAGACTGAGGTTTCCCCGGCGGCTGAAAGTTCTGCAGAATCTGCTGGAGCTTCACAAAACAGCCAACATATGAATATCCCGACAGGATTGAAAAGATTTTATGTCATTGTTTATGCTGAAAACACAAGGTGTTCATGTGCAAACAACTGATATTCAGTGCATTCATTCAACTAACCTGCTGTCCTTGAGAAGACTGAATTAGTTGAGCGACAGCCGCAAAGGCATCCGAGGTCTGAAGCTGAGGGGCAGCTGCTGCAACCGGGTTTGCCGTCGGCACAGGATGAGCCTCCTGATCCCTCACTGGAGACTGCGGGGATGCTGCAGAAACACATCAAAAAATTAAGTTATTATATGTTAGTAAAGTAGTGCGTCTTTACACTCTCATACTTCTGAGCTGCGAGACAATGTTTTACAGCAAAACAAATGTCATACCAAACAAGCAGCGCTAAAAATCACAGCGCCTTGCATAATGTTGCATATCAGTGTTTTACCCGCATCAGGGCCGCTGTCAAAGCCCGTTGAGCTGCTGGATCCAGCAGCCATGTCCAAGAGAGGCTGGATCACGTCAATTTTAAACACTCCATTCTTCTGCCATAGGTTCAGCACTCTCACTATCTTACTCTGGAGAAGAAAGAGAAATATTATAAAGTAAGCTATAATTTAAACCAAACGAGGGTACTGAACAAGGAGCTGTATAAAAATTTAAAAAAAAACATGGATAATGTTCTTACCCGATCCTCTGTGGGACACAAGCATAGATTCTCAAATGTCCCAGCAATGTTTTTGGTGAACCTGGGTCCAAACACATCTTTTTCTGCACCAAACTGATGCCGTGACTGTCTCACGATGGAATCCACCACGTAGAGCCCTGGAACTTTGTACTCAGGTTTGCACTGTGCACATAATAACACTTAGTTAATAAATACAACCAACAATCATTCAATTCGAATTCAGTTCAGATGGGCACATACCTTCTTTATGAATTTTTCGACTATTTGAACAACATGCTTGTATAACTGGAAGACACAAACAATTGAGAAAGGATTAAAGGGAAGGTTTTCAAATACATGTTCAAGTAGCTTTGACTAGGATGAGAAATCTCTGTGGTACCTGCACAAACACACACTTTAATATATTAAAACCAAACAGGGATTAGGTATCGGGTGTCTGTCAAACTTACTTTAATGGCTTTTATGGCAGATTTGGTGATAGAGATCATCTTGGCCCTTGAGATGGGAGGCTTGGTGTCCATCAAGGAGAACAGCTGCAATGAAGCCATAAAGTAATATTAATGCATGCAGCATGATATATGATGCTAATAATGGCTGAAGTAAAAAGTAGAGCATGGAAATTTGATTACTGGGTAATATATTACACTGAAAGCTTAACATTGCAGTCAATGAGTGCAACCTGTACTTACTATACAATAATTTTTACACTAAACATGAAAAGTACTAGCAAAGTAGTTATACCATGACAGAGTGCCATGTAATTACCAATATGGTAATAATTTTCTACAGCAGTGCATTTCAAAGTAGCACGCTATTACCAACTGATCCAATCTATGTTTTTGTAAGGGATATGTTGATGATAAAACAAGCTTCACTTCTTAAAATGAGCAGCTTTATTAGATTAACAGAACAGAAGGCCTTTCCATAATTTATACACTTTTTACAAACACAGCACCATTGCATGGTTGAGCGTAATTTATTGGCACATTCAGACTTGCTATACTGAATTTCTTGTGGAGAGGAGGAAACGTTTTAAAGCTTGCACTTTTTTCAAAGTTAAAATACTTCACTGTATTCCAGCTTACTATTCTGAGACCACTGTAATAAGTAATTTATACGCTGATGATTTCCCTGGAAAACGTATGAAATCACTTTCAAAATGTTGTTTAAAGAGTGCAACAGTTCGGTTCCAGAAGTAAAAATCCAATTAATTTTCTCTTTACAGGAACTGATATTTTAAAATAGCTTATAAGCGTTAAAATACATACCTACTGTAAGCTAAAAGGTTATTAATCGATGATGTCATTGTGTATGCCATCAGCCTGTATTATTTCAACTTGTTTGTTAGGTTTTGAGCTGCAGAATTCCTGGTGAAAAACTACATTACATTTTTGGCCCCTTATTTCACATTGCAGATGGTTGGTTTTGGTTCATTGCTTAGTTATAACTCGTTAAAACCACTATGAGAAATACTTCCAGAACCAAGGTTACTAAAAAGGTGGAAGTTTTGGGGCGGGACTAACGATTTGGCTGACCAATAACGCATAAAAGAGTGTGTGGAAAAACATGCTTGAACACATTCATTGTTTTGGCAGTTCAGTTTGGTGTGTTTGGTGTAAAAATTACACACTTCACCAATAAAAAGGCTTTATAAATAAAAAATAAAAATAAAAAAACGAATAAATGCCCATATTTACATTAACAGCCTTGTTGAACTACAGTAGGCGGGGGTCTGATTTCTTAAAGGACCAGTAACCATTTTATTTTTCAAAGACAAGAAAAGATAGGAAATTATCGTTTACAACTATATTTTCACCGTTTTCGGTGCAAAAACTTCAGAATCAAGAAAGCATTAAGCAAATGCTGCTAAATGTCCATTATAAACAAAAACTGTGTCTTTGGTGGAACATCATTTTGCATAATTTAACTATTTCTGCCCACGATTGTTTATCTCGACTATCAGCGAGCAATGCAAAGTTTCAAAAAGACTCAACTGTGACAGGTTATGGGTCTTCCCTGAATGAACTCATGGCAGAGGAACTAACGTTTACATAGACATTGCGCGCAGACTGTAAACAACACGAGCACTAGTTTGTGTGACGTTTCATTACATTAGTAACGTTACATACGTGCATTCATACATGTTAGACCCGGCGTACAATAGCTTAAAGTAACATGCAAAGTGGACAATTGCAGATCACGCTGTCTATTATGATTATTAGGGCTGTTATTATAGCGTCCAAAAGTATCGTAATAGACATATCAAAGCATTTACACTAACATTTACGAAAGGACATTTTCGTATGATATGGTAGATCCAACCTGGAAGCATGCAACTGCGCATTTTAAACACTGAGGCCTTTATCTGGCTTGGGCCGTAGCAACACATTGAACGCCTGTCCTCAACAAACCGCCATTTTACTGCGGTTTCATCTTATTGAACACACACACACCTCATGATTAAAAGCGTTGACGGCATCCATGGTGTCCCGTCTCTGCTTTGCAGTCGCTTTCTCCGGTAAAAATATCAGAAATATATCTGGTACTGTCCTCCAGCAGGCCGCCCCAACATGTCCGCCCCTGGCAGCAGACAGCTCGGACTCGGAGTCGGCGCGGTGCTCGCAGTGCAGGATGGGATTGGAGAATTGTTGTTGCGAAGAATGGCCACTAGATGACGCTGAAAGCACGCATGGAAAATCCAGAGTAAAAACCGTATTTATTTTGAACCGATTGATTTTATAATATAAATATTTATAATATAAATATATTCTCATAAATATAAGCTACACGTGATAGTTAAAATGTAATTAATAGAAACAAAATAGTATACTTTTTGTAGGCTTTAAAACCAAATGCACACTGCTAATGCATGTGTTAGTTCGGTACAAGCATAATTTTCACCATATTTATTAAACCAGTTGATGTTAAATTCACTGGACGAGATATACTGATGTAGATTTAATGCTAAATATAGACACGGATAATTCATATGTGCATTGTTGTTGTTGTTGTTGTTGTTTTCCAACATGTTAGCTAAAATGCAGGAGGCTGCCTGATGTTCATCCCTTGACAGTTTGGATAAAACTGATGATTCAGTCCCTCTTTTGTGAGCAACTGCATTCACTTAAAACTTGCTAGAGGTCTTGTAATATGAAACAGCTGAGTTGAAGATCCTTTAAAATGAAAAAGAAAAGAAAAAGACTGAGAAGCTTTGAATGCGTTCATGACAAAGCATTATGTCTATAGGCCTATAGGCCTTCCCTGACCACCTTGTGCTAAAAACGTTTTGCTAAACCTCCTTTGTTTATTGAAATTCACATCAGAAATTAAACAAAGTACACGACCATTCAAAAGTTTAGGGTTGGGAAGTTTTTCTTCTCGTTTTTGAAAGATGTCTCTTTTGCTCACCAAGGCTTTATTTATTTTTTCAGGATTCATTAATGAAAATAAAGCTCATTTGAAATGGAAATCCTTTGTTACATTATAAAAGGCTTTACTGACCTTTTTGAAATTAATGCATCCTTGCAATGAATACAAGTAATAATCTTTTTTAAATTATTACTGACCCCAAACTTAAGCCTAACACAGGTTCAGTGCAAATGTACTCAAACTGTAACTCCAACAGAGGGAATAATTTGTTAAAGACACATTTTTATCAATGGTTTATTTATGTGAATTGTCAAACATTTACAATTTTCCCATTAATCTCAGTGTCAGTGATTAGGTAAATAATGAGGAGATTACAATGCCCTTTCTTTCATTTAAGCATTCAAATGCCCTTTTAATGTTGATAAACAGTATTTATGACATGAGTTGGATGGTCATGTCACGGTTCTCTAAAACTAATGGCTTCAATCCAAGAGTGACATCATGCAGCTAAAACAGATTCCTGCATCCGGCTGTTTGGATTGCTCACTGCCATTGTCTTAATGTTGGAAGAAGGAAATAGTGATATCCAGAGAAAGTGTCCAGCTTCATATGATTTATTTTGCATGTCTAAGTGACCAAAAAACATTGTGTAAGACCGTGCAATGTAAACCATAACTCTTGGCATTGTGTTTTGCTCCAAACGTTCAGGATTTCTGGAACGAAACGAAAGAAATGGGAATTTAAAAACAAAATGCACTCAAGTGGATACGACCGTTGAGGGACAAAACACTGCTTCTCTATGTTGCCATGGCATATCTGAGTAAGCTTGCACTGACATTTCGGGGAATCGGTGCATGCACACAGAATTTCCAGGTTGGGATGTGAAGAGGCTGCCAAAACCGCCTCGAAGAATAGTCTGCATCCCTTCTTTGTGAAATGATTCTCCTCTGTGACCAATTCTTAGATTTAGCTGTTCCTTTGTGAGGGATTTCTTTTATTTACTTGGGTTTGGGGGCTCTGTGTTTCCATATCTTTCAGTAATAGAGTTCATGACCTTCATAAAATAGTCTAGACCAAAAGGAATAGTTTACTAAAGCTTAACCCTGTAAAGCCTGGCATATAAATAAGAAAAATCAGATTTTCATTCAAATATAGCAGTTTTTTGTACCTTTAGACAAAATATTAAAAATTATATGATATAGGAGAATATCTTTTAGGCCCAAACTGAGCAAAAATTTGCAATTTGTTACAGTTGCTGACATTAATATGGCAAAACCGTAAGATGACATTCTGATAACTTGTAATATAAATCATTGAGATCTTATAGCAACTATAAAATGCATATAAATACCATCATCTTCTAATAATCTCTCAGTAAGATATTTGAATGCCTAGTTTTATGATCAAGAATAAAATCAGGAAAGATTTCACAGCAACAAAAAAGCACATTGTTTTAGATTAACTTTATGTAGATTAAATGACATTTAAAACATGTGACAACTTGCCCCAATCTGATATTGCTTTCTTTTGACTTTTTTTGATGACAGACACAGTATAAAGAGGATGACCCTAAATTATTAGAGTGAACCTCCACCACCACATGAGCAGCATGCCTGAGCACGTGCAACTGCTAGGCCATGTCTCGAACAAGCTAGTGTTATTTTTTACAATCATTCATTGTGTCACCACCTTTTCATCCTTTTATTCTTTCAACTTTGATTCACACTTTATCCTGAGGGCCGGCAGATATTTCCATCAGTCCTGTCTCCACTTGTAGGCCTGCAGCTTTCTCTTAAAAGTGCTATGTGTTAGAATTGAGGTAAAATATCTAAAAAATGAGCTACACGCATCAAAAGAATGAGAAGATAAAGGCAGTGATGTCATTAAAAAAATGACAAGTTATAGTGCTGCAGAGATATCAGCCTGAATTATACTAGCCACAACCCGACAGGTGTCATAATACAGGTTTCAACATAACCACCAGCCAAGCAATACACGAATAACTCGCACGGCTTGTGGGCGTACGAACCAGGTTCAACCTGAACCTGAAAGTACATCCCACTATTACATTTCAGATCAGGGAAGAGTTCAAAAATATGATTGTTCGATATTATGAACGGGGAATACATTTGGGTAAGTTCTAGCATGTATCTTTCGGTGTTCGTGTTTTTTTGTACTAGAGATGATCGGCTCACGTGCGCTAGGTATCTGTCATAACATTTACAAGCGCCAAAACAGTATATATTTGAATTGCGTAATAAAATTGACAGAATCTGAGAGCTGAGAGTCTTTTTATATCATAACCTGCTCTGTGCGTGACAAAATTGATGTATAGCAAGAGTGAGAGCGTGTGAAAAGTGTCAACTGCATGTCTCACGGTGAATTCGTGAGAGTTGCAGCTCTGAATGGCACTAGCTCAGACCAACTCACTTTCTGGAGCTATACTGCCCCCAGAATGTGGAGTATGAATTGATTTTTTGACACAAGGCACCTTTAAAGGTGCTCTAAGCGACGTCACACGTTTTTTAGGCCAAATCATTTTTTGTCACATACAGCAAACATCTCCTCACTATCCGCTAGCTGCCTGTCCCCTAAACACACTGTAAAAAAAAGCTCCACAAATGGCAAAAAAAAAAAAACTGCGGCAACCCGTTCCGCGAAACATGACAAACTGTTCCAGCCAATAACTGACAAGAAGGCCCTGGGGGTGGGGTTTGGGGGGTCAGTGCGCAAATGAGAAGAAGGGAGGGTCTATCTAGCCTCCGTTTTGTTTGAAAATACTTTAAACGTCAACAAGAAGTCACGTCACCCGACATCGCTTAGAGCACCTTTAAAGTAAGAATTTAGTTTGCATGTAATGTGTGTGAAATTACTTTCAACGCATTCTCATCCCAAAGCGCCATATAGGACGCTTTTGCAAAAGCGTAAATATCCAACGCACATGGCACCCTTTAACGTCTAATGAGACGCTTCGGTTAATGGTTAAGTTTAGGTATGGTGTAGGGTAAGGGTTAGACCACTAGGGGGCGCCTTCTGCCCAAATATATATGCGTCTCATTTCACGTTAAAGGGTGCCATGTGCGTTGGATATTTACGCTTTTGCAAAAGCGTCCTATATGGCGCTTTGGGATGAGAATGGCTTTGGGATGAGAACGGGCTCGAAATTATGTGTAAGTGTTTGTCTGCATGCATTTTCCAATAACGTGTGGTTACATAAAGATGATTGACATTAGGTAACACTTAAGTTGGGTATATCTGAGTACCCTCAACTTTTGAACTGTATCAATATTACTGCAACAGCACAAAAGTGCTAGGCCTATAGAAAAAAATACGTCTGAGCGCACCTTTAACCATATGTGGTGTCTGCATGTTAATTATTGATTTGAATGTTAATAATTTAAGTGGACTTTGTAAGGTTTTAGTAAAGGGCAGAACTTGAACTCAGTTGCTCAGATGAATGAAGCTGGAATGAGCAAGTGTTTGTCTTTCACTCATGCATGAACGATTAAGGTAAGAATCTTCAGTTAGTAAGTCAATTAGTAACAAATTAGTTGTGTTAGTTTTGCACATGAATCATTTCAGTGTTCAAAAACCTTTAAATGAGAAATAATAATATTCGTTTTGTTTTATTTTACTGTTTGGTCAGGTACAATGAAGTCACATTTCATTATTAGATTATTTTTGGCCTTGTCTATTATCACCCTGAGCTGCCGCGGGGGTAAAGTTCTACTCTATCCTGTCGATGGAAGCCACTGGGTCAATATGAAAGTCCTGATAGAAGAGATGCACTCCAGGGGCCACAACATCACCGTGATCCGACCCCAATCCAGCTGGTACATCACGGAAAAGTCCCCTCTCTACACGTCTATCACAATCCCAGACGAAACAAATTCATTTGAGAACTTTTTTGAAGAGTATTTAGAGAAAGTGATGGACATAGAGAGAGGTGATGCTTCTAAACTGACATTCTTGCAGGTTCAGGCTGATTTCTTCACAATGCTGTCAAAAGCACATTATATTTCATGTAAAATGGTCTCAGCCATTTTAGAAGATAAGACACTCGTGAAAAGACTTCAGAATGAACGATATGACCTGGTGCTCACCGATCCTGCCATAGCAGGCGGTGTGTTTTTAGCTCATTATCTAAAACTCCCTCTTGTTCTCAACGTACGATGGATCACCAGTGGTGAAGGACATTTTGCTATAGCACCATCTCCGATGTCCTATGTACCCCTACCAGGCACTGGTCATACAGATAAAATGAGCTTCACTCAACGGGTTAAAAACGTTTTATTTCAAAGCTTTGTTTTCTTCCAGAACACATTCGTGGTGGGTCCATATTATGACGCACTAATAGAGAAGTATTTTGATTACAAAACGGACATTGTTAGCCTCATTCAAGCTGCTGATATCTGGCTCATGAGGGTTGATTTTGTCTTCGAGTTTCCGAGACCAACCATGCCAAATGTTGTTTACATTGGTGGATTTCAATGCAAACCTTCCAAGCCTCTTCCTGCTGATCTGGAAGCATTTGTGCAGAGCTCAGGAGACCACGGTTTCATTATTATGTCTTTGGGAACACTTGTTAAAAGTCTCCCCGCCGACATGACGGACGATATAGCGGACGCTTTTGCTAGTCTACCGCAAAAAGTCATCTGGAGACATCTTGGAGATCGCCCATCTAAAGTGGGCAACAATACTCTAATTGTGGACTGGATGCCGCAGAATGACCTCCTGGGACATTCCAAGATCAAAGCCTTCGTAGCCCACGGAGGAACCAACGGAGTGCAGGAGGCCATATACCATGGGGTACCGGTCCTGGGTATTCCTTTGTTCTTTGACCAGTTTGACAACTTATTACGTGTTCAGGAGAAAGGAGCAGGAAAGATACTTAAGTTGTCAGAGCTCAGAGGCAATGCTTTTGGACAAGCCCTAGGGGAATTGCTCGGTGATGCCTCCTACAGGAGAAACATGCAGAGACTCTCAAATCTCCACAGGGACCAGCCGATGAGGCCTTTGGACTCAGCCATCTTCTGGATCGAGTATGTGATCAGAAATAAAGGTGCGACTCACCTGCGCTCCGGGTTCTACAAGATGCCATGGTACTCGTACCATTCTGTAGATGTGTTTTTGGTTCTTTTCACTGTCGTTGCTGTGTTTGTGCTTTCTGTAGCTGCAATAATCAGATATATCTGTTATAAAACATGCTGTAAACGAAAAATGAAAAATGATTGATGCTATCTACGGTAGATGATTTTTAGTCTAAGATTTGCTCAAAAAAAGGATTACATTAAAGGATTTCCTGATACCATTGCCATGTCAAATACATTTCTAAAATGTCTTTACACAAAGTTTTAAAGGGATAGTTCACTTTGAAATTATTTTTTGATATGTTTTAGCTTACCTTAAGGGCATCCAAGATGTAGGTCTTTGTTTCCACAGTATTTTCAATTTTGATATTTTTAGGTCAAACCGTTCTTGTCTGTCAGTCATATAATGGAGGTATATGGGGTTCAGCTCAAAGAGCATGCACAGAAAAGTCCAAATTAAACATGATTTAATGACTCGTAAATGTAAGTACACATTGATGGCCTAAGACATGAAACGAGCGGTTTGTGTGAGAAAACGAACAGTATTTATATCGTTTTACCTCTTGTAATCACAGTCACATCCAAGTGATCTGAGGGCAAGGGCGCTTCTGTCTTGGTGGCGTAGTCAAAATAATTTTTGCAAACGCTAAGGGGAGTCTAGATTTCTAAGCTAGTATATCTATGCAGCCTTCAAAATTTTTCAGATGAAGGTATTTTAGACAGGTAGAAGATATGAAGTGGCCTACCTTCGTATCCTGCCTGCAGAGGAAGCATTTTCCAGCTTTCAGACACAGCCATGGTGTCGCTGAATAGAGCATATATTCTGTACACAAACTGTAAAAAAAAGGGTTTTCCAACCCTAAAATAATAAATAAAATCCTTAATTACAAGCTACATTGTATAATATTGCATAAAAAGAGTTTGAGTCAATCATGATGGATAAAAATAATGGCACACTAGAAAAACACTGCTACTGTTTGCTGTTTGCAGCTATCTATCTACAATCCTGGTTGAGTTTAGAGTGCTTTTTCAAACTCATGTTGATTGAAGGATGAGAGGTGTGTCATTGATAGCATTCTCTCTGCTTTGAGCAATTTGAGCTCCTGGAGGTCACCACAGAAGGTCATTTATTGTGCCACATGTGCTAACATGCTCACTTTATACAGAGAGACTTGCTAATAGGCATAACGATGTAAAGTACACCTCATACGCATAGTTAGAGTGAACTTTCAGCACAGTCGTGACTGATTACATCCAGCTGTGGTCTATTAGTTTTTCTTTACATGGCATGACTAGAAAAAACATATATAGTATTTTTTTTTTCTAGTCGTGGCATGTAAAAAACATAATATATCCCAGCTGGACGTAATCAGACTCAGGGCAACACAGCATCAATTCATATTGGGAATGACAGATACAAGTCCTTCGTAGTGGCCATGAACTGTGCAGAACAGTGGCCAGGTCAATATGTGATGCTGGTCGAGGAAATAAATTCCTGTTGGAAAGACAGTGAAGGTGGATTCATCAGAGAACAATTTGTTTAACATTGCCCAAGAATTGCACTGTTGGTACCATTTGGCATTGGCATGAGTCACCAAAGTTTGGGTTAGGAGCCAAACCATGAATATTAATTTTGTAGAGCTCCCAACAAACAGTTTTGGTGGAAACTGGAGAGTCGAGAGTGCATTACTTTTGCAGTGAGTTGGGCAGCTGTGGTTTTGTGTTTTTTGAATACAATCTGAACCTGAACATCCTTTTCAGACATCTTACATTGACAGTTCCTCTTGTTAGATGAGGTTCATCCTTCATGGAGGTATGCAGACATTACCCTGGATATCATAGCTCTCAATACACCACAAAGACTTGATTAGATTAGCCAGCAAGATGTGTCTTTTAGGACATCATCAAGTCTTTGTGGTTTATTCACACTTTTCACACTCTACTCTTACTGATGGAATGTTAATCTGTCCAGATTGGCCACCAGGACGCACATAGGTGTTAAACCGCCAACGTATAGGCCACTCTTTCAGTTGCATTGTCCAACAATGTAAGGGATACATTATATATAGCCTATATATTTCAGTAATAAATCTCATTTTTATTTCTCGAGTGCGCATGCCACACATGTTGTCATCTAACACTGGCATGTACTTAAAAGTCCAATGATTCTCTAGACTTGACTGAAAGTTAAGGATCACTGGATCAGAAAGCAATGTTGAGGGAATCGTATTTCAGGAACAAATATAGACCAGCGCTTCATACTGTATTATTGTTGGAAATTTGTACAAATTACTTTGTGGTTGTGTGATGTGGTTTTATGAAAATTTACAAGGGTTTTAAAGGGATACTTAGGCTCATTTAGGAAACTTAGGAAATAGGCTCATTTTACCACACCCCCAGAGTTTAACAGTTGGGTTTTACCGTTTTCAAATCCATTCAGCTGATTTTCTGTAATTTAGAAGAATATCAGTAACCAGACAGTTTCTGGTCTCATTGACTTCCATAGTATATTTTTTCCTACTATGGAAGTCAATGAGACCAGAAACTCAACTGTTTAACTCTGGAGGAGTGGTAAAATGAGCCTATTTCCAAAAAAAGTGGAGTATCCCTTTAAATCCATACCAATGAATCAAAATGTTGACAGACCATCAACACAACCAGCTTTCGAACCTATTTGGGTTTTTGTGCATACGATCAGCTGTTGTACTGACCATGTTTCTCTGTGGCTCAGAGTGTGTTAAACACTTAAACCTTAATCAATTACAGAAGTGCCGCAATAAATCACTGCCATTTAAACCACCAGTTTTTATTCAAACAAAGCTCCACAATGATTGAGGATAATTACTTGTTGGACTTAAGGATGTAGTGGCTTGATTGTACCTCAATGAAAATGAGATTTGTTGTTCTATTTATTTTTTATCACATTGGAAGATTCAAACTTTACGATTTAAGTTTACACAGCCTTTTAAGGATCAACTATACAAACACTCATACTGATCATGTTTGTGATTGTTCCAGGAAAAGCTGATTTTTACAAAACACAGACCTTTTAAATACCAAGAAAATCCACTAATTTGTTTCAGGAAATGCAAACAAACAATGGCTGAAAAGAACAAAGCACCAAAGGGAATTGTAATGAGTTCACCAAGAAGTGTTCACAGCAACAGTCTGTTTACCTTTACATGTGTGCCTTGTGTTTGAAACAACGGTCAGCCAGCAGGAAGAATTGAAATGAATCTTGCAACAATCATCCTTGCAAGAGGTTTCATATTGCTCAGCATCTGATGAGAGGAAACCATTTGTCAGAAAAGATGACTAAAAATAAATATGTACATTTTTTATTGATCGAAATGTTTATAGCTTTATTGTTATATAAATGAGAGATCTGAATGAAAAAGAGGCCATTTGTGGAATTATAGGCCTGCATTGTATTGCATGTGTTACTTTTATGCCACATGTTGTGATGCACAAATACAAATTTGACATTTCTGTATGTAGCATTGAAGAACTAAACCCACATTGTTTTTAGCCAAGATAAAATATAAGCTTATTTATTAGGAAACATTTACAGGCCTTGAAAAGTGATAACTGATAATTGACTTTTTTTTCCCCATGTTTCACTTATTTCAGGTCTGCGATTCTTTGTTTGCAGCAAAAATCCCTCTATGATTTCTGAAGCTGGTACTTTCACTTCACAGGATGGACTATGCAAATTATTTAATATATCCATAAACCAAACCCTAAACAACACAGAGATTGTTATTTCACTTAAGCTACATGGGTGCAAATATTAGGACTATCTCCCATGTGGTGTCAAAGGCACAATATTAGAAATTCAGATTAGATTAGATAACACAGACACAGATTGGATAATTCCACTTCAACAGCATTCAGAAATAACAAGTCGATTACCTGATCACATTGAATATTTTCTAAATGGTTTCAGGGGACCAGCTGGAGCTTGACATGCACAAACAAAACTGCATACCCAAGGCGACACACATAAGAAGTACAGAGGGGAATGAACCTTCTGAGTGAAATAATGGCAGCATTCACAGAGCAGCTGAACATGATTGTCACTCCTGTTTTATAGTGCTACATATATAAATATTTATCATTATCCATCTCACAATGGATGTTTCTGGAAGTGGAAGTAGTTTGACTGACAGATGTTATTTACCGTTGTTGTGAAAGGCCAGCCTGGGATCCAAGCCACGTCCATCCACACAGCCCACATCTCCTAAACCTGGCAAGACGCTCTCTTATTAAGTCATGTTTCATGCATTTTACAGACTGAGACAGAGTCTGTTTTCTTAATCCTTCATTTCGGCCTGTATTTCTTACTGAACACTAAGGTGACTTGACAATTGTAAAACATAATTGGAATGTCTATGAAACCACTCTCTAATGAAGCTGAAGCTCATGGGCTATTTCCATTGGTGGTGTTGAGTAGATTCCCCTACAAGCGAGAGCAAATTTCTGCATGACACTTTTGTTATTTGGTGCAGTTAAGAGAGTCATACTATTACCTTATCCTATTTATTTTCCATGAAGTAATGTGACAGGAGGATTAACCAAGAGTAAGTCTTACTAACGTAAAAGCTTTCCTCTGTAAATTGAGCTGCCAACCTTTGCTCCCTCAAACAGCTGGATTAGAAAATGTATTATTTTAAGGTCAAATCGAGCCATCATAGGTTTGGCAATGGCAACCTCACGGTGCACAGCGAGAACACAGATGGCTCAAAAAGGAGAATTACAGAATGGAAGAAGGTGCTCACAGGCTTTTGTGTGCTCAAGAGGAATCTTTATAGATCAGATATAATACATCTCACAACAGAGCGCACAATAGAGAACATTTAGATGGAAAATTGACACAGCTTCTGGTGTGTCTTGCTTTCTCTTGCTGTAAATGTAGTCAAACCTAGGTTTTAATCTCATTAAGGCTCCTGAGGATATTATAATATATCCTTTAACTAGTTCCCTGTGGTGTGTATATTTTATCATGAAGACGAATTTGGACTCTAGAAAGGACATTGATCCACTGATCATTCAAATACCTGTATAAGCAGCCCATTCTCACTCCCAAGGCGTCACCTACATGACGACTTGGGAAGCATTTGACCATGCTTCAATATCTGACGCTTTAGGCGCCCTTTAGCGTCAGTTAGATGACGCCCTAGGATCGCGTGTACCCTACCCCCACCCCATACCTAAACCTAACCGCGTCCTCTAACTGACGCTTTCCTTTAGCGTCAGTTAGATGACGCCCTAGGATCGCGTCATGTAAGTGACGCTAAAGGGCGCCTAAAACGTCAAATATTGAAGCATGGTCAAAGGTGACGCCTTGGGGTGAGAATGTGTTGTTGGTATAAGGGTCACAAATAAAGCTGGTGACATATAATATTACATAGTTTTTGCTTATTATATATTACAGGAAGTAAGAATATTCAGATGAGACAGCTTTAGAAACTGATTAGGGAATGGACTGAGACACACCCAAGGACAAGAAAAGGTAGCCTACACGTTTAACGGTACCCTAAAAAGGCGGATGTTGACGTATGGTCAAAAGACGTCCCAAGACGTCAGTTATATACACTTCCTATAACGTCAGTTATATGACGTCTTAGGATGAGATGGTAAACTTTTGTCCATTTTAGGTGCTAACATGTACATTTTAGGGGCTACTATGTACATTAGGTGCTAATATATTCATTTCAGGTGCTAATCAGTACATTTTAGGTGTTAAAATGTACATTTTAGGTGTTAATAAGTACATTTTAGGTGTTAATATGTACATTTTAGGTGCAAATATGTACATTTTAGGTGTTAATATGTACAGTTTAGGTGCTAATATGTACATTTTAGGTGCTTACTGCTAATATACCTACCAATATAGCTTTTGGGTACAAAGGGTACCTTTTGAAAAGTAAAGCTCACAAATAAAGCTGGTGACATATTTGTTGTAGCTCTTTAAATATTCAGAAAATTCAACATGTTTGATAATGTACATAAATATCTGCATCCAATCATTAAACAAATTTAGGTTCGACGTTTTCTTTTTTACAAAAATATTAAGCAGCAAAACTGTATAATAAGAATAAGAAATGTTGGTAACACTTTACATTTAGGTTCTCTTTGTAAAGAGTTTTAAAAAGTTTCTGTTGTTGACTAATTAGTCATTTACAAGTGCATTATAAATAGTTGAGTTAAAACTGCATGAATAAAAACGACAGTTTTAAACAGCCAGTCACATAAAACGCTGTAGGACAAAACGGCGCTATACTACGCACATGGCACCCTTTATCGTGAATATAACACGCAAACCCAAGACGTCATAAATCCTTTAGCGTGAATATGACACGCAGACCCTACCCCACACCTAAACTTAGCCCTCACAGCGCGTGTTATATTAACAATAACGGTGCCATGTGCGTAGTATAGCTCCGTTTTGTCATATAGCGTTCTATAAGACGCGCAGTTTTAATGTTATTTCTGTCACATACTGTTTTTGCTTATTATATATTACAGGAGTAAGAACATTCAGATGAGACAGCTTTAGAAACTGATTAGGGAATGGACTGAGACACACCCAAGGACAAGAAAAGGTACACTGGAAACAATAAACAATTGGAACAGGAAATGGGACCTTTATAATATTAACCATATCAAAATAAAAGACACTGACACAAAAGACTTCAAAACCCCAAAGTACAAACATCAGACCATATTTTAGGTTAGCTGACAAAGAATTATTATGTTTTCACAGTGAAGGGTGTGTTGTATTTTTTTTGACAGATGTGTGCAGACAGATTTATGTGCGATTATTTGATGGATGTTGCTAGAGTCCGTTCAGAGAGGTACAAAGGAGATCGCTCCAAGCTATTTTTTTTATTGTGCTTAGCAATTTTTGAGTTATAAGAGAGACGCTGTCTGCTTTAAGAGTAATGTCAAATAGCACAATACTTGACAAGATTAACTTTGGAATAAAAAAAAAAAGAAAGAAAAATTGAGCCTACGGCTGCCTTGCCAATTTGCTATTGTAAATTCAGGTGTCACAAAAGATGAAGGATATCCTGTACCCAGCTTCTGTGTGGGTTCATAACAAAAATCCTACCATGAAACATTTTAGCCTTTGCTCATGTCCTAAATAAATATCATGTTTTCCTGACAATTCTGTGACCATTTTTAACCAGCTCTCACACCTTTTGGGAAATGGAAACTTTGAGTCACTAGGGAAGCACTCATATTCAAACATGCCTCACACTCTATGGAAGAATCATCTCCAGCTTCTCATGTCACTGTCCAACATGAGAAGCCTCAACAAGTCTGAGCTGAAATGAGGCCCACTTTGAAGATGTATTCATCATCCACAAGAAAGAAAATAAATGCACTAAAAGACTTATGACCTGGACATCTTAGAATTTTTTTAAATATGTGAGTTATATCCTTATTAATTATATTTGTTAATTTTTATCTATCTGAAAATAATAATAATTTCTCTCTGAGGCCATATACCATCATGCCTCAGTTGCCTTTAAAATGTACAGTATGTTTTCATGCAATTGTACATTTCTATGAAACGTCATTTTTCAGTTATCAAATTCCCCCATTAACATACAAAATATAGTTAAAGAAAATATAATATGTTCATAAAAAAATGCATAGCATATAAAAATGTATATAACACAAATGGTCACACACATTGATGTGATATTTGATACAAAAACAGAAATGCAAGCAATACAAGTGTGATTCACATTTTCGAAATATCTTCCAAAACTGTGCACTGAAATGTTCTGGTGCAGTACAGATGTTCTGTAATGTTCTTTTCCAGCCAATAAAAGAGAGTTATGGTAACTGATCAACAAACAACAAAGTCCTTCTGACAACTCAATGTGATATCCAATACATTTATTTGAAAGACTCCACTGGCCAAAAGGATGTTATTGTTTGTAAAATGTATTTAAGGTGTTTACTTTTTGACTCCTCAGAGCCAATGGCGTTCTCAGTATGATTTATGAAGACATGTTGCTGTTTTAACCTCACTAACCTAAACCCTCATTTTTTTTTCTGCATGAGACTCACATTAATCATCACTCCAGATTTAGGCTGCCTGGAACATAGACGGTGTTGATTTTTAGTTTTCATACACAGACAGGATACATCAGTGAAAGTTTAAAAGGGATTTTATTTTACACCCTGACAAGACAGTTACAAGGAATGCTACTCTTAGTCTTCGCAATCGTAAACCGGCTTTCCTCAGGAGTGGTGAAGTGAAGACGGACGCAACACCAGAAGGTCAGTAAAGTGATAAACAGTGAGCAGACTCATTTATTCTTAGAATTAACCTAAAGACACGGCCAGTCGAAATGGTTTTCCTGAACAGAAAAAGCTGGTCGATTCCCATTTTGTAAGGACATCAAACTAATAACTCTCTACATTCTCTTCCCGAAAAGCCGAGCATGGAAAAACAAATGTATGGTGTTGATACATGATGACCACATAAATTAGTCCCAAAAGCCAAATATGAAACCCTTTATCACCTTATCTGGCCACTTCCATTGTGTTTGCCTGTAATGAGGTGTTATGAACGTGGAGTTTTTCCAGTGGAATGACGGGGTCATTGTTGCAAGACTTGTCACATATTCCATTTCCTTCTGAAGAAACAGTTCCATTGGTAAGTTCATGTTTTGAACAAAACATCACATTCAGTGTGAAACCCAATGTGAAAACCACTATAAAACCCAAATATCATTACTTACTATATTAAATAAATAGAGTAAGCACTGAACGCAATCAAATACAATCATCATAATAAAATATGTGTAGTTCACATGGACAAAGATTTTGGAAAATGAAATAAATCCTAAATTCAAATTTTTGAATAATATTTGTGATATTTTTCTAATAAAGAGAATGAGATGACCTGTTTATTCATCTCCGTATGGAGAGGCATAAGGCTTTTACAGACATGAGGAACGCGTCTGAGCGCAAAAATATGATTTCTCTGCATTAAAAAGACATCTTGCAAAAACAACAGTAAAAACAACAACAATCTGCTTTGTAAAAATAGTAAAAACAACAACAACAATCAAGTCTTAGTCAGATTTAGCTAACTTTTGGTGACAATTTAGTCTCTAAACCACAGCTAATCACGTACAGTACGAACGCATGCACTTTTTCACTTTTAGATAATGATCTTTCTTGAGAAAGAAAAGTGAGTAAATGCCAGAAACAAGGATCCAATTTGAGTCCCATCCAGATTAGTCAATCCAATTTAAGATATACTGTAACCACAATGGCTTCAGTTAAAAGAGCTGCATAAAACACGTTCCAAGCCTCGGAGCATCCCATCTGTCTGATTAGCCAATGAACTTTGGTCATATTGAAATAGTCCAGGAAGTCCAGTTTTTTAATGTTCTTTAGAAATGTCTTTAGGGGACAAGATGCAGAGTCATTAATCTCGACACTAGAGTATGTAGCAGTCATAATGAATGCACTCATTGAACTTGGTAGTTCATAAATCAAGAAATCATCATGCACATCCGCTTAAACAGTTTGAAGTAGGCCTATAGTTCTTTTGTGGCAAGTATACTGTGTCTTCAAGCATCAACTAAAGTAAATAAGTCCTGCAATATCTCAAGGGTGTAAGGAAACACTCTGGGCAAGGTAAACATTTGTGTGATGACCCTGGCTTGAGTCACTTTGGGCCAGCTGTCAGATGGTGACTCACTTTGGACTGAGGTGGGGCTAAGAATATTCTCTGTCTGTGAGTTTAGGT
Source organism: Pimephales promelas (assembly GCF_988280905.1). Classification (NCBI taxonomy): domain Eukaryota; kingdom Metazoa; phylum Chordata; class Actinopteri; order Cypriniformes; family Leuciscidae; genus Pimephales; species Pimephales promelas. The sequence continues at coordinate 7,173,569 of NC_142791.1, read as the reverse complement.
GAACGGGACCCATGTGGTGCCATCAGAAAGTTCCTGACGACTCCACTTAGAGTCAATACAAAATTAATAGCAAGTCAAAATTGAAAAAGGAAGGATTTATTATATCAGGTGCATTTCCACACCACATCTGAAGCACTATTTTCATATTGTTTTGGAGGCTGATGACAAGACATGGTCCAAACATAACAGAACAAATGTTAACATTCACTCTCAGAAAAAAAGGTACAAAAGCTGTCACTCGGGCTGTACCTTTTTAACACAGTCTCATCCCGAGTCGTCATATAACTGTCTTGGGACGTCTTTTGACCATACGTCAACATCCGCTTTTTTAGGGTACCCTTTAAACATCGATTAGTTGACGATCCCATACAACTGACGCTTTACCTTTAATGTCAGTGTGACGGGGTAGGTTTAGGGGTAGGTTTAGGTCAGGGGTAGGGTTAGGATCCGATAACATCTTCTAACCGACGTTTAAGGGTACCATAAATGTTGACGTATGGTCAAAAGACGTCCCAAGACGTCAGTTATATGACGTCTTGGGATGAGACTGCGCTGACTTTTTCAAAAGGTAAACTTTTGTCAATTTTAGGTGCTAACATGTACATTTCAGGTGCTAATCAGTACATTTTAGGTGTTAATATGTACATTTTAGGTGCTAATATGTATATTTTAGGTGTTAATATGTACATTTTAGGTGGAAATATGTACAGTTTAGGTGCTAATATGTACCACTAAGGTACCAATATGCAGCTTTTGGGTACAAAGGGTACCTTTTGAAAAGGTACAGCCCCAGTGACAGCTTTTGTACTTTTTTTTCTGAGAGTGTTGCACGCAAACACAAGATTCAATTAAAAGAGACAGAGTGCAGAAATATGAAGAGATTCATTGGAGACTAATGGGACTTCAATAAACACAAAGAATCACTAAGTGCCCTACACATCAAACATACACAACACCGATGCATGGAATGTTAATCAACGGAAAAAGGAACAGATGTGTAACTAATTAGAAACCATAACAACCAACAATGAACAAGAACTCAGCCAAATAGTGACAGGGAAACCGAAACCAAACAGATAATGACCGTGATATTCTATACAGCAATCTTGAAACGTTGGGCTGCAGGAAAGACAAATAACAAATAAAGGCTTATTTTATATCCGTAAAAAACATCTGTTCTCACATTCACTTTAAATTGTGCTATACCCAGAGGTTTGGAGAACACGTTAGACAATCTAGTCAGACTTCCAGGACTTGCATATTCGTGTCCATTTATTGAAATGGACCCTTTTGGCAGTGTTAGCTTGTTAGCTAAGTGCACTGTCTCCTGCTGTTTCATTCGTGGAGGCAACATTCATGTTTTCTGCCATATCGAAAAAATCCTAAGGTTGATTTTTGGCCCTTTGCTTCATATAATTATGAGCAGCACTCGTACCCAGAAGTTTTAGTGAATTAAACTTAAACGTTGTGATTGTTCAGAAACACTGTGAACTGAGTGCAGTTTTGATTCTGTTTCATCCCTAAAAAGTATTACATGTTGCATAACACGGATACATTTAAAAACAAGGACTACTTTTATACCATCCATAACACTGAAGCCAAAGCATTCTGTGGTTAATAGGCACTAACTACATGTTTATAGATGTCCTTTTATTTGTTATGTTTGATTCTATAACCTTACACAGCAAAATCTTCAGTGTTGAAATCCTGGTGTTAAAGTCTCTTAGAGTAAAGTGTTAATTTTCTGGTGTTGAATCTCAAGGGATTAACACTAGCTAGTGTAAACCACACTCTGGCTGGTGAAAATATGTGGAGTTAAATCTAAGTAGCACCTGAGAATGCTTTGACAACACCAATAATAGTGTTACTAGTCACATCCGGGACATTTACGTGCTGGGCGGAACGAAACGAGCTGAAACTTTACTCACAGACGCCATTTTCTTTGACTCGAGTCGCAAGGCATACGAGGAGGAAACACGCATTTATTACGTGTTTTATCGCATTTATAGATTCATTTTATAACATCATATTGTTTTATAACAATATGTATGTTCTGTGGACAAGCAAACCGCTCTCAGAGGGACATTTTCTATGACGCGCGATTCGGGGCAGACCAGGATGGGTTTGCTTTTTAACCGGGAAACAACGAAAGTAAGTGTTTTCTAATTTACATTGGCAATGTATTTTATAGTATATTGATTCATGGCGATATTTAAATGCCCAGCGCGATTAAACGGTCGAAATTCTTTTCAAAGGCGACATCATCTTTGACTAGCCTAAATACGGAGCTGACGAGGAGGAGGCTTAACGTTAACAGGGAAAACACCTACAGTAAGTGTTTTTAACATAATTTACCTCATGAATTTCATGGCATTATTGTTTTGTAACGATATTTATGTAATGTGCGCGCCTAAACCGTCAGGTCCTGCATCTTTGACTCGTGACGCATTTCAAAAAGCAGTGCAGAATGCAGACACGGAGTTTGCTTTTAACAGTGAAAACACCGAGTAGGTAACTTTAAGTGTTTTTTACTCATTTACTGTGCTACGTGTTTTATAATATGATATTGTTTTATGACAATATGTGTGATGTGCAAATATCATAAAGTATTTATCCTCAAACTATCTTTTACTCTCGTCTGCCAGCTAAACCAACTCCACAAACTGCGGACCAACAATGCACGTGAAATTTTCACTTTATTTCCTTATTTGGAGGACCAATCTTCTTAGAATGGGTAAGCAATTATTTCAAATTAAATATTGATGCAAATGTATTCATCAGATTAACTTTTGGTTGATATTTGGAGATGCTTTAATGTTTAAATTTATTGATTTTTGCAATTTGTTTTTGCTAGGAGCAATTCTATGATGCACCAAGTGGCTAAGGGTACCAGGCTTGGTGTTTAAAGACTGTACAGACTAGAACCTGGTGATGGAAAGATAACAGATAAGTTAACATATGAGAGAATCATGGGCACAAACAAAAATAATCATGGCTTGGTATTACTAGATTTTCTTTGTTTCATAACACATATTTTGAATTTGTCTAGTCAAATTACTTAACAAAAGTGTGTGTGTGTGTGTGTGTGTGTGTGTGTGTGTGTGTGTGTGTATATATATAAACTTAAAATAAGATTTCTAATCAATGGTTTTCTTAATTTGACAAGTAGAAATCTCTGCCCATCACCTGCCCCCAACATTACAAAGCCACAAGAAGAGAACACCGATCCTTCCAGAATCCGGCGGCTGACTATTTAGTGAGATTTCTTAAGGTGCGTGTCTTAATTTATTCTTAAAGTGTCAGTTCACCCACAAATGGAAATTCTGTCATTAATTACTCACCCTCATGTCGTTCCAAACATGTGAGCGTTTTTCGATGTTCACAACACAAACGAAGATATTTTTAATGAAATCTGAGAGCTTCGTGCCCCTCCATTGACAATCTACGCAACTACCACTTTCAAGCCCCAGACAAAAGTACATCATTAAAGTACTCCATGCGACTCCAGTGGTTTAACATAAATGTTTATTAAACTATGCAAGTGCTGTGTTTGCAGCAAAAACACATTTACCAATTTATTAAATATTTATTTCCAACATGCGTTCATGAGAACATTACAACTCGTGCATGTTGTTGATGTGCATGTATGTGCATTGAAGAGGAATATTTTGTAAATAAAGTTGAGTTAAAATTGTGAAATTTATGTTACACCACTAGAGTCACATGGATTACTTTTGATTTCCTTTATACCTTTCCGTGGCTTTGGAAGTGGTGGTTGAATAGGCTTTAGATGAATGGACAGAAATCTCTTATATTTCATTAAAAATATCTTCATTAAAGGGACTGTTCACCCAAAAAAATGTAAATTCTGTCAGTATTTACTCACCTTCATGTTGTTCCAGCCCTGTAAGACTTTCGTTCATCTTCTGAACACAAATTAAGATATTTTTGATTAAATCTGAGCTATCTCACTCCTCCATAGGCTTCTAAGGGATCAAAACTTGCCAGCCCAGAAAGTTATTAAAGATATTGTTAAAATAGTCCAAGTGATTACAGAAGCGCAATCATAAGTTTATCAAGCAACGAGAATACTTTGTGTGCCAAAAACAAACAGAAATTACGACTTTATTTAATTATGCATGCTTCTCTGTGGGCCTTGAGATGGTTCTCGTAGTGTAACAGTGCTTCAGTGTTGTACGTCACACACAGGCTCACTATTGGCCGACGCTGGTTGTGTGTGTGTGTGTGTGTGACGTACAACACAGAAGCGCTGCACTGTTACACTGTTAACTTGCTCAGGCCCACGCAGAAGAAAATGAATAGTTAATTTTAATATTTTTAGTTTGGGTTTTTTTTGCATACAAAAAGTATTTTTGTCACTTGATAAACTTAAGGTTGAGCCACTGTAGTCACTCTGTCTATTTTTACAATGTCTTTAATAACTTTTTTCTTGGCCGCCAAGTTTCAATCCCTTAGAAGGCTATGGAGGAGTGAGATAGCTCAGATTTAATCAAAAATATCTTAATTTGTGTCCTGAAGATGAAGGAAATTCTTACGGGGTTGGAACAACATGAGGGTGAATAATTAGTCAGAATTTTCATTTTTGGGTGAACTAACCCTTTAAGTGTTTCGAAGATGAGCAAAACTCTTACTGGTTTGGAACAACATGAGGGTGAATAATTTTTTATTAATTAAATCTTCGATTTACTTGGAAATCAGTAAATTCAAGTCTTAATCAAACAAAAATGTTTTTTTGTTTGAGTCGATGATTGAACTTTTTTTCACCCTAAACTTGCTGTATTTATGAAACACAAATGTGTAAATGATCTGGTTTTGTGTTCTAGGTACCCAGTACTACACGATTTTTCACTAAAGTTGGATCTGCACAGCCTTTTCTGCTCTGTGAAACAACTGCACTGAACTTTACTGTTAGCGACTGGATACAGCTGATCCACTCATATCCTGCTACTGTTTTTCATCTGCTGAATGTTTTTGACTCAAGCACTGCTGTACTGTTGCAAAGTCAAAGGTACTGAATTAACTTCACTGACACAGGACTCACATTCACTGATATGTTCAGGACTTAAATATTAAACACCATTTGATCACATCATATAATTCTGATGACAGAAATCCATATATTGTGCATTCATCGTTTATTAAAAAAACTAACCTATAATGTAAACGTGCTTGTTCGTTAATAAAAAAAATAGTTTGTTTGAAACAACTGTTTACATTTTGCCTTTATTTTTAACTTTACAGTGAACAGATTTCTACTATGATCCCAGACTTTTTGGATTGTTTTGAAATAAAGTTTTTTAAGAGTAATAAAGAGTGATGTGTTTATTTCAAAGTGAAATTATTCTTTTAAATAATAAGATGGTATTGCATTGGAGAGTTGTCTTATTCAATTGTATGTTTGAAAATTTTTAATAAATGTTAAAATAAATTCAAAGTAACTTGGTTTTTGGAAAAATATCTTCGGGTTTAAAAGTTAAATTTTTTTAAACTTCATCTGCATTACCATTTTAAAATAAGTATACATTATAAACATTAAATCAACATAAAAAAATACACTGGAGTTGTGTGATTAAACACCATAAAGTGTTAAATGTGTATATTTAAGAGTAATAATTTCTAACACCTTGAGTGATTAAATGAAACACTAACACAGTGTTTAAAAAATAAACACTATCGTCAGTGTTGTTTTAACACTAGCAAAGATGGACCTGTATGTTCACCCGGAAAGTGATAATTTTAACACCCATGGTGACAAATCTCCTGACATTTTTTTGCTGTGTATGAAGGATGCAAGCATTGTAAACACAGTGGGCTGGAACTTATTTTGCAAAGCGTGTCCTTACATAAAAGATTTATTTGCTGGGTGTGATGTTTTCGTCTATCATATGTGTCCTACATATTTTGAAAAAGCAGCCTGAAGATACATGCATGTCATCGGTCCTTTTTTTCTGTGTAACCATGATAAGGTCACGCATGCTTGTGTGACTGTGCATGGATGACTTGAAACAAAGAATTTTTCAACATGCCAAGTTGAAACTGAGGTTGAAAACTTTCCCAAAACTCCATAAAATTTGGCTTTGTTGCTTAATACGGCCTTTCAGAACATAACCAGGGGTAATAATGACAAACCTAGACATTATATTTTATAGGGTCTCAATTCTTTGTGGCTCCAGTTTTGCAATTTTAGGAGTTTTGGGATCACAGTTCAGAAGAACTGTTCTGAAGTGATTTGAGGTAAAAGAGATCAAGGCAATCTAACAAATGATTCTTCTCTCCAAAAGGAATGAGATCATCATGGCACTCAATTTCAACTGTGTTGTGAGCCATTTTAACCCCTTATTTGTCACGTTCCACAGGTGGGACGCTTGCCATTATATATTTAAAACAATGATATCTTAGAAAAGACCTTAAGTAATATTGACAATCTAGATATCATTTGAAAGCTTACAATCTCTATTTTCAAAATAAATTACACAGGAGCCGTAATTTATCAATTTGCAACAAGAATATTTTCATTCATAAAACGTCTTCAGACCTTTATTTTGAAATAGTAATGAACATGAAAAATCATGAAAAAAGATAAACCTCAGTTTGTTTTCATGCCAAGAGTTTAAAAGATTGCATCCATTCAATTATTTTAGAAAAAAAGGTCTGAAAATGGTAAATATTACAAAAAAAAAAAAATAAATTCAGCATTTGTGATTTGGCAATATGCTAATGTGCATGCATGTTCTTTGTATGTGTGGCCAATTACACAGAACTCAGAACGAATGTCAAACGAAAATGTTATAACCGTATAACCGTGGTGTGTCAATATGAAATGTCATAAATGAAGTTCAAATCAGTTCATTTATTCTCTCAGTATGGTGCACAGCTGAGGAATTGCAGATATGACCAGTAAAATAATGAGCCAAGAGCCATGAAACTGAACTTTATGTCCAGTCCATTGGAATATTTCTGCTTCACAACTAAAATGTCTCTTAAAAATAGAAAATTCCAAATAAAAAACACACCCACAGGAGCTAGACTACACGTAAAATGACTGACGAACATAATGTTCTCAGGCATAGAAGCCGCACAACAAAATAAAAAATAAAAAAATAAACCCATATGATAGCAAAAGTGTACCCGACTGACAAGGAAAAACAGGAATATTACCATATTAGTTTGTATTGAAAACTGCTGAGGCAAAAATATTAAATTGATGGATTTATTTTAGCTAGCTTGCTTGCTTTCTTATTTATTTATTTAAATGAACAACAAAACTGAAATTCTAAAGAATTTTTTTTCTTTTTCTATAGCCTCACCTCAAAAGAGTTTGGTGATTTTAACAGGCTATCCATATTATTTGTGTCATCTTCAGAAGTCATACGATAGCATTGTGTGGAAAAACAGACGAAAATTTAAGTCGTTAATAACATTTGGAACAAAATTCCAATCGACCAATCAGATTTGAGAGACAAGTTTACAGTTAAAGTCAGTTTAGGCTTACAACCATGGTTACGTGCTTGTACATCAGTGATAAGCACCTATCATTTCCCTCAGATTTTAGGGAGAACTTAGGTTTAGGGATAACAACATTTTAAGACAGGAATGTTGTTTAAGGATCAACAAAATATGCTGATCCAGGAATATGTCTTACTTGGCAAAACCAGAGTGACCATGGAAAGTCATGGATCTACTGTTGTGTGCTCCAAGTCCCTCTTCACAACAATTTTCTTGTAAAATCTGATCTCTAAGCACTGACACAGAGCTTTCAGTGAAGTCTGGCTTCAAGCCAGTGTCGATCAAGAGTGTTCCTTGGCTGTCAAATCAACGAGAACGGTTCATGAAAGTCACAAGAGAACACATTTTACTCTGAATTTCGGGCATTTGGGCCTCCAGCAAGCTGCACGCACTCCATCTGTCATTTTTACAGCTTTGACTCAGCAGAGCCATTAGTCTTACATGTAACTTGTGGTATTGACCTTACTGCCATTGATTCACTCTAGATTCAATAAACTTCCTGCTGTGCTCTGCTAGAGAGAAATAAGGCATGATTACATGTTTTGGTATGAGAAGAAGACAGAGATGTTTCAACACTCTCATGGCAATTAAAAATGTTATGTCCTAACTGTTAAGTGATGGCTGTAATGTGCTTTTTTTGCGAGTCTAAAAAGTTAGAGATCGTAATAACTTCAGGTGACAGCAAGAAGCACAAGTAGTTATTTACTTGGTTTGAAAGGTCCGAAGCCCCATGATGAAACGGACCACAGCTGCTTCAGTATGTTTTATGACTCGTTTGCTCTCTAAAAACCCCTAATCACAGCAATCATCCCCACATGCAGGGCAAAGACTTTAGTGCACCGCCTGAGAGCCTTCTCCTTTCTGCAATTTGACACACACAGTCGGTTTTTCCATAGAGGATCTGTCACAACTGATAGTCCAAATCTCACACAAATGATCCTGTTTTATATACTAGATTAGAATGTTCACTGTGATTCAAAGAGATGACAATGAAACAGATTTTTCAATTTAAATGGACGAATAGATAAACCACCAGACGGACGGACGGACGGATGGATAAAATAAACAACAGTCCATTAGATTTAACTGCATGACCATGAGAAACTCCAATAAAATAAAAATTGTTAATGATCATCTCAGCGGTTTTATCACTTAAATTCCCATATTTCAACATGTATTGAGTGAAAAGAGTGTTTCTTCAGTTCTCTTGCCAATGGCACATCAGAAGATGTACTTTTGCCTTTCCTAGTTAGAGCCCATCTCTCAATACTGGAGCAGCCTAATGAAGGAGTTCTTGAACCCTGTAGGCACATCACTCCTCATCAACCCCCTCCAAATATAAATCACCGTAAAACGACATGCTTACAGACATGATGACTTTATGTCAGAAATATGACTGGAGTCAAAGGCATGCCAACACACTTATATCAGGGACAGCATTGTTAAACAGAAGGAATTCATCATTCCCACAAAGTTTGACACAAAGTTACAAATTAAATATCAATGATATTGCAATGGCATTTGTGGTAAATGGAAAAGTGTTAATCATAATTGCTCAAAAATATAAATACATTAAGTTGTTGTTTATACTGCAATATTGTTAGAGAAACCCATTTGAAATGGTCATTCTCTTTGCAATTCCAATGGAAATAAATTGTCTTATTTTTGAGATCCAAATCAAATTTAATTCTGGGATTTAATTTCTAGTAGTGTGTAACTATCCAAGCAAGTTTCCTCTCATCTCTCCAAACATGAGGAACCCTGTTCGTTATACAGAAATGTCCCCATGCTAGAGCGCACATACATGGAGAATAATAAAACACATATGTGAACTTGCACATTCAGCCACAATACACAAGACTTTCTCTGTGTGGAGAAAGAAGTGATCTTTTCTATTGTGCTTGAGTTAAGGTCAGTTGTTGTTGGCTTGCTAAAGTAAGATCACAAAGTAAGATCACTATATGACACTTGCACAAAGAACTGTTAAAGGAAATGTGTTGAAAGCTGGCAATCTCAAGTTACATAGCAATCACTAGCAATGGCAAAAACAATGTGTTACATATGAGACAGATTAAAGTCAGAAAGTTTTTGCGACTGCCTTTAATTTTAATGAAAATATTTCTTTATGGTTTTAGTTTTACTTGATCATTGCATTTATAGGTGAGAATTTAGCATCTTTCACTTTAGAACAGTGCAAACAATCGAGAGCTTTGAGTGTACATCTAAAATTACTTGCTACATGTTCATCCTCCCAATGCATCTCCCAAATACATTAAGTCATCCATATGTCATATGCATGCAGTTACATAAGCCCTTATGTCAATGTGTGCTTCTTTTACTCTGCAGTGTTAGTTTTTGCATTCACTTTGTGTCATTTTCGACATGCTATCTATCTATAAATGAGAACATAAAGGGATTAACGTGTTTAGCTCACACACAGTAAACTCAAGATGGATGGCAAATCATCTTGACTTTTTCCTCATCATACTGTATGTGGAGACTAAGATTCAGTCATTGGCGATGCCTTTATCCATCATTGTCAGAGCACAATGTCCCAGGACAGTTCACACTGCTGGTCAATATATAATGATCTGAATTGAAAAACAATAGTATAGATTTTTTTACAGACAGTTTTGAAGGTGAACAATAAAATCACAAGTGAAGTTGTCTTTTAAAATGAAATTGTTTTATTGATTTATTTTAGCTACATTGAGGCTTATTTCAATGTGATGATGATTTTAATTTGTACAAAATGAAAAGTCTTGTCTATGAAAAAAAAAAGTTTGAAGTGAATGAATTCATAAAAATGAACTTCAGCTGAATAATGGACAGTTAAAATCTGCATTCATGTGTCGGAATGCAAGCACCAAAAGCTCAATGACAAGACTCGTACAGTATATATTCAAAGAAACAATATAAACAGCTGGAAAAAAAGGAGCAACGTCTCTTTGTAACCACCACCATTTCATGTACCCCTTATCTGAGTTGAAGTGGGGTGTTTGCCACACAGATCCAAGATATTACTGCGTTGGTTTGTAAAGTGTAAACATTCAATGCGGTTTGTAGCAAAAGTGTATTTTCAGGACAAACACACTGTCCTACAACACTGTCTTTCATTTAAAGGGATGGCTCAGAGTAATTGGTCCTTTGCACCAAGACCTCGAGCCAAACATCCCCCAGAAGCTTTTTTTTTTCCCCCTTGGTCGAACATTATTAAAGTCAGAGCTTATTTAGAGATATCAGCCGAATGGCTTAGTGCAGGCGCTAGTGGATCCAAGGTTAAACCTATTTATGCTACAGTACAAATTTGGTATTCCAGGCATTATTATAGTGGAATAATTTATGAGATACAACCTTGGATCCACTAGCGCCTGCACTAAGCCATTCGGCTGATATCTCTCAATAAGCTCTAACTTTAACTTTGGCTCGAGGTCATGGTACAAAGGACCCAGGGTTGAAATTACTCCAAACCGTCCCTTAAAGCTGGATCTCCAGGTACAGTGAGCGTCCATTCATCTCATTGTCTTGGTTTGGAGTGACGCCTGACCAGTCGCATTCTTCGTCTTGATCCTGTGTTTTAGTCCACAAACACACACACACATTTATATATATATATATATAAAGTTAATCTACAGATATGGTTCATTTTCCTCTTTGTCTATGGATTACGACAATGTTGGGGTTGAAAATAAGAAGGTGCTAAAAGTATTTTAAATCTTAAAAATAGTAATACAATGACTTCAACACATTAGATGTTAAAGAGATAGTTTGAAATGACCTCAAGGGCATCCAAGATGTAGGTGTCTTTGCTTCCACAGTATTTTCAATTTTGATATTTTTAGGTCAAACCGTTCTTGTCTGTCAGTCATACAATGGAGGTATATGGGGTCCACTTCAAAGAGCATGCACAGAGAAGTCCAAATTAAACATGATTTAATGACTTGTAAATGTAAGTATTGATGGCCTAAGACATGAAACGAGCGGTTTGTGTGAGAAAATGAAGAGCAATGGAATACGATTTCAATATATCAATGGACAACGTTGAATTTTTTTTTTTTCGCAACAGCGCGAGAGATCACTTCAGGCACTTTCCAGACCAACCGCTGGTTTTGTGTCTTAGGCCATCAATGTGTACTTACATCATGTTTAATTTGGACTTCTCTGTGCATGCTCTTTGAGGTGGACCCCATATACCTCCATTTTATGACAGACAGACACAAACGTTTGACCTAAAAATATCAAAATTGAAAATACTGTGGAAACAAAGACACCTACATCTTGGATGCCCTTGAGGTAAGCTAAAACATATCAAAAATTAATTTTAAAGTGAACTATCCCTTTAATGAACTGAAATATATACCTTGTGGTTGTCTGATGGCGGCTCGTTTTTTAAAACGCCCCTCTGAAGGGAAAAAAAATCAATTAAGCTTTCGGCATCAGATCCTTCTTCATATCATTCGCACCGAGCTATGAAGCCACTAACCCTTAATGATTCTGCTGATTCTCTCAGTTTCTGATTCAAAGAGATCTGGATTGTCCTTCAAAGATACAATCTTTGAGAAATCTGGAACTAAAAGAGGCACACAATTAAATTCAGTAAATATTCAAACATGTAATATTACTACACTCAATCATTATCTATTAAAGGGTTCTCTCAGGTAGCTACATATAGAACCTTCCCAATTTTGGATCATTTTATATATTTAGTTTTTTTTAATAACATTTTATGAATTAAACAGCTCATAAACATACTTTCTTACTAGAAAAATTTAAATAACCCATTAAATATGAAAGTATTTTGCCATGACATTTCTCCTTGCACAGAAACTTCAAAATTGAGAGAAGAACTGTAAGGTTCTATATTAAACCGAATTGAACCTTTTATCTAACCGTATAAAGTTATTGAAACTGATATTTAAATTCTGGCTGATTGTGATAATCACTTTAAACATCACAGCTGAATTTAGGCATCAAAACATTATAATGTACAGCAAAAAAAAAATGACATTTTGAGATATCAGTGTTAAACACTTACACATTGAATATCTACTGTCCATTTATTTAAAATTATTACAAAAAAAACCCTGTAATATCAGAGGTATAAATATAAAAATTACCTTCAATGATCTGTGGTTCTGGTTTAATTACTCTGGTAATACTGGTTTCCCTTGATGCACCTTTGAGCACAAAAAGATGAACATTTGATTTGGCTCAAATTTTAAAACCATCATGTCTTTGTGTTTATGTATTACGTCTCACCGTCAGTGATCTGAGACTCTTTTTTGATTACTCTGGTTAAAGTGGTGATCCCTGGTTCGCCTTCAGGTAAAAAAGAGAAGTCTATGACACAAACATCTGGGCAAAACCTATATCATAAGATCATTTGCCTTATTAGGTCTTACTTTCAACAACCTTGGGCTCTGGTTTGATTACTCTAGTTATAGTGGTGATGCCTGGTCCACCTTTGAGAACAAGGAGACATGAGAAAAATGGATGAACAAACTTCTGGGCAAAAGTGAAACTAACCCTGAGCCAAATCAGTGAGTAATAGTCAATAATGAAAGCCTTAATCTTACTTTAACTGTACAGCTTTAAGATTCTGGAGTGAAACCATTCTTTCTTTTAGCCAAATCATAAGTGTAATCTTGCCAAAAATGAATGAAAGCCATAAGGTAGGAACTTAAATCAAAAGCATCTGGAGTAGAGCCATGTGCGATCCATGGGAAAACCAACGGGGCTTTATTCTATTACGTAACTTGGGATTGTAATCCATGGGCATAAAATTAGACAGACAAACAAACATTAAACATTACTAAACAAGAACGAATCACCAAGTTCACAGCTGCTCTCAATAAAAATGTCAAGCTCTTTAGGAAGCTACAAAGGAGTCTTACAGATCCCAATCCTTTCATAATCATAAATCAAATTAATGTTTGGATTAATGGCAAACACAAACAAAGCAATATGGGAATGAACATGATCATTTCAAATGCCAAGGATTACGGGGAAAAGTGTTTGGCAGCAGAGAAAGATACCTGAAAAAATTGTGATAAAGGGGAAGATTCAAGAATAATCTCTTGGTTCAAGTGTAAATGTTCAAAATGATTCGTTCAAAATACATTAACCTTTAAATACAAGTACCAATGTCAGTGTTATTATTGACTAAAATTAATACTATTAAAAATAACTAACATTAATTTATATATAAATGAAATAAAATAAATTATTAATATTAGATTTTAAAAAAATAAACTTAGACATTTAAGTTTTACAATTTAAACATAAATGGACGACATTTTACATAAAATAAACTTAGATTTTTAAATGTTGACTTTAACTAATAAAATACATTTCTAAAACTGAATTGAAAATATAAAAATGAAAGCTAATTAAAATGACTTTAATAGCACATAAATAATATTAATATAACACTTATGAAAAATGAGTCTATAATGCATACCATTCAGCAACATTTTAGCCAGGATATGGGCTTTTTTTTCTTAAAATAATCCATAACTCAATTAAAACTCTTTTACCAACCTCCCTGAGAGATTGCGTCAGTGATTTGTCTGATGTCTTCCTCCTGGAGCATGTGTACGTCACCACTCTGAAACGTCTGATGCTTGGTTATATCTACAGTACAACATATAAAGTGACAATATTTGACATGGCTGCACATGTGCCACAAGAATCCTTTCAATGCTGTATCAGACAAAATAGGACAAACAGAACTTTTAAAGTACGATTAACTTGTGTTGAGAACAGACTTGAACATGCTGACTATCTCTTTCTAATCCAGTTCTTACTACAATAGAATCCTTTCTCAAATGTTTAATAAAACCAACTGGACAATTTAACTCTTAAAAACTTGGCCAAATAGGAATGTTGGACTACAACCAAATAAAGCTGTTCAAACGAATGACCTTCACCCATGATTCTCTTGAGTTCTCCCTCAGCATCAATTTCACCATCGGATGAGGCACTGTGAGCTGAGCGAAAAGAATGAATGAAAAATCAATGTTACTAGAAAAAATATACAATTTTATAAAATTAACCTTGATACTTAATTTGAAGTTTGGACATACTTTCAATGACCCTTGTGACCTTTGAAACAGATGGCTTTCCTTCAACCACTCTTGTAACTTTGGTGACGCTTGGTTTTTCTTCAACCACTCTTGTAACTTTGGTGATGCTTGTTTCTCCTTCAAGTATTCCGGTAACTTTGGCGACTCTTGGCTCTCCAACCACTCTTGTAACTTTTGTGATGCTTGGCTCTCCAACAACCACTCTTGTAACTTTGGTGATGCTTGGTTCTCCTTCAACCACTCTTGTAACTTTTGTTATGCTTGGTTCTCCTTCAACAACTCTTGTGAACTTGATCTCGGGACCTGTTGGAAAGGTACAGATCATGTCAGGTGTCATGTTAAATAATAGTGGTCATGATATTTTCAACAATGTTCTCAGTAGTTGTGAACAAACAAATTATTCAGAGACATTTTCATTTCTTGGAATAAAGCATGACTGTCTTTTTAGATACTTTTAAGTTAAAGTTACTGTGGTAAGCAGGTAGGGCCCTAGAGTCATGATAACGGTTTGTTTGTTTATTGCTTGTTTGCCTGTTTCGGCCTCCTTCTTCCCTGATTTTCTAACCTTGCTACAGTCAGGTTTACATCCAATTGCAGAAAACTTGTTCTGAAATCCATTCGTGGATTAGTAATTGAAGTAATTGAACATAGATGAGAATGGGAGTCAAAGCCAGACATCATAGTCACTGGAGCTTTCAGAGCTGTTGATGAACACCAGGCCGGCCTTTCTCTCAAGACACTGCAACAGGGGTCACGTTTCGTGCTACTGCTGGATTCATTAAACAAAAATCAGGATATTCTGCCAAAGATGAGATAAGACATTGAGCACATGTGGCTGTGGATCAGGATCCTGACTCAGCATAAATTATACTTTGTGATTTATGGTGAAACTCAAACTGACTGTAAATAAGAAACTATAAAAAAAATCAAAATAATACTTACACACACACACACATACAGGTTCAGTAATCAAGAAGTCTTAACTGGTGAGCAATCAGTCTATGTGTCTATTTGAATATAAGAATATGTGAATTTTCTTTTTTGTATATATTTTTTATATTTTGTCACACTCAACATTTAATAAATATAATCCATCGATAAAACAATTTACTTTGTCATTATAAAGGTTTCATTGTACTCTGTGGGGCTTGAAAGACTGATTGGAACCATGACAGATGCACAATTCGATAAATTAATGACACATGCGAATGTTTCACTGTTACATCGACTTATTAAATTAAGCCGTACAAAGACTCGAAATGACTTGACTTTCATCAGTCGCATCTGTATTTCATTTATAATTTACTTTGTCATTAAAAGATCTTTCATGGAAAAAGTTTGTCCATCATTTACTAATAAGTAAGAGTCCCGCTATGGGATTGGGTCTCTTACAGCGGTACCATCGTGCAAAGGATCCGGAGATTCTAGATCTGACCAGCCCTCAGAGGATTCATCAAGACTTGTGATTGTAAAGTAAAAAGGCTTTAGAATTTTAGATGCTGTTAGTGTGTATATATTGTTTAAGCCAATGTTGGGCTGTTTTGACACACGTTAGCTTTACAAAACTGTGGGACTATTTAATTTATTTTTTTTTTTTAAGAAGAAAGGTATAGCTCTGCTAGATCATAACCCTCACAACCACTGCCAGTACTACTTTAATACATTTTTACCTTCACAAATACACATTTTTAAGCCAAGTTTCCACATAAATTCCATTTGAAATTTTCTGAGCTTCGACATTCACTTCTACTCAACAGGCAGGTCTCCTGCCATGGTCTGAGGCGAAATACCCTCTCTCTTTGTCTTGAATGGCTCTTTATCTGCTGTATCTGTCCAGCAACTGCCAGAGGAGATGCCAGTGCTCGTTCAAGCCAACAATACAACATGTTCTCAATCTCTGGGGCTCTATGATTAATCGGTTTACTTGGAGTTGCAATTGAGGCGAAGTTCAGGCAGAATAATGATTGGGTAAATTTATATAATAGTACAAATATCTAAAAGAGCTTCTGGGAATAATCGGCTGGCAGAGATGGGCTTGCCTGAGGAGCTCAGTATCACGTGTAATAGAAATGAATGCTTATTGATGTAGAAAGGTAGACTGACTACGTCAGACTTCCCACTTCCGCTAATTTCATTTAGCTGTCTATGAAGCAAAGTGAAGTAGCAGAGTCTGGCATTTCCAGGCTAGTAGAAAGGGTGTGAGTGGATGGGGGAAAAGAGTTGCCATTTAGTAAAATAAAATACAAAAGTGATGAAATGATGTTTTACCTTTCTCAATGACATGTGTAGTTATAGTCCTCCCTGCAATGAGAAGCACAATATTTATTAACAAAAAGCATGTCAAAATAACCCATCATGTCCTTGATGATGTTTTTATGTGAAACTTAAACCGAGAGGGATGAAACTGAACTTACTGATGAATGTAAGTGGAATCTCACGGTAGGTGAATCCAGATTCAAACTATACACAAACCAAAAATAAATAAATAAATAAAATAAAAGCAACTGAGGATGTGTGATTGTACGGCGATGTAGTGGACTGTGACGGATCTGTTATATAATGTGAGTCAGTGTTCAGATATCAACTGTGTTCTGCTGTACCTTCAGCTGCATGTATTTGATGAGTCTCTTCAGCACAATCAATATGTCTTCACTGCCAACTGGCAGATCTGTGAAATGCAGTAAAATCATGTATTAAGCTCTAGGGGCTATGTCTTATGTTTCAGGAATTGTACAGTTATATAAGAGTTGAGAAAACAGGTTCATTGAAGATGTAGTCGATCTATGCAAACGATGAATAAGGGTCTTATCAAGCGAGACGATCGGTCATTAAAAAAAAGTAAAAAAGTTACGAGTCAATTCGTTCGTTGAATGAACCAAATGACTCGAATCACAGAACAGAGCAAGGCGAGCATTTGTGCTTATAAAACTTAAACTTTGTTGTTGTTTTTTTTTTTTTTAAATGGTCAATCGTTTCGCTTGATAAGACCCTTATTCATCGTCTGGAATCGTTTAAAGCCCCTTTAACAGTTTGCACTGAAACTGTCTTTTGAACCTTGAACCGTTTGGTTACCAGTAAAGTGCATTATATAGAGAAAAATCCTGGAATGTTTTCATCAAAAACCTTAATTTCTTTTCAACTGAAGAAAGAATGACATGGATCTCTTGGATGACATGGGGGTTAGTAAATTATAAATAAATAAAAAAATCACATCTTAAAGATATTTGCATATAAAGGCACATTCATTGCTTTTAATACTTTACCTTGTGGATATAAGAGAGTCTTCACTACATGGACCACTCCATTGGATGCCATAAGATCAAAATCTGGAACCTCCACTGAATTTACATGGATGGAGTTGTTAACCTGAGTATAAGGTGGTGTTAAACATTAAATTACTTTTTTTTTAAATTAGCATTGATTAGATGAGAGGAAAAAAATATTCACAATATTTCATAAAAATATTATACATACACACATATATATGTATATATCATAATATTAAAAAATAAAATAATAATAATAATGTGAGCCTAAGTGGGATAATCTTACAAAACCAAAACACTTCAGTACATTTAGAAAAATACAACAGCTGGACATTATATTAAGAAGTCACTTCTAGCTTTTGCTCTCTTGAATAAAGTACATTTACATTTACAGTGCTGATATCTGTTTTCAGCAAAGGAAGTGTCTGGACATTATGAGACCCATTGTTCCAGCTTTTAGAGGGAGTTACGATGCAGGCGTCGGAGGCTGAGATTTGAGCTATGCTGATTTTGACAGATGGCAACAAACTGTCTGCGAAGTTATGACCTTATCACTTAGCAATGCTCTCAATTCACATGCCATAGACCCTCGGCTATACACAAACATGCAAATAAAAAAGTTCATAGTCCTAATTAGGATGAGATGATGTGTGTGTTTTTTATACTGGTATGGTTTTCTGTAATGGATTTGGTTCATGGAATTTCTGAGAACAGACACAGGAAATGTGTCCTGCATCTAATTGCATTGTCTGACGATAATCGCATGTCAGGTCCTTCCTCTCTTGTGCTACAAAAACATTAGAATTGGCTCAAATTTAAAAGTCACTTCTTCCGAGTCTATTGGTTGTGCAAAGTTTAAACATTATCCATGTAACTGGGAAAGCTAATTATAGAACATTTTTTCCCATAATCACAGTTGGGAAAAAAGCTGACATTTGAGGAAATCTCTTTGTTTTCACTGATTACTGTGTTTAATCAGAAAGATTTGACTGATAGAGATCCTATCAATGTACTTACAGACTGCACTTGAAGGTTGTTGCCCTGTATGGTCTTGAGAAGATTAGTCACTCCACCCTCCAGTCCTCCATTAATAAAGATGCCATTGCTAAAATGGTAGAGCAGGATTGTCCTGAGCGCGTTCATGTCACCTGGATTAAAGAATAGTCACTGGTCACTTGTGAGGTAGCAGACCAATCTAATATTGGACATGTTAAAGGGAAAAATTGTTTACTTTTTAAAAGAGTGATGTCATCCTCTGTCAGTGTGCCAAAGGAAGCATCGATAGGAGCAAAGAGTGTGTACGATCCCTCCTGCTTCAGCAGGTCTGTCAGTCCAGCACTCTCCATCAGAGACAGGAAGATTCTGGAACAGATCAGCATATAATAATATAATTCTATACTATAAAAAATGTGTATAGATTCATAAAATAGTAATCATTTCACATCACAATGATAATCTCACTTGAATCGTCCGTCGTTCAAGAGCAGCTCATAGATGGTCACCTGGGGTGGCTGGATCAGGGACCTCATGAGATGAAGGACTCCATTACTGCCTTCTCTGCTGCCTCTGACCATACATGCATTCTCAATACACACAGCCTAAAAACACACACACACACAGACACACGAGAAGGAGAATGAAATGATAGTTGGGCTTTGTACATTTTACAGAGAATTGGGAAACAATATAGTCAGACAAGGAGGAATTTCAGGTCTACAAACGTACCTGAAGCAAATATACAAGTGTATAAAACGTAACTGCCAAAGACCAGAGCAATAAAGCATATAAAAAGTGGTTGTTTACACAGTAATTGTTTGCAGGTCCTCAATCTTTCTCTTAAACATAAAACATTATGAGTCTTTGTCTCTCACCGTGCGATAAATAAAGACTCGGAGCAGTTTTCCTCCAAGGGTCTCGAGCATCTGGCCGTTGTAGAGTTCGTTCAGAGAGACCTTGAATTTCACGATGTGGTTTTCCAGAATAGTCTTCAGGAGACGCTGATCCATGGACATTACCTCATCTGCATAACAGTTTTGACAGTTTTCCATTTTGACATTTTTTTAGCCAGGACTGAGTGGAATTCAGAAGTTAATATTAACTATATTAAGGAAAAACAGACTCATATTTCTGCAGAAACATCCTGTATTCTGTATCTCATAGAGTCATGAGGTTAACTCACCGGAGAAGGCTCCATTCAGTGGGGCGAGAAGAGTATACTCAGTCTCAGGCTGT
Organism: Pimephales promelas; assembly: GCF_988280905.1. Taxonomy (NCBI): domain Eukaryota; kingdom Metazoa; phylum Chordata; class Actinopteri; order Cypriniformes; family Leuciscidae; genus Pimephales; species Pimephales promelas. Next base: position 7,153,459 of record NC_142791.1, on the reverse strand, counting down.
AAGGCTGCAGAGAGGCCGAGCTCGGACACCATGTCACCAAAAGTGCTCTGAGATTTGCCCACAAGCTCCATCACCTGCTTGGCTGGAAGTCACACACTAAACTTCAGATTGAGATTTAGATACTATATAAGCATCAATAAAAGTTGTATATTTTAATATCTGTTAATGTATGACATGTGGGTGTGATTTTTTTGGGAGAGTTAACCCTTTAAGTTCAAATAATGTCAGGTTGAACACAGTGGGCATGTACAGAGTCTCACCCGAGTCAGGCATGAGGACCTGGTCGATCAAATGAATGACCCCATTGCTGGTGACAATGTCCTTCTTCAGCACCATCTTGATACCATTGACCGTAAGGCTCTCACCATCGCACCCGATCTCAATATTACTGCCCTCAAGAGTCTCGTAGATGGAGCCGGCCATAATGGCCTCAGAGCACTGCGCCGAGTTCAGGAGGTGGTACTGCAAAAGGGCTTGAAACAGTAAGCAGAAAGAGAGAGAAAAAGAAAGAATTGTGTGGTGACCTAAACTTTTGAATTATCTTCAGTGTCCAAAAGACACTGGACACCTCCAAAGACAATTATAAACACAGAAGCTGACCACTGGGACATCCGCCCAGTTCTTCCTTTGCGGGGGCAATCTGGTGGAGAGTTGAGACTCTTACTTTACTCAACTTTCCCAGAAGCTGAGCTTATTTCCTGCATCTGTTGAAGTGCATTTTGACACGTTTAAGTGCTCCGCCAAACCAAAATCCAAATCAAAACCACCTTCACAAGACACTTAGGCTCTGTTCAAATTAGCCTTCTCTGAATCTACACATTGTAACATGGGCTACTGGATAACAATCTGGTGTTGGGTCAACATCAATACTCAAGGGTGGCCACAAAGAGAAAAACGGGAAATTAGGAAGTATAAGGAATAAGGAAATTAATTCAATCTTAAAAAGCAATTGGGATTTCTTTAATGAATATATCATTTTCTAGTTATTTCAATAATAATAATAACAACTGAAAAATCATGTAAATTTTATGGTCATTAAATGTGTAATCCCTGAAATACGCTCAGTATTTTTTTAGTAGTTTGAGGACCAGTGCTTTAGGATTTTTTTCCTATATACTACTGGCCAGAACCCTGATGTCTAATCTGCTTTAATCATTTGTGTTTTTGCACACTGCTTTTGCATCAGTAATTAGGAAAAAGATCAGGTTCTTGAGAAAACTATTGCCTCAGAAGAAATGCATGTTAACATCAAGGCTGGACTTTGCTTTGAATAAAGCTCTCTGTTATTTTCTTATTCCACTTTACCTATAATGATAATCTAATCTAAAAGATCACACGGATTAGATTAGCTGTAAATAGGCCCTTTTCATAACCAATACTTTACTTTTGTCTGTTATAACACTTATAATTGTCTGACCACAAAATACCTAATCTTTTTCACCAAAATCCGATGAAGTATTATTCAACATCTAAGCATTTCCCATTCTTTTTTAGACGTCTTGACCAAACTTGATTTTGGATCCCTGCGGTCAGATCTGCTGTTTGCCCGCCGTCTGAGAATGTGGTACTGCTTGAATTGGACTGCATTTGTGAAGTTTACTTAAAACATGAGGCTGCTAGTCTTTCAAATCTTTGAGGGTGATTATTTCATCCTGTGCATGTTTTATGTGCACATACACTGCCTTTCAAAAGTTGGGGGTCGGTAAGATTTTTAAATGTTTTTGAAAGAAGTCTTTTCTGCTCACCGACACCGAGGCTGCATTTATTTGATCAAATACAAATATACAGTACATATTGTAAAAATGTTTTAAAATTAAATTTATTCCTGTGTCACAAAACACAGTAAAAACACTAAACCTGTGAAAAAATATTACAAATTAAATTAAGTGTTTTCTATTTTAATATTTTTTTAAATGTAATTTATTCTTGTGATGGCAAAGTTGAATTTCCAGCATCATTACTCCGGTCAGAAATCATTCAAATATGCTGATTTGGTGCTCAAGAATAATTTCGTAATATTATCAAAACAGTTAAAAAAATATAACAGATACAAAATATTGATTCTTTGATGAATAGAACAGCATTTATTTGTAAATGTGTTTACTGTTACTTTTGATCAATTTAATGGATCCTTGCTGAATAAAATAATTAAATTCTTTCAAAAAGAAAATCTTACTGACCACAAACTTTAACAAGGAAGTGCACTATGTGATAAAGACTTAAACATGGGATACTGCACAGTAGCAGTATTACCTCTAGCTTTGTAGTCAAGACTACAACCCCCTGAAAACACTTATAATGTTCTGTGGTTGTGTTCTACTACAATATACAGTAAGTGTTTACCTTGAAGTACAGTTGTGTCGCTCATAAGTCTCTCCAGGACATCGCTGTCTAGTTTATCAAAGGCCTCGTTGGTTGGAGCAAATAGTGTGTAGTGACCGGGCTCTTTCAGTTGGTTCTGGAGACCCGAATTCACAGCAACTGTCTATAAAAGACGTCAAACAAGATGTTTGTATAAACTTGACTCTCAGAAATCATATGCTCCTGCTGAAGAATAATTTTTCATCAAATGTCCAGAAAGCCAAAAATGTTTAGTCAAATTAATTTACAATAGCACAGTCATAATAACACATACGTTCAGTGTAGTCAGCTGATCATTTTTTTCGATCACATCCTTTATCGTTTGGCTTATGGGGCTGATGACCCGATCAATGACATGCACAACTCCATTAGTGGCCACCTGGTTGCCGTGAATAATCCGGGCACAGTTCACAGTGACAACCTGTAAACCATTGAAACAGATCAGTTAGTGACTTTACACTGAAATGAAAAGGATAGTTCAGCAAAAAATGAAAATTATGCCATAATTTACTTTTTCACATGTCGTTCCAAACCTGTACAACTTTTTTTCTTCTCTGGAACACTAAAAATCTAATCTTTTTTTTTTTTTTGTCTACTTAGTGATAGTCAGTGGGGTCCAATCGATGTTGTTTTGGACCCCATTGACTTGCATTGTATGCACACTGTTGTTGAAGCCTGCTTTAATGATACTGCTAGCAGCCATATCACCCTGTAGCCCAAGACTGGTTGCCCACTGAAGCTAAGCAGGGTTGAGCCTGGTTAGTACCTGGATGGCAGATCTTCTGAGAAAACCAGGTTGCTGCTGGAAGAGGTGTTAGTGAGGCCAGTAGGGGGTGCTCACACTGTGGTCTGTGTGGGTCCAAACGCCCCAGTATAGTAATGGGGACACTATACTGTCGAAGAGCACCGTCTTTCGGGTGAGACGTTAAACCAAGACTCTGCAAAAAAAATCCCAGTATGTCTTTCGAAAGAACAGGGGTATAACCGCGGCATCCCCGCCAAATTTGCCCAGTGGCCTCCTGATCATCCCTATATATATATATATACAATTGGCTTCATCACTATGTCTCCTCTCCACCAATAAGCCGACGTGTGGAGGGCGTTCTGGCGCTATATGGCTGCCGTCGCAATATGGCTGCCGTCGCATCATCCAGGTGGATGACATTGGTGGTGGTTGAGGATTTCCTTGTAAAGCACTTTGAGTGCCGAGAAAAGTGTTATATAAATGAAATGGATTATTATTCATTATTTAACATATCTCCTTTTGTTTCACAGAAGAAAGAACGTAATACAGGTTTGAAATGACATGAGGATGACTATATGATGGCAGATTTGGCAATTGTTAAAGGGACAGTTCACCCAAAAATTAAAAGATTGTCATTAGTTACCCTCAAATTGTTCCCGTAATGGTTTCTTATTTGAAAATATTTGAAAGAATGTTGGTAACCAAACAGTTGAGGGTAGCCGTGATTTCCATATACTATGGAAGTCAATGGCCACCATCGACTGATTGGTTACTGACATTCTTCAAAATATCTTGTGTTCAAGAGAAGAAAGAAATTCATACAGGTTTGGAACAAATTGAGGGTGATGAAGTGATGACAGAATTACAAATTTTGGGTGAACTATCACTTTAAAAAAAACTAAAAAACAAATCATTTGTATTAAGTGAAATAAGCAGAAATAAAATATTACGAGAAAAACTCAACAATAATAATAATAATAATAATAAATAATAAATAAAACTACATAAAAACTAAAACGGAAATAAATATGCTAAGCTAAATAGAAATAAAAAAAGCTATAATACTGACAAACAAACTAAGTTATTAAAAGTTATACTAAATTTAAAACTAATTGAAAAATAATCAAAAATATGAATAATAATAGAATATAAATAATACTAAAAAATATAATATATATATACTGTATATACTGTACACAGTTTCACACACAGTAAATTTGAAGAAAAGAGAAACTTACTCCATTCGAGTAGTGATTGATATAAAGGCCTTGTTTGTTATACATGGACTTCAGGGTCATATCATTCTTCAGGTCCTTAGTTACAAGCCGTTTGTTGACCATGTGATAGTGAAGTGCATTGTAAAGCTTAGTGTTTCCACTGCTGACCATGGCTGCTTTCAATGCCTGCAAATACACAGAAATTACGTTGAAAATGTTTTTACGAAAACGACAGCATGATGACATATTCCTCGATTTATTTATTTTTAATAAGTTCCATTCAGTGCTCCATGTGTGCTTATTAATATAACGCATACATTTGAAAACTGATTTAAACATAGCATGCAAATACTGCGGCTCGAATGAAGCAGAACATGGCCTGGAATGCGACTCACAGGATCTAACTCTTTCCAGGCATCGTCACTCGGAGCAAACATTGTGTAAGATCCTGCTCCCTCGATTTCTTCTCTCAGTTTTGATTGGTCAGCGTATTGCTGGGTGATCTTGGCTTTCACCAGATCCAGGGTGCCATAAACACTGTCGATAGGGGCCACTGGGTGTGGAGTGAAATTTACAGGAAATAACCACAAAGAGTTGCATGCACAGTTTCTATCAAATAAATAGATTCAGTATGGAGACACAATAGCATATAATCCAAAGTCAGATGATGTGAACCTCGAGTCCACGTTCAAGACAAGCTGTGGCTCATTAACCTCATGTATAAGTACAGCCAGCTGAGTATGGGGTTTGTTTAGAGAACAAAAACTAATGTTCTCCTCCACTGAACTCATAGCCAATGAGTAACCTGCATTTAATCTAAGCATGATCTTAAACTGAGGTTAAATGTTTTATAATTGTTGGCGCAATCCAATATACCAATAAAATAACCATATTTATTAACTTTTGACAAGTGAATGTTAAGTTATTTGCGCTACAGACATGATTGACACCTCAAATTGTTCTTCTTGGACTTAACAATATAGGAACTTCATAGGAACACAGCAAACTCATAATAAAAAATAAACACGATGTCATATTCCTATTGATGGAATGAATGAATACAGACCTGCAGGGCAACCACGCATCCCATCTAACTTCATATAACCTGGGCAGCACTCATATAATATCATCCTGCATGGAATAAAGAGGGAAAAAAAATGTTTTTGGTAAAGCAAATATGTATTTTTTTTTTTTTTTTTTATTCTCTACCCAATCTGTTACTTTCTTATAAAATGGAAGAATCGTATTCTGTCCAGAAAACTCACATGATAAATTATTTTAGCATGTCCACACAGATGTGTCTTTTTCATGTTTGTTCAACCATCTGGAGTTTTGTTTTAAATTTAGGATGGCCTTTTTCTCTACATTTTTGCAGTTTTTATAAATCAAAATGTGTCTCAGACCGCTGGACTTAATATTCATGGTTACAAATAAGATGAACATTTACATCCACTATAATTATATCAAGACTTAGAAAAAAAAACAATGAAAAGACACTAAAATACCCTTTCTATTTAAAGACAAAAAAATCTATATATTACAGACAACTATAACTTCTCCTCAGAATATATGTTCTATTCTAGGATCCACAGTATTACCTCATCTGCAAATCCTCACATATTTGACAACATAAGAGGGCAATGACCCAAATCTGAGCCTGACAGAGGAACTATTGTCTGAAACGTGTGAGGTCACTTGCCCCATGGGCTGTTTTGACAGAATAATGATTGATGTTTATTTTTAACAAGTAACTGCAACTGGAATCTCTATAGTATATATGTAGTGTTCCAGTGGTTTCTTGAAAGGGGATTTCTCAAGGGAAATATTATCGCTTGGGGGGGGGGGGGGGGTTTGCTTGTTTCCATTGAGTTATAAACACAGTATTTGGTATTTGTGATAACTAACATTTTTTTTTTTTTTTTTTGGGGGGGGGGGGGGGTATGCAAACTTTATGGGAACAAATGTATCATTTTTCAAACATTACTTTTGAAAGTTCTCTGAATGTTCTGAAACAAGTAGTAACATTTAAAATCATTCTGAGAACGTCCCCTGTTGACTGGGATGTATGTGACAGACTAGATAATGAAAACTCTTTTACAAATTCCTGATTTCAAATTTAAATCTTTTAATGCAAAACTTTTTATTTCGGCAAATCTGAGCACGAGATCTCTTCTGAAACTCAAGAGGAGACACATTTGGTACATTTAAAGCCTTTTCCTCATGGAAAAATAAATAAATTATATATGTACATATTTTTTCATACTATGGAAGTCAATGGGGTCCATCAACTGTTTGGTTACCCATATTGTTAAAAAAGAATCTTCTTTTGTGTTCAGCGGAAGAAAGAAATGTATACATGTTTGAAACAACTTGAGGGTGAGTAAATGATGACCGAATTATCATTTTGGGGTGAACTATTTCTTTAATAGTGAACAATAATTTGAATCTTGGCCACTTGCCTAAAAGCAAAAAGTTGTAACCTTGTATTAAAAAAAGAGGCAAAGAGGCTTTCCAACAGCTGTCTGCAGATGCCGCGCATATAATTCTCCCATGACAAATTACATTACTCGCAGTTCTTAGCGAGAGATATGTTTTTGAGAATTATCGTGCCATGAAGCCCTGCTCTTTGTCAGATATGGTGGTAAACACACACCTGACACTGCACAGATTAAATAGCTTTTTTCTCTTTTGTTATCACCATGATAGTGTCCAGAGGCGCAGACGTTGCAGCTGTGGTGGATTTCATCCACTGACACTGAACAATGTTCCCAGTGTCGATAAAGGAAGGAAAAAGTAAGCCAGCGTTACCCCTGAGAGAGGCCTGACTCAAACTTTCCCCATGGCGCCCAGAGGAGAGACAGCAAGCTGGGCAGCTTCGGACAAACTGAAGCCCAGATTTAGTCAGGGGGAACCGGGGGGAGACGCCAACCAGCGCAGGGGTGATTATTTTGTGCTTTTATTATTTACCTCCCAGTAGACACATTTAAAATTGCTTTCTTATGTTTTCTACTGTGACCAGAGAGGCTGAAACCATACTGTAAATCCATGAGTAAAACAACACTGCAGGTGAGAAAAAGCATGACAATTTAGGTGTATCATGAATCTCACAGGACATTAGTTAAAGGAGCCGTATGTAAGATTGTGGCCAAAACTGGTACTGCAGTCAATTTCAAATTACTGTAGAGCGGTGTATCCCCTCCCCCGCCCCCTGACTCGATGTTGCCAGATAAGCCGCAGGATCCAACATTTTTTTACCAACACATTTGTAGCTGCAGCTGTGGTAACAAGAGCAGAGCTGGCAACCCGGATGCTGCAACACTACTGACTTCGTGATTGGTAGATCGGTGGAGGGTGGCACATCAGACCAAAACACAACATGACAACATCAGTTGAGGGCTGCAACTTCACTTTTTAAATGACAATATCCTGGATGGACTACTGTTGTCAGTGATATAAGTATTTGAAATTAACATGATTTCTTAATGTCTCGTGCATGAGTCGTGACATATCAGGGCCATTTTCTGATTATATGAACTACATTTCTTACATACAGCTCCTTTAACGTATGTAGGAGACTCTTTCTTTATAATTCTCTGTGAGAACGTTGAACTGGGGGCATACGGTTATTTAATTCAAAGCTTAAAAATAAAACTGAGAACATTGTATTTGCTTTCTCTGTACCAAAATCAATGTATGTCTGATACAGGCATAAAGAAGAATCCGTCATTTAGGTTCCTGGACATGCTGCTGCATGATTGAACACACACACACACACACACACACACACACTCGCATATATTTTATTAAAAAGATACAATGTATGATTTTATATATATATCTATCTATCTATCTATCTATCTATCTATCTATCTATCTATCTATCTATCTATCTATCTATCTATCTATCTATCTATCTATCTATCTATCTATCTATCTATCTATCTATCTATCTATCTATATATCTATCTATCTATATAGCCTATATATATATATATATATATATATATATATATATAAGAGAGAGAGAACCAATTATACATAAATGGCAATATAAAACAAATAACATGAACAAAGAACACAACAATGATATATGCAGATACATAAAAAAAACATTAAAAAAAAAAAAGTACAATCAAACACAGACATTTCCTGAGGCCAAAAGTCTTTCTAAGTTCTTTTACATATTTCAGATCTCTGCCAGTGGAAAGGCTGAGTTGAGCCTGAAAAGCTTAGCCAATTGCTAGTCACCAGTCCCTAAGGCTTTCATCACAGTCTTACAGACCCCAGAAACATGCTTACCTCATCCTCTCAGTGAAGATGCAGTAAATTAGTGTGACATTTGTGGAGAATACGGAGAGAGAAGCCACTGGAGCAACAATAAATATGTCAAGTCTGAGTCAGCGCACATGAGCTGCGGTTTATCTGTCATAAACAAGTACAGTTAGATTACACTCGGCTGACACAACTGTTCTGTCATCCTGCTGAGAGCTGAGGTAAAGGCTCCAAAGTGTAATATGTTTTTGAATAATAAATCATCTCACTCCTAGGAAGTATTTGGACCAGCTTGTTTAGGCAAAAATCCAACTGTCTTGAATCCTTACTAATAAAAAATAAACAAACAATAAAACTGATCTGTATGAAGTGTACAAAATAGTTTCAAATGCTTCTGTTTCATTCCCTATCCTTGAACACACCCCTACAGCACAGAACAAGCCTAATCAATGTACCGGTAATCCATCACCTTTGTGACCCACCTTTACCCCGAGAGCCACAGGCGCTGTTTCACGCCGACATCACGGGCAGAAACCTGGCTAAAGCAGAGTGTGTCAGACTCAGAGTGAAAAGAGATGGATGACTTACGCCTTCTTGCCACAGATGGATTTCTTGTACCAGTTCCTGCATGTGCTGAAGTACTTTTTCTTCGTCCCCATGACCTGCTGTAAAGCGCACACATTGGGCCTGGAAAAAAGAGCGGAAGGAGGATGTGTTTAAAAAAAAAAACTTTTAGAATGGTTGATAATTGCAGACATGACAGACTTACATGCCACAGGGGTGTTCAATTAGGCAGGTGATTATATAGTAAGTCCTGACAAATTGCTTTAAAGAGCTGACTGAACAAATAAAAAATGGCTTTTTAGTCAATTTATGTTTATTTATGATTAATGAATAATAATAGATTAAAATATTGTCAATTTTTAAATGGCATGTTGATGATATACAGATTTCTGTAATTGTAAAGTGAATAAGTTTAGCAAAAAAAGTTTTGACAAATATTATATCATAAAAATATTTAAATTTATAAATATATTAATGCAACAAGTAATCTTTCAGATCTCACAATATTTGTTTTAACTGCACATGCATAAGACATTATTTTCAATGATTTTAGGTTCATACTGTATAACAAAAATAACAATGAAAAATACAGCGGGGGTCCGAGACTCCTAAATAAAATGCTTATTTTGTATTTCCTTATAATTCAATACATTTTTGTCCCATTACAAATATTTTGTCGGCATAATTTGAGAGAAAAGCTAACAAAAAAAAGATTTTTTTTTTTGGTATAGGTATATAATGTGGCACAATAAAAAAAAAGATATTTAATTAGTAATAGAAACAGTACAGAATAATTTTACGTAAATGAATCAGACAACATTGGTTGATATTGTTTTAGGTTTAAATAGAATTTTGAGTCGCAGCATTTTTAAAGTGGATTTATATGTAATTTCTATGTTTGAAGACATTAACAACATTGACAAAATTAAACACCTCTTTAATTCCTAGTCAGCAAAAGTGAACTTTTAAAACAATCTTACCCTTCCTTCTTAGCCCTGATGCGACTGTGTGTGACTATCTTGTCATAGGCTGAAGAATCCACCTGGTCCAGGGAAGTGAGTGCCAGGATGGTCAAGGTGGCTGTAAACAAGAACAGCATACTGGTGAATCCCTTGCAGAGCAAACCCACTAAAAAAAACAGAAGGAATGGGAGCGAGCAACAGGGAACCAGCCTTTATATCACCCCTCCCCTTCTCTTTCTGTCTCAAACACACAATGACAGCGATTAATACGGAGAGAATCAACCTGCTTCCTATGGATCCACCCCCTCCATGAGGACCCTGCCCGCCTAAGAAGGACCTTCCATGCAGAGACAGAAAGAAGAGAGTCAGAAGGTCTTACAATGGTATGACCATCTGGAAATGTTTAGGGGCATTACATATAAAACACCTACATTATATGCCAAATGTTTTAGACATGCTTTGTTCCTTTTAAAAACACATATTCTGCAAGCATTACACCTTTTTTTTATCACTACAGCTTAATATTAATCTTATAAGTGACAGAAAAAGCTGTATCATTCATTACAACATTGCTTAATTACTTAGGTGCTCTGCAGGTTTGTCCTTAGAAACAGGATGTTCATCATCTGCAGAATGCAACTGAAGGAATCAGATAAAAGGATAATGTCTATTCATACTGTAACTGTTCAATCTCCTGCCAGTTTCTTCATCATCGGGCTACTGTCCATCTGGAATCTGAAATCGGTTTTAAGCTGGAGCTCTTGGTTCAGGCCTCAGGCGGTCCTTTGGACAAGTCAAAGCCAGATGGGGACTTCTTAAAAGCTCCCAAGAATCTCATCTGCATTTATCATGCTGTCTGGCATGGAAAGGCGAGTGGGGGGAAAAGTGAACCGAGTATCGGAATAATAGTGGGAAGGAGTTTGAACAAGTATCAGAAAACATAGGATTAGGAGCTATGGTTATGAATTTATTTCTTATGTTTTAAACTTTTGTATGCATCTACCTCTAGTGGTGAAGTCATAGCAGTACACGAATTACAATTATAAATTACCTTTTGATGCAATGACCTGTAATGAACACCACAGACACAGTTTAATAATCACCATGGGAAAATTGTTGTGAAAAATATGATACACCAGTGTTTTGCCTGGTGTTAAATACCAGTTTATCTGTATCATCTTTTTACTCTTTTAATTCATTTTATAACTGTTCCATATAACTTATATTTTTTAATTTCTTTTATAAATGTTTTTATAATGTTTAATGTTTTTAGGCACTCGGATGTAAATAACAGGATGGACTGCACTGTTCATGTAGGCTACAGAACACATTGTTTCGCAAACAAAACACGGGAAAAGCACGCGGTATGTGCAAAATCATATAGAGAAGGACTTATCAAGCAAGAGAGAGTGCAACATTTCGACAAACTAAAGTTAATATGTGTTAAAGGTCCGAACAAGCTAACGTTAGCTTCTCTAACTTAGCCCGTAACGTGAATGAATCCCTCATAAGTCACTTATCGCCACCTGCTACGAGTGTAACGTTAACTTTCGGAAAGATTTACTGAAAATAATCCTCATTACTAATGGACAGACTGACAGCCTGTCTGGAACGCGCAAAATTAAAATTTGAATTATTTTGATATAGCTCTTCCATCCCTGTGAGGTCCACTCCACGGTTGTGGATTTTAGCATGCAGAAAGCAGAGCATGTGAGTGCATGTCCCTCTTGCCGAGGCTGCTCTTTTAGTTTTTAACTTCATTCAAGTGCCCTTGGGCTGCACACTGGACTCTCCAAGGGTGCGAATTCAAATACGGTAAATTATAGATAGGCCTTTGTACCCTGGTGGTGAAGGTTGGAGGATGTGAAATGAATTAGATGTGCAGCATTGCAGGAGTCTATTTAAAACCATTACAGATACTCCATTTACATCAGGACAGTAGATAACCTTGTCTAAATATGGCATACTGGGTCAAAATAAAATGAAAATCTTTTCAGTAAATCTAATATAACTGTGAGATTTTTCTTCTTATTTCTGAAATAATCTTTGATGGGATCCAAGATCACAATAATTCAAAAGTCATAGTACAGCATATATTTATTTATTCATTTATATTTGTGCATTAATTCATGATCTGTAATACGAGGCAGTAACCTGTTAAGTAAACAGTGAGGAGGATAGATGAAATAAGATACTAAAAAAAGAATGTACTGATGCTGTGCAAACTGTAATAATACCTTGTTCTCCTTTTCATTCTTCATTATGAATACAACTGAGAGTAGGATGAAACATACATGATTACTGTAACAAGACTTTACAGTACATTTATGATATGCAGTGTTTACTTTGAACTTGTCGAGTGTTGGTGTGACCAAATTCATCACGTTTATTAAAAAAAACACCCTTTAACATGTAACTTCTCTCATACATGCGCAATGCAAAACCTGACTAAAAAGTTTGAAAAGTTCTAAATATTTGCATAGTAAACTTTATTAAAGATATTAGGTTGCATGATGGTAATGACATCTCTTAAAATGCTAAATCTAACGGAGTAAGGCAGAATGAAAGGTCTGAATAGCAAAGGGTCTCAGTAATTGCTCCTTCATATGATTCAGCAGAGAGGAGAGGAGAGCAGAGCAGCGATAAACTACAGGAGCATTTACGCACTTGACAGAGTGTGAATCACTGTGAATGACAACGTTGGACCTCTTATTCTCCTAAAAGAGACAATCATCCCTGAGACCCAGAATGACACTTGATGTTCGTATCATACATATGCAACGCCCTGCACTGGACCATCACCACAGTTGCTCCTGAGATCGAGCGAATGGTTCAGGTGAACATCATCTTTCTCTTTGATTTCATGTGATCGTCACATTTGAATGCTGAGTTTGAATGCCGTTATAATCTGCTTCCTTCGTATCCGGTTTCCTCGTTCATTTCTTCCTCACACATTTTACGCATGTATACCATTTCCTCGTCCTCTTCCTCAATCTCATTTACTCTGTCACTCTCTGTTACTTTGTTTTGCTTCTTTGCTGCATGTTCGCCATCGTCCTGTTCTTCGGATTCTCTAGCTTCCTCTGACAGGGAGTAAATCGCTCCTGGGTTGTTTGGCCCTTTGCAGTTCATTTGATGGCTAAGAGTCTTGTTTGGGACAGAACCACCCGCTAGGCCACTACAGTCGCCAGGGTTCCAGACATTGGGTGCGCCTCCCTGGATCATAGAGTTGGTGACACTCTTCAGTCTCATTTTGCCCTTCAGTTGACTTCCAGCTGAAGCAGAATTGCTCTTCAAAGGGTTATCAGGATGCACTATGCTTGAGGCTTTTGCGCTCCCTTTTGAGGTCAACGTGCCAATTTTAGTGCCCTTCATCATTCCCATCACCTCATACCGGAAGCTTGAGATGTCCTGTTTAAGTTCCTATTAATGATATTATTCACACATTGCTCAGTAAAACATGATGTACATTTATATCACATAGTACAAAAACAAAAAAATCAATAAGATCAATTTAAATGAAAAAAAAGAAAAAAAAATTTTTTTTAATAAGTTAATCTGACCTGTTTTTTAAAGATTGAATTTTTTGAAATTGAGATGGCCCAGTTGTGGCATTCTGTGGTAAAATATTTTCATAATATAATTTTGGAAAATTTATTACATTGCCAAGATTTACAAGTCTCATATTAAAGCACTCTACAGTCTCTTTTATTATGTCATATAATGAATTTTTTTTTTTCATAATAAAATTCATAAGTAAATATCCATTTGGATGTATAAATACATTTACTAATAAATGTACTTTTTATTTACTACTTTTACAACTAAACTATTACAAATAAAACATGTTAATTGAAATAAAGCTGAAATAATAAACTGATAAAATTAAAAATATTAGAAGTGATGTAAAAGAAGCAAAACTTATTAAATAAATTGAATTAAACAATTAGAAAAGGCAACAATTGAAAACTAAAACTAAGTTAAAAACTAAAATTACTAAAACCCAAATAAATTAGTTTAATGGAAATATTTAAAAAAATTATAATTAAAATGACGAAAGCACAAAACTTAAACGAAAAAGAAAATGTAAAAATAAAATTGAATAAAAAATATGATTAAGTACTATAATAGTGAGTAAGTACCACTAAATTAATAACAGCAATACCTGAACACGGTTTGTTTTGTGAAATTGGTTTGGCTGATCATTGTTCTTTACTTATTACATCATTAAAAACAACCATACACAATTTACCTTAAAGTTCTCCTCCGTTAGTCCCTCTTCTTTTTTGGCATCCCTGATCATTGCTGCCACATACCGCTTAACCAGGTTTCTAAGTACCTCCTAAAAAAAAAATGAGGTTATAGTCTTTCAGAGGAGTCAAAGTGTATTTGAAAGTGAGATTAATCTCTCAATTCAAAAGTTGATTGACACCGTGTGAAATGCAATGGTGGCTGGCTGTAACCTTTCATCTGGTGCATTTAACGATCAGTTGCTTTGAGAGAGACACCATTACCTGGTACTGGCGGTTTGTGCGGACATTTTCAGCAGCTCGAATCTGAAAAAAAAAGAGAATAAATCAATTGTATTGATTTTCATAACACCTATACTTTACTATACTACAAGTGAAAATCTCAGTAGCTCCAATGATTATGTTCACATAATCATTTCGTTTCTTCAAATATTGGATTTTTAATATTGAGCATTTATTCGTCATACACTTTAAAAAATGCTGGGTTGGTTTAAACCAACCCAGCATTTTTAGAGTGTACACCGCAATCATATGACTTAAGAAGACTTGTGCTAGTTCTATAGACTAGTTTAATGGTGCTTTTTGGTCCTTTATAAATCTTGACAATTTCAATTACCATCTACTTTTTGTCTGGTATCGAGCAGCTTGAACATTCTAATTTTGTTCCGTGGAGGAACAAAACATTTAAACAACATCAGGGACATAATGTATGGACTAACCCATTTTTCAAATAAATTATTAATAGAAAAAGAGAGCAAATAGTTCATTACCCCAAGTGATCCAAGAGTCTCTGTTCTTTTTTTGTGATTAGCTTTGAAGCAGTTGCTCTTGATCCATCTGATGAGGTACCACGTTGATTTTGGACTTGGGATGATGTTGAAGGGAGGAGGCAGTGTTCCGCCCTCTTCGAAGTAGCTCATCCAAAGTTTAGTTCTGGCAAACTTCCACTCAATATCAGCATGGTCCTGTGGAGCAACCAAAGACATGCCAATCAAACAATAAACTGAAAGGTATAATATTTGTACTTTCAAAAATCTCACACCAAAGGGTCATAAAATGAATGAAAGCAAAAAAAAAGTGATTACAAAATATATAGTATAGATAAATGTTAAATATATAAGTAAATACATTTTGATACAGAATTTTTTATGCACCCAAAAGACTCATAATTTGTAATACTTACAGCAATATGTTGGTAGGAATTATTCATCATAGCAATAAGCATATTGAGAAGCACCACCAGAGAGATTATGTTGTAGGTACCAAACATTGTGGCTCCAACAAACTCTGTGAACTCGTGTTTGGGGACAACATTGGTCACATGCAGTTGAACAAGACCAAATATGGACCAGAACAATGACTGCAGTGTCTCAAACATGCTGTAAAAAATCAAAGAACATGACATCACTAATTATTGCAAATCAAGTAAAATGAAGGTTAAATCTATCCACAAGTTTCCTACGGCCCATGAGGCTGGCCCGTAAGCCCAAAAGTGGGCGCGTCTTCCGGTTCGAAGTAAACAAAGGGCGACTTGACATGCTTGACACTTGTTCATTCAACAGTTGACAGTCATTCAAGTTATAGCGATCCAAACTAGCTAACGATGTGGGAACGCAACCTCAACCAAATTCAAAAGGGTGAAATAACAGTACCTTTACCCTCCGCAGTAGTTGGTTGAGAGTATTATAATAACATTATTAATAATCAATACTCATCAAGGCATGGTGACAGACAGTTGTGTGAGCTGACAAACAATTCAAATAAAAAATACACACTTAGTCATTGTGCTTTGAAGTTTATTCAAAATTATAAATGAATTTGCTACTTGAATACATTAACTGGCACATTTGGTATTCTGTCAACACAGGCTTTGATCCTGAGTTTAGGTGTAACATCAGTAGCGAACAGCCAAACACATGCTGATAGAGTTTATAGAATATTAAGAATCTAAACTAATGTACACAGGAAGATTCGTCGTCTTTTGGGAGTTGATGGAAACTACAGTCGTTGGCAGGATCACTCTGATTTCGTTTTCGGCTTATGTTCAAAACAATCACGTTTAAGCCACTGAATTGGTTTAGTCCGGCTATACATACAACCGCGAACAGCACATGTTGTCCCTGAGCTCCATAACGACATCTCTCATAAAGATTTGCGTCTTTAAATAGTAAAATAATTCTCCGAAAAACAGCTAGCCTCTTCGCTAACTAACACACAAAATACCATTGGAATGCTACTTCCGCCGCCTTACCGGAAGTTTCACCCACTTTATTTTTTACAGGAGCGCCCCTCGGAAACTTGTGGATAGATCTGAGAAAACTACAGTTCCTCACGTGGTGAATGCATTGTTCTGTTCTGGGCAGCGGATACCCTTGCATGTGATGTTTTTCCCCGTGTCTTGTAGAGTATCATAATAGAAATACAGTTGATTGAGTCCATTTGCAAAGGCGAGCAGCACCAGGCAGTAAATGAAGAGAAATTTGAGGATGTCCAGAAGCATTCGGCCAAGGGAGATTTGTAGAGGGCCCAGGTGGGAGTTGGCTGTGAAAAGTGAAATCAGTCGTAGGGAGCTAAATATATTAGCAATGGCGAACAAGGCCTCGCCCACCAAGGTAGGGTGCCACATCTCCCAACGTTCCCGGGGCTCGTTGCCAGAGTCCTGCAGAAAGATAAATTTTGTAAATTACAGTATGTCATCGTATTCAACCTCTGGTCATATTTTGTTCTTGCTTCCAAATAAGAATAGACTAACACATTGTCCTAACTATGCATAACCCAAAATGTTTTCCAGCAACAAGTAATTCACAATGAAAGGCGAAATGTGTTGAAGGCTAAACAAAAACATTTTTTTAGGTTTAATATGCAGTTATGTGGACAATGATTTTGATTTTTTATTTATATTATTTATTTAGCATATATACTTAATAGGGCAGTATATTCTGTGTTCTTTGAAACACAACATTAACCTGAAGTTAAACCTGCCTCCAGGAAGGTCTCAATTTAGTCCTGGAGAATATGTACTCTTCTAAGCCTTTTTAAAAGCAGATTTCTCTTAATCTCTTTTAAAAGGCCATTTTAGTCTAGGCTTAATCTCGGTCTGGGAAACCGCCCCAATAGGGTTTATTTTATATAGGAATAAAACATTCGTTACCCTAACATAAGCGACAATCTTCAATGAGATAGTGGCCAGATACAGAGAATTCATGACAAAGTCCATGAGGTTCCACCAGTCATGTATGTAATCCTGAAAGCCACCGTCCCACATTTGTTTGATTTCGGCCCACACAAAGCCTGTAAAGCATAAGACATGAAAAAAATGAATCTACAACTGAAAATCAAAATCCGACTGGTCAAATCAGAAAAAAATGTCCAGCTCTAAAAACACATTACCTAAAACCCAGGGTAGAATCATCCATTCCACAGTGGTAACGGTGGGCTTTGGGGCCCGCTTAGTGGGATTCGTAGTGTCATTTGTACTGGTATTCCTGTTGTGATCCACATGTTGGGAGGCCAACAGCAGGAGAAAGAGGAAGGTCAGATAAGAAGCAGTGTGGCATATAAACTTGATGAAGGGTTTTCGGATGAACAGGCCGTAGTGGCTCTTGGGGGCGATCAGGTAGAACAGTGAAAAGAAGGGGAAGAGGAATCCGATGAATATACAGGTGACAGACTTGCTGGCCCAGTGGCGGCGTCTCCAGCCTGGGAACTCATCGTACCAGCGAGTTGCGAGCAGCTGCTGACAGTTTGGCTGTGCTACAAACTAACCACAGAGTAATGAAAAGAGATGAAATTGACTAATTAAATAAATAAACTTTCTTAACCCTTATGCTGCATTAGGGACATTTTTGGTCTTTTGCAGTTTAATTTCTTTGACCATTTTGGCTGTTTTAATGCAAATGGTATGAAATTTGGCAAAATTGTGACTTTTTGGATACATGTAAAAAATGTGATCCCATTTTGCAAAATATGTATAACACACACTGTGTAGATCAAATAGTAACACTCAGCACCATAAAGACCAAAAATGGCCCATTGAAACCCATTAAAACGTTGTTTAAATCTGAGGCTGTCAGTAATACATGAAACATGATTTTTGCACAAACATCCTTTCATTTTGAAGCAAAAGCATTATATTTGCATTATATAGTGTATTCCACCAGATGACGTCACTACATATTTATTCCCTATGGGTGGAAATGCACCTTATTTTAGGCAATAGGCAATGTTTAATAGGTGGCCATTTTTGGTCTCTAACGCGCTAAGTGGGATTTTTTGCAAAGTGGGACTGTGATAATCCAAATCTAAAGTTTTCTCTTTGTATTTAGTTTATTGAAAATAATTGAATTTTTGTGTTTTTTCCTCTTATACAAATCGATGGTTTCGCAAACAAAACTGGTAATTAAAGGGTTAAAATCCTGAAATTGAATACATTTTTGGTAGTTATGATGAGGACTGATGCTGGTTAAAAGATTTAACTTGGTAAAAGTGGAAAATAATAATAATATATAATATTTTAGGCAATGTTTAATATGTGGCCATTTTTGGTCCTTAATGCACTCAACGGTGTTAAAAATCTAATGCAGCACAAGGGTTAAAGGAGTAAATTCACTGTTAACCACAAATAAATCAAGACATCCAGTACATACTGTAATGTATAGAGTATTTTGCCTGAACTGTAATTTAACAATTTGCTTGCATTTTCTGTAATGTGCAGTGAAACAAAAATCATTTTCTAACGTCTCTCGTGCATGGAGACTGTCAAATGCTCTCTGCGGGAGACCACAAATAACGGAGCCATGTCCTAATGAGAAACAAGTGCCATTTGAAAAAGAGCAAACACAAAAGGCACAAAAAGGCTTTTTGTCTTTTTTTTCAGGCTGCTCTCTCTGGTTCTCATCATATCTGTTTTAAATCCCTATATCTTTTCTGAAAACCATCTGGGCCACATATGGAACGCAGCAAGCCAAACACTGACTCATGTGTGAATTAAACATAGATATATGAGATTTCTTTTTGTGATGTCAATGTTACATAACTCTTACTTATTCCCAAATCCTGTGTGTTAAATAATAATAATAATAATATATTAAATTAATTAAATAAAAAACAAGATTATTTATATATTTTATATTTTTTTTAAACACAAAAAAACTGTTTTTTTATTACTATTTATGTTATCAATAATTAATAAATAAACAGTGCAGTATTATCTAATATCTCTTTTTTGGTTCTGACTGTAATTCCATGTAAGACAAACAATGAAAAAGAATGGTTAAGCCTAGCTTGTTGTCAACTGTTTGTGATGTAGAAGATCTTCCTGAGGAATTTCAATGATAAAGCAAAAGAAAAGTAATATTCTGCTGTGCCTCTGTTAAATTACATACAGATGCTACATGAATAAAGGGCAACATCTCCCACACTTCTCCATTTTCAGTCATGTTTAAGCAAGCACAGATAGTACTGTACACAAGCATGACAAAGTAGCTTGCCAGATGACATATATCACACATAGAAAAAATGTCCTTCAACCTTTTAAACAGAAAGAGCTTGTAATGTTTCATCTGGACAGAGGGGGGCAACATAGATCCATATCATGCTGCAGCCACCCTGCAAAATCCCTCTGGGGTGGGCAACTCTGGCCCTTAAGATCCACTTTCCAGCAGAGGCTGAATCAGATATCGCACCCCTAAACCCTCAATCACTATTCCCTATGTTAGTCTATTAACACAGTTCACTTGAAGAAGTGAATGAAAGCGAGTGAGCGAATTCGGACAGCTGTTGAATTACATCGGCTGTACACTAGTTATTGCGGTTCACATGTCATGTGCACATAATGGTAGTAGTTTATTACGTCCACTATGGTTTTGGACACCACTAGAAATGACTGTCCCTTCAAATAATGCCCTATTTGAGGGTGTGTTTTTTCTTTTTTTTTTGCTGCGTTCACTTGCTATGGAAAGTAGGACATTTTCCACTTGTGAACTGGTATTTACCAGTGTGTTGCTTTCAAGTGCTTTTGTTGTTGTAATGTGGTAAAAAGATGGAGATCCAGACCTGTTATTTAGCTAAAACTATTTTATATTGCTTAAGTCATCTGCAACAACAAGAAAATGATTTATCAAAACTCAAAAGGTAAATAATATGCTATATATTTTCTAGATCATGAATAGTATATATTTTTACCATTCACGACTCTTGCGGTGCTCTCCGCCATTTTGAAAGGTTCAAAGGTTCTCATCTCGGCAACTCGTCCATCAAAATACTCTACGAGTTGCCCAGTGGAAAATACCACATGAGGGGGTGTTCATGTGCATTTTCCATGTCGGCTTTTGGTATTTACCATAATTACCATAGTACATGAACGCAGCATTAGGCTATGTTTACACGGAAACGATTCTGAAGAGAAAACGCAAAAGTGGCGTTGCGTCAACTTTTTTCATTCTGTGTTTAGACGAGCGTTTTGTGTGGGAAATCCGTGTGCAAATGGAGACGCAAAAGTGTGTGGAATTCAATGTAGTATGCACTTCAGGCGGCTAGGAGTGCATACTACAACAACACCAAGTCAACTTTCACCGTCAAACAGACTTTTGCGTTTTTACCGTTTACACGAGAACGCAGCGGTGGAGTGTTTTTAAGATTTCCACTCTGGAGGGTGGTTTCACTTTTTGCGTTTTTGAGGCTCAAAAAACGCCATTGCCCTGTAAACGAAAGGCACATCCGATAAGTCCATCCTTAGTTCCAGTCCTAATCCAACACACCTGTACAACCTCATTAAGGTCTTCATGATTACTAAAAAAGCTACAGGCAGGTGAGTCTGTTTGATCGGGGTTGCAGACAAATTCTACAGGGAAGTAGATCTTGAGGGCCAAACTTAACCTATTATCTTGTGGTGAGATTATCTTGAGCTTTAAAGACCCAAATTTTCCAATTAGATTTAAGCACACCACCACCTGAAATGATCCACAATGTGTAAAATCCAACACATTGCTAAATCAACAAGGCAGCCATCCAAATATACAGTAATCCCAAACTACTGACACAAACAGCTGAACACCTGTGAACTTTTGCAATATGCTGAGTGTTGTTCCCGCTTCTGCTAATGATCTAGCAGCATTTAAGTATTGCTTTCAAAGTTCTTGTTGTCACAGAACCATTACTGACATTTGGAGAGCAAATATCTCACCTCTTTCTGATGGTACTTGATTGCCAGTTTCAGCCTGGCGAGATCATTACTCCCTTCCTCTTCTAGGAAATTGATATCATCCTTGTAGTTCAGAATCAACTCAAGCTCTCTGGAGCTGCGCGTCTGGTCAAGCATATCTTTGGCAAACTGCTTGCACTGCTGGGAAAGCTCTTCGTACTCTGACTTGAATTCATTCTCCACCTTGCTGAGCTCCTGGAGCTCCCAGCTAAGCTGAAAGGCAGTCAGGAAGGGGTCCTCGCTGGATAGGGCGACGAGCGAAGGACTGGCCAGAGCCCGGTAGATGTTGAGACGGGATCTGGAATGTCGCAGGCTGTCCACGTCTGAGCCGGACACGCATTCTATGCAGTTGCAACGCACCTGGTGGGGCTGGGGAACGGACACCCCCTTTTGAACCAGCATCTTGATGATCTCATAGTTGTTGGTGTGTGCGGCCAAAATAATGGGCGTTATGTCAGGGGTAAAATCTGAGAATTGTTTATCCAACAAGATAGGAGGCACCTAGAACAAAAGCAGAAACCAGGGCTGGTAAACAGGAAGTCCACTACAAAAAAGAAATAAATCAGATAGCAAGCCTCCAATCAAATAGCTTTGCTGCCATATTGAATGTTATGATTTTTCTCTACAAGTGTTCTTGTTCCTCTGTCTTATAATGTCTTTGATGTAATTTGCTTTGAATAAAAGTGCTACATTAAATGCTAAATTTGTACACTAACATTCAGACGTTTGGGTGAGTATCATTCACGAATGTTACTCCATGTTGTAGAACCAATCCGTTTTCTTGTCGCTATAAAATGATATGTTTTAAAGCTTGGGAGACGCATGCACAGATAATGACACGAGTGGAGAGCACTCAGCAATCAACGATAAGAGGTGTATATATTCAGCAGTCTCACCAAGATGTCAACCAACTGACGCTTTTGACCATACGTCAACATCCAACGTTTTAGGGTACACTTTAACGTCAGTTAGATGACGCTATCTAATCCTAACCCTACCCCAGACCTAAACCTTGTAATCTAACTGACGTTAAAGGGTACCCTAAAACGTCGGATGTTGTTGACGTATGGTCAAAAGCGTCAGTTAGTTGACGTCTTGGGATGAGACTGTCACCTCAATTCGTTGACAGTTAGCAGCATCCCTCCACCACCCTTCTCCACACTTGTAGTCCTAACCATTTACATATGGGAAGGGGAGTACTCTGGGTTTGGCCCGAACTCCGAGCTTGGAGCCCTCCCCCTGGACAGTACACCAAATACGCATTAAACTTCACTCCCTCTAATAGTAACTATCTTTGGATACATTTGTATGTAACTCGTGAAACAAACAATTTGTAAGGAAAAGTCTAAATGTAAATGGAATCAATATAAGATGCCTAATATTAAAGGTGAACAAGAAACAGTGAGTGCTCTTTGCCATCGCCGCTATCCAAATATTGCATGATTCAATTATTCTGTGCTATCCCACAAAAAACCTAACCAGCTAAAATGACCAATTCCCCTTGTTTTTCCGTGACATGGCGCAAGATGATCAATTTGCTACACTTTGTGGCGATAAAGTCATTAGCAAGGGTCGTCATAGCGCGACCCTTAAGATAATGCAAGCCATCTTCATGCAAAAACTAGAAAATAACTACTAATATTATTAAAAGGAACATTCCAAGGGAGGACCCTTCAATGACGCCACAGTAGGAGAAACATCAAATCGTTTCGGTTTGGAAATTCTAATGTCAATTTGTCAGTGATTGCGCCTTACCTGCATGCCCCCGCTGGACTTTTTATGATTCAAAAGCAACTCCACAGCCCCCACCACCTCCTTTCGTATGGCGTGTAAGAGCGCATCTCCCACATACACGCCAAAGCTGAGCAGCAACTCGACGATGTCCAGATTCTCATTCTCGATGGCAATTAACAGAGCCGTCCGCCCCAGAGGGTCGATGCAGTTGATGTTGATTTTGAAGTAGATCTCGGCTTCTATCAGCGATTGTTTGACGCTGGCGTAGTCACCTTTCTCCACAGCGCACAGGTAGGCCTTCTCCAGCGGTGACAGCTCCGACTCAGCTCGAACTATCTGCAGCGGGATCCGGTCTCTGAAGCCCAAGGGGTCCGTTCTGCGTAAGTAGAGCTGTGACATTGCTGCAATGCCTTCATGTGAGACGACTGGGCATGGAGAGAGATGGAAACACAGAGAGCCAGTACAGACAATGAAGAGATTCTGGTAAATGAGGGTAGGAATCATGCATTACACAGGAAATGGCTTTAAGCATTGTAAACCATCATCTCCACACCCAAAAACCCATTAGCATGACACTCAGCCCTCATTTGCTTGGTTTTCAGTTGACTCTGAGGTTATTAAATTTAGGTGTTTTGTTGAAGGCCACAGTGAAAACCTCAGAAGCTTCTAATGGGACAACATTATCCAAACTGTATACCAGGCATCTAAAATTTAAATGTTGTGATCAGTTTTTCTTTCCCTCAACATGCAAATGATCTCTGGAAATGCCCTCTAAAGTGGTCATTTGGATTACAATCGAGGGTGCTCAAGCTTAATATATTTTCACGTTTTATTATACAACATAAAAAAAACAATACATCAGTAATAGCGTAAAAAGTATCTACTTACTTCAACAGCCTCACTGAGTTTATAATCATGCTCTTGCAAACTTTTTTAACTTTTCTGCCAAAAAAAAGAAGACTGAAACAGTTGTCAGAAGCTTAGTGATAGGGATGCTGAAGTCATATCAAAGTGGTGTAGTTCATTTACACTCACCTAAAGGATTATTAGGAACACCATACTAATACTGTGTTTGACCCCCTTTCGCGGCCTTCAGAACTGCCTTAATTCCATGTGGCATTGATTCAATAAGGTGCTGTAAGCATTCTTTAGAATTGTTGGCCCATATATGATGGAGTTGATGGAGATTTGTGGGATGCAAATCCAGGGCACGAAGCTCCCGTTCCACCACATCCCAAAGATGCTCTATTGGGTTGAGATCTGGTGACTGTGGGGGCCATTTTAGTACAGTGAACTCATTGCCATGTTCAAGAAACCAAATTGAAATGATTCGAGCTTTGTGACATCAGAGGATGGGTACATGGTGGCCATAAAGGGATGGAGATGGTCAGAACCAATGCTCAGGTAGACAGTGGCATTTAAACAATGCCCAATTGGCACTAATGGGCTTAAAGTGTGCCAAGAAAATATCCCCCACACCATTACACCACCACCACCAGCCTGCACAGAGGGAACAAGGCATGATGGATCCATGTTCTCATTGGGTTTACGCCAAATTCTGCCTCTACCATCTGAATGTCTCAACAAAAATCAAGACTCATCAGACCAGGCAACATTTTTCCAGTCTTCAACTGTCCAATTTTGGTGAGCTCTTGCAAATTGTAGCCTCTTTTTCCTATTTGTAGTGGAGATGAGTGGTACCCAGTGGGGTCTTCTGCTGTTGTAGCCCATCCGCCTCAAGGTTGTGCGTGTTGTGGCTTCACAGCGAGTGGTTATTTCAGTCAAAGCTGCTTTTCTATCAGCTTGAATCAGTCGGCCCATTCTCCTCTGACCTCTAGCACCAACAAGGCATTTTCGCCCACAGGACTGCCGCATACTGGATGTTTTTCCCTTTTCACACCATTCTTTGTATACCCTAGAAATGGTTAATGCGTGAAAAAACCCAGTAACTGAGCAGATTGTGAAATGCTCAGACCGGCCCGTCTGGCACCAACAACCATGCCACGCTCAAAATTGCTTGAATCACCTTTCTTTCCCATTCTGACATTCAGTTTGGAGTTCAGGAGATTGTCTTGACCAGGACCACACCCCTAAATGCATTGAAGCAGCTGCCATGTGATTGGTTGATTAGATAATTGCATTAATGAGAAATTGAACAGGTGTTCCTAATAATCCTTTAGGTGAGTTTATTTCCTACATCTGGTGACTGTATTAGGCTTCAAAATGTATAAAAGATGTGTTAATTTGTGAAGATTATCCTGATGAACAAAGCATATAAGAATCAAACAGTTGTCGGTCACAGTGCAAATAATCCAAAATCCAATAAAAAATCATGTTGGATTTGTGTTCAGGAAACCAGGAAGATGCTCACTTCTGGGTTGGCCTATAGATATGCCGTTGCTGCAGTACTCTATAGACAACCTGAATCAAATATGTGTAGCAGCTGAAATTTTCATTTACGTGTTTTTTGGATATGAGCTGGATATTTGTTATAGGTTCATGTCATCAGGGGTCTCCAGATGATGCTGTGGTTTTATGCAAGTGCTTTCTCTTGTGTGCTTCATGAACATGCTGTTAAAACATTTTGGTTCTCAGCAGACTTAACAGTTACTATTCAATGACCTCATGGTGTTTTAATGGCCCAAAAATTCAGTAGATTAAGTTAAATGAACATTTATGCTTGTGTATCTCCTAGAGATGTCTATTGTTAATATAAGTATTAACACATATTTAGGAGATGTTAAATGTTCATAAAGTGGTTTCTTGTCCTGTGTGTGATGAGGGCAAAATGAAATGAATCTCTTTTACCACACAGTAAACGTATGAAAATGCTCTCTTGTAAACTGTCGTTTGGATTAATGAAGAGAAAACACTGGTCACCCAAGTCATTATTTGTATCTGATAATCTGCAAATATGTCATCTGGATATGTGGCTCCAGTCTGATTGACAAGATATAAATAACCTGTACATAGTGATGGCCAGTTCTTTGTGTGGTTTGAAAAATAGTCTACTGATAAAACATTATGGTCCCCAACACACTTCTTGGCTTCTCAGTGTGTCTTGTTCAAACATGTGAGGACCTTTCATATTGTTACAAATTTGTAAAGCTTATAATAAACTAACGTGCTATTGTTACTATTTTTAAGTTACAGTTGCATGCTGTAAACCCTAAACCTGTCATTAATACAAGTAATTATGATGTTTTGAGTAGTGTTCCCTCTGGTGAACTTGTGTCGAATTTTGCCTGTTATTTCCTTTCATAAAAATGTTTATATTCTAAAAAAGGTGCAGTTGCACTGAAGTAGTGAGGAGAATTCTGAATTTAATAACTGACCCAGATGACACTCATAATTCCCTTTTAAGCCAACCGTTTGCTATTGTTTTAATGGTTTGATTTAAATTAATTGGTTCAGTCCACACTTTGAGAAGACTATGTTAACTTGATACAAGAGAAAGACATGCATTTCTTGGTCCACTTCAACCAAAGTGTTTAAAGGCTTTTTTGACAACGTAGCAATTCGTAGATTTGAATTATGAGATTTTTTTAAATCTATTTATGAACCTTTATGGTGAAGAGGCTACTTATGAGGGCATTTTCAGACGCAGAAGTGGTTGGCGAACACAGAGAGATCAGTCCGCAGTGCGCTCTTTAGTCGCCACTAATGATTGTTGTCTCAAAATATAGTGAACTGCTCACCTCAGCAGCATTCTGGCCATAGATGCTTGTTTTTGCCGCGTTTCGAGTTAGCAAAACGTCCAAAAATATAGGCTACTACACGCGCACCTAATGCCCAAATGTGATGCACGTGCACGATGCCACACACAGGTAGGCAGATGGATTAATCCAATTGACTTCAGGCGGTGCTGTAGGCTAGTTTATGTTAAGCATTCAATTACTAGATTTAATGCGTTATGTATGTTTAAATACCACAATAATTCATAACTGTGTGGAGCGCGTTTTTAAAACAGAACTCGTTGTTATAGGCTACCTACTTTAGGAATCCTACACCCTCGTGTTGTTCTAAACATGAGTTATTTTTCTGTTACACAAAATGAGATGTATTGGCTACTCCATCTCTATTTACTTTCATTGAATGGGAGAAACAAAACCTTTTGTGTTTAACGAAAGAAATTCAGGTTTCGAACAACATGGGTGCAAGCAAAGAACTGAATTCGCATTTTTAAGTGAACTACACTTATGAAATAACAGAACATGACCTCACCTGTTGGTTTTTGGATGTTGCACTGACTCGTGACTGATTCGTCTAACTAACATACAACAGGTGCCCAGCGCGAGGAAAACCCGTCACACTCCAAGCGCCTCCACTGAGGAAAAGCGCCAAAATGCGCATCGGTAGGAACAGAAAGCGGTACAATTATATCCATTTGTAAAGGCAGCAAGGCTCATGATCCTCTCATTTCGCATTCAAGATGGAGATAATCTGCAGAGTTTCCCAAAGCAAAACATTTTTGTTATGTCCAGAAAGTGCACGTGTGAGATCTTTGATTATTTGCCATCTTGCACATTCTCTTTTCCAGGTTTCATCGCAGTTTGCTGTGACGCGTTCTCATCTTTCGGTAATAGTTATTTTGCTGATTGAGACTTGGAGCTTAAAGAGCTAGATGTCCTGTGACTGTCTGCATTCTCTCTCTCTCTCTCTCTCTCTCTCTCTCTCTCTCTCTCTCTCTCTCTCTCTCTCTCTCTCTCTCTCTCTCTCTCTCTCTAGTGTGCTTGTAGGCTATTCATGGTTCACCACTCGACGTCTGGTCACAGTCTGTCAAGGTGTTTCAAGTATTTTATTTCATTGATTATCATTACAATCTATTGTGTTTGTGTGTGTGTGTGTGTGTGTGTGTGTGTGTGTGTGTGTGTGTGTGTGTGTGTGTGTGTGTGTGTGTGTGTGTGTGTGTGTGAGATAAAACGCTTTTTGACTTTCTCAGTTTGTGTAAATCTGCTTAGGGTTTAGAGTATTTAATTTTTTCCCACATTTCTAACACAATAATATGGTTTTATTAGGCTACAGTGTAGGGCATACCTTTTTTAATTTAACCTGAAAGAATGGAAGTGAAATTTGACAACATGCCCCATTGGTGGGGTACATTGTAACATTATACCAGATGAGTGCTTAAAATGCTATCTGATCTAATAAAAAATATACAAGTCAAACCAAAATATTTTCCTAATAAAATACAATTATTAACTTTTCATATAAAATAATGGAGTTTTTTAATTATTAAAAATGTATGAATTTTTGAGTTTGACAACAAACACACCTGAAAACACAACATAGTTCAAAACAAAATAAGAATTAATAATTTCTGAACATTGACTCTCAGTCTTTGTTTACAAGTTTCTAATTTTTTCTCAATAGATTTCATTAAAAGTATGGAATATAATAGCATATTTCTAATAAGTCACATTGTAACGCAGTGTTACAACATGCCCCAAGCATACAACTGGGGTTTAAACCCTGCTAGTGTCTTCTGCTAGTGAAGCATTAAAGAACTATATCAACTGTTAAACAACAGATTGGAGATTAAAATAATATCAGATTTGTGTAATTTTGATGTGTGATAGACTACTTTAGTGATGGGGAACAGTCTTTGCTTGTTTTTCTATATGATTGACTCCCAATTTGAATAACCATTTAGTTTTTCATGCTATAAATAAATCTTGCCAAGTTTTGTCTTTGTAGCCAGAATATAAAGTGCCATCCCCAAGGAAAAAGAAAAAAAAAACTTTTCATGTGTTTTGTTAATAGGCTATTAATCATTACAATATCAAGAGCAAATAATTGGCAACAAGGTGTTTTTTTGGCATAACACTGGAGCGATATCCTTTAATGAGTTCCTGTTTTTTTTATTTGATAATTAAATATAATTAATGTAGTCTATCAACATTAAGCAGTTGTTGTGTATGCCATGTATGCCACCTTTGAGCAGCATTAAACAGTCTACAAGTAAACATAAATGCCATGATGCAGATGCTGTGTCACCGACCTTTGCAGTGTAATGACACAATATACCCCCAAAAATGTAAAAATAACAACAAATGCTGAGTCAAAGCAACAAAATCAATCATTTAAAAGCTACCAGTATTTAGGCTTTACAACATTAAAATGTACAATATTTTAAATGGATGAAGTTTTAAAATTATTCATATAGTTAACCATTACTCTAATTTTGTATAATTACTTCTATTATTTAATAAATATTAATGAAATAATAATAATGTCTGTGATGTTTTTTCCTAAACATTTTCAAAAATTTGCTCAAAATGTATTGTTATTTATTTCAGGCAAGTTTTGAAATAGCCTATAGAATTTACATTGAGGTGAAAATATTTCAGAGTAAATCGAGACACTGTCCTTCTGAATATCATTTGTTTTGGCTCAACAGCAACCAGACATTCTGAGATCTACCATCAGTGATTTATCATAATGCCAAGTAGAACAGATAAACTTTTTGGACAGTAAAACCTGTAAGCGTTTGTGCCATTTATGTACACTTGCATCAAAGTAGTACAAATGAAATGTGTCCAGTCAGTGAGATGATTTTTGTCTCTTCTGAGCCTTTCTGCTCTTGATCAAACCAGTGAAGCTGAGTCATTGATATGGGTTTGAAGCATTAGGTGTGAAGAAGATAACTCTAAAATCCTTCTCGCAATTTGTCAGATTAACGGGTTCAAACATCACAGAGCAAGACTAGCAGCAGCCAAAGACATCTCTCTGGGAGAATTGTGTCATCTTGGGGATCTGAAGGAAATACAAATCAAAGATCTGGAGCCATAAAGCAAATTTCATATAATTTCTCAACAGCTATTGCAAAATGTTCACCACCTGTTATGTTTAAACTCCTCTGGAAAAAACTCTTCAGCCCAAACTGAAAATCTGTTTCTGTTGATCATTTTTCCTTTTTAATATTTCTGTTTCACAGATAAATCATTTTAAATTTAAATAAAAGATAGTATTAATTTAAATTGGTCTATTTTTTTTAACTTGACTGTCAAATCTACCTTAGCAACAACAAACGCAGTTCAATCAATTGGTTTCAATTCAATCCTTTGAACCAGCATGGGCACGGGAGGTGGGTGTGCTAACAAGGATGCAGTGCAATTTTAGCAACTTTCACACCACTTTAGTATCTTTTTTTTTCTTTAAAAAAGTGACTAGCGACCAAACTAGTGACTTTTTAACTTGTAGCTAGTCAGTCTCCTCTGTAGTCTGTATCATATTGTTTCCGTTGTCTGACAGAAAATATGTAAATGAGTACAGCTTCGTCGTTATTACTTTCCTACAAAAAAAATAGTTGTCAACACCGCAAGGACACTAAAGCCCACAGTCAGTTGCAAGCGCGCCTCTTGTGGCTTGGAGGGTAAGCACAGCTCTTTACTAGCTGGCCTTCATTACAGAGGCACATATAAGCGAAAATAGCAGCAAACAAATCCTAAATAATTAATTAAATTAAAAACGTGCACCAAATAAGTTAAACAAATCAAAAGTTTTTAGTATTTATTACGTTACAGCCAATGGAGCCAAGCCAAAGAACAAACCTGTGTTTTCCCAGTTAAGAAATAGTTAATCGATTTTCCCTCCAGGGGTCCTGGAGACTCTCTATCCTATTTCAAAATTTCCTCTGGCTATAATTGTTTAGAATAACTCAGGGTGAATAAATCATATAATTTCTGTACTGTGCTACCCCTGTAGATGCCTTGCTTTGGGAAAATACGGCAGTGTGAGGTAGGATGATGGGGAAACAAACAGTTGAATTAGGTTTTTGATGTTTCTATATTCGCCACTTTGTGGATGCTGGGTATACTGCTACCTCCAGGCAACATAAATATCTTGGTATTCACACATCTCAATATAAATGCTTCATGAGCTTATACCTAGGGATGTAAACTTGAGAAAAAGAGGGGGGAAATCAAAATGAGAACAGTGACAAATACTAACTTCTTGGTTTCAATCTTTCCAAACAAATACCAAGATCTTTTGTGTATTCTCACCAAGTTCTTGATTTGGATCATTAAAGCATGAAAGCAGATAATGGTACTCCAAATTATTACAAAATGAGATAATCTTACAGAATGGCAGTATTGATTTGGTGGGCCAGTCGGACACACTAAATGAAATGTATCCTGTTCTTCATTAATGCAGGTCGGAGAGTTTGTCTATTGCCTTGAACAAAGGAAAGGCTTTAGGCCTCTGTATTCATGGCAGCTGTTTTTATGTAAAACCGTATTTCTGTTTGCCACACAAAAACCCGGATAATTAAAATTGATTGGATTTTGCTCTTTAAAAAGCCATGGCCACTGGGCATTGCTTGTTGTAGTGATTAGCATTCTTGGACCCTATTTGTATAGGGACAAGAGATAAAACCGCCACTTGCCACTTATAATGCAGTTTTTATTTTTGTAGTGCATATGCATTGGTACAGATTTTTACTGCTTGAAACTAGTGGCCAAAAAAATCATTCATAATTATATTACAATAAATCATTTGATTGCAAGTTGTGAGCTTGCAATCAAAATTGAATGTTAAGAGATACATGCATGTAAAATAATGTGAATAAAAGGGTATTTTTTATTAATTTGTCTTTGCAGGCTGCATGCAAACACAAACAAATACAGCATGACTATTGTAATCCAATGCAGCAATACAATTGCTTTTTGTGAATCAAAAACATTGCACAAACAGCGTAGTTGAGTTCACGAGTCGCTTTAATACCATTCTCGAAACATCCTTAAAAGGATAGTTCACCCAAAAATTTTATTTCCCCATTTACTCACCCTCAAGTTGTTCCAAACCTGTATGTGTTTCTTTCTTCTGTTGAGCACAAAATAAGACATAATTAAAATGCAAGTGGACTACTAAAATATATGCTACACTAAGTATTTAGTATGACAGTAAAGTGAATATTGACTGATTACTGTTCTGTCTACTAACGTTTGAATAAACATTCTAGACCCGCCTTGGCCATACGCTCATGAGTGAGAACATGGTCCAAAATAGTGGCTCTTATTTCATCAGAAACTCTACAATCTTGGCTTCTTACCTATTCCTCTGTTTTGCCTCCTACCACGCATCTTTACTCCTCTTCTTCCCGGCTGTTGACCCTGTTTCTTTCCTTGTTCTTTCATTGTCAGAGCGTGTAACACTGTGCTCTCTCTGTCTATGATTAATATGCTATGCATAAATTTAGCAATTATATTGTCAAAATATTTCAATTTTTACTCCTTCCCTAATAGTGTTTTTTGAAAGTCACTGATTATTATAAAAAAAGAGAGAGATATTATTATAAATGCCATTTGCATTTTCATTAGCATATGGTTAATACATGCAACATGTCCCTGTAGGGTATGTTCCTCTCTGTGTTAGTCTGTAATTTGTCTGGCTCTTTCAATTTGAATGGATTGTAAGCCTGGCTTTTCTCCTGACTTCACACTGCCGAGCTTGATCTGTCACACAGACGCCACAACAGTGGAAAAACTCTCTTCGAGATCTGAACTGTCATTGCTCAGGGCACCGGCTTGCTTCTTTTGAAAGAACAAATGTGAGAAAGGTTGAAGGTGGACTGTCACTTCAACAATGGAGACTCAAATCGGAAATGTCCAGAACAAAACAAATGAAGAAAATAGGTGGATGGGGGAGGGGGGTATAATACCTCGTGTTACCTAGGCTACTGGTCTCTGGAGATGGTGTGATGAGCGCCCGTCACATTGCAGCCCTGTGAATAAATATGTCATTAGCATGTGGATTGGTTGGGCATTTCAATTGTTTCCCATCAATGACCTCACATTTTGGACACAAATTATTGTTTTAGGATTGAATAGACATGCATAGAAATACATTTATAAATAGATCAGAGTTCAGCATTCCTATTAGCAGTGGTAATTATTCTATATGTACGCTGTCAATGTTGTGTTGTGTTTGACAACACACTGATGGACAGTGTGGACAAATGAAGAATCTGAGAGGGCAATAGTAGCATTGCTGCTGAATGCTGGACAGATTCTTTAGAGGGCTGTTGGCAGCACTGGAGTGGAATAAAACAAAATTACTTTAGGAGCAGCTTGATAGTCTTTGATGGCCTTACCGAGAAGGATGATATTCAGGGTTTCAGGGCTGTTAATGGAAAGGATTTGCAAATCGCACACTATCCAAATTGAGTCACTTTTCAGTTAGGGTGGAAGATGGAGATTTCAATGAAAGGTTTACATCCCTTTAAAAAAGTTGAAAGACTTTGAAATCTTTCTGTGTGTTTGTTTCTTACTCTCTCGTCAAATCCCTAGCAACAGCAAACACAAGCTCAGAGCTCAAAAGGTATAGAAACATTGCAGCTCCAGTCTCCTTTCCACTTGACTCAAGAGACTTGTGTTTGAAATCCTCTCCTCATTTTAACTCCTTCCCTAATAGTGTTTTTTTTTTTTTTTTTTTTTTTAAAGTCACTGATTATTATTTTTTTTTAAAAGAGAGATATTATTATGGGATGGATTTCGGAAATTATGGAGCACCTAAAGGGACATGGTGAAGAAAACATGAGATGTGAGGAAAATTTATTTAGCAAAGCTTTTGCGTACTCTCGCAAATGTTTTGCTTTCCCCCGATTACACTTATTAATTTCTCACACTTAATTTTTTGTTTTGTTGAATTTTTCAGTGAAGATGCCAGACATGCCATATCAAAGTGGTTATTGCATCTCAGTCACTGTTTCCATGTTATACTGCAACGTCTTATATTCATTGTATATTCACAGACTACAAAAGATTTTAGTGCCAAATTGTTTCATTTGTGGACTAAGTCCGTATTTGGGAAACCACCTCCATCTAACTGTCATATTTTGTTTCTTTTAGTCTATGAATCCCAAACGCCTGACAATCAGCCTGGCATTGATGGACGTTAAGGGTTCTTCAAATGATTCAAATTCTGGACTGGTATAATGGCATAGACCACTGCATCATGGTCATGGAGCAGCCCTTGCCTTGCATGGACATGTTTAGTTTCATGGAGCTCCATGGGGGAAAACTCAATGAGGGGACAGCACAACATGTTATGTGGCAGGTCATTCACGCCACTAATGTTTTCTGTGAGTGCAGTGTCTTGGGACATCAAACTGGAGAACCTGCTGGTGAACCATGCAGGACACCATTTTCATGTGATTGACTTTAGCTGGTGCGCACATGAAGAAATCAGCCTTCAAAGTCTTCAGTGGTATATTAACTGCTTAGTTAATTAGCTCACTAAACTCACCCTATATATATATATGGACAATGTCCACAGACGGACAATGTTTTACCTCAGCTGGAACGTCATTAAAAATAAAGTTTATCCATGCAGTCCTATTGGAATCAAGAGGAAGCTTATGCAGCGACTGTCTTCTTCCACAACCAGGCACTGCACAATATTTTGTATTGCTCGGTCGCTCGATCCAGTCTGTCATCACGAGGTAGGCATCTATGTTATTTAGCTATGCGTGGAATGCGCGAATCGGTGGGCGGGGCTAAACCGGCAGTGTTGAAGTAGGCCTTCTGGGGGGGTGGTGTTTTATCCTCTTTGACTTCATAGTTCCCCACTTTTAAAAATGAGTCGTTTGCTTAGACTGGTGTCAATAAATGTTTTTATTGGACTAACAAGGACGTTTTCAGTTCTGAAACTTACAGGATATTCTTATAATATGATGACCTCTTAGATGTCAAAAGCTCAAGGAAAATCTGATTTCTCTGTTCATCACCCCTTTAACAACTAAAATATGTGGAATTATGGGAAGTGCTTTGAACATTAAAAGAACAAAATGTTCAAAACAGCTTCTACAATTGCTACAGTGGGTCTGCAGTGCTAAGTTGAGAACCAGGTGACTAACTCAGATGGCCTTCTAAATAATAGCAAACTACAGCTGAATTAGGCTGTAATTTCAGATAAAGTTCACCAGAGGCCTCGGGACAAAACATTAATGCTATTAGTGTCACATACAAGTATGAACACCCCCTCTCAGCAGGCGTCTCTGAGGGGATTTTACTTAATTAGAGATTGATCCATCACAGACAAGGTCTGGAGAGTGGCTTCAAATTCATATCTAATGACATGCAGAATGGCCAACTGGAAATGTAAATCTATAGTTTACAGAGAAGAAAATAAGAGTAAGACATTTAAGAGATGTGATCAAAAATGGCTTAAAAAGGGTTAAATATACCTGAAATTAGCAGAGACATGTTAGTTTGATGATCAGAGGAAGGTGCGTCAAACTAAATAATGCCAACATTTCTGTGAACGGCACTTTTGCAAGCACTTAATTTGAAGGATAAAAAAAATCCCATTCCCAGAATGAATCCTTTGATACTCCTCTTTATTAAATGAATGGCAAATTCAGGTGTGATGGCAAGATAAGCTTTTGTCATGAGCCAGCGTTATATGAGATACGGAGGTGGTTTTATTTCCAATGTTTGGATTCTCATTGAGCGAGTGGGTGGAGACAGAAGATGAAACATATTTCTCACTGTCTGGAGCTCAAAATGAGACACGAGTGAGCAGCTAATAAAATTTACTCCAAGCACAGCCAGGAGAACAACCAGCTATTGTAATTAGACAATTTTGAATTAAATGCATCTGCAGAATTTTCACTCAAATCGCTAAAAAGCTTGACCATATTTTAAAATTCACCACAGCTTAAGAGGAAATAGCCATTTTGTGAAGAGGGAGAAAACAGAAAATAATGGATTTACTTATATGTTTTAACAAATAAGGGGTCAATTTGCTGGTGACAGATAAGAGGGGAGAATCCTGTAGCTTTTTGAATGGTTCATCTATTCCTGGGATTCAATTCACTTGATTGACAAGGGAAGTCGCAGGTTAAGTCAACAAAACAGTTGGATTTGTTCCATCACAAGGGTCCAGATAATTACTCTGCACCATGAGCAGATTGAATTGGAATAGGGCTGAAAGGCAGAATGTTATCACTATTTAATATATTTCAGTCGAAGAAACAGGGTAAAATAGTGACTTTTTAGAACTTAAGATAGTCTCTCAGTCCTTAGCAAGTGACTATGCACTCAAAATATAAGAAAAGGCCTGTTATTGCAATACACAATGTACAAGAGCCGGGGAAAACAGTGTGTAGCAATGGTTATCAGGCGTTGCTCATTTGTTATTAAAGGGAATAGTTCCCCCAATGAGGATTTTGTCATAATTCTGTCGCACTCATGTAATTCAAAACTGTTATTTCTTTCTGTAGAACACAAAAGTAGATTATGTAGGTCTTTCCATAAACAGCAGCTCACCAACAGATAAAATGGCATAAAATAATCTGTTACATGGAGCCTTTTGATAGTTGTGTGCATGGTCACCAATTTACATATTGATTGAATAGGGCTGTGAATCGACATTTCTTATTAATTTGGTTAGTTTAATTATGTTTGGTCACATCCTTTACACATTCCAGTTCTGCCAAGTGAACTTGTTGTTCATTTGGCAACTTATATTTACATATTTTGTCATTATTATAAAAAAGGATGAAATGTGATTCAACATTTTTTGTTTGTTTACTATTAAAATTAATATAAAATGAAGACCAATTACTGG
Organism: Pimephales promelas; assembly: GCF_988280905.1. Lineage (NCBI taxonomy): Eukaryota > Metazoa > Chordata > Actinopteri > Cypriniformes > Leuciscidae > Pimephales > Pimephales promelas. The sequence continues at coordinate 7,116,578 of NC_142791.1, read as the reverse complement.
ATTGCATTTATGCACAGTTGAAGAGATTTTTTTTTTTAAATGTATTTATTATTTAAATTATCTCATCACTTTGGCAATTTAAATATGACTTAAGAAGACCTGGAATACAGCACATGACTTTTATGATATTTTTTTTCTGTCTTGGTCACTGTGAACTATATTATATGTCAAGAACAGTGATGTTTTGTTCTTCAAAGAAAAAATGACAGTAAATGGGTTCAGAATGACATGAGGGTGAGTAAACAACAGCACATTTATATTAAAAAAAACATTACAAATGTATCGTATACATTCATATAAATGAAATCAATAACAAATGTTTCACATTGGTCATTAATTGATTGAAAATTAACCCATTAGAACCATTACTCCAAATGAACAATGACCCAGAGAATACATTTATTGTGCGATTATGTGGAAGCAAGTGAAAGAGGAAGGTAGACCATCTCTGACTTCTTTAGGGTGCATAGAATCATAATCAAGTAGCACTGGGGGAAGTGGCTCCCCTGAAAGCTAATACTTCACTCCTGTCAAACAGCCTTACAATGAAGTGCGTGTTGTGCTGGTAAGTGAGGAAAGGAAACCCTAATGGAGCCCAGAGGGCGGGTGAGTGTTTTTCTAAGAGTGAGGTAATGACTGTAGCCTCTGCTGCCGCCCCATCTGCCCGCTCAGGCTGAAAAACCACTCAAAACCAACTCAAGGAGAACATGCCAGGCTCTAGTGAATGCTGACAATGGGACAGGCAAGGGTTATCAAATGCGTTCACAAATTCTACGTGGCATTGATTCAACAAGGTGCTGAAAGCATTCTTTAGAACTGTTGGTCCATATTGATAGGATATCATCTTGTTGATGGAGATTTGTGGGATGCACATCCAGGGCACAAAGAAAGCTCCCTTTCCACCACATCACATAGATGCTCTATTGGGTTGAGATCTGGTGACTGTGGGGGCCATTTTAGTACAGTGAACTCATTGTCATGCTCAAGAAACCAATTTGAAATGATTCAAGCTTTGTGACATGGTGCATTGTCCTGCTGGCTGGAAGTAGCCATCAGAGGATGGGTACATGGTGGCCATAAAGGGATGGACATGGTCAGAAACAATGCTCAGGTAGGCAGTGCCCAACAGGCACTAATGGGCCTAAATTGTGCCAAGAAAACATCCCCCACACAATTACACCACCACCACCAGCCTGCACAGTGGTAACAAGGCATGATGGATCCATGTTCAAATTCTGACTCTACCATCTGAATGTCTCAACAGAAATCGAGACTCATCAGACCTGGCAACATTTTTCCAGTCTTCAACTGTCCAATTTTGGTGAGCTCTTGGAAATTGTAGCCTCTTTTTCCTATTTGTAGTGTAGATGAGTGGTACCCGGCGGGGTCTTCTGCTGTTGTAGCCCATCCGCCTCAAGGTTGTGCGTGTTGCTGCTTTGCTTTGCTGCATACCTCGGTTGTAACGAGTGGTTATTTCAGTCAAAGTTGCTGTTCTATCAGCTTGAATCAGTCGGCCCATTCTCCTCTGACCTCTAGGCATTTGACAACAAGGCATTTTCGCCCACAGGACTGCTTCATTCTGGATGTTTTTCCCTTTTCACACCATTCTTTGTAAGCCAAATGGTTGTGCGTGAAAATCCCAGTAACTGAGCAGATTGTGAAATACTCAGACCGGCCCGTCTGGCACCAACAACCATAGCACAATCAAAATGGCTTAAATCACCTTTCTTTCCCATTCTGATTCAGTTTGGAGTTCAGGAGATTGTCTTGACCAGGACCACACCCCTTAATGCATTGAAGCAACTGCCATGTGATTGGTTGATTAGATAATTGCATTAATGAGAAATTGAACAGGTGTTCCTAATAATCCTTTAGGTGAGTGTAAATGCTACATAAGCTAAAGGAAATAGAAATGTGTTAAGGATCTTTGAAAATTACATTTTAAATGCGTTTTCTTTGTTTTTTAATGCAATCTAATGCTGTGAGAAACTAGTAATGCTCACTAAGAAAATAATCAGCTGCTGGTTCTCATTTAGTCTAATGAATCACAGAACTAAAAAAAAAAAATACATTTAAATAAGAAAAAGAGTTGTGTCTCTGCACGGATAGGGATAAAAGATCTTCTCAAAGGCTGCACCACAATAGTGTGACATGAATGCCACAGAATGAGATTTCACCTAAAGGAATTATTTTAACATTGCAGGTGCTTTTAGCTGTTCATTCTATCGACTCATTCGTTTTTTTCAGATTGCACTCAAGTCTGTTTTTCTGCAACCTATATTCAAAACAGCCCTACTGTGTAATTGACTATAGCAAGGACTTAAATCAGAGTGGAGAGGGATGTTTTCGAGACGTACAGCAATTAAGATAAAACATCGCTCTGAGATTTAATCAACCTCTGAGCTTTTTAGTATAAATATGAATAAGAGTAAAAAAATGTAGAGTGCGTAATTTTCAAGAAATAATCACTAAAGTTAGACTGTCTCAAAAGTATAATCTCAGATAAGTATTGAAAGTGCAAGAGACAGTAAGAAAATACAAAAATATGAGAAAAAGGAAAATGCTGTCCACTAAATAAATAAATAGCATGATAAATATGTTGTCTCTATTTTGATTTATGATCATTTGAATTGTCCTGACAAAATATGTATATTTGCAACTTGGATGGGTACAATGAGAAATTGTGTAAAATGAGCAATTTTAATGCAAGTTCTAGGCTGGCTGCATGACTGCGTAATATTGTTTTAATACATCGGATCATTAGTTAATTTTAGTTCAGTATCTTGTACTTTAGACAATATTGTCTTCAGGAAAAATCATGTTTCGATCCTGAATTTTGAACAAATACGTCTTTTAAACAAATCAGCAGAATGAATGATTCAATGACTCTGTCAGTGACTGAAATCAACAAATCAATTAAACATCAGTAGTGCCAAAAGCAGAGTCATTTTAATGTCTCTCTCTTTGTGATAGTCTGACAGTAGTCATATGTTTGGACTTTTTGACTATAACATCAAATGGCAAGGAAATTGCTTCCCGTTCTTCTCTCTGAACACATTAGGACCACTTTAGCTCATTTTTTTTATTGCTGTTGGTTTCCTGTTTACCATGTTGATTGTGGCAAGGGAAAAGAGATACACACATACTTTGTTTTTTCATGGAATGTGGTTGGATGCAAATGCAAAAAAAGCTATTTAGACAATAGGCCATCCCAAACCACAAAGACAAAATGGTCCATTTTCCTCATGAACAATTAAGCGCTGACATGTTTGAAAGTCATCTCTGAGCAATATCATCATGCTGTACAACAATATGTGGTTTACCAGAATCAATACACATCAGAACATGACGAAAACGACCAGTAATGGGGTTTTTTCTGTCCTTTTAATGGTGGGAGGTGCATGTAGCTCATTTAACTGATATTATTTTTATGTATATGACTCTGCAGGCACTACTACACATACAGTCTCTACAACCAAAAGTGTATTTTAAATATCTGATATCAATAATTGCAGCATCTGTAATTCACCCTGACCCATCCTCTGAATGTCTCTCTTAATGATATAGTATTTATGATCTCAGAAAGCCTCAGGGAATGCCATACAAGCTTTGCTACTGGAGCCACATATGGAACAGATGATCAAAGTATAGTGTAGGCTTGATTATATTCCCCAGGTGGTCATCTTCGGCCCTTCAAATTACATGACATTTCTCAGATATTCATAAGGTTGTGTGAAAAGTGTCTAAACCCAGTTAAAACTATGCACGGACATTCTTTCTTTGAACTAAAATTCATTATTAATGACACTTGCGTCCAATACGCCTACATGATTCCTTAAAAAAATACATGAATTACGGAACTAATGCTTAAGATCACAGAGCAGGTTTTGTGAGACTCGCACTATAATTTTAAGGGATTGGTTTGCAGCTGTACCATACGTAATAATTACATAAACGACCCTGTTACTGGTGTATGACTGAACATTTGGTAAGCCTGCAATTTTTCCCACATTGAACTATTCTGGTTTGGTTTTTAGCATGTTATTGTTGTTGTTCCTACGTTGTCTGCCGATGGGTATGAAGTAATACAGTCACCACTTTGGAACAGCTGCTGCTACAACACAAGCATAATTTAGGATGTAAACTCGAATGGAGTCCTTGAGATTAGACACAAATGAATCATGTGGATAATTGATTTTTTTTGATTAGCAGTGATGTACACAGAAGCAGGTGGCAAATGTTTCTGTTGGCAACAGTATAATAAAAAGCAACTGCAAAAGGGCCCCATTAATTGGTAAATGAATCAAAAACATTAATACTTACATAAAATGTTAGTCAAATGCAAGAAATGCAAAATCTGTTTCACATGGATTCATAAAGTCACAGAAATCGTAATTTCACAAAAAGCGCCTGTGTAAAAGCAACCCGATGCTTCTCTATAGCACGTAGTGCGCTTACTGTGCAATTTATATGCGAAAATGAGTTTTTATGCATGGGTTGGTTAGGTTTAGTAGTGGGGGGTGCAAATGAATTGCGTATCAAATGAACACGGAAACTGCATATCATATGCGAGTAAAAACTCATTTATTCTAAGCAAAGCAAATGACTATAAATTTATTTACGTGTGGTTCTTAAAAAAGAAATTGATATTTTTCCCTGGCGCAGGAATCAAATATAGATTTCACATGACTTTTTTTTTTTTTTTGAGTGATCTTGTGGCAGGGGAGTAAATCAGTTAAATGTCGCAATGTGTAGCAACTGACTTCAGACCAATGCAGTGCAATAGCAGCTCAATGTGGATTCAGAATTCAGGGCTAAAAATCCATTTCCAGTCTACAGGTGTGCTTGATTGTCAATCAATAAATGCTGTGAAATGATTTCCCTTTGCAATGGTACAAAAATATCCAGGTGATTCACTTTTTCTTCAGTGAAGTGGAAATTCAACTGCCTCTCAACATGGGGTGTTCTAATTTTAGCACCTCTCTGTCTCTCTCTATCTTTCTCTCTCTCTCTCTCTCTCTCTCTCTCTCTCTCCATCTTTTCTCTTCTGAATTTGACATTCTGTGTGTCAGACAGAGACAGATACACATGTAATCTTGCAGTTATTATTATTATTAATAAATCATTATATAATTAACCATTAATCACATAAACTCTTGGAACAGGTTCAAAATCCTCAAAACAGCAGCATGTCATCATTGTTCTCAACCTAATGGAGCCCACAGGTGTTGCCAAGGGAGAGATCAATGATTTGGAACAGGTGCTGTTTTTAGCCAACATTGAGCTCAAGAAGTGAGGGGAAAGACAAGGTTTTGTGCACATCAATGCAACTTGAAAGCTAAATGCCCAGTACCACCATGATATCTCCCTTATATCTTTCTCAATATCTCTCCTCCATGAGGGCTGGTGCTTTCCTGCATAATACACTTTTCCTTCCTCCAGTATCATTCTCAACTGTACTGACAGGGTAGCAGAAATGTCCACATTTACATACACATACAAGAATATTTTGATGTTACAGTAAGTGTAATTTGGTCACATTCTGATTATGCTTTCATCATGAAACCATGATAAAAGTACACTGTAAAAAGTGATCAGTTGACTTAACTTAAAAACCCGTTGCCTTAAAATTATATGAAGTAATGTGTGATTATCAAGTTCACATAACTTAATTTTTCTTTTTTTTTTAATCATTTTAAGGCAATGGGTTTACATTATTTTTTTTTAATTTCATGTGCCCTTGTTATCTTTGATCAATAACTTCCCTTCCCTCTTGGGGTGACATCTCTTTTCTCTGATTTTACTGTTTTGTAATCTACCATTACTGGCATGAGGGGGCAACACGATTTCACTTCCTGAGATAAATGGCAAACCACAATCATCCAATCAATTTCCCATGGACAAAATCAAGTCTCACCCAACATTTTTTTCTTGTTGGAGAAGCAACTCAGATATCGCAACTTCCATTTCTTAATGTCGACTTTTTTCATTACCGTTAAACAAAATGTCTTACTGCTCTACTTTAGGTTGTTTTTTTTTTTTTACTTTAGTGTAAACACGCAGTCAATTATTAGTTTTTTTTTAGGAAGTTTTCAACAGAAATTTAAGTCCCTCCTTAAAGGAATAATCCACTTTTTTGGGAAATAGGCTCATTTTACATCTCCCCCAGAGTTAAACAGTTGAGTTTCAAATGCATTCAGCCGATTTTCTGATATTTAGGAGAATATCAGTAACCAGACAGTTTCTAGTCTCAAACGGTAAAACTCAACTGTTTAACTCTGGGGGAGTTGTAAAATGAGCCTATTTCCAAAAAAAGTGGAGTAGGCCTATCCCTTTAATATTATGTGGTGCAAGGAGCTCCATCTGCATCTGACATTGCATACTGTCTAAAGATTATAATAACAGTATTTTGAATTACTTTGCTAAAAGTAAAAAAGTACATTCTATTTAGTAGGAATATGTGTATGGATGTAGGACCTACTACATATCGTGTGTTGTCATTATTGTCATGTGACCAACAGCGTCAGTTGTCGCTTTACTGCTATTCACAAATAGGACTCTCTTGTGGCTTCATGGGAAAGTAAAGTGTCCATCATATGCACACTTTACAATCTTGCTGAAAGAAATAGGTCATTCGAGAACTTTTTGCTTATTTGTCACATACTGTACTGTTTTTCGCCTATATTATATATAATAGGGAAGTATGCGATTACAAATACAGCCCATGTTTGTTACACTAGGCAAGACCAAGAAGAATTTTCACACAGACCTCATTGATTATCATATCAGCCCCGCATTAGACAGGATAATGCAAACCCTCCTGTAGGGGGAGGGCCCAACACTTGACAAATGACCCAATACCAGACAATGCTTTCAGTCTTTATCTTGCAGCTTTTTAAAATCACAGTCTGTTTTTCGCCTATAGAGAAGTATGAATAAAATGCAGCCTAATAGAAAAAAAAATATTTTTGGAGCAAGAAGGAAAGACATTTTAATGGCAAACAGTAAACAGTTTTACTTACTGTAACATTTTAACACTGTAAAATAGCTGACAAGCATTTGATATATCTGTTAATATATTTTATTTATATATTTTAACATTTTTGAATTACAATGGGTTGCCACTTGATGGCTATTATCTAGTCCATCCTGCATGTAAAACAAAACCAGACAACCACTGATCTACCTTCATAAAATTATAAACAGGAGTCTTTCAAAGTCTTGAATAAAATATTGTATATTCTGAATATGTCCATGTCTATGTCCGGATGACGTACAATTTCAAGTAAAAGTGGGGAGATGTGCAGCTGTAATGAGGCTTTCTGCTCTTGACATAAATAGTACAGGTACCTTCATTAAAACTGCAAGACATGATACATTTCAATCTGTGTTCTGGTGCAGACAGTAACGTGGGGGGAAAGGACAGTTCCATAAAGGTTAAGCTCACAGTGTGGGTCTATATGTCTTTGTCTGTATGACATCTGTTAATTGGGTAGGCGCCAATGTCACACACATTGTGGACGGTAACAATAAACGGGGAGTGAAGAGAGGAAGATCAGGAAGATGACAATATTAGATGAGGCAAAGCTTGGTGCATGACTCCAGCTGTGCATGCTTCATTAAAGGGTTACTTGGTGATGCCTGAAACTGTGAGGAAGGGAGTGGGAAATACAAGTGTATTTGTAATGTTTTGCAGAAACAAGTAAAATCACACATTAAAAGTTTTCAGACAATCAATAAATATATTTCTTTTTACTGAACATTGATGGAGCTATAAACTTTTTTTTAAGAACAAATGCTTTAATATAATCAAAAGTTGTGATTATGTGTCTTAAATAATTGTAAAGAAACATTTATATTTTTAATAGCTGTTTAAACAGATTTTGAGGAGAAATATTCAGATGTTTAATTTTTACAAATTATTGCTGTTTTATAATATATTAAAAAAATATTATTTTCAAGAAATAATAATATATGTATAATACATTATTATTCTATATTTATAATACAATATATTTATAATACATTCTATATTTGTTAAAAAAAAAAAATCCTAAACGAATTAATTATCTTTCTGGAATACTGAAAAAGTTCGATTAATCTGTTTGTGTCCATATCACTTGCACACTGAACTTTATAATGAGAAAAGAAATAGCTGGACAGTCAATTCTGGTGCCATAATAACTGTGCGAGTATTGATCATTTAAATGTAGCTGTATGTTATTTCAGAGCGAGTCTCAGCTGCCCACGCACTAAATGAAGCTCAAGGCGCTAATTAGCAAATCTGATTGCGTTTCAAGCCTCTGACTCCTTGTCATAAAAGCCTGATCATGAAAGCTAAATATATAGCATATAAAAAAAGAAAATCACACCGTGACTCTCACGGTGAAAGGTATGCCTGAATCAAATTAAACTGCACATATGAATATAGACTGTAACAGCTGAGATGGTGCTTTCTGATCTTTGACCTGCAGATGTTTATTTCAGACCATTAAACAGCCTGATCAGTTATGTTGTTAAGATGATTTATCATAATAATTATTAGAGAGAGAGAGAAATCCCACCTTCCTTTAAAAAGCTCTTTTAGTGCGGTTTAACATGGCTCCAAAGCAAACTCTGTAAAGCCACACAATACAGGATGGAAATGCTTCTCACTGCTAATGCTGTTTATCAACTGTCATTCCTTCTAATCACTAAAATGGGGCGTCTGTGGTTTTGTTTTGATCTTGTGATCACTGAATTGCATTTTAATCATAATGACTCACAGCATGTCAGTTTTCAGGTGAACAGACATTTATTTGCCATCCTTGGCTGCTTATGAACACTGATTTGCATATATATATCAAACATGCAAAAAAATGTTTCTACTGCATAACTAATAGGGAATTATTGAAGAACTAATAGGCACTTCTTCATTACTGTTAACTACTAAGTATAAGATGTGTTAACTAATCAGTACTTTATGATTGTGTTAAGTAACAGTGGTAACGCTTCCTTTTACAGTACAGTACTTACAGTATACTTACCTAGAAAGTACTGGTTAATATAAGGAACAGGGGTAGGTTTATAAAGGAAGCATTACCGTAACAGTCAGTAAATCAATAACTAATGAATTCTGCATACCTCCTAAAGAACTGTAAAACGATATTGATGGTTTAACTTAAAAAAGTAAGTAACCTGGTTGCCTTAAAATTTTAAGTTCATTGAACTGGAAAATGTGAGTTAATACAATGAAGGAGAATGATTTAATCATCAGAAACTCAAAATTATATGTTATCTGAACTAAATAAATTATTTAAGTTGATTTGACAAAAGAAAATATGTTGTGAATCACAACATATTTTCTTTTGTCAAATCAACTTAAATAATTTATTTAGTAAAAAATAAATAAAATAAATATGCACTGTAAAAAAAATATTGTTGTTTTAACTTAAAAAAGTAAGTAACCTGGGTTGCCTTAAAATTTTAAGTTGATTGAACTGGAAAAAGTGAGTTAATGCAATGAAGGATATTAATTTAATCATCAGAAACTCAAAATAATAAGTTATCTCAACTAAATAAATTATTATAAAGTTGATTTGACAAAAGAAAATATGTTGTGATAACAAATCTTGAAAATATTTTTTTTTTGCTAAAATAAAAGGGATTATTGTAGTAACTGTGTATGACTATTCTTTATTCCAGTTATTTTTCTTGAACCATAACTATTAGTAGTTCAGGAAGTATGGCGGAAGTAATTAGTTATTGATTAACTGCACTTAACACAATCATAAAATTCTATTACATACTGATTAGTTAACAATTAATCTTCCTTAGTATAGTTAACAGTAGTGACTTAATAAAGAATTACCAATTAGGACAGTAATTCAGTAAGTAAGAATAGTATTACCCAAAAAAAAGGTCAAATGAGAAACGTCTCTCTAGAAGTTGCATATCTTAACACAATGGAGCCAATCAACACATGCTTTCCAAAATCCGTTTCTAGAGGAAGCATCAATCAAATTATAATAGGAATTTGGTTTTCCTGTATAGAGAAGCTTTTGCTGTCATGGCCTCATGAGATCTGTGATTGTATTTGGCACGGATATTACACAAAACAGGGACCTGTCAGAAGCAAGTAGATGTGCAGATGGTTGATATAACATACTGAAATCAATTAAACTTGCATGAAGGGTGAAAGATGTAGTCTAGACTACACTGACACAATTTGATCACCAGCAAGACTCTGTATTTTACATTTTGGCACCAGAAAAGCTCCTCTTTATAATAATTTAGCAGCTCATCTATTTGGCGCAATCGGCAGATTTGCTCTGAGCCATCGTTCAACATGAATGCACACACAGGGTGAGCAAATGATGACAGAATTTTCATTTTCAGCAAACTGTCCCATTTTATCAAACACGGAAAATGTCATGATTTGTCAAACGAATGTGCGTAAGGATTTCTTTCAAAGACAAATAGGTTGTGGCTTCGACTGGAAGCCCTGATGTGTCTCCCTCCTGGATTAACACAGTTAAGAAATCACACAGTTAAAGTCTAGGAAAGCCATATAATTGGTTTTGACCATTGTTGTACTTGCTGAGCCAAATGGCTTATTTGTTCCATCTTGTTTCAGGTCAGTGTAGCCCACAGAACCAATCAAGTGGACACGAATGATTGTGTAATCCAATTCAAAATACATTTAATCAATTAAATCCTACAACTGTTTGTCCAGATAAGGTTGAATTGTGACCCATGTTATTGAATGGAATCTGTGGACCTGAATAAATCAGATAAAATGGTGTTTAATTGTTCACCTGGACACCTTTCCCCTTTTGTGTACTACTGCATCCCTTGAAACAACCTTGACTGCCACCAACAGACATGTAGATGTGAACTCAAATGCTTAGAAAACGCCTTTTTCGCTTTTATTAATTATTACAGTATTTCTGCTGTAGCTGTGTAATTATTCTTAGAAACAAAAACAGCATGATTGTTTCATCTAATGAACCTTTTTTAGTTTAGCAGAAGAAAGAAACTCAAACAGGTTTGGAACAACATTTTGATGGTGAGTAAATGATCTCAGAATTTTCATTTTTGGGATAACTATCCCTATAGGCAAATATTCAACAGTCACATTCCTTTTGACTGAGGTCTAAAGCAGAGAACGTACTTCAAATGGCACTGAAAATGTGTGGCAGAACAAATACAAAAGAAGATTAATAATAGCAGGCCATTAAACCTTGTGAAATGATTACATATATGCTCTTTGTTTTAGAATTGAAGCATAATGCTGACCTTTTCTGCATTTTAGTTTTTAATTTCTTTTGATGTAAGCACTTCAATTGAGTCCTGACAGGTACATTCGTAAGTGTTTAAGGCTAATGACACACAGATCTATTCTTTTCAACAGGGATGTGGGAGTTTTTTGCACCTTTAAACACCATAAATGTAGAGAATTGCCAGTCCACAGAAGAGGCCAATTTTTCCGCATGACTGGCACTATTGCTGCATTCATACAATGTCGTAATTACCATAGTCTCGAGATGACATTGACATACAACAGATGACATACAACACATGACATTCTATTCGGAGCTCTTCAAGGCATTTCTATGGCAACACTAACAATACCTAAATTAATCTACAGCGGTCAGGTAATACAAGTAACGTTAGGAGCTGCAGCGCTCTAAAAAATCGTATCTTACAATATGGACTCTATGAGGACATGAACGCTTTTTACAAGTTGAAATCTCGTAAAAACAAAGTTCTGTCAAAATTCCCAGTCCAAAGATGTGAACAGATTGGAGAAAATTCTTGTTAAGAACAGACTCAGCTGCCATATACTGATCAAACGCTGTGTTCATGCCATGTCGTAATTACCATATTTTCGAGATGCGAACACGTTACGTTTATTTCAAAAAGACATTGTCACTACGTGAAACTGCATTGTTTATTGGAATAGACCGGTGGTAGGTTTATTGCGGACAGCCATCTGGATATTTATTGGTAAATAAATATCTAAGGATATTGATTCAAACTGTTCTTTTTTTAATACATTGGCATTTTTTTGGCATTGCTCTCATGTAAGGAAATTTTGAAAAGATTTAACTATATTTATAAGTGTTAATTGAGCAATGCGTTATAACACTTTTTCTTAGTGTTAAGAGAATGCTAAATTTCATATGCACAAAAGTAAGTACAGTAAAATGAAATAAGGGAACTACTGAAAAAAAAAGGGAACTTATATTCAGGGTACAGCTGAACAGAATGACTAATCAAATATAAATAATAAAGAACTCATCCATAAACACGGTCCATAAACACTGGTTATTCCCTAATTGACTAAGCGAATGATTCACTGATTAATTTATGTTCACTTGTTTCGTTCCTGGACTTATCGGTAGGCTGAATCAGTCGATGACTCATTCACTGGGATAATAGTGCAGAAAGAGACACCGAAAAGGTATGAACTTTTCTAAAATGTTCAAATGGATTTTTTTTTTCTGTACAAAAGTACATAATTTGCAATTAATTGTCTCTCCTCCGGGCTCAACGGAAATATTTAACCTTTTGAAATGACTAATTGACCTTTCAAACACAGCCAAAATAGATCTGACTACTCGACAGCAGAACTTGAATGAACTAAGAATTGCACAGTCAGGAAAACCACTAATCAGAGATTTGAAAAAAGACAATGTTGGTTTTGTCCAGGTCACTATTTTCTATCATTCAATTTTCACTTTTAATGTACTGTCATTCAAGCTTTACAACTGAAATTGAATTCAATAAAACGGCAGACATGCACTCTATTCGTTTTCATATCAATGACAGACAAGAAAATTTGTGCACAAGAGCAAGTAGAGATTTAGGTGCTCATATCCCTGAGGGCAGAGATCGGCCTCCTTAATGCTCGTCTGTTCCACTGCACTGAGGATGCCACACTCCTTTGCCCTTATCAAGAGCTGCCAGATGTTCTAAACCTGTCCAAATCCTCTCTTCCCCCAGAAAACAGCACAAGTCTGCCTAAAATAACCTCCAGATTCTGCTGTCAAGCCCAGAGGAACCACAAACTGACTGTGTGTAATTCATAGCACAGGTGAGGTGTCTCACTCAAGAAGACAATGCCAGGGGAAGTGGGTTTTATAAAGTCTCGTGGTTGCCTATGAAAATCTTACAGTGAATGCAAAGAAAATATCACAGCACAGAAGGACCTAACATGTAGGTGTGAAAGGTTTTATTTTTAGAAATGAAGCAAACAAAGATTTCTCATCCTCCAAAAATATGAGTCATTTTTAAATCAGAAATTGCAAATTTCACTATTTGGATCTCTCACATTGGGTTCACTTGTTGAAATCAACCAAATCACTTGCAAAAAAAACAAAAAACAGAAGCATTACATTTGTTTAAAGATACAAAAATGGTCCCTCTTTCAGTCACAGTGACTTTTCTATATTTGTGCTGTATGGTTGCATTGCTCATGTAATATCGATACAGGTTCCTTCAGGTCTTTTGCTTTAGATTGTACAGCTCAGGTTTCAGGACCATGGACAGAGACACAATTCTCCAAAATACATCCTCTCGTTATAAATAAAATAGTTCTGATCCTCTGACAAGCTTGGTCAAGAAAGGTTGTTACCAAAGCTTGCCTACTCTTTTACTACACACTCAAAAGTATGTACTTTTTCTTCACAAAAAGAGTACATACTTTTAGGGCGTAGTAGATAAGTAGGCGAAATGGGATGTAGCAATGGACTTTTAAAGCCTTTAGAGCCCGAAGATAAGGCATGAATTCTTAACCAATAAACCCTGACCTCATTTATTTTGTTCTTGCATGTTCCTGGTCTTCATCAGTGCATGTAACACCCAAGGCTACCAAATGCTTGTCTTTGTAAGCTTTAATCAAAATAGAATGTAATTTATCATATTTTGTTATTGTTGAATATCTTTTGTCACTCTTTACGTCACAGTATATCATATTTTATTATATACTTACAAATCCAATATTTTTAAAAACACATTATTGCATCATATTTTGTATATTTCACCCTTTTTAATCACCACTCTGTCTAACATCGTGCTCATCAACCCTCCATAAACGCCTGCCCCACACACAGAGAGCTTGCCTGGTCTTGTCTTGTCTTGCTAACTTGGTCTACTTACCTGCATCTATCATTTGTATATTAATATGTATATTAATAATTAGTATATTAATTAAATGTGTCATCGTGTATTAATTCCTTAACAACATGTATTAACTAATAGTGTAAATGAATGTGTTAGTTACCACAACGAAGGCGTCATCTAATGACAATGCGTATACAGTAGCCTATCCAACGCACATGGCACCCTTAACCGTCAATATAAGGCGCAGATATATATGGGCCAGAAGGCGCCTCCTAGTGGTCTAACCCTAACCTACCCCATACCTATACCCATGACCAAAGCGTGTTATATTGACGCTAAAGGGTGCCATGTGCGTTGGATGTACACGCATTGTCAAACGCGTCACTATATGATGCCCTAGGATGAGAATGCGTTGGTATTTCAACTTCCAGTTGTCTGCTTTAAGTAATCATTCTTCCCTATACATAATACTGTAGGTTACAAGGACATTACTGTGACTCTCACAGTACTTTTCATTACTGCTATTTTTGACCAAATCTACAGTATGCTATTCTACTCTGAACTTAGTAACTTCCTGTATACAAACACAAAAAATTACTGTAGATTTCACTTGTGTTTTTACAGTGCACTGGCAGCTCGGTTGCCAGCCAATTACTCCATTTATATTGACCTCACTATGTAATTCAAATATATTTTCACTCTGAATAGAGAATACAGGGAGCAAATGTATTTAACAAAACTACAAAAGTCAAATCACCAGAAGCCAGATATTGTGTTTTCAACACCAATAAGTGAAGAATTATAATAAGCTTGTTATAATAATGATTTGTTTAACTGTGACTGTTGATAAATTGATATGTATATTCTTATTCAAATCATACAATATGCATTAGTTTTATTTACTGGGGCTTACACAATATAACTAAACAGTACTTCAATATTAAGAACCAGTTGGTGCCAAAGCCTATGGTTAGATTACTGACAGTGCAATTGCACCTCCAGTGACCCGAGTTTGATTCCTGCCTCTGGGTCATTTTCTGATCCCTTTCCCCTCTCTCCACTGGACACTTTCTCAATTTCTAACACTGTTCTGCAAAAAAAAAAAAGCAACAAAATAAAGCTGTGCTTGCAAATGAGTCTTTTTTTCTTTGCAGTTGGATGGTTGCTACATAGAAAATTTGGTTATTTCATCTACAGTACGTTTTCTGGACAATTGCTGCCTGTTAAATTCACAGTCAGTTTTTACATTAAGACTTTACTTGTTGAGGCACATGACTATTATCTCATTAAGTAAAATGCCATTATGATTATGGTTAGTTGACACCCCTACACTGAGTGCAAATGGTCTGACAGTTGCACAGTCAATGTAGCTATGTCAACGTGTTTAAAGATGAAGTTGGGCTAATTATCCTCATAAACCAAATTTAGATTTGTCTCCTGCTCTTGACATGCAAATGATCCTGATATAGGCTTCATTTACAATGTTTAAAGCATTCAGCACTCCTGCTTTCACAGATGAATTATTTGTTAGGTTGTCAACACAAAAGCTCATCTGACAGTAGAGCAATGTTTTTGGTATCTCATTCCCATCATCACCTCAGGAACCGCACAGCTGCTTGTCACCACAAATGACTCACTACAGGCTTCAGCACACGACATGATTAGGATAAATTTAGAAGACAGAGTCGGGAAATTCCTTCAGGAGATGTTTGTCAAAGAAAGGAACAGACTTTTGTTCTAATGTCTTTCTGTGTACATGTCTGTAATATTAATTACTGAAGGCTTAGGCTATCTGGCAATTTGTCATTTTAAAGCTTTCGTCTCTGGGCGCAATTTCCTAAAATATGATGTACGTAGTGGTCTCAATAGCTTACATTTAATACAAAACTTTGCAGTGTCAATAACGACGTAAAACGCTATTCTCTGGTTGGTCTCCATCAGATCAACTTTTCCAATCTATATGTGGTTTTAATAAGCCTGTGACGAAAGCATAATAGACTCCAGCAAAACTGTCAGCGTCTGGTGAATTTGTGTTTCAAATCACACTGAGAAGTCTGTTTTCTTCAACACCCACATGTTCCTCTAGAGAGGCCGCTGGCAGTGTGCCCTATGGTGCCAGCAAGCAGGGTTTGCTTTATGAGGATGACTCATGAGACTCAAGTTAGCTTACAGCCTTCTCTAAATCCAGCAGCCGCCAGCGCTGTATAAGCTTCACTACAGACAAACAATAGACCTTTGGGCCAAACAGATTATGGCAAATGTATATTTAAAATATGATTAATCAAGTGTTACAACACCAGCAACCCCCCCTAATTGGGCCTAAGTGGTATTTTGCAAGTGAAAAAAAATGTGTGATTTTAACAGGCAGGCCTATTTCCATCAATGTCACCAGACTCATCCTTATTCTAGCTTAAAGGAGCTGTATGTAAGAAATTTATTTCAAATAATCATAAAATGGCCCTGATATGTCACGAAACATTAAGAAATCATGTTCATTTCAAATACTTACATCACTGACAACAGTCCAGCCAGGATAGTGTCATTTAAAACATGAAGTTGCAGCCCTCAACTGATGTTGATGTTGTCATGTTGTGTTTTGGTCTGATGCGCCACCCTCCACCGATCTACCAATCACAAAGTCAGTAGTGTTGCAGCATCCGGGTTGCCAGCTCTGCTCTAGTTACCACAGCTTCAGATACAAATGAGTCGGATAAAAAAAATGTTGGATCCTGTAGCATATCTGGCAACCTCGAGTCAGGGGGGAAGGGATACACCGCTCTACAGTAATTTGAAAGTGATTGCAGTACCAGTTTTGGCCACAATCTTATGGCTCCTTTAAGTTGAACCAGCTCATTCCCAGATAGTATGCTCTAAGAGCATTGTGTTAATGTTCCCCTTAGGTTATGAAAATGTTATTTCTGAATGTTCAAATGTCCAGTTTTTTTTTTTAGTTTTTTTTATTGGTTATGTAAACGAAAATTTCCATTCTTGAATGTTCTCTGAATGTTCTGAAACTAGTCAAAAATGTTTAATGTATAAATCAATGTTTTGCTAACGCTTTGTAAAAGAACGTTTGTGCATAACATTAGAGAACTTGCCAGAATAATAGGGACAACGTTCCCTTATCTGCATTGGTGATACATAAAAATGTACGTGTACACTTTATTTTAAGGTGTCCTTGTTACAGTGTAATTAGGCTGTACATTACTGAGAAATATTAGCCAACATGTATTTACTATACAGGATTAGGGTTGGGATTAGGTTTGGTTAGGGTTAGCTGCATGTAATTATGCATAATGTATAGAAATTACTAAACTACATGTAACTTTCACGGTTTATGAATGCATTGTTTCCTGCTCGTCTAGTGTTTATGTTGTTATGTGTGTGTGAGTGGGTGTGACTGTCATCAGTGCCAGCTGCAGCTAATCTCCTCACTTTTATATACTCACCATGTTCTCATCTCCTTTGACAGATCGTTGTTTGATGTCCTCTGTGCTGTTGTGTTGATCCTGTTCCTGTGTTGGCGTTCCAGTCTCATGCTCTTGTTCCTGTTCGGTGTTTCCCCTTGGATTACATTCTATGTCCTGGATCCAGTCATCACCTCTCCCAGTGCTCGTCATCTCTTCACTTCATCTGCTCTGTGATTGACCATCAAAGTCCCTGCGCCACTCATTCCGTCTGCCGTCTGGACTTTACATATATATATATATATATATATTTTTTTTTAATAAAGAGTTTACTTGCAGTTGCTTCCTGTCGTCTTTTATGACAGTAACATGTTTAACTTGGACACTATAAAATAAAGTGTTACTAACTTTACTTACTGAACTTCTTAAAAAAAATACATGGAGGTTTTATATTAAAAAACAAGTTAATACAAGACCTCTTAGTTATTTTTGTTTTGTGCTTCTTCTTTTTTTACAGTAAATCTTTTTATAGCCTAAATAGCCTACATGTTGAATAGCACTTTGACGTGTACGATAATGCACAATGATAATGATATGCCTTATATGGCTAATGCATTTTAATTTTGGCTCCAAAAATATTCCACAACAAGTTAGAGGTTTAACTTCCAGTGGTTTTACCATGAGACATTAGAATGACAAGCAGTTTTAAAAACATCAGTATTCAGAATTGGGTAAATAACAATTATTTGTTAAAGAAAATTATCAAATATACACTATTTTGTTCCTTATTTGTGGGAATCATTTAATTTAATAGCCTATTTAAAGAAATCATTGGTGAATTAAGAATTAATTAATTATGAATTATTTTTTTTAACACAAAACATTTCACGAAAATATGTATGATAGGTTTAAAATGATAGGTTTAAAATTATAAACTGATTTCATATCCATTAGGCTATTTGATATTTGAACTAGCTGGTTGACTATATTTTTGTGACAGAATATTTTGTGTGCAGATAGGCTGCCACTGCTGTTTTTAATGCATTTAAATACATATTTACACATTTTACGCATGATTTAATACTTTTCAGGGACTCTGCGTGCAATTAATCACTATTGCCTTTTATTTACTTTATTTATTTATTTTTGTTTGCCCTTTTTTGTCTTAAATGTGTAGGTGCCTTAACAACACACTTTACGGTAATACCCACTTGAGTCAGCTTGAAACTTGCCTGACTGAAATGCACAAGCTGCAATCATTTCTGTTTTATCTTCTCTTCTTTACTTGTAGTTTTATTTTCTTTTTTTCATTTCTCTAAATTAGCTGAATATGACCAAATTCGATTAACACAATGTAATTGAAAAATGACAAATTGAGAGAGACGGAGAAGAGAGGGCCATTGAACAGATGACGTGTTACAGCGGGTCCTTGCATCTTCCGGGTCGGTGTAAACAGTGTGCGGTCTTCTCATACAAATCAGTAAAATGTAAGTAGTAAAGCCTTAATATCATATAACAACACTTTATTTTAATTATACTGTGTATTCCATCTTTAAATAAACTCCGTGAATATATGTCTGTGTCTGCATTAGGTCGAAAGTAACGTTTAAAATCACGCTGACGTCGGACCCTCGGTTACCATATAAAGTGTGAGTGACACATCATTCAACACAAGACACACACCACCAACATTACTATTCCCTTTTTAATTGTTTCATTAGCCCTGATTTTCTTCATTTTCTTGATTCTAATGGGAGCGTATATTATTATGTTCCGTTATTTTATATTGGTTGCTTAATTCTATAATATATTAATTTATTCTTTCATTCATTTCTTCGTTAAATAAATAATTCATAGAATAATGGCCCAACTGACCTCTATATATTTGAAAAAATATTATGTTTTATAATTGTTTTTTAGAGTTTTATATTATATCATAATATATATTATAATTATTAAATTAATATAGTTTTAGCACCACTGTCAACTGAGGAATGAATGATAGTATTTTAAGGCAAAATAAAATGGGTATAACCCTTTGATTAACCATATTTTTTTTTTCTGATTCATCAGTACATTAAGACAGCTGTTTTGTATTACAAGTGTTCTGAAATGTTATTTAATTAATGCACTCACGAAACACTAATTTGCATGCTTTTTCAGAACATAAATCAGAACATTGGATACAGCCAGGCTCGAAAATGTTTCATTTTGTTGATATAATAAGGTTTTCAGAGGGGATTTTGGATAATATTCCCACTCTGTAAATCAAAAAAAATATATATATTACAATATTTTTAAGGAGGGGGGGGGGGGGGGAATTAAATAAATAAAGTGAAAAATATAAGAATACATGTAAGCATCTTTATAAAAACCTCAGAATATAGATAGAAATACATTTGGTGAATGTAAATGCTAATAAAGTGTAGATGGCTGGCTCAAAAAAAAGTGTATTCAATTCAAATATGCAGATGCAAATAGTTAATGTGTAAAAATAAAGTCTTAAATGTGTGTTTTGGATATTTTCTTTCCACTAGTCTGTAAGAAAACTTGTTATGGAAGCAGTTACAAGACGTAAAATTGATCAGTGTCTTCCCTTATCACAAGCTGTTCTTAGTCTGTTTGCCATATTGATTGCAATTAATGTAATTAGGGCTATGGTGGGAATCTATAAATGTCACACTGTGTCTGATTGGTTGGCAGACACACTGACATTTGTGAGAGTGCCATTCAATTTCAAACTGACTGATTTACCAGCTGAGCTCAGTCTTGAGCACCTGCAATGCTGATGCACCGGCCAGTTTGGATGATTTTTTACATGCAGCGTTTTGAAAATATTATTGATCTCCTCGAGTGACAAGTGACCGGACATGAGCTGGTGAAGATGACCTGAGATTAATTTGTTTTAAAACCAAACTAGACAGTAATATGTGTAATATGCTACTGTTGTGTATTATTTAGGGTTCTTTATGGTTGAACTTTCTTTACAGGGTAGTTTTTTTTTCTTCCTTCATTGTTGCACAAAGATTCATCTGCATAATTGTGTTTCAGATTAAGTGTACCTGAGAGCACGCCGTTCACTGCAGTTTTGAAATTTGCAGCAGAAGAGGTGAGTTGATTCATTTGGTCTGATAAAAAAATATTATTTTTGGTGCAGTTGTTCACAGTTCTATTGCAACCTCATTTAAAACCATATTTTGATAGATCTGCTGTGGTGTAGCAATATGTCTTTGCCTTAAAGCTAAGGTGCTTTTGCCTGACATTAGTTTCACATTTTATTTAAAATATGATCAAAAGGGTCTCTACTGCATAATATTGATATTGATTTTTGACAATGGTTGTAAGAAAATATCATTAATTAAAATGTTCTATATCCCATAGCATGGTTCATGATGTGAACTTTAGCTCAATTATATCCAATATTTTTTTTAAGTCTGATTTATCTTTTTTTGAGACGCACTGCTTATCTCTGCCACAGCCTCTTTAAAATCTAAACATGATCATTGTAGAATTAGATAATCAAGTTGATTGACAATAGAAATATCATTAGTAGGTATATCAATATATGTTTATCAACAGATTAACCAACGATGACTGATATTATAAAGTTATACTGTTTAAATAAAAAATGACACGAGATTAGTCAATGTTGTAATTTCCTAATATGATATAGATTTTTTTGCTCTTTTAGTATCAGTGCCATTAAAAATCCATATCATTCGAGTACTCGATTTTTTTTTTAAAACTTGACATAGGCAAAGATTGAGACCAACTATTTAAACTGGATAGTAAGGCCTTATCTTTTCAAGCTGATACAATAATAAATAAATAAAAACACAAATTATGGCTGATACCAATATGTTCTCTGAAATGCATCCTTCTTGATTAGCCATAAATCCTTTGAAATTGGGTAAAGATTTGCCGGAATCCTGTTGGCTGTGTAGTCTGGGTCACGACTGCATTCAGAGCACGCGGACCCACGGCATGACTGAACAACGCTGCAGATTAGCTTAGGTTGTTACTATAATGAAATTCCACATCTGACAACCTCATAATAGGAAGATGTAATGCAAGTGGAAGCCAGAAGAAATGATAGTGCCTTTTTAAAAACACACAAGCTTCCTTTCAGTGTTTTTATTGTTTTGTTTTTTTTCACCCTTTGACTAATTATTTTTGTTCTCCTGCCTCAGGTGATGGTAAAGTGATGGTTATTGGATCATTGTTTTTATTGTCTCTTTTCCTCCTGACAAAAACGACAGACAAAAAAAAAGGCAAATGAGAAATTGAATAAACCCCCACAAAAATCTGTATTCATATAATTGAGGATGCATTACAGCCTGTCATATTGCTTCCCATCAGTTTTGCGCTGTTCAGTATTGTGGAAATGATTTCAGGACACCCAGAACGTTTTTCAAAGCTCCTTCAGAATGATTTTTTTTTTTTTTTTTTTTACTGTCTTGGTTCTTTGTGACAGTTACAGTGACAGTTTCTTCCACGATCAGCCAAGATACATTTTTCCACACAAGTTTTGAAGGCTTCTGTTTTCTAGCACAGACTCTTTACACACTCTCAAGTTGTAAGAGTGTGTGTCTCAAACACACACTCAAGTTGAATTTTTTTTTTTTTTTATCTCTGTCTGACTGTACTGTGCTGTTGTCAGACTATCAACAAGTGGTACATAAAACTATTTTATTTCTCTTTGATTTAAAGTTTAAAGTTCCAGCAGCCACCAGTGCCATCATTACAAACGGTAAGTTGTTGATATTATTATTGTCACTATCATAATGCTCATATTTGATCAAATCTTTAAACCAGTGTTCCTCAACCTTTATGACACCAAGGGCTCCCAATGTCCATAACAATATTATAAACTCCCTTGGCCCAGTTTTGTCTTCAAAACTGTAGCTAATTTCTTTAAAAAAAAAAAATACAATAATTGTAACTATATATAACTTTATAACTACAAAAACTACAATAATTATAATTCAAATAATAGCAAAAAAAAAAAAAAAAATCACTATGGTTTGTTAGCTGAATGTTCTTTTAATGTCCCGTTCTTTTAACCAATAAATGTACATTACTCGTCCAGTTATTTGTTATTAGGATAAGGATATGATAATTCTTAAGGATAAGAATTCTTAATTCAATAAAATATTTTAGATCTTGGAATAACTAGAAACGCATATGTTCTTAATAAACATGCCCATGGTGATTTAAGATTCTATTAATAATTTTTAAAAAATTTAAGAAATAGAAATCACACTTTTAAAAATCTCAAGTCTCTCAAGTTTTCTAAGACCATGTGAACCCTGTTAAACTCAAGTCTCAAGTTTTCTAAGACCATGTGAACCCTGTTATTTATATATGGAACCCTGTTATAGCAACTGTTAAAAATATATAAAAAAAAATTTAACAGTTGTTGAAAATATATATTTAAATTTTTCTATATATTATATATATTTTTTTGGTCTTATTTTAAATCATTTTACGTCATTTTGAGGGTCCTTGGAAGTTTGCTGGGGCCCCCTGGTTGGCCCTGGCCTTTTGGTTGAGAACCACTGCCTTAAACCAGAGTATTAAACTTCATTAAAGCAGTCAGACTTCAAAATAAACACCTAGCAACCACCAGTGCACCCTAACAACCGCATAGCGACACCCTGGCAACTACTCACAACACATTTGAATTACCATTGGGTTGGGTTCTTCAATAACTACACAAAAAAAATGCACAACTACAGTAGTAGCCTAATTTACAAACAACTGACTCTAATGAACTAGTTATTTTTAGGTTTATAAGAACCAAAACCAATGTTGTGGCCTAGTGGTTAGAGAGTCAAACTGCCCTTGAGCAACTGAATTGCTGCCCACTGCTCTGGGTGTGTGTGTGTGTCAGTGGTTTTCAGTGTGTGTGTGTATGTGTTCACTACTCCTAATGTGTGTGCACTAACTGTAGGTTAAATCGCAGTGGACAAATTCCGAGTATGTTACCACACTTGGCCTTCACGTCATGTCTTAAAGGAATCAGACAAAAAGGCTGGGGAATTCTTCAGTAAATCTCACTAAATTCTGTCAGAACAGATTCAAAATGAACCATTGTGTGTACTTGTATAGTTGTAGTTGGAGACTCCAACTTAATGCTGTGTCATGAGTAATTATTGAACAAATGTTAAACAGACCGAAAACATAACTCGCCTCTCACAACGCAAGGCAGATATTGTAAATGCGATGGTTTGAATTGAGATTGTTCAGCATTTCGTTGCTGTCTGATTCATTGATTGTTTTTAAGAATGATTGTTTTGTGTATGTATTCACATTGCTGATGTTCTCCGTGATTATGATTTGTGTAGATGGCATCGGAATCAACCCGGCGCAAACAGCAGGTCGGTGTCTCTATTTCACTCGATCATAGCTACCCTCTGCTGCAGAATCTAGCTGTAATCAATGTCATTTTGACAGCTGTAAATTATTTTCATGCATCCAAATATCACACAGGGGTGGAAATAGTGATTTCTGTACTTTTTTGCCTGTTCAAATGCATGTTTGTTTATTTTGTCGGTGCTTTAATCCACCTTCCATATTTTTGAACTTCCTCTTCCCTGCATCTTCTCATCTTATGAAATGAGATACCTCATCTCACTCTCACCATTTACATGCGCGGCTGAGATTTTCAGGCCTATCCTTTATAATCATCCGTATGCAAATGAAATGGATCCTTCTGTTTACACCCTCATATTGTTCATGTTTATCCGCCTGGGGACCTTTTGAGAGATCGAATGATTTCCTAAGACTCCTTCATGTAAATTTCCCACATTTCCTAATGAATATTGATGATGCGTGCTTGAATTATACAATTCCCCATTGTTGTGAGTTTATTCCCCTGACAAAATGTTTCTTTACAGATGTTTTCCATCCTGCATTGCTTGTCATTTAAGACTGAAGCCATCTGTCTCTAAATCATTGGCGTTCTGTCAATGTTTTCTTTCCTAAGTGCCATGCTGCATGTAATCACATGAAAATGGCCTGTTATTTTTCATATGTGTCATGGGTTGAGCCCTAAATGTCAAATGAGCTGTGATTCATTAGTTTTATAGTAGCGACATGTCTAGCCCGACCCTATGCTGCAGGTTTGTATTATGGAGGCATGCAGTCTTTAGTTTGGATTGAAGTTATACAATCACATACTAAATTTAGCCTATACTCAGACACCTGAATAGATTTATTTTCATATGCTCGCTGAGATGTGAGTTTCTTATAGCAGAGGGAACTGAGCCAGTCTCGGTTTGTTGCTTTTATGCAACATAAAAGGGCTTCCATATAATTTTATGAAGTTGTACCTAAAATTAACCAACATTTGACTTTTATTTAAAATGATTTTAGCTGTAAATGTCCCATATTGCTGGATGTAATGTCATGGATGTCTGATTCTACAGGAAATGTGTTCCTGAAGCACGGCTCGGAGCTACGAATCATTCCCAGGGATCGGGTCGGAGGGGGTCGCCGACCCAGGATTTGACTATCTCACGTTTTTCTGTCACAGACAATAAACATACTTGCGTATTTATTGTCCAGCCCTGAGGTGTCAACTCACTGCTACCCGGGCACTGCTATGGCTCCAAGTCTGTCAGAGGACCTCTCAAATCTCACAGAGCTGCCATCATTTCCCCATTTTCGAACATATAAACTCACTGGACATGGTCGTTTTTGCCCCAGAATTTCAAACCACTAGGTATTTTGATCTTTCACAAAATGTTCTACTTTAAGATCACATACTTAATGTTTTTGTAATGCATATTTTTTATAGTCAATTTAATGACTTAAATAGATCATGTTTGTCATGAATCGCTTTTTCTTTACATTTTATGTTTATGGTCCCTTTGTTTTGAGCTCTGCATTATTATAGGCAGATAATGACAATGTCAAAGTGATGAAAGTCCATCAGTTGTGTATCTCTGCAATTATACAAATTTTAGTATGGTTAAGGAAACTCTAACTATAACAAACTGAGCAATTCGCAACATACTTACTATGTAAAAAATAACTCCCTTCCCCATAGTTATTAAAAATGTTACATAAACTAAATTGATGTCAAAGTTGCTTTTTGTTGGTCTTCAATTCAGCGGCTGTGTGCCTTTTCATTAAGGCTTAAAATCGTGACATACTTCAAGATCTGAATAGTACATCAGGCTAATGATTGATAGGCCTCTACCTTTGCTTTTACACCCTCCACTTACATTACTGCCATGCGTAGGGGAAGGGTCTGACTATTCAGTGTCATAATGGATTTTCGTTTGTTTTAATAAAAGCAGGCATGCTGTGCCCTTTCCATGCCACTCATTACTGGGAAAAGGGGAGAAGTGCATTATAAATACAGCAAGGCCAACATTATTCAAACGCAGACATGTTACTCTTGGTCACATTTGAAAAGACATTGCTTGTCTCCAGCCTCATTTGGCAGGAAATGATGCGGTTTGTTAGTAGCCGTGGAAGAAGCTGTCCTTGTACGATAGCGAATGAGGTTGCCCATATAACAAATGTCAAACTGAAAAGTAAAAAAGTTTCAAGTACTTTTGAGTGTTCATGTCATAAACATTAAAGAAAGCATTGAATGCTAAACCGTATAGTGCCTTTTTTGTTAAATAAATATATCCTGTTTGTTGTTGTGCTACTAAGGATGTTTAGTCACTTAAACCATGTTCCAAAGGTTTAAATGGATAAAACAGGCTTCAAAAGTCTCCTTTATGGTACAAAGAGGTACAAAGACATGCAGTGATGTTGCTATTTGTAAGAGGCAAGCAAATAAGAGACCTGTTGAATATTTATGTTCAGTATCGGGTGTTTTATAGGGTTTAAATGAGGCATTACTTGGCAACCTTTTTTATCAGAGCATAAAGTCTTGTGATGGCACAGATATGGCTAAGCCTAGGAAATAGCTGTAAAGTACTGGGGTCTTGTTTGTCTGACCGTGTTTCCGCTTATATTTCTATAGAAACTTAATTTGAACATTTCTAAGAGGTTTGTGAGAGATTGAAAGCTTGCACAAAGGCTGATATCTGAATTGCTGTTGTCAAATAAGTAATTTACCTCCTGAGTGGCTGAATGTTGTCCGCATGTATTATAGATATGGCTTCCTGTCACTCCTGCTTCTCACTCAATGTATCTTTCAAATGAAAAGATATGTGGCATGAATTTAGATTTAGCTTGTGCATTCAACCGGCAGATTCGTTTTCCAGAGTTCACAGAAGTAATTAATTTGCTATATTTTTTTAAGCAAAGGAAATACTTGCTAGTGTACTGCAGCAAATTGGTTTGGCCTTTGAAAGAATGTTGTTTTGTGCTGTTCCATTCTCTGTTCACAAAACTGGATTATATGTGTTCCTTTGTTATAACAAGGTTCAGGGAATATCAAAGAAATGTTTTTTTTTCTGTCACTGCATGGTATTTTTACTTTAAGACTGTAACATCATAATTGTCAAAAAAATGCTTTCTGCAAAAACAAAGGTAGTGTAAACTGGAGGTACACTATAACTGCAATAAGAATTAAAGCAAGGCCAAAAACAAACAAGAATCAAAGCAAAGTCAAAAATAAAGCCAGAAATAAAAACAAGAGCAAAGACAAAAGAAAGATCAAAGAAAAAGAGGACCAAAACAAAACAAGAATCAAAGCAAAGACAAAAATAAAGCAAGAAAGAAAAAGTGAAGATCAAAGACAAAAGAAAGATCAAAGAAAAGAGGGCCAAAACAAAACAAGATCAACCAAAAGCAAAACAAGAATCAAAGCAAAGACAAAAATAAAGCCAGAAATAAAATCAAGATCAAAGACAAAAGAAAGATCAAAGAAAAGAGGGCCAAAACAAAACAAGATCAACCAAAAACAAAACAAGAATCAAAGAAAAGCCATCAATTAAAACCAAAATCAAAACAAAGCCACCAAACAAAATCAAAACAAAGCCATTAAACAAAATAAAAACAAAGCCATCAAACAAAACCAAAATCAAAACAAACCCATCAAACAAAACTAAAATCAAAACAAAGCCATCAAACAAAACTAAAATCAAACAAAGCTATCAAACAAAACCCCCAAATCAAAACAAAGCCATCAAACAAAATCAAAACAAAGCCATCAAACAAAACTAAAATCAAAACAAAGCCATCAAACAAAACTAAAATCAAACAAAGCCATCAAACAAATCTAAAATCAAAACAAAGCCATCAAACAAAACCAAAATCAAAACAAAGCCATCAAACAAAACCAAAATCAAAACAAAGCCATCAAACAAAACTAAAATCAAACAAAGCTATCAAACAAAACCCCCAAATCAAAACAAAGCCATCAAACAAAATCAAAACAAAGCCATCAAACAAATCTAAAATCAAAACAAAGCCATCAAACAAAACCAAAATCAAAACAAAGCCATCAAACAAATCTAAAATCAAAACAAAGCCATGAAACAAAACCAAAATCAAAACAAAGCCATCAAACAAAACCAAAATCAAAACAAAGCCATCAAACAAAACTAAAATCAAAACAAAGCCATCAAACAAAACTAAAATCAAACAAAGCTATCAAACAAAAACCCCAAATCAAAACAAAGCCATCAAACAAAATCAAAACAAAGCCATCAAACAAATCTAAAATCAAAACAAAGCCATCAAACAAAACCAAAATCAAAACAAAGCCATCAAACAAATCTAAAATCAAAACAAAGCCATGAAACAAAACCAAAATCAAAACAAAGCCATCAAACAAAACCAAAATCAAAACAAAGCCATCAAACAAAACTAAAATCAAAACAAAGCCATCAAATAAAACTAAAATCAAGGCCACCACGACTGAAACAAAATAAAAAAGAAACTTGAAAGTAAATACTTGATTTGGTAATTTATTGTTTGTTTGGATTGATTGGATTATTACTATATTTCAAATCACTGTAGCATTACAGTAGAGATTTGAACTAACCCTAACCCTTTGTTCTTAAAGAAAAGAGCTAACTTTTATCTTGGAATTGCAGCATATTGTTTAAGAGGTCATCTTTAGATATGAGACCAGTCCCTCGCCCTTGCACCTCTCCTAATTTATTGTTTCTTATTCAAAAGGTTTTTGCCCTGCTTTAAATTCTATTAAATGAAATGTCATGCTGGCACGAGGTTGCACCTTCTTAAAGCTTCAGTTTTATTTTACACTTGATGTGACAGGAATGACTGAACAGGATATCAGCAGCGGTGCACGAATCATCAGTGATTCCAACATACGAAGGAATGCGGATTCAATGTAATATGTTCTGAAAATGTGTTTTTCATGGTTGCATACATTTGCCATCATTACTTGAAATCCATATATATTAGAAATGTTTTATATGACATTTGGCACTCATTTCAACAAGCCAATCTAATTTCTGACTATAAGCATTGGAATATAGTCCCACGGATGTTTACACATAAACAGCAATGTTATAGACAAATCGACTAGGGAATGTAAAAACATCAGGCTGACATGGAAACACCTTTATAGGGTTGGTCATAGATCAGCATGAAAAGCACATGCAGCTCGAGGCTAATGTCACAGTGAGCGTCTGGGTGTGCTTGAAGAAAATGAAAAGCCTCAGACAGTTCAAGTGATGATAAAGCTCTTGGGTAGTAAAAATGCCTCTGAAGGAATCGAAATATGTGTGTCTGAGACAGCCAGTCATACACCGACAATAAGATTTCTTTCCTCTTGAACCAATGCCTGGTGTTGGCACTGGTTTGGATTTCTCTGCATGAGGCACTGCAGTTAAAAATGTTTTCATAACCTATCAGCAAATAACATTTTTTGTAACCATCAGAGAAAGGCTTTATAACTCCAATTTATGATAATTCAATCAACAAACACAATTAAGCTGGAATCTGATACAAATGAAGCTGGAAATATGAGACGGGTGTAAGCCAAAATCCTCAAAACCCATCAAATCAATGCAGCGTTCTAACGATAATGGTTTTGATTCACTATTGTTTACCAAATGTTACAACCCAATCAGCTCCTTATAAATGTGTTATTTGATATCAGATTTGAAAAAGCACATTTGTGCCTGTATACGAACACTTATGAAAGCACCATTATGTCACTGCAGCATGCGGCCCAATAATTAACCCCCGTCCCTCTCTCCCTCGCTTTCTCACGCCACTCCTCCTTCCCTGCTTTCTTCCCATTACTGTGGACAGGAAAAGCATGATGTGGCGGCACCAATTATAACAGCCTATTTTCTTTAGTGGCTGCACGGAAAGCAAAAGCGTGAGGTTGAAAGTTGGCTCTACAAAACATCAGCAATGCTCTCCAAAAAAGCCAGAGTTGTCAGCCTCATTAATGATGACCATCTCACTCTAAAGCCACTGATAGATAACTGTCCATTAAAGCATTTTGGAAAACCATAGATCAGATCAGAAGTACTTTGTGTGTGTAGGCTACGAGAAAGATTCAATTATGGCTTGAGTAGGGATTTGTGTGCATGTTTGATTGGGTTGATCCTCTCTAAGCCCCGAGCAAATAATTCATTTCAGTTTAGCTGTTGTTAATGTTTTGATCTTTGATTAGAAAGTCAAAGGGCCTCATAATAAATCTGACAGAGGCTTGTTGCAGGCATCCAATAATATGCAGAATGCCCTCAGTTAGAGTGTGTGTTAATTAAACAACACGTTTTCCAGCATGTCAGATTAACATTTTAATAGGAATAAGTAAAGGCGCTCATAGGACTTATGCATGATGGTATTGCAGAGATACAGCTTTGGTGAACTACTGTATGTGTTTAGCCTTTTTTTTTAGAAATTAAAGTCTCTGAAAATGCATTTTTCACATTCTCACTAGTTCATTTCATTTGTCTAATGCATATAGTCATAATAGAAGAATTGTTTTTCTACAAATGTTTTTTCCGAGTCAATTCGTTCCTTTCGTTCTTTGAATGAACCAAATGATTCCGGAAAAGATTCGTTCAATTTGATGAACGAGTTCGAACTGGAGAGTCACAAACGTGCGTCACAGAACAGAGTAGGTGAAAAATCCTTGGATGACATGGGGGTGAGTAAATTATCAGCAAAAGTTTTTTTTTTTTTTTTTTAAGTGACTACTCCATTAAAATAAAAAAGCAAAATTACCTAAAAGTATTAAATTCATTGTAGCCTATCATAGACTAAATAATTAAGGTGATTCCATTAAAGAAATCAAGCCTTTTTAAGTAAATAGGCCTAGCAGTAACATTTTTTACAGCGGTAATTTGAGGTAAATAGGGTTCACATACCTATTCCTTCTTTATATGTCAGATTTCTGATTGAAGTTGCCCAAGGAATGTAATGAAATCTTCTTTTCTCCTCCATCGCGATTTTTAATTTAAAGGTCCGACCCTTTCACACACTGTTATTTCAAAAAGCTTCACACAAGCTTTGCTGGATGTTGGATTCTCTCTCAATCACCACGCTCAGATTCAGTGTAAGGTTCTGACTTAGCCTATTACTCTGTTGTTTCTGGTTGATCAGATCTTCGCCTGTGGCCTCTCCTGACACCAGTCCACCCTGGGGCCTGCATTAGATCTCATTTTAGATTATCTGCCTCAAATGGAAATCCAAGAGACTGACAGACAAACATTGTTTCCTTCCTTGATTATTCTCCTTTCTTGTTCAAGCTTATTCTTTCAATTACAACCAGACACTGTAATGTCCCTTGAAAATCTGCACTCGGTGGATCAATACTGTATTCACCTGAAACTGAAACATTTATTCTCTGGATCGTCAGTGAAGTCTAGACGTTAATTGGTTTGCTATGGTACGACAGTGCCCTCTTCTGGATCATAAACCCTATTGCATGTGAATTTTGGACATTTGCCATGAAGCTTTAATGACACCTAATTATAACTTGCTGCCACAAAGCTGATGAGGTCTTTGCTTTTCAGCCTCTACAATCAGAACCCTTTATGTAACACTCAATTAATCTGAATCTGGCAACACTATTGAGAGTTTTCTCTCTCCTGCAGGTTGCTTTTGAAAATGTAGCCTTGGTGATGCTATTGGCCTATTATATCGCTGACTCATACTGATACTGTGTGTACATTTAGACTGTACATGTAAAAAAAACAGATATAAAACCTAACAGTGACCGGAAAGGGCTTAAGATGGTAGTTTGTCCTTGAACTTTGACACTCAGCAAACAAGTGCTTGTGCACATTCAGTTATAGAGTGCAATACAGAGGATAATAAGCAAATGAGGTACTAATGAGGGTTCTTTTGGTATGCCTGAGTGAGATATGTAAATATTTGCCATTGAGTGTGACATTTAAAAAAAGGGTAACAATTTATTAATTAAGCTAATTATACACACACACGCACATACACACTAATACAGAGAATTAGCCTAAAATGTTAACGTGAATCTTCTAGATTTCAACATTTTCGTCATATTTCCTCATATTGTGTTCTGTGAGGCTCTATTAAATTGTTGCTATTTATTCATCAAACAAATGATTTAAATAAAATGTAAACAAAGAAATTCCGAAATAAAAAGGTGCGAAGCTATTTGTTTAAATTTAACATCCTCTTTTTGGCATTTTCCATTAAAGAGAAAGACTAAAAAGAAGCCAAAATAAAGGCTATTAATGACAAAGATTATTCTTTTATAATTTGGACTTCTTTTAATGATTTTTTTTTTTTCTTAGCGGAAATGGGATTCCATAAATAAATAAAAAAAATATGAAGTGAATTATGCTAATTATCTCTAAGCATCCCATAAGTGTGGCTTTTTATCTCATAATTTCGATCGTAAATGTAATTTATGACTTTTTATCTCATTATTCAGACTTTTTTTCAAAAAATAATGACTTTTATGTCATATTTAGGATTTACTAAAGCATATCTGTGACTTTTTATCCGATGAATTTAGAAAAAACGCCTCATAACTATGATATTTTTTTATCTCACAATTTTAATTGTTTTATGTTATCATAAACCAATGATTACCATGCATTTTTTTTCTTGTTTTTAAACTTTTTATTTATTTATATTTTTCACAAAACATAACAAAAACACATTTTCTGGGACAAGTAATAGAATAACAAAACATTTATACAAAGAAAGTGTATAATTGTAATAAAAAAGAATTTAAAAAAAGAAAAAAATATATATGTTGCAGAAATGTATATGCTTATATCATTTTAATTATATTCTTTCATTATTTTTAATCTCAGATGCTGCCAATAGCAGCTGGAAGGGGAATGTTGTTAGAAGAAGAAAATAGCAAGTGTTCTCAGAGAAACCGTCTGGTCCGTCTGACTCAAGCCCATCATCAGCACAGCAGTTGTTCCTCAATTGATGATTGTCATTTAGCTCCAACCAGAGCTCTAATTTAAACCTAAAGCTTTAAAGGTGGGTAACACTTCCCCCCACCCACTTTTCCCAGGTCTTTACAGTGAGAGTAGAGGAAAAACACACAATGTTAAATGAACGTTTAGACAACACTGAGTAGGCCTACTGTCTTGAGAAATATGTCCCTTCCCTTCAAGCATCTGTAACAGAAATGGCAACAAACTCAAGAGGAACAAGTGACCTTTCAGAAAATGACATTGTAAAGCTCTGATACTCTCTCACAAATCCCTTAGATGATGTTTTCTTTTGCAAGGTACAAAGATGCACTGTTGACTTTAACAAGAGGTATTTTTGACTGTGGTGTAGATTCTTCCAGATCCATTGGGTAGACAAAGCTTAGAACGTTATGGGCAACCTAGATCCTTAAGAAGTTGTAATGTCCAGCTTTAAACTATATGACTCAGTCAGTGAGACTGTCTGACAGGTGAGCCTTTTAAAAATTGTTTAGGTGCCATTTTTTTACATGTACTATTTGTCAGCAGCCATATCACCCTGCAGCCCAAGACTGGTTGCCCACTGAAGCTAAGCAGGGCTAAGCCTGGTTAGTACCTGGATGGGAGACCTTCTGAGAAAACCAGGTTGCTGCTGGAAGAGGTGTTAGTGTGGCCAGTAGAGGGTGCTCACCCTGTAGTCTGTGTGGGTCCTAACGCCCCAGTAAAGTGATGGGGACAATACTGTCAAAAGAGCACCGTCCTTCAGATGAGACGTTAAACCGAGGCCCTGACTCTCTGTGGTCACAAAAAATCCCAGGATGTCTTTCGAAAGAGTAGGGGTGTAACCTTGGCATCCTGGCCAAATTTGCCCAGTGGCCTCTGTCCATCATGGCCTCCTAATCATCCCCATATATATATATATATATATATATATATATATATATATATATACCAATTGGCTTCGTCACTCTGTCTCCTCTCCACCAGTAAGCTGGTGTGTGGTGGGCGCTCTGGCGCAATATGGCTGCCGTCGAATCATCCAGGTGGATGCTGCACATTGGTGGTGGTTGAGGAGATTTCCCCTTCTATGTGAAGCGCTTTGAGTGTCCAGAAAGGCGCTATATAAATGTAATGAATTATTATTATTATTATTATTATTATTATTTGGCATTGTAATTCTGAACATTTCTCAGTCTGCAGTCACGCCAAATGACAGACTGTCACCACAGGAGAACAGAGGAAACATTAGAAAGGACGTTCAACAGCTGTGAAGTTTAATATAGGCTGCCTCATGAAAGTGCGTATCTATACAAATAATGTTATAGTGCCGAAGTGATGACGTCACTTTGTAGGACAACTCGGAAGCTAGCGGCGCATGGGTTCCCTCGATCGAAAAGCTATGCATTTTCCCCATAGACTTTTGAAAAATCGCAAAAAATGAGATCTGTGTTCAACAAAGAGTTGTGACCCATGTTTTGTCTATAAAGATAATTTTTATAAGTTAATCCAAAATGTATACATTTTGAAGCCTATATAAAGTTTTTAAAAAACACCAGCAGACACAAGTTTAACTGGTGTGTTTTAAGTCATAGAGCAAAACGTGAAAATTTTAGAGGCTTTGTTTCAATAGAGTGCCGAAGTTATGATGTCACTTTGTAGCAGTGGCGTAGCCACGAGGGGGCCTGGGTGGGCCTAGGCCCCCTCATTTACATGTCCGGTCCCCTCAGATTTCTGATTGCTTAAAAAAAAAAAAAAGTTGTTTTATTAGGATTGATAGATTGACCAATCAAAATGCTGCGCGGTAAAATGCGGCTTATTTTCAAACTTGATTTGTTTATATAACGTGTTGCGCGTAACGTACGCTGTCATCTTCATCTTTGCGTGAGAGTTAATCAGTCCCTCCAGAAAAACGCGATTATGCGATCGCTGAATTCAATGCAAAATCAGCCAAAGTCCGCATATTTATGCGGGGGCCGCATTTTTTCAAATACGCCTCACTTTCGCCACAAAAATTGCCGATTTCCGTGCAAAATATGCGGGGTTTGCATAATTTCATAATCCTCGCATTTTCGTTGCAAAAAAAAGTCACATGTATCTTAGCAGAAAGTTGAAAAATGTTGCGTTTGCTTCACATAAGAGCAGCCATTTCCCCCTGTTTCCATGGGAACGTTATGAAGTGACGCAATTACGCGACGCCAGACAGACTCACGGAGGCGATTGACATCTCACAAATCGAACTCGTAGGCTATATCTGTATGTCGAACGTTCTACTGTCACATTGTTACTTAATAAACAACATAAGATAAAAGTAGTAGCATCAAACAGAAATTACCCGCACACATGGGGTGTACGACAGTTCAACAGGGAGCGCGCAGCTCTTAAAGGGGCCACACCTTATTTACACTCTTACAGTCTGAAATAAAACGAGATGAGAAATTAAATATTCCCAGCACTTTCTATGATGTAGTATGCTTGTTTATCAAAGGAAGTAATAAGAAATGACTCTTATATTAACAGGATGTTGGGGGAATCACTTTTTTTCTCTTTTTCATCAAACCGCAATTTTTGCAAGTTCCCTCAATTTTTGTAAATTCCAGCAATTTCATCGCATAAAATTGCATAAATATCCCACATATTCCATCGCATTTTTAAAGAAAACTGGCCGCAAAATCAATCAATTTTTGCCCGCAACAATCACAAAAAAAACTCTGTGTTTTTCTGGAAGGACTGAATACTATTATGGTAAATGTTAAATATAAATCGCAAATTTTTTCACAAATTTTTGGAAATTACCACCACAAAATCAGTCATTTTGATCGCAAAAATCACAAAAAAAAATCGTGAAATCCTGGAGGGACTGGTTAATATGCCGTGACAATGGCAGGCGTTTAAACTCAAAGTACAATATTACACTTTTTTTTAAAAAGCACGGAAAGATCAACTTGATATATATATAAATAATGTTGCCCCCTCATTTAAAGACGGGACCCCCCAAAAATAAAATTCTGGCTACGCCCCTGCTTTGTAGGCCAAAACGTGGAAGTGAGTTAGCATTTTAGCACTTCCTGTTCCCTCGCCCTAAAGTCTATGGGTTTTTTTAATGGGTTTTTGCTAAATCGCCTGAAATGGTCTGTGGTTAACAAAGCCTCTTAATATTTTTAAGTTTTGATCTATGACATAAAACACACCAGTTATAACCTGCTTGTGTTTTCTTTAAACTGTATTGTGTCTGCTTGTGTTTTTTTTTAAAAACGTTATATAGGCTTCAAAATGTGTAAATTTTGGATTAACTTGTAAAGATTATATTTATAGACAAAACGTGTAAGGGTCACAACTCTTTGTTGAACACAGATCTAATTTTTTTGCGATTTTCCAAAAGTCTGACGTCATCACTTCGGCACTCTTTTTCTAAAAAAACCCTAAATAATATGCACGCACTCCCCACCCCTCCCCCTAAAGCTACCGAGGAGTGTTCAGTGCATATGCACGCAAAAAAGATTTTTGGCGTATGGCACGAGAAACATTCGTGGTTGGCCTAGAAACACATTTTCATGAGACTGTGTTGTCATTTCTCACATGTATTCAGATGATGTTGTGTGTATGAAAATAAAATGCAATGTAAAAATCCTCTAGGAAACCAAATAGACATAATGTTACCATAAAGGTTGTTTTTTATTCAGTTATTGATGTGAGCTTTATGTCAATGAACAGATCAAGCATTGATTGCATCATTTTCAGTACCTTAAAATCATTATCATACCCACGTCAGTTTAAGCACCAACACATTTTTGTTTCTCTTTGTTGTTTCGAAGTGCTGCTTCACTCCACTTTCAGAAGTTCAAACTTGTCAATACTTCTGGTCCCTTTGGAAAAAGTTTGTTGTGTTCTTGTATCACAGAGATTAGAGACCTGATTGATTCTGTCTACCTCCGCCAATAAAGTGGACGTATTTTCCCAGAGCTACATTCAGACGAAAATTTTAATTGAAACCTGAGATGGGGAGAGAAAATACCAAGACTCGAACTCAGTCAAGCCATCAGGAGCTTTTATGGTGTCTGAACAGATGATTGACTAGAGGTTTGGAGGCTTGCGGGAAACAGTCATTCTCAGCGAGCACACTTGAAAACACTGACTGTCGTCTTTCATAGTGTAATTATAAAACACATGTGTCCCAACAAACTTCTGACGACTCTTTCCTGTCCTCTCCCTCATGCATTTCTCTTTAACTGAAGAAGGAACCATTGTACAATGTGTCATGCCCAAAACCATCTCATAAACTGTAGAGAAGACAACATAATTTTTTGAGACTACACAAAATAAAAATCATTTTGGTATTAGAAAACAATTTTTTCCCCCAAATGTAATAGTACCATTTAAATATGTTAGACCTGATCATGAGTCTGAATGTAACTGCCTTCCTTTGGACAATATTACTTAAGAGTTGACTTAATCATAAATTTTTTATGCAATGTTGTTTTTATCTTTATGTGACAATATAAGTATTTTAGCTGAAGAAATAACACATGTTTAAAGCAAAAGTCTAAGTGGTAGCCTCTACATTATTAGAAATGGGTTCAATCATTTTTTAGTAAAATATATTCATCATCTGAAGTCAAAGACGTCTTTACACTTTAATCAGACAATGTTCATTGCATGTTTTATATATTAAATATGTCAGTTCAGTCAGTTCATAGCTAAAGGCACAATTGCCCCTGGCCTTATAGCTAAGATAAGATTTTAGCAATAAGGCTAAGAACTTTTATGGCTCCCAGTGACAGTGTGAGTAACGCTTATATTAACTCTTTATCCTGGGGGTTATTTAAGAGGCTGAAGGAACAGTGAGTGCAGTGACTAGGCCTATAATCTGAGTAAAATATTTAAGTGTCCCTAAGGCAATTAAGTCAAAACTCTTAAAAGATCTTATTTTAATGTAGCTAAATGTTTTTTTAAATTTTATTAATTTGTCATAGTTTTTCTATTCAAAGCAATTTAGACTTCATTTAAGGGTCACATATGCCTATTATCAAAATCGTGCATTCTTTGGGAATCGAATCTTTGCATTGCTAATTTTACTGAGCGACATGGGAAATACAATATTTGTGTGTTGTGTGTGTTGCCAAATGGAAATAATTGTGTATTTTGTGTGTAAAAAGATGTGTTTTAAGACAAAAACAAAAATATATAGAAATAGATATTATAGAGATCATTTTACAAAATCACTTTAAGTTATCTATCTGAATAACCCAGACGTGACTACCACAACTAACAGTGACAGTCAAATCCTGTGAGAATCCCACCTGCGGACGTGGGAATGCAACTCTCCATCCAATGCAATGAGGCTATGGGCGTGTCCTCCTGCTGCCATCCATACACAAGTTAAAACTGAGCTCGCTCCCTCTGAGTCCGTGGGAATGCCGCGCGAGCATCCTGGCGCCCGTGTGGGATTTCTGAACTTTCTGTGTTTGTCTCCTGTTCCCTCGTGGATGTAAATATAACAGCGGAAAACCCGGTCGACCACTAGTTGGATATTTGAATTACTCAAGAACATCCTGTGGCTGTTTTACATTCGCGTTCAGCATGGAACTTTACAGATTTCTCATTCTCTTGCTTTCACTGACAGGTAGTTCAGCGCGAGGAGTTGAAACACACGGATTGTCGTACGCGTACACGCCAGAAATCTCCGAGGACGCGATACTGGTGGCAAACAACGGCATACACGTGCCTTTCGGGAGATCTGTTTACATCGATCCCATTAACGACTTGGTCATTGAAGTCCAGCCTGGAGACAGGTGCAGTATAACCGTTCTGGATAATGACCCACTGTCTCAGAGACCGGGACATGTGTCTCCGAAAAAGTTCCCTTGTGAATTTGGTCCTAACGATGTGAGATACTCTCATTTAGGTTCTAGGAGCCCTGCGGGTGACAGGGTGAAGCTGCAACTCAGGTATGACACTCAGACTGAAACTATTATCATCCCCTTTATGCTGGAAGTTGAGGTTGTTTTCACACAATTGGAGATTGTTACTAAGAATATGCCTCTTATTGTTGATAAACTGCGTGGTACTAGTAATCCTATTGGCAGAAAGGTTTTAGAATTTACCTTTGATAAAGACTCTGAACAATGTGAGGTAACATCGCTGGCTGCCAGCAGTGTTCTTCCTAGACATGGTAAAGTGGTTGATGAGAGCAAACTGGAGAAAATGATGGACTGCGACCAGTTTCTCAAATCAAATATCCGCTATGAGCACACGTCTTCCCACAAGTCACCTAATAAGGATTATATCCCAATGGTCGTGGAGCTACGGAGCAAAGAAAATAATTTACTGAAGCAAGAGTTTTTCCATGTGATGATCCGAATAAAAGAGGGCGAAGAAAACACTCCCCCCAGACCGAGTTTTGTGGCTATGATGATGATGGAAGTTGATCAGTTTGTTATGACGGCTTTAACTCCTGATATGCTGGCTGCGGAAGACACGGAATCCAATCCTGATAGTCTCATTTTCAACATCACTTCTCCTCTGTCCTTTGAGGAGGGTTATATCGTGAGTACAGATGATAGGAATTTACCCATCACATCCTTTTATCAAAGAGATCTGAAAGATCTGAAAATAGCCTACAAACCTCCCTCTCTGGACTCCGATACAGAGAGGATCTTTCAAATAGAGTTCGAGGTCATAGATACAGATGGTGGCATTTCAGATCCTTTTGCTTTTATGATTGTTGTGAAGCCCATGAATACATTAGCGCCAGTAGTCATTAAGAATACCGGCCAGCTATTATATGAAGGCCAGTCTAGGTCTTTGTTTACTCAGAGCAATTTAGAAATTGGTGATGAAGACAACCTGGACAGTGTGAGGATAACGGTGGTTGATGGACTGCGTCATGGTCTCTTAACTGTTCTAGGAACCAGCAGGAAGTATTTTACGCCAGCTGACCTGGAGGTTGGCATTGTGGTTTACCAGCATGATGGTAGTGACACATACAGTGATAATGTAATTTTCAGAATGTCAGATGGCAAGAATGAAGTTGAGTTTTTGTTCCCCATCACAATTGTACCCACAGACGATGAGCCGCCCATCGTAAATGCAAACACTGGGCTTATTTTATTTAAAAATCAGATGGTGCCCATTTCACAGCTTATGCTCAGCGCAGCAGATATTGACTCTGAAGATTCCACTATTACATTTACAATCGAGCCTCCCCTTTCTGCTATTGGTGAGGTTGTGGTGAGGCAATCTGAAGCACCTGAGGACCCATCATCCTGGAAATTTAATGCAGAAGATGGTGTGTATGAGAAAGTAGTCACACAGTGGCTACAGAAAGATATTACGGACGAGAAGCTCTTCTATAGGCATACAGGTCCACACATCACAGAGACGGTTACTGATCAGTTTGTTTTTAAAGTACAAGATGATGCTGATCCTCCGAACCAATCTGGTGAGAATGTATTTATTATAAAAATTTTACCTATTGATGATATTCCACCTGTGCTGTTCCCTGGCACTTCTTTGCAGATGACAGTACACGAGTACGAGCTGACTCATTTTAGCAAGAATGTTCTTCGTTACACTGACTTGGACTCTGAGGACCGTGACCTGAAATATACAATAACTCGACCACCAACTGACATGGATGAGAATAGTCCAATTAAATTTGGGTCTGTTGTTTTAACGGACAGCTCAGATACTGAGATAACAGAATTTACCCAAGCACAAATTAACCATCATAAGATTTCCTACAGTCCACCAGACCTTGAGCTCGGCATCATACCTCATGTGGTGCAGTTCCATTTCACAGTAGAGGACACCGCTGGAAACGGAGCTGATGGAGTTTTTACAATTTTTCTGCAGCCTGTAAACAACAAACCCCCACAGATAACGAACTCTGGATTCACAGTCCTTGAGAGAGGGGTGCATGTCATCACGAGTGCCGAACTTGACGCAAATGACCTTGACACTGACAGTAAGCTAATTTCATTCACACTAAGTAAAACCCCACTACACGGCCATGTTGAATTTACATTTACTGAGTTAAAACAAGGGAGCAGTTTCAATTTGATGGATATCTCTGATGGCCGAGTATCTTATGTCCACAATGGAGACGAAACGCCAAATGACTCTTTTAAACTTGATGTTAGTGATGGTGTTCATGTTGTAACGATCACCTTGAAGGTAGCGGTAAAGCTTATTGATGATAAGGCACCAACGCTCAGCCTCACAAAGGGCACCTTTGGCTCTCGCCTGGACGTCCTGGAAAATGGTGCCACAGAAATTACAGCTAATGTCATCCAGGGAAAAGATGAGGACACCGATGACTTGAGGTTGACGTTCATTGTGGAAGAAGCCCCTAAGTTTGGAGAAATTCTGGTGAGTGGAGTTTCTTCAAGCAGATTCACCCAAGCTGATATCATCAGTGGTCTGGTTGTGTATGCTCACACCAGCGGTGAGATTGGCTTTACTTCGATTGGAGATTTTTTCAACCTGACCCTTTCTGACATGTCTGATGAGTGGAACGTAGGGGGTAACCGAGTAAACGGAGTCTGTGTTCACGTCACCATTCTCCCTGTAGATAACCAGACTCCAGAGGTCACAGTTGGCAATACCTTTAACGTCTTTGAGGGGGATAAAAACACAATCGGTAGGCATCAGATAAGGGTTGAGGATGCAGACACTCCAATTGAGGACATCCTCTGCACCATCATTGTTCAGCCCACATTAGGATATGTGGAGAACATCTCTCCAGCACCAGGCTCTGAAAAGTCAAGGTCAGGAATGGCAGTAAGCGCTTTTACCATCAGAGATGTGAATGAAGGTCATATTTATTATGTCCAAAGCATACATAAAGGAGTTGAGCCAGTGGAGGACAGGTTCACGTTCAGATGTTCAGATGGTGTGAATTTCTCGGAGAGGCAGTTCTTTCCCATTGTCATTATTCCCACCAACGATGAAAAACCGGAGATTTTTATGCGAGAGTTTGTCGTAATGGAGGGCATGAATGTTATCATTGACACACCGCTCTTGAATGGAGTTGATGCTGATGTTCCTGCAGAAGAGTTGACATTCATCATCACCAAACCCCCACATCATGGGTTCATCGTCAATCAGCTTGCTAGTGGCTCCATGCCAATCACCAACTTCACACTGGGACAAATCAAGGAAGCCTCTAGCATAATTTATGAACATGACGATTCTGAAACCACTGAAGACAAGTTTTATGTTCTTCTTACAGATGGGAAATATTTAGTTGAAGGCACTATTATGATCATGATTATCCCTGTGGATGATGAAACCCCAAGGCTTGCCATTAACGATGGACTTGAAATCGATATTGGCGAGACAAAACCGATAAATAGCAAAGTACTAAAGGCAACTGATCTAGACTCAGAGGATGATTTCCTTACTTTCATTGTTCGCTATGGCCCAAGTCAGGGCTTCCTTCACAGAAAATCAGGATATGTGGAGAAAAGATCTGCCGAATCTCTGGAGAACATAACAGTTGGCATGAATTTTACACAAAACGAGGTGAACAAAGGTCTTATTTTGTACACTCACAATGGACAGGAAGGCATCCGTGACCTTGTAAAGTTTGACGTAACAGATGGCATCAATCCTCTAATTGACAGATATTTCTATATTACTGTGGGCAGCATTGATATGGTCTTTCCTGATGTCATCAGTAAGGGGGTGTCTCTTAAAGAAGGTGGCAAAGTGACGCTCACTACGAACCTCCTTAGCACTAGCGATCTCAACAGCCCTGATGAGAACTTAGTCTTCACCATCACAAGAGCCCCAGTGAGAGGGCATTTGGAAAGCACAGATACACCAGGTATGCCTATTGTGTCTTTTACCCAGTTACAGCTGGCCGGGAGCAAGATCTACTACATCCATACTGCCGATGATGAAGTCAAGATGGACAGCTTTGAGTTTGAGGTGACCGATGGCTACAACCCTGTGTTCCGCACATTTCGTATTTCAGTTGTTGACGTTGACAATAAAAAGCCAGTACTTACCATTCATGACCTTCTAGTGACTGAGGGACAGAACAAACTCATTACGCCCTTTGAGTTGACCGTTGAGGACCAAGACACAGCCGAGCGCCTACTTAAGTTTACTGTTACCCAACTGCCCATTCATGGCAAACTGCTCTTCAACAACAGCCGACAAGTGACTTTGTTCACAAAGCAGGACCTAAATGACAATATGATCAGCTACAAGCATGATGGCACTGAGTCGGACAAGGACAGTTTTTCTTTTACGGTCACTGATGGAACCCATTCAGATTTTTTTGTATTCCCTGATACCATTTTTGAGACACAAAGGCCTCAGACCATGAAGATCACCATTGTGTCTGTAGACAACGGTGTGCCTCAGATAGTGATTAACAAAGGTGCACCGACTTTAAAGGTCTTGTCTGCAGGTTACTTCGGTTATCAAATTACGAGCAAAGTCCTGAAGGCAGTGGACAGAGATAGCAGCCCGGATGCTTTGGATTTTCACATTACCGCACAGCCAGAGCATGGCTACCTTATTAACCTGGACAGAGGGAATGACTCCATCAACACCTTCACACAAGGTAATGTATCATCAGGACAGGAATGTTTGCATTATGTAAAACTGTATTACTTTTACACTTAGTGTGCCCAGAACTGTGCAGTGCTCTTTAGAACTGTCATTTAAAGATATATGTAAGAATTTTCTTCAAATGCTATGTACCCATCATATTCAGGACACGTTCTCTGCTCTTATTTAATGCTTGAAATAATGTAGTTCCATCTTGAAACGGACACTTTGCCCTTTGCCAATAGTACAGGCTGTGTTTGTCTCTTAGCCTTCGGCTTAAATTCTTGACGAGACAACTAGAGCGTTCACACATCTCCTTTTAATTAATTACAGAAGTTCTCATACTTCTGCCTTCTAATGTCCCTGTAGTGAGTGACTATTGTTTGAGTTACTGGTTGGAGGCAAAACGCATTGTAAATAGAGTTAAAGGTGTAGTATGTAATTTCCTTGCCGATAGCCATAACAAACAGAATTTCAATCTGCATTTTTGGAGCATTTTGACTGGGCCCTACACAAAAGTGGCTTAACCAGTGGCATGAGTTTGGGGGCGGGGCTACCTGTTAATGGAACTATGGCACATTACACAGTCAAACTTTAACTAGCTTTTTTAAATACTCAAGATTCTTTGTTTTATTCCTTTTAAATATTCACACGGTTTAAAACTTGTTTTCGTAGGGGCAATTGGATGTTTAATGATTAATTTATTGTATTACATGAATGAGATGAGACCGTTATGATTCCTAATAAATGACTGGCATCATGCAGTGTTGCATGATGATCTGTAACAAGTTTAGCTTTTTTGACACCAGGCATGAAATCTTGTCATCGTAAAAAAGTAAAATTTTATATATTAATAATTTTAATGTTATATCTAAAATTATAATTGTATACATACAAATCTTCATCTGCATTTTTTTTATTTAATTATATAGATCTTGCAGATTTTGCAAAGGGATTTACAGACTAAGGAGCAACTCTTGTTGCTTTGAAAATTGTATCCTATCACCATAATAATTATATAATCAATATAATAATTTTGTCTTAGCCATGAAAATACATAAACGAGTGTCAAATGTTTTAAAAACTTTCCATAATGCAAACCTAGTCTACAAACCTATCAAACTCTATGCAAATTTGCTAAAAATGTAATCTACTACTCTGGCTTTTCAATTTTAAAAACGTTCTTTTGCACATCCTTGTAAATCCTTTCAGCCAGAATAATAAATTTCCCTGATCAGCAAAGGTTCATGACCTCTAACAGCTAAAGCATAAACGCGCTCCTTCAAACATGGGTGTCAAGGGAGAAGATGCGAAATCCATGTCAGACTAACTTAGTCTGAAATGTGTCCAAGACGTTGGAAGAGGGCAGATGTGCGAAAACGAGAGGGAGAGACCTGGCAAACCTGACTTGACCTCATCAGTACGAGCAGTGA
Source organism: Pimephales promelas (assembly GCF_988280905.1). NCBI lineage: Eukaryota > Metazoa > Chordata > Actinopteri > Cypriniformes > Leuciscidae > Pimephales > Pimephales promelas. The sequence continues at coordinate 7,071,758 of NC_142791.1, read as the reverse complement.
AGCAGAAGGGACAATCACTTCTCTTTATTTACTTTGCCCTTTCCCCACATTCTTCTACCACTTGCTCTTTGGCATTCGCTAAATATTTTACTATGAGAGTGTGTGCTGGTGATGAAAGTAGGCATTTTATTTTCAATATGAAAAGCGGTTTCATCCATGCATACTCGATCATGGGTTTACATTTTTATGAAGCTTCTTCCTCTAATATAAATAATTTAAAGTAGTGAGTCCGAGCAAAAGGAACATAGAGCCAGGTTGTTCGTGGTACACTGTAACTTAACCACTGTGTATCAGTGCAGATGTGGTTAAGGGGTCTAATTTGGTAGATGGGGCAGACCAGATGTAAGGAAGTCAGGCTGGAATCCTGTGTTTAAAATTCTTGTTCTCGCCTGTCATTATGTAACAGCTTGTCACCTGTTTTGCTGATTGTTTTGTGACTCCCTCTCTGCTGCTTTGGTGAAATCTGAAGATGTGTTTTGGAAAACCAAGAATGCTTTTTGCATTAAAATGAAGATATTTGTAAGTTGAGCGGCTTATAGAATAATTTGATCTTTGAGCATTTCACTCCAGGGTCTGTAGATCATAAAATATGAGGATTTTTATAGATTGTTTTGATCTATTTTCATCTGAATGAATACATTACATTTGTGAGGTTTAATCTTACAGTTTTGTGTTGGGTTTTTTTTTCTGTTTTTTCAGCTGACATGGATGATCTTAAGATCTGCTATATCCTGAAGGATGAGGAAAATGCCACCAGTGACCTCTTTAGTTTCACTGTGGAGGACAATGGTAAGTCCTAAAAAAAAATTTAAAACGTTTTTTAGGCTATTTAATTATGCATTTAGCCATATAAAGTGAGGAATAATACTGCCCAAATAATTTTAATTCATGAATGTTATAATGTGCTCTGATTTTAGGTGTCATTGCAAACGGAATAGCTTAGATGATTTAGACCTGAGAGGCATATATTCAGATACGTAGCAGCATTCAAATAGACTTTTTCTTCCCATGGTAGATTAACTATCTCTGTGCAGCTTATTACATGCTATGCTACCTTTGACTGTGGAAAAAAAAGAAAAAATTAAAATGAGTTTTTAGTACATCAAAGAAAAACTTAAAAGTGAGTGTGGGTTAGAATGACCCTAGGAACATATTTTAACAGGGTAGGATTAAATCTGGTGAGGCATAGGTAATCATGTATAAATTAGGTTGAACGTGACGATTCACTGTTACTGGTCTGGAATCCCTTACGGCTAAAGTCCTTGTTGCGATTAAGCTTGCGGCTGCTAAAGACCTTGTTGGGGTTACTGATAGTTTGTGTTTTAGTTGGAAAGCCAAATATGTGATATGCACTTTACAAAGCACACTATAGGAGTGCCACGCAAAGTGTCTTTGTCAGTCCTCAGAAGGGCACATCATGGATTGAAGGGTCTGCATACACACAACCCAAAGGGCCGTTTGAGACAAGACATAATTAGAGCTTGTAGCTGGGATTTTAAGTCACACACCCCTTGTCTGGCTTACAATTACTTTAAGGATTAGAGGGTCTCTGGCATTGAAAAAGAGTTGGGAAATACAAGCTCAATAGAAAAACAGCTGGAGAACTGCATTATAAAGGCTTCATGTCTCTCTCATGCTCACAATCACCAGTTGTGTCATGAAATAATCTGTTGCGGCATGAAACGATAATAATTAAAGGCGGCTTAGCATCTTCAAATCAAGAGGCATTAACTATTTGAAAGGATGGGTAATGGCTGCATTTTGTGTTTTTAGTTGGGATGTTAAATAGGGGTGTATGATACTCTAATGCAGTCACAATACGATATTATTGCGATATTTTAAGTTTTTTTTATTATTATTATTTATAATAAAATATTATTATTTTATTATAATCAGGACACCACAAATATCATTCATTGCATTATTATTATACTGTACATTATATTCAACATTATAGTTGTTAAATGTAGTAATGTCACTGACACTCAGTAAACTTTCTTTTTTTCCTCACTTACTCGCGCTCAATGCAAGCATTCATTGGATCTCTTACACAAACTCTATACCCCGCCTCTCCAATTATTACTACACTATCTAAAACTTTATGAATCATCATACACTCAAAAAAATAAGCTGTTGAACAAACTTAATTCAATTAAGGAAAACTTTTCCACAAAATTAAATTACATTTTTCCAACAAAATCGAATTAATTTGAAATTATTTGTTGTAATCGTTTAGTATGAACTTAAACTAATTTAGTCAAGACTACTACTACTACTCCAAATCATATCGTTTACATCAATGATACATATCGTCACATTTTTATATTGCGATATCGTGATATGATGTATCGTGACACCCCAATGTTAAATGATTAACTGTTATACACGAGTAATTGCTTGTTGTGCTGATTAATTGTATGTTTATTATATTTTATAAAACTTTTATAGATATTTTTTAAAATATTTTTATATAATTTATATTTTAATTTATTTATATATATATTTAAAAAAAAATAATTAAATCACAAAATCAGTTGACTTGCCCAGTTTTTAGAATTGTTTTGGTTCCTGTTTCTATTTGTTCTCTTGAGTTTACCCCCCATTTTGGTGAGTGGTTGTCATTTGTCCTACTGTCAGTCATCTCTCAATTCAGGAAAGACTGAGGAGTAGGAACTCTTTGGTATGCAGCTGTGTTGGTGTCTGACCCCTGAGCCCAGTGGGCCATTACCGGTTTTGTTTCTGTGTATTCCTGGGGGAGAGTTTCACTCCATTGCTGGCGGAGGCATTTATTTATAGGAAAGATTTTTACAGATGTAGTGTGCAAACACAAAATGGCTCAGTTTAGCTGTTTTTATCATGAGGTGCCTCAAGGTTTTCTCCTAGGACCCTTTTTTTTCTACATTTGTGCAGTAAAATACAGCTTCAGCTTGAAATTCAGTGATACAAACACTCCACATTATGCCTGAAAAAGCTGGGCTAATTAGACCATCTTAGATTGTGCTTGTCTAAAGAGCCCAACAACCACCGCAAACATAATAAACCCCATTTTATGTCCAATTTGTGTTAAGCAGCTGCATTTATATAATGCCCTCTGTTAGATTGCGACTTGCATATTTAGTACAAGTAGTATTCCAGAGGGGTTTAATTAATTGTTTTGTTTTTCAAAATGTTCTTTCCTTGCATATAATGATGATGAGGCTGCATGTTTTCCACATGCAGTTTAGAGGATGTTTTTAAGTTTGAGTTTGAGAAAAAAGATTGTGGCCTTCTGAAGATATTTCTGGATGCACTTTTTGTGCATCCTTATGGTGTATGGCTAAGGCTGAATAATGCTAGCTTTATATCCGTAAACTATCCATCAGAGTTTGGCCTAGATCAACTAGTTTTTGTTTATCTTTGCCTCTGTCTCTTTTGCTCTGTTCCAAAACCTTGTGAGCTGCCTCTGGAGACAACATTGTAAGGCATCAAAGGTGTTCTCCAAACGTGAAAGCTGTTCCAAAATGTTCACTTCACTATTCTGCCTCCTAAAGCACTGTTCAAATTCATGGAGGTCGGCGAGTTGCTGGGATGTTGGATTCTGTTTGGTCTTTGAAATCACCAACTTTAATTGAAAATGAAAATGAATGATATTTGGTTGTTCTGTTTTTGCAAATCATTGTCATTACAATATTAAAGGGATACTCCACTTTTTTTGGAAATAGGCTCATTTTACAGCTCCACTAGAGTGAAACAGTTTAGTTTCACCGTTTTCAAACGCATTCACCTAATTTTCTGATATTTAGAAGAATATCAGTAACCAGACAGTTGCTGGTAAAAAATATACTATGGAAGTCAATGAGACCAGAAACTGTGTGGTTACTGATATTCTTCTAAATATCAGAAAATCGGCTGAATGGATTCGAAAACGGTAAAACTACAGCTGAGCCTGGTGTCCATAAAAGCTTTTATTGGACTAACAAGGACGTTTTCAGTTCTGAAACTTACAGGATATTCGTATAATATGATGAAAATTTGATTTCTCAGTTCATCACCCCTTTAAGAAACTTTGTTTTAGCCAAATCTATCACGTGTATCCCTTAATGAAAAGGTAACCCAATAATGCAGTAAGTTCAGAGAAAAAAAAAATGTTAAAAGTTGGACAAGGCAATTAATAAACTTTAATTCAATACTGTAACGTATTGATAAACATTATATGTGTTTGTGCTATGTATGTATACCTAAAGAGAGGTGCTGTTAGCTTAGCAACATGCTAACGGCACACTCTATCGCTGTACCTGAAATCTGCTGTACACTTGTTAACCATCGGCGACCTTAAAAATTGTGTGCTTAAAGTAGTGAATAAAAACAAGTGAGCGAATTTGAACGCTGCACCAGATTGCTGTGGACGCAATCTTTTGGAGAGACACGGGAGTTAATTTTCTGCTCAGTGAATGGGTATTCTCTAACTGCTAGACAATGAGCTTGCATCGGTTGTACACTCATTATTGAGGTGCATTATGGGATTGAATGAGTTCACGTGATATGGTTTCAGACACCATTACAAATGGCTGTCTCCATAGTGGCGATTTCGGACGCAGCGCATTTAAGATGTTCTGCCTTCTGTGTTGTCGGCGATGCAGCTCATTAGGTTTTAGAACAGAACTAATAGGTGTTTAAATGGCTTTTAGTCACGTAAACACCATCTGACTGACACTAATAAATGCAGTTCTGCATTTCAATGATTTTGCAACTTATGGCCCCCAAACATAATGAGTAAAAGAGGACAGATTTATCAGTTACCCTTCCTTTGCAAAAGGTCATGATGGTCGGATAACACGCATTCTGAATCCTCTACCACTCTCCCTGCATACCATCATGCCTCAGAGGCACAGATAGATATATGACCGGAACGACTGCAGGGACACACAGAGGCTACAAACAACAGAGGGAAGCTTTACGTGACACATCGTAGCTCTGGGATCTTTTTTTTTTTTTTTTTTTTTTTTTGCTGTTGGGCTGAGGGAATTATTTTTCAACATTTTTTGATGTGAACTACAGCAGTGTTCGCTCTAAAGCAAAAATGCCAATATGTACTCAAATATTGTTATTTTTTTATATCATTAAATATAAAAAAAGCTCGCTATATTTTTCTTGAAAGAAGTTTTGCAAGACTGTTTAGGTTGGCCCTAAAGCTCTGTTGTCTTTTATTTATTTATTTATTTATTTTAAACCTGAATTCTTGCTCTGTTTTTCTTGTTGTGCACATTGCATTATGGAGATTTTTGCTAGAGGATTTGTTGAACATGGTCCAGTTCGTTGCATGAACAATAAAGAACAATGCTTTTTTTAGCGTGGATGTAGATAACCATATGTTTGAGCCATTCATTTTTTCTTCCATATCAAATTAACCAGAGATGATGTTACAATGGGATGTTTTGTAGCTCTATTTCTCATTGTTGTCTTGAAATAAGATTGTGTATTCACATGTGGATTAGCAAGAGCTAGCATTGAATTTCCACTGAATGTTCTGGCGTTCTGTTTGGTTTTGGGGGGGTAGTGCAGGTATTTAGGGTCAGTTCAGATGTGAATTTCTGGTTTAACCTTAGACCTGCATGGCTGACTGATTCAACGACAAGACCACACCTGCAGGTATTCCTGGTTAAACATTTTGAAGTGCCGTTGATCGAGTGGACAGGTGTCAGACCGATGTCAGACCAAAAGTCTAATGCTCTTCAAAGTCAAACAATGTTTTTTCTGAATAAGGTTAAGCAGGTCATTGGCAAAGACAGAGGGACAGAAGGGATTAATTGAGGGCATCCAGACAAGCTGTGACCTTTGTGGAAGAAAATGTCCTGTGTTTGTGAACCTATTGTTTAAATCTGAGCAGCCTAGAGACTCTGATTTGTCTTCATTGCCTGTCCACATGTTCTTGTTGAATGTATCCAAGTTCCTAGACTAGCTCAGTCTTCTCAATCCAACCAGAAAACAGTAAAGCAAACAGCCAAGACTTTGTGGCTGAAGCCAAGAACACATTGAGCTAGATGAGGAAAGGCTAGAGGATCCGTGAAAAGACCAACAAGCTGCTGTTTTTTAGCTGAAGCACAGTTTGAGCAAACACCCATCAGAATCAATGTGTTGATAATCTAGCTGATAGTTATGTTGATATGTTTTCTACTCTTCGAGAAGCACCTAAATGCAAAAATTGCATTAATGTCTTGATGTATTCTGTTCCTAATGTTTATTATCTGCATCAATGATGCGTGTGAGGGAAGGCATAAGACCTTGTCAGTGGCACACAACTGCTTATCCGATATGCATGTAATCTTTTATTAGTGTTATTATTATTTTTAATCTTAGTCACTAAAATCTTAGCAATTGTAGTTGTTGTTTTATTCATTTCGATTAAAATATAATGTATTTATTACTCAACATTTGTGAACGACCTATCAAAAGTTTTTAGGGTCAGTATGATTTTTTTTTCCCCCCAAGAAATTAATAATATCATTGAGCAAAGATGTGTTAAATTGGTCAAAAGTACCAGCAAAATAAATGCTTTTCTCTTTAACTTTTTATTAATAAAAGAATCCAGTAAAAAAAGTATCAAATATTAAGTAGCACAACTATTTTCAACGTTGATAGTATTAAGAAATGTTTCTAAAGCAGCAAATCAACATATTAGAATGATTTCTGAAGGATCATGACACTGAAAAGTGAAGACTGGAGTAAAGAAATTAAAAATATAATAAAATTGGGGAATTTTTTTTTTATTCATTATAATAATATTCCACAATATTACTGTTTTTACTGTATTTTTCTCCAAATAAATGCAGTCTTGGTAAGCATAAGAGACTTTTGAATGTAGTTTGTTATAGAAAAAGCCTATTCACAACGTAACTTGTCTTGTCTACATAATTTTCTTTTTAGATTTTTCTTATTCTAATTCAGTTGTCAGATTAATTCTATAAACTAAAGGTGAGGAAAACTATTTAGAAATATTAGTATGTGCAACAGATAAAATAGTGTAAAAAGATATTGTAGGTTTAACTTAAAAAATGAAGTAATCTGGTTGCCTTAAAATTTTTAATTCATTGAACTGGAAATTAATTGGAGATTGATTTAAGCATCATCTCAAAATATTATGTTATCTGAACTACATAAATGATTTAAGTTGATTTGACAAAAGAAAAAATGTTGTGATTACAAATCATGAAAATATATGTTTTACAGTGTTTGATAAACAGGACTCAAAGTACTTGTTTTTGACTTGTGTTTAACTAAGTTTTGGGAGTGTGGAGCTCCTGAGGATTTGTTGATGTTGATGCTTTCGGCAAACCGAAATAATATAAAGCAGGAATTTGTGGCTTAAAGCTCATAATACTCTCCTATTCTCATTCATTCTCATGTTCAGATATATTTTCTAACTCTGTTAAGATAAGACTTTTATAAATCACTATGTACGGAGACCCTCGGGGGTCATCTCAATTTGACTTCTGTCTGACTTTATCCAGTCTTTTGGGAGGATTGAGGTTTCTACTATCTGATGAATTATTCGTGAGCTCTATTTTTAGATGTTGTTAAGAAGTTCTTTAAAGTTTCTGGATAGAGTAAAGCTTCTCATGCACCAGGCACTGATTAGCTTTTAATGAGCTATTCTGAGCGAATGTCAGCTGTTGTGCTGTCAGGTCTTTCTAGGAAACTCGGTCTGAACTCTCCGGCTTTGAAACATTAGTGTTTAATAACATCATTAGTGGCTTTTTGTGTGAGAAGTTTCATGGAGACTGTCAGTATTAGGGTTTGGACAAATCCACTGGGCTTCAAAGCAAATTGTCAGTAGATTTTTCATTGGCAAAGCTAATGAGAGCATTGTTCAGCTTGACAACCAAACAAAAACAATAAAACAGATTTTATATTCACATGTGTGATGCTTTTATGAGTAAATAGCTTGTTTTCTCTTTTCTTCTCATTTATTTAGATTTCTTTTTTTTCCGGTGGCCTCTAACTGAGGCAAGAATCAGTAATACTGTTTCTTAGTTAACGTTTTCAAAACCCCAATAGTAAAATTATATTTTTGTTTCTTTGTTTGTTTGTTTGTTTAGTCATACAGTAATTTAGTTGACTTTCACCTTAATATACTGTAATACTTATTATTTAAATCCTTTGATACTAATATTTTTGTTGACAATTACATTACTTTTTGCATAATTGTATATAATTATAATAGCATTATAGTTGGCATATTTTTCACAGGCAAACATACATTTTTAGAAAATGTAAAAATCCACTAGATTTTTCTCTTTTTGGTAACTGATGGTGTTTTGTTTGCTCAGCTCATTGACCTGAATGAACAAACTAAACCCACAGGATAGTGAAGTCCTTGGGCTGAAAGAGCTTTTTCTTTACTGGCAAATTTTCTTTGCAGACATTTAAACAACACCCTATCAATCACTTCTTCCCTAAACTGATAGAGGATGACGAGATGAAAGTAGAAGTGTCATTTCTGCTCGGATAACGTGCCGCATTAATACCTCTGCGTTGACTGCAGAAATCATGGGAGCATTGTTTACTGCCTAACAGTGGTATAATAAAACATAAGACTGTAAATAAAATCAAACATTGTCACCTGTTAATAGTGATAATTAGAATCTTTATTTTAACAAATGGATGTGGTTGTATTGCTGTCAAACGATTAATCGCATCCAAAATAAAATTTGTGTTTACATAATATATCTGGGTGCACTGTCTATAATTATATATATATATATATATATATATATATATATACACATGCTTGTATATATTTAAGAAATATTTTCATCTATATACTGTATATAGATTTATATATAATTTATATTATATATAAATATTCATATTTTATATATAAATAATATTTTTTTTCTTAAATATAAATGTGTGTGTATATATATATATATATATATATATATATATATATATACATACACATATATATATATATATATATATATATATATATATATATATATATATATTCACAGTGCACCCACATATATTATGTAAACACAAACTTTTATTTTGGATGCGATTAATTGTTTGACAGCCCTAATATATGTGTGTGTGTGTATACATATATATATAATTTCTTTTTTTTTTTTTATTCTCTTTTCATGGTAATGCAATACGAAATCCCACAATAACAATTTAGCAAATCCAACAAACAAAAGTACATTCCATGACAAAAAGAACAGGAGTGGGATGAAGAAAAAAAATCTTATAAACTCCTACCCCATTCTTACAATAAAAAAAATATCACAAATTAGATGGCCTCACCGATATGACGAAATTATATATATATATAACTTATAATTTATTACAGCTTCCTTTTAACATTTACCTGCAATCTATATATGGACGGACCCTGGACTCTTAATTATGTGGACCATTATGATAATTCAACGAACCATGAGGGTTATGCTGCTAATTCCTCATCAAATGTCAAATATAATCACTTTAACATGAAAAAATTGTTTATTTTCCTACATTCTGAATTAGATATGGTCTATATCATCTGCCTGACAGTTATCAACTTGCAACCGTATGTAATTACAGACTAATATTGAGTTATAAATGCAGTGGTATTAGCAACATATCAATTCTTTTTCCAGCCATAACATATCCCAGACATGGTAAGTGAGTGAGATATTAGGAGCCTGGGGTTAGCTTGAGGAAATCAAGTGAAAAAAGCATAGAAAAGTAATGAATATACATGGTGTAGATAAATTGGGAATTTGTCTCTGATGTTTTCTGTGCACGTGAAGTGAATTAACTCCAATACATGATGTAAATATAGATTATATGTAGCCTATAGGTCTGAAAGTATGTGTGCACTAAATGTGATAAATTTACACAGACTTTGACACAGATTTAAATATAGGCTTTGTAATGCATGAAGTCTAAACTTTTTGTTTATGGGTATTTGTTCATTTTTAATGTACCGGTATTGGAGGTGCAGACTGCCTTCGACTGGAGCAGAGGGTACCTTAATAATCATGGACTCAATTTATATTTAAACTAAATGAAGATGGTAATTGAGAGGTACAGCTGGATGACACATTTAATGTGAGATACACCAAGATTTCTGAATCCAAGCATGTGCGAAGTCAGCATGCACAAGACATAAATATTACATTATGTCTGTTCTTCACTGAACTACATCCTTTTTTCTATATAAACAAACCATTATTTTTAGTGTGCATGGGTAAAAGACCGCTGCTAAAGCAATCTGGGGCGAGAACCTATGTAGAGACATTGTAAGTGATTATTTTCGGTTTAAAATAACAAAGATTATACTACATGGATCCTGTACATTGTGCTGTTTATATGCTATAAAACCCAAACGGTTTACATGTAAGATGTAGCATATGAGAGAGTTATTTCCCATGAATCCCTTAAGCAAACACAACCGGCGGTGTGCACATTTATGTTTGAATTATAATCTCTAATTAATCCCCTCTGAGTCCATTATGAGGGTCATATTCATAAGGCATTGGTAAAAGGTATAAGGCTACACTGAAAAGCTCTGCAGATTTCCACAGATTCATCATGAACTACAGTAGAACATATCTCTACTGTAAAAAATACTCGTAATTTTAATGGTAAAAGACAAATGCTAGAGTGGAAAACTGTTAATTGGTTAACAGAAAGTTTCCGTATCATATACGGTAAATAACTGTGATAGATCTCAGGGTATATTTAATGTAATTTTACTGTAAAATACCGTTAAATTTATAGTTGTTGAAAGTGAAAAAGTATCATTTACAGTGAAAAAAACGTAAATTTACATTCCCACAATTCCCTGTGTGACACTTTTTTTGTTTTTGAAAAATTTGTTGAATTTTTCTTGAAATAACTAATATGGTTCCTCATAGGTTTTTTTTTTTTTTGGTTTTTTTTTTCTAATCAGTTTTGTACATTAGGGTTTTATGTTACATTTAATGTTGTTAAATTAATGTTTATTGCATTTTTTTTTTATATCGTGTGTTACCATGATGGTGTTTAATGTTTGTGTGAATGACGCTGTGCAGCTTCTTTACAAGTATTAACCTTTTTATGTAAGATGCTTGTGATGAGCTTTGATTGATCATGTGACTCTCATATCTGCTGTGATTGTTGGTTGTCAGTGGCACAATGGTACAAAACGGATATCAATACTTAAATAGGTTGGTAAATTAACATTATATCAGATAAAGAAATATGGTTTATTACTGTAAATTTTAAGTTAAGTCTGTAAAACCAATAACGTTGCTACCGTATTTTTGATGGTAAACTTTTTTTTTTTTACAGTGTACCTAGACTAATAATTTACAAAAATATTTTATAGAGCTCTGCAGGAATGAGTCCTAAAACCCATTTTTGAACTTTGCGTTATATTTTCACAAAGTCAATAGGTTTTTTTTTAATTGGTATTTGGTAAATTCCAGAAATAGGGTCTGTGGTTAACACAAGCTTAAGATACGTAAAAAACTTAAATTCATCTACATAAAATACATCAGTAATAGTTAACAAGTGGCTAAATGGGACTACAGTGGTTTTCTGTGACATTAAACATCATCACGTAAACTTCTACTTATTGTTCTTTTACAGCCTCATTGTGTTTATTATCATGCTTAAGTCATTTATATAATCCAACATTTTTTTATTTTATGACAGTTGTATTTAACACACAAGTTGTGTTAATTTGTGAAGATTATATTATTGAACAAATGTGTAAGATAGATAAACATTTTTTTATTTTCTGCAACAATCCAAAAGCCAATGGAAAAATCCTATTCATTTTTGCTGAAGGAATCAGTGTAACGGTAACTTCAGGGTTGGCCTAAAAATTCCTGCATCACTGCAGCTCCTTTTAATTTCATAATGCTTTCCGCTGCCAATAATAGTGCCTCGCTGTACACATTCTATCTGTTATTTTCAGGAGGGAACAAACTGAAGAACCAGCAGTTTCGTCTGAACTGGGCTTGGATTTCTCTAGAGAAGCCGAAATATGTGGTGGATGAGCAGGATAAAGTTCTCGAGGTGATCCTTAGGCGTCGAGGTTTTCTGGGTGAAACGTCTTTTGTCGGTGAGTATCACAGTATTCACATTTATTTGTATATTGATTTTCACAATACATCGTTTCAAAGCAGCTTTACAGAAAATGTCTACAGTATATTACAGTTTTGAGTGATCTGTTATCAGAGGTGACTGTGTCCAAGTAATGCATTTCAGAAATGCGCATATGCAAATCACAGAGTTGGCAAACAATGTATTCATTCATAGCAGACACAATGAGCACATTGAAGGAATGATTACAAGTTGTGAAGATAATTATTATAATATAGAAATTCTTTATTCTTTATTACCAGTAAAATAATTTATTTCATAAATGTGTCCTTCTCCATCACCTTTTTTTTTTTGCCGCAAAAACAAATCATTATCCAGAATTGATTAAACTTGACAAGAAGCAGTACAATCGTTAAAAGTGAATCATTAGCATTCAGTGTCGTCTGTGTTCACAGTGAGAGCTGTTATTACTTGAGCTTATCAACGGGAAGCTGTTAGAGATGTTTTTCTAAGTAGTTTTGGCTTTTTTGTGTCTGAGATGAAAGCCCTCTCTCTCTCTCTCTCTCTCTCTCTCTCTCTCTGACATCCGTAAAACAGTCGGAACATTTTTTTGAGCTTACACCTGCTTATCTTGCCCTGCACTGTGCTCAGTACTGCCCCACATTTGGTCAGTATTCATGAAACCAAGAGTCTACACTGCTTCGGATTTGTGGTTTGTGTGTGTTGGCTTTGAGGGATGTTGAGGTTAAAAAGAGGGAATGTGAAAGTGGAGAGCATGATGAGAAGGAAGGGATCAAATAGAAAAGATGGATATGGGGTGTAAATAATGAGGTTCTATGCAGGGGAAGGAAAAATGAGTGATCTAAACCTAGTTTTTTTCATTGCGCTGACATGCATTTTATATTCAAACTCGTGTTCGGTGTGAGTGGCCTCATAGGCTTCTGCTAATTTTGTCCCTGCCATTCTATAAAATAGCTACCAAAGAAATGTGTGTAATACAGACGAATCATGTCGTGTAGTTGAGACAGCAATTTTGGTCATTTCAAATAAAAAGTATATTATTTTACATTGAATCCTGGGATTACAGAAGTTGCATTTACCTTTCTTTTTTTATTATCTGAACTGAAAGTTGGCTTCCATATAGAAGTTCTTATACTGAACATTTTGAATATACTCTACCATTTAAAAAAAATTGGGGTCAGTAAGACATTTTTTTTAAGAAATGGATACTTTTATTCAGCAAGGATGCATTAAAATGATCTAAATTGATAGGAAATACATTTATATAATTGGTATAATGGGATCCAGGCAGTAAAGCAATGTTGATGTCAAAGATCAAAATTTAATAAGGAAAAACACATTTATTAAGTAAAAATGTAAAATTATAGAGACAAGTAAATTAGAGTTTATTATAAAATCAAATGAATGCAGAATGAAAGGAGAGGTAGAAGAGACAAAGCAGGAGAAGAAGGAGAACTGAAGAGCAGCAACAAATGTACAGCCTTTTAAACTTATATTTTGGTTTAATTAGAAAAGGTCACACAGATGTATCCATTATATCATAGTTGGTGAAATGGCTAAGTCAGAGTGACTGGTCAAATGTCAAAGACAGATGAAAAAAAAAATATATATAAATATATATATATATATATACAAGGTGTTGTTTTGACACCTTTCAGAGAGTAGGCTACTGCAGATTTGCATTTTCTCATGTCTGCAGAGATGGGAACAACAAAGGTACATCACGTAATCATTCTGATGGAATATACTGTACACCCACTCAATCTTACAGCACAGAAGAGACACCAAAGATCTTACATTTGGAAATAATCAAACATATCAGAGCATATAGTAGAAAATATTTAAAAGAATTAATGAAAGAAATGTGAATAAAGACATTTTCATAAACGTTGACCATTTTGGATACACCAATACTGTTACAAAAGATTATTTCAAATAAATGCTGTTCTTTTGAAGACAAAAAAGAAGCAACAACTGTTTTCAAATGATTATAATAATTTCTGGAGGAAAATATAACGCAATGATGCTGAAAATTCAGCTTTGCCATCTCAGGAATAAATTACATTTTATGTATATGCATATATATATATATATATATATATATATATAACAAAAGAAAACAGTTATTTTCATTTTCACTTTATAAGAGACTAATGTACAGTATATCTTTAAATAAAATGATATTTTATGACACTCAAATTGTCATTGCTTCAAATCACCGTGTAACAGAAGAAACGAAACAAAAATGGTTTTGAACTACATTACCGAAAAAAAAAAGGGTATGTCCGAATACAATTTTCGGATGAACCATCCTTGTAACAGCCAAAGTGTGATAGTGTTAGTGCTCTTTCTCTGTGCTCTTTGGAGCCTGGCGCTCCGATCTCTGCCAAACATCATCCCCCCCAAACAAAGCTTTCCACTTTTTCACACCCGCCTGCCTCGGTCCTTTTCTCCTTTTCCTTGTGTCTGGCGTCCTATGCCGCTTGTTGTGGGTAGAATGGGCCCCCCTGTTGTTAGAGAAATGGAATTGAAAGTGAACTCTCTCGCTCTCATTCTCTTTTTATTGTATTCTCCTTATATCTTTCAATCAATTTCTGCCTTTCTGTGCTTTCTTGGAAGATTTTTTTCACATGGTTGAGTGGAACATTTGAAGGTTTTTGTTCCTTCTGAAGTTGTAGCTGAATACTGCAGCTGCAAAAAAAAAAAAAAACTTTAATGGTCACTTAAGGGGCCTTATGAACATCAGTTTCACAACCCCTCTAGTGTAACTGAAATATAATGTGACCCTGGATCACAAAACTAGTCACAAGTAGCACGGGTATATTTGTGGCAATAGCCAACAATACATATGGGTCAAAATTATCCATTTTTCTTTTATGCCTTTTAAATCATTAGACTATTAAGTAAAGATCATGTTCCATGAAGATATTTTGTAAATTTACTACTGTAAGTATATTAAACGTTTATTTTTGCGAATGAATGCAGCGCAAAATGAACATGATGGACAACTTTAAAGGCGATTTTCTCAATGTTTCGATTTTTTTTTTTTTTTTGCACCCTCAGATTCCAGATTTTCAAGCAGTGATTTATACAAGTAGTGAGTTATTCTAACAAACCATACATCTATGGAAAGCTTATTTATTCAGCTTTCAGATGATTAATAAATATCAATAAATAAATGACCCATGTGACTATGTGAATCGCAATTTTTAGAAATCACATATCGTATCGGCACCCAAGTATCGTGATAGTATCAAATTAGGAGATATCTATATCTTCCCTGTCCTATATTTACTAATGAAATAACGTCTTACTTGTGATGTTTCTAATTTCTAAAATACCAGTTCTCGAGGAACACAGTATCAGCCATAATTTCTGCATTAAATGGTAGAAAAGTCTCTAAAAAAAGTGTCTGCTGCAATCAGTGATTGTTCACAGCTTTTTGTTGTAGTCATACATTTTTAGTCATAAATATTCTTTAAATTTAGTCAATACTTTGTAATGACAAATTCATATATATGAGTCAAATTAACTTGTATTACGTTACTACCGGCATTTTGCTTTTCTTGTCATGTTGTAGCTTAAGTGTTATGGATTGAAGAGCAGTGATCATCCAGCATTGATCTGGAAGACTGGGGTGATTTAATTCCTCACATCTGTTTGGGAGGTTCTGGCAGACGGATCCCTGGCAGTGTCTCTGCTTGATGTATCAGAGATCAAACGCTTCTGGGCAGGTTCACGTCAGGTTTTCCCACTGTGTGGGAATCCCATCACAGCTTCATTCTTGTGTTATAGTAGTGAGGAAGTTGAGTGTACATGCTGTACTTGTTCCTTGATTTTGTTCCTACATCTTAGCCTTGAAGCACTAGACACCAACAGCCACGTGGCTTTTTTAAACTTCTCTACATAGTGCATCTCTTTCTGCATGGCATCAATGATCCGTAGACACTTGGGCTGTTGTGTGCGATCTTTGTAAATCTAGGAAATGCAGACTTTAGCTAATCCCAGCTCATAAATGTCGTAAAAAGCTTCTTTGAGGAGATAATTCTCAAAGTCTTGAATTGTGACTCATTTGGAGGCTGGAGATATGAAGTCAGGAAAAGTTTGACAAAATCGTTGTATTTCTGCTGTTTTTTAGGGATTGGTACTCTGGATGGCAGTGCCGAGAAGGGCAAGGATTTCCTGGGAAAATCTCAGAAGCAGGTACAATTTAACCCCGGCCAGACCACGGCCACATGGAGAGTGAGGGTTCTCCCTGATGAGAAATATGAGCAGTCCGAGACGTTCCAGATTTTCCTGACTGAGCCTGTGATGAGTCTTTTGGAGTCACCAGCAATAGCCACAGTTGAGATCGTGGATCCAGGTGATGGTAAGTCCAACAAAAACTGACCAAACTAAGATTTATCCTTTTTAGAACTATAAACTGCCTAACTTTATTACAGCTGAAAAGCTATTTCTGCACCTCTGAGCATTACAGAACAGTAAAAACAAGGGTTAGAAGTTAAATGTTTTGTGTATTTTTATCTTCTGGCTCCAACCTTGACTAATTGTATCCAGTTAGATTGAATAAAAGAGCAGTTAATGTTCTCTTCTTTTTTTTTTAAATGCAGAGTTAAAATGCTGATAAGCATTCAAATGGGATGAAATGCAGGTGATATACAACTACTGTTCAAAAGGTGTCCATAAGATTTTTAAATTATCTCATATAATCAGTTTGTGTCTGAAAAGCCAGTGCACATTAGATAAACTGTAATATACTTCCGTTCTTGTTTACTGTGAGTGCATGGCTATTATGAGTTCTCTGTGTGCCATGTGCTCTTGTGGATTGTCTAGCCCCTCCCATCTTGTTGCCTCATTATTGGATTATTGGTTTCACCTAGTTTCCCTCGTTACCTTCTTTGTTTGCCTTCCTATTTAGTCTCCCTGTTTTTGCTGTCCAGTGCTTGTTCGTTGTTAATATTATGGGTGTGTTGTTGTGTGTAGTTCTGTGCCTGCCCTGCCCTGCCCTGCCCTGCCCTTCCCTTCCCTTCCCTTCCCTTCCCTGCCCTGCCCTGCCCTGCCTGTCATGTTCCTGGATTTATAATCTAGTTCTTGATACATGGATTTCTTATGTTTGTTTGATCTATGTTTTACTTAATTAAACACTTCTTCACCTCTGCGCTTGAGTCCTCACACTATTCTCCGCAACCGCCCTGTGACAAAAAGATTGGGGTTGGTAAGATTTTAGGTTTTTGAAACTCTCTTATGCTCACCAAGCCTTTATTTATTTGACCAAAAATGCCGTAAAAACTGTAAAATTGTGAATAAATAACTATTTTAAACTCACATCATTGGTTGAGTCGGTATGCTACTGTTGCCAAGCGGCTCTAAAAAGACAGAGCAATGTTTTAAAAGTGACCCTTTGTTTTCACCTTTTTTTGGGTAAATCGGGTGTAATCTTGAAAAAAGGCTTACTTTTATGGTTGTCTTTGCATATTAAGCTGGGCTAGAAGTATTTTATTATTGGAACATTTCTGGTTGGTGCAGACCAGTAATTATAAATTACACCTAAAGCTACTGTGTAACTCTTTTAGTTTATTCTTAGCTAAAACACTTAGTTCTTTCAAAAATATATGTGCTCATTAATGTATATTTTCTTCATTCAAGTAATAAAGTATTCTCGTGAGTGTATAATATGCCATTGAAAATACATACGGGTAAGGGGTTCTAATGTCGGTCGCCATGTTGCCCCTCCATCTTGAATGTACATTAGCCAAAGAGGGACATACCCGTTAATTCAAGCTTCGCCTTTTACGTTTACGTTTGAGTTAACACTCATTGACGAGGTCGAACTGGAAGCCATGTTAATCTTGGACTACACTGGCCACCGTAGGAGTTAAAACGAAATCGGAATTGAGAGGAACCGAAACTAATATTCACTGGATGGTCATATATCTTTTCACCGCTAGATGGGGGTAAAAATCACACAGTGTAGCTTTAATAAATAAAAAAAAAAGATTTTTTTTGTTGTTGAAATAAATTAATACTTTTATTCAACAATTAATACTTTGAAAGTGACAGTAAATAGATTTTATAGTATTACAAAATATTTATATTTCAAATAAAAACACTTTTATTCATCAGAAATATATTTTTTTAAATTCTCAAAAATATGAAGCAGCACTGTTTTCAGCATTGATAATATTAAGAAATGTTTAATCAAATCATCACTGAAATCACACTAGACTGAAGAAATGATGCTGAAAATTCAACTTTGCATCACATAGATAAATTACATTTTAAAATATATTACAATAAAACTGCATTTTTGATAAAAAATAAATAAAACCTCTGTGAGCAGCATAAAAGACTTTCAAAACATAAAAAAGTTGTGAACACAAGTGTATATTACATTCTATCTAATGTGCATTGCCTTTTCAGACACAAACTTACCCAATGATTATATGTATCTTTTTTCAGATACATTTAATTCTTCAAAAATATCCAAACTTCTCCGGTCCAGCCGCTCAATATACTGAACCCCCATTACATATAGCGAAGTAGTGAGTGAGTGGTAGAAAAAAACAACAACAAAGCTTCTAAAAACATTCCAGGTTATTTTATCATTTTGTTCAATGTTGCAGGTAAAATACAGGCATTATCTCCATAGATGCTTTTTTCCATCTTTCAGTAGACCTCAATTATCATAGCATTTGATATCTCTTCCTATCTGCGAGTTTTCAGCACACTGTCCACCTCCGCATATCGCCAACCCTTCTTTTTGTCTGGAATTCTCCGCACAGCTCTTTCTTACTTTGAAAGCATCTCTCTATTAATGTAAATTGTTAACAGGTGTTTGAGAAAGGTTTGACCAGTCTGCTCTGGCTCCCTCTGTAATTAAACCATTCACATTTAAATGTAAGTTGCACATTTTTTAAGGGGTCATTTCTGAGGAGAAGCACTTTTCTTTGCGAGGACCCAAACAGAGAGATGGCATAATAGCAACAGAAAGCTGTAATCAGACCATCGTGGATAAACAATAAACCTGTCTTCAAAAACACTTTTTACACAAGCTTTCTTTTATCTCCAGACTTGTCAGTCTGTTGATGAAGCTGCGTCTTTTTTTTTTTTTAGCTGAGAGCCGTAGCTGAATTATTTGCCTGTTCATCATCACGACATCATCTCATATTCTCACAATTACGGGCATATTTGAATGTGTAGCTTGAATAACCGGAGGCTTACATTGTTTTATTCTGTGTGTTTTTGTCTTTATCGCCTCCTCGGGGTCCCTGGGTAATTCAAATTTTCATCTACAATCCCAAACGTTGCGATAGTTTCCTTTTAAATGTTACTTAAACCTTGCTATCTTTGCAGAAGTTATTTCTCCTTCGAAAAAAAAGAAAGAAAACTCTGCTGCTTCCCCAGTGAACTAATTATCAGTCTTACGGTGGGGTTTGTTTTCTGAGGCTGATGCCCCATGGGAAGCTTGACGTGACAGTCTGGCTGCTCTTTCTAATGGCGAGAGGGAGGGGAGGATGAGGATGAGGCGGTCGGCATGCTGTGGTCCTGTTGCTCCATGTGCAGTTTTTTTTTCCTTTCAGGTTAATTATCCTTTTAGCTTTTATGCATGTGTGGCAGTGTGAGGTCAGGCATTAATATTTGAATGCAAGAGGGAGGTGGTTTTCTTCCGACAAGGGCCTTTGGAGACCTGTCTGACCCAGTTGCCACAGAGTCGTTCACACATGATGGCTTACAACGACCCGCTGGCTCAGACAAAAGCCTGCATCTGGAGTCACATCTGTGACTGGGATGGCTGTGATGTGACAAGCTTCCTGCTATACAGCCAGAACCTTTCACTGCTTATTACCGTAAAAGAGCCATTAAGGAAGAGGAGAGACTACTGCATTACTGAAACTTTGCTTTCAGGTTTTATTATTCTTATGTTGAAAAGGGGTTTAATGAAAGCTAAAATGGCTTTACCTTTTCCTGATGGAATATTGAAATACTCTGGTTTGTTTGACCTTTTCAAGGTCACACGATCTTCAAAACAAAAATGCAAGAAAGTCTTTTCTAAATTAGTATTAAAACTATATATCTTTAAAACAAGCTGCATTTTCTTGAAGCAAAACTGCATAGGAGATTTAGGGCACTATTTTAACAATCTAAGCGCATGACTTAGACTTAGACTTTTTTTTAAATATTATATCTTGAATTAAAATCATATTTCTTACTTATATTTTGTGAGGAAGGAAAGAAGGAACCTAATGCAATATATGCATTTGTGTGTTCATTCAAAGTGAATATAGAAAAGTACTGCAATACTTTTTACAAATAACCTGTTATGATTGGCATATAATTAAAATAAATCCTATCTATACCATGCTACTCTATCAATCAAAAAAAAAAAGTCATTTTTGACCGCATAATTGCAGATAACTCAACCAAGAGCTGAATATAAATGTATAGGATTTTACTTTCTAATCGGCCTTGTTTTTGTTTCTTACAAAACAAGGTCATTATTTTTGGCCCTGATGCATGAGAGTTTCCTGTGTGAGGGTAAGACACAGTCTCTCTCTCTCTCTCTCTCAATACATAAGCCTTATACCTGAGAGGCTACATTCATTTGCTTTATTGTTATTCTTTTCTCAGAGCCAGTGTTTGAGTCTTGAGGGCTGTAAGATTCATTCTTATCAGCAGAGCCGTGACTCTGAACGGAGAACCATGTTTTGTTTTTGCAGAGGATATTTTGTTCTGAAAATCACAAGTTCATGTGGTTGAAAAAAATCTGGGGCGGATAAATTGTTACAAAATATAGTAATTGCTGTCTTTCTCTCTTTTTTTTATTTTAAACAAATTGGGAGAATAGATGATTGACATTTACTGAAATACCTGTCAATCAGAGGATCAAACTACTGTAAATTTTATTAGAGTTTTATTTCTATTAATTTTCCTTTAAATCCTTTTTAAACCTGTTATCATGTCTAAATACATATTAATAATGCCTTTGATTTGATGTTATAGTCTTTCAATATACATTAAATAAACATGAAAAGTAAAGAGACCAAATAAAACAATTATATTTGAAAAAAATATGCCAGAATTTGTAAATTAAGGGCCTATCTAGTTTTAGACCAAATAAAGTTGGCTAATATTTCCTATAAATTAAAGAAAAATATTTATTTTTTTAAAATTAAATTGCAACTTGAGTAACAGGGTTAAATATCAATTCATGTAAAAATGGAAACATTTGATTTGTTCCCAACTAGCCCATTAAGTTAATTGTATCACACAACATTTGTGAATAAAATATTTTTATATTTTAAGTCCCGAGACACCAAATTCTACTGTAATTATTATATGTTATCATTCAAAGCTGTCACTGAAAATGCATGTGTCTTTCCCTCCATTTTACCCATTACTTGTACAGCTACAGTATTTGCTCTATCTTTTACCTCCTCTCTCCCTCGGTGACAAAAGACCACTTATAGACTTCATGTATACTTGCATAGAAGGCTTTTGGGGAAGGCCAGGCCATGCAAAGAGGGATGATCTTTTTTTTTTTTTTTTTTTTTTTAATTATTGGTCGCTATGCGCCTCTGTTTCAAAAACACAACCAGGCTTTGACTTGTTCTCTTCACTAGTCTTTTCTATAGATTTTCCGTCTCTGGCTAGAGTTTTAATTTTTTTCTCCATCAGTTCAGTGTGCTATAAAATATCTGTTTATATGCTGTTGACTCAATCCTGACCTACGGTATTTGAAAATAACAACGGCTGAACAACTCCCACTCAGTCAGACTGTTTACAGTGCAACACAAGGCAATACACAGCCATTTCGGACAGATATCGATGCCGCGCTGTCCAAAGGCCACTAAAAACCTACG
Organism: Pimephales promelas; assembly: GCF_988280905.1. Taxonomy (NCBI): domain Eukaryota; kingdom Metazoa; phylum Chordata; class Actinopteri; order Cypriniformes; family Leuciscidae; genus Pimephales; species Pimephales promelas. Next base: position 7,049,820 of record NC_142791.1, on the reverse strand, counting down.
ATATGAAGCGCTCAATATGAAAAATCAATTTTCTCATCCAAAATGTGTTTTTGCCTTTTGTGCAAGATAAATGTGCATTATAAACGGCCAGTATAGAGCCGTATGATTTGAAATAATTATATATTGAAGAATCAATCCACCGCCTGTGGTGTTCTAAAGCCCTGCGGTAATGGTGTTTCTGACAAGGAGCCGCTAAATCCCTCTGTGACTGATATAACAGAACAGCAGTCCTAATACTGAGCCAAATCTTCTTTTTCCTTTGACAGAGTCCACGGTGTTCTTTCCTCAGGCCAGCTTTGCTGTGGAAGAAGATATCGGAGAACTCCTGATCCCAGTGCACAGGAGGGGAGATGTCAGTGAGGAACTGATGGTGGTCTGTTACACCCAGCAAGGTGCAATACACAGCATACTCAACTTTATATATGCTTTTGTTTTTTATGCAGACTGTCTTTATATTTAATAGAATGGCAGATTATGATGGCCAAAAGTACTGCACAAATACTAATCTGGATCTATTATAATAATATATATTATTATATATATATATATATATATTAAATAACATATAATAAATATTATATATATATATATATGTGTGTATATATACAGTATGTACTGTATATATATATATATATATATATATATATATATATATATATACATTAAATTAATGTTAAATATTGAATATTAATAATAAATAATAGTATATAAATATGCAAATTTTATGTACATTTTTTAAAAATTTTACGTTATTTACTTTCCTGTAATGCTTTTTGTTTGTAGTGAAACTGCAGGGAGTTTCTATAGAAATTCTATGCTAAATTAAATAAAAATGTATCATTAAAAATTAAAACATTTTAAATTAACAAAAACAAATATAATATATATTCTATATTTAGTTTTAAATAAAACATTTTTTTATGCCAACAGCTTGGTTGAAAAATTCATTAAAATTATTGAATGTTTAGTTTAGTCTTAGTGTGTACAAATACTGTAAATAATTGATTCACAACACTTGAGCTGAGCAATATTCTTGTTTTCTTAATTTGCGGAAATGGTATAGTTCAATCAAAACTGAACATTTTGTCTGTGGAACACAAAATTAAATGTTTTTTTCAAAGAACCTTGGATGAATGGATGGATGGATGGGTGGATGGATAAACGGGTGTAAAGTCTTTTGAAGTTATGCAATAGCTTTTTGCGACGAACATTGCCTCATTGCCTTGAAATGGTTTGGTCTGTCATTCATTCTAAAACATCATTCATTTTTGTGTGTTTCTACTTTTGTGTCCTATTTTTAAAAAAAATGCAATGTTGAGTGTATAATAACAGTCGTTTTTGAAAACTTTCATTGTCATTTTTGGGTAAACTCTCTCTTTGAAGATTCATACTTGCAACATATCCTCAGATGTGTCTTATGTGGATTTGAATGAATTCCCTGCGTGTGTCCTTTCTGTGTCTGCTGCAGGTTCGGCCACAGGAACCGTCCCCACTTCTGTTCTGTCCTACTCCGATTACATCTCCCGTCCAGAGGAGCAGGCCAGCATTTTGCGCTTTGATAAGGATGAGACAGAGAAGCATTGTCGTGTGGTGATCATTGACGACTCACTGTATGAGGGCGAGGAGAGCTTCAACGTGACCCTCAGTATGCCTATTGGAGGCCACCTGGGGCCAGAGTACCCCACTACGAAAATCCGCCTCCTGCCGGACCTGGACGATGGTAAGTACTTATTTGCTTTTGTATGATTTAAAGGAACAGGAAATTTTCTCTCCATGAAGTATTGATTATAACTTTGACAGTTTGATGATATATACACGTGACCTGAACAACGAAAGTTGCAAACGTGCAGTGGGTTGAATAAGAGCCGTGGCTTAGTGGTCAGCGCACATGCTCTTGGGCTGTGGTGGTCATGTTGGAAATTTGAGTTTGAGTCTGGCTTCCTGTTCCAGTTTTTTCTCCCTCTCTCCCTTATCCTTTTTTATCAATAAAAAGTGCCAAAAGTATCAAATTAAAAATAAATATAAACCGTTTTCTTTGAATAAAAAATGGAAACAAGGAAGCAGACTTACAATTCAGTCTGTGAACCATACAAATTGGAGCTATTCACAGTCCATATCATGCTCAGACAGATATGTATTTTTTAGTTCAACACACAGTGATATTTAAGGAGCAGTTTATCTTTCTCCAAAGCCTTGTATAGCGACAGAATTTTAGCGTGTCTCGTGTGCACACGGCAGCCAGCGGATGAACCCGGAATAGACACAATGCACATGTAAATGGGCAACGCTGAAGTTTGCTCTTTCTTCTCCAGCGTTATGAGGCCTGAAATCACAGATAAAGTTGAGTTATTCTAAAGCCGTCTTTCCTCAAAGCAATAGAATTAATTATTTTTCGGTGGAAAGCGAACAGATTTTTGTTCTTTTATCTCTGTTTTGTTGTTATTATGGCACCTCTCAAAAGTTTGCCGAGGAAAATAGGAGCCGCTGGCTTAGCCCACCTAATACAGAAGGCGTGAAATTGTACTCGGGAGAGAGCTGGGAGGGGTCGAGTTCATCCTTTGGCTCACCATGACTAGGAAACTATATATTAACATATATGTATATAACGCTGTGTGTCTGAATCCCTTTGCTGCTCAACGCTGAACGTGGGTTAGTGGCGAGGGGAACGCTTTCATCAAGTTAAGTTCAGCTGAGCATTCTGCGTTCGGTGTATCTGACAAATAGTATTAAAGCGTAAATAGTGTGTGTGTGCGTTTAAGAAAGGGGCTGTGTAATTAGAGGATGTTCTTGGCACTTTGTTTTGGCATGTCTGTCTGACACTTTATCTAGCTCTCTTTCTCACACACGAACAGTACACCTCAGGCTACTAAAGTTTTTTTCTGGGGTAATCCTCTTGTCTGTGTTACAATATCCTAAGGGTATTAGATCGTATCTGCCTCTATCTTAGGCTGTTATCAGTAAATCTGGGCTAAAACTACCGAAACATCAATCAGCAGCTTGTAATAGCAAAACACGCCTTACATTCAGGGATAGAGCTGCAAATGAGTGTATCATTCCAGCTTATTGTGATTATTTAAGCTTAACGTAGAGGTTACAAGGCTCCTACAGGCTTTAAACATTTATTATAAGATAAGTGTAACTACTATAAATTGTCTTTACTTAATCCAGGACATGAGCTGTGAAAGATACAATTCTGTGGACAATATACTTACAGTATTTTAAGACAACGTAAGCATATTACAGCACCGCAAGGTCGGAAACAACATTATTCTTCCCTCTAAAATACCAAATTTCTTTGTATTACAACAAACTTAAATTGTTCAAAATCAACAGTCAACAAAAATGTGCATTTATACTCTATTCTGTAATGAAAGGTATTGATAGAAATAGTTCAATGACTTTTAAAATAGTAAAATGAAATGACTATTTCACACACACAAAAAATGTAAATAACTTTTATTCAGCAAGGTTGCAATAAATTGATCCAAAGTGATTGTAAAAACATTTATAAGGTTACAAAATATTTCTATTTCAAATAAATGCTGTTCTTATGAAGAATGCAGAATGCTGAAAAAATATTTAGAAGCAACTGTTTTCAAAATTGATAATGATATGAAATGTTTCTTGAGCAGTAAATCAGCATATTATTATGATTTCTGAAGGGTCATGTGACACTGAGAGTGGCATGGAGTGGAGCTTTGCATCACAGGAATAAAATATATTGAACATAATGTTAAAAATAGACAACAATTCTTTTGAATTGTAATAAAATTTCACAACAGTAATGTTTTTTTCCTGCCTTTTGGATCAAATAAATGCAGCCTTGGTAAACATAAGAAACCTCTTTCATAAACTTTAAAATAACACAAACTTTAGAACGGTTGTGTATGTGTACATGCTTTCTATTTCATAATAATTTTAGAGCATTGCTTCATTGGCTTAGCATCGTGATCATTTCAAATTAATTCATTCTTTCTTTTTTCCTTTTGAAAAAAAAAAAATGCTTGAAAAACACTAACAGCAATACATGCCACAGCAGCCTTTGTTTGTCTCTCTGTGTGTGTACAGAGCTGTTTTTCTACATTCTTTCTATTTGAAATGCTGACTGTGAATAAAAATGAAATTCTACATAACCCCTAAATCTGTCAGTCTCTCTATTTCTCTCTTGTCGCACATATGCTTGAATTATTGATCTGGTGGCCCTAGTTTGGCTGCTCGAGTAGATTGTGTATCATTTCTGTTTTTATTTTTCTGTTTATCAAGGTTTCAGAACCGAATGAAGAGAGTCTACGAACTATTTTCTGTTCCATTTAGATTTATGTCGAGTGGTTAACTGCAGATGGAGAGATAAACAACTCCTCCCAAACGACCAGACACCTTGAGGAAAAAGTGTGTGTGTGTGTGTTTGTGTGTGTGAGGCAGGAGTTTGCAGGTAAACAGACAAAGGTTGACTCCCTCAGGCAATGCAGGGATGATTTTATCTCCGAATGCTGGAGAGAAGATCTCCACGAGCGAGGAAAGAAGGTCAAAACTACAGATGAAAATTCAGTCCAAAACTCAATTACTCTCTCTCAGTTGCGTGTATGTGTGCCAAACATGAGAACGGGTTTGATGCTGTCTGTGTATGAGATAAACCATGTTGGGAAGTTACTACATCTTGGGAATGAACTATAATTTTTCCAGTTGCTTGAAAGTAGAGTTTGGAAGTCCAGTCCATTCTTCTGTCTCTCTCTGAGGGTTAATGAACTGCATCAAAACAAACAAGGTCCGGATGCCGAGCTCAGTGTTATTTGGCCGACAGCGACTGAGCTCACTGCGGATTACAGTGAGGACAGGAATAAAGAGTACAACAAAAACTAGTGGAAATAGTCTAACATAGCCAGATTGCAAGGTATTCTTGCTACTTAAACAGAAAGAGACCTCTTGATTTACAGTATTTGTAAAATGAACAGTCATAGGCTACTGAAATTGAGAATTTGCTGCAAAATATACCTGCACAGGGAAATTAAATGAGCTGTAAGCAAGAAATTTAGTTCAATTAATTATGGAGGTAATAATACGACAAAATGATTTGAATTTGAATTTGTAAATTTGAATTATTTGCAAGTGTAATTTAACAAAGTAGAATTTTAGGTGTTAGTTTAAAATAAATAGTTCTGAATTTGAATTTTTTTGTAACGAATATTGAACGTTTGAACAAACGTATCAAACTGAAAGGATTTTGTGGCTGAATTTTATTGACATTTATTTTCAAATAGCTAGTTTTTTGTTCTGAATTAAAATAAATGTTCAGTTTTAAAAAAATACAGATTCAAGTTTTCAAGATGAAGAAATTCGGAACTTCAAATTCATTCAGTCTCAAAAATTCAATTTTTAAATTATTCAGATTCAATAGATTTCAGATTTAAAAGATTCAGATTCAATTTTAACATGAAATAGTTCTTTGAATTGTAATACAATTTTACAACAGTAATGTTTTTCCTGTGTTTTGATCAAATAAATGCAGCACAACAGACATCTTTAAAAAAAAAAAATGTTTAAAAAAAAATCGTACAGACCCCAAACCTTTGAATGGTACTGTATATTATATCTTTTCCCAGATAGCACATCATGCATATCATAGAGACGTCAATTTATTGTTATTATTTATTGTGAGAGCAAAAAGTCAGATATTAAATAGGTGTACATTACATTACATTACATTATAGGTTTTTTAAGCCATTGAAAAGAACTTGATGTTATATTTACAGCTCTGGAGATTGGCTGAAAACGTTTGTGTGAGCAAAGATGGCAGATTCCTAATTGTGTTCTCCAGATGAGCAACTGCCATTGTGATGAATGGGAATACTATCGTATCGCTCTCTGAATATAATATAATAAATATGTATAATATAATGCTCTAAAATGCATAGAAATGCTCGTATCAAAAGTTCAGGGTGCGTAAGATTATGTTAATGTTCATGAACACCAAGGCTGCATTTATTTAATCAAATCAGTGATCAAAAACTGTAAAAAAACATTTTTTTTTCTATTTTAATATAATTATTTTAAAATGCACTTCATTACTGTGATGCAAATCTGAATTTTTAGCTGAAATCACTCTAATATGCTGCTCAAGAAACATTTCTTATCACTGTTTTGTGTGTAAAATGCATTGAATGGACAGTGGGAGGTCTGTACGTGTGCCGCCTGAGGCTGAGACGTCCAAGAACCAGAGAATAATGCCTGAAATGATGCTTTCTACTCGACATTGTTTGTATGACAGTGTAGCCCTGGGTGGAGGTGGAGAATATGAGAAGTACATGTCTGTTTGGTAGAAGTGTATCTACAGAGGCACCTGTCTGTAGTTTGAAATTAATGCCTTGACAGCATGCGCTTCTGTCTGACAGATGTTCATAGTTGGAGACTAGCAAGTGTTTATGTCTAGAGAAACTCAAATATTAGCAAACAACACGGCATGCTCTGACTGTCAATGAGCTTTGGATTCACATTAAATACACTAAATAACTCCCTCGTGCCTTAGCTTTCAGGGGTGTCGATTTCAGAACGCAGCATAAAGATGCACTCCAAACCCTGTAGATCATCAAGAACTGCCGCACACTGAGCTAAAATGGTGTTCTCAGTCAGAAGCATCAGAGAGCCAGCTGTCTGAAAAAATGCTTTGTGCTGTTTCCTGTTCTGGCATTTAGTGTGTGGAATGTGCACACAGGTATTATTGCTCATATAAATCTGTCTACTAAATCAGTGGTGTTGAAGCCGCAGGGCATAAAGACTGCCTCTGCATTAGCGAACCACCTGTGTAGCTCCAGACTAAATCAATACTTACTTTAATGCTCAGATGTGGATAGTGGACCCGTGCTCGTGCTGTTTGGTGCTATTGTAGTTTATGTTGGTTTAATTTATTCTTTTTATTGATTTTGAAAATGTATCATGGTTGTATAGTATCATGTGGTCTAGAGGAAATGCAATATTACTGTTAAATATCTATCTGTCTGCTTGTCTGTCATTTTTAATAATTAATACTGTTATTCATCAAGGACGTGTGAAATTGATCAATAGGGCAGCAAAGACTTTTACATTGGTACAAAATATTTCTACTTCGAATAAATGCTGTTCATAAAAACTTTCTATTTATCCTAAATAAAAAAATGTAATGTTTTTATAAAACATTTTTAAAACAACTGTTTTCAACATGGAAGACATTTCTTAAATAAATTATTTAAAATTAGATTAAATTTGACATTTTTTCCATTTAATTTTAAAATTTTATTTTACAATATTACCGTTTTTACTGTATTTTTGGAAAAATCCAAATCCAAAAATCTATATTGTTTAATTGATCTATAATGTTTATATATATATATATATATATATATATATATATTTATATAAATTGTAATTTAATAAGATAAGTATTTTTCTAACTACAGGCAATGAAATGTTTTAAATATTCATGCAAAGTCTAAAAATATTTCTAATGCATGTGTTTTGTAAGGTAGTGAGAGAATCAATGTGATACTCGAATAAAACTAAAAATTAGGGCTGGGCAACGATTAATCGCGATTAATCGTATCCAAAATAAAAGTTTGTGTTTACATAATATATGTGTAGTGCATATAATTATTTTTTTTATATAAAAACACACACACATGCATGTTTATATTTAAGAAATATTTGCATGTAAATACTGTATATATATATTATACATAATTTACATAAAATATAAATATTAATATTTATGTATTAATAACACATTTTTTCTTAAATATATACATGCATGTATGTGATTTTTTTTATATATATACAAAATATTTATACACAGTACACACATATATTATGTAAACACAAACTTTTATTTTGGATGCGATTAATCGTGATTAATCGTTGCCCTGCCCAACTAAAAATACACAACATTGCGTGTAATGCATTTTTATGATTATTGTGGTAATATAGCTGGGGTTTTTTTCTTATCACCATTGCAGTTATTTTCTAAAGGCTTTTATTTAGGAAAAAAAATATTTTTCTCAACAAATAATATATTTTGCATTATAGAAATAACAGTTTCCACTGATTTCACCACCGTAACGATAGTTCACCTGTGATTTAGTTTCACTACAAATCAGTTCAGCTATGGTTAATATGCAAGAATGTCATGAAGAAGATACTACATGTCAAAAACACTCGTTTGATGTCCCTTTTCAGAATCGTTTCCTTGTTGATAGTAATTTCAAATCTTATTTCTCCCTTGAAGTGTAAAAAAAGCTCCAGCTTTTGACAGATACAACTAAATACAGCACAGATCTCAATGCTTAGTTCACTGAAAGATGTTTCACAAATCTGTCAAAACTGCACAAACCCATCCGCACTGCACTCCATGCTACCGACAGACATGCTAGCGAGTTCAAACATGAATTTGCACAATCGAAGAACACACAGACTTTTTATCCATCATCTGAAGCTTTAAAAAGCGCTGACAGACTCGTGCCTGGCTTCCGGAAATAGACATGTCGTGCTGAGGTTTTGATTGGACCAGGACATCTCGGGGGTAGACAGCCACCAATATTTGCCAAATATAATGGAGGTTTTGAAAGAACACAAGCTATTTTTGATAATTGGAATATGGATCTAACGGTGCTGCAGATGAAAACGTGTCCGTCTAATCGAAACTCTCTTTGTTTGGACACTTGGTTATGGATTATCCCCATGTCCATGCGGGTTTGATAATGAGCTGTTTAGTCTAATTGTATCTTCTTCTATATAAAATTGAATCTTGTGCAAGTTTGCTCTCTGTGGCGCAAATGTCGTCACACACCTGTTTTGTGCATGAATCCTTTCTCATTAGCCCTATACTGAGTATGATAACGCTCTGATGATTCAGCACAGTTCATATATGCTGTGATAAATCCTGAAATGGGTTTGCTTGATGCTTCTGGCTGTGTGTCCAAATATAATGCAGTGTGAGATTTTACCCAGAGGGGCTTTAACCTTCAGCTTCACCCTTCGTCTCATGCGGCTCTGACTATTTCAACACACTAATTCTTTTTTAATGCTTCCTCTCATTTTCAACAATTGAATCATTTTAAAACATCTTAACCGTGAATACTTCTGCCCTACAAAGCAAAAAGGCCTCGGTTAAAAATGAGTTATTATTAGGGCTGTGAAACGATTAATCGCGATCCAAAATAAAGGTTTGTGTTTACAGAATGTATGTGTGAACTGTGTATATTTATTTTGTATATATAAATACACACACATGTATATATTTAAGAAAAATGTGTAATTTATATATAAAATATTTATGTATATTACAATATATATATATATATATATAGTATATAAGAAAATATTTCTTAAATGCATGCGTGTGTGTGTTTATATATACAAAATAATTATACACAGTTCACAGTTCACACGCATGTATTAGGTAAACACAAACTTTTATTTTGGATGTGTTTAATCGCGATTAATAATTTCACACATGCATGTATATTTAAGAAAAATGTGTAATTTATATGTAAAATATTTATGTATAGTACAAATATATATATATATATATTCAGTATATAAGCAAATATTTCTTAAATATATACATGCGTGCGTGCGTGCGTGTGTGTGTGTGTGTTTGTATTTATATATACAAAATAATTATACACAGTTCACACACATGTATTATGTACATAACACAAACTTTTATTTTGGATGCGATTAATCGTTTCACAGCCCTAGTTATTGTAATTTTCATGACATTCAAGGAATCCTTTATGTGACAAAACATCTTATCTCAAATGTGTGTCGTTTTTGGAGAAAAATGGTGCAGCTATATTTTTGAGCATATGCAGAATTATTTAACATTTATGATTAACTAAATACATGAAAATTAGCTGAAGTCTATTGCAGATATAGATTTCTGTACATGCTTATAACTACATTGTGAACTTGCTCTCTGGTGTTCATTAGCAGGTGTTTTGACTGTTCCAATATGGCGAATGGAGAGCCTATTGAGTCATCTATATATGGCTGTGTATCAGATGCATCTGCACTAACCCCACAACTAGAAATTAAGTGTTTTTGGTCTGTTCATTTCTTAAAGATATACAACAACATCTACAAAAACTTAGATCAGGGTATTTATATGCTAGTGAACATGAATCTAAAATGACACATTAAACCCTGTAATTTGTGACCTGATCTTATGTTTGGAGTGTGTTCTGAACAGAGAGATTACAGGCCTTTTTGTAAGTGGCTTCCTGTAGATAATGCGAGATGACAGCTGTTGAATCCTCGCAGGAACCTCTGCTCTTAGACGCCGCGGGTGAGAAAAACAGAAACCTCCACGCAAGGTGTCAGTTTGTTGTCATGGAGACTGGCGTCCACTGTTCACTGAGATGGTGAATGTAGTGGTTATGAAAAAAAGCTGGTTTTAGCTATCGTAGGCTACACGTTTTATTTCTTGGTAGAAGGCTGATTTACTATTCAGTACATCATTTGTTCAAGGTTTTTCGCAAACTTTACTATTAAGTGATGTTTTTGTAGTTCTTGTATGTCACAGAATAAAAGGGTGAAGAGTTGAATTTTAGAGATGGTTCATGTACTATAATTTCAATAACTGCAATCAACAGGGTTTCTGCAGCTTGCTTTTTGAGTGTTTAGGCTTTTTGAGGATTCAGTTTTCATTGTAGGGTGGTTATGTCCACACACTGCAAAGACACGTTTATATGCAAACACCATTGTAAAAGTAAATTTTGCATCCGATGACCCCTTTAAGGACATAATTAAGTATTTGGCAGTATATGGGAAGTTGTGTGTGGAGTGATGGATCACAATGACAACGAGTTACATGGTGATCATGCCCCAGAGCGGTGTCTTCGAAAATCTGCTGAGAAATATAATAATAAATGCATTTCTACCACTTTTTTCAACAAGTAAATGCTCCTGCCCAAATTGCAAAGACAACCAATAAGTGGCTTGATAACAAGCTGAGAGCAATATTTGGTCTCACATTAAACTCAAACGAACTGAGAGACATTTTTCAACTACTCATGAACTGATTTAAGCCATTAACATTGAGTGAAACAACACTGGCTCTTCTTCCAAAAGCGGTCTGCATTTTTAGTGTTACTTTATCTACAGTATTTGTGTACTTCTAAATCATTTTGGTTTGGCGTATTCTTTTGCCCAGGAGTGTAATGTGCTATACATGAATAAATGGCTAAACATTGCAAGAAAAATAATAGCATTAAATAAAATAATTAAACATTTTTGTTTTTTGAATGCTTTTCAAATTTGAAGAATGTCACATTCCCGGAAAAATTATGAAAATTCATTATTCTTAGAAAATTGTCTGCTTATGCCCTTACAGCTCCTGTGTTCTACTTCGGCAATCAGGAGTATCACGTTGATGAGAGCGATGGCCACGTTGAAGTCCGTGTGTGGAGGACAGGGACGGATCTCTCGAAAAAAGCCACAGTCACTGTGAGATCCCGCAAAACAGACCCTGTCTCTGCTGAAGGTGAGTGATACCGGATTTTCCCAGTAATCCATTGTTTTTCCTGCATCCTCAACCAGCATTGTTACAATAACAGAATTCGTAATCATAACAGAGGTCAGCACAAGCCTCTTTTGGGGTTAAAAACTACTGTCAGGATTTACTTTCAGGATAAGACAAGCAGTGTAAAATTAGCAATGAAAAGGCACGGACAGTTATTTTTGCATCTTACCTATGCATATGCATTTTTAGGAGTTTCCCTTTCAGCTGCAATATTTAATGATGGAGAGTATTTAAAGGAATCATGCAACATGATTTACTAAGGTTTGTGCTAGTCAAAAAAAAACATGCCGTTTTGCACCTGTGTTGTTGGTAGATCACACGCACCTGATTATCACCGGCTCTGCTTACACAAATTTGCGAGCTCTTGATAGACTGCGTTGGTCATTATGGAAATGATCTGGCTGCATCTGTGTTTTTTAAAGGCACACTATGCAGGAATTCCGTTTTTGTGAAACAGCGACCCCTAGAGGCGATGTGGAGTACTTGTATTTAACGTTACTGTTGCCTACTCAATCTCCACAGACAGTTTTTAATATTTTATCTGACAATAACTACAAGGTTTTGCTTTAGTATAATTTAGGGACAATTAGGGCCGGATTCGGGACGACAGCTTAGATTTCGGGACTGTCACAAATTTTTCGGGACGTCTGGCTCTATTCTCTATTCATTCTGGTGAAATCACAAAATAAAATGCACACAAACTTAGAAATATGTACTTACTAGTCCATCGACAAGATCGCCAGGTCAGCATCACTGTTGCATCCAGTGGTGCTTTTTAGCTCGCGCCAACGAGTGAAAAGCCCCATCTATGGAAAAGAGTGCGACTCTTGTCTGGTTCCTCACTCGGTCAGATTATCTTTTCCTAGCCTCTTCCGACCGTGTTTTCTTCGCTTTTTCCATTGTCGAGTATCACGTCTCGACATGAATGCGCGCAAGTGTCTTTAAAAGTTGTTGTTGATGTTTGTGACGTTGTTGCCGTAAAGCATGGCGTAATTCTCGCGAGATTTGTCGGGGGGCGCTCCTCTCAAACTTTTATTGCTGGTTTTTCCAGCAGCATCCCCCCCAAGCGGCAACATTCTAATCTGAAAGATGAAGCCTACCCGGAAGTGCGATAAACTGCAATACATCTCAAATCCGCTAGAGGCAGGTCCCAAAAGGGAGCAAATATCCATAGACGTCATGTTATAATGTCCGTTTTCACAGCATAAATTCATATGTTTACAGTTTGGTCCCATGGACTTTTATTGTAATCTTCAATATGTTCCGCGTGCCTGACAACTGTGAGGGGGGTGAACTTTTTTCTAACTCGTTAGTTTAGATCATATTTAGATATAAAACGTATATAACAAATAAGGGCGGTTAACTTTGATTGACAGCTGATAACGGGCTGCGCCGAGTGAATTTGACGTCTCGGCCATGATCTGACACAACACATCATACCACCTCTGTATCCTTTCTGAAACTTTTGTATTTTGTATTTTCCAAGATTTTCCAGTTTGGCGCCGCCCATACCCCCCATAAACAGCTTCAAACCCGTACTTCAGAGAGTCTATGGGTGACATCACAGACGCTTTGTCCATATTTTTTACAGTCTATGGTCCCCCCAAGCTTTACTACCAGGATGATTCACCCTATTATGAGTTTGTTTACTATCGAAATGACTTTGAAGCTGTTATATTAAGGTACAAATCTTGCATAGTGTGCCTTTAATGTGCACACTGCACGGTGTCAGTAAATCACCTGCAGAACTTTCCACTCCCATCTGAACTTTATGGGATTGGGGTCTCGTGCTAATTAGTAAATCTGGCCCTTAGAAGAAGAGTCAATCTAATTAATGGCCAGTGAAACTCAATGTAAAACTAAATTAAGCCTTTTTTGGTTGAGGAAACCTAGCTTGCAGTATGTTCGAAAAAAAAAAATGCTACAAATTTGTGTAAAGAAATCTTTTCAATATCCAGTTCCTGTCTTCTCAGCAAACTCACGAACTGCAAAATGCTGAACAGGACAGTCCAGGGTCTTTCAGAAATGCGAGAGTTAGTGTTATTGACTCTTTTGGCTGAGTCCTTGAACAATTGACATGAGGAGCTCTTAGCAAAGCTGAAATATAAAAGAAATCTCTTTTCAACCGAATCTTCTGTGTTCAGCCAACCCAAACTTATCTATAAGTTCTGTACTGTACATTGATCCCTCAAAAAACAGCAGCAGCAGCAGTCTCTCTTGAGAGGATTAATCGAAAGTGAGAATCCTGTGCTTCTGCCATTAAACCATCTGACCTCTTTCTAACCATAGCCTTATTTCTGTGTTCATCCGCTAGCGGGGGTCGACTATGTGGGAATCAGCAGAAACGTGGACTTTGCAGCGGGTGTGAGCATGCAGATGGTCCGAGTCACCATCCTGGATGACCTAGGCCTGCCCGTTCTGGAAGGAACAGAGAGGTTTGAGCTTATTCTTCGGATGCCCTCCAATGGAATTCTGGGAGAGCCAGCGAAGGTCACAATCTTTATCAATGACTCCGTTTCAGACTGTGAGTATTTTTTAACAAAATTGTGACTGAGACAGACACACACACACACACTCACGTTGGATTTTCATGTTTAATGTGGATTTTCCATTGACATAATGATTTCTATACAGTACTTTCTATTCTATAATGTACTTCACTCATACTTTACCTAGGATTAACAATTGTTCCTGGTTATTAATAAGCTGAAGTTTCACACTTTATATTCATAAACCCTGGGTTAACATAATATTTGCATATTTGCTGTGTCAGTTTAATTGGACGAGCGCAGCATTCAGCCTGTTTACATAAAGGCTCCAGTATTGCACATCCTCATTTTATACATTGCCGATTATACTCTGAAGGTTTCTCTGAGTATACTATAAAGGTAAGAATAAAATAGTCTTTTCTTCACTCCAGTTTTTGCCTTTTCTTTCACCATTTGCCATTTTCCCCCTTTAAATGTTGAGCCTATTGTTTATGCAACACATGGTGTTTCTATGACTGTCCAAAGCATGTGAATTATACGAGGCATGCGATTGGGCACCTGTTGCTAAGCATCAAGCCGTAACATTCTAAAACCGCATTATTTGGTTTGTCAAAAGCAGTGCTAAACCTGCTCCAGAAACTGCGAAACGTTCCTCTACCCAGGGTTAAAAGCCGGATTTAGAACAATGATAAGCAGTGTGAAAAGGCCTATAATGTTTCCTAGATTTGCCCACAGAATGAATGACCAGTTTTTTTCCATGATGCGTAGGTAGATGGTTGCATATTAGAGGATCTTGATTTGTATGTTCTTTTTTTTTTAGTGCCAAAGGTGCAGTTTAAACAGGCTGTGATGACTGCAGAGGAGAGTGAAGGTCACATCGCTGCAATGGTTCACCGCAGCGGAGACATCAGGCACAAGTCCACTGTACGTTGCTACACCCGGCAGGGCTCTGCACAGGTGGTGTCTGACTTTGATGAGAGACCCAACACGGATGCGTCCATCGTAACTTTCTTCCCTGGTAAACAACCTCTTATGCAAGCCGGGATTAAACTTGAAATAAACAGTTTCAAAAAATACAATTTTTCACCTTTATTTGCCCAAATTCAAGTAAGTGATATGACCCTTTTTGTAAGTTGGGATGTGCAATGGGGGTGAGGGGTGTGTTCAACTGAATAAACTAACAAACTAGTCAATTAAACAGTTGAGCAAAAAATCACATAGCTCACCTTTGCAAGGTGCGCCATTAGTCGCTTTTTTTCACTGTCAGGCTGAACGGTAAGGAATGGTCCCAGTTATGTTTACACTTGAGCTTGGTTCGGCACGGCACCATTACAAACCGTTCTCAGCACTTTTGGCTGACCGTGTAGTGATGTCACCACTCAGAATTGGTCACTTGTCTGTTGCCTGACTGTCTGTAGTGCTTATTTGAGAAAGGTTTTGCTGATAATTAACTCACCCCCATGTCATCCAAGATGTCCGTGTCTTTCTTTCTTCAGTCAAAAAGAAATTAAGCTTTTGATGAAAACATTCCAGGATTTTCTCGAACGAACGAATCTTTTTCAAATCATTTGGTTCATTCAACGAACAAAATGAAGGAAATGACTCGAAAAAAGATTCGTTCATTTTGATAAACGAGTTCGGACAGGAGAGTCACGAACACGCATCACAGAACAGAGCAAGGCGAGCATTTGTGCTTATAAAACTTAAACTTTTTTATTTAGTTTTGAAATGACCCATCGCTCCGCTAGATAAGACCCTTATTCATCGTCTGGTGTCGTTTAAAGCCATTTGAAGCTGCACTGAAACTCTCATTTGGACCTTGAACCATTTGGTGCCCAGTGAAGTCCAATATATGGAGAAAATCCTGAAAAAAAGGTCATGAGGGGGAAAAAAATTAGCTGTTTTCAGACTTAGTCTCCATGTTTTGGTCCCTAGGTGAGGCTGACAAACCATGTGTGCTAAAACTGGTGGATGATTCTATTCATGAGGAGGAGGAGGAACTGCGGTTGGTTCTGGGAAACGCGAAGAGTGACTCTACGTATGGAGCGTCCATTGGCGAAATGAACGAAATGCTCATAAAGATCAATGACAAAACTGACAGTAAGAAAGAAACAAACTTTTTTTTGTATGTATGCATGTATGTTAATAACTAAAATAAATACCTGACATATAGGTTCTAGAATTTGGGTCAAACTTCAGTAAACTCTTACAAATTCTTTTTGGCTAGGAATCTCTTAATGAACAAAAACTTTTTTCAAACCATTCATTTTCCTCTGTCAGAGCCCATCATCAAGTTTGCCGAGACAAAGTTCAGCGCTAGCGAACCAAAAGAGTCGGATCAGGTGACGTTGGTGAAGATCCCCATCCGCAGGACAGGAGACTCTTCGAAAGTGTCTCTGGTGAGGGTGCACACAAAGGACGGCTCTGCCATATCCGGAGAAGACTACCATCCCATCTCCCTCGGTGAGGTTTCTAGAGGCCAGAACGGGTCATTTGCATTCTGAATATGATGCATCTAATTATCCTTGGTAGATTGGCAGGTGGCTCCAAGCAGCCTCCACATGCATGCATTTCCTGTCTACATCAGGTTAGATAGAGTTCAGGATGCAAATGACAAACGCAATCAGGTGTGGAAGCGTTTAGGAGAAGAAATATCAGGATGTTGTTTATCTTTTAGTGTGTTTATGTAATCAGATATTTTGTGTGTGCAGATGTTGAGTTTAAAGAGGGTGAGATTGAGCATGTAGTGGAGGTGGAGATTCTGTTTGATAGCATAAGAGAGATGAGAGAGGCCTTCACTGTCCACCTGAAACCAGACGAGAACATGATTGCTGAAATCCAGGTGGGAAATGTTCATGTTTCCCTGTTGTACCTTCTTCAAATTCGAAGTTTCATACACAAATAATGTTGAATTACAAGTCTGTGTCTCTTTGTGTTGCCAGATGACTAAAGCCATAGTGTACATCGAGGAGAGCAACAGTATGGCTGACGTCACGTTCCCTTCACTGCCTCACGTTGTGTCACTGTTACACTATGATGATGTGAGAAGAACCAAAGAAAATGCCCACCCAGCTGCTGGATACCCCGTCGTCTGTGTCACGGTAGGTTTGTCAGTAGAAAAAGTCAGTCAGAAGGTTTTCAGAATGTTTAAAGGAGTAGTTCACTTTAAAAAAAAAATAATAATAATAATTTACTCACCCCCATGTCATCCAAGATGTCCATATCTTTCTTTCTTCAGTCGAAAAGAAATTAAGGTTTTTGATGAAAACATTTCAGGATTTTTCTCCATATAATGGACACTATTGGTAACCAAACGGTTCAAGGTCGCAAACTGCAAACTGTTCAAAGGGCTTTAAACGATTCCAGACGACGAATAAGGGTCTTATCAAGCGAAACGATCGCTCATTCCGTGATGCACGTTCGTGACTCTCCTGTTCAAACTCGTTCATCGAAATGAACAAATATTTTCCCGAGTCAATTTGTTCATTTCGTTCGTTGAATGAACCAAATGACATGAAAAAAGATTCGTTCATTTTTATAAACGAGTTCGAACAGGAGATTTTTTTTTTAATTAAAAAAAATCATACCCCAAACTATTGAATGGCATTTTTTTTTTCATTGAAGCTGCATTATCTGATGTTCTTTCTTGTCCTTGTTTATTTCTCTGACTCATCCAGGCCTGTAACCCCAAATATCCCGACTATGACAAAACAGGCTCCATCTGCATTAGCGAGCGCATCAACGACACACTGACTCATTACCGATGGCTCATCGGCGCCCCCAGTGGTCCGGATGGCGTCACCAGCCCCATGCGAGAGGCTGACTTCGAAACCTTCTTTACGTCTTCCAAGATGATCACCCTCGACTCCATTTACTTCCAAGCGGGCTCGAGAGTGCAGTGCGCGGCCCGTGCCGTGAATACTAATGGCGATGAAGGTTTGGAGCTGAGCAGCCCCATTGTGTCTATTAGCATGGAGGAAGGTGAGCCCAAAACCATTACATTAAGTGGAATCATATAAAAATGGTTTGCTTTTGTATAGCAGCTCCTGAGCTGCTGGTTTATAATGTACTATTTGCAATGTGGAATTAGACTGTCAGTAGGTGGTAATATGCTTGAAGTAATGTTTCATGTCTTTGATGTTCCTGGGCAGGAATGTGCCAGCCACGTAAATTTGGGACAGTAGGTGCTGAGCCCTTTTCTGCCAAACTACGTTATACAGGCGCTGAAGACTCGGAATATGCCAATCTCATCAAGCTTACTGTCACCATGCCCCACATAGACGGTGAGAGAGTTATTTCCCCTCTGGCTGCCAGGTTGTTTGCTTAGTTCAGCTTCGACGTGAGAAACCCTACTTATATATTCCCTTTGGGGGGAAAGGGGTATTCTTGTGGGATTAATACGTTATTTGCTGTCAAAATTAAATATTACAGCTCTCTTCCAAAGCTTATATCAAAGTCTGAAATATGCATAAACATATCAAATGACACAAATTTGCCAACAGCGTTTTCCATCAAAATCATGTTTGTCTTCGATCAAAAAGATTTCTGGGATTAAAGTAATAAAAGAGTGCAAAGTAATTTGGGAATAAATTGTCACTAGTAATTTTTCACGTCAAAAATCTAGGCCAAGCAAGACCAACTATGGTTACGTACTTGCATTAATATTACCTTCTTAACTCATCAAAAGCTGCGTTAGCTGTTCTTTTTTTCCATAGCTTTTCCTACAATACTAAAAATAATATAATTATTATTTCACACAAAAATGATATCATTATTTACCCTAATGTTGTTCAAAACGCAAATCTTTATTTCTTCTGTGAAATTTTTGAAGATTGTCGCACATAAACAAATATTTCTCGTCCTCTGAAACCATATGATAGCTTTGTGTGAGGAAAAGATTCAAATGTAAGACATTAAATATACAAATATAAAATATATTCCTGTCTGTAGTAGTTCTCACATCTCATTTGGACTGATATGCAAGTAAAGATTTGAATGTGTAATAATTGATGATAAAGTTTGAATATGAAGAGTTCAGATGCAAAAGCCTCTAAATGCCATTTGAAATTTTCTTCTTTAATGATGATTTTTATCCAACTTGTATATTTAAGTTCAGTAATTTCACTTAAATAACAATTAATAGGTAATTATCATTGCCATTTAAGTGAAATCACTGGACTTAAATATACAAGCTTGATAAAAATGATCATTCTAGAAGAAAATTTCAAATGGCACTTAGAGGCTTTTGCATCTGAACTCTTCATATATAGATTTAAAAGATAGGAAAATAGTGTTTTTTGTTGTTGTTTTGATTGCTAAATGCTACATAGAAAAGAGGAGCATTCGCATTCTTCAAAATATCTCCTTTTTGTGTTTACAAAAAAAAAACATAATTCAAGAAAATAAGAAAATAATGAGAAAATTTTCATTTTCAGATTCATATTTCTGTGGTATATCTCATAAACAATGTTATGACTTATTCTTCTTTATTAAGGCAGCATAATGAATGTGATTTCAGTTTAATTGTCATTTATTTTCTATGTGCCCCAGGCATGCTCCCTGTAGTCTCCACTCGTGCGCTGTCCAACTTTGAGCTCACTCTGAGCCCCGATGGCACTCGAGTGGGAAACCACAGGTGCTCCAATCTGCTGGACTTTAATGAGGTGTCCACACGACATGGCTTTCTAACCAAGGCCACCCGGAATATAGAGAGCGTCGGGGAGACTTTGCCGTATCAGTACAACCCTGCCATCAGAGGCCAGAGCACTCTACGCTTTTACAGGAACCTGAACTTGGAGGCCTGTCTGTGGGAGTTTGTGAGTTATTATGACATGTCTGAGCTGCTCACAGACTGCGGGGGGACGATCGGAACAGATGGGCAGGTGAGACGTCGTCGCAGATTCAGACTTCTAATGACTAGTGGTTCATAAATTGCAACTGTTCTTGTCCTACGGCTATGAAACGAATTCCCTGGTTTGTGAAGACAATAGATGTCTGGTTTCTCATTTATCTCTTCACTTTAGTAGATGTGTTTACATCACTATAGCTTTAGCCAGGGCCGTAGAGTAAGTTCACACTGTCAAAGTAACCCAATTTCGAATTTTCTTTGTTTTTGTCAAAATTACATGAATCTGACATTTTCGATTTGGATCTGAGCCGCTGACTAGTTCACATTTAAAAAATCTTTTGTTGATAATTTACTCACCCCCATGTCATCCAAGATGTCCACGTCTTTCTTTCTTCAGTTGAAAAGAAATTAAGGTTTTTGATGAAAACATTCCAGGATTTTCTCCATATAATGGAATTCATTGGGAACCAAACGGTTCACGGTCCAAATGAGAGTTTCAGAGCAGCTTCAAAGGGCTTTAAACGGTTGCAGACGATGAATAAGGGTCTTGTCTAGGACCCTTTGAGTCATCGACTCGAAAAAAGATTTGTTCATTTTGATGAACAAGTTTGAACAGGAGAGTCACGAACGCACATCACAGAACAGAGCAAGGCGAGCATTTGTGCTTATAAAACTTAAACTTTATTATTTTATTTTTTTTAAATGACCGATCGTTTCGCTAGATAAGACCCTTATTCATCGTCTGGTGTCATTTAAATGCCTTTGAAGCTGCAATGAAACTCTCATTTGGACCTTGAACCGTTTGGTTCCCATTTCAGTCCATTATGTGGAGAAAATCCTGGAATGTTTTCATCAAAAATCTTAATTTCTTTTCACTTTAATTTATAGTCTACAGTATATGCTATAGACTAGAGTAGCGGGATCATGTTTAAACAGAACATCTAGTTGCATCAAATTGATTAACACCTCTCCACGAGTACACGTCTCCATAGGTAGAGTTATGCTTTTGGACTTTTCTTTGTTTTCATCTGTTATTATGCACAGCATAAACTGGCAGCCATAGCACTCAGGATTTATTTCTGGCACACTTTGTCCTCAACAGAAGAGTAGACTTTGCTGTAACCCGCAGAGCTTTTGTATTCATTCATTTCATTTCTGAATTTAAGGTCTTGCTTCAATGCCTCCCCTTCGTAATCTAGGGTCTAAATGTCTGAATGATCTATGTTATTACAAACTTAAGCCTTAAAATCTGCAATAGCTCCAATAAACAAGATGTGAATTCAAAACCCTTCATCTAAAGGATGTACCTGGATTCTACTGGGGATATTGAACACGGAGCTGGTTGAATATGAAAAGCCTTTTCTTTCTATGAAGATATTTTTGGTGATATTTTCAGCCCACAGATACAATTATGAGGTTTTATTTAATGTATTGCAAAGGTATACCAAATGATAACGATTAGTAAAAGCCACAGTTAAAGCTTTGCGAGGTGCAATTTATTCGACGAGTTGAAGTTTGCTGCATTTTATACACAACATTTCTTTTATACACTCTTAAAACATTTTTCTCTGTGACTTCACATTCACTGATACACATGTGTGGCTATTCTTCTTTCCAACTACAAATTTCTCTGTCACAGGCGCTCGGTGGTTTTGCACCAAATATATCTCCATATCTTTCCCTCAGGATGGGATTTTGCCAATGAGCATGGGGATTTTTCTCGTCTTGATTAAACCCAGTCCAGCAGGTGTTCGTTCAGACTGGCCTCATTACCGAGGAGCACATTTTTATAGCATGGTATTTTGATTATAATTGACTATGTAAATTAGCAAATGTTTCATTCAATCAAAACCGCTAATCTTTTCCTCAGACAAAATGCTTCCTGGCTTATTGATGAACTTTACTTTGTCTAACAGCCAGCATGGATTAATTGCAACCTCTATTTTTCATATATTTTACATTTTTGAAGCAGCTTTCTTCGCAGTCTATCAGTAATGATGGGTAATGCACTGTTTTGTTCCTGTTTTATGTAGCCCCTCTTTCAGAAAAGTGCACTGATTGGTCAATATCTCATCTCACAAATATCACTGTCCTTAGCATCTCGTGTGGCTTTGGCAGGAATTATTCACATGAGTACTATTGTGACGTGTACGTTTTTGGACTCGACGTGCCAAATTTATTATGTCACTTGGACAACTCAGAAGTTAGCGCTGCATGGGTTCCCTCGATCGAAAAGCTATCCATTTTCCCCATAGACTTTATTAAAATCGCATAAAATAAGATCTGTGTTCAACAAAGAGTTGTGACCCTTACACGTTTTGTCTAACAAGATAATCTTTACAAGTTAATCTAAAATGTATACATTTTGAAGCCTAAATAAAGTTTAAAAAAACACAAGCAGGTTATAACTGGTGTGTTTAATGTCATAGATCAAAACGTAGAAATATTTAGAGGCTTTGTTAACCACAGACCTTATTTCAGGCGATTTAGCAAAAAAGGGCGAGGGAACCGGACGTGCTAAAATGCTAACTCGCTTCCGCGTTTTGGCCTACAAAGTGACGTCATATAACTTCGACACTCTACTTCATGGAGTTTAGACACAATGCTTACTTCTAGAGAAAAACGTGCGCTTTGTATCTTTGCAGACCCCTGCACATAACGAAAGTTGAAAGTGTAAAAAAAAAAGCATAACAGGTCTTCTTTACAGAGTGTTTTTGCATTTTGCAGTGTTTGGAGATATGCATCTTCAGTATTATTTGAATGTGTTTTTAAAAGGTGCTGAACCTGGTGCAGTCGTACGTGACCCTGCGGGTTCCTCTGCACGTCTCATACGTGTTTCATTCCCCTGTGGGCGCAGGAGGCTGGCAACACTTCGACCTGCATTCTGAGCTGCGGCTCACCTTCGTGTACGACACTGCCATCTTGTGGAAGGATGGTGTTGGTAGCCCTCCTCAGGCAGAACTGCAAGGCAAGTCAGGAATTTGAGCACCACATTTATTTATCGTCAGAAAAAAAAAAAAAAGGGTTATTCAATCTTTTAGATGCCATGGACCCTCCAGATATGCAAACCTTGTGCGAGGCACCCCCAAACCTCAATTTATACACTTTAAATTTAAAAAGGTGTAAAATATATTCACTTATTAATTTTTCTACTCGCTATTAGATGTATTATTTATTTACACGTTTACATACTTTTCCATGGACCCCTTAGCACTCTCCCCGGACCCCAGTTTGAAAACCTCTGCTCTAAGAGTAAAATGTTCTATGAATTATACAATATGTGTATTGTTATATGTTATATAAATGTTATAAAAAACCATTCTAGTTTTAAATCATTTTAAGTCTCTTAAGTGACGTCTGGTGTTAATGCCATAATTTCTCTTTTTTTAATTCAAATATTTCTTTTATAATGTTTAGAAACAGTTCCAATAAGGGTAATTTTTTCACATCTTTCCTATAAATATAAAATCATATTTTCAATACTTTTGTTATTTGTGTACTGTACAGTAATTTTGATGTTATTTTTGGCTGTCATGGAAATGGAAAGCACAATAACTGATAGAGGAATATTGAACTAGTGCAGGGTGTGTCATAGAATATTTATAATTAAAGATCTTCATATTGGAGCATGTTTACTCTGCAGGAGCTTTATATCCAACCAGCATGAGGATTAATGAGCAGGGGAGGCTTGTGGTGAACTTCCGCACAGAAGCTCGCTTCAGAGGGTTGTTTGTAGCGGTACACAATGGTAAATCTCCCTTCTCTACATGTCTTCCAAATATGAAATCTTATTAATGTTATTAATTGTATCAAATTTGTTTCGTATAATAAAGAGCTGTTCCTTCCAGCAGCAAATTTGAGGAGTCTGAAGACAGCAGGTAGAATGAAGATCATGTACATAGCGTATGGAAGTAATGGCAAAATGTTTCTTTTGATTGAATTGATTAAATGAACTTGCTATCTCTCACCTGATTACCCAGCATCCTCTGTGAAGTCCATAGTGTTGAGTGCAGACCACCCAGGCTTGACCTTTAACCTCACTCTGGTTAGGACTGAGCCGACCTACAGCCAGCCCATCCAGCAGTGGATGTTCATATCAGACTTTGCTGTGAGTTGATCGCTCTTTCCCCAGTTTTTGACTGTAACCCTATACATTTTTTATTTATTTATTAATGAAGAGTTATATTAAAATCTGAGTATCAGATATGATGCATCAGGCTTTTGAGGCACATTTAACATCTATCAATCATCATTGTATTGCATTGAATTGCATAGAATGCATTATATAACATTTTTAGGGCTGTGAAATGATTAATCACGATTAATCACATCCAAAATAAAAGTTTGTGTTTACATAATATACTGTATGTGGGTGCACTGTGTATAATTATTTTGAATATATATATATATATATATATATATATATATATATAAATACACACACATGCATGTATATTTAAGCAAAAAAAAATTAATATATAAAATATTTATATTTATATATATATAATATAAGTTATATATAAATCTATATGCAGTATATACATGAAAATATTTCTTAAATATATACAAGCATGTTTGTGTGTTTATTTATATAAAATAATTATCCACAGTGGACCCACATATATTATGTAAACACAAACTTTTATTTTGGATGCGATTAATCACAATTAATCGTTTGACAGCCCCAAAAATTATATATATATATAACCCCCCACAATAAACACCACAGGACATTGATGATAAAACTAAGCATTTAAATATTGTCTTACATATTACGTATTATTGGGAGATATAGAATGACAACTGATTCTATATTAATTTTATTCAAGTAGTCTTCTATACTGTTATAAAGACAACATCATTGATTTATATTACAAGTATTACAAGCTAATAGCTATCAGGATTTCATTTGACCTTTTTGGCATTTAAATATCAGCAACTTCTCCAAATTGTATATTTTGAATACAAATCAGGTGTTTCAATTTATCTTAATTTTGGAGCTCAATTTTTTTTTTAGCTCCAAATTATGCAATATCATACTATATAAACCATAAAAGCCTGATTTATCAAATATGGTATTTAACAAAAAACACAAATGCATTTATATATATTTTTTTTCTTCTTCAATAAACCATTAAATGCAAGTAAACAAAACTTTACCAAATCTTGTCAAGCCTGAAATACATGAAATAATAGTTAGAAATTATGATTTAATTTGAAAAATAATTAGATTTTTCTGATTATTATTATGTCAGGCTTTACAAGATTAGGTAAAGTTTTGTTTATTTTGTATGATAAACAATTTTGGTTGTATTTGAGTCACCACTTGATGTCCAATGTAATGTGTCCTGAAGTTTTGTGTCCCAATGTGTCCTGAAGTTTTGTTGAAAACGAATGTAAAAAAACGAACGCAATGTTAAACATGTATGATCCCTGTGTGCCGGTGACCCGCAGGTTCGTGATTATTCGGGCACTTACACAGTGAAGTTGATCCCATGTACAACAGCACTGAATGTGGAGTACACCGTTCCTCCGGTCTGCAACCCTAGAGAGCCCGTCACTTTTGATCTTGACATCCGCTTCCAACAGGTAAACTAAAAAATAATTTTGCTTTAAAGAGGAAGTAAAATAAATTCTCAAATTCATGTTTTTTTGTTTTATTTTAAATGCTCACTAGACTTATGTTTATAATATAATTTGTAATAGAAGAACAGTGTATTAATGAGGGAAGAATCCATTCTACTGTATGTATGTGTGTGTGTATATATAGAGTATGTGTGTGTGTATATATATATATATATAATTAGTTGCTTGTATATCAAAAAAATGTATTGTAATATATTGTATAAGTTAAACCTGAAGCACTACTAAAGAAGCATTCCTGTCTGTACTTGTTTAGGTGAGTGACCCTGTCGCTGTGGAGTTTAGCCTAAACACACAGATGTTCCTGTTGTCTAAGAAGGCGTTGTGGCTGTCCGATGGATCTATGGGTTTCGGTCAGGAGAGTGATGCGGCTTTCTCTGCGGGTATGTCTACTGGAACACATACTGTATAACTTAATCAATTCAAGAGGCTATTTCTTTAAGCAAATGAAGGTATGTAATTGCTTGATTGAATGTTAGCAACTACCCAGAGCACCATATAATAGGAACCACCTAGCAATGCACTGAGAACCACATGAACCACCACATAGCAAGCATTGTAAAGCATGACAGCGGGTTTTGGATGGACAAATATTAATTATGTTTTCATCAGAACGTGTAAAAATCTAGGTTGTTTAAGTTAATGTTCTGGGTTATACTGACTCCTCGAGGCGACACAATCTATGGACGAGTGATGGTGGACCCTGTGCAGAACCTAGGGGACTCTTTCTACTGTAACATCGAAAAGGTGTATCTGTGCACCGGCGCTGACGGATATGTTCCTAAATACAACCCCGCCAAATCTGAGTTTGGATGCCTTGCAGACTCTCCCTCCCTGCTCTACCGATTCAAAATCATTGTGAGTATGTTAGCAGTATTGTTATTGTCATCTAAAACTAAAAAGAATGAAAAGAATTTTCATAAATTGAAATCAAATTTTACAGCTTTTTAAGTTTAAAATTACTAACACAAAAAATGTAATAAATATAAATAAAGCTAAATAATAATGTTAAAAAATGAAAAAAATTCTATAATAGTTTATAAATAATACTAAAATAACTATAAAATAAATCAAATAAAATACATCAAATTAAATCTTATTTTAATACATTTTTATTGCATAATATAATTGAAATACATTCATTTATATACTTTTTAAAGTGTTCTGTTGAGAAATTTTTGTCTAATAAAAGTCCCATGACTTCACCTTGCTTCTAGGACAAAGCCCAGCCCGAGACTCAGGCCAAGAGTTTTGGAGACATGAGTTTCAAAGCCCAGCTGGCTGTAGACGACCCCTCTGCCCTCTCTCTGGTGAAGCAGCCAGGATCTGACGGATTCAGACTGGATTCTACTCCCCTTTTCCAGGTCTAATCCTTTTAAACCTTCATTACTTATGGTGTGATTACATCCACTGGAGTACTGCACATCTGTGACATCACATGCTGGATTCCTGTCATTTAATAGGTCAATCAGCATGACTTGATGAAATCCTCTTGTCCTTCTGTTCTGTAGGTGGCGGTCGGGAGAGAGTGGTTCATTCACACCATCTATACTGTGCGTTCAAAAGACAACGCCAAGCGTGGGATTGGCAAGCGAAGTGCGGAGTACCACTCAATAACATCAGGTGACCTCGTCCGAGCGGAGGCCAGAGGACGCTCCAGACGGGCCAACAGAGACGTCCCAGAGGATATCGGACCTGACAACAACCGAGGAACGAATATCATGCGCGTCGCTCTGGACCGCAGGCAACGGCGCTCTGCGCCCGGGGAGGAGCTGCTCGCGGATGGACTGTCTCCACGGGAGCTCAGTGGACGAGATGCCAAAGAGGACGCGGTAACGGTGGCGGGAGTCCTCGTGGGACTGCTTCTCACCATCCTTGTGGGTGTAGTGTTGGCACTGATGGTTCGCTCAAGGCGGACACCTGCAAAAAAGGCCCCAAGTGTCTCGTCCAGCCTGCAGCCTGTTATAGTTCGATGTAGCCTTGATAATGGAGACAGCTCGGAGGTCTGAAGGACTAATGGACTACTCGGAGACTGTGCTGTTCTCCTTAGTCATTCATCGGATCCGTTTGTTTTGTTTTCTTTGTTTTAAACAAGTGCCTCTCACAGGTTTTATCTTACCGAGATCTCACGACCCAGTTCATCACCAGCCCAAAGAAATCGCCATCCACTCCTCATGCCATGGCCAAGTGACATTATATCCTTTCTATCAGAATTTTGCTCGTCCAGCAATTAATTGTCGAGGTGTGCCAGGTGACGTGGTTAAAAAAAAAAGACATTTAAATCGATTCAAATAAATTAATTTAAAAAATAATAATATTAATTACATTTTATTAATTGAAATTAAATTTTTAAAAATAAAATAAATAACTGTAACAAATAAACGAATGTATCCTTTGATACATTTAATTTAATCATTTTTAGGTGTTTTGGGTGAATTAATTTTTTTAATCATTAATGAGAAAGAAAGAAAGAAAGAAAGAAAGAAAGAAAGAAAGAAAGAAAGAAAGAAAGAAAGAAAGAAAGAAAGAAAGAAAGAAAGAAAGAAAGAAAGAAAGAATGAAAGAATGTAAGAAACAAAGAATCTCTATTACCCTGAGGTAATTTATTACTATCCAACCTTTGATTCGTTACTAATACAATATTATGTGTATTTCAATACCACGGTGATTATTCAAAGTGTGTGAAAGTTCATCAAAACATTCTACATTTTAAAGAAACTCCCTTTGAGAACCCCTCACTTTACTATTTCTACCACTTTGTTGATAATAAAGAGGCATTTACAAAAAATACGTGGTCTGAGAATCATTGTTAATGAAATGGTGCACTCAAATGAACTGATCACAACACTGACACTGGTATTGTGTATTTCACCTTTATCTCAAGTATGAAATATTTACTTGTATTACAGCATTGGCTACTGTATTTTGGGATATGTGATGTCTTTGGAGAATATGACTTCTTTTCTCAGTGTGTTTAACATATATGCTGGTTTTTAACAGCAAGTGCCATGCTCTCAATAGAGAAATGCTGAATATGCATTTCATATCAAACTGTCAAATAGTTGTTGTCCGAAAGTTTACATTGTCTATCAGATGTTGTCAAATTTCATCTTGTTGCTGCTGTTTTTATTAATATTTGTTTGTTATATCATTTTAAGCGTTAGTATTCATGAGAGCCGCATGGATTAATTATTGCTGTGTTTTAAAATAAGGGGGAAAACTGTGACAGCGGAAATCCCTCAGATTTCCACATTTGTGTTTCACTGTGTTTTGCAGTCAAATCTCTTGCAGTTGTTTTTTTCCAGACCAGGTCCACTTTTGTATCAACCATCACATTTGTGACACTTCAAGGCTAGCGTTTGTGTATGCATTTAAAAACATATTCACGTTTATTAGTCTAGAACTGATCTATGAAAAACCAGCATCATGTTGTCAAATTCATTTCACCTCCAGACAAATATATTCCTCATCAGGCTGATAATATTTAAAAAGAAATGTGCTATGCAATAAAATCGGTGGATTGTTCCCATTTTCACAGAGGATTGTGAGGCTGATTAACAGACATGAGCATGGCGTTTTGGGCACAATGAAATATTCTTTGTTTGAAATGGTATTTATGGTGAGATATTGTGTTTTTGTACATGGTTCACAGCTAAGTATTTCCAATGCTAAAAGCATTTTTATGTACTGGGCCTTGAAGCACAAAATAAACAAGTCTTAAAACTTGAAAGTCTTATTACTGTGACGACAATGTTCTGTTCAGTTGTTCTTAAAGGGATAGTTCACCCAAAAAATGATAATTCTGTCATCATTTACTCACCCTCATGTTCCAAATCTGTATTCTGCTGAACAAAACTAGATATTTTAAAGAATGTTGGTAACCAGACAGTTGAAGGTAGCCATTAACTTTCATTGAATTTTTTTCTTACTGTGGAAGTCAATGTGGACCATGAAACTGTTTGATTACCAACATTCTTTAAAATATCTTATTTTATGTGCAACACATACATTCATACAGGTTTGGAACAATAAGGTGGTGGGTAAGTGTCAGTGATGTGAGAGTTTTCATTTTTGCATAACTCTTTAATTCATAGTTATATAGGAATTTAATTGTTTTGGTGCAGAAATTGCTTAAACAAAATGAAATATCTGGATGTAAGTGTAAACTGGCTCATGGCAGCCATAGATATCCATGTCTTATGGCTGAGTCTCTATCGTCATCACCGGTGGCCATCTTTTCACAGGCAAGCTTTCTGGGGCTGTGTGGTAACTGATGTAAGACGAGTGATCAACAAGAACACAAACTCTTATCTAGTTTAAATCTTGTTTTACAAACTGTTTGGTTTCTTACAAACATTATTAACATGGCTATGATTCTGTATTATTATTTATTTACACACTTATTGTTAGTAAGTATGCAGTGTCATAATAACTACATCTCTGACGTTTGAAACAAACCAACTCGTTTGAAAATCGGTAGAAAGTTGAGCAGGTTATGGTTATTTAAAAAGTACGCATCATTTAAACTCAATGTTAGAGTGAGCGACCTGCCTGTGACAAGATGGCCGCCAGGTGACCAGCAGGGCGGACGAGACATTTAGGCTTTATTATGGATATCTATGATGGCAGCACAAGCACAACAAGCCACTTTGTTGGATAAAATCATATTAATTGTGCTCGTATGACTTTTTAGTGGTGTAATTTTTTTATTTTTTTTTATTGAAAAACAAAATAAAATATTTATACAGATGAATGGTATATAAACAGTCAATTTGCATGGAAAGGTGAACACTTCAGACCTATTCATATTTCTTATTCCAAAGTCTTATAAGGAAATCAAAACATTTTACATTTTCTTTTCAATAAGTAAAGGGTTATTAGAATTTTTAATGTATTTCTAAATATTAATGGCGCAGTGTATGCTGAACCGGTTCTTTGATAAGCTCTTCGAAAGAACCGATTCGCGCAAGAAGCCTTGATAACATAACCAATCAGAATTGCCACTTGCTGACTGGACCCCCACGTGAGTGGACCAGGAAGTGAGTAGAGAATGGGCTCTCTCTCTCTTCCAGGCCCTGTGTAAAACAGTAAGACTGTTGCTTGGGAAAACATGGCCACTGCCGGAGATTCGAGGGGAGAGCTTCAGAAGGAATTAGTCTGTTCTATCTGCCTCGATTACTTCGACGACCCTGTCATTTTAAAATGCGGCCACAATTTCTGCCGCATGTGCATTTTGATGCACTGGGAGGAAAATGGAGGCGATGATGTTGGTTACCAGTGTCCCGAGTGCAGGATGGTGCGTGGTTTGTTTTGATAAACGTTGCTACATCCTGGGTTGCTTAACGTTAGCTAAGTTACAGCTGCTTAAATTCACATAACGGGTTTACATACATTGACGTCATAATCATGGCTCAAACCGACAGTCTAAATAATAACCGTACTTTGCTATGTTGTTAATGTTAGGTCGGTGTGATTACTCTGACCACGTTGATTGAATCACAAGATACAAATCGCCCCGCACGAGCGTTTTCTCAGTGCAGCACCAATACTTTTCTGCCTCGTAACGTTACATGACACTGTGTCCTTTTTTGCAGGTGTTCGCAAAAATGAGTTTCACCAAGAACTACCTGGTAAAGAACTTAGTGGATAAACTGAGCGACTTCGATTACCTGAAGACGTGTAGGCCCTCTGCACCCGCAAAACCCGTGAAAATGGACGGGAAATGTGAGCGACACCACGAGGAACTGAAACTGTACTGCCACACGGACAGAAAGCCCATCTGCGTGGTGTGTCGGGAATCCAGAGCGCACAGGTGAGGCTCTCAGTGGACCCCATATGTTTGTCCCACATTAGGCTTGTCTCAACCTACCGTTACCTAGACATTGAATTGATGGACAGACATGATGTCAGCTCAATCGGTTATAATGCATTGACCACTGTCTGAGGACCAATGCTCTTTGTTGTCAAAGTTTGCAATAAAATGGTCTTCGGAAGTAAACAATACATATTTTTTTATATATATATAGACACCATGATGTTGCTCCTGTACCCGAGGTTGTTGAAGACATGAAGGTTTGTACTAGATTCCTTTTTTCCTCAGAGTTTGTTGGTTTTTGGTAATTATTAGCCTTTCTGTCTCTATCACTCTTTTGTGGTGTCTATTTTTCCTCTCTTCTTGTCCTACTTCCTGTTAATCTTAGTCTAAATGTCTGACTTGGCACTAGAAACCGTTGATGTTGT
Source organism: Pimephales promelas (assembly GCF_988280905.1). NCBI lineage: Eukaryota > Metazoa > Chordata > Actinopteri > Cypriniformes > Leuciscidae > Pimephales > Pimephales promelas. The sequence goes on along the minus strand of NC_142791.1, from coordinate 7,018,052 downwards.
TTCTTGGCCAACCTTGGAGATAGAACAAAGACTAACTATCTGTCTAACTAATGCTGGATGTACACGTGGGGTTTAGCACTTTAAGTGTTTTTATTTAACAAACACAGACAGCCTTTAAATGGCTTGAAGAAGCACTTAGGCAACGTTTACAGTCTTAATGTGAGACAATTGTTAGAACCAGTGTTCGGAACAGGGTGTGAAATGAACACCCGTCACCTGCTTTTTGCACAGCAGCAGGTCATTTTTCTCATCTAGCCACTGTGGCTGATACACAGATGTTTGTGAGCCTGTGAGGAGATTTAATCACAAAGCCAAGATTCTTCAGGCTCAAATTATGAAAGGATGTTCGGAAGAATAATTTTTACCTCTTAGTCAAGACCTTAAATGAATTGAAAGTCTTTGGGATGTGTTGGAATAGACTTTACAGAGTGCTTGACATTGCCAATACAAGATCTTGACCAAACATTGATGCACCTCATGATAGAAATAACATCACATCAAATTTCTGGTCTACTCCAGGACATCACAAAGACTTCATAGGTGCCAATTCATGTGTGAAAATGATTTTCACAAATTGAGCCCTGATGAATCCTGACATTGCCATTATGGAATATGACCATGATGTATCTTCCTACATGGATGTTTAAGAAATGAAAAGCTACACACTTCATCAATTCAGGTTAGAAGAACTGTTGCCAAACATGCTAGAAACAATAATTACCGAAATAATGATCCATTGACTTTTGCCTACGACTTTTTTTCTTTTGACTGGGTAGTGTATTAATAAAATATTATATTGTTAATGTATGTATTTTATTTTTAAACTAACTATCGTTGTATAATTCCACATATTATGGTTAATGTATGTTGTTAACCTATATGTTATTATTTATATATTATTAGTTGGATTACATATTAGAATTTGAATATATTTGGAAAATCAAAATGGCTGATAAAATTGTGCTTTCATCAGTAACTGTGGCTGGTGGGCAAGAAGTTAATTTCTTACACTTTTCTGGAAACTTCCACAAGGAAAGTGTGATGTATTTTCTGTGAATTATCTTTCCCTTTGGATTCTTTGTGACACTCTTCGCTCACAGCCGAAGGTTAAACATGTTTAAACATTTGATGTCTGCAATGCTAAACTCCCTCAAGTCTCGTGTCCAGTTTCGTTATTGGAACTTTCGTATCTTTGCTGATACAGTAAGGTCCATATGTCCACAAAATCCCTCACAGAAATATTTCTCCCATTACTGATTGTACTTGCATAATAATTTGTGCTGTAACACTACCCGTCTAAAGTTTTCTCTCTTATTTAATATGCAGAGTGAGCTCAAGCTAAGACTCATCAAGCTGAACTGGCAGAAATCCATGTGTACTAGAGTAAAGAGCACAGACGAGCAGGCCAGATCTGATGTCAAGGTATGAAAGCCTGATTTGTTCCCACGCTGACTTTGGGCATACAGATGACTCGAAATTGTTGGTTTTATAACCTGTTGAGGATTTATGATCCATGTTGAGGTCCTGATGTCGAATCTCAATTATTTCTCAACAGCTTAAAAAACAAGCCTTGAAGGAGAAGATTCAGGAAGATGTCGGCGCCCTGGTTCAGTTTTTGTTGGATGAGAAGGACGATCTGTTGGAAAGGTTGGAGGCCGAAGCGGTGGCCACTATCGGGCTGATCGATGCCAACCTGAAGCGTGTGGAGAGCGAGGCTGCTAAAGTGGACAAAGCCATCACTGAAATTCAAAATCACCTGAGTGACAGCGCTAACTTTGAGGTGAAGAAATTCAGCAGCTGATATATTAGAAACTAAAATGTCCCTAATCACACACGCACGTTTGTTTATGTGACGCCCATTTACGCCTCCGAGTAAAAACACAATAAGACAAATGTTAATTCTTATCTTTTACAATTGCAACTTTATTTATTGAAAAGGCCTGTTCGCAGCAAGAATGAAAATTATATTAGCTATATAATAACTATATTAGCATCCGAAAAAAATATCATCCAACAGTTGTGTTGTATGCTCCCTTACAGGTTGTGAACTATTCCTTTATGAATTTCTTCTGCTGAACACAAAAGAAGATATTTTGAAGAATGTCAGCAAGCAAACCCTTGTAAATGGACCTCATTGAGTTTCATAGTGGGAAAAAAAATACTATGGAAGTCATTGGGTCCATCAACTGTCTGGTTACCGACATTTATCAAAATGTCTTCCTTTGTGTTCAGCAGAAGACAAAAAACAATTCTGGAAGTGATTCCTGCAATATTGTTCTTCTGTCGTTATCATTTTAGCTGTGGAGGTCTCTATTCTCGTAAAATTGTCCTTGTTATAACTTTATAGCTAGCTATAGTTATTTTTACAAGTATCGTCCTTGCTGTAAACCGACCTTTAGGATTTAGCATTAAGCTTTGTATTAGTAGAAAACCTGTAGTATTTTCGAATTACCATGCTTTCCACCCTCATATCCCCCGAGACGAGAGATTTATGTATTTTTTTTGTCTGGAAAAAAAATCGTTATTTTGCAATTTTCATTGTTTACATGCACACCTTTTGTTTCAATCTAACTGAATTTATTCCATTGGTGAATCTGAGGCCCTGTTTCCATGAGAACGCTCGCGGGTGAAAACGTAAAAATGTGCCTTTCGTTTACACGGCGACAGTGTTTTGGGGGCTTAAAAACGCAAAAAAGTGAAACCACCCGCCAGAGTGGAAATCTTAAAAACGCTCCACCGCCGCGCTCTCGTGTAAACGGTAAAAACGCAAAAGTTTGCTTGACAGTGAAGGTTGTACGCAGGCGCATGGACTTGGTGTTGTTGTAGTATGCACTCCTAGCCGCCTGAAGTGCATACTACATTGAATTTCACACACTTTTGCGTCTCCATTTGCACGCGGATTTCCCACACAAAACGCTCGTCTAAACGCAGAATAAAAAGTGATGACACAACGCCACTTTTGCGTTTTCTCTTCAAAATCGTTTCCGTGTAAACATAGCATGAATGTAGTCTGAGTGTAGTGTCGCTCATCGGTAATCACGCCTCCGGCCTCGCGCCGTTCTCCCGCGGCCCTCACTCGTCCTGCTCGCCATAGCAAACATAATGAATGGCGACTGTAGAGCGCAAAAGCCAAATCCCGGTCATTTTGGGCGATCTCGAAACACATTTTCATGCAGACTCATCACGGAGACTCACTAGACTTGTTGTTTAACTAATGCGCTCTGTTACCGGTAGGCGTGGCCTCCTAGGGCAGCGAAGCAAGTGCATTCTGGGAGTTGTTGTCGTTCATCCACATAAGCCAAAAATACATTTTCTGGCTTTTCTCAGGCTAGAAATCTCCAAATTCAAAAATAATTACACATTTCTAATATATAAAAATGACCCATTTTAAATGCACATTAATCTTTCCAGAGGTGAAGTATCCCTTTAAATATGACTACTTGTGAGTAAAACAGTTATGACAGTATATCTCGCTGTGTTTTTATATTGTGCAAATTGCGAGTTTTTTTTTTTAATTGACACTATATCTTCCAGTTCTCACTATGTGACATTATTAACATTTAACTTTTTCCCCCCTCCAGACTATCAGTAATTCATACTTGAGGTATGTAAATCTGTTAATTCCTAAACCTGTTAGCTAAATCTGCCGTGCTAAAAATCAATGTATTAGTGTTTTATCTCTCACAATGTGTTCTTTTTTTCCCTTCACAGCCCGTGCCACGTCAACCTTGGCGTCCAGGCCTCTAACTCCCCTCCAGATTTCTCAGAGTTCACAGGACCCTTTCAGCTCATCATGTGGAAGAAGATGATGCACGTATTACACACAAGTGAGTGCTATTGTTGCGGCCACATTTACCATTGGCAAATTTTTTGTTTCAATCTAACTGAATTTATTCCATTGGTGAATCTGAGGCCCTGTTTACACGAGAACGCTCGCGGGTGAAAACATAAAAATATTTTATCGGATGTGCCTTTCGTTTACACGGCGATGGCGTTTTGGGGGCTTAAAAACGCAAAAAAGTGAAACCACCCTCCAGAGTGGAAATCTTAAAAATGCTCAACAGAAAAATTTTCAACAGAAAAGCTATGTATGTCTGCAGAAAGAAAGCTGCTTGGTTTGAAAATGGCTTCCTTGTGAACGGTGCTTCATGCATTGCAACACTATCAATAGACAATGAACCTTTTGTTTGCCCACAAAATTTTGCCATGTGAGAGATGTGGTGCCAAGTCATATGATTTGTTGCGAGTGTTAAGTTGACATGATGAAACGGCTAACCAGATGTTCCCTGTTTTCCAGTGCCCCAGAATTTGACTCTAGATTTAGACACCGCTCACCCCTCGTTGACCATCAGCGACTTTGACACCAAGGTGGAGGAGGGTCGCGTACGCTCCCAGGAGCCCGACATGCCGCAACGCTTCACTCGTTTTTTCGGGGTGCTAGCAACCGCCCAGTATTCCAGCGGCCAGCACTACTGGGAGGTGGACGTGCGGGACAAGGGGGTCTGGTATCTGGGCGTCACCACTGAGTACAGCAATCGCAAAGGTTTTGTAAACCTCTCGCCCTCCGCTGGCTACTGGAGCCTGTGTCTCCAAGACCGACTGTACGCCAACGAGGAAGACTCGCGCGTGCCCGTGGCGGACTACTGGAACTCCCCTCGTGTCGGCGTCTTCTTGGATTACGACCGGGGCCACGTTACTTTCTTCGACGCCGTCACTATGAAACGCATCTATAACTTTGTCACATACTTTGACGAACCTGTCTCACCCTTCTTCAGCCCGGGGAAAAACGACCCGGGTAGCCGACTACAAATATGTCATTTCTACTGAAAACGAAGCGATGCGTACATGCAGTTCGCAAGAAATAATAATACTAATAAAAAAAAAAAAACGATAAATGCGCCTGTTGTTGCATCAAAGTAAACGTTTCAGGGCATTTTCCTTCCTGGAAGTAGGGAGGAAGTTTGTTTTTAAGCTCTGCTGTGTCTTTGGATTCAGTTGATCTGAATGAATTAGTTGCGTAGAGCTTTGATGCAACATAATCTGAAGGAGTGAGATGAGTTTTTCTTGCTCGTGAATTATGATGTAGCCCCACTGAAATTCAGGTAGAGTGGCATTGCCGGATTTTACGCAAATGTCGACTTTAGCTGCTCTGTGTCGTCTTGTTTTAGACCTCAGTGTTGTCTTTTGTACATCAGTGTAGAGGTGAAAATAAGGACTAAATCAGGCCAAATATGTGAATGCTTGGTATCATTTCATTTTTGGGGGGAAATTATGAATTTTTTTTTTTTTAATCACCATGTATTCTGTGTTATGGCATATAGTGACAGTTTTTTCTCTCTCTATTTTACATTTATTTTCAATGTTTACATATTCTTTTTGTTGCAGTTTTCTTTTTAAGGAATGTATTTGTTTGACAAATAACCATGTTGCATAAAGACTCGTATTGTAATAGCTCAGACTGCAATAGGTGCTATGCAACTTTCAGTTTGTGAGTTTCCGACATTTGCTGCAAGGAACGTCCATTTAATTATGTAAATGAGTTTATCCTGAGGCTTTGTGCTGTTCATGTTATGTCATGTACCTTTCAAATCCATTATATTATTTTGAATCTATTATATTTGTTTAGCAGTAGTTGAATCTTTGCTGTGGGCTGATGGTGTAGAGAGGCTGAGTGTGTTTGCTTTAGTACCGAAACAAGCACAAAGGGACATTTCTGCACCTTTTCATTGAGCTCAGATGGTTTGTTGTTCATGTTGATATTTACTGAGCTAGTTTATATACTAGAACCGCAGCAGTCATGTGTTCAAAATGTCTTTTGAGCTGACTAAGGATCAGGAAAACACTGGAACAGCTCACTTCTGGATTTTAGGATGTTTTGTACATATGCTGTTAACTTGAACATGCTCTCACAACACTCCATGATAAAAGTTAGGATCTAAGTTAACATTTACTACATTGGTAATCATTCTATTTCCTCATAAGAAATGAGTTTAACTTGAAAACTTTGACTCTATATGTTTGGTGTACATATAAATGTGTAATTGGGCTTTCTTTTAATTGCTGATGTAAGAGAACTGTTACAACACATTTGGGCATAACTGCTGGATGGCACCATGAGTACATTTTACTTTTTATGAGATTTAAAACCACTGCAATGTTAAATGTTTTCCTCTACACTACAGTCTTCTAAAAAATAAAATATTACAACAATTGTTTAATTTTAGCATTTCATAGAACCAGCAAGTTCCGTTTTATATCCTTATATAATATTTTTAAAAAGTGAATCATTTTGATTAATGTCTTTAAAGAGACAAAATATTATTTTCAAATGAGTAGGATAGGTTTTATTCCAAACTCGAATATTGTCCAGTGAAATGTACATACGATTGTTTCTTTGCTGTAAACTATTTTTTAAAACCACATTTATTTAATGATCTGTCCAATCCATTTATCATGCAGTGTCCATCCATACCAATGTAAAAATTAGTGTTCACACCACAAGACGATAATGTAATAGATTCTAAGATCCCTGCAGTTGTCAACATGAATGTCACCATGAAATTGACTATTCAAAGTATTATTTTTTTTATATTGCAGTATTTATGATTTATCTGTGTACATCAACATTTTTTTAACCCATTCAGACCCAATGTCGATTACAATGGACATCACATGTCAGCCCTCTTTTTTTAACTTCTGGATCATTTCACCTAGTTTAAAGCCTGCAGTCCATGAGATTGGACGTTTGTCATCCAATCAAATGCCAGTAAAGCTCTGCACGTAGTAATTATATATATATATATATATAAAAAACTCTACATTGAAGAGAAGCATGGCAGCACTTCACTCCAAACACAGAAGCAAGCAACATTTTCTAAAGTGTTTTTACATTTTGTATATATTTTTGCCAGTATTTCATAGTTTGTATGTAAAATAGAAAGATTGAACTTATTAATTAAAGTTAAAAATCGAACGTAGAATTGCACGTTTTAAATCAGGATTTTTTTTAATGTGTCTGTCTAGGTTTGAAAGCTACTGAAGTCACATTTTCAGTGATGCTGATTGAAATTTCTTTTATAAAATATACATATATATATATCTTTTTCATGTGCAGAATATACAGTTCTGAAGTGCTTGAACATATGGCTGATGAAACATCTCAGATGTTCACTTTATGTGGAGTAATGAGGAATATGGAGATGTAAGAAAAATATCCATATTTAAAACTTTATATAGTAAAATAACTTCCAGCCAAAAGAACATATGGATTTGACTTAAATCTAAAGCCCAACTTAAATATGAATATTTTAAATATTTTATATTAATATATATTTTGCACTTTTATGATGGATAGATGCACTTTTATGGACCTTCAAAACAGAAACAACCATTTACAGCCAATATAAAGCTTGGAAGGGCCAGGACATTGTTTAAAATAACTCTGATTGTTTTCTTCTGAGAGAAGAATGTCATATACACCAAGGATGGCTAGAGGCCAGGGTGAATCATGGGCTAATTTAAATTTTTGGGTGAAGTATGCCTTTGAAGGTATAGTTCAACCACAAATTATATTTGTCATCACTTACTCACCCTCATGTTGTTCTTGTTCCAAACCTGTATGAGCTTCATAGCCTACCATTTTTATGTTGGACACCATCCCACCTGCAATCTTTTGAATGGGTTTCGGGTAGTATATTTGATAGACATTTTAATTAAAGTTCCTGTCGTGATAAAACTATTTTACTGCACTCAGGAGGCCCCCTGGGGTCCGTAGCACCAAGCGCCTTCCCAAAATTCCTCCGTCCGTGAACCCACAATTTTTATGGCATTAATGCTATTGCTATGTGGGATCTCAATATCTCAGCTCTGGAAGGGTCTAGAGAGCCTCCATTTTTGCACTCAGGTATAAGTCTCATGGCCCTCTATCAGAATCCAGAGTTTCAAGACGATCAGAGATATAATGTAAAAAAAAAAATTTCATTTTTCATCTGGACGACTGGGACACAAACAATGCAATAATCATACGAATAAGGTTTCTATGTAATAACACAACAAATAGGCGTAAATCTGTGAAAATATCAAGATCCTGCTAAATAAAGCAAAAAAACATAAATGACTGAATTTATTAGCATAAAAAAGCATTCAGAAAATATTATATTAAAAGCAATTTTAGTTCCAGCAGTTGTTAGTTCGCTTCAAATTGTAATATACCAAAATGTGCTAAACAAAAATGCACATTTAACCCCCCTCGCATTTTCACGACTCTTCCCGCCCATTGGGAGTGATTGGCAGCTTCACCGACCAATAACAATGACTTGGATTTCAACTGACCAATCAAAATCTCAAGGGCAGGAAACCGGCGTTTCATGTTTCATAAACAAAACAGATAACATTGTATAACTGACAGTGTCACAACACTTACAAAGTCTCTCAGTTGAAGAGAGGAACTTCTGTGGCATAAATATCAATGAAGATATACCTCCTAAATCTGAGTGCATCGTAAGTAAACTAGACTGGTGACAGTCCAAGATGTTCAGCAGTTGATAGTTTATTGTCATGATGCTTGGAGGTTGATGGTTAACCAGTTTGAGAGGTTTAACCAATTATGTTGGGCTACAATTAGTCTGATTATGTGGACTGATGATTGCCTTTGTTCATCTTGGCTTTGCAGCACACATCCTCGACGCTATGAAGAGACTGTACTTGATCGAGCCGATCGTCGCGATTTACGCGTTTGCCAGTTTTATGGTGTATCCTCTCGTACAGCAGTACGTGTATCGCAGACTGTGGCTGGAGATCACAAACTCATCTTACCCGGTGTCCAACGACACTTCCCGATGCGCCGCCAACAGCAGCAACCACACCAGCCAACAAGAGGTAAGTAGGATCACAATCTGACACACAATTATTAAGATATTTGGATCTTAAGCCACGCTTTAAACGGATGTCATTGCATTATAGCAACATTTCAAATCAAGAGTTGCTAGAGCTTTTCTCATAACTAACATTCTTTAGCAGTTGCTTTTAACTAACTGGTCCCAGGATATTATGGTAACATTTCATTTTAATGTGCCCTTGTTACATTACTATAGTAATAATCCATTGTTATCCTATGACATTCATGGAACCAAAATACAATTTGGTTAAAATAAATGTTAATTTAAATTCCTTATCTGGACATGATATTAATCACAAGCTTGCAGAAAATAAATAAAATGGGACAAAACTTTTTCAAATAACAAAATCTTGTTCTTAAAGAGCAAAATCTTAAAGGAGTAGTTCACTTTAAAAAAACAAAAAAACTTTGCTGATAATTTACTCATTAATTTACTCATAATTTACTACCCCTTTCACTTGATAAGACCCTTATTCATCGCCTGGAATCGTTTAAAGCCGGTTAACTTTTTCAAATAACAAAATCTTGTTCTTCTTAAACAGCAAAATCTTAAAGGAGTAGTTCACTTTTAAAAAAAACTTTGCTGATAATTTACTCATAATTTACTACCCCTTTCACTTGATAAGACCCTTATTCATCGCCTGGAATCGTTTAAAGCCCTTTGAACAGTTTGCAGTTTGCACTGAAACTGTCTTTTGGACCTTGAACCGTTTGGTTACCAGTAAAGTCCATTAAATGGAGAAAAATCCTGAAATGTTTTCATCAAAAACCTTAATTTCTTTTCGACTGAAGAATGAAAGACATGGACATATTGGATGATATGGGGGTGAGTAAATTATCAGCAAAAGTTTTTTTTTAAAGTGAACCACTCCTTTAAGGCTTAGAACTTGCTTTTTCTTCCAAAATACAATAAGATGTTTTTTTTTTGTTTGTTTGTTTGTTTATTTGGCAGAGATTAACACATAGGAAACAAACCGTTGTTGTTCCGATGTAAGTCTCAAAAAATTCTTCAGAAAATCAAAATAATCATTAATATAGGATCAAAAACGCATGCATCAAAAAAATCTACATTTGTCACATAATGACACTTCTGGAAATATTTGAATCAATTTACACTTGGAATAATGAAGCCCATGACACACTAAGTTTAAACTGTCTTGCATCAATGAAACACCTGTGGACAAGTTCAAGAACAAAAAGCCATTCGGTTCATTGCTGAACATTCTGAATCTTAACTGTTGTCCATGGCAACACTGTTTAACAGACCGGAAAACACCCGGGAACTGTTTAATTTCTCTTGCCGTAGAAAGACAGAACCCTAATAAGTTAGTGAATAACTAAATAAGATGTTAACTAATAACTCAAATCAATTTTCATGTCCATTATCACAAAATAAAAAAGTCTTGGTCAACCTGTCAGGGCTTATTTTAGTGTATCCACGTGTTATTGTTTTAAAGAACCGCCTGTTGTAGTATAGTTATGGTCATTGATACCTAAGCACACACATCTGCGTTTCATTTCCTCTTTCTTTTCTTTTTTTTTTTTTATAACTGTTCTTTTTTGTACCAGGAATTGCATCAGATGTCATAAGATACATATGCAGCAACAGAGTTTTGAATGGACGTTGGTTTTATTTTGCGCTTCTTTTTTTTCAGGAGGTGCAGAAAGCAGCTTCTCTGTTCTCTATGTTCAGTGAATTGTCTTCCTTGATCCCCAGTCTCGTAGTGACCCTCCTCCTGGTGGCCTACAGTGATCAGCGCGGGCGAAGGATCACCATTATTATGCCCCTCGTTGGGTCTCTGATCTACACGCTTTCTTTCCTGGCCGTCTCCTTCTTCGAGCTAAACCTGTATCTCCTCATTGGCGCCTCTTTTGTTAGTGCCCTCTTTGGTGGTATCAGCACCATGCTAGGCGGCTGCTTCGCCTACGTGGCCGATTTATGCGCGGACGACAAGCAGAAAACCATTCGCATGGCGGTGGTGGACATGATGATTGGCTTGTTGGCGGGTGTGGCGTCAATCTCCACTGGGTACTTCCTGCATGCGACCGGTTTCAACTGGCCTTTCTTCACGTCAGCCATATTTCAGGTGGTTAACTTGCTATACGCTATCTTCCTCCTGGAGGAAACCAGGGTGATTGACAGCTCAGAGACTGTGGCTTGTTGCCAGGCCCTGAAGAAACTAGCATGTGGTATCTACTGCTTGTTTTCAGGAGAAAGTACTCGAAAAAAATGGGTTCTTGCGCTGCTGATTGTTACGTTTTCCTCCTTATCTTTTGTCAATACCGGGGGTTTGTCCATGACAACACTTTATGAACTCAATAAGCCGCTGTGCTGGACCGAGATCCTCGTGGGCTATGGCTCTGCGGCCAGCACCTCCATTTTCATCACTAGTTTTCTCGGTCTGTACTTGTTCTCTCTCTGCCTGCCTAACACAGCTATCGTCCTCATCGGGATGCTGTCAATCGTTATAAGCATGTTGATGACGGCTTTCGCAAAGACTACGCTTATGATGTTCCTCGGTGAGCATGCACGTTACACTAAAATGTTTTTGGGGTATCTTATAAAATTAATTGATTACAGTACAGTAGTCAACATTTGAAGTAGATCAAAAAACAAGAATGGGTATTGTAACTTTGATGAAAGGTTTTGATCCACTTAAAATGTTGACTACTGTATATATATATATATATATTAATGAATTAATTTGATAGCGCTAATACATATATACGGTATATGTATCTGTGTATATTCCTTTCCCATTATCAATTTGAAAAGCACTAATAATTACTAAATAAAATAGCATAAATAATTAATTAGTAAGTAAATATAAATTTTTTCGGGTTCTACATGAAAATGCTATGATGCCTAATTTCACTTGACTTTACTTTTCAGTGTTTTGGGGGGTTTTTTAGACAAAAAATTTAACATTTTAATATCTATTTTATTTATCGGACTTACTTAACATGACAATAATTTATTGTACTGGCCAGAATTTTTATATAACTACATCCCAGTTTTTTTAGAGCCTTGGTAACAAGCATTTAGAGTCAAGAATGACTAAACCTTCAACAATGAATAAATCGCATAATTACAATTTTATAAGGCATCAGAGTCAAATAAATAATTGTATATGTGTGTGCTGTCTCACAGCGCAATTTTGTTCTTAATATACTGACTGTAAAAGTGGTATATGGTCCACTGCGTTTGTAGTTTTATATTATGGTGAGGATTTATAAAACTAATTAAGAGCAAACAGCAGCTGTTCCTGGATTACAGTGACCTCCCGTATCTTATCACATTTTATGCAATTATTATATGTAGGCTACATTAATCCTAAAGTTTGCTCTGATAACGGTCTGAACACAATTACACTGGTATCTGTACTAAAGTGTTAATTAATTTCATTATCAGATATCATCAGTGATCTGTTCTATATGTTGGACACCTTTTTTTGTTTTGGTAAATTAACTACACATATTAAGCCAATATGACATAAACGTCAATGTGAGCTGTAAATTTGTAGCCATCTAAAACTAGGTAAAAATTCAGTCATTTTGGAGGCCTTGTTTGTTTAGTTTATGTGAGTATTGATGTGTTTGCTTACAGTAAGGATTCCTGCTATGTTTGCCATCATGCCGTTTCCCATCCTGCGTTCGATGATGTCAAAGGTCGTCTCAAAGTTCGAGCAGGGTGAGTGGCTCTCTGAAAAGCACTGTTCCGAATCAAAACTCCTGATTCAGCTTATTCATGCTGCTCATAAAAGCTCTTTTCTGCTCAAGAGATGTGTTTTTGTGTGACTATGCACCGCAAAGGCATTTCAAAGACAAGCCTTCTGTGAATTGCAAATTAATACACTGTGTACATTCTTCCTTTGAAAAGACAATCATGTATTTTCCTTGTTTACCCTCTCAGGAGCGCTCTTTGCCTGTGTGGCTTTTATGGAAAACCTGAGCAGCAACGTGTCCTCTGCGGTTTTTAGCAAAATTTATGCAGAAACTGTAGCATGGTGTCCAGGCTTTGTCTTCCTATTAGGTGCTGGACTCAGTGTCATTCCCATAAGCCTACTGGGGTAAGAGTTGCTCTGAAACATAACCAGTTACTGATCTTTATAGAACGCTGAACCGTCTAAACTGTGCACTTTAAAGGGATAGTTTACTTTGAAATCATTTTGATATTTAGCTAACTCGAGTGCATCCAAGATCTAGGTGTTTTTGTTTCCGCAGTAGTTTCAATTTTGATATTTTTAGGTCAAACCGTTGTTGTGTGTCAGTCATATAATGGAGGTCTATGGTCACCACCTCAAAGATCATGCACAGAGAAGTCCAAATTAAACATGATTTAATGACTCGTAAATGTAAGTACACACTGATGGCCTAAGACACGAAACGAGCGGTTTGTGTGAGAAAACGAACAGTATTTAAATCGTTTTTACCTCTTGTTACCACAGCCACAAAGCGCCCGCGGATCACTTGAACAGGGCTGTGGTTACAAGAGGTAAAAACTATATAGATACCGTTCGTTTTCTCACACAAACCGCTCGTTTGACCTAAAAATTTAAAAATTGAAGCTACTGCAGAAACAAGGGCACGTACTGTACATCTTGGATGCCCTTGAGGTAAGCTAAAAGATATCAAATTAATTTCAAAGTGAACTATCCCTTTAAAATGAGTGCTGATTATGTAGCACTTTGGGTATGAGAAAAGTGTTATTATGTTATTAATGTTAATATATCAAATTCTTTTTTTTTGTAAGACCCAAAGATTACTTGGTTATCCTGTTTCTGGCAGATGCCAGATCTTTTTTAGACACTTATCACTATGTTTGTAAAAAAAATCTGGTAACTTTTTAGTACCAAAATTAAAATTCTACCCAATGCTAATAATAAGCAAATAATTATTTTCACTTTAGGACTGATACTGATCTGTCTGATATTAAAACTCTACGCTTTTATGTAATTCTATAATTTTATCTGAATAAATGAAATATAAAACGCTAAAAACTAAACTCAATCAATTTTAAAGTGCCACTATTATGCTGTTTCGAATATGACCTTTCTTGCTTAGTAAAATATAGCAGTTTGTGAATGTAAAGTGTCTGCCTGTAAAGCTTTGTAGCTGAGGCCTGGAAGAGTTTGGTTTGTGTTTTTATCATGTAGACACGTCACTGTTTTCTATGGTTCACTTCCAAAGAATGATGACTTGCACTGTCTGGAATTCATACTTTCCAGTCACATGACCACAATTAATGCCTGGCGGGCAACAAACGGGTATTTTAAACGGAGAGTCCTGTAGTTCCAGGTCTTTCTACATTTACATTTATTCATTTAGCTGACGCTTTTATCCAAAGCGACTTACAATTCCTTTATATGTCAGAGGTTGCACGCCTCTGGAGCAACTAAGGGTTAAGTGTCTTCTCAGGGACACATTGGTGTCTCACAGTGGATTCGAATCCAGGTCTCTCACACCAAAGGCATGTGTCCTATCCACTGTGCCATCATCACCCCAAAGTGTGGTAGACCTAAGGTATGAGACCTCCAAAACAAAATTAGAAACCTTTAAAATAGCAAAAGGGGGGCACTTTAAATGCTACAAGTGATATAGGCATCACATTATATACAATATGAAAAGGATTTTGAGATTTGCTAAAGATTACATTTGACATTGTTATTAAATTATTAGTGTTTGGATAATCTAAACATGAAAATAGGAAATTGGCAATTAAATATCCAATATAAGCCGATACCAATACATTAAAAATTAGGACTGCTGTACTGTGTATTCCTACTTTTTTTTAAAATTAAATTACAATTACACTCAGTTTTGTTTCGTATGATATGATTTTAGGTCAGGAAAACACCTTGTTGGACCCGTTGGTTATTCTTAACCGTTGGTTCTTCAGTGAACATAGGCTGTAGTTCCTCATTTACATTTCCTCTTTGCCATTTTGCTTCTGCTGCATGCATTTGTTATACATGAGGGCGTGTAGTTAACAATGCTGATTCATTCTGACTCTGTCTCACTCTAGCATCCTTAGGTTTTTCCATCCATTGGATTCTAATGACACTCAAGCACTTTTATCAGAAGATGGGACAGAAGCTTCAGACGACCCATCTGTAGCTTAAATCCAAAGGGAGTTCAAATACCTCAGTCATTCACTTCAAATCCCCTGTGTGTTTATTTACTTTCCTCATACCGACACAGGGAGATAAACTAAGAACTGGATACAACTGAGAACATGTGAAGCCAAAAGTCTGTTATTAGTATTTTCAGCCATAAATATGTTTTTTTTTTTTTTTTTCGTGAAATGCAGTATATGATAATAGTGGTTTTAGGGAAGATCACAAAAGAAGGGAACATAATTTTATATTTCTAAAAGGGAATATATTTAATAATAGTAATTTCAGTTTACATTTCTAAACGGAAACATTAGCAGCTTGCAAGGCTGCAACAAAATGGGATTGAAGTTTAAGGTACGCTAAGTTAAATTTTAAGGTACTGTGTCATCTGCAAACAACAATCAATGCATATTAACTGTGAAAGGCTTCTATAAATGTTTAAATCTATGCAATGAAGATAAGTCCAATCACAATTCAGGATGCAAATAGATGTAAGAAAGAAGACCAGTCAAATTTAGTATGCAAATATGCCAATGAAACCATCACTTGCAATATTCTTTAAAGAAATGTAAGATTAAATGTCGAAAATCAAGGTTATTCTGAATTCATTAGTTGTATGTACTACTGAATTAATTGCAGACGTGTATTACTTAGAAGAAATATCAGTACATGGCTGCCTTACAAGTATAGTAATTATCTAAAGTTTGGACTGATGTGCAATACGTTCTTATTCTGTTTAGAGTAAAAGATTTATACATTTTTATAAGACACAATTTCAGATTTTTCTTTCTTTTTTTTTTGTTATCTCTGCTTTTTAAAGTGTGGCAGGTTTTCAATAGTGTCACACTGGTCTCAGATTGAGTCGTGAGCAATTCAGTCTGGCTCTGATCTACCATTCACCTTTTATGGGCCTGTTGTCCTGTGTGATGTGGTGTGGTGCTAAATTGATGTGTTCTAGATAACATTCTATACTCCAAAAAACAAATCGATTGGTGTAGATCTGTTTACTTTGTTTGGATGCTTTGCAGTGGAAAAAAAAAAGATTTTTGAGGACTGGGTAGATTGATTTTTGTACGTATACCCCATACTTGTGCTCCTACGCACTGAAACCATACGCAATTGGAAAGCATACTGAACTATTACTACTAAAACAAACCAGTCCACCTCATCTATTTATACAAACATGCTCAAACCCTACTATGGAAACAAAGTTTTTTATATAATAAAATAAAATTGCTATAAATCAAATGGCTTCTGCTTTGAGTTTGTCTATCAATTTTACAGGCTTTCACAGGCCCAGTGATGTGTTATTAGCAACATACTAATGCTTTTCAGGTTAAAAGGTGATAGAAATTATTCTTATTGTTATGATCAGCTAATTAATTTGCTAATTTAGTGTCTGTCTGCCAAATTAATTCAAATAAATTAACTAGAAAATGCTGTTTAGGAGTCCAAAATCTCTGCATGTACACCACTATTGTCTTAATTTAACATTTTTGTTGAAATAATGTTTGTTTTATTGAACATTTTCTGTGCGCTTCGTGTCCTGAAGGTGGCAGTATAGATACATATATAAAAACGGCAGACGGAATGTAGACTATATTGCTGCCTTTTTATTTACATGAAACTACTTTTAGTTTTATTTACATAATTTTTCTATGGCAGAAATAGTCAGAGTAGTATGTGGTTCCGAATTCAGCATTTATATGTCTAAGCAAAGTTTGAATTTTTATTGATTGGTTGTTTTAGGTCATTAAAAAAAGACTTTTATTTAGCATACACTCATGATAGGCTATACGATTTCTTTGTTGACAAAACATTTTTTTTTAAATATTAAAAAAAAAATCGATTTTTAAGCAAAAAGTAACAGTGGAATATATGATGCAATACATTTTTGTTCTGGGAAAAACAAACAGTGTGAATACACAATGGAAATTTGAAGTGCCCAAAAGTGGTGATCAAAACCACAACCTTTCCAAAGAGAAATAGTGTGATCCTGTGTATAAATGCAGAAATCCACTGACGTCTGTCCTGCCACACCTCCCCATGGGTTTGATTTCCAAGCCCCCTCATGATGAGAGGTCATAGATCTGCAGATCTTCATAATTGTGCAGTCAGAGTGTCTGCCGGGTGAAAGTATGATAAATCTGAAGTGGAGGGGTGGTGGGCTTCTCTGGTTTCCAAACTGAGACTCAACATGATCTACCTTACCACAGACTGCCATCTCCCCCTCACCCTATTTATTTCCCTCTCTCATTTCTCTCTTTTAATATGTGTACTGTGTACTCTCCTTTCTATGAATTCTCACCATCCATATACAGACACGTTTTATTTGATCTTTATTCAGATGCACACACACACATACACATCCCTGATTCACAACCCCCTGCACTTCTTGGCTGGCTTAGCCAGATAACACTCGCACCCACACGCCACCCAGGGATGAAAAGCATCCAGGCTCCTAACAAACAGTTGGACCCTTCCCTTAACGGACACATCTGGGGCTTGTTGGACACAGATGTTTCTGCAGGCCCACGCCCCACAACAGGGGTTAGGCACAAGCTTGTGTCACATAAGGTAATGTGAACACTTTTTGCAAGCACTGCAACATACACTTAAATTGACAGTTCACCCCGAAATGAAAATTCACCCTCACACTTAAAACTCACATTGTTTCAAAACTTGACTCTCTTCTGTAGAACATAAAAGAAGATATTTTAAGATTTTTTTGTTTCTGTTGTCCTTACAATTGAAATCAGTTGTCACCAAAACTGTGGTTAAATGATGACAAAATTTTAATTTTTCCTACAAACTATCCCTTTTATAAAACAGTGGACGAAGGGCAAATAAGCTCCAAATTATAAGCTCCAGATCTCAAACTCTAAACCTACCCTTAAAATCAGCAACGCACTGGCTTGCTTATATGTTAGAGAGAATGTATTTTAACATAAAAAGAAATAACTAATTATCAACTCAGGCTCAAGTAGAAGTCAAGAGGGGCTGAGTCTCAAAGAAGATAGACTGATATTCTCCAGTGGTGCGTGTGTGGAGCTAGTAGTCAGTGGAACTATATTGGATTCTGGCAGCCGCATCTGTCTTGGACACTTCACATGCTGTGCTGCTGGCCAAAGGATTAAGTGTAAATACATATTCTGAGTAATGACTAGATAACTGCCATAGCGTGTTTGCAGTATTTTACTATTGTGATTTATATCTTGCCATTGGCTGGGTTCATCTACTACATCTAGATCAGAACCAGGACAGCTATGAGAGTATGAGAAATTCTTCTCTGCTATCAGAGGCCGTCATGAAAAGAGCATTTAAAACGTAATAAGTACTAATGTTGTAAATGTATTTTTCATGTATGTTTTATGACGTTATTTTCGATTTGATCAAGAACGTAAACTTGCCAACGCTGTTTGGTAGCCAGTCATTTGCTATTGTTGCTAGTCAGATGCTATTGTGTAAAACAAACGTGTATAAAGTTAAAAAAATGTAGCAAATTTTCATTCAGAAACGTTTAGTAGGAGCCGTGTGTGGTGAGGTTCTGTTTGACTCTCTTCATCGCGGCTTTAGTTTCTCGGTCTGATTCTGCCTCAAACTGATACAACAGTTCGATATTTACATCTGGACCGAAGCTAATGACATGCACATTTCGCCCGTAATGGTAATGGGCGTTAACCTTCCGGACAATGTGAGCGACAGTTTAGCCAATCACAACACACCGGTCTAAACTAACCAATCTGAGACCACTGCCTGTTTCTGAGCGAGTGCTTTTTTCATTACTCAGGAAGTCGACCGGTCGTTCGAGGACAGAAGAGAGCACGGCTGACAAAAAAGGTGAAGTTTATGAAAAATAAGACTTAAAAAAAAATAAAAACCACGAATACATGTTATATTGCACCCCAAAGGTGAAGTTTACGAAAAATAAGACTATTAAAAAAAGAAAAAAACACGAATGTTATATTGCACCCCATAAACACAATCATGCAAAGAAAAAAAGCAGTCACTTCAGCAGATCGTCTTGACCATGCCTAAATGCATAGAGTTACTGTCATGTGATTAGATATGATCATCTAATTAGATAGACATTAATGAGCAGTTGCATACGTGTACCTAAGAAAGTGGCTGGTGAGTATACTGTATATTGGCATTGTTGCCAGTTTCTCAGTCTTTTACCCTTTTGTTTCCCTTTAACTGAAAGGTCAAAACGTTATGTTTTAGCTCTCCTGTCGCTATACTCTTTGCTCTCCCCATGTAATTTCTTACAGGCTTGTTTGTATTTAGCTGACGCTCTAGCAGTGGGTGAATGCTTTGTGCCTCACCCATAATTACAATGTTTCAATGCCCTGCAGCTTTGCTCTGTGGGAGGGTGAGCTTCACTTACTGTAGCTCACTATATCACTGCAAAGACAGAGAGGATACTACGTCTGTGTCTAATAATTGTGTAATTGTGTGTCCTCAGTATACATCTGTTGCATGTAGCTAACAATTTCTCTTTCTTAATGACAAGATACTGTAATTTTGTATAATATTAGTTAAACAAAGCGCTTATACGACCATTGTGACATTGAAGATTGAGCATTTAGCGTTGATCATAGGAATAATTATAGCACTTTTAAAAATATTAAAACCAAAAATTGTAATAATATTTCACAATAATATTGTTTTACTGCATTTTCGACTTCTAAATATTAAGATACTTCTTTCAAAATCATTCAAAAAATTTGGGAAAAAAAAATTGGAACAACATGACGGTAAGGAGTAAATAATGAGAGACAATTTCCATTTAAGGACGAACTGTCCCTTAACCTAACCATTTTGTCCAGATTTTATTTATGCAGCTCATGTTTCAATGCCAGCAATAAGCTCACCATGAAAACCAGCACCATCTCACATTGCCAGGATATGTGGAGGGTCCTGTTCCTTGCTTCTGTCTTCCATCTCCTCTCTAACCACATTGGTGTTACAAATTGACAGACTATTTATTTTCAATCTCAAATATAGATCAGCACTCTACGTTTCAAAACCACAGTGCCCGGTCCACCATTGGCCCGGCTGTCTCTACCACTCAATCCCAATCTGAGGAATCTCAAGGCCAGCCCACCTCTGCCGTTCTGCCCCAGGAGGAGTGAGTCTCATGTCATGTGAACCTCAGGTCAGTCCAAGCACAGCTGCTTCATCTCCTCTGACAGGCGACATTGTTCTTGCAATCTAGTCCTTTTTATAACGCAGAGGAGGAAACCATCCTTCCGTGTTTTGAGAGCATGACTTTTCTTGATGTCTCAGTTGTGGTTTATATTTAGGAGACTGATGAAATCATTTTTATGCACTCTGTGCAAAAAGACATCAATTTCAATTTGAATCATAAGCAATGCAGAGGTGCAGGATGGAATAGCAAGCAGTAGAAAACAATGACAAATTATGTCTGTGCTTTATTTAGGTGAACGTGATTTCACCAAGAACAACATTACTCAGTTACACTCAATGACGCTTATCTACTTTACATTGCTGATTATGTGCAGTATATTTAGATCTGCAATATTATGATTCACAGCACTCTTCATGCACAACAGTCATGAAAAGGTTAGTGTGTCAATCAATAAATATTTAATTCCCATCCCGTCTGTGGGACCCTTCATGCTACGTGCCATGAATTCTTGCTGCATCCATACAGTTCAATTCATGCTCAGGCGCAGGGCATTTCATTGTCTATTGATTGCATATATATATATATATATATATATATATATATATATATTGCATATACAATATATATATATATATATATATATATATATATATGAAACAAGAAGTCATATTGAACAAGTATACATATATTATCATCTTATAGCAAATATTACTGGCCGATACTAAAGTTCTATACTATTTTGTCTAAGTAAAATAAAAAATACAACACAAACTATATCTTTTAAATACTACAAGTGAATTAGAAAGCACACACAAAATAATTTTTTTTTTATTAACTTTGCCACTATTCAAAAGTTTGTTTGCTAGAAAAATTCTTCTTTTCAAGATAATTCAGTTTTTCTTTACTGCACCAATGGTGTTCCTTGAAGAACATATAGTTGTGTTTTTCATCATCTTTTATCACAATTTCATTGCATAGGCATATTGGCCAAAAATTGCCCTGTTGTCATAAACTTTTGGATCCGTTCAACCCCTGACACTCTCTCCCTCCCATCCTCCATAGATCTAATGTGTAAGACATTTTAAACCATGTAAAGTCTGTTTTGCCTATTACCAAGGAATTCTACTGGAATAATGTCATCATAACTTTAGTTCCAGGACTAATTACTGTACATGATGATGAATAGTCAGGTTTTAGTGAAGCAGCTGACTGTAAACAGACAAGATAAGGGCATTACTCCTATAAAAGCATTATCACACTGCAAAATCCTCCCTAAACATATTTCTGATGGCTCCACTGTCTTAGTCCCACCACCCCACGCTCTGATTTGCACAAACTTTGATGTGTAACAATAACAGGTGTTATTACTTGATTATGAAAGAATGTATAAGAGCTTGTGTGATAGACTGTTTAAAAATCTTTTCTACGTTCTTTTGAAACCCACTCTGGCTTTTCTTGTTTTGAGGATGGTTAACCTTACCTAAACCTCTTCAACAGCTGTCTGAGTCACTTCCTACAGTACATCGGACAAACTCCAAGGATGTGTCAGCCTCTGTATAAAGATTGTCTTTGAGTGAAACAAAGGAGTTACCGCTTTGATATCTGATATATTGCACAGCAGAAGAATTTGTCCCCCGCCCTTTAGTTACCAGCGTTTCGCTTTATATTTTATTCCTGCTGGTGTGTTGAAGAAATGTGACGAGGAGAGAAATGTTAAATGATGAGATTTGCTTCCTCCGCCTCGCTAAACTAAAAGTCACGCATAAAGAACGGAAATGTTTTGCTTGTGTTCAACATGTGGACTGGACTCATATGGCACACATGCTTTGTCGAAACATATGCCACCTACAAAACTGCCAGATTGGACCCTTTTAAAATATCAATATGCACTGTAATGTCAAACTCAGATGAGAAAACTTTATTCATCATAACTTATACAAAGGAGAGAAAATGATTAAAATAAAGAACTAAATTGCTTGACTGAGCAATTCTTTAGAAATGTTGGCCCCATATTGATTGCAGTTGATGGAGATTTGTGGGATGCACATCCAGGACACGAAGCTCCCGTTCCACCACATCCCAAAGTTGCTCTATTGAGTTGAGATCTGGCGATTGTGGGGGCCATTTTAGTACAGTGAACTCATTGTCATGTTCGAGAAACCAATTTGAAATGATTTGAGCTTTGTGACATGGTGCTTTGTCCTGTTGGAAGTAGCCATCAGAGGATGGGTACATGGTGGCCATAAAGGGATGGACATGGTCAGAAACAATGCTCAGGTAGGCCGTGGCATTTAAACGATGCCCAATTGGCACTAATGGGCCTAAAGTGTGCCAAGAAAACATCCCCCACACCATTACACCACCACCACCAGCCTGCACAGTGGTGACAAGGCATGATTGATCCATGTCCTCATTCGGTTTACGCCAAATTCTGACTCTACCATCTGAATGTCTCAACAGAAATCGAGACTCATCAGACCAGGCAACATTTTTCCAGTCTTCAACTGTCCAATTTTGGTGAACTCTTGCAAATTTGACAGTTCCAACATGGCGGATGACTTAGCGACCCATTGAAATAGAGTCAATGTATGTATATCTATGGTTCCAACCTTGTAACTTTGCAATGCTATTTGCAAGTTTTATTTGATCTATGCTTTCGGGATATGATGAATCGTTGAACGATGTTGGTAATGACTGAACTTGTGACCAGTTGGCAGATTTGTTCAACTGTCCATGATCACAATAAATACTTTTCCCAGTATAATTCATTCCTATTCACAATAATTTAAGCCACAATCTAAAGCCACAAATATGAAGTCTATGTTTTCCTATGCTGCCACTTTCTGAAAGATGATGCAATTGAGGAACTAGCATTTGTCAAATTAATATTTGTGCTTTATTGTCTCAGATACATTGTTTCTATAATGTTATTTAATACAAACAATCAGTGTTGTGCACTCGAGACTCGGTCTCGGACTCAGTCTCGAGTCCATATTTTAATGGACTCGGTCTTGTCATGGACTCGTGTGCATTTTAACTCGGAATTGACTCGTACTCGAACATATTGGGAGTTGGGATTCGGACTTATTCCCGAGTCCACTCGAGTCCCATTCAAAATATGTCATGATTATTACTGTATGTTAATATTTCTTTAAATTGTTGTTTGATTGAAACGTCCAATGATTGCTGACTTTCTTGTGCGCAACTGCGCATGACTTGAGACTATAATGTTCGCGGCACGCAAATGCAGCAGGACCCAGGTCAGATGTGATGTGGAGCTTCTAGCTCAACTATGTATCGAAAATGTCTGCCTTATCATCCATAATTCAGTTTGCATATTAGAGCCACACAGAATTCGTGTACAGTAATGTTCTATGAAAGAGCACTTACTGATTGTAATAATTGTAAGTAATAATCATAATAAAATTCCCTACACCACTATATGGCCTTTTTACCATTGCAGTGTACATGATTCCATGGTATATTTGGTTTACTGTTTGAGTATGGTGCCAATTTTATTGTTACCACCAAATATTTTACATATTCTTGAAGATATCTTTAAGTCTGGTTTGAGACCCAACCTTAGGTTATCCAACCTCTATGGTCTCGGTCTCGACTCGGACTCGACCCTCTATGGTCTCGGTCTCGACTCGTACTCGAGTGAGCTGGTCTCGACTACAACACTCTCAATTAAATAAAATAAAAAAGGAGATATTAAGCTACAAAATGTTTTAATGGCGATGTCTACTGTAATCAAATCAAAATTTACCACAATGTTCACGTAATTATAATATTAATTCAGTATTATTAGAATTGTCCTCGCTTAAAAGTTTTTTCTGCAACTGCTTGTATTTCCGATAAACAAGTCCCCAGTCTTATATTTCTTATTTATGTTGGTAAACGTGGAGGAAGAGTTCGATGGTAAACTTTGTGGATGCTTAGTTTCCTGTTGTTTATAGTAGCCAGGCCAGGCTCAATAGAAAATCACCACTCAAACCACACATCCATCTAATTTCGGATGAATATGGGTGGATCTAACAAAGACATGGATTGCGTGATGCTTTCATATACGCCTTTCCTCCATGTGATGTGTTTTCATTGCCTGACAATCAGTCCTGTGGCCTAAACGGCTGTCTCACAAGCGCAAACCAAACAATGCGCCCCGCTCAGAAAATCCCTGCACCGCAGCAGGGCACTGGAGATGTTTCCTGCTCTTCCAGAGCGACTGTGGCCACATCATCAATGCCAACTTGCCGTTTCGGTACTGTGGGGTTTGACCGAGACAAACTCAGTTCCACATCGCCAAAGTGTTGTGGTTTCTGATGGCCCTCCATTCCTGATACTGTTCCTGGTTCCACCCAAAGTGGAAAACTATCAACCACACCCTGAATTGACCCAGCACGGCATCATGGGAACCACCCTGGTGCACATGGCCCCACTTCCGGAAATGCCTCCCAAACACACTCGCACAGATATTAATAACTTTTACCCGTTTTCCTGGTGTCAGAGGAGCGAGATGTTCCCTCTCAAACACGTTTCCTCCTTTCCAAGATGCCAGAATTCTCCCCCCTCCTTTGTTGCCTCCTGTCTCCGTCTGTGGTTTCCTTCCAGTAGTGCAATAATAATAAGCTCAGCATTTCCCTTGATGCACCTGGAGCTCAACTGTTTTACTGACATGCTCTGCAGGATGGGCTTATACGAATAAAAGAAGAATTACACAGGTGGCGATTACTTTAGGCTGTCCAGTCAGCCAAATCCTTTTGCGTTTTGATGTATTTATTGGTGTTCGTGTGAATCTATCATGTCAGCATGAACCGAGCACTCAATCACAAAGGACCATATCAGGAGCAGATGAGGTTTTCATCTCACCATCAGCCTCCGTTTGATGTTTATCGGACAGCTGTGAGTGAAGACACCTTGACCTCTGGCCAGATCCCTCTCTGGGTTTTGGCAGTTCATTCTAATAGAGAAGTGAATAAATATTGACACTTGCTGTGAATTCCAGGGGTTCCCTAACTGATGTAATTTTAACACTATAAGAATAACACTCGATTCATTAGTTTTTCTTTATTTTGGCATCATGTTTTCAGTGTAGGACGCAATGACTCTAATGGTATATTGGCTTTGATGTGATCTATAATGGTTCTAAAATGATTACGCTATCATTTTTCTAGAAAGATTATGTTTCTATTTTGCTGATAACATTCAAATAGATTGTCTTTGTATAACAGTTTCTTACAGGGTTGTGTGCCATTGAGATTTGAATTAAGAATGCTTTGTATATATATTTTTTGAAATATAAATCAAGTTTTCAAACATTATTTAGAATTTCAATTTGAATGTATATAAGAAGTAGAATTTCAAAATGAATTTAAATTCAAGGAAATACATATCCACTGTAAAAAAATATTGTTGGTTTAACATAAAAAAAGAGGTAACCTTTGCCTTAAAATTTTAAGTTCATTGAAATGGAAAAATTGAGTTAATACAATGAAGGAGATTGATTTGACCATGAGAAACTCAAAATATTATGTTATCTGAACTACATAAATTATTTAAGTTAATTTGACTAAAAGAAAAAAAGTTGTGATTAAAAATCATGAACATATTTTTTTTTTTACAGTGAGGAAAAAAAAAAGCTAAAAAGTAAAAAAAAAAAAATCCTTGACCTTGGATGGATGGATGGATAGATACTTCCCAGTGTTTCCCATTTCCCAGAATGCGACTGTTTGAAATTTGTCCCAGAACAAAAAAGCACACACACTGTAAACAAATATATGATCAATAATTTATAACAATGTGTGTTTTTACATTGCTTTAACAATGTTATTTAAGCAATTTTCATTTTTTTTAATACATGTTATACAAGATTCAATTTAATGCAATTTAAGTTGAAATGATTTAAACATCCAAGTTGATTGTACTTAAAAATATAAGGCAGCAACTTTTTTTTACAGTGTCTAAGCTCATCAGGAACAATATTCTCACAAATAATGGAAAATAGTGTAATATTAAAGCCTCATTCAGATATTAAAATAAAACAATATGTAATGTTCCTACTTGTACCAATTTGTTGGCAGGACTAAACGCAAAACGTGTCAAACCTTTTTAACAAGTCCCAAACTGACAAGGGACCCATGTGATCGGCAGTGCGTGCCTCTGCCAAAACGACAAATACAAGAGAAGAGGAAGGGTGGGCTTTGAACAAAGAGAGAAAATAAACTTACTCTGGACAACAATAGCGGAATATTTTTACATTTTGGTCTTTGCTTAATAACACATGAAAAGCATGTACAAAGGTTGAAGTGTTTCTTGATTCTTTTCTGAAATGGTATTGTTGACATTTTTCTTTTTTGTCTGGCTAGATGTCGCATTCTTTCCTTGCACTGAAACTCACGGTCTCAAAATGGGTTTCACAGTAAAATCTGTCAATTAGAAGTGAAGCCTTCACAGTTTACTGACTTTATGCAGC
Source organism: Pimephales promelas (assembly GCF_988280905.1). NCBI lineage: Eukaryota > Metazoa > Chordata > Actinopteri > Cypriniformes > Leuciscidae > Pimephales > Pimephales promelas. Next base: position 6,991,416 of record NC_142791.1, on the reverse strand, counting down.
CATGTTTTGGTGTGTGCAGTGTCCCAAAATATTTTCATCTGATATTTTTAGTTTGTCAGCATGAGTGCGTAACCCAGGAGTGGTCAGCTTCTGATGTGTTCATGGCCTGTCGCTGTATTTAGAGTGAAAACACCATACAGCATTTTACCAGATCATCGCACACTATCCCCACTGCAAATTAGAGCCTGTGTGCTGTGCCCTGGCTTTTTAAACTTTCTTTCTCCGGTGCTGTTAAACGGAAACATGTGGCAAATCCATATACAAACACAGTGCACATGCAAACTCATGCATGCACACAAATGAAGTCTCATGATTGCATAAACAGAGACACAAACATCATGCTGTAATGAGTACAATCTTTTATTTTTCTTGTTAAATATGGATCCTGCTGGATGTGGATGCAATTTCTGTCATATCAAAGATTTGGAAAGATGCCAGAGAGTTGCTCTGAAATGAAATCCCAAATTTTCCAAAGAGGTAACGGTGCACAGCCACCCACTCTGAAGTGTTAATCAATTTTAATGCTTGCCTGCTGCATTTTATGTCAATTAACAGTTGCCCTAGGGAAATATAAATCATTACTCTGAAGTATGATTGAACATACATGTCATATAGCCTACATCTAACTTGAGGGTGAGTAAATCATGGGTTAAGTTTCATTTTTCGGTGAACTAGATTTTAAAGGGCACCAATGTTACAGGTTGGACTGTTTATGTAAATATTTTAAAGTGAAGTTGATTGGAGACATGAATTTGTCAGGTGCTTCAAATTATTATTTTTTAAAGCAATTCTTAGGTGATCATTATGAATTGGGGTATATCGATGCATGGAAAATCATGTCGCATGAAAGTTGATAAACATTTTAAGTTAAATATTTAGTACTGTTTCATGAGAATATAAAATCCACCAAACTACACGCACTCTAAAAATGCTGGGTTGTTTTAACCCCAATTTTGGGTAAAATATGGACAAACTCATCCATTGGGTTACATTTTTAAATTACATTTTTAACCCAATGGCTGGGTTTGTCCATATTTTACCCAAAATTGGGTTAAAACAACCCAGCATTTTTTAGAGTGCAGGAATAACCTAAATGTGTGCACAAGTTGCACACACAAAACTTCTATGGTACTTGTTATTGTTCTTTTTTGACATTAGGGAGATTAAAGGAGTAGTTCACTTAAAAAAAACAAACTTTTGCTGATAATTTACTCACCCCCATGTCATCCAAGATATCCACGTCTTTCTTTCTTCAGTCGAAAAGAAATTGAAGTTTTTGATGAAAACATTCAAGGATTTTCTCCATATAATGGGCTTCAATGGGAACCAAACGGTTCAAGGTCCAAATGAGAGTTTCAGTGCAGCAAAGGGCTTTAAACAACACCAGACGATGAATAAGCATCTTATCTAGGACCCTTCAAGTCATGACTCGAAAAAAGATTTGTTCATTTTGATGAACGAATTAGAACAGGAGAGTCACAGACGCTCATCACAGAACAGAGCAAGGCGAGTATTTGTGCTTATAAAACTTGAACTTTTATTTATTTTTGAAATGACCGATCATTTTGCTAGATAAGACCCTTATTCGTCATCTGGTGTCGTTTAAAGCCCTTTGAAGATGCACTGAAACTGTCATTTGGACCTTTAACCGTTTGGTTCCCATTGAAGTCCATTATATGGCGAAAATCCTGGAATGTTTTCATCAAAAACCTTAATTTCTTTTCGACTGAAGAAAGAAAGACGTGGACTTATAATAACGGGCAAATTAGCATAAAACAAAAAACTTAATTTTTAATTGTCTTATAAGTCAATTCTCAGTAACACTATTGCTCAGTAACCCTAGTAAAATGCAATGCATATGTGAAAGTGAAGAAAATACGATATTCCTCTAATGAGGCTGCAAAAAACCACCGTAAAATGACGTCTGGGATAAAGTAGGTGCTAATGACAATGGAAAGGTCACCTGGTCCAATTAATGTGCTTTTATGGGGCTGAGTGAGGCTTCTTTTACTATGATGTTATACAGTCTTTGAGTGTGTGCGATCTCATTTGCTGGTGTGCTAAAGGAACACCTTCAGTTCTGCCAGACTGAAGTTCACTCGTTCTTCAGAATCAAAGGACTCGGTTTTGGCAAGGTGGCTGCGCTCCCTACTGTGTGCTGGTTCTTTAGTCCTCTCACTCGAGCTGCAGACAGGCATCAATCAAACCTCAGCCCGGGGCTCTTGCCATGAGCGAGAGAGAGACCGAAAGAGAAAGCGAGAGGAAGAATGAGAGATGTGGGAGAGAGTATAGCGCAGAGGTGATTGAGAGCTGGCTTTCCTCACAAGCTTTTCTGGCATCTCAGGCGAAACACTCTCAGTCATGCCAAGATTCTCCCCATTTCCCATGCTGGTGTCCTTCACAATCTCCTTTTGCAGTCTCCCTCTCTTTCTGTTGGGTACGGGGCCAGGTCAGTGCTCTTGTCAGAGCCAACTCACAAACACTTCATGCAACACTCTGAGTGCCTTTAAAATGTATGCTTTCTGTTGAGTAATTGCAGTTCAGCACATGTTGTGAGGTCATTTAAACCCGTTCAAGGTGTAAATTTGCAGGGGTGCTGTGAATGATTTTACAGTGATGACAGATACTGTATCGTTGTTCAGAACCATTGTAACATCCATTGATAGTTGCTTGCTGTTGTGTTTACTGACCTCTAAATTAGATTAGCAAAATAATTCATTTTAATTAATAAATAAATACAACATTTTTTAATTATGATTTAATTATGAATTGTACACTGTAAAAAAAATATTGATGGTTTAACTTAAAAAAGTAAGTAACCTGGTTGCCTTAAAATTTTAAGTTCATTGAACTGGAAAAAGTGAGTAAATCATTCTTCTTCATTGTATTAAATCATCAGAAACTCAAAGTTATATGTTATCTGAACTAAATAAATTATTTAAGTTGATTTGACAAAAGAAAAAATGTTATGATTACTACACTGTAAAAAATATTGTTGGTTTAACTTAAAAAAGTAAGTAACCTGGGTAGCCTTAAAATTTTATGTTGATTGAACTGGAAAAAGTGAGTTAATACAATGAAGGAGGATTTAATCATCAGAAACTCAAACTAATAAGTTATCTCAACTAAATAAAGTATTATAAAGTTGATTTGACAAAAGAAAATATGTTGTGATAACAAATCTTGAAAATATTTTTTTACAGTGTAAATATGATATAAATATGACAATTTTATTTGCTTTTTGTGTCATACTTATAATTTATGCTATATAATTTTGACTTTTTATACCATAATTATGACTTATCTCATGAAATTGTCTTTTTAACTCTCAGTTATACCAGTTTTCTTAAGCCCGGAACACACCAAGCCAACGGTGGGCCGTCGGGCCAGGCAGTTTTTGTGCGTCAGCCGACTAAGTTTCCTCGGTGTGTTCTGCACGGTTTCGTGCCGTCGGCTGAAATTGGTCCTCGTCTGCTTTGTTTCGGCCATTTCGACATGTTGAATTGGCGTTGGGCCGTCGGTGATGGGCTGTTCAGCTTAGTGAACGAGTCCGTGCACGAGAATAATAGCAAAACAGCGAGCAAAGAAGTCAAAACGGTACAATAAGGCTGTTCATATGTTACGTCATCTTACCTGAATGTTCCTTGGCGAATATATTAATATTAACATGAGCAGAGTGGTATATTGTTAAAGATATTGTTTAGCAGGATTGTGTTAAAACGGTAAGCACTGGGGTGGTGATGGCACAGTGGATAAGACACATGCCTTTGGTGTGAGAGAACCACTGTTCGAATCCACTGTGAGACACCAATGTGTCCCTGAGCAAGACACTTAACCTCTAGTTGCTCCAGAGGCGTGCGACTTCTGACATATATAGCAATTGTAAGTCGCTTTGGATAAAAGGTATCTTTTTTTTATCTAGCGTCTTAAAGGTATGGGACAAACCCGTATGAGGTACGTGACAAACTCAAAAAAGGAGAATTAAAAACAAAGGCAATAGAAGGAAGTGCAAAGCAGTTCATGACAGCCACAAGACAGCCAACTTAATATCTCTAAGTTGACAAATATGTTAAAAAGTGACCGTCAAAAATTCATACCAGTTTTTTAAACATTGTTTGAAGCTAAATGTGACAATGTTGCTGTTATTTGAGATGCATGGCCAATGCATGGATGCACGGATGGATGGTGGAAGGATGACGAGTTTAGTGAAGCGGTTGCGGATGAAATAATAGCCCATCCGCGCATCTCTAATACGTAACCTAAAGTAATTTAACTTAAGGCAGCAACATAGCAAAATGCGAGAAAATGAATGAGTATGAAAACTGTTGGATGCAAGGCACTGTATATATGGCTAAACATGTCCCTAAATTACCGATTAGCTGTGTACTTATGTTTTTTATTTTATTTTAGAGTTATACCATTTACATCAATTACCTCATCAATCCACGTCATTACTTTTAATCTCTCAGAAAACATGATGGCATTAGAGGAGAGATAGACAAATGAAAGGAGTGGAAGGGACCACAGAGAGTCGGATCTAGACACTAAAATGGGAACCACCTGTGGGTCGCTGTGGTAATTTCTCACACTGTACACTGAGATGAAACATGGGATTGATTGCTTAAACTACCCCTCTGAACTTGCAGTCCTTGGGGTGTTTTTATTTTCAACCCAAAATGATCTCAAAATTAAGAGTTTCAACCACAGACACTTTTTAGCAGAGCCAAAATGGATTATCCTTCAGATTTTGGCTCAATACTTGAACGCTTTTTGGCTTCCTCTCTCGGCTGCTTTTCCTGTCCCTCCCTAAAAAATGCAGCCCCCCCACCACAAACAAACGACCACAGAGCCACGCAAACAGATCAAATGCTTATTTTGAGTTTAGTATTCACTTTTTATGTTTTAAGTCAAGTCTATTTTTACAAAATCAATTTCAAAGTTCTTAATAGTTTAAAGGAACAAGTTAAACTCTATTGGTAGCACCTGTGACATCACGGACAATAATTATTTCGTGAGTGAATCTTTTTTTTTTCTTCTTGAATAATTTTTTATTTTATTTTATTTTTATTTATTTTTTTGCGTTATTGAGTGTATCGGATAATAACATTATTTTCCAATCGTGAGATGCAACTTGAGACGCAGTTTGCAGTGCAATGAAAAACAACATAGGTTCTCTAGACCTGTTTCAGTAAGACATTCACAGCATTCAAAGAAAACATGTGAGAAATTTCTCTTAAATGGTAATTTAACAATAGTATTATTTAAGCAACATGCAGTCGATGTAATGATTAGGCTACGTTTCTCTATTAAGAAGACCATAATTAAAGGCCAGATAACTCTGAATGAACATTCTATTAACTTTACTGGAAGAACGTACATCTACTGTACATATTATGAAGCATCTTTAAAGTTCTGTGGTAGATTTGAAATTGCATTCAGAACTGCTTACATGGGGGTTTATACAATGTTAAATGTGGTCTGTGTGAAAGTATGTGGTGTTTTATGCCTTTGTTGTCCCCCACGCACACACCATGGATAAAGGACCAGGTGGGCCAATGTGTGTGTTCTATATTTTATGTCTTGTTGCCACATCATAAGTCTGTGAAACCATGGGACTCATAAAATGGCCACCTTTATGGTTTTTATGGGATCTGTGGTGCATCACCCAAAAAAATCTGAATATTTTTATGCAGAAAATGGAAGTTTTGTGTAATATTTAGAAATATATGAAATTTATTCTGAAATACAAATCATAATAAATGACTGGGTACAGAGGAAATTCGTTTCATACTGGCTTGTGGGTTTAATTCATGTTTCAAGAGTGGATATCATCGTCAGATCCAAGTTTTACATCTCGAACCTTTTATCTGACAGCTGTGAGCCATTACGTTCAAATCAAACATGTCAAAACATTTTTCATTATTTCCAGCACATGAATCCACACAGACACAGAATGGTGCTGTTATTGTTGAAGGGGACATATCATGAAAATTGACTTTGTCTGTGTTTAAGTGCTATAATCGGTTCCGGGGCATCTAGCAACACAGAGAATGTGAAAAGTGACAACCCAGTAACTTTGCTTTGGTAAACCTTTCATTGCAAGCATCATGTCAAAAAATAAGCCAATCAGATTTTGCTCCCCTACTGACATAATATTACCGTCCCTTAATCTGCACGTTTCCACCCAAGGGGCTACCGTTTGGTTTACAACAGTGTAACCAGTTCGTAACGCAATGGCAAAAGTTATGCAAACTGTTCTCTCGCTGGCTACACAGACGAGCACAGAACACTATTTAGAGTCTTAGCCAACCTCTGATGACACGAGAGTAGTGGATTCATTTTATTTTCAACGGAAATCTACCAGAAAAGATGAATCAATGTAACTAGAAACTAGATAAATGCAGGGCTGCCAGCTAACGTTTAAGCTATAGAACCACATTACGCAAGTAAAGGTCCTTGCACAGTACGAAATTCGCGTCCGAAATATTTAAATATTCACGTTAAAAAATAAATACCATCTCACGTTGTGTCAATCACGCTTGCACACTGCCTCCAAAACTTTCGTTCGTAATAAAAAAAAAATCGGATCAGGTTCGATTTGCTGCGTTTTTTTCCGCATCCGCATCCGCATTTTGACGTTCAGAAAAAACGCTTATGAAAATTTCAGACTTTAAGGCCATTGCATACTGAGTCCGAAAATTCGCGTCCGAAATTTCCGCACGTTCGCATTATGTCAATTACGCTGGCACACTGCCTCCGAAACTTTTGTCCGTCATAAAAAAAATCAAATCGGATTCGATTTTCAACGTTTTTCGCATCCATAGCAAGCAGTTTGAGTGGAGTTTGAATGGTGTTTTGACAATTCAGAGCCATTGAATCATGAATACGAAAGAACGCATACGAAAATTTCGGACTACTCGTAATTTTTTTGTGCTGTTTTTGCAAAATTCTGTGAAATGCTTTGTAAGGTGTTGAAAGTAGTAAACCAAAATAGTACTATTCTTAGTAGCTTGACCTAATATTTAATAAATTAACATGCAGAGGGTAGGAGATGTGTAAAACTTTGTGAATGATATGCGTTATATGTCCTTACATTAATTTTATCATTATAACATTACAGAAACAACATTACTGAACATCCAGATGCATGGATGAGGAAAGTTCTGCACAGCCCCGTTTATCCATATGCTGCCCATATTTAATTACACAGCGTGTTAATATAAAGCACAACTTCCTCATTCCATGTTTCTAACACTTTTCTTTCTTTCTTTCTTTTCTTTTTGTTCAATGCTCCTTTCACAGAGGGAGAGAAAATGAAGAGATTCGGAGCTGCAGGTGATCTTTGTGAGTTGTTAGGTGACCTACACAACTTTAGCAGAACGTCAGGTCAGTTCAAGGTAACGTGGTGAATGTCCTTCACACCTGCTATGATGAAAACCACAACCATCCAATCAATTCATGTCCCGTCCTACTTTTTTTTTGTTTTGTTCAAGAAGCCGTTTCTCTGGGATAGATGAAAATATGAATAGGGAAGAAGAAAAGACTATCGCAACTTCCCTGCCAATTTTAAAGCAGACAACCATTTCAAAATTCAAATTTTAGGTATGAATTTTCAGAGGTCATTTCTGTTATTTTTTCATTTATGAAACAACTTAAAACTGCTATACTAATTTTCTTCTGGGTTTTAGATCTGCAAAATGCACAAAATTAGGCTTTTCAATCACTTTCAGTGGACCTCTGTCTTTCACTAAGTGACAGACGGACACCAGATGTTAGAAACCCCCATCTATGGAGTTGATAATGCTGTGAATATTATTTAAAAGGAAGGATATTTTAACACAGATTATTTGTTCTTCTTTCACTGCAAGAGGCATCTGGTGCTTAGAAATGAATCAGGATTGATCTTGCATGTTGACCGCATTAAATAATTCAGCTTGCTGCTCTTTGCTCACAATGAGAAATATTCAAGAGTATCTCATAGTGTTTGTATTGGTTTAGTCATGTTCTGTGGCAATGAGTTTGGAAATTTGATTTAAAACCCTGACGACTTTGAGGGTTTTACCAGGGGCGTCATGTTATTTTTAGACATGACCATGAAAAAACATGACCAAATGACCAAATTTTGAGTAAAACGTTTTGAGAAGTAAAACGTGTCTCATATAGGCCAATAATTTTAACATATACATATATGTATACATATATAATCAAAGGGGAAATATCATGAAAATCTGACTTTTTCGTGTTTAATTGCTACAATCGGGTCTGGTGCATCTACCAATCCAGAAAAAGTGAAAAGTAACTTTTTCAACCCAGTAACTTTGTTTTGGTAAGTCTTTCAATGAAAGTATTTAAAAAAAAAAAAGCAGATCAGATTTCACTCACCTTCTGATGTAGGAAGGGGATTTTATTATAATATTACCGTCCCTTAACCTGCACTTTTCCACCCACGGTGCCGCCATTTGGTTTTCGCAAGCGACAACAGTGTAACCAGTTCTAACGCAATGGCAAAAGTTCAAGCTGCACAGATGAGCACAGAACACTATTTGACCAAAAATGTCTCAGCTGTCTTATAAAGACCTCACAGAGCTGTGTAAAAGTTAAGTCGATGAGATAAATCATTGTAAAGTAACTCCACAACAACTAAATAAATCCACTAACCATTCAGAAACATCTTTGTTTCACATCCTTGTTTCAAAAACAACATTGTTTATGAAAAACATTGCCTACCTTACCTTTAATTCTTATTTATTTAATTCTGAATATTGAATTTATGAATTGTAAGAATTATATTTCTCGTGAGTCTTCATGTTAGTTATTTCTTAGTCATATTTTAAAGGACGCGCGAGAGATCACTTCCGGCGTAACTTTGGAGACGGTTCAGTTCGGTTCAGTTGAACATCTGATTCAGATCAGATCGACGGCTGTTAACAAGAGGTAAAAACTATATAAATACTGTTCGTTTTACCTCATAGACCTGCATTATATAATTAGGTAAGCTAAAACATATCAAAAATGAATTTCAAAGTGAACTATCCCTTTAAAAAGCAAAAAATGTATTTTGCACTAATCTATAGTTCTGATACCATTTTTAAGTTTGACAATGAACATCCAAAGCTGAATATAAAAGCAGGGTGTGCTTCTCCCAGAGTGCACTGTTTGACCAAACTCTTATGAGCCTCAACGTTGCCATGGGTCTCCAACAGTCACGTTTAATCTTGATCGGGCTCTCTTTGTTTGTTATTTTTTGCCAGAGACTTCCAGCCTTGCCATAGAAACCCGATCTTACGTGGTTTTTGGTCTAATACATAGTCGAATATCACTGAAATAGTCCACTGCATGATAATTACAGAGGCCGCAAATCAGAGGTCCCTGTGATGTGGACGGCTAGCCAACCTCTAAGCGGTACAGCAGATCTCCCAAATATTAAACCACTACCTTGCTTTTCCATCCTGGGCTATCTGTGTCTAGTGATGGGAAACGCAGTGGTGTATCAATGCGACTTTTGACTCTCGCCTGCTCATGTAGAAGCCAACAAGCAGACTCACACTCTTCCACAGTTAAGCTCACCAAACACTCTTCATCTTCACTGATGTGGGAACAAAGATTATAATTATTAGACTTATAGAAATATAATGGCTGGTTGTATTTGTTCCATGGGTGCCAAGAACCGGGACCAAAATGTACTGTAACCTCGGACAATCATAGAGAAGCGCAGCCAACCAATGGTTGCATTTGAGCTTAATTTAACGGCTGCTTGTTCACAGATGTTAGCTGCAATATTAGGTTCTGTTGAGGACAAACTGTGACAGGAAAATTAATTTAGAATCTGTTGTAAGAATATCCAGGCTAATGTTAATAGCTTTGTTGCTATTTTGCTTCCATTTTATGCATTTTCCCAGAGTTCGCGAAGATACATTGGTAAACGAAAGACATGATGGGAATCGTTTCCCAGAGCTACAAGTTTTCCAAATGCGTAAAATAACTGAACAAATGTACGTAGTCAAGAAAGGTCCTTTATAAATATATTTTTGCGGTCAAAGCTTGAGCATTATTAGCTAATGCATTTGTCCAAATATTTGGTCTGATTGTTCTGAATGAGGCAGAAAATCCATTGACATAACTGAGGAGATCTTACTGTTTCTACAATGGATGGCCTATTTACATTCTTTTCCATCCACCCTAATTTACTGTATTACAAATCTCTTCTGTCAAGGGTGTACTTGAATGATGAAACAAAAGTAAACATCTGTTGCAGTCTGAGCACTTTAACTGGATCTCACTGTACACTGTGAAGAGACATGTTTTTTGAGACACTTCTTTTTGGCTGATTGCACCAGTTTTACTGTAAACTCACCATTGCATAACATAGTATTTTAATCTTTTGTGTCATAGCTTTAGACCCGTTTCTTCTGTGTGAACCGCTTGTATAACATTCTTATATGTTCCCTGATTCATAAATATATTTCAGTTTGAATAAGAAAAAAACACATTTGTAGATTTGGCAAACAAAAAGCAATTCCAGTGCATTGTGGTACATTTTATCAGGACTGTGTTCTCTGTAAATCAGACTACTTTGGACAATTGCTCCATTTCTTGCATTCTTCTGAAAAGACAGATGAGCAATCTCAATCTCATAATTGATGTGTCCTTATATTTGACCTGTTTCGGGAACCAAGTCACTCTGGAGTCCAGCAGACGGGTGAGTTTTCACATTTTCAAAATTGTTCTTGATCTAAATCCAGCACCATTTCAAGTTTCACATTGTTTTGGCATGCGGTGTTTAATGGACTTTTAATTGTTCCCACAAGAATGCTTATCCCAAAATACTGATTTATTTAATTTTTTAAATAATTGGTCGTTGTCATTACATATTTACATAGTTAGTTGTGAGTGCAATAGACTTGTAAATAAGTTGTGGGGATGCGATTTTGATTCGTTTCAGTGACTTGAATCTTTTGAATCTGTTTGGCAAAAAAACTCATTGGTTTTTGATGAAGCTCAAACACGTAACACACGCGAACCTCATTGGTTCTTGCAGGTCAAGCGAACATGCTTGAGTTTCCATTTACCACAACTGATGTGTTCGTTGATGAATGTTTATATGTCAATAAAGGCCTAAATTAAGCCTGTTCATCATATAAAGCGGTTATGTCTCTTTAGATAATTTGGACTAAACCACTCAATTCACATGGATTCGTTTTATGATCTCTTTATGAACTTTTTTTTAAACGTCAAAGTGGTAGTTGCTTTGAATGTCAATGGAGGGACAGAAATTTCTCCGATTTCATTAAAAATATCTTAATCTGTGTTCCAAAGATGAATTAAAGTCAATTAAATGATGTAAATGATGACAATTTTTATTTATAAATAATTTTTGGTTGAACTAACCATTTAAATGGTACTATAAAGCAGCTTTAGCATCACTTCTCTGTAAGAATTTTATTCATCCATGTGCAAGATAGACAAAACCCTCCATGTGCTGTCCAACACAAACGTTCTCCACTGTGTTTCAAGTTTTCCGGCTGAACAGATACTCTCACTGAGACGTGGTTCACACATCCTTCCTGAAGTTCAAAAGTCGGGCGCTACTGTCGGAAATGGATGAGCTGAATGATTTGGCCTCCTGCATGAACGGAAGCTGTACCAGAATCATTTCCACCATTCTTGGGGTCGAAGGACAAACATCTTTATCACCGTGGCACAACAATCTGCATAACAATAAACAGGAAGCAGGTGAGATATCCATTTGCGTATTTTCTTGCACTTGACCTTCCCATCCTTCCTTTTTTTAGTCATACGTCATTTTTAATGTGTCGAAGCTGAGAGAATGGCTGAGGATGTCTTTACCAATGATTTTTCAGTAGATACTAAAATTTAATTTAAATGCCATAATGGAAAGAATAGGCTCATAAAAGGGGGGAAACGAGGGCCCATGGAAGTGACCCCTGCGTGTGACCTTGCAGGACCTTTTAGAGTCTGGATCTGCTTCTTAAAGTGTTCTGTTTCACTCTTGGACTGATTAGAAGCGATTAATGCTGATAAGAAAACAGCAACACAATACTGGAAGGGTGAACTTTTAGCATATGATGCCAAAACTGCATGCAGTCTTTGTGTTCATTATACACACATCCACCTCTTTGCTCACACACAATCCATAATCATGCCACACCATCGACACACATTTCTCACGCACATACTACTGAACATGCACAAACATACAGAATAATTTGCCAGTCTAAAAAGATGTGGTGCTTGTTTTAACGTAATGTTGAGTGACTAGGCACAATGCAGAGGAAAGGCCAAGTGTTGTCAAGAGTTTCTTTCTTTCCCACGATGCTTTTCACAGTCAGGGCACCACAAGGAAGGAAGCTGACGGTGAGGTTTGTCGCCTTGGCAGAGGTGGCCATGTTGCTCTCCCCATGCACTCTGTTGGACATAAAGTAAAATAACTCATAGGAAGTTCTCAGGATTTTGCACTTCCTGTTTTCAAAAAGGCGGGTTTGACATACAATACAGGGCAAAACAGTGATTTCAAAGACTTGCTTATGAAACGCTTCATTAATTTAACACTGTTACACTTTCAATATTAGGATTCTGTTATATGCACTGTATACATTACCATTTTTAAAGAAATCAATACTTTTATTTAGCAAGAATTTAGCATTAAAGACAAAATACATTATAAAAAAATAAGTCTTTCAAATACATTTTTTTGTTGTTCTTGCTTTCTATTCATTAAAGAATCCTAAAAAAAATGTGTCAAAAAAAATCATTATCTATATTGATAATAATAAGAAATGTTTCTTGAGTACCAAATCCGCATATTAGAAAAAAATTGACACTGAAGACTTCAACTTTATGTAAAAAAATTACATTTTAGAATATGTTAAAATACAAACTATTTTAAATTGTTATAATACATCACAAGTGAAAATAGATTGCAGAGAGAGAGAAAGAGAGAGATATCAGATGTTTATACTTTAGATATTATGTCATATACATAAGTTATTCTTCTGCCACATGTGAAAAAATCTCATATCATTGGATCCTCAAACCAAAAATACCATTAAAATATGATTATAATCACAACAATATACAGCAGTTAACTACTTATCCATCAATATGTCTGCACAGGAGTGAGAAACGGATATAAATGAAATCCAAAGTCAATGCATTAACATCCGCAGTGTAGTGTATCTTGGACTGACAGAACCTCCCATGAGTTTTTCTTCAAGAGATCTGTGATTTTAATCAAATCTGTCAGTCTCTGCACAATGGAACAAATATCTTTACATTTTTTCAACCCAGCAAATTTGATCGACATTGTACGTGTCAATAAAAAGCCTATTGAATAACATTTAACTGCTACAGTATTATTTCTGGATTCTGAACATGCTCCTTTGCAAGCTTCATCTCTTTGTGCTTTCTCTACTGTATATCAGTTTCCTTCACTCCCTTCAGACCTTGAACATCTTCTCATGCTTAAACACACAGCCCAGGCCTAATTACATCATCTCTTCCAACTTAAGCAATAAGAATGTAAAAAAAACACCAACAAAGATCTCATTTCTTTGAATTTGATTCTTTTTATGTGCATATTCACACACACACACACACACACATCCACACAGAATCACATCAATTTGCACAAAGGCTGGAAAGCAGTTATCAGAACTTAACCTTTTTTTTAGTTTGAGATGATTTAGTATTAGCAAATTAGATGTGACAGATAAGACCAATGTTTTCCTGATTTCCTGGCTGACATATGAAGTTTTCATGATGATGTGTTGAAATAAATCTTTCAGGATTTGATGAAAAACAACTGTCAAAGACTGAATTTATTGAACTTGTCAAAAACTGTGAAGCTGGTGACATTCCAAGGTTTCAAAAACACTCTAAATGTGCGTATTAAATTCATTAATAGATTTTGAGAAGTAAATGAATACAGATGCGGTGACGCTACAGTAAAGGCCTTGAGTTTACTGTATTTTGCCATTCAAAAATAAACGTATTCTCTGACTTGAGCTTAAAGGGACACTCCACCCATGTGCATTAAGATTTCCATTGTTAGAAATCGCAGCATGGCATCATGACTTTTGTGTAAACATACGCGCCACTTTCAAGTCAAGTGGCGTCTTATCTATACGCATTTTGAGCTATCCGCGTGTATGCGTGTATGTCTACGCCGTTAAATGTCCGAGTGATTCCGCGTGTATGTACACGCCATTAAATGTCCGAGCGAAACGAAGCAAAATGTAGATCTATGTCTGGGGAGCGATATTTTTTTTCCTAGGATGGTAGGGGAGGTTTAGGGACGGGGTTGGGGTAGGTCATTTCTTTATATATACAGTAATGTAACGTTAAGTCAACGGCATTCATAAACACGCTGAAAAGCGATTGTGCGTGTTGATAGCACGCCAAAAATAGAAATACGAATTGGCGTGTCATACATACATACGCCATTTCATGAGATCAGTCTGGAAATCCAGTCATACTATTGAATGGTCGTGCAACACTCTTCGTGCAACGAGAGAAATCTTCTATTTACCTTTTTCACTTCCTCCTACAATGAGGCAAAAAAATCGTAATTTTACGTCATTGTAGGAGGAAGTGTAAGAGAGGGGGATTTCTGTAAAGACTACAAGCACTAGTTCCCACCCTTTCAAACCCGGGGGTTAGACCTAATGCGCTAACAGACCAATCACAGATCAGTGCCAGTGCGTTTGATTTCACCGGCAAAAAATTTTTGAAAATATGGACGGAGGTTCTGAATACGGTTCTGACGTAAACGGTAATAACCAGACTGAATAAGAATGAAAATTTCGGTGCATGAGTCTCTGCAGGTGATACTCCGCTACAATGGCGATCCTCGTGAGGCTTAAGTTTCCGGCGGATGGATTACCCCCCTTGGTGTAGTGTTTTTTTTGCAAAGTGACATCGCCATCTACTGGCCTGGCATGCAAAATGCAGAATTTTTAGTACTTTTTGTGGATCCTTGTGAATGGAAAAAATTCAAAGGAAATACGTTTCTCTTTTTGTCGTGTAAACGTACATGTAGATATTTTTTGGAGGGGGAAAGAAAGCCCACTCGTTTACAATTACGACCTTGTTCATGTGTGTTCAACTCTTACAATCTCTCTGACATGCACTGTAATTTGATAGACTCTCATTGTCCTTAAAGTTCAATATCTGACCACTGTAGAGAATAACAGAAAAGGCTGTTATGACTTTGTGAAAAAAGACATCATTTCCTCTCCTCACATTATGGAGAGTGACCTACTTTTTTTACATTATGTTTTAGGGAAGAAAGTGTGAACTAGAATTGTACCAGACTTTTGGCTAGAGAGGTAATGTTGATCGACATGAATAAGGAAATTATTCAGAGTTTGAATAAATATGTCCATAAAAACATAACGTTAGGCTACTAAAATGTGTTCCTATGTCCACAATGTCCACAATTTCAAGTATCACACACGTCAAAAATGTCTCGGTCCAAGCCAGTGAAAAGTCTGTTAGGACAGGCAAAATCAGCCTGTGTGAATGAATGGCGCTGGCACCTTAGACAGAAACCCTTATTAACTCTAAATGAGCCATGACAAAATGACCTCACTGTGATTGGACTCACCAAAGCTGGGATATGAAGCTCTAAGATTAAGATGGCTTGAGCAGGAGTCTTTCACAAAGTTTCAGGTACTCATGTCCCATTTCTCCAAAAGATAACAGCATTGGTGGGAAATCAGCAATGGAAAAACTTCAAACGCAACATATACAGTAGGCTACAGCTCCACATGCGTGGGTTTAACTCTGTGAGATTACATTTAAATTGAGTTTGTGTGTTTTAGGCTGGGAAAGCATGAGCCTCTATTGGTTGAATTGTATTGCATCTAGACATAAAATCAGAGAATGAGGCTGATATCTGAAGGTTATGAACAGAGGCCAAGTGTGTCCTAAACCTTGTGGGGAGCCTCTCCCCAAACGCTCGCACACTAGAAACGCAACGTCACCATCTGCTAACACTTAGGAGCATGTATCATAAGTTTTGCGGTATAAAGTCTTTTTTTACAACAGAATTGAACTGCAAAGAAATTTACATATAAGATGATTGAATGCTGATTTCACCTCAAGGTTTATAAAGGACTTAAATATTTATGCGCAATATTCAGATTATAACTCTGGAGAAAATGGAGAACAATGAATGTGATATTTACAGTAAGACTCATGGATTTAGAACACAAATTGCACCTTTAAATTTGAATCGTTTAACAAGGAAAGACTGTGTTCTCTTCTGCAGGTTTGTATTCATGCAGCAACCCATCTCTCTACTTAACGCTTGGGTGCAGTTGGAGGGGGGGTTGACCTGAAACCCAGGTTGATAAATGACCTTGCTGTCACACTGATTCTCCTGGTACTGCTGTGCACTGAGACTCCATCGGTCTGCGGGGTGCACGCCCATGCTCCCTACAAATAATGTCCAGCAAGGTCTAGTAGACATTTTTTGATGTATACACTCATAGACATTGAATAATGCAATGCTAATTTATTCTAAATCATTAAAACAACCATCAATCTATGACCATCAATGAATAGGCTCATATTCATATTTCATATATTTTTTTTGTACGCCCACAACCCCAAACCTCACATGTTCCTATATGTGTGTGTGTGTGTGTGTGTGTGTATATATATATATATATAGAGAGAGAGAGAGAGAGAGAGAGAGAGAGAGAGCTGTCAAACGATTAATCGTGATTAATCGCATCCAAAATAAAAGTTTGTGTTTACATAATATATGTGGGTGCACTGTGTATAATTCTTTTATATGTAAAAATACACACACATGCTTGTATATATTTAAGAAACATGTTCATGTATATACTGTATTGATTTATTTATAATTTATGTTATATATATATATAAATATTTTATACATAAATAAGATATTTTTTGAAATATACATGCATGTGTGTGTATTTATATATATACAAAATAATTATACACAGTGCACCCACATATATTATGTAAACACAAACTTTTATTTTGGATGCGATTAATCGCGATTAATCGTTTGACAGCTCAATACCTACCAATTAATTAATACGAATGTTAGAATGTTTACAATAATGGTGTTTTATCTTGTATATAAGCCTTAAAATTTAATATTATATATGAGAACATTGTGCACGTATATGCAAATGTAGTCTTTATGCAAAAACATAATAGCTACACCATCAAACTACAAGGTCCAGAAGCTGGTTCTTTGTCTTAAAGCCACTTCTCCAAGGTAGAGCATGGTGGCACTATAGTCTACAGGAACCAGTCTAGTCCTAGTCCTCCTCTTTGCTCCCCCTTTTGTACCGCTCCCCACGTGTCGAATATATTAGCAACCCAAATTAAGAGAGGCCGGGCCTGAGGTGGGTGTCGGATTTCACTCGCGGAGGTGCGGGGTATCCACAGAGCGTCCAGTCCATGCAGTATTGGATGCTGAGGTGACCGTTATACGAAGGTGCGCGTTACTATTAACACACAGAGGCAATCGCATGATATCCTGATCCCGTTTGGTGAATGGAGTAGTGAATGCGGACCCGCTCACACCTGAGAGGCTATATAGGCTATTATTTGCCGGCGAAAGCAAGGAGAAGCTGCTTGAGTAGGCTATTTAATCTCTTTCCCATGGATTTAAGGCTGATGTATTTATCTTAAAACAAAAACGATCCGTTTGAGGCTGGGAACGGGCTGGATACATCTGCATACAAATTGGATTTGAGTGAGACAACGGATGCTCACAGACAGCGGCGGAGCTCGATCAGATGAATGTAAGAATCAATGTCGTTATCCTATCTTTCACTATGATTTAAGACAGTCTGCTTAACACTGATTCTGACACCTCAAGGGTTTGCTCAAGAGAAAATGTTGAGGGGCGCACGATTTAGCCACATTTTTATTGATCATTTAATTCATTCACATTTCTGTTTGAGCAAAACCAATCGCTTCTTTGTGTAGTAGCCTATACAAGAGTGTGGTTTCATTCATTTTCTTATACCCCGATGAAGTGAGTGACTGTAGCCTATTCGTCAGCGTATTTCATGTCAGCTGGTTAAAGTGTGCAGCTTGGATGCGTTAAGGACTCAAGAAAATTAATGTTTCCTAAATTGACCAACACGTATCTCATAACTCAGCAAAAACAAACAGAAAAATTATCTAAACCTAATTTAGGTTTAGTTAATTAACCAGTTAGTCCATTCTGGATGTTCTGTTCAGGTGGATTTCCGCAGGCAGGGTGCAATTAGGGGAGTGGGGCTAAATGTGGTTAGGCTGGTTGTGGAGTTTTACTGTATGGGTGAATTCAGGTTGATTCTTGAGACATTTTTTTTCCAGTCATCTCAATGACAAAAAGTCTCCCAACCAATCTGAATTCACCCTACCTGTTAAAGTATATTCAACACAGGTAGGCTATACTTATTTTATTTTTTTGCTGCACAACAAGGCCTGCTGTAGCTAATTAATCACTTTATTAAACATTAACATAGCCTATCGCAGGCTATCGTAGCCTAAAAATGGACAATTATTATGTCTTGAGTTTGCACAAGGCAAACTTAAAAACATTAAGCTCCAAAGTCATATCATTTAGGCTACTTTGAACTAATGCAGTGTGGGTATTTTTAAACATCCACGTTCAAAGATATTTTCTGATACTGTTGGCAAATTGGCAAAGAATTGTTCCCACCAAGTATGTCTCAGATCCTACAATGAGCCATATCTTTACTAAACATGGAATAAGCGAGTGCTATCTATTCCTTGCACGTAAATTGAAACGTTCTCAGCAAATGATCAAGCGTAGATCGGGTTCTTCTTGAGCGGCGAGGCGTGCATTCTCCAAAAACAGACTCCCATTTTTAACAAGAGACATATGTTTGAGTTTTTGTAGGATTACCAGTTTTTTTTTGCTCTCTTTTATCGGTCACTGCGGCTACCGGACGCGTAGCTATAGTATGTGCCTGCACTCAACGTAACTGCACGCACCTCACGGCATCAAAGCATGACTATTATTTAGGTCCCTCAATCAAACTACACAGGCTGTAATTAAGTATCATGAGCGTGTAGTTAAAAGAGAAGAGAGCAGTTCGCTCACTCATGTGTGAAAGGCATGTAATATTGTGGTGGGACTGACAGAAGTAGCACTGGTGTTGTGTGCACTGAGTACTGGAAAGTAGAAGCGTGATTGCAGATGTGTAAGAACGTATCAATTTTGCAATGGGACCCCACTGTTGAGTTCTGTGGCGATTGCTTCAAGACTGCACTGCTTTAAAATCCACTTCCCTCATTTTTTTGCTGCACTTAAAGAGTGATGGGACAGAATACAGAACTGGGACTTTTCTCTGATTGTGTCACTGTATTAGTGGTGGGGTTTTTAGTGACCTTTCTGGAGATTATATCATTACGCCTTCAGGTGGCAGCAAGCGTTTTTGTAAATGATGAGTATATGAATCATTCACTAATTCGATTCGTTAAAGGGTTAGTTCACCCAAAAATGAAAATTATGTCATTATGACTCACCCTCATGTCGTTCCAAGTCGGTAAGACCGGTTTTGGATGAACTAACCCTTTCACCAAACGCTACTACTGTGTGTTGCTTTGAGACGCGCAACAGTAAATCCTTCTTTAGTGGTACAACAAATAATAAAGTAACTAGAAATACTGTCTGTGACTGAAATGTAAATTACTCAATAGGAACTTCTTGTTAATTAAATTGTAGAATAAAAACAAACACATCAGTGATATTCGGAACAACACGTCTGCTCATTTGATATCGCTTAAAAATAATTTACTGGCTACTCTTGTCAATATTTTAGCGGATGAAATGAGAAATCACTCAGTGTTGTGGCACTGTTCTCCTATTCAATCAACTCAAATCTGTTTGTAGGATTCAGCGGAAGCACAGGCCATAGATGGCCAAAGCGTCCTTCACGGCAGTCTATGACGGACACTTGTACCGTATTAACAAAGCAAAGACCGATGTTCAATAGATTGTGGTTTCACTTGGGTGCCATGCATTCATGAGTGCTATTTGTATTGTAAGAAACATCTGTTCATTGGGCATTGGCCTCCCAGATAGCAAACTGACATTGAATCAACGTGGAAATATGACATCGAAACAACGTTGATCTGACATTGTTTTGCTCATCGAATTAACGTTGAACCAACGTCAGACGCGTCATTCTTTCAAAACTAACGGAAAATCAACTTGAAATCAACGCGTTGTTTCAACGTTATGAAAGCAAACCAATTTTCGATTTCATTTAGCTTTGAAGAATGCCGCGTCTGACGTTGGTTCAACGTTAATTCGATGAGCAAATCAACGTTGTTTCAATGTCATGAGAGACGTCGTTTCCACGTTGATTCAATGTCAGTTTGCTGTCTGAGCTGTCAGTCATGATTGGACGTGAGCTCGATTCGGTGTGGTTTTGAACAAATGGTGATGTACATTGTTGACAGTCTCAGCGCGTATGATTTCAAAACATCGATGTACACGGAGAGCTCTGTGATAGCATAGACTGGAAAAAAAATGGACATAGTGTCTGTGACGTCACACATAGGTTTCTGAAGAGCATTTTTGAAGCCCAAAGTGGGCAGAGCCGGCCGTCACCATCTTGGTAGCGCGTCAGTATCGTATTTCCCGAAAATGGGTAAAAAGGTGGGATTAGCTAGCCAGCTAACAGACAGCAGACAAACGGCTAGTGACAGCAGCGGCAATCCACCTGTCACTCAAGTGACCACGCCCTTAATTATGCAGAACTTTAATGCTTAATATAATTTAAACTGAAAAATATACAGGCTCTGCTGTAAAGTTGAGCATATTAACATGGGAGGTATATGGAATTGACTCTCTTTTGGAGCCTGCCTCTAGTGGCCAGTCCATGAATTGCAGTATAAGTCACTTTCGTGTTGGATTCAAGAGAGAGACTGGAAGGTTGCCGCTTGGGTGATATTCAGTGTTGTGAATCGTAACACATTTCATTTGAATTTCATAGTCTGGTTTCTTGCACAACGCTTTTAGTTAATACTGTAAGAGAACAGTTATGAGCTTGGTTAAATATTCTTACATTTGTTTGACAGTTGAGAAGCAGCTTTAATGAGCAACATTGCTGCAAGACCTTAGTGTAGATCTAATTATACATAATTGTGTGATGTGACATCAGTGATTCCTCTCTTTTTTAAATCACATTTACACTGGTTGAAATATACAAGAATCAACCAGATCTATCGTCAAAATCTTTAATACAATTCTTTATCAGTACCAAATAAAGTATAAAATGGCACTTCTGGAACCTCTTTTCCTGCATCACAGATCATAGCTGATGTCAGGAGCGCAGGGCACATGTGCTGTCTCTGCGTGAGACACGTTATAAGGCAGTAAAAGAAAGACATACCCAGTGAGCGGGAGTCTGTTCATACTGTTGCCCATCAACACTTGGACTCCGATCAGAGGCAACACATGGGGGGAGAGGAGCTGTTTGATTTAATTAGAATAAGCCAAGAGAATAGGGTGTGTGTTTCAGTTGGAGGGGATTTGAAACCACTCGTGACCACCACATATTGCTTGAGGATCATTATGTACTTGGTATTTTGTTAAATGATTGCTATTTAATATGAATGTGTATTTGCTACCCTTTTTTAAAGACATTGAAACTCTAAGATTAGAAGTATGGTCTGAACTCTTTGTTGGTCTAGGGGAAACCACGATTAATCTGTTTCCTGCAAACGCCGCAGTCGGAAAGGCGAGAAATAGCCCTTTTGCTGAGTGATTTCCCTGTCTAGATGTTAGATCTCAAGGGTGGATATCCATTTCTTTTTCCTTATGCTCTTAATTGAAGCCTTATAATCATCCCAGAATTGTTCTTTAGATGAAACGCTTTGCGTGTGATTTTTATAGACTTGCCTTATCAAAAAAAGAAAAAAAAAGAATGAAAACGAAATATTTTTTGAAGTTATTCTTGGATGTGTCACAGACCAATTCTCACTCCTCCCTTCTTTGAATGGATGAAAAATTCAACCTAATAAAAATATTCAACCTAGGCTTGTTGGAAATACATGCCTCTTTTGATTACCTGCACGATTTTGATATTTGCATCACATTACCAAATTCATTTGTATGGCTTTTCTTGGTAATACTTGCTCAGTAGCTCACCTGGTACAGCACTGTAGTCCTATGAAAAACCAACACAGTCTCATGAAAGTGCGTGTGATATCACGAATGTCATTTCTCGTGCCATTTATACTCCAAAAATTATTATTATTTTTTTTTTTGCGTGCATATGCTATGCACTGAAAACCCCTTGGTACTGTAAAAAAAATATTTTCATGATTTATCACAACATTTTTTCTATTGTCAAATCAACTTAGACAATTTATGTAGTTCAGATAACATAATATTTTGAGTTTCTGATGATTAAATCAATCTCCTTCTTTCCATTTCAATGAACTTAAAATTTTAAGGCAACCAGGTTATTAATTTTTTTAAGTTAAACCAACAAGTTTTTTACAGTGTACGAACTTTCATGAGATCAGGCTCGAAAAACGAATCACTATTAAAAAGCTCGAAAGCAAGCTAAAATGCCATGGTTACTTCTTTTCTACTGCAGATCTCACTTTGGTTTTGTTAAAGCTACCAGTTCGATTTAGTGTTGGTGTTGCGTTATTTTCAAATGCAGTTGAGCTAATACATTTTAATTTATCTGAAATGTCGCCACAAACACTTTTTTCCAGTGAGCCTGGGGAGCAGATATAAAAACCAGACCTTTTTCCTTTTGTATTTACATACTATTCTAACTTACTTTACACTCAAAGATAGGTAACAAAAACTGTCTAAAACACTTTGTGTCTGTGTGTAATTGTTCTGTTTTTAATTAGCTTACCCAACCGTCTCTATTGTTAGATTTTGGAATCGGCTCCCTGGCACTTTGGTTAGAGCCAAGCCATTATATCCAAGTGCTCCAGCGGCTTTTCCCCTGGGAAAGGTTTCTTTTTTTCCATCTATGAAGCATGTTCTTGCTTAGTCATTTAACCAGGTGGTGATCCACTCCTCTTGTGTGAGGTTTTCTCTTTCAATGTGAGTGGTTACTGAAGTGCAACATATAGTCTTTGCTCTTATTTGTGTGCTTTAGATACTGATAACAAACCAAACCAGGCTTGTGATATGCACAGAGCACTCAAAAGACACCGAATGCTTTGCTCTGCTCTCACCTGTGCTGCTCATTCACTCAGTAATAATGTCATTGAATCATTGAGAGCTTCATTTCACAATACTCCAGTGGAGTGCTTCATATGTCTGAAATCCCTTGACAGCATATTTATTCAGAGTAGCAAACTTCAGTATGGTGGCTTTGTGCTGTTTTACCTCTCATGGCCAGTAATGGTAGTTGTTCTCAAGCATCAGCACTGTCAAATGGACTGGAAATACGCATGTTTGTAGATAAGGTCCGAGTTTGGACAAGTCAGTGTACAATTCTAGTGATGCACAGTTCCTTTTCCTCAATAGGAAGGTACCACGGCCGGTCGGTGGTGGTGATTGCTCCTGGTGTAGCCTTTCTGTAATTCTAATTTAGACAAACATATGTTTTATACATTTTAGCATTAACTTCCCTAGTCTAAGGAGTAAAAACTTGTTGGTCGTTTTTATTGGTCACGTAATTTCTCATGAAATTGACACATTTGAAATATGTCATTAACAGAATATTTTAAAATAAATGGGTTTTTAAAAACTTCTTATTTCCTTTCTTTTCTTACTTATTTGGTTTTATCGTCGACATGAATGTTTTTAATTTTAACATTAATTTAAACATTTAATTTTTTTTTTTTTAGATTTTATGTAAGTAAAATGTTCTGTTGTGATAAAGGACTGTGTTACAGAATACGGTTAAATGTTAAACCAGTTGAAGAGCAAAGCATTTGTTTCCCCCAGAGATTTTAGCATCTGAAGCAATTAGATGTCAGAGACATTTTATCTAGTAGTCTAATACCCAGTTTAGTGTGTATAGTGGGACAGTGTGCTGTAACCTGGGAGACATGGGAACCTGATATGTGGCATCTCAATGTTCAACGTTTGTTAAACAGTTCGTCACTGCTTATTAATAATTCAGGGAGCTTGTCTCTCACTGTCGCTCTTTTCCTTTTACATCCCATTCCTCAAAAGGAGCATGCTGTACACCCGAATCCGATCGTACCAGGGAGACCGCAGGTTGTTTTGCTCATTCCCTGAAGATTTCTCTTTCTTAGAGCACAAGTGTGCTTGGCTGGTATTGGCAAAATGTTAATCTGATTAAAATATATATTTTTATTTAAACATGGGTGGGACTTGATTTCGGGACATGGGTGGGACTAGGGTGGGACTTGATCTCGTTGTTGGGAATTTGTTAGATTGTAGGAAGTTGGACATTGCTAACTGAATCTGATCTGAATGCCAGTTTCCCGTCAGTTGTGGCTGCCGAGACATACGTCATGAAGAGAACAGATGGCAGAGATAAATCTTTTATAATAAACACTGCAACATTCTGTAAAAATTGGAATTGCCAATTTTGACTACATGGTGACTTAACAACCCTGTTTTGGTTACAACCTTGTTTTGTCTTTGGTTGGTGAAGGTTTGAACTTGCAGAGTAGTGTGTAGGGTGTATGTCTAATCTATCATTGGGAAATTATTCTTGACTATTGTTTTTTTTGTTTTTAAATATAGTACAAATATTTTACTAAAAAAAACATTTTTATATGTTTTTATATAAATTCAATATATATTATTAAATTCAATCCCATCCATACAAACATACATGCAATTACATATTTGCTAATAATAACATAAATACTTGCATAAAAAATACTAAAAATTTATATAAAACTTAAAAATTAAGAATGAAAATGGTGTAGCTTTCACTAAATTGGGGTTTACACACGTTGATGAAGGGAACCTTTGTTTCTGGGGTGGCTAACATGAGAAATGTTTCACCTGAACTTGTGGGGTCACTGCTTTAACCCAAAACTTGTTATTTCTGGACTTGCCTCTGATTGGAGAAGGAAATTTGGAAACATTTCTTCCTTGCATTTTTGCCACAGTGACAAACTCCATATTTCCAGTTACTTTCTCAGGAAACCACATACCCTATTAAACCTGTGCCACAGAGAGACCATAAAAAACCAAACTAGTATGTGCTTGTGTGAAGAGAAATGTCGGGAAAGCCATATTACACCAGTTACTTAGGATTACATCATTGTTGTCCAAGCTCACCTGATGATGGAGGTTGTTTTTACTCATGATATCTTTCCTCAGCCCATGTTAGTATGTTAACTGAGAGATTTATCTTTTCCTGGGGCTGGTAAACCTCCCATGAACCAGTGGCAAATTCTCTATACGAGATTTAGAGTTGGCATTGGTTTCAACCTTGGACTCGCTCTTGATGTCTTAAGCTGTTTTGTTTAAGTGCACTGAGGGTCTTTACACACTGAAGAAATTAGTAGTAATTGCCCTCAGAAGTGTAATCTCGGCCTTTATTCAAACGCGGTACAGATGACAGCTAAAAAGCGTGTGTTGGCTACCATGAGCTCAGTGAGTGAGTCACTGGTAAAGCACGCTGATAAGGGATTTTATTGGATCTCATATCTTTAGGGTTTTGCAAATGTTTGTAGAGAATTACGTTTTCTTTGAGATATAGAGTTTTATAAGTGTAGTGCAGTTTCATACCAGGCACACAAATAGTCTCAATCAGTGGTTATCAACCTGTTTTTGCTTCAGGTTTTACATTGGACATCAAATTTAGCATTGTTTTTTTTCCCCTCCTCCCAACTATTCCAGTAAGAAACTTTTAAGTTAAACTTTTCCGTAAATACTCTTTGCATTTTATTTAATGGATGCTCAGCGACCTGATCCTTCTTTGTTCATCTGTCACCTGCTTCCTCAGTCTTAGCGTAGCTCAACTGCCATAAAAACCAACTAAGCCAGTCTCATATCAGTTGGAATCTCTTACTAAGTCCCGCCTGCCACCTTCACCGTTAAATCAACCAACTCCAGCATTTTGACGACAGCTGGACGGCTAAAAGCAGAAAGCCCATGGAGGTCTGGCACTGTGGTTGTCTAAATACTGAAAACTGAGCGGGAGTGAATTCCATACCCATTTAGCCTGCGGAAACTGTGGCAACTGCTCATCCGTATTCAGTCATTTCAGACCCATCATAAGCATAGGTTTTGGTGAAAGATTTCTCATTCATCCCTCAAATAGAGCCAAGTTTCTTAAAATGAGACATCCCACCCTGCGATGGTTTCTGCATCATTTTTATAGTGCAACAAGAATGCAATCTCTCACAGTTTGAATTTTCCAATGCTTCTTACAAAAGTAGTTAGGCTATCAAATTAGTTTTGAGATATAAGTTTGAATGTCCATATTCTTAAATCTCGGCGGTCTAACATGGCGGTGAGCTTCGGCTCACGTTGACTAGGACAGCCGGCCCCCCGCAGGTTTTCCTCAGACGCCTCTGTCAATCACTCAGTCTGGCCTCTGTTTATTCGGAGAGATCGTGATGGAGAAACCGTCAGCTCCTAGTCCGCCGGCCCCCTCGACAACCTTTTTATGCTATGTATTTTAATATGCCGTTAAATATAAGAATGAGACACATTGTGAGGCAATGCATCGTGGGCCTCCATGATCTCAGAATCTGTTTAAATTGGCTTAAAGTGGCCCCCAAGTGCCCCACAATCTCTGCTACTTTCATTAGAATGAACATTGGGCCCGCCACACTTCACACAAATACCTATAGGGGGTCCCCTGATCCTAAAATTGTAGGTTTGAGGTTTTAACCCCCAATACAACTGTTTTTCTGCCCTATAATGATCACTTAAATTGTTTCAATTCGATCCATGTGACTCAAACTAGATTTGTTTCAGATCATCGATGTGATAAACATATAGTCATTGCTGTAATTTGTGTGTAAGTGTGCTTCTTTACACACGCTAGTACTAGAAATCACATGTAAGTGAAGGTCGTAGATACTTGATTAGGACAGATCACATGGTTCCCTGCCGGTCAACTGTGTTTTTGAGGATAATTATTTGTAAATGCCTACAATTAGTGGCACAAAACCACTTGATGGGTTATACACAACCACACAGGACAGGCTCAGACTGTAGACATATTTTTGATAGATAAAGATAAAGCATTACTTTTAAATCTGTTCTACCCCTGTCATAAACCTATTGACTCATTGTGGCCACTAGAGGGAGCCTGCTTGAAAAGCCTTGTAATGAATGAAAACATTCGTGTGGTTTCATCTGGAGGGCTTCTTTCTTGTTAAAAAAATGGCACTGAAGTCCAAATTCAATATTTCTTTTCGTCCTACGGTGAGTTCTGTGCATCTCACTGGAGAACTCTTAAAAAGCACTGACAAGGACAAATTGCATTTGTAATCCACTTATGTATAGAGACCACAACAGCCCACAGTGATGATTTGCCATCATTATGCATTGAGGTTTGGATAATACTGACTTTACCAACAGATACTCTACACAGCGCAAGTGCAAAGACTCCTGAGGTTTGTTGTGATCCAAGCCAAAGTAGTATAATTTTCTAATTGTGCTAGTGCGCTTCTTCAGTGGCGGATAAAATATCATCCCGAGACTGACCATCTGTAGCAGATTGCTTCACAGAGGATTCAGCCTTCACACATATGACAAGAGAAGAGATGCTTTCCAAACACATGCTCCAAACTTCTGTCTGGCCTTTTTGTCTGAGTAATGTCTTTCTGTCTGCTCAAAATTAGTAGCTAAGTTTGCTTCTTTAATATGGCTTTAAAAAAAGTCTAAAATCATCTAACTACTGGCTGCTTTTGGTTTGAACTGACTGCACTCAAAGGATGAATAACCTGCTAAATGAATAAATGTACTCAAGAATATTATATCTCAATATCTAAACATTGTTTTTAACATGTTGGGATTCAAGTGGCAGCAAGCAAGAGAGGCTTGTCCTGCAATCTGGTGACCACCCTTTCAAATATGAATGAATCTATGCCAGTTGGTTGACTAAGCGGCCATATTCATAACATCCTGGGCTGCTATTTACTGTACAGTTATGCAAGTACAGCTGTTATATTACATCCATATAACATATCAAATATGAGAACAATGGTATCATTTTTTAGATTTTCATATTAAAAAAATCTTATCCAGCTGATGGGTGTATGAGGTCTAGTGTAAACAAATGTCGATCTCATAGTAAGGCAGAAATATTTAGTGTTACATTCACCATATTTAGTTACAGTTCCTCTTGTTTGTGTATGTATACAAGTGGCTCATCTGCTATTATTTCTTGGATGGTACCCACTCATCTTAATATGACTGGAAAAAAAACATATAATTTTCATTCATTATAGGAAGCATATTAGGATTTATTGTTCTGTTAAATAAAAACAATTTACAAGAGGTGTCTTGATTATAATACACGGTTTTATACACGGTTATTAAAGCATTTGGGACTATATGACAGCATCATAGAAACATGGGAAATATATGCATGTTAAAGGGTTAGTTCACCCAAAAATGAAAATTAAGTCATTAATTACTCGCCCCCATGCTGTACCAACCCCGTAAGACCTTCGTTCGTCTTCGGAACACAAATGAAGATATTTTTGATTAAATTTGAGAGCTGTATAACTACCACATTGGCTCCTAAGGGACTGCCTCTTGACGGCCCAGAAAGTCAATGAAGAACACTACTTCAGATCGCAATTCTCGAGCATGCGTCGTGGAAATCTAAGGAAATCTCGTTTCTGGCCTACAAGGAAGAAAAGAAATAGTCGAATAAACTCGTTATTTTTGTTTGTTTTTTCGCACAAAAAGTATTCGCGTCGCTTGATAAACATGTAGTTGAGCCACGGTAGTCACTTGGGATATTTAAACATTTTCTTCATTGACTTTCTGGGCCGTCAAGAGGCAGTCCCTTAGGAGCCAATGTGGTAGTTATACAGCTCTCAAATTTAATCAAAAATATCTTCATTTGTGTTCCGAAGACGAACGAAGGTCTTACGGGGTTGGTACAGCATGGGGGTGAGTATTTAATGACTTAATTTTCATTTTTGGGTGAACTAACCCTTTAAGGCGTAGTGCATGAATAAGAGCATACAACATATGCATTAGTTTTTACTGCCCTGACTGGGGAAAGCCTCTCCTTTTTTAAAGCAAACACACCCCTTTCTCATGCATTCCAGCTGTTTGTGAGAGACAGGGATCTGAATTGTTATCTATGTCATAATATTGTGCTGTGTAAATGTGATTGTGACAGTTTGATCCCCTCCTGTTTTGCAGGTGTGAAGAAACCTTGGCACGATGACTTCGTTGAATGGCTTTGGGAAAAACACATGTGAACAGTTCCGGATGTGGGTATTCTGGAGGCTAAGGATGCTTTTGGTGCTTTGTGTAATAGTGGAACTATTAACAGTAATGGTCAGTGGAGAGGGCACACCAGGTATTTTAGAGCTCCAATTAGATGAGGAACAACCTGCAGGGACGATAGTGGGCGACATTAGTGCTGGTTTGCTACCTGGAGTTACTGCCTCTCTATACTTCATCTCTGATCATGAAGGCACCGGCATTGGTAGTGATCTCCACATCGATGAAACCACAGGCATTATCAAGACCGCCAGGCGACTTGACAGAGAGGAAAGAGACCATTACAGTTTTATAGCTGTCACTATGACAGGGTTCACAGTCAAGGTCTCAATCACTGTGAATGATATCAATGACCATGCCCCCACATTCCCCAAGAAGAAAGCCTCTTTGAAGATCCCAGAGCAAACAGCGGTGGGAACTAAGTTCTCTCTTGAGCCTGCAACTGATGCGGATAAGGATCAGCTTACTGTACAAGGATATCAGATTAAAGAAGGCAATGTAGGACAAGTGTTTAAACTTGAGACCAAAAGAGCAGCAAACAAAGTCCTTTACCTTGACTTGGTAGTCAATGGAGTCCTGGACCGAGAGAAGAGGTCCTCCTACTCCTTGGTGTTGGAGGCCTTTGACGGTGGATCTCCAAGGGAGACTGGACAGATGACACTTGACGTCTTGGTGCAGGATATCAATGATCACGCTCCGATTTTCAACCAAAGCCGTTACAATGCCATCATCTCTGAGAGCCTTCCTCAGGGCAGTAACATCCTGCAAGTTTTTGCATTTGATTCTGACGAAGGAGACAATGGCCTTGTATTGTATGAGATAAACCGACGGCAGAGCGACCCGGATCGCTACTTCGTCATCGAACCTCGCTCTGGGATCATTACGCTCAATAAGCCTCTAGACTACGAGGTGAGGAAGGTTCATGAGCTGGTAGTGCAAGCCAGAGATAATGCGAGCCATCCAGAGATCACCAATGCCTTTGTTACAATACATGTTAGAGACTACAACGATAACCAGCCAACCATGACCATAATTTTTCTCAGTGAGGACGGCTCACCCCAAATCTCTGAAGGTGCTCAGCCGGGCCAATACGTTGCAAGAATCTCTGTCTCGGACCCTGATTATGGCGAGTACTCCAATGTCAATGTGTCTCTTGAGGGAGGGGATGGGAAATTTGCCCTGACCACTAAAGACAGCATCATCTACCTCATCTACGTAGACCAGATTCTGGATCGGGAAGAGAGGGATTCTTATGAACTTCGTGTCATGGCTACTGATTCTGGAACCCCGCCGCTTCATGCAGAGTCCTCGTTCACGATTCATGTCACCGATGTAAATGACAACCCCCCTCTCTTTGACCAACAGGCATATAAGCAGACCATTCCAGAAGTTGTCTACCCAGGTAGCTTTGTGCTGCAAGTGACCGCGAGAGACAAAGACCAAGGTCCCAACGGTGATGTCCGCTACAGCATCTTACCAGACAAGAAAACGCACGCCAGTTGGTTCACCATTGACCCTGTCACAGGTATCATATCCACTGCCACCAATCTGGATTATGAAAAGGACCCAAAGCCAAGTTTCAAAGTAGTGGCCACTGATGGAGGTCGACCCCCGTTATCCTCCACTGCTCTGGTAGAAATAGACCTCCAGGATAATAATGATAATGAGCCAGTGTTTGGGAGCAGCTTCTACAATGTTTCTATCAAGGAGAACACATCAGCAGGGACCTGCTTCCTTGAGGTAGGAATGATTATGTTTTCCTTTTATGTTTTGTAACATGTTTACCTTCTTCACTTGTATCATTTCTGAGATTGTTTTGGCCATGATTTTTTCAGGTTTCGTAGTACTAAATGTAACATTTGATTTGGGCTGGGTATTCTTACCGATTTCCTGATTCAACTACATTCTTAAGCTAAAGATTTGATTCCGATTTGATTGTGATTGATTTTGATATATTTCGGTTATAATGACCATGTTGCTTATGTGATAGCATATAATGCTGTAAAAGATACAGTGTGGTTTTTCAGGCTATTTCAAATTGGTAACTTATAAGAGTGAGTTGCTTGTTGTGGGAAATGAGTTATGGTTTACTGATTGCACATTTCTGCTTTACCAGTTGGTGAATTAGTTGAAAAATCAAGATTTTTTTACCCATCCCTACTTTTGACTATAGCAGACAACTAATTTAACAATCCAATATGTCTTGAAACAAGATTTTGAAGTGTTGTGCATATTTGTTTTTGGGTCTTTTATCTTGCTTGAAAGAATCATGGTAGCTGCGGAGCAATAAAACTTGTAATTTCACTCACCAAGACAATTTGTAATTATGACATATGATTAGCAGATTTTAATATCCTCTCATAGAGAATTGCAAAAAGAGCTGTTTGGCAGATGGTAAAATTGTGCTTTGTTGTTCTTTTGAAATGTTGGTATAAATCTGTTGCCATGATAATTGTTGTCACACTGTGTTCTCAAGCTGTTGTTACCCCTGTGGAAAAGAAATGAAAATCAGGGCATGCTTTTTTCCTCAGTTTTTTTTTTTTTCGCCCAATAATAAGCAATTCCAGACTTCAAAGCACCTCCGTAATGTCAGTTTCCAACAGAAGCATTTGTTGAAAAATACCCTCCAGAACAAACTTTTTAGATAAATACTGGAATTCCACATTGTTGCTGGTTCATTTAACATATATTTGGAATGAATCTCTCTGGTCAGTGTTTGGAGGAATTTGGTATGTGGGTTTGTAGTATGAAGAAGGAATAGGAGAGTGAAATCAGTGAATGAAAGAGAAGGATAGAGAGACAAAGAGAGAGCCACACACATAGAGGGATGCATAGAGTCAGCAATAAAAAGGAAGCTGGAAGTGAACTATATACTGATCGGCGAATCTCGGAATGAAGGGGTTTTTGAAAGTATTCTGTGAAACCAGAAGATATGCAAGTTTAGCAGAAAGCTGTTTAAATCACTTAAGGAAATAATAAGAAAAAATGCAATGTTTTTTTCTGTTGAATTAATCTTTTCACATTATTATGCCGCTTTTCCACTACACAGTACCAGCTCGACTCGACTCGGCTCGGCTCGCCTTTGTTTGGTTTTCCACTGTGTAAAAGTTGTACCTGTTCCTGATTTCGGGTACTTTTTTTTGTACCACCTCCGGCGAGGTTCTGATCGAGCTGAGAATACGCCATGGTCAAGAGGATCCTTGGAGAGATCGATAGGGCAACGAGGAACGAAAGGCGTCGCTATGACAACCGGGTACTATTTGTGGCGGTACTGTCTGCAATGGAAACGAAAGTCGGGTCGAGTCGAGCTGAGGCGAGCCGAGTCGAGTCGAGCTGGTACTGGTAATGGAAAAGCGCCATTAGTCAACATTCATTCAACTCATTTCAGGCAGCACAGTTGGTTTTCCAGTACCCTTGTCGCAACTTTCATTCCAGCATATGTCCCTTTTGTCTCACTGAACCAGGTTTGGACACTAGTGTGTGTGTTATTTTTCATCCAGTACTCAGCAGCAGCAGTCCTTATGGAACCAGGCCTCATATATTAGCATATAACACACCAAACTGTGTATCTGTGTGGTCTCTGGTCCACTAAGTGACTGGACTTGGCTTGCCTTAGTGTTTTCTACTCTGGACATGGTATACTTTTTATATTTTTATAAATCACTACTATTTGTCCCATTTGTATTTTTATACAATTTGGAACTTCAGAGTGTGCAGCACTTCAGGAAATGTATTAATAATACAGAGGAGCTAATTCTCTGTCGCTATTTTGCACAAAAACGTACATCTTACATGCACTAAAATAACACTATCATTCTTCAGTGCAAAAACAGCTCCTTTTTATGTAAGTTAGGCTCATAAGGGATTTTACCTTTGCTTTGTTTGTGTGGCACAATTATTAACTTGTATTTAATAGAGATGTTGGTGTACATTTTCTGTTGATCATGCCTGTAGCTATTCTTTACATAATATATGTTTATAAGATGGGGAATTGCATTTAGAGTTTGCATAATTTTGATATATGATGCATCAAATCGCACACTAAAACATCACTAACAGCTTTAATCAATAAATGCATTATTTCTTAGTGAATTTGCTCTTTACATAGAAGGGATTTGTGTTTAATCAATGTTTGTATGATAAACTGCTGATACATTTTTAGCACACCTCGGAATAAACATGCATTTGTCTATAGGAATTTTAAATTTAAGCCATTGATCAGTAGTCTTGAATGACAGATTGGATTGATGAATGTATATTTTTAATAGTTTAAATTTCAACCAATATCCCCCAAACACAAACACTCACTGCTGGTCCAGTCATTTCCTCCGAAAACATGCCTAAGCTTATCTATAGAATAGAATGGTGTATTATTTACACACTGCTGAAAGAGAAAACTGCCTTTTATTTGTATTTCAGTTTCCTTTCTCCTCCCGAGAGTAATTTCTCATGGAAGCAGTCTCTGCTCTAGTTTTCTGTTCATTGTTCTGGTGATCCGACAGATTTCGTGAGTCGGGCGCCCAAACCAAACCCTGTTCGGGACAGTCCCTGTTAAAGTATGTTTGGATAAGAATCACCCTTCTGTATGTACTGGACAGAGGTATCTCCACCCAATGCACTCGTGTATCAACCGTTGGGCTTTTCCATTAGCACCGCTATATGCTGATCTCAGAGCAGATTTTGTTCCCAGTGTATAATTCTTAAGTGTAAAACTGATTCCGAGTTGTTGTACATTGTCCACCCATTAGTAAGACCGGAGATCAATTCCCTCCTGTTCACATCTGATAATAAGTCTCTCACTGCTGGACTGGTCTGATGCATTTAAAGTATACGGTGGTCTGGAACATAAGTTTAATTCAGAACAAATGAGAGAGAAATGGACTTGCACCCACTCAGGACAAAATATAGACAGACAAATCTTAAAGTGTCATCGAGGTAGAGCATATCATTCTTTCAGTATGTGCCTTGATTACTTTCACATTTGAGAGAAACCATAGTGTTTATATGCTCTTCACAAAATCGTGCCTTGGCAGCTCAGGGTCATGTTGAACTGGACAGCTCTTCATTGCTTAAAACAATTCATTTTTATCATATGGATTTATTGTGTACTACATATTTCTATTTGGCCGGGTAGCATGTTTATGCTCACAGGTGCAGCTAGTGTTACATTTCACAAATTAAATTTAGTGAAAACGCTTTTCTTCACCTGTTGAAGCAATTTATACGTACTGTGGTGTTGAATGGTTTTTTGTCCTGAAGACTAATCACATTTAATAAATGGTGCATTGGAGCACATCTGGACTGATGCTTGTAGAGGAAGCTACCTGGGGAACAGCTTCCTGTAACATAAGACCGGCCCCCTGGTGGGGTCACATTATAAAGGGCCCCAACGGAAACAGGATCCAGACTGACTACCTACACATAGTCTGTGTCATTCGGTAGTAGAGAAAACAAACCCTTTTTGTAGTTGGTAAATGGTGATACATTTATTGAATGCCCATGTAAGTTGCCCAAGTGCTTTTTAATGCTCAATTAACCTCTTTCCATTAAGGCACAACAATTAGTAAAGTCATTAAACAAACACTTCACATGTTCAATAAATGTTCTTGATCTCAAATATGGGTTGAAATCTCATTCCTGTGAACATGGGGTGGAAGATGTTTCAATTCTCACATATGGCCTGTGTTTAGCCTTGATTTCCTCTACTGTTTTTTCTACATTGCATTATGCAATATTTTAGTTCCCCTCACCCTCTTTTTAGTGAAATACTTGCATTATCCTGTTTATTAAATGGATCTCTTTTGAATGCATGATTCTGATTGGTCAATTCAGCAGTCAATGATATCGGTATGATATTGGCTATTGGCTGTTAGAGTTTTCTTTTTCGAATCGGTCGATATTAGATATTTCAATGTGTTATGTTGGTAATCCGCTGCTATTACAGTTTTTAAATAGGTATTTCATTGTGCATACTCCCATTTTTACACATGTATGAGTGTGTAAATAAATAAATAAGGGATATACATTGAGTCTATATAATAATGCTAGCTCTGATGATGCTTAAATTCACTTTTTAACACATCTTTAACATTTAACAAAAAAATGTTTGCGTTTTTTTAGGGCTTTCAAACGATTAATCGCGATTAATTGCATCCAAAATAAAAGTTTGTGTTTACATAATATATGTCGGTGCTCTGTGTATAATTATTTTGTATATATATATATATATATATATATAAATACACACACATGCATGTATATTTAATACAAAAATTATTATATAAATATAAAAAATTTAATTAAATATAAATTAAATATATATGTATATATATATATATATATATATATACACCTTATATACGTACATGAAAATATTTCTTAAATATATACAAGCATGTGTGTGTATTTATAAATATGAAATAATCATTCACAGTGCACCCACATATATTATGTAAACACAAACTTTTATTTTGGATGCGATTAATCGCGATTAATCGTTTGACAGCCCTGTTTTTTTTAATGTATTTAGATAAATTTTTGTTTAAGACAAAAAAAAAATCAGAATCAAGTATTCCAGAGAGCTATGCACTCCTAATTTTTAGTCTTCTCACTCCTCTGTCATTCCTTTTATCTTCAATTCTGTTTGATTTCCTCACCGTTCCTTTTTTTTTCACTCTTAACACATTGTTTGCATTTCGTACTACTCATGAGGCTGTTCGACCTTCTCTCGTTTGCGAGCCTGATGTCCACTGCTGTTGTCTCGGAGTAAAGCAGAGCAGCTGTGGCTGTATCTGGTGACATAGTGTTGAGACTGGCAAGCTCAGAGGTTTCTGGGGGCAGTGGTGCTGTTTAAGATCAGCTAATTGAATTTCATGATGTGTTGAGATGACTATTACCATGTATGAATCCTTAGGGTCCTGAAAGTTGTTGTTGGAGAGTTGCTTCATGGGACAGCAGGTGGTTGATGGCTTTAGAGGTGATGATTCCTTTGGGCGATGAGCTCACCATTGGGGATCATTTTCCCAGAGTGTCATATTTGATATAATTAGAGATAAAGTTGAAAAGCATTGATGGCCCATCATGAATGTAGGAACGTGGAGGCCATCTGGTCTTTATCTGTAGATGGTAAGATACGATTCCTAATATTCTCAAGATATTACATTATTGTCAAGAAATTCAGCTTCAGTCAAGTCATAAAGCTGTCATATGAGAGAACAAACAAACACTGCAGTAACAGGATACACAAGTTTGTTCAGCGTCTCAACAATGTAAATCTCTTTAAACACTCATATTTTTCCAATGTTCATTTGTCTCATCAGTATTACAAATGTTCCTGTCACAAAATCTCAAATGTAGACAACCGCGATTTTCCACTGTTGTGTCTTGGCCTCGTTATGTCTCGCATGTATTATTCTTTGTGGTCTAAAGGAGATTTCAAAGCAGTATTTCTCAAAGCTTCAGGGGCACCCAGACCAGGCCAATGATGATAATTTACCAAGAAAGACTAGTTCACCCAAAGACACAATTTTCTCACCCTCATGACTTTTTTACTTCTGCTGAGCAGAAAAGAAAATATTTTAAATAAATGACAGGATTTCAAATGAATATTTTAAATGAATGACATTTTTTAGGGAACTGTCCCTTTAAGAACTGTGCCTTGTAGTTACTATCTGCTGAGCTAGTGTATCAGTGCTGCGCTGCACAGTGGCAAACTCTTATTCAATCAAAGAGCCTAATGAGGCTTGAATAAAAGTGATTATGTTTTAGTGAAAGGGCAAATTAGAAGAGGTGACTAGAGATGCGCAATTGCACTCTTCTGCTTTTATTTTACACATACAATACTCACATTCACTTTTCACCATGTGTCACTCCTTCCTTCTCAAGCTTTAATTCAGTTCAGTTCAATCTATGGTGACCATTCTCCAAAATAAGCAGGTCTCTCCCCTCTCTTTTTTAAGGTTTTCCCATAAAAGAGCTCAGTTAAATGAAATTTAATTACAAAGCTACTGTGTGCCCCAGACTCAGCCAGTAATAATACCTGCTGTATTGATTTAATGAACAGCCCAATGCGGTGAAAAGTCCATTAAAGCCCGCGGAACTTGAACCACAGCATGGCGGCGGTAATCTCTATAATTTCTTGCTCACTCCACCTTTACGTTTCTGAACAACTGCCTTTATAAGCCGATGTGCCAATAAACTGGGCACGCATGCACACTGTGCCATTAATTGTGGTCTTTCTAACCCATCCTTGCTTTTGCAGACTGTCAGGCACCTAGATTATCCCTCCAACACACCCAGTAATCTTGCCGTCACCCTGGTGGTCTCTTCTCTGACCTCCATCCCGCACGGTTGATGCTCTGCCAGCTTGCCTTTGTGAGATCTCGCCACGTTCTGCTACTCATCGAACCCTCTGGCCTTCGCCCTCACTCTCAGGACTGTCATTTCCTTCCATGTGTTGCCATTACATAATGCCCTGTCAGTATTTTTAAGGTTTGTTTGCATTACATTTAAGAGGCTGTACGTTAACCTGAGGTTTCTGTTTGATGGGAAAAGGAGCTTACTGCATTTTTCCAAACCTCACGCTGAGTTGATTCATCTATCCTTGGCAGGGTTTGGGTAAACTTGTTTGAGTTGGCATCCGAGCGTCGTTCTGTGAGATTTAACTTCGTGGAACGGACTCTGAAAGCCGAGGAGAAAAGATATGGAGGTGCTTCCTCTCAAAATTCCCACATTGGCCCTGTTTTATCCCCCCCAAGCTGTTATAATTTGCTCAGAGTCTTGTATTCAAGCAAGATCAACTCTTAAGTACGGATTTATGTGCAGTGACTATCCAAATGATCTTTTGTAAAGTTCATTGCTTCTTATTTTACTTGTCTCCTTCAAATACGCATATAGAGATGTTTGGAAATTCATCCATCAGTCATTTCTTTCAGCTGATTTAATGCTGAAGTATTTTTATTCTGGCTACAATGGCTTTTTAATCCTTCTGTGGCCAATAAAGTTTTTGGACTGCTTGCGTAGTCGTACCGTATTAACTCTCTCGGAGCGGTGTGTAACACAAATGTTACAATGTGTTTCTTATCCTACTGTTCAAAGCGTTTTCAGTTGGCATGGTCCTTTCTTTTCCAGTCCACGTTCGTTTCAGATCAAGAAAGGACGGCCTCTGTAGGCCTATTGAAAATACCTTGGGCTTCGGAGCCTGGAAAAATAAGATTGCCGACCTCATGGTCTCTGTCAGTCTTGTGCGGGACGCTTATAGGGGAGTGAGTTCCAGTAGCTAGCTAATTTTGGTCTCTTTGCACCAGGCTCTATGTCTGCCGTCACTCCGGGACTGGAAGAAAAGATTTGAATTCATAACGCTTTTTCAGATGGAGCCCTTGATTCTCATGGAAAGTCTTAATCCCTCTTGCAATGACTAACTAACTTACTAACAACGCATGTTGGATGTTGCTCCAGAGGGATGTTGTTACTCAAAACAATATTGGGTAACTTCACAAGCATAATGTTGTATGCCAAAAATTTGTTTATTGACTTTTACCTCATTTTTTTTTAGTTTAGCTTACATTATTGGTTTGAAAAGTTGGGGTCAGCACTTTTTTTAAAAAACTTTTATTTAGCAAGAACATTGAACATTGAATTGATAGTAAAGACTTACATTGTTAAAAAAATAGGTTTCAGCTCACCACGCGAGCTACGCCCTTGGCAATATAAAAACCATCTTGTGTCGTCAAAACCACTGTAGGGAGTCAGGAATTGGAATTGTGAGTATTGAAAACGATCAGGATAGAGTGTTAAAAAAACATTTTTAATGCATGGTTTTCCTGTCATTCAGGGTTATGTTATCATGGCAAGGAAGTTGGACATAACTTTAGACAAAAAGTTAGTGTTTTATCCACAATAATACCATGCTAACACTCATATTTTTTGCGTCTTGTGGCTGTATATTTGAAATAGTGAAAAATTTGACGGATAAGTTATAGAAATTATTGTTATTTTTTGGTAAAAACAACATTTTCCCGCTATTATCTCACAAACAAAACATTACCCCACAATTACTTTTGAATGAGCTTGTAGTGAACTGGAATCGTCCTTTAACATGGTCCCATTCTGTGGGAAGACGTTTGGCCAGCTGTAGTCCTGTGGCGATAACGATTGTCTTCTACACCCCAGGTGATGATTTTGACCCTAGTTCAATGGCCGTCTATGCTGCGCTGATCCGTTCATCATGAGCTCAAGTGTTTTGCCTCGGGATGAGTT
Source organism: Pimephales promelas (assembly GCF_988280905.1). Classification (NCBI taxonomy): domain Eukaryota; kingdom Metazoa; phylum Chordata; class Actinopteri; order Cypriniformes; family Leuciscidae; genus Pimephales; species Pimephales promelas. The sequence goes on along the minus strand of NC_142791.1, from coordinate 6,951,737 downwards.
TACCCCTGGAATGCAGTGCACTCGTTGCTTACACGGAGAAAGCGGATATGAGGGCGCTTTGTGATTGCAGTAGAACTTGACCGGATCATCTGGCTCAACCTGCTCCACCTGCAAGTAGAGCTCATTGATTTCTAATAAAAAGAGCCCTGCACCCCTCATAATGAGGTGGAGATGTTTCTTCAGCTCCTTTTCTCCTAAAGATTGTGTAAATGGGCCAGCGCTGATCAAACAGAAACATCTGAATGATAAGATCTCTGAACTCTTGAATGTTCAATAAAAGCTCTCAGCTGTCTTGCGGAGAGGCTCTGTGCCCTTATTGGATGGTTTCCAAATAATCAATTCATAGGAATCAAACATGGATTATTTGGTTCCAGGTGCTGAAAAATAGCAGCAACGCATCCCTGGATAACCCTGAATCTGCACCGACTGCCAGATGGTTGTCCCTGAACTGTTTAAGAGTGTATACATCTTATGAGAGCTCTTATGAGTAGAAGTAAGAAGAAGAGCAATCATGCAGTTTAAGGCAACTGTTTATGAGACAAGTCGATCTGGGAGTTTTGTTTTGGTTGGCTGTTTACACTTTCATACAGTTTGTACATGCACTTACACCCATAAATTACAACCCTATTATCGGCATATTTGGATGCGTGTTCTACAGCAACAAATAATGATAAATCAGACAATGTGGGAGGCTTCCACTCAAAGTTCAGATTTTCTGGGTCAATGACATTTAAGAGTATTTTATTTTTTTAAATCTAGTGTAAAACGTGCATATTTCTCAGAAATGTACTCTTTGGATTAATGTTGGTTTCAAATACTGTTTTAGTTTAATAGCTAAATGGCTGTTCAAAACGAACATTTTCCATGCACACTGAATATGAGTGTACTGACACTTCTGAATTATTATTTTCAAAAATGTTTTAAAAAATATTTTTAAGGTAAAATATATAAAATAAATATATATAATAAATATAAATAAATATCTATATATAACGTGAAATTATCTGATATATTAATATAGATTCTAAGAAATAATAATAAAATTTATTGCCAAATTTTAAGTTTTCTTTTCAAGAATTTACTGATATAATTTATTTAGGCTTTTTTCCTGTCATTATTATATCAGAACAGTTGTATCACCCATTACTTTATGCTCCCCCAAAAAAATCAAAATGAAATTTAATTAAGAATATAAAAACATGCATATAAAAGTATTTCTGCATGTATGCATGTATATATACAGTACATATACTGTATATACAGTGTGTGTGTGCGTGTGTGTGAGAGAGAGAGAGAGTGAGATAGAGAAAGAAGGGAGGGAGATGCCGGCATGTGGTGTGAGTTATTAGCAAGAAATTGTGCCAGTAGTCATGGTTACCATGGCAATCCGACAGCGAGGAGGAGGAGGGTGGTTTATGTCTGTGGTGTGATTGTGTGTCTGTGTGTGTGCATGTCGACTTGTGTGTAGGGGTAGTAATTTGCTTTCGGCTGATGGTCTGGTTGGCAATGGTCCCTTTTGTCCTTTTTTAGACATTTCTATGTTATATGCTTTTTTAAGTGTGTTTCTGCAGGTCTGCTTTATGTCTGCCCAGGCTCCCCTCAAGGACATGAAAAGTGGGTTAATAAATTATAAGTGTGATCCTTTGTAAGTAAAACTTGTGCACAAGTACACACTCACTCACACACACACAATGATAAAATAGCCTTTCGGTGTGGAAACAAAGCCACTCCCTACCATCTCGCATATCTTCTTGGGCTCTCTATCTCATAAACTACACACTCTTATCGGGCCGCCTGAACTGGAGAATTACATGACAAAAGAGAGTAAAATGGAAGCAGACAGTCTGTGGGCTGTGAGCCATGCTGGTATCACACTGGTAAAGAATAACACCAGCTCTCCCCAGAGATCTCCTCTCTACCAGAACAAAGAGCTGTCCCTTCCTCCAGAGCTCCTTCACACACAGTCCGCCTTTCGCCTTTCCACTGGCCGTCATCTGTCTCTCCTGTTTTGAGGGATCATTTTGAGAAGAAAATAGTTGTTTGGCTCAAATGTGAAACATTTAAACATGCAATTCTGCACAAGATAGTCATTTATAGTTTTGAAATTTGAATTTCATATAGGGTAATTTGGGGCTGGTTTTCATGTGGATATTCTTGGAATGTTACAGTATGTTGCAATAGATATTGCTCATACGTGTGATTGGTGTCCTGTTATTGTACAGTATGGTATAGCTAAACACACATTTATTTTTTATTGACTTGAACCCATTTACCCTCAAACTCATACTGTACATGTATTACTTGTATTCTGTTGTTGTAGAGTTGCTAGATGTGGTTTGTGTGGTTGTTTAAGTATCAGCCTGTGAGTCTACATGCAAACGTGTACTGTATGTGGGTGACATTATATATTGTGGTAGGTGTGAAACAATTGCTTAATTGTTACTGTGCCTTGGATAATTATCATGTCTAATTATCATCATCTTGTTAAATCATGCTTCTTTTTGATGCGCCATACTCATAATTAGCTGAAAGACAGTGTGAAATCTCTATGGAACCTTTCAGGACCAACAATCTATATGAGCTATAAGATATGCTTGAATATTTAGCATAATATAACTATTCATTTAAAAAAATATGAATTTATATTATTAATTAATGTTATTAATTTGTATTTGATATTGTTCATTATTTAAATAATAGTAATAATGATATATAATAAATAAATAAAAAACATTTATATTTAATTATGACCATTGAAGCATACAAGAAATTGTGGGAAATAATTAAAATGCACACTTTATCATCATTCTGAGCCTGATGAAGACCTGAGGGTTGCTTTTTTAATAAATTTTTGGGGCAGTACCTTATGTGCGGACTTCACACTTCTTTATTTTGTTTACTTCATTCAGTTGTCCTGCACCTGAGCCCAATTTGGGTGTTTGGGATGTGCACACCAGTTTTTTTTTTATATTTTTTGACGCTTTATCATCATTACCTACCATTTGCACCCTTGCGTTCCACGAATCTGTAGCTGTCATTTATTACCTATATTGCAACCACTATTATCCATTATATCCAGAACCTCTAACTTCACATCTGCATTTCTATGTTTCTGTAATGTCTTTATGCAATTCTCCCAGGTCATCACCCATAGCCCATAGACACTCCCTTGAGTCATTAACACTTGTCTCCTGCTTGCATTTTCACTGTGTCAAGGTCATATTAAAATAGGCCGGTGCTTCGCCATCCACAGGCTGCTAATGTGTCTCCTGATGATTTTGATTTGTCCATTGAATGAAACTGGCTGTCATTTCTACACATAATATCCATTGAGTAAATGGGTGCCTCGTTAATTATTCTGTATTTGGTGTTGGCTGTGTTTGACAGTACACGCAAAACAAGACGTCTGTGCCTCAGTGGATCTCACTGATTTTTGATCAGTAAGGGTAGCGAAGTGTAACGCCTGGGGTGATCTGACTGAGTGGTTGGTAGAAAGAAAAAAAAAAGACTAAATGAGACCATTAGCTAGGTTTAGCAACCTTGTTACTATGGTAACCGACACCCATGGGATGGCAGGTGTTGGGAAAGAAAACTGATGCAAGCTTTGGACAAACTGGATGTCAGAATGAAGTGTGATGGAGTGGCGTGCACTTGTGTTGTTTGTAAATCTTAAATAGACCTTCATCAAGAGCACCATCTGGACAAATCCACAATTCAATTGTGCACTTTTACTCAACTGTTAGTGTTTATGCATGTATATCACTACATGCACATGCATGCTATTTCATTGTTTATGAAACATCATGCCACATGGCGCCTGCAAGGTTATTGATTGTTCATAATGATTTAAAACTGGTTATTCAGGCAACAGCTCCTTTACATCAACACTACTCTGTGATCCGACTTGGGGCGTAATCAAAACCCGTAGAAATGGTTTGACAAACTAAAGGAACCCATAAACCCATTTTTATTTACCACAAGGGAAATTGGCCTTAATTCTCGGCAGCCTTATTTTCCACTGTATGAAATCCATGGAGGGAATACTGTACCTCCTGCCACACAGATGCAAACCATTATGAACAGCTAAAGAGAGAGCAAATCACTCCACCACAACCTGCAACAAAAAACAATCAAAGCATATCTATAGACAGCCTGGGCGATACTAAAAGTCCCTTCTATAATCAAAGAAGTTTGAGTTAACAATCATTCTGAGAGTAAAGCGTCCCATCTCTCTCCCACCCCACCCTGTCTCAGAGCTGTGAAGTGATCTAATACAAAGCCCTTTGTCTGGGCGGATAATGATCAAACAGGCGGAGGGGATTTCTTGCAGGATTGGTCTCTGATGCGTTTTTACCGTGACCCAATTAAAACGCACATGCTGTATGATCCGTGACATGGTGTAACTGGAAAATCCAGTCTCTTGTTGGAGAACACGACTTCCTGACTGTCATCTGAATGTCCGGTTCTTCAAACAGCAGCCATTGACGCTTCAGTTGGTTTGCAGGACCGTATAATTTTTTGTTGAATTTTCATCTATTCTGACTGCATTAAGTAGGAATGCGCAATATTGGTTCCATATTGGATGATAATGCCAATTTTTCTTTTTAATTTATTAGTATTTACCAATATTGGATATTTATTTAAAATAAATATAACAATGTTAAATGTAATCTTTAGCAGAATTTAAATTCAATATGCATTTTTAATACGGTTATAATATTGATATTTTAGTGCTTTCATTTAAATTGATTAAATTATATATTCTGTTCATGTTTATTTCTAGTAATACATTTAAAAATATGTATATATTATATTCATAATTTTTATTATGAATGTAAATAAATGCATGCTGGTTTAAAACACATGAATAATATAACACTGAGTCTGGCAAGCTTAGAAGTAACTCAAAAAGAAAGGAATATAAAACTTTGTTGATAGCTAATGTACTAAATACCGAAAGGAAAACGTAAAGACTTTGATGTTTTTTATCAACCTATGGTAATGGTTTCAGACTTTTCAGCTTTTCTAATCTGAATAATGGCGCTATCGCAGCAAGACTGATTCTAAATAGAGCGGAGGATGCCAGTTAAGTCAGATGGTGCTGTAATTTTCGAACTGGATTACCTCATCTGTTAAGGAATCACTTCCTTCCTATAGAGATCTCAGAGCAGGAAGCTAACACCTCATGCTGATCAGAGATATGCCGTCTGGACCACAGTGCTGTTTCGATGCTTATCAGCAATCAAAAAAATGTGCATTCCTAATAGGAACATGCATTGTTATACCACAAACAATATAATGAGGGAACTTAAAAGGTGAAACTGGGAGCTCACCACCATCTGGATTGTATTTGGTGGGAAAATATTTTTGTAGCTGTTTGAAATTTGATTTTCAGTGAATTAATTTCTCCCCTGTAAAAGAAATCTGCACATGGTTATTTTTTATTATTATTTTTATCTCTCTCGCAAATGCATTTGTCACTGTTGCGCTGCAGGGGAGAGAATAAGAGGAGACGAGACGGGAAGAGTGGTGAGAAGAAAGAAAAGGGAATGAAGGGGGAGTGCAGTGTAATCGTTCATTTGTCTTTGGTTTCTAACCTCCTGGCTCTGCAGATAATTGAGTTGAGCAAAGGCACGATTTGACAATGCATCATTAGAAATTTGTTGTCGTTATTTTTTTTCAGTGCCATCAGACCAAGACTTTATGCTTCCAGTAGGGAAAGGCATTATGAGTGACTACAGTTTCAACAAACAACTAGTTGATTGATGAGGTTAAGTAGTTTTAGATTTCTGTCTCGGGAGTCCTGCATTAAGTTGTGTTCTGTTACACCACGTCATGCTGTTTTTGAATGCAAGAGCATTTACATGCCATGTAATAATCCATCAGTTATCAGATTGAAGGCTCAACTTAACTGAAAATCTTTCATGTAAACACCTCAGTAGATCCGATTGAGCTTGACGCTTGTGAAATTTCGATCGGATTGAAGATAAAAAATAATCAGATAAAAATCAGGCATATTAACTCTTGAATTTCTCAGTCCAGTGGGACACACAATCTTTTGTGTTACGTGACGACAGACACTGAATTTCCACAGAAGTTGTGTTCTATATAACGCACATCTATATGAATATTTTAATCGGATTTGAATGTTTATGGTACATAAACAGTATTTTTGGAATCTGCAATTTGACAGAATTGGTGCATATTAGCATACCTATAGTGTAGTCGTGTTAGTATAGAACTAGCCTCATCCAAGGCTTCAGAAGTCTAGTTGTTCAGGCTACCCGCCAACTAGTTGATTTTAAAAATGTTATTTTGCCCTAGATTTTAGACTGAGACTCAGTCCAAGGTCACCTCCATAAGATCAAGACTCAAATTCTGGCACCTAGAACTTACAAAGGTGATGACAGCAACATCCAGAACTGTTAGAATGAGTTTATCCCTGAGCTCCTTTAGACCTTTGACCCCTGAAACTAAACTAGGCTTCTGCTGGTTGGGTGTAGAGAACTTCAAACTGAATGTAGAGATCAAGTCAGAGCAGCTTCTACAGACCAGAGTCCCTGGGTATTTGTAGGTTTTTAAGTAGTAGTAATAAGTCCACTGACATAGCAAGAAGTATTGGTAAAATAATGAATCAGGCTGCTGAGGAACTTGGGAAATATGGTAGAGTCACACAATAGCCTTGCTCCCTGGAGTATATGGTCAGCCTTGATGAAACACAACGCAAAATTGTCCTCTCATCCATACATAGCCATTATAACTTGTCGGACAACATTTGTCAACAAGAAAACGGCACGTCATCTTATGTCAGTGTTGATGTAGAAGTTTTGTTTTTCTCTGAATCTCATCCAAACCATGTCCTCTTACTTGAATCGCCCATTATATGATATAGTCATGGAAACAAATCCAGACTGTTCCCAGCTGCTGTGAACCCTTGTGATATTCTTCTCACAAGCCTCTCCCATCTCCAGCCTAAACAAGTCAGGTCTATAGAGCCATTTGCGCCCTTAGATCTTTGATGTCGCTAGGCACTTGTGATTTATTTTAGACAGAGCTGTGAATAAGGTGATCTCAACGATCTTTAACATACAGTAATGTCTCCGGAAGTAAATCTGGCCTGAAACGTCTGTGACATAACGCTTAGTCCCGTATCACATGGATGTTCGATGTGTTAGTGAGATGGCTTTCGTCTCGTAAACATCGCAATCTTTGTCTGAAAGACTGCTGACGGTTAAAGGACCCTCGTCATATGGTAACAATCTTTTCTCAAGCTGTTCACATGCCACCAAAGTCATATTCATCCTAAACTGTCTTTGAAATATTAAGAGGGTGGGCGGGCGGCTCCTCCGAGCTAAACGTTCCCCTAAAATGGAAAAATGCCACACGGCCTCCTTTTTAAGGTAATTAGTCTTTTCTATTTATTTGCATAACAGACAACCAGGTCCATGGCAAATTTATGTTTTATACATCAGACTCCCCATTTGTCTTATGGACGTGGGCTCCGGCGGTTTAGATTGAGTGCCCGACCCAAGCCCAGAACCCCTGGGTGTTACTCCACAGTAGTGCCCTTAATGTCAACCGGTGGAAACGGCTCTTAAGTGGAATGGCTTCTTTTTGTTCTTAAGCTGAATTCGTTTTTATGTTGAACTGAAAAGAGAAGCATTTCAAGTGTAATAGTGATTGTTCTGGTTTTGTTGGGGTGATGTATGGAGTGAGGCTTCTGTGTGTGGCAGAGCTTAATTTATGTGCCCTGTCTGCCGGTAACAATGTGAGCTTGGAAGATTTCCATCCTTCGCTTTCCCTTCCAGGGTCTGGGTTTAAAGATTAGGAGTAATATTCATCAGGGTGTTGTGGCAACACTTTCTTTCGTTTTCTTTCTTGCTGGCTTGCTTTCTTCCGTCCAACTGCCTTTCTGTCTGTCTTGTTGTATCTGTCCATCTGTGCTTCTTAATTCTGTATTTTCTTTCTTTTCTTCCCACTATATTTCTTATGGATCGTCTTTTTATTTCTTGGTTGAGTGTCTTTTTCTGACTGCCCTTATGTCCTTTTCTCTTTTTTCGGGCTTTCTGTTCTTCCCTTCCTCTTTACTTGTCCTTCCTTCCTTACTTCCTTCCCTCTCTCCTTCCTTCCCTCCTTCAATCTTTCCATCCTTCCTTCCTTCCTTCCCTCCCGCCATCCGTCCCTCCTTCCTTCCTTCTTTCCTTCCTTCCTTGCTTACTTCCTTACTTCCCTCCTTTCATCCCTCCCGCCATCCGTCCCTCCTTCCTTCCTTCTTTCCTTCCTTCCTTTCTTCCTTTCATCCCTCCCTCCTTCCCTCCTTCCATCCTTCCATCCCTCCTTCCTTCCTTCCTTCCTTCCATCCTTCCTTCCTTCCCTCCCCCCATCCGTCCCTCCTTCCTTCCTTCTTTCTTTCCTTTCCTTCCTTCCTTCCTTCCTTACTTCCCTCCCTTCTTTCCTTCCTTCCTTCTTAATCTTTATTTCTTGCTGCTTTCTTGCTATGTCTGTCTTGCTCTGTCTGTCTGTCTTTTTTCTTTTTGTTTGTCCATCCTCCCATCCCATCATTTTTTTCTTTCTGTCCATCCTTGTTTTTGTCCATCGATCTACCCGTCTGTTCATTTATTAATCTTTCAGTCTGTATTGTTTTTTGCCTTTCTCGTTTTCTCCTCTTAATGCACAGTTCTTCATCTGCCTACATGTTTAATCCAGTACTTCATAGTTGTGGTTTAGCAACCGATGCCACTCGATATCTGGCCTTGACAACACTGGCCATGCAAATGGGCAGGCCAGTGTCTCCTCCCAATTAAAGCCTGTTTAAATGAGTCATAGAGAGTAGCATTGGGATATTTAGCCCCAGTAAAACCCATAGACCAGACACAGGAGCACTACAGGTGCTCAGGAGTCCAGACAGACACTTTAGGGCTTTCTTTATCTATGTAAAATGAAAGTCCAGAAAGTTCAGCTGACGGTTAGGTGTAAACGTATGTTTCCGTACATTAGTCTCCAGTGATCTAATTTGGCCTAAATCTTGGCATGACGAGTGAAAGGCAAAATATATATGCTTTTGTTGGAATATATGTTTTAAACATATGTTGCTGTTATTTTTAAGATTTGCAGTACTGCACTGTATATATGTGCTGCCAAAATAGAGTCCAGGGATTTGAATCTGGGACTATTTTAAGGTCAAACTGTGGCGATGTAGAGAAGCTTGGCGGCTAGGCATTGGTCAGTGCTTGATCAGGTCAGTGCTTGATTTAAGAGGAAACTGTGGGGTCTGGAGTTTTACCGTACTTGTTTGTGCACCAGCGGAAACATTCTCAGTCTCTAAATTACACAAATTTAACATTTTTAAATGTTATCTTAACAAATCTGAATATCCATTTTCCTACTGGACATAATATTCTTTTCCAGAATTTGAAACTATTGATTTAGATATGCTTTGAATGTTTTAAAAAGAAACATGTTTCCATGGTGTAGACGTTCAGATTATCTGAAACAAGAACTTCATCCCTTGTTTTCCATCATCCCTTGAAGAGATCTATACTGATCCGAAACTTTCTGGTTGAGTTGAGTTTGGCTCAGTCAGCTGGACAGACCACAGTTTTCAAGGTAGGAAAAGAGAAACATTCCAAGTGGTAACTGAGTATTTATGGAGAAACCGTTTCCCTTAATGTATCCTTAATGTAGTGAAGACTTTGTGTCTATTAGGCAAGGACCTTTTTGGGTAATTTCTTGAGTTTCTCTAACCATGCAACTCGTATTGACCATGGTGGTCCAAATCGGGAAGAGAGTGTTGAGTTACTCCATCACTCCGTTACATGTCTGTCAACATTGTTGGAAGAAAAGCGAGCGATCCAAAATAGTGCCAACAGTGAGGATGTTGACCGTTTTATATACCAGATCAATTACTTCTCTTTCTCTGTCATTCACTCACACACACAAAGTAGCTCATTTTGTATAATATCAGATCAAAAATAGCTTCACATCACTGTTGTTAACTTAAACATACCATGGCAGTTATTCCCTCAACCATGGCAGAGCAATATCAGATTTCCTCGTTTGGGAAATTATTCCACTCGGTCCAGTTTGTCATCAGCAATCTGTAAAGACGGAAAACTGGCCGTTAGACTGGACAAAGGTCAGGTGCCCAAATCTGGGCAGTGTTACTCAAGACATTTAGCAGCCGGATTTAAGTTATAACTCCACCTGACAGATTTATCCTGTGGGCCTCTTTCACTTTTTCCCCTCCACATCTCTTTTGCTCTACATACAACAGTGTTCATTTGTCTCTTTTTGTCTGTCAGGGAATTTCAGGTGTGATGGTTTCTTTGGCACACCATTTCTGGTGCTCCTTTTAATCAGTTCTTCCACTCCTCCTCTCTCCGGCCTCCTTCATCCATTATTCCTCCGAGTGAGAATGAGTCAGGCAGCTGTTTCAGGTGGAAATAAGGCTTTGAGATCTGGTGTGAAGGTGAGAAGTGACTAAATGTTGTGCCTAGTTACTTCCCAGAGGGACTATCCTCTTTAAACTGAACCCTGCTCAGGGAGAGTGGTCAGTTTCTTTAGCCACAGGGAGTGTCTATCTTGTTCTTTCTCTCTCTTTTCTCCCGTTATTTCTTTTTCACACAAAAGAGATACTATGACGGTTGATTAGGACTGAAAAGAACTGAGCGTGACCATGGGTTGTAACCTTAGAGCTAAGGTTTTCCATGAAAAAGAGATCCTGTCTGCTTCAGTGCTTCATCAGTGTAGATCTTATTTGATTTCAAAGAGTTTTTATGGTGATTTACAATTTCTGTTGCCTATACTGTGAAGCTGTGGTTCTCAGCTTTCGGATATTGATTTTACACTTTAACAATGGTCAGAAAATGGCAACCCAACACCGTATCAAAATAGTTTATTGTGCTAAAGTAACAATAATGTTTTTGAAAATAAAAGCTATTTTATTTTTTTGTCCCAAATCAACCAATGTTTCACTACTCTGAAACTGTACCCGCTTAATTGGTGTTCGATGAAAGATCTGGGGCAGGTCACATTTTCTGCCAAATCAGTAAGCAGACTACAACAGCTTTTAGCTTCAAACCCTGTTTTCGTAATATCTACCTAATCAACAGATTGCTTTGAAAGCTGGATGTTGAACGCAGTTGAACATGCCCCTTATGTTTGAAACATTGCTAGACATATGTGAGGTTTCTGTAATGAAATACACATGCTAGTTTTTGACCTTGTAGTTGTGCGTCACGTGAAGCATCTTACTAAATGATTTGACATGCAAGTCACAGTCTCTTATATTAAGCAGATTTCTGCTGCTTGAATCCAGCTGGTGACAGACACATTTAGATGGTTATCAATGAACCCCATGGAAAAGAATGACAGGCTGGTCAGTAACATATTTTATATTTTCACTAGCTTAACCAGCAAGGCTTCTTGGTCAACCAGCTTCACCAACTAATGCCTGGTTTAGATTACACAATTTTAGCCCGATTTTGGCACGATCCGTTTGGCGTAGAGTGTCGTGGGGATTCGTAAACGACAACGGGCGTCGGGACGCAATTCGATCGTATAACCTCGTATAGTGTGTCATAGTGGGCGACAACCTACGTCGCGTCTGCGATGCTTCACGACATCACGACAAAAAGACTAGCATGTTTAATTTTTTTAACGGTCGTCCATGACGGGTCCGTCACATTTATGAGGTTGACCAATAGGAGCACAGAAGCTTTTCCGTACACAACTTTCAAAAATGGCGAAATGAAAGAGAGACGATGGTGCTAACGTTAAAACTAAAAGTAAAAATATATAAGAAAACAATATTTTTCCTCAAGTTCTCTTTGGAGGATTGACAGCCCATACTGTCCTCTTTGAGCAGGTTTCTCAAGTCTCACGCAATGGGCGTGAGACACACGCAATTCAACCAGTTCACACGCTCACACGCCACACCATGTATTTCTCACGCTGAAAAGGCAATGCCGAGCAATCCAGGAGCGTGTACATTGTCGGTTTTCTTTCATTTTTAAACTTTTTGTCTGAATACAGGACAGCCAATACAACACTCACCGCTTCATCCATTGTTTATGTTCGTTTCCGGAAGTCACTCGCTACTAGTTTCGCCTTCGCGATGACATGACGCGCTCCATTAAAGACGGCACGTGAGGACTGGTCAGGAAGCAACGTCTAGTCTGACATGTGTCTTGTCCACAACACAACAAGATTTTAGGAGTCAAAATTGCGTAATCTGACACACTGACTATCGTAACAGACAAAAAAATCGTGTAATCTGAACAAGGCATAAATTGAATACGATGTTTATGCTAGTCCAACAGTCACCCAAATCAAGTAAATGTATAGGCTACAAATGGATATTTCATTGGATGTTAAGAACATTTTCCATTTCCATCTGTTCAACACGTCAAATATGTTCACCTGTTTGCTCTCTCCTTGCTCCTTGCCTCTTTAGTATGACTCTGTGAACATCAGTAGTGGATTTTAGGTTATTATCTTGGAAGGGAAACTAATGACAATAGATTCAAATATGAATGTAGAGGTATTTGAGTGCCTTCTTTTCGTAAATCCATATTTGCTGGAATGTAGATCCATTTGGCCCATTGGATACTGACAACTCATTCTGTTCAATCAAACTAAGGACATTTTCCATTAGTTCTCCATTGGCAACATCGCGTAATGGGAAAATGTGCATTATTAACAACAATGATCTCATGCCAACATGCTCTTTATGCATCTGGTCTATTGGTTAATTTGTTTTCTCTGGGATATTTGAGAAAATTGTTTTAATTGCTACCCTTAAACCTCCAACTTTAACTGTTGTTCCTCAGTTAAAGTGAGCGAGGGCTTGAGAAACGCATGTTTAACAGAAAGGGGGGGGGGGGGGACTTGCGGGCCCCTCTCCTGTTTCTCCAGAGAGGGTCTCTCTTGGCAGACATGTGTAAATATCTTAACATGTCTGTTTTATCAATCTGAGGCTCTCCTCACGCGAGGCGCTGATTGGAGACCCAAGGCCATCTGTCAAGCCTGGATTTCAACAATTGGATTTTGTAAACAAGTCCACTGGGCGCTAAACACTCTCGCTCCCAAACGTCAGGTACTGGTACATGCGCGGAGATCTGTAGCTTAAACATTGCTAAGAAATTCGAATGAATCAAGAAGAAAAATAATAGTTTAACTCCAGAAATCAGTGACCTGGGGTTCGGGTTTGATTTAGGGTTAAGTGTTTCACCTCTCGGGTCGGCAAATGGCAAAAGATAGCAGCTAAGCTCTTTCCTGCTGATCGAATTACAATCACAGTTTCAAGGTCAAAGGCTAGAGGTCAGAAAGTGAGCGCAGGAATGCAAAACAATGCCAAAAGAGTCAGTTTAACTTGAACGAAGCACAGTACCTAGCCACAAATCAGTACCAAAGACCTTTTTCTGCTAAAAACCTTTCAGTCATTCAGTTAGCAGTGTTTTTGGGTCAGAAGATGACATTCATAAATGACTCCCTGCTGTCTTTACATGTCTTTAAACATAGCTGATCCTAATAAGGACCATTCTTTCAGCACAACTGATTCCAATCAGCTAAAGTGCGACGTGAAGGGAAGGCCAAAGAGTTTGGCTGGGTTCACTCTCTCTTGCTTGGTATAACTATGAACGGCAGAGGAAACTCAAGCCTGGCCTGAAACTAATCTGTTTTTGTTGCTTGTTTATGAAGTGCGTTCATGTGCAGATGGCGTCTCTGTTTTGAAACCTAAGATTTGAGTTGCGGATTGACATTGCTGTCTTGTTTCTTTAATGTGCAGCACTCATCTCTTTTTTTCATCCTCAGTATGGCATCATTGTCTTCCCATAGCGAAGGTTTTGCTCTTTGAGCAGGACCCATGAATCTTGGATGTGTCTCATACAGAACAGTGTCGGGCTCAGCTGTCATAACTTTGTGACTAATGTAAACTGGAATGCCGCAGCTGAGCCATAAGCGAGTGGAGTGGAGAAAAAACAAAAACAGAACAAAGTAAAAATTAAACAAACAGATGTAGAGAGAGACAGAGAGCATGTGAATGCCGGCATCATTGGGCAGTCCCTGAAAATGAATCAAAACTTTTATGGCCCACATGAAATGATTTAATTTAATTAATGTGGAAGGTCATGAAAGGGGTCCTTGATGTCTATAGTGCTACTCTGAATGCATTTCTGCCTTTTAGGTTAGAAAGATTGTTTTCCTGCTGGTTTTCACATTATGTACTGTGAGAATGAGCAAAAGAAACAAAACAGCAAAATCATTCTCTTTGTTAAGTTCGGGCTTCGAGAGCCATGGTACGCCAAATGCTGAGATATAGGAAATGACTTATTACAATGCTTGAATACTTTATTATAATTGCTCAGTCACAACATTCTGCTGATCATTTTTGTTATTTGTATAGTAGTGATCACTAAACTGTATACCTGACCATTTCATGGATTTCCTACAAAGCTTTACTTTAGTTTAATGCTTCTCATATCATTCAGTGGTCACTTTCTTTTCACATTATACTTTTTAGATTAATAATAACAATTTAGAATTTTATTTTATTTTTCTCTTGAACACATGGGAATTGAACTTGAATTGAAACCTCTAATGTTACACTAGATATATATTAAAGGAGTGGTTCACTTTTAAAAAAAACTTTTGCTAATAATTTACTCACCCCCATGTCATCCAAGATGTCCATGTCATTCTTTCTTCAGTCGAAAAGAAATTAAGGTTTTTTATGAAAACTTTCCAGGATTTTCTCCATATAATGGACTTCATTGGGAACCAAACAGTTCAAGGTCCAATTGAGAGTTTCAATGCATCTTCAAATGGCTTTAAATGACACCAGACAATGAATAAGGGTCTTATCTAGGACCCTTCAAGTCATGACTCGAAAAAAGACTTGTTCATTTTGATGAACGAGTATGAACAGGAGAGTAATGAACGCTCATCACATAACAGAGCAAAGCGAGCATTTGTGCTTATGAAACTTTTATTTATTTTTGAAATGACCGATCGTTTCGCTAGATAAGACCCTTATTCATCGTCTGGTGTCATTTAAAGCCCTTTGAAGCTGCTCTGAAACTCTCATTTTGACTTTGAACCGTTTGGTTCCCAATGAAAATCCTGGAATTTTTTCATCAAAAACCTTAATTTCTTTTCGACTGAAGACTAAAAAAACTGACATGCCCATCTTGGATGACATGGGGGTGAGTAAATTATCAGCAAAAGTTTTTTTAAAAGTTAACTACTCCTTTAACAGCTAGAGATAAAATAAGTGGTCACTTTTATTTAATTGAATTGAATATTTTTTTATTTATTTTATATTTCAGATACCCTTTTCCCCATATATTTCCCATATTCCATTATTCCTGTATTCTCTTCCGGATGGATGGAGACATATCAAATGATACTAATTTCTCAATCTTCCACACAGTTTGAAGTTAACCCAGTCAACAGCCTCATTGACTATTTGGCTTCTCACCTTGAGACGGGCCTTGACTGCCGACAGCTCCGACATCTTGAGAGAGTGTGACGGGGGCCTGGGAGAAAAATTAAAAAGCATGTGATTGATTAAACTTCTTTGTTCCTGGAAAGAGCCCTTCTCGGACACATACAAAGTCCACTGACTTGTTTTCAAGCTCGAGTGTTCCAGTCACTCCTTTTTTCTCATTTTACTGCCTTCGGTGAAGGCACCTCATCAGCAGAAACCTGAAGAGCTGTGCTGAGCTGATGTCATTGATTTAGCACTTCGGGTGCTGGCCATGCACTTCTAAAACACATCCCTGATCAGCCTCTCGAGGTAACACGAGGATAGCGTTTGTTGTTTTTGGGGGGATTGTTTGCGTTGGTGTTGTGGTGGTGGATTTGGACTGAGGTGTTTGCTCGGAAAGCCATCCGAGGGCACATTTAACATCACGAAAACAAAGTAACCACAAATTGTCAAATGTAGAGAACCATTATGAATGTTACACTATGGAAATTATGGCTTTGACCAGTCTATATTTTCCATCTATGGCTTTATTGACCACATTACAGGCTGATGTCATACATTCAATCACTCGATTTCAAAGGTCTGCTTTCCGATGCCGCCACATCCACCCTTTAACCTCCTGAATCCCAGTTGAAGGAAGCCAGATGTGTTTGCAGCGGCAGCTGCGGCATGACTTGCGCCATTACCTGTAGCACAAAGCACGAACTTTATTTGTCTCATCAATTTCTCTATTCGTGTTCACAGCCTAAACCCTCTGACCCCAGTCTCCACTTCTCTGAGAACACAGGTTTGGGTTTTTTTTTCAACCATGTGAAGGTTATTTCCCCTCCCTCCATATCAACACCATTACACAAAGGGGAGGCCTGGACACAAGATCAGCAGAAGGGTAAACACACTCGAAACTGCAGACTCTCTGGAAGCATGAAGAGCTAAACAAATAGAATACTCTTCAACACACCATCCCAGCAGGCCCTGCGTCTGCGCACGTGTCCATCGGTGAGACTAGTGTGTTCTTCAGTCTGTGTACGTCTTCTTTTATAAGTACGCATTAATCATCATGTGTGAATGTTTATGTGCGGAAAGTCTTGTGATGCATAATACAAAAATTGCTGCACCTATCTTGATGCTGACATCATGCTTGGATAAGCAAGTATGTAAACTGTTTGGAGAAGTACTCGTAGATTCTCTTCCCTCTTGGGAAAGTTCTTGCCGTTTTGCCGGTTTATCTGTCCACTATCAATGCAGTCAGGCTTGGGCATCACTGAGGCAGCACATAATGCTGCTGACTCTATCTGTCCATGGTAACCTGTCCGGGGGTAACGGCCTCCCAGGGTACGGTTTCAGTCAAACGCTTCAATAATTAATTGCTCTTCTTGAGCCAACGTTGAAACATTCAGGAGGCCATTGATTTTGTGTCTTGGGAATGCAAAGGCGTTTTAAGAAATTGCTGTAATGAGCTTTGCCTCCACATCAGTCTGTTCTTTACACTTTGTGAGCGGGTGAGTTCATTGGAAGACAATGATGATCTAATGCAGATCTGATTCTGTTGTGTATCTCTGTAGAGCTGAGTACATCCAAAATTCTTGTTACTGTAATGTGATTTTGCTTAATGGTTTGGACTGGATTAAAGGAAGGTCACCAGAATTTCTAAAACTGGCAGCACATTTGTGTTATGACACTAGCAAGCAACACAATACCATATTTTTGAAGATATAAGTGTGTGGGTGAATCTCACAGAACCATGTCCAGGTCATGTTTTAGCTTAAAATGAACACTTGACAAGTGTCAAATGTGAATAAAAATCGTCGTTGGGGAGTATATGAAATGGCGTCAATCATCATTTGGCCGGTAAAAATGTTATGAATTCTAGCAATAGCTATGTTTCCATCCAAAATTTTGAATTTAACTTTGGCCAAAATTGGAATATCACATAAAACATTTGCAAATAAAGCAAATTTAAGTAGTACAGAGAAGCCTTTAAAGGGATAATCCACTTTTTTGGAAATAGGCTCATTTTACAACAGTTGGGTTTTACCGTTTTCGAATCCATTCAGCAGATTTTCTGATATTTTGAAGAATATCAGTAACGAGACAGTTTCTGGTCCCATTGACTTCCATAGTAGAAAAAAATATATACTATGGAAGTCAATGGGACCAGAAACTGTCTGGTTACTGATATTTTTCTAAATATCAGAAAATCGTCTGAATGGATTCGAAAACGGTTAAACCCAACTGTTTAACTCTGTCCGAGTTGTAAAATGAGCCTATTTCCAAAAAAGTGGAGTATCCCTTTAAGTAGTACAGCAAAGTTTAAGAAATGTAACTGTCAAATTTGTGAATTGGTAGAAGATAGAATCGCGATTCACATGTGAATCGATTTTTTTCCATCGCATTTTGCAGTGAGAGTTTTGCGAGGAAATGTGCTGAATTCTCATGAAAATCGTGTTACAATCCAAAACATGATGTTCTCTTGAGATTTCCAACGACACAAAAACAAGCATGTTCCGCATCAAGCCGGTTGCATTAACCTCTCATACATGTGTGCCTTAAACCTTCTTGAGATGTACAGACCCCATGTGCTGGTGATTAGGTATGAGGGTGAAGGGGTCAAGTGTGCTCCAGGATTCATGGCTTAACTGCTGCATTCGTTCTGCTCTCCAGCAACTGATAAATCCAATAGCGCTGACCCTCAGCTTACGCGATTGATTGGAATGTGTCATGCTGCGTGAAACGATCTTCCTTTGTAATGGCGTTCTAGAGTTCAATCCTTCACATTGACTGGCTGATGCATTTAAACATCAACAGGCTCTGTAGTCATCTTGACACCACAGGTATAAGAATGCCACACTCATATCAGTTTTGCTTTTACTACAATTCACATTGCCCCCACTGATAAATTGTGCCAGATTATTTTTCCTATTGCTCTTATGTTGCTTGATGACCTAGCACATTTCAACCCCTGTGGCGTGATGAGAGAAATCGTTGTTGAGGTGCTGTAAAAGGAACCCTAAGGTCACATTGAAAGGCTGTACTAGTACTAGGAAGATCTCTCTGTAACATTCCAGTGACCTGAAACTCACATTCTGGAAGCCATTACCTAAAATTACCTCAGTATCAAAGGCTTTTTTTTGGTCTCCTGTCTGCTTTTTAGTGCCAACAGCTCTCCCCAGCCGGCACAGACGCAGCACTGAAATTATCGCCTTTGGATCATCTCTACTCAGTGCTCGGTTCAGTGATTTGAATCAAGTGCACAAACTCAAACTCAAGTGGAAAGGGACAATGAGGCAGGTTAAGGTAATTTGGCTGTAAGTAACAATGGTGCTTTTCCTGTTTTTGAAAGCCGAACTCTTTGAAAAAAAAAGTTCAAGACGATGTGAAATCCATTTCACAAAACATTTTTCTTTTTGCAAAGTGATGTATTTCCAATTATATGTATATTCAGTTCAATTCAAATGTATTTGTATAGCACTTTTCACTATACATATTGTTTCAAAGCAGCTTTATAGAAAGTGCATTTCAGAAATGTACATAGAAAAATACATTTAGTTAACCCTCTGAGGTCTAGGGTGTATTTGGGGTTCTTGAGATGCTTTCAGATGCCCTGACATTAGTGCTTTTTTCAGTTGCTTATACACCTATTAATGGCACAGGTGAAATTTAGCAGAAACAGGGCTACCATAATATGTGAGCAACATGTATGTACATGTTTGTATTTTTGAGAGAATATTGTTTATGGGTGGTTATTGAAAAAACTAAAAATGAAAGTTTCTAAAAAAAAAAAAAGGCCACAAAACACATGCGAAATATGCATCTACAATATTTTTTGACTAATGGATGTTGTGGCCTAGAGTTTTTTTCTTCAAAATGATCTGAAAATTTTGAAAGTATTGATGTTATTTATATGACCATTAATGACGGAGTATTCATATAGCGTACAGTAATATATTTAAATGTTATTACAATTTAAAATTAAATTTTAAAAAACAATTTAAAAAAGTTTTTCTATTTTAGTAAATTACGTAATATAATTTATATCTGTGATAGCAAAGCTGAATTCTCAGCACCATTACTTCAGTCTCACATGATCCTTCAGAAATCATTAATGTTGTTTGCGCAATAAACATTTATTTTGTTTAAAACAGTTGTGGTGCACAACAGGGTTCTTTGATTATTGGAAAGTTTAAAAAAAACTGCATTTGTTTGAAATAAAAACATTATAAATGCCTTTACTGTCACTTTAGATCAATTTATTGTGTCCTTACTGAATACAATTATTTATTTATTTAAAAAAAGACTTCAAATTGTATTATATAACCATTATATTTGTTTTTTAACAATATTTACATTCTATTTTGTAGTTTTACTGATTATTGTAATGCCTAATTGTAATGTAATTCAATAGTCGACAACCTACAAAAGCACTTTACTGATGTTATGAAGTTTTAGTATTCGCAGTTTCAAAGATGCTTTTAAAGCTAACACTCAGTGATATTAAAACTTGTTCAGTGAACTTCTCTGCTACTTGTTGCATTAATTATAGACATATTTAAAATCTTATGGCACATGGCCGGACGTTACTTCACAATACATTGAAAAATGTTGAGGTAAATTAAGTTTCAAACATGCAGACAGCATTCTTTGTTTGTTTGTGGTCTTGTGTCTATTATTTGATGTTCAGAGACAGTTCCTGTCATTCAAAGCAATGTGATTTCATTGCCAGCCTCCTCATATGGATGTAGTAAAAACAAGTTACTGAAATCATTACCGTCAATCATCTCAGAGACGCTGGCCAACACTGACACATAAGCACAGTCCTCAATATCACATTTACACCCTATCAAGAAATCAAAATTACATTGATTTTTAATTCCTCATTACATGTCACCTCATTACATCTCTGAGTCATTCACGTCTATCCTAGTGGCGTATCCAATCAAAGTGACGCCCATTCATAGTAGTAACAGCCTGAGCACTTGGCAAGCTCACATGGAATAAACCATAATATGCGTCCCTGTACCCACACAAAACACTGTACTTACACCGATGTTGCTTTTATGCCATAGTCTGAAGCAGCAGATTGTAAAATAATTTGCACTTTTTATAGTGAAGATTCACGTCTACTCTGTGAATCTACTTATGTGTGAAATTGGATATGAAAACACCATTGTGGATTGAGACAAGTTAAATATAGTCTTAAAAGGATACATTAGCCTTGCCTTCTCTTTCATGTACTCTGTGAGTATGGAAAAGCCATGTTGTTGTTGTTTGTTAGCATATACGCTTACATTTACTCAAACATGGCAGTGCTGATGCTAAAAATCCAACATATCTTCAGTCAGAAAACATTTAGCTTAAAAGTAAACACGAAAACCTCTGTTAGCATCTGTTTTAGGGTGTGTTCATACTTGGCAGGTTTGGTTCGATTAAGACAAACTGATGTGATTGCTATGCTAGTGTGGTTCATTTGAATAAGTGTGAAAGTTTCCATCTGGTACACAACAGACAAGTGGACCGAGACCCACCTTTTCTATGGTACGGTTTGACTGAAATACATGCAACATGGACCAAAGACATTCAAACAAGCCTAAAACAGGATGTAATGTCACAAGATGTGCCCAGTTTGTTAAAAGCATCAGAACTATTATTACCTTGTAGCAGATCTTCATTTGTGTGTGCTTCGGAAGAGTTCCTTGTGCTGTTTTAACTCCTTTACACATTTTATAAGCTTTTAGTGAGTTCTTAGCTGGTTTTACAGTATTGTATGCACATATCAAGCATATTTACCACAGCACACAGCGTTGTTTCCCATGTTCTGTAACAAAATACACTTCATTAAAGCTGTTATTTGTTTTGTATATTTAGGTTTGATGTTAGCGAACCATGACTAAATAGATCATTTTCTTTTTGGTCCGGACCAAAAGAACCCAAATACAACCTTGAGGTTTTAGGCAAATAAAGCTTTAACACAGTAATCTCAAACATATTGAGCCATGGTTGGCATGTTTTGTGATTTTTATAGCATCAAACTACGAAATTCTGCTATTTATTATGCTCTTGTAATTCTGACTTATGAGGAAAACTGGCGTCTGGACACATTGTTTCTCCTGTTTTATTATTCTTTTTTTTGTACGGCAACAAACGTTGACAGTTTGCCATTCAGGTAATGCGTCTTTGCCTCTGAAGTTTATTATGTTCGCTACACATGAGCTCAGTGTTTCCGCATTGTTAAATTGATATTTGTTGGGAGCCAAACGTAATGTCAGCTATATTAACTGCGTTACAACAATGATTTTGCCATCTGTGCTGTTTGCTCTTACAGAACAGCAGCTGTTCTTCACTGCCAGGGGAAAATATGGAAAAAAATAGTGTAACCTAGAGATAGTGTAACCTACCGGTTATTAAAAATAGATGTTGGAGAAGATATAAGTGCAAAGTTAATGTTTTCTCTGTAGGGTTAGCGCAAGAAAACAGCCTTGGTGCTGCAAATGAAGCCAGTATCGCATTAGCAAAGCTTCCGTTCTCTCTCCGCCAACAATAGACACCTTTTCCTGGTTTATTACAGAATTTCCTCCAAGGTCACAGACTTCATTTTTTCCCTTCTTCAACGTTTGTGAGGTACCACAGGCTTTTTCTGAATTACTGGTTGCTGTAAAGAAGTCAATTTCCGCACAGCACTTTCAGAAGGCTCATGGGTCAACTCACCTAGTTGTACTGTTTTTTGGAGAGATGTGTGTTTACATTTTGGAGTAAAGCATTATAACTAGACATAACCCGATTGTAATTTAATATTTTTATTTTAACATTGTTATGTGTGGTTTTCTTGATAAAAGTTAAAGCCGTCTTATTTTGGGGGAAACAACCATGGTCAGTTAAAGGAATTTACTTAAAGGGATACTTCTCCTCTGCAAAGATGAATGTGTATTTAAAATGGGTCATTTATGTAGAAGAAATGTGAAATTATTTTTTTAATTTGGAGCTTTCTAGACTGAGAAAAGCCATAAAATGAAAGACAACAACTCCCAGAATGCACTTGCTTCGCTGCCCTTGGAGGCCACGCCTACCGGTAACAGAGCGCAGTAGTTAAACAACAAGTCTAGGCTACTAGTGAGTCTCCGTGATGAGTCTGCTCGAAAATGTGTTTCGAGATCGCCCAAAATGTCCTAGATTCGGCTTTTGCGTTCGACAGTCGCCATTCATTATGTTTACTGTGGAGAGCAGGGCGAGGCTAGGGCCGTGGGAGAACGGCGCGAGGCCAGTGGCGTGATTACTGATGAGCGACGCACCGGTCTCGTATCTCTCACAGAGGAGCGGGAATTTTCTTAGCAATGTTAAACCACTTGTTTAACGTTCATGTAAACTACATTCAGATTCACCAATCAGAATGAATTCAGGTAGATTGAGTTAGATAGGAGGAAGTGTAAAGGGTAAATAGCGGGTTTCTCTCGTCTCAGGGGAAAATGAGAGAGTGTTGCATGACCATTCAATAGTATGACTGGATTTCTAACAATGGAAAGCTTAATGCAAATCGGTGGAGTTTCCCTTTAAAAATATAAATTCTGTCATCATTTACTCACTCTCAAGTTGTTTCAAACCTGTTTGAATTTCATTCTTCTGCTGAGTACAAAAGTTATTTTGAAGAATGTCAGCAACTATACAGTTGATGGACCCCTTTGTCTTCCATAGTTTTTTTTTCCCTACTATAGAAGTCGATGGGGTCAATCAACTATTTAGTTGCCAACATTCTTCAAAATATCTTCCTTTGCGTACAGCAGAGGAAAGAAATTCAAACATGTTTGAAAAAACTTGAGGGTGAGTAAACGACAGAATTTTTATTTTTAAGTGAACTATTCCTTTAATATCAACACATAAAAGTAAAAAAACAAAAAACATCAGAATGTACAAAAAACTTGTTTTCTAGGGCATTGTCTGATTCTGCTTATGTTGACCTGGAATGAGGTATGTGTGTATATATTTTATCAGACAGACAGGAAGAGAGAGGTGGTAGAAGAGGTAGAGATATACTTTGCTGAGACGGAAACCACATTCCTCCGAGAATCTCACAATCGCACTCCACAGGTCCTGGTAAAACACAATAGAGTGATAAGTGAAACTCTGACACACATGGGTAGTGGCTCACACATATAACAACTGGGTAGACAAACTGGCACTGTTGTACTCTGAATTCTTGCTTGTGCCAACACGACAAACCGCTTAACTATACTGTAGTCGGGTACCGTATGATCAGTGTTGGAAATCGCTTCCAATGTACACCCAGTATACACTGAAAAAAGAAACCATTTTCACTTAGGAATTTCTCAAATAATTACATAGAATCATCGAGTAAAAAGTGGGTTTTACTTAGCAATATTCTTTTATAACTGTTATATCTGTCATTTATAACCCAATGAAAGCCAAACCAGTAAAGTTGTTCGCTCTAAGTTGTTCGAGTGACGTTTTTAGGGTAGTATTTTGCAAAACTGCACCATGGGTTTGTTTATTGTTCCATGAGAGAATGATGAATAATTTAAGTCTGTGATTCCGTCTCGGATAAGGAGGGGTCAGAGAGTTGCTTGGCCAAGGCTACATATGAGCTTAAACAAACTTGCTGTGTTGATCTGTTTATACCTTGACTGTTCATCTACAACACAAAGGTTGCCGGGTTGATAGCGAACTAGGCCTGGCAAGAATATTGTGCCTCATTATGAGTGAACTTTTCCCATAGTGCTTTGTGGAAATATTTGGTAGAACACCAACAATTAAATACAATTTTGCGAAGAAAATGTAAGCTATTATTTGATTGAAATCTTGTCCTTTTGCCCATATGCATATATTGAAATGAAGACACGTGAAGACAGGTTTGACAAATGTATTGGTTCTAATGTGTCATATGACCAATTGCATTTGAATTTAATTTGAATACACAAAAATGCAAATGGAGATACAGTATATGAACTGCAGTCAATAATGTCTTTCACAAAGAGTGTATTTTTGTGTGTTAAATAGGGTAATTCTGCAACTTGGTTTTAGCAAACCAACTAACATGGTATTTAAAGAAGAAGCCTCTATAATCTAAAATCCTGATTTGTTTGATAGTTGTATTTGATTGCAGACTCTATTTAAGGGCTGAGCCGTGTTGATATGTGCATAAGACTGTATTGAGAAAAAGTGTGGTAGTATATGTCTGCGTGCATGTGTTTAGAGAGAGGAGATGGCTGGGGTATTAACTAACCTCATGCACATAGAGGCCATTGTGCGCTCTGGATTTGGTGGCTAACCCAATCTGACGGCCCGGTTTAGAATAGGCCTGCAGGGAACCAAGTGTTTAAGGTAGAAATTTACAAGGCTGTGTTGTTTCTTCATCCTGTGCTAGCCCGTCTCTCTGGGGAGAGATGTTGAAGCCTCCCCCCTAGTCTCCATAAACGTCAGTCTCCTCAATCTCACATCCTCTGCAGTAAATGTAAAAGTTGTGAAGTTCACAAAAGTTGGCAGCTATTTCCTCAACATTGTTTTATTTGACTCTAGCGACGTGAGAACCGGCTGAAAGTGTCATTCGAAGTTAAAATATCGAGATAAATCGCTTTGGGCGTTTGATATTGAGATCAATGAATCAACTAGTGGAATGTGCTCACATTTGTGGTCTTCAAATGGATAGTGGATCATTTCTGGGACATTAGTTAAACATGCATGCTTATTGTCACCTTGCTCCAAAGGTCAAAGGTTCAGACCCTGTAACTGGTTGGTATGAAACTTGCATCTTCAATTTCAGAAAGCTTTGGGGTTTTGTGTGACTCCTTGCTCTATGTGACTCTTTGCACATAGTGTACAGCTCTGATTTACCAGTGGAAATGTGATTAAATATCGTAAAACGCATTCTCATCCTGACGCTAAAGGGTGCCATGTGCATAGTATTTCGACGAAATGTCATATGGCGTCACCTACATGACGCCAAAGGATGAGAACGGGCTGTAATATCACATATACGGTACGTGAGATAAAAATGTATATATGTGTGTGTGTTTGTATATGTATGTATACATATACAGTATATTTAATTATATGGTGTTACCAATGAACTAGAAGAAGACAAATGGAGCAAAGAATAAGTGTTGTTATTGTTAACTAAACTACTAAAAATAGTTTTTGGTAATGGAAAAAAGCTGAAATAAAATATAAATATTAGATGAAAAATGTTTAAAAAAAAGTAAGTTGAAGTACTAAATTTATTTAATAATAATATATATTAGAAGAATATGTATATTATATATTTTAATATATATATTAGAAGTATTAAAAATACTAGTATAAACATAATAATAAAATAACACTGGTAACACATTTAATTTACAATAGTGTTTAATTCATTAAAATTAGTCAATGTAATTGGTTTCATGAGCAAGTAACTTTGAATGGGCTATATGCACGCATAAATTCCGCATTTGACGCAAGGATGCTCGTCCATTTCCGGTTGTGGAGATTAAAGCGGAAGAAAACCGAGGAAAACGGGATTATGGCAGAGTCTTCAAAATTTACTGTCCTCCAGTCTTTGAAATGAAACGTACATACGTTTAGATGTAATTTTATATATAGTTATATTTATTTAATATAATTTTAAAAAGAAGCATAAACACAATGAGGGGTGTCTGTTTTATCTGTTTTTGTGACTAATGTTTCTTTAGTATAACCATGGAGTATAAAATTCAATATAAATTCTTGGTATTGCATTGGACTCTACGATCTGCGGAAGTTATCGAGCATCCCTAATGCTTCACCGGAAATACCGCCGTGCATAGAGCCCATTAATACTTGAAACTATAAAGCATGCATTTAAATAGTAATATTAATTAATTAATAATTAATTTTATAAACCTGCACAACACTTCAAGTATTAAATTAACCTTATTGTAAAGGTTCAAACTGAACCTTATTGTAAAGTGTTATCAGATAATTCATTTAAATTTCTAATCATAATATGTTGCACCTCACAAGTGAGAACTATATGGAGCTGTGACTGTATTTCGCTCAAGCTGAACTCACACACTTTTTCTCTGCCTTTTATCTCACACCCAGTGCTGAGCTGAGCTGAACATGACCCTGCGATAGACTGCCAGCTAAGCTTGATTATAGAGGATCTCTGTCTTTTATCTGGGGACTCCGTAGGAAAAAGAGAAGTGGCAGGAGTCAGAGAGAGAATGTATGGAAGTAATGTCCTTGTAGAGGTCAGGCAATTTTCAAAGAGCCGGTGTTTCAGAGAGCTGGTTTCTGCATTACAACATGACAGACAACAGGGGTTTAATTGGGAATGGACAACTAGAGAGTTTCTTCCTGAATCTGAAGAGAAATATATAGCTTGATTATGGATGAAACCATTCAAGTGGAATGGGCGTGAGGTAAATATCCAGACACGCTAACCAACACACACAGAAGCTCCCACAGGGTCACCCTAATACGTGCTTCTTGAGAGTCAATGAAGGGCCAGACGGAACACAGTTTTCCTGGGACAGGAAAAGAGGTTCACAGAATGTACAGAGCAGAGACTCTTGGAAGGAAGCATCTATTTGAAACATGCTGCTTTGTCTTCTGCTTTTAAGCAAAATATTAAGGAGATGCAGGGCTGTTTCCATTCACAGTAGCTTTGTTTTCACAGGCGGAACTCAGAGCCAAACAGACATAACAGGCAGTTTTGAAACAATACCATCAGAGACAATTCTTATCAATCTGTTTTCTGGCCTGTGTTTGGCCTGTGAGTGCAGATGCTGGGCTTAAAGACTAATAATGCCTTTACAACTGTTTATTATGTTATGCAGCAATATTAAAGAAACATGACTGATTCAAGCTGATAGAAAAGCAACAACCGCTCGTTACAACCGAGGTATGCTGCCAAGCTTATGCACAAACAAACGCGCAACCTTGAGAAACCACTCATCTCCACAACAAATAGGAAAAAGAGGCTACAATTTGCAAGAGCTCACCAAAATTGGACAGTTGAAGACTGAAAAAAATGTTCCCTGGTCTGATGAGTCTCGATTTCTGTTGAGAAATTCAGATGGTAGAGTCAGAATTTGGCGTAAACAGAATGAGGACATGGATCCATCATGCCTTGTTACCACTGTGCAGGCTGGTGGTGGTGGTGTAATGGTGTGGGGGATGTTTTCTTGGCACACTTTAGGCCCCTTAGTGCCAATTGGGCATCGTTTAAATGCCATGGCCCACCTGAGCATTGTTTCTGACCATCTCCATCCCTTTATGGCCACCATGTACCCTCTGATGGCGACATCCAGCAGGATAATGCACCATGTCACAAAGCTCGAATCATTTCGAATTAGTTGTCAAGACAATGAGTTGATTGTACTAAAATGGCCCCCACAGTCACCAGATCTCAACCCAATAGAGCATCTTTGGGATGTATATATTTAAAATTTAATAATGTAAATGTATGATGTGTGTACTGTGTATGGGTTTATGTATAAAATAAGAAACGGCTATTTTCATTATATTATATATTCATAATAATGAGCTCCAATTCGAGATTATTCATTATTTTTCTTTTTGCTTTTCATTTAAAAAAAAAAAAATTTAGGAATTCTTTCATCCAAACTGACATCCAGACTGGCCTCCTAAATACTGAAGCATTGCACTTAAAGGTCCAACTGATCCGTTCAGAGCCCACCCTGAAACCCAAATCCACTTTATGGAGCTTTGATCGGC
The DNA here is from genome assembly GCF_988280905.1 of Pimephales promelas. Lineage (NCBI taxonomy): Eukaryota > Metazoa > Chordata > Actinopteri > Cypriniformes > Leuciscidae > Pimephales > Pimephales promelas. Next base: position 6,923,542 of record NC_142791.1, on the reverse strand, counting down.
TAATCACCCTCCTGTTTGACTGCACATATCATGTGACGATGAGAGCTTTGCACCCTGACTACAAGTCTTTTATTTAGCTGGCGGATCAGAGGCCCAGAGGCACCGTGATTTAAAGATAATCTCATCCTCCTCGGCTTATATTGGCACACAGAACAGCTCCACTCTCTCTCATTTTTCCAAAACATATTCTTATTTGCATCCCATGTGTGGGAATGTGACGTGTGTGAGAGTGTCAATCCATGCGCATCTCCTACCTCAATAACATCTCTTGTGTATGTCAGTGACGGATCTAGGAACGAGTTCAGTTAAACCGTGCTGTGGGGAACCAGCAGGTGCGAGAAACGAACATCCACCCAGTATGGGTCCCGTCCCGGGAGGTGACTGCACTGGGGGTCCGTGTTATGTCTACAGGGTTTGATGTGATGGCTGGCTCTGTTTGCAGTGTTGTAACAGATGTGTTTTGTTATAATGGGACTCATAAAGCAACAGTTTTGGGAAAGGATTAATTCTGAGGTAATTTAGTTCTGCTCTCGGTGCAGGAATTCTGGACTGAACCATGTGAAGAAACACTTCAGCGTGACGAGGGTTTCATTTTCAGTGGATAGGACATGCCATGTCAAGGACTTCAAAATTGAAACAATAGGATTTAATTATTCAATAGCGCCAATGCCATGTCATACCACAAATATGGCAGTTAAATGCCACGAGGATATTTAAAATCTATTTAAAAAGGGATTTATTGGTTCAGAGTTGTGGGTGTGATGTACTGAGATGGTATCTCTTGAGTTAATCATAAATGTAAGAAAACAGACAGTACGAGAGCCTCAAAGGCATCTCTTGTAATGGAGGTCATGATGATGTCATGCTCCTCATCTCTTTTATGAGACACTGACTTTCTACAGCTGGAGTACTTAAGAGCTCTTCTCCCCTCTCCTTTCCTCTTCTCTCGTCTCCAACTGCCATTTTCCTTCTTTGGCGAATCTAATGAAATCTAATGGAAAAAAACCCACATTTTTTACGCAAAAAATCTGGGGAAAAAGTGTTTTTTTGCTTTTCTATTTTTTTTTTTACACTGACAGTTAATTTGCTCTATATAATAATTTATATAAATAAACTTTCATGAAATCAATGTATTAATCATTTTTATGAATATAATATAGAGGTGAAACATTGTAGCAGTTCATATATGTATAATAAAAATCAAATCAATAATTATTTATTATATATATTATATAATCATATATATGTGGATTTATCAAATGCGTTGAAAAATGAAACATCTGTAATGTATATAAATGCATTAATTTCTTTGTGGTTGTTTTGGCGTTTCCTGAAAACACGTTTGGTAATAAGAGTTGGCAGTCGAGGCATCATTTTGTGGTTTGGTGCTCAGGGGACGCTTGGTCAGATAAAAGCTTCCTCTCAGGTCCTGATTTCTAATAATCATTAGCATAGAGAGAAGACCATCTTAAAGGGATAGTTCACTTTGAAATTAATTTTTGATATGTTTTAGCTTACCTCAAGGGCATCCAAGATGTAGGTGTCTTTGTTTCCTCATTATTTTGAATTTTGACATTTTTCAAAATTCAAAATAATGTCAATCAGTCATACACTGGAGGCTAAGGGGGTCCACCAAAAATCATGCAGAGAGAAGTCAAAATTAAACATGATTTAATAACTCGTAAATGTAAGAACACATTGATGGCCTAAGACACGAAACGAGCGGTTTGTGTGAGACAACGAACAGTATTTATATCGTTTTTACCTCTTGTAATCATAGCCATGACAAAATGATCTGACGGCACGGGCGCTTCGGTCTGCGCATGCGCCGGAAGTGATCGCTTGCGCGCCTACGTTACTCTTTGTTTTTACAGAGATTTCGGAAGTTTTACCTTTCACTTAACATATTTAGATATACGGGAAACCGCAATGGAAGACGATTTCGGTATATCTAAATATGTTTAGTAAAAGGTAAAACTTCCAAAATCTCCGCGATCACTTCCGGCGTAACATTGAACTGATTCAGTTCGGTTCAGTTGGACATTGAACAACTGATTCAGATCACTTGGACGTCACTGTGAAAAGCGATATAAATACTGTTCGTTTTCTCACAAAAACCGCTCGTTTCGTGTCTTAGGCCATCAATGTGTACTTACATTTATGAGTTATTAAATCATGTTTAATTTTGAGTACTCATGCTTTTTGGTGGGCCCCTTTAGCCTCCAGTGTATGACTGATAGACAACAACGGTTTGACTGAAAAATGTCAAAATTGAAAATACTGTGGAAACAAAGACACCTACATCTTGGATGCCCTTGAGGTAAGCTAAAACATATCAAAAATTCATTTCAAAGTGAACTATCCCTTTAACAAAACCAAATCAGAGGGCTTCAAAAGACATCTTTTTTGAGAATTACGCCATTTATCTATCCTAATATGCAGACACCACTTGGATCAGTCCGCTTTAAGGTTGAGCGATCCTGCGAGGACAAGGTCTTGATTTAACGCTCCCTCGGACGTTTTCTGAACCAGCGCGCACATACAAACACACGTGCGCTTGTGCATGCGTTACTCATCTCAGCTCGCTCTGCTCTCGGCCCGACTCTCTACGTCCCATCTGGAGCCTCAAGACCTTTGACCCGTACGCTATCTTGCGCTCAGCCGGCGTGTTTTTCTTGGCCATTCCTAGTGCGTTAGGTAGCCAGAAGTGAAGAAAATAGAGTGCAATTGGGACCGAGCTGGTGTGTGCTGTCTGGCGGATGTTTGTGTGTGTGTGTCTGTGCCTGCGAGTGCTTTATGATATGTGTGTACGTCTTGTAAGTTTTGTTATGGATGCATATGGGTGCGCAGGAAGTGCTGTACCACTCTGATAATTTATGACCCGTTTTCCACAAGGGAGAGACTTAATTATGTGCTGAGCATGTGGTGTAAACCGTCGTGGTTTGCTTTGATCGCATCCGTCCGGGTCCAGAGGCTGTGACTATTGGTTGCTGCTTCCTAGACAAGCGAGGTTGTAGCCCTTACATCTGGGCAGCTGGGATTCGCTGACAGCTTTATTTCGGTTTGTGTGCCCCTGCTAAGCTCCTCGGAAATCTTTCCTCAACAACAGCAGGGCACCCCTGAGGTAACAGGTGCTTTACAAGTATGAATTCTTCCCCCAAAACCCCCTTCGGAGCATTTCAGATGCACATGTGTGAGGAGGTGGGGATTGATCGGTGAGCGTGTGTGCATTAGTTGGGGGAGGGGGGTCTAAATGCTCAGATCTAATTATAACTTGAGAGAAAGCCAGTGAGAAAATGAGTTCAATTAGTCTATAAAATTGACTGAGTGTAGAGAGAGAGAGAGAGAGAGAGAGAGAGATTTTTACTGCTCAAAGGTTGTTCGTTCATGGGTCAGGGGATCTAATTCAGTTTTCGGTATCAGAGGTTTCTCCAGAAATATAGCCATGAATCAATCAATAGATAACATACTGTACAGTAAAGGCCCGTTCGAACCAAGAGCAATAATTATAGCGATTACTATTATCCACACCAATGATATTGTTCTGTTTATTTTATGTGCTCACTGCAGTTTTGTTGTCTGCTGCTTTAAATACTCAAGCTCTTTAAACAAAACAATGAATTCTGAATTCTTTTAACCACTTTCAGAACATTTTTTTGTTTCTCTGTGCCATTATCGTTCTGGTTGTGGTTCTATTTAGAATTATTTTTACTATATTGTTAGTCCTTGGCGTGAATGGGCCTTGAGAGTATGTACAGCAGCTGTAACATTGTTTATAGCATTAGGGATTACACAATATATTGGTGGTATTTTATGTAAGGTCCAATATGTAAAATAGGCTTATATATTTAAGCCCAAAAAAATAACAAAATGATCAGGGGACTCTTTTTTTTTTCTATTTGCCTGCCTGTTTTTTTTTTTTTTTTTTTTTTTAATTAAAGTATTAAATAAATAAAAAAAAAAAAAAAAAAAAATATATATATATATATATATATATATATACTGTATATATACTTAGCATAAGCTCCATCCACCTTGAAAAAGCTATCCCGACATTAACTTTTTGTAATCTCCGGTCACGTTTCCTTTTACGATTCGGCGACGAGGATTTGCAATGCAGCCTTTTAAACTTCCCGGGGCCATGACAAGCGCCTCTCACTGCTCTGTTCCTTCGTTTCTGCTGCGTTCAGTCACGTCACGCTGACTCTGAACGAAAACTCGCTGTGGAAACGGGGCTTAGTACTTTTTGTCCCTCTCTGCTATTATAGTTTTTCAAGATGGCGGAACTACATGGAAGCCTCCGCGGACCCAAAAATATAAAGATATTACATTTTTTGTTTACGAGGATAAGTCAGATAATTGGCATAGGTATTTGTACACCATTGAGGACATATTTATGAATGGCGAAAAATATTGATTTTAAATAATAAAATACATAAAAAAATACACATTGTCCCTTTAAATAATTGAACAACAAGCAATATTATTTTCTGAAGTTGTACATGTTTTAAAATAAATAGCTGTTTTACAGTGTACATTATTACATTATGATACATGTTTTAGTTTTCTCTGAATTCTCTGACTTGATAGCAAACTAGTGTCTTGGCAAATGTGAGCTCAGTGTGAGACCTCTTTGGAACCTCTAGAGGAGACACGTGAGACAATTCTTGGGATAAAGTGAAACTCTACCCATTTAATCTCATTGCCATCCCTGAGAAACAACTGAAATATTAGAAATCTAATTTGTTGTTTTTCTTCTATCCTATGGGGAACCTTGACCCGCTTGGAATGTGGTCTGAATAAACTGCGGCTCCGTACCATCTCTGATTCCATAACTCTATCCCTAACTCCTTTCTGGGTCAAATAAATAATGACTTGCTTGTTCCACAATCAGTGCAATACATAACACAGACCTTTAGTAGTCTAAAAGGGGGATGTCTTATTGTTTGAAACTGTTTCGAGAGATCTCTTAATCTGTCTCTCTTTTTCTCTTTGCTCCCCAAACAGTCTTTCCTCCATTAATTCACGTCCTCCAGTTAATGTTCCCCGGGGTACTGGTCGTTGATACATATATTTACACACAGCTCCTTTGGGACCCAGACTGGGATTTTAACCCTTCTACATCATATGCTATTATATATTATGATCAATAAGCTTGGTCCCCAGAATAAGTCCAGAATAAACAAACAGCGCTTCTATTTCCACACCCACAAAGCTCTTCATCGGTCAGTGCGGTGTAAATCAGGTTAGGCGAACTATACTGCGCCTTTACAAAAACAAAATCTAGTTATTGTTCGACTGAGAGCAGTATGTCACTTTAAGCTTGGATTTTGGCGGCTTACGCAGTTGTCAGGTATCAATTGGCCGGCATTTATTGTGATTTCTGTGGTCATAAAAGTGTGTGTGAGTCACCTTCTACAATCTGCTGCATGTGTTCAGCACGGCCTAATTCAATATGGCTTCCATTAGTCAGATTGGAGGGGTTCTGCTCAAGTGTTTTTCAAGGCCTTAACACTAAGTAGAACTCTCAAGGGAGGGGCTTTTTCTCTCCCTTCCCCCCATTTTAGCCTTTTAATCACCCCTTTTCTTCTATTTTACCCCTTCTCTTATCTTTCTCTCTTTCTTTCCTATTCTCTCTAATTTGCATTGTATAAGTGAATTTTGAGCTGCATTTTTGCCTGTGACCTTTCTCTCAACCTTGTTAAAGCATGGATTGATTCACAATTTAACTTCCTTCACTATAGAACGAACAAAAGAAATACAAAATGCTATGACATCTTGAAATTTGGTATATATATATATATATATATATATATATATATATATACAGTATATATATATATATATACAGTATATATATGTATATATACTGTATATTATACAATATATAACATTAATGATATGCTAGCAATGATTATGCTTGCAGTTTATAAAAATGGATCCACATTGTGAATATAAGGATTGTTAGAGGTGCTTTAGAGGTGATAAGTTTGTTTACAGCATTTATATATAATTCATATATATATATTAAACAGACATTTAAAAAAATACAATAATGGAGATGAAATATAATATATTTGGGTCTGACTTTTTTAATTGAGCTATCTTGCTCAACCCCACATTGTTTAAAGTATGTTATAATTACATTATATATTATATACATATTTATTATATACATATTTTATATTCATATTATTTCTGAATTATTCATTATTATTTCATTAAGATGGTAAGTGCAGCAGGTCTCTGTTGTAAGCTCACATCACAAAAGCAGAGCTTTGGTTGTAAAATTGTGTCAAGTTTCATGTCAAGACTTTAGTAATTTCTGTCCCAGTCAAGGAACAGAGAAACAACCCACAATGCCTGGAAACCTTTTACACACACTTGCAACTCAATGACCAACCCTTGAACTGACCTCACAGGTTATAGTAGATGGTCCCATGACTTCTGGAAACTTAAAGTTGTGTTGATGTAGTAGAAAACCAAGAGGAATTCCAGGAATGAAGTGGGTATGAATCTCAAAAGTAGATTCATAGACATTTTTTTCCTTTTCTGTGGTGATACTATGGGAACAAGGTCAAGGGATGTGGTTTTAAATGATTTCCATCTTTCATGGGCCTCAGTCATGGGGTGGTGATAAGACTTGAGTCATTAGCTACATGAGATAGGAAAACGATGTAGAAACTGACCTCGCTCCATACTTCAGTCTGTGTTCCCTGTGTTCAGGGTAATTGATCTCAGGCCTCAGATGTTTTATTTTTTTTATGGAGCTTAAATTTGACTCTCCAAAAGTCTTTTTTATATATACATTCTGTCACATAGATGGGGGAGAAAAGTTATTGTCAGCATTATTGTTTTAACATTCTCAAGGACTATTATGTATGTTTTCATTATTTGTTTCTGAAAACGTTTGGCTCTGAACATTCTGAAACATTTCCAGATCATGTTTAATTGACTCATCCAAGTGATTTGAATCTTTGCAGTGAGTTCACTAACTCGTTGAATCATTCACTCAGCTGATTTAAAAAAAAAAAAAGAAACAAATTTGACCGAAACAAATCGTATTATGCTTTATTGATTTATTTGTCCCTACAAAATGGTTTCAAGACTACAGAAAGTGTGTTAAGCATTATTTAGCATCAAAATAAATCTATGTTTTGACCTCCATTCTTCAACCTTAAAAAAAGCTATAGAAAAAAGGCCACAATTATAGCATAAAATGTAATACGTTCAATTACATCTTTGCTACATTTTTGCCCATTCGTAATTTGTTTGCTTGTTTTGAACAAGACTGAATCACATACTGACCAAACATGTCTCTGGATGGAATGAAAATGACTCACTCGCTAAAAAGATTCATTATGGATTCAAGAAAAGTTTTTAAAGAATATACAATGTACACTGTGATTGTTATTCACAGTAAAGCACATTTGATTGAAATCCAGGCTCTTATTTGATGCTTTAGTAGTCATTGTGTTCCCATAATTCTCTCTAATGAATGCGAGTTGCCCGGCCCCTCTTTTCACACAGTTTTTATTTGCAGTGCTCGAATGAAACTAGAGATCTGAACTCACATGGCACTGATATGGGTTCGATGATTGTATTACAAACTCACACTTGCTTTCTAAGTTTGGGATATGAAAATGAAGCCAACATGTTACAGCTATCCACAGTTTAATGAGGACCCTCTGACTAAAGCCAGCGACATCATGCCTCAGGATATCCCTCTTCCTAATTGAATTTATTTGCTCCTATGAAAAGAGATGAGCGGAGGCCACAGAAGTTTGTGCATGTGTTTTATTTAAAGATAACAGGTGGTCTCTCATTGTCTGGCTATGTGGCATGTGTCAGAGTCCAAATGAACAGCTCATTTTAGATGTAGTGAAAGGATTGCGTTTGCCGCTTAGCATTCAGGGGTCAGGGGTCGACCTAGCGGCTGACAAAGAACTGGACGACGTCTTGCTGACCTATGACCTTGACCCTCAACGGATCCACGGGCCATGAGGCAGTGTGTGTACCTCTGCAGGTGGAATGTGTGACATTAGTGTTAGTTAAGTTAGTTCAACGTGACAGGATATGTCAGCTGATCAAATTAGAAACAGATTTGTAATAAAAAATGAAAGAAACGGTCACTTTTAAAAAACAAAACTCAAAATCAATGTGAAAACAAAATGGACCTGGTTTATACTTTCTGTGAATGACTCATCTACACACGATGTTCAAAAGAAAAAAAAAAGACTTAATAATCTTTAATCATAATCTTCAGAAATCATTCTGATTTGCTGATTTTGATTCATGTCGGAAGTAAAACGGGTCGCAGATGGCAATTCACATTGACTATAGTGGACAGTTACTAAAGATAACAACAGTGTGATAATAGAATTCAGCTTTGTGACATCCAACCCTTGTTTTTCATGTTTGAGGACGTTTTATAGTCTGGGTGTCTGGAACCTCAAATTCTCCAATTTTGCCACACTCTTGATTTTGTTTATAATCACTATTTAAAGAGATAGTTCACAAAAAACAAAATAAAAATACTATCATTTATTAACCCTCATGAGGTTCTAATCCAACCCTGCATTACTTTTGTTTTGTGGAATAAGTGAGATATTTGAAAAATGTTTCAGTCAGTGGAGTCCAATGTTATTTGTTCATTGACTTTCATTGTATGGATAAAAATGGTTGAAACATTCTTCAAAATAACTTTTTTGTGTGTTCCACTGAAGAAAAGAAAACCATACAGATTTGAAATTAGAAGAATTTATAATTTTATGTGAACTGTCCCTTTAAGAATAATCAACCCAGAGTTTTGGTCCAGAAGATAACTTCATACATTCCTGTAAATAAAGGCCAAAAAGTCTTAAAGATAAAAAATTTGACAAATACTTTTTTCATTTCTCCTCTTGGGGTTCAGAATGATTTACCTGAGGCCTGCATACATTAATAACTCAATAAGCTTAAAGACTCCTGGTGCTCTGTGCGCTTGAAGTGATACCGTATGGAGAACAGGACCATGTTTTGGGGGAGAGCGCAGTTTGTCTGCCCATGTTTATGAGGCTTTGACAGCTCATGCTTATCCACTGAACTCCCCCAGACCGGAGAGGATGTTGAGTTTTAGCTCCGCCCCTTTTCTTAAACCCCTTCCCTTCCACTCTTACTGGACCCGTCCTCCCCCACCCAAAAGAACTGTTGTGAGGCATATGACTAAGATACTGCTGTCACAGTGGCGACTGCATTGACAGGCATTGTAGGTTATATATTAGGGTCAGTTTATGCTGCACTAATGTTGTTTGGGTTTCGGGCGGCCTAATCAAGACCACACTTTCCGAGAGGAGACGGAGAGTGGGGAAGTTGGGATGATGATGCTATGTTTCTTCCCTTCTTTCCTTCCTTCTCCCTTGTTTTTCCCCTCCATCTTCATTCCCTTTTCATTAGGGCTGGGATCACTTAGTGTAAGAGTGCTGAGATGTGAGGTTTGTGCCATTCGAGGTCAGGGGTCGGGGGAGGTATTGGAAGGAGAATAGCGGTCTTCTAGTTTCTGGCCTGCACTTTGTCAGCATCACTGAGGTAATATCAATGAATCAATGGGCTTGTACTCATATTATGTGCAGGAAATGATTATAAACTACTGTGGGCTTCAAGTATAAGCAATGTTTTCATTGAACTGTTTTTTTTTTCGTATCCCAGTAGAACATGTTCCTACAGTAGATCAACATTCATACTTTCATCAAGACATTAATATCAACCAATCAGTACTTTTACACTAAAATCTAAAGTAGTGTTTAAAGGGATACTCCACTTTTTTTGGAAATAGGCTCATTTGATCACTCCCCCAGAGTTAAACAGTCGAGTTTTACTGTTTTCGAATGTATTCAGCCGATTTTCTGATATTTAGAAGAATATCAGTAACCAGACAGTTTCTGGTCCCATTGACTTCCACTATGGAAATCAATGAGACCAGAAACTGTCTAGTTACTGATATTATTATAAATATAAAAAAAATGGCACAAGACATTAAAAAACGGTAAAACTCAACTGTTTAACTCTGGGGGAGTGATCAAATGAGCCTATTTCCAAAAAAAAAGTGGAGTATCCCTTTAAATATAGATGCCTTGCTTGTTAACTTAGTTTAGTGAAGCTACCATTGACAGTTTGGTTGTTGGGTCAATGTTCAACGTATGCTATTGTTCAAAGTTTGGGTCAGTAAGATGGTTAATCTAATAAAATACAGTAAAAAAGGTAATTTTGTTTTCTATTTTAATATATTGTAAAATGTAATTTATTCCTGTAATGCCATAGATGAATTTTCATGTTAATTTGCTGATTTAGTGCCCAAGAATCATTTCTTATTGTTGTCAATGTTGAAAAAAGTTGTGCAGCTTAATATTTTTGTGGAAACAATTATAAAAAAGCATGTTTTTGAATGTATAGAAAGTTCCAAAGTACATTATTTCTTTGAAATACAGTAAAAACCTTTTGTAACATCATACATGTCTGATTAAGTTATAATGATCAATCCTTGCTGAATAAAAGTACCAATGTGTATATATAAAAAAAGTACAAAAGTTCATTTCTAAGAACTTAGCAGGCCATTTTTGAAATACTACATGTGCAAAAATAAGTATTGCTTGTCCGATACACTCTTATTTGTCATTGACCCTGTTATAAAATATGTACTCTTCATATAACCCTGTAAAATTTAAGAAATGTTTCCCTTGTGATTACATACTCCTCTCTTGAATAAGTGGTAATGACATTCTGGATTTAAAAAATATATATTTTAGAAGTGCTACAATCACTGCATGTATAGATGAGTGTGCGTGCTGTCCCAGGCCAGAACCGATGAGGAAACCCTAGCCAGATCCGGGAGAGCTCTTGCGTCTCTCACATTCATTAGAGGCCTAGCGGGGATGCTAATCAGCCTGCATTTAACGGGATTGGTCCCCAGGCTCCATCAGAACAATCACATGAATCCACATTACAGTGCCTGGGATAGTAAGGTAGATGTGCTTGGGTGCATTTTAGGATACACTGGTAACAATTCAAACAAACGACAAGTGAACGTATAGGAGGAAAAATCAAGCATTTTCTTCCAATGAATTCTGACTGTGCCAGAAAGTTGTAAGAAGGCAGGAAATATTTTCTAAAAGGTTATTATGATATTCCAATGATCATTTCCACACGACCGTTTCCAAACCCCAGTTGCCAAAGTATAGTAATGAATTATGTATAACATGTTTGTACTTTTCTCGTCTGTGTACATACTTCAGCCATGAAATACAAATTGGGAGCAACCAACATGAATTGCATAGAGTTCAAAAACATACACAAGTCTGGAAGGAAGACCCCGGCCAGATCCCACAAACTTTTAAAAGGAAAATAAGACTCTTGTGGCATCTTGCAAAAGCTGTAGGGAAGAAAAACATCCACACTGTACCCTTTCTTCATTGTAAAACCACTAAAATGTAGCCTTTTACATTCTCTGTAGTGATGCATAGCTCAGGGCCTCGAAGCGAGATGCTCTTGCCCATAAATTTTCTTAAAGGTGCAGTGTGTTACACAAACAGCACTGAGTGGAGTTCGCCAGTGTGGTTTGTAGTTGTTGAGACATAGATCCATTGAGAAAGAGAAGTGGTTGGAATCTGTCTGCTCTCATCTGTTGCCAGTTTAGAGAACGCTCTGGATTGTCCCTGGTCCATCTTACTTAATTACAGTTTTCTCACATGGTGTTCTGGAAGTAATGAATTTTCATTCACCAAAGAGTCTGGAAGCATTTCTCATTATTTGGTTTGTCTCTGGGTTTATGCTTTTGTATTCCTAATTCGAGTCGCATTTTCGCTGTAGTACAAGGCGACCTTTGGGTACAGTATCGTTTTTTGCGAGCAAATGGAAAGTTTCTCGGGAAGAACACAACAACATTTGTGAGAGAACGCAAAAGCATTGATATATTGTTTTCCCTCCCATCTCATATATTTTTTACTTTACCGTGTAACTTTAGGGCCTCCAAAAGGTTTGCGTCCCAAGTTAACACTTGACAAGTTGCAAATGCAAAAGTAGTTTTTTATGATTTTTATGGATTTGTTAGAGTATGAATGTTTTCTTCCTTCTCCATAACTATTTGGCCACACTAAAATGTAGAATATTCCTCACATTAAATCACCAAAGAGAAAAAATAAGGGATGTTATGTCTATATTATAAATATAGTACAACAGTTGCAGTGGGTTCTAATGGCACAGTTGTGTTTCTAATCTTAGAAGAAATGCAACAGAGTAACAAAACTGTTGGTGATAAATGAAAAATTTCTTGTTCCATATTTTAGTATGATTATTGTACCCGAACTGTCCCATAAAAAAAAAAATAACACCATAATTGCAGTACATTTCTGAAATTGTTCTGGGAATGTAACACATTTCTGATCAGTATTTATTCCAAAATTAATTAATTACCCTTAGCCTTAAAGGAGTGAATCCTGTGTTTAACATTAGGCTACTAGAAAATATCGATCGAAAGTACACTTGCACTAATCAATGAAAATTCAATGTGCTTTGCTATTTAGTTCTGTCTCATTTTGGATTAAAGCACAGCTATTCATGTTTGCTCCAAAATAAGCACCTCGCTTTCACCACTTCTTATAATAGACCTCATATTTTAACAGTGGCATATGAGTGCCAGACCAACTTCCTCTTTGAACTGCCATTTGCCATAGTGTGGGAAGTTCTGGTTCCGTCTGGCATTCATAACACCATATGCCAGTTAAACGCTCCCATTAATATGCAAGACTGATGGTAGTGAGTCTGGTTTTAATTTCTCTATGTGGTGGATAATGATATATTGAATTTGAAATGGTTTTGATTTATGAGCTTTGATTTATATATATATAGTATGACAATTGAGTGGTTTGGTGCTATCTGGCCTTCACAACACCAAATGTCAGTTAAGGGATTACATATTAATTAAGAAGTGATAGTTAGTCTTTTAATGTTAGGGTTTTGACTTATGAGCTGTATTGAACTTGATACATTATTCATGTTGCCAAGGGAACAGACTATTTAAAAATATTTAAATTACCGAACCAATCCATATTTACATGACTTGTTAGATCTATGTTGAATCATACTTTTTATAAATATATTTAAATATTGATCTAAAGACCAATAATGTCTAAAACTGTAAATTCTGCAAAGTAGTCCATTTTTTGCAGACTGACTTTTTCTTTAGAAGAGGGTTTTTAAGAATGTTTCAACTGTTTTCATTGAAAGTCAATGAGCCCAAATGTTATTTTGGACCCCATTGATTGTCAATTACCTCCCCTGGCTGAACTATCCATTTAAATACATAAATAAATTGCTGTGCCTCACAAATGCTCACATTCAATACAGAGACCCTCAAATGTAGTTTTCACTGTCTGGATTCCTAATCCAGATGTAAGCATAGGTCTAGATACACAGGTATTAAAACACTGGGAGTCCTTGGAAAAGATTTCATCTTAAATCAAACAAACTGCCAATCACAACCTCTTTGAAAAGGGTCGACAGGAAAGTCACGGTGAGGGAAAGGACATCTAGCTTAGCTCTCAATTAATCACATCCAAAGCACTGCTGCTTATCTTGATATAGACCTGAGACATTATAGTGGAGGATTTCCTCAGTTTCTTTTACTTATTCCGACCCCTGCGATTTTAAAAGAGCCAGATTCCCTTGGGAATGAAACGAGAAATCGGAGATTAACCAGGTGATCTTGAATTACAGATATCAAGGTTGTGTGCATTAGTGAGAAACTCTATAAGTTTGCTGAGCCATGTAAAAATAACACAAATTTGTCTGTTGGACAAGCAGTGACCTGTAATAGATCTGTTGTCTTATCTGAAATTGTTTGTATGAGCCTGTACTTGGGTCAACGGGTTCATGTGCATTTGAAACGGATGCCTTCAGTGTTAAAAATGCAGATAAATTACTGTATCAGCCTCTTGACATTGGATGCTAGCAAAAGATAAACTCTTAGATTAATAATGTAGACCACATGTTTGAGACTGTAAGCAATGTAATAATAACAAACCATGTATTGCACTTGTAAAATTGCAGTGACCCTTAGAAAACCGCAGACAATTTTGTTGTGTTGTTTGCTCCGTGAAATACATTTGTCAGCTTGAAACAACTGAAGAAATCACTGGAATTTAGAAAGTGACCATGTACAGTATAATGCAATCACTCATCAGGTTGTTATTATATATATTGATTACAGATCTTGTTGAATGTTTGTGATGTTGTTGAGAGATTTTGAAAAAGAAATCAAACTAAATGTCCCCCTAAATACAAATTGAAGTTTGTCCTTGTGCAGTGGGGCGATATCAGCCAAAAGAACATATTGCACATTAATTGCTGTGATAAATTCAGTAATGTAAGTCAAGATTAATATGAAACTGCTGTTTCATGACTCTTGATTTATTGTGCCAGAAAGCATCTACTGTACCACATGATCATCAGTACAGTATATGCAACTCTTCAATTACAGTTTTGCTCCTCTAATCAGAGTTCATCTGGTTAGTTATGGCAGTGTTCATCCTCCTGAGAGGTCTGCAGCCCAAGGAAGCCATGAATTACGGCATATGGTGTTAAGTCCTACTTTCTGGGAGCACTTGTCCCAAGAGCAGCTCTGGATAAGGGAATGCATGAGTCTCTACGGCAGAGCACGACTGAATAATTGCAATACTTTTGCACAAGTCTCTGATTAAACTGTAGAGATTGGTAATAGCAAAAAGACTTAGTGGTGTTTGAAAGTTCTAGTGGCTTGTTGTGGGCTGAATGTGTCTCGACACTATTGATCTGCTGTGAAAAGCATGGCGAGTGATTTGTTTCCTGTGACGTTGAGAAACCCTCTGTCGTTTAATTTATTGATGAATAAGGGAAGGTGTGATGCAGATGGGAATTCTGGTCAGGACTGTCAGATTGATTGATGTCAGAATGGCCGATGGATTCTTGCACGTGTGCAGAAATGCTAGACAGCTTTACATTTAATTGGCACTGATGAGTGTGCAGAAAGTCTTGGCGGCCCACTTTCAGTCTGCAGACTCGATGACCTTTCTCTCTCTTGTGAGGTGTACAAACTCTTTTATATATAAGAAAAATAAAATAGAATATTTTAAAGAATGTGTTCAACTGTTTTTGAGCAGTGCAGTCTAATCCCAAGACGTCATATAACTGACGTCTTGGGACATCTTTTGACCATACGTCAACATCCACCTTTTTAGGGTACCCTTAAACGTCGGTTAAATGACGTTATCGGGTCCGATTCCTAAACCTACCCCTATACCTACCCCGTCGCCTAACTGACGTTAAAGGTAAAGCGTCAGCTGTATTACGGCCCGGGATCGTCATTTAACCGACGTTTAAGGTTACCCTAAAAAGGCGGATGTTGACGCATGGTCAAAAGACGTTCCAAGACGTCAGTTATATGACGTTTCGGGATGAGACTGTGTTAGTATAATGAGAGTTCAATGTTGTTTTGGAATCCATGTATGGACTAAAACAGTTGCATATATCAATATCTCTTGAGAGAAAATTAAACAGATTTAGATGATAATGAGTAACAATAAAGAAAAAAAATGTGCTTGTAATTTTCACAGCAAAGTTGAATACAGATTTGGTGCACTTTCAGAGAGTGTGAAGAACAGATTTGCTGCTCTCATTCCCCTGTCAGTATCAATTCTTTCCCCGCTGATAAGACCTCCACCCCTCAAGCCCCAAAGGGGGCGAGACGCCTCACCGGGCCCCTTAATGCTTTTCTCACCTGCGACCTGTTTATTAGAGAAGGTTTCTTCCACCCTCCCAACCTCACAAACACACATTCAGTTGAACCCTCTAGACCTTCTTGCCCCATTACCATTAGGGGTAAAACGGTACATGTATTCGTATTGAACCGTTACGGTTCGAGGCTTCCGGTCCGGTATACAAACCGAACGATTCCTTGGACCATTTTTCCTGCCGACAAAATCCGCGCTGGCGTGGCCAACACAACGTTGTGTAACATCAAATGGCAAGGGTAATGAAAGCAGAACAGAACTGCGCTACTCATTATGTGCTTCACGGATCGTTTATCAGTTCGGACCAGCAACATCCGATCTCGATCAAGCGACACTGTTACTACACAGCGCTAAGAGATCCAGTGAAGAAAACATTTGAATTCACCACTGACTGAAGTAATGACATCGCTGCGAGATCTAGTGAGAAGCATTCGCATTTCTCCGTTATTAACCACAGATCTCTATTAGACCAAACAGCGCTGACGTGGAAACCAGGAGAAACATTGTGCCGTGAATGAACTCGTAATACTTTACGTCCACAGACCAGTGACATTCACCATGGATTTAATATAGCAACACTAACTGTAACCAGTTTGGCTGGAAGAGTGAAATGCTTTCAAGTACTTCACACAACTTTTTCCAGCACTTCAACACTCAAATATTATTAAATAAATATATATTTAAATGTTATTTTTATTGTGATGACCAAAACATTATTTGTTCATCCTTCAAACATTACTCCCATTTATAAACCTGAAAGTTTCAAGATGTAGGAAACTCAAACTTATTTAAAAATATTTTTTCTTTTGACAAATAGGACATTTCTCTGGCATTTCTTTCTTTTTGCTATATCGAAAACGTCTCGGTTACGTATGTAACCCTCGTTCCCTGAGTAGGGAATGGAGACGTTACGTCAGATGACGGAGAATGGGGGTTTCGCCTCCATTCTCCGTCATTCCGACGTAACTCGGAGTGACTACGAAAGGGAACGTCTGGGTTAGGTATGTAACCCTCGTTCCCTGAGTAGGGAACGGAGACTTTACGTCTCCCTGCCACTTCCGCTGTACCACTGGGTAGACGCCTGAGTTCAGTCTCGGCTCCTCAGCGAAGACATACTGCGGTTGCGTTTGCTTCAACCTTTTATACTCGCCAGGTGAGGCGAAGTTTCACTTTGCAAATTCCACAGACCCATGGCTTTTTCTTGCCATTGGCTTGTTTTTTAATACTCGAAGAGGATTGGCTTTCTAGGCGAAACCCCCATTCTCCGTCATCCGACGTAACTCGTGACTACGAAAGGGAACATACCGTCTTGATGTTTGAATCTTATTGGATTTCTTTTTTTTTCTTATTCTCAAATGCAGTATAAATGATCGGCTCTAGTCTTCCCTGAAAAAGGGGATGGTGTAGAGGTCATGCTCACCAGGTGGGCTAGGCTTGTTTCTATCAGCACCCTGGGACTAAAATCTGGCAACCATAGCATCCCTGGACGAATCATTATCGCAGATGCTTAATCCCAGCCACTTTACCCAAATATCCCAAGAACACAGGCGTAGGGCTTTGATTTGTCAGAAAGATAGTATTTCACCACACGCAATCCCAACAGCAAACAACAGCGATAATGGTAAAAAAACAGATGGAAACGAGTTGACCACTGCAGAGCGGAATATGAGCATTGGTGGTCCCATTCAGGTCGGGCTCTGGAGGACACGTTCACCTGTTGGTTTATCACTGCACACATGAGCAATTCCTGTCACCAGAACACCACAGAAAGCTGCTACGGCCTTCCAGAGAGGGTCATGAAGTGCACATCTTGGTGTGAACTGGCCTTTTTTCCAACCAGTACTGAATATTTAGGTAAATTGTGGTTTTAACAGCTGGCAACCGGACAGGACAATCCTCTAGCGGTTTCTATACTTCCTGTTTTTACAAAATATTATTATTGGAATGGATATGGGAAAAAGATTTGATCCTTAAAGAAAAATTAGCTTGACCTTGCCTTTTTGGCCAGATTTCACATCCTCTAGATGGCATTTAAGAACAGGTTTTTGCAGTCCTCACAAGTGGCAGCAAGCAACGTTACGGAACTTCTTCCAGAGCCAACCGTATTAAATATTTGCAGGCGCGGCAGAGTCAAAGGTCATTTCCCCTTAATGTTTTGCAAGGAGCCCTTTGTTGTGTTACAGGAACTAGGGTCTACAGGTCTTTATGGAATTGATGAATGGGACGTTTTGTGGACCACCAGAGTAATATTGTTTACAGAGAGCATCATGGTGGGAGAGGGGTCACAGCATAAAGCAAAGCTGAGGGGTCGTGAACTCAACCTTTCCGCTAGCAGGAGCCCTGTTGAGGAGCCTGAGACCCTTAAGTTCAGTATACTCTGTTTTCACCATGTCAGGATTGTAATGTGAATCAGCTGTACAGCTGCAGTTATACTGCCGTGACAATAAGGAGATTATCTGTGGTGGTGTGTGTGAACACGTGATTGTGGTTTCTTTAAACTTATTCGCTCATTTCACGAGGTTCTGATGACTTCTGAGTTTCTGAACTTCTGACTTAAAACCAAGCTTTGATAGTGTAATCAATCCTGACTCCTTCTTTTGCATCCTGAAGATTGTGTTTGTCCTGATCCAGACCGTCTCTTACACTTTTTCCGATTGCTTTCCAGCCTTTAAGTTGGTCATATCACCAAGGTGCAGTTCAGAAACTAGTGCACAGAGAGGGCAGGATTCCTAGACAAACAAAGGCTTTTACGATTTGTGGAAGCATAGAGCCGAGAGATCCAAGACAATTTTCCCTTTCCTAGCCTTCAGCAACTTCTGTAACAGTCGCTGAATTCTCCTGAGAATATGCCAGATTCTCTCAGTAACATTTGCCCCTCGTGAAAGCAGTGTTTTCAGTACTGTATGAATGCATATGGTATGTATTTGACGAATCTACATGCTTCAATCATCACATTAAAGTCACCAGAAGCGCCTCCTGAACTCAAGGCCAGATTTTTCCACCTATGGCGTATCCCAATAACCTCATCAC
This sequence comes from Pimephales promelas, assembly GCF_988280905.1. Classification (NCBI taxonomy): domain Eukaryota; kingdom Metazoa; phylum Chordata; class Actinopteri; order Cypriniformes; family Leuciscidae; genus Pimephales; species Pimephales promelas. The sequence goes on along the minus strand of NC_142791.1, from coordinate 6,904,712 downwards.
TTCTTGGAGTCTCCATCTCTCAGCAACAGTGGCCCTCTTTCCATAGACGTTTACCCAAGCATTCAAGGGCAGGGAATGTGAATCGTAGAGAGGAGACACTTTTCTCCTTCTCTTTCTGCCTTTTCTTGTTTTCCCACTTCACTGTTAGAGATTGATGAGACAGGTGCAGCCAAGACCAGACCAGCTGGCTGTAAATCCATGGTACAATCAGCTAGAGGACAGAGGGAACGAAATTACAAAGGGACTGGGATTTATGTCTGGAGTGTCTTGGTTATTTAACAGGGCTATACCGAACTCTCAGCATTTAGTGTTTAATTATTTGAATGAAAACATATTTAGACCTATGAATCTTGTTCTGCTTGCTCTCTGTGAAGACGAGGGTTTATGACATGAGTCGACTATAATTCTGACAACGTTCTCTGTGTTTGTGCTCCACAGGTAAAAGCAGATGATTCAGATGGTGGGTCATTTGGGGCCATCACGTACTCGATTGGATCCGGGCCTGCTAGTGCTCCACCCAGTCAGTTCAGCATCAATAAAGAGACTGGACAGATCTGCACCAGTGTGGCTTTGGATCGAGACGAAGGACCAGACAGTTTCGACTTCACTGTCACTGCAACGGATGGGGTGAGTTGTAAAGCAGTTTTTTGTTCAAACTAAAATCATACATGCATATTGTTTTCCTCTTTTAGCTATACAAAAGCTAAAAGGTGATTCCAAAGGCAAGGCATCACTTGTTATTGCTCATACTTATTATTATTATTATTTTTCGGGACAAAAAATAGGGGCGTTACTCCTCCCACACCATTTGTCACAGACCCATGAGTGAGGTGTCATCGACCGGCTCATTGAGGAGAGGTGTGCTGTATCTTTTCTAAGCGATCGGTGTACGATGTTCACATGGTGGATGAAAAAGTGGCCAAAAAAGTCCCATTGACTTAACATTGCAGAATCTTCAGAAATTCAAATCTAACACTTTCACACACACAGTCACCAAAGGGCTTGAGAACCCTGCGTCTCTCCCTCTTACCCAATGTGACTCCTCTTATCAAGCAGCCAATAAGTAATGACCTAAAATATTCATAGCCACTCCCCTAGCAACCAGTTACAGGTCCCTAGCAACCCCATAGCAACCATTTAGAGCACCATAGCAACAAAGGGTAATTCATGCTAGAAGCATGGTAAATCATAGTAAATGTGGTGTATCATGGTAAATCATGCTACAATCATTGTAAATCATTCTAGAATGTGGTAAATCATAAATCATACTAGCAACATTGTTAATTATGAATATAATAAAATGTTAATTAACATTGTTAGTTAGCATGTGCCCTGTGCCGAGTTTTGCCACTGCAAGCACCACTCACATTTTCTTTAGGAAATGTGCATTCTGGTTGATTCTACAAAGTAGTTAAAATGTAAAATAATATATTAATAAATACTATAAATAACACTAAAATAACACTGATCTGATTGTAGCTCCGATTTTTAAGCAAAGCGGGGACAAGTCATTTACAATTATTCAATTATTTTTGTGGTACTCAACATTATGCCACAAGTGCTGGCGATTGAACTTAACCTCAACCAGCAATATTTCTTTAAGACCCACATTGTATGTTAGTGTCCAAAAATGTGAGACCACTTGGAAAAATGCTGGTCATTAATACGTTTAATATGCTTTTTAGCTTTTTGGGGAAACCTGATCCATTTAGAATTACACACTGAGTTATAAAGGGTTTTCAACTCTTAAAGCTGCAATGCAGAAGCATAAAGTTTGATTAAAAAAAGACCATTAGTTCTGTTGTGTAGCACCTAGATGCCCAGTTACTCAATTCTTTCTCTTTCAGTTGCCAGTAACAACAATCATGAGCTCTCTAAATGAACAGGCAATAAACTGCAGTGTCTCAGGGGCACATTTCTGTACATACACACACACACTCTCACACTCTTCCACATTTCCCTTTATAGGCTTAAAGCAGTGGCGCTTTTTGTTTCCCATTTCAATTATTAATGCAGCCATAAAATGCTGCCTGTGAAGAGCGAGCAGGCCGACTGCAGTACATACTAGCTCACTGGCCTCTCTTAACCTGGAAAGGCAATTTTATCCCACTGCAAAGTATTCTTCTTCATTATTACACACAAGAAATCATCAAGATTGATTCAATAGTAGTGTGACGGTATTCACAATCCTGTCGTTGTTATCGTCAGTAATATAAAATGATATTTTCCCTGCAGGGAGGCCTTGTGTCCTCCGCCTTTGTGAAGGTGTCACTGGTGGACATTAATGACAACAGACCTACATTCTACCCGGTGAACTATGCCGTCAGCTTGAGCACACAAAGCACACCCGGGACCTCTGTTGTCAGGGTAACGGCCCAAGATCCAGATGCTGGTGCAAATGGTAAAGTGACATATCACACTATCCCTGGTGGAGGATCCAATTTCTTTACCCTCAACAAGGACACAGGTAGTTCAATAAAATATATAGCCTATATTATATATTAATTGGTTGAATTATTCCTTTAATATAAATTTAATTCAATATATTGCATTTAACAATAATAAGAATAAGACAGAATATTTATATATGGTGTATACAGTATATAAACCATATATATATATATATATATATATATATATATATAATATTGCATGTTATTATTAGTGTTTATATATTAAATAAAATGTAAAAAACATGACATTAAAAACATGATTTTCAATGTATGGCTTTCTTCCTTGCGTGGAAAATAAATTATATATATATATATATATATATTGAGATATTTATCTCAATGTGACTATTTCCCTGGTTAAATAAAGGTTTAATAAAAAAAATAAAAAAATAAAAAATATATATATACATATATTATTCTTTTGTGGTGTATTTTTACTTTTAAGGTGATTTTTGAGAAAGGTTTTTGGCCTTTTCCGTATCCACAACCTTTTAATTCCAGTAATCGCTTGCAAGATTGGCTGACTAAACTTGCTCATCTGTATCCTTATATTTCATATTCACATTCTTCAGGACTCATCATAGCCTATATCTCATTTTATTGTGAATCTCTGCATTTTTTCACTGTTAGGTGTGATCTCTCTGTCACGCTCGCTGCATGGAAAGGCCAACTCCGTCATCACCATGGTGATCACAGCACGGGACGGAGGCGGTCTCACAGCACCTGTCAATGCCAGAGTGAACATCAGCGTTGTGGCTGGCTCAGTAGCGCCCCCAGTGTTCGAGCAAGCGCAGTACTTCTTCACAATATCTGAGGACGTGCTCCGGGGAACCGAGGTTGGCGTAGTGAGAGCCAGTGGCAGGAATGGTTAGTTTCAGCATTTTCCATGTTCCATCTAAAATAAGTAGCCATGTGCTGCTGCATACTTTCGCATAGCTCTGCTAACCTCAGTGCTTTGGCTCTCTGAACCATGAACTGGTGTCTGTGTGAGAGGCAAGGGTGCTGAAAAGCCTGATCGGGAATATTTTCACTCTCGCCGAGCCAGTTGTGCAAATAGACCAGCAGCTGCTGCGTGAACCTCATTAAACAGTCACATCCATCACAGATTACACTCTACCTCATGTTGCTGGAAATTATTGAAGGCATTTCATTGGGATGTTTAATGAAAAATAATGGGGGATTCTATGAGAAGTACCTGTTTGTACTAGGGATACACTGATATCACAGTTCTGGCTGGTACGGAAGGCAATAATTATTTTCATGTTATGGCAAATAACTGATAAATGACCAGTATTAAAATGTGATACTATTTTGTCTAAATAAATGGTAAAGGAAAATGCAAAAAAAAACTAAAACCCATGTGAATTTAGGCATCACGTCATTATAATGTACAGTATTCATTTTGAGATATGATAAAGACACATTTAATTAAATTTTAGTCTAATCTTCCTAATGTGATAATTAGGGGGATGTGAAAATATGAAAAATTTGCATGTTCAATTAACTGTACAATCTGATATCCAATATAATCTGATGAACAACCAATGTTTCAAGATTTTTTATTCCACATTAAATTAATCAAAAGTGACCGTAAAGACTTGCATTATTTCTAAAAGAAAATAAATACTGTTCTTTTGAACTTTCCATTCACCAAAAAAACCTGGTTCCACAAAAGTAACTAATTTTCAACATTGACATTAATAAGAAATATTTTTGAGTTACTAAATGTATCTTTACCTTCATATGAATACATTACATAGAAATGCATTTTTACTGTATTTTTGATCAAATAAATGCAGCCTCATAAAGCAAAAGAGACTGACCCCAATCTTTTGAATGGCAGTGTTCTGATTCTGAATATGTTGTGCGTTCCTAGTCTGTACCTGTGACCGAAAGGTTGAATCACTGAAGAGATGATCCATGAATCATAACCAATAATTCCATAAGAACATTGTCCTTAATAAATAATAAATTTACAAAGTCGCTTTAGATTGAATCACTGCTTACGTATCTTATCCCATCACTCTCTCGCTCCAGGAGTCTCTAAGGATGTCACCTACACTATCTCTGCTGGGGATCCAGATGGTTATTTCATGATAGATCCGGAAACTGGAGCACTTAGAACAAGCCTTCCTCTGGACCACGAGTCGCGTCCCTTTTTTGACTTGGAAATTCAAGCGCGCAGCGGTTCCCCTCCAGCTTTTGGAGAGACACGTGTTCGGGTCAGCGTAGCAGATGTGAACGATAACGCTCCCATATTTTTCCCATCATCCTCTGAGTCTCTGCTCCTACTAGAGGCCACGAAAATGGGTACTGTTGTGTACCGCGTGCAGGCTGAGGACCGCGACTCAGGCCCTAATGGACAGCTGAGCTTTGACCTGATGACGGCAGGAGGGCAGCGCACTTTTGGCGTGGAGCGCAGCAGTGGCGAGATCCGACTAATTGGGAGTCTGTCGTACGACAGCGTTCCTCGCTATGACCTCCAAGTGATCGCAAAAGACAGCGGCGCGCCTCAGCTTAGTGCTACGTTCAGCCTGGTGGTCCACATCCAGGCGGAGAACGACCAGGGTCCCGTGTTTGACACGATGACCTACCGTGTGGAGCTGAAGGAGAATTCACCACTCAACACAAACTTCTTGCAGGTCCGAGCACTCAATAGAGATGCCAATGGAAATGGAGGGTCGTCCAGAGGTTCCACGCCATCTTCCACGCTGGCTTACAGACTCCGGCCTGATGGGGACGCAGCAGGATTTGGGATCGCCCCGGACAGTGGTTGGCTGTTTGTTAAAAGCGCTTTGGATCGAGAGGCCAAGGATATCTACCTGCTAACTGTGCTGGCCACGTCCGGAAGCGGGCAGACGGGGAAGACCGGCAGTGCGACGGTCAGAGTTTCTGTGACGGATGAAAATGATAACTCTCCTCGTTTCTCCCAGGAGAGGGTTTTCTTGGCAGTGAGAGAGAACTTGCCTGCAGGAACTGGTTTTGGGAGGGTGTCTGCTACCGACCGGGATGCGGGTCTTAACAGCCGTCTTGCATACAGGCTACTTCACACGGACCGATACTTCCAAATCAATTCACAGACTGGTGAGTTGGAACACAATTATGACCCTTAAGTGTCATTTGACATTTATATATTTAAGACATTTTCTAGATGAGGGTCTTTTAAAATATTTGATGCCAAATATTTTTTTATTAAAAAGGCATATTGTGAAAAACATTTACTTTCTATAAAAAAAAAAAACACAACTTTGGCTATCAGTAGACTAAAATAATTATGATTAGGATTAATCTAATTTCCAACAGAAACATTTTCTTTTTTCTTTTTTTAGAAAAATAATGTAATGTTTTTAATTAAGTTATAAAACACTATTTAAATTTTACGAATATTTATTTATTTGTTTATTTATTTTTAAATTGATTTATTGCGTTTTTTGTGGACTCCTTAGAACCTTCTGGTTGAAAATCCCTATTGTAGACTCTATACCATAAACTTAGCTGTGTGTTTATGAATTTATGAATATTTTAAATACATTTTTTATTTTTTTGTATTAAGTATGTATATTTTACCTACTGTTCAATTTAATTTTAGTTTTAAGTAATTTAGTTTTGTGCTTTTTTTTCTTTTTAGTATTTCTAATTAGATTTAATTTGTTTTTATTTCAGTTTTAATTTCATTTCAGTTGTTCAGTTAACTTTTCAAATTGTATATGAGTTTTTAAGTTACAATTTTTCATCTAATATTTATGTTTTATTTCAGCTTAAATTAAATTTACAAAAACAATTTTAGTTTTAATAGATAGTAGTTTTATTTTTAGGTAACAACACCACTGAAAATCAATTGCGCAATTCTAGACTGAGTATTACATCCAAATTTCATGTGTAGGTGAAATCAGCACCAGGGCAGCTTTGGATCGTGAGCACCAGTCCAGTTATCAGCTCATTGTGGTGGTACAGGACAGTGGTACACCTCCGCGTAGCGCCACCGGAACAGCCCACATAACCGTGCTGGATGAGAACGACAACGCGCCAGCGTTCAGCCACACGCAGCCTGGCAGGGAGATTCTCATTCAGGCAAGAAACAGACTGGCACAGGCAATATTCAAAGCCTTAAATCAGTGTCATAACATAGGTGCTTGTGTTTATTAAAGCACAGTTTACACATCATAAAAACGTCATTACATCTGTACATAATATCTTTCAAGAATTGTTTATGTGACCTTGGATACATTCCCACTCTTGAAGTTGTTTGTATCAGTATAAGCAGCCCGACTGCTGTTTAAAACTCGCTTGATGTTTTCCAGGTTCAGGAGGGTCTTCCTGCCGGTTCTTTATTAGGAACTCTTCACGCCAAAGACCCAGATGAGGGAGAGAATGGCACTATTTTCTACTCATTATCGGGTAAACAAGAATCCAGAATATTTCCTATGTTGGGTATTGCCAAAGGATGTTTATGCAAAATGGTAAAACTGTTAAACGTAAACATATGTCCTCAGAGTTATCTTTGTGCCCAATATGATGTATGGCACAGCTAATTATACTACCATATTTGTCTATATTTATGCTTTTTAAGGCTCCAGAGCAGAACGTTTCTCCTTGAACCCAAATACTGGAGAGCTGCGCTCTTCTTCCCCCCTGAGGAGAGCAGAAAAAGCAGAGTACGGCTTCACTGTCACTGCCTCGGACCGTGGAGCTCCATCTCAGAGCTCTTCAACTGCCTTGCTTGTACAGGTGAGCCTTTTTTTTTTAATTCTGACATTTTTTAGGGTGGTTGCTTACTGGTTCAAGTCATAAGTCTACCGTTAATTATTTTTTATTTAGTTAATCTGTCAACATATTAAAGAGGCCATATTGTTCCCTTTAACAAAGTCTTAATTTTGTTTTCGGAGTCTACTAGAACAAGGTTTTCATGCTTGAATGTTAAAAAAAACATAGACTGGCTAACGTCAGGCCACGTCTCATTGAGATTGAGACGTGGTCTGGGAACCACATGTTCATTTTCTCGTATTTTAAGCGTGGTTTACGAATGCCAAGAGCCGTTTATTGGGTGCTAGCTCATAGCCAATCGCTTCAATTGTACCAGATGACGTATATAGAGCGAAAGAAATTAGACGATGAAGAAGACTTCGGTGTGTCACATAGACGTCGTCATCGTCTTGCTGCTCGCTCCCTGTTCAGTGATTGGTCCCCCGCGCTGAGGCGAAAATTTGGTCCATGGTATCCAGACTACCTAGCAGCGTGAATAAAATCGCGCTGCGCAAAGGTAGTATGGTGAAACCCTGGTTAAAAAAAACATAATCTCACATATTTTACATAGTTGCAATGGGGAGCGTTTCCCGAAAGCATAATCTGCCAACTCACAAGTTCCGTCATTATCAGCATAGTTCAATGAGATGGTGTTTCTCGAAACCATCGTCCCAACGAACATTTATTTAACATTTAATTTATAGCAAGAAATTTAGCATTAATTCAATCTTCACCGAATTCTTTATACGTTATTACTCCTCCACCTGTGTGATATGGTTGGACGACAAATTTGCAACAATACGGTTTCGGGAAACAGTCGTGAATAGCTAGTTGATTTCTTTAATGATGCACGAAGCAGCGAGTTACGTTGTTGTATGGGAAATCAAATGCACCTTTTTTTAGTTTCTGTCTCTATGAAGCCCATCCAAAAAAGCGCAATGTTCTCTGATTAGGAGACCAATGTGTTGTGATTGGTCAGCAGTTTCAAGCGTGTGTCAGAAATGTCACACCCCTTACCATAACATACTACTAATGTAATTCAACCAGGCCTCGTCGCTTTTTGCATATGCCTTAGGCAGGAATTATTTAAATGATGAATATTGTGACGTGTACCTTCGGAGAAGAAAACTCAAGACTACAATCAAGGTATTTTCAGGGAGGTCAGAAACAGTGCTTACTGATATAGAGAGTCCAATTGTTGTGGACTTTGTGCTTTGTAACTTTGCAGACCTTTTTTCATTCTCAAACAGCAAAATTTCACACTTAAAGGAGAACTCCGCCAAACAATGAACCTTTGGTCTAATAAAACATCGGTACATAGTCAACCGTTCTCTGAGATTTGTTTTCATGATAATCGAATGTAAAGAGTCTCATCTCTAAAAACTGTTTGGCGTATAATGCTAGTAATGGGGGCATTTACTAAGTAAAAAGAAATCGCTAGTTTATACCACTAACAAGGCTCAAAATAGCCCCACACTAACGCAGTAACATAATGAGGCTCCATACATGCAAAACGAAGCATTGAGAACTTTGTAAGTGTACAGACCGTTTAATAAGAAAATACTTTATGAAGACAGTTCACTTCGTGTATACATTACAGACAGGAGCCATCTTAAAAAATAGTCTCGATAAGTCAAACCACGAACGTCGTGCTGAGTGATCTGAACTGTATGAAGTTCAACGAACTTCTGAACTGTATGAACGCCGTTCCGGGATCGACTTATCGAGACTATTTTTTAAGATGGCTTTTTAAGAGAACGATTGACTAGGTACCGATGTTTTATTAGACCAAAGGTTCATTGTTCGTCGGAGTTCTCCTTTAAGAAAGTTAAAAAATAATAATGGGTCCTCTTTAAAATCTCGCTGCATGAGAAGCAATATGGACAAGTCGCCTTTGACTGTGCCAAATTATCATCATGCTCACAGTCTCCTGAGCTGTGGTATCAATATTCAAGAAGGGAAATGAGTTGTGACCCGGAGGCCAGCTCCTTTCTACACAAACACCTCAAAACTCCCAGGATTACTTCCTGCTCCAGAGGAACATACTGTAACAGAAAACCATGTATTATCCCAATGTTTAGCATGGAACTGCGTGAAACAGACATGTCAAGCTATGTCTTTGACAATAGGATAATTTTCATGGTTTTTCATTCCAATGTAAAATAATCCGGATTCTAAAGAGTTTATTCTCTGCAAAATTATTCTCGCTGGTTCTTTTTTGTTGCGAAATATCTTTAGTGCTTTTACAGATGTGATTTTAAAAAGGGAATTGGAGGCTAATTGTAGAGTGTGCGGTTGCATGCAATTTCTATATTCCCTGTTTGTATGGGGAAGATGAGAGTAAGGAAGAAATGGAGTGAGAGAGAGACAGAGGGAGAATGCACCTTTGAATCAAGTGTTCCCAGATGGCTCTGATGAGGCCCAGCTGTGGTTCCCAATGATCAAACGGAAAGCTGCAAACTTCGGTCCCCTAACATGGTAGCGCTAACGCTGATACGCTCACACCACAGAACTTTGCACCAGTGCAATCTCGAGATAATATTTTACATACCATCAGTAATACCATCTTCATTTTGAAAGGCCAGTGTACTTTGCACCTAAGAGAGTTCCCAGAAATGGATCAACGTCAATCCTTCTATTGCTTTCCTTTCTGTGATCTGGTATGTGTGTACTGTTTTTATTTTCATGGGGATATTAGTATGAAAGGCTTCACCTATGAAAAATGTTCCAGCTCTAATGTACTTCAAAGACATGGGAAACGGCAGGCAGGTTCCTTCCATCTTATTCGTTCATTAATGTGCACTCTGTTGACATCTAAAACAATGAGAACACACCCATGCGTTGTAAATTGTGGAATATGGTACAGTATATTTGGCTAATGATGACAAGTAATTCTCTGTTTTTACATTTTACACTACATCTTCTAAATTCATTGTGTTCCCAATCTGTAGGTCATTGGCTCCACAAGGACCCCTCCAAAGCCCAACACCCTATCCATGACCCTCAACTCAGTGGAGGGTGCCAAGCCAGGCTCTGTTATTGGCTCAGTTAGAGCACATGACCAACATGAAGTGAATTCAAATGGTCAGGTGACCTACCTGGTGGTGGGAGGCACAGATCATGAAGGAACCTTTATGGTTGACCGTTTGACAGGAGATGTTTACTTGGCTAGAGAGCTGGACTATGAAAAAGGGTCACGGTATACTCTACAGATCGAGGTGGATGATTTCTCCAAGGCCTATCCAAACACTCACATGGTTCAGCTGGAAATCAACGTTCAAGATAGTAATGACCACCCACCACAGTTTCCAGAAGATCCTGTCACTATTGTTATTCCTGAGAACATACAAGCCGGTTCCTCCATTTATACCTTCCAAGCTACTGATAAAGATGGTAGTGGCCCCAACAGTGAGGTACGTTATTCTATCCAACAGCGGTGGCCTGACAACCCAGATCTCTTCAGTCTAGATCCTGTCTCAGGAGTCTTGAAACTGGGTCGAGAGTTAGACCATGAGGAGACCTCCAGCCTGTTCCTGGTGGTCCATGCCACGGATTCAGCCTCGGACCCCAATCAGAGACTCTGGGGCTCGGTGACGGCACGAGTTTTCGTCACTGATGAGAACGACAATCCTCCGATCTTCAGCTCCCCGACTGCTGTTAGTGTGATGGAGGATCAGCCGGTGGGCTTTGTGCTGCTTTACGTCATGGCCCGGGATGCAGATCAGGGCGAAAATGGCAGGGTATCCTACAGGGTCCAGTCAGGAAACACAGCAGGACGGTTTGTCCTCAGCCCGAACAGTGGTAAGAATCATTACATTTCTCTCATTCGCTCAAAGCCAAAAGAAATGTAGCAGAACAGATCTGATTCTTGAAGGGTTTATCCGTGGGAGCGCAGTTCAATTTTGGCCCATTGACCGCACCTTTTTGATTTGGCGTTGGAAATACGCATGTATTAGTTTGAAATTCCTCTCAACCTCCCAGAATACGACCATTTACAGCTCACGCAAAATGGGATTAAATTGACAAAATCACCTAATCGACTGAACATCTGTAGACGATTTCCCTTCCATTATTGTCAGATGGTTTATGCTGTATGTTAGTGTTTAATTTCTGTTCTAAATCGTTTCTATATGCTATATACATATTAAAGTTGGGTTAAATGGCACAATAAAGTCACAGCTGAGATTAAACAGACACTAAGTAGAAAGTCTTCACTCTGTTTGGACTCTTTAAGGAGGAGGTATACTGTAGAAATGGACGTTAAGCACAAAACCAGAGCTACCGTATACAGAAGCAGAAGCCAGCTCAAACATCTCAATGATGTGTTTAAAGCTAGAGTGTGTTAGGTGGACTATAAATAATTTTTTTTTTTTTTTAAAAAGAGGCCGCACACAGACTTCTCACAAACACACAATAATATTTCGGAGTCAGCAAACAGTCAGGCTGCCATATCAACCGCAGGGCTGTGTTTATCCTGAGTGACCCTCGCTCGGGGTCTTGCTGATGACAGCATTGCAGAGAGGTATGGCTGGAAAGGATCAAAAATGGATCCATGACAACAACTTTCTTCCCTGGTCTTCATACCAGCAAGTCAGCGAATAACTTAATTCTCAAATTCCTTATGGAGAGTGGAGGAGCTAAACTGAGGAGAAAAACAGAGGATGAATAAAGCTCAACTTTATGTCAGACTGGAGCTATGGATATTGTGTTTGACTTCTATGTTCTTCTATGAACAAATTTATGTTAAAAAAGGACCAGCAAAGATGAATTATCCCTTCAAGCATGCAAAGAGTTCTAATATACTTAGAGCAAGCTTGCATCCCATGGTATTTTCTCAGCTGGCAAACTTATATTATATTATATTATATTATATTATATTATATTATATTATATTATATTATATTATATTATATTATATTATATTAACATTATACAGCTACTTTTGAATGGCCACCTATGGACAGACACATCCTTTTTGTCCACATAGTTATGGCTACTATAATATCTCCATTGGATAACATATTACAGAAACAGTACTTTTACTATTTGTAATCTCCACATTATTTGTTGTGGTGGGCTACTTTAAAGGGATAGTTCACCCAAAATTGAAAATTCTGTCAATATTTACTCATGTCTCATGTTGTTCCAACCCCGTAAGAACTTTGTTCATCTTCGGAACACAAATTAAGATATTTTTCATGAAATCTGAGAGCTGGATCCATACCAGTCCATAGGCTTCTTGAGGAATTGAAACTTGCCGGCCTCAAAGTTATTAAAGACATCGTTAGTCCAAGTGATTACAGTGGCTCAATCTTAAGTTTATCAAATGACGAGAACACTTTTTGTGCGCAAAAACATACATAAATAACGACTTTATTTCAACTATTCATTTCCTTCTCTTTGGGCCTCTACAGTAGTAAGTTAAACGTCACACGTAGGCTCACTATTGGCCAACGCTGGTCATGTGTGTGGTACGTGTGACGTACAACAACAGATCATACGCTGTTGAACTCGAGGCGTTCTCGAAAAAGTGTTCTCGTCGTTTGATAAGGTTAAGATTGAGCCACTGTAGTCACTTGGACTATTTTAACAATGTCTTTAATAACTTTTCGAGGCCGGAAAGTTTCAATCCCTATGGACTAGTATGCAGGAGTGATCCAGTTCTCAGATTTCATCAAAAATATCTTAATTCGTGTTCAGAAGATGAACGAAGGTCTTAAAGGTTGGAACAACATGAGGGTGAGTAAATATTGACCGAATTTTTATTTTTGGGTGAACTATCCCTTTAAGTCATGAATGAAACCTCCTCAAAGTTACCCAGCCACATTCAGGTAGCTCAAGATAGTGTCTGGCATTTACATAATGAAATATTACAAATGGTATAAAACAGAAGAGCTCTCTGACCTCGGTCACACGTCTCCAACCACAGGCCGTGCTGTGAAGCGTGCAGCAGATCTACAGATGTTTTTCTCTTCTCCTCTTCTCCAGGCTCTCTCTCCATCCTTAAACCTCTGGATCGTGAGGAGCAGGAGAACTACAATCTTACAATTGTCGCAGAGGATCATGGGATACCCCAACATTCCACCACTCAGGTTCTGTCTATACAAGTAATTGACGTAAATGATGAAGCACCGTGGTTTGAACGCAGTGAGTTTGAAGCCCAAATCAAAGAGAACCAGCCAGCGGGAACAAGCATACTGAAGGTCTCCGCTTCAGACCGGGATCAGGGTGAGTTTTTTTTTTTAGTTTTAGTTTTTATTTTTATTCTGCAAAAATCCATGTTAAATGCTGCATTGTTGGGTATTTCAATTCAACCTTTCAGATATTCATGACCTGTGTCTGAAAACTTTGCCATCTGGTTAAAGCAGTTATGTTGAGTTGCAGTGAGGGCAGTGTTTTTTTTTGTACGCTTCCTGTGGAGGGTATGTGGGACTCATTCTCAGCCTCATGGGTTTAGTGAGAGAGTATGAAAGAGAGATTGTATAGTCATTTTTCAGGAAGCATTAATTGAGCAAGCAGGTGCTCGTGCCAAAGCTTCCTAACTTTGCACGCAATCTGGCACCCGTGCGTCTTTGTTCATGCTTAACACTTGTGTGGACCACTTCTAATGAAACCGGTGTTAAATCCGAGATGAAAAGGTTTGAACCTGAATATTTTGACATTTGACATTGCACTTCTGTTTTAATTCAAATCAGGTCGTTCACAACTTCAATCTAACTCTGAATGAAAGGAAAGAGGCTTTGGTTGATTGTCACCAGTCACAGGCTGTGTTTGGAATAGCATTCTTACTAACTAGTCTACTCATACTTATAATTGATCTGACTGCCAAAATATATTTTTACACAAATTCTAACTAAAAATTCCAAAAATATGGCAAGGTTTTGGTAAGGTATGATGTGAGGACTCAAAGATGCAGAGACATGGGAATAAAATTAAGAATAACATAAAAACTACCCAGTGGGTGAAACAGGACCTACCATCACCTTGACTTTCAGTACAAGAGTTGGTAGCTGGACATGACTTCAGGGATCAGGAAACAAGGAATGCAAGACTAACTCTGAAGTCCGAACAAAGTCTTTTGCATATTACAGCTGGTGAATCTTTAGTTGTCTCTAGTGATTGTCGTTTGAACCTTTCTGGATCCGCCATCAAATTGATAAGTTTAATTATATCAAGTGCTGTGAGAAAAGGCTATAAATCTCCACCTCCAGCATCCTCACACGCAATATAGCCTTCTAGCCGAGACTCTTTCTTTATGTGTACAGATGTGACGTAATGACACAAAGACATGCTCGAATCTCTTAAAAACTTTATTACAAGCTTAGCAGACAGTTTCGAACACTGGCTGGTTCTGTATTTTCTCAAATATGTATTTTGGATCATTTTTAACCCAAGAAAAAGCTACGGGCTGCAGCTTTAAATAATACATTTTTTAAATGCAATTTATTGTCAATCTCTTAGCTCATAACTGGAAGCCATTCACTTGCAACCTAGTGAGATCATGTGGCAACAATGTAGTATACTTTGAAATATTTTGAAAGGTTTCACTTACTAAAAGATACAGTAGTAGGCAGCACGCAGTGTTTACTGTGCAGTATTCAGTAGATACATAATACGCAAGTATTCAATCAGAATTATTGATTATATATTTCTTTTTTATTGCAGGCACAAATGGCTTAGTGATATACGGTGGTCTGACCGAGGATGGATTCAAAATTAATCCAGAGACGGGTGTGATATCTGTCACTCAGATTCTCGATAGGGAACTTCAGGACCACTACACTTTAACAGGTACATAACACAGTCAGAATCTGAACATAATATGATTGATATGGTAATAATTTCATTTACCGAAAAAGTTTTTAATAGTTTAGTTTTAGTTAACAATAACAACACTGGCCTGATAAAGTATTATGTGCTACTATAAAATATTATAATTTATAATATAATCAAATCTTAATAACCCTCTTTAAATCTTGTGTATGTGATAGTATATGCAAAAGATGGAGGAGTACCCCCTAACTTTGCCAAGGCTAAAGTACACATCACAGTGCTGGATGAGAATGATAATGCTCCTGCTTTCGGGCGGCAGCATTACAGTCTGGAAGTGCCTGAGAACCAAGAGCCCGTGGAGCTATTCAGCCTCAAAGCCACAGACCTGGACACCGGAGAGAGCGGACGACTGGATTATAAGATCACTGGTAAAAAAAAAATTGTATTATTATTAGGAATCTGTAGAAGAAAAGCTTCTACAGTGGATTACAAACCAGATAAAAGTTAGTAAGTTACACATAATGGGTCTCATTCATGAAACACGAGCAGAACGAATTTTTGTGTAAATCGTGTGTAAAGTGGTTCTGGCGTAAATTTTCGGATTCATTAAAATTTTTCAAATGTTAGTTGGTACGCAAGAAATCTACACCTGCTCCCAGCCACGCGTAAATGGTGCGCTTAACATCCGAACGTTTTGCTCATTAATAAGGCTGCATTTTTATTCACCTTAATTGGGTACATATTTAAACAGCATTTTGAAAAAATGCTTTTTAAAAATCTTTTGAAAATCTTTTTACTTTTATTATGAGAGCCAGTAATAGCAGATCTGGTGATCGATGCGGTCCTTGTCCAGTTTGAATACGATTTATTCAGGGGTTTTTTTTCAATTAATTTGTTTTGTTTTTTGTTTGTTTTTTGCTGTCAAGCTTAATGTTGAACCATTTTCTTCTCACTTCTGGGACTGTTCGATTGACAGGTGAAACTCTATTAACTGCATCTGTAATTTGCAGATGAAAAAAAATAAAAATAAAATTGGCGTTTTGAATGAACTTCTGATAATAAAACTTAAATTTCTACATCCGAGAAATCTTTCTTTTTCATTTGCATTCATATTATATGCCTATATTTAGATGTCAGTTGGATATAATGGGCGGGATTTATGGTAATTGAGAATGAACGTGCACACGCATCCCATTTACGACTGGTTGGAATTCATTAACACACACACACACATTTCACTATCACATCTGACGTTTACGAAGTATTTGTGAATCAGGAGATGAGTTTTCGGGAAGGTCTCTTTACGTCCAAATCACTCTCATATTTACTTGTATATTTACGAATGTTTCATGAATGAGACCCATTGAATTTTTTTAATTATCTGCGGTCAAGGCACGTTAGTGTTTTTGCTCGCATTGCAGGCTTGTTTCTTATAAAAAGAAGACCCACTCTGTTTGATTATTAACAAATGTTTTGTCTGTGTGTTGCTATTCTAGCTGGCGACCCAGATGGTGACTTTCGACTTGTCGGTTCCTCTGGAGCTTTGTCTACTTCAAAACCTCTGGACCGAGAGCGGAAGAACAGTTATTCTTTAGAAGTGTTGGTTCAAGATCATGGCAGCCCTTCGCTGAGCAGCACTGCCACTGTGGAAATCTCAGTCCTTGATGTAAACGACAACAGCCCCAAGTTTGGCAGCAGTAGCTACACCGTCGATGTCTCAGAAGATGCTGCTGTAGGTTTTGTGGTGTTGGATGCAACAGCCACAGATGTGGATGAGGGTGAAAATGGGCGGATCTTATACTTCCTTAGCCAAGAAGCCAAAGGTGCATTTACAGTGCATTCAGACACGGGGCGGATCACTACCACAGCACTTCTGGACAGAGAGAAAAGAGCTTCTTACACCTTCCAAGTGTACGCCGTTGACCTTTCACCCGCCGCACCCCGCAACGACACAGCCCAGGTAACCGTCACCGTCCTGGACGTCAACGACAATGCACCATTCTTCATCCAGGACCCACTGATTATCAACGTGTCCAGTGGTAGTGTGTCCACGCATCAGGTGGTGGCCACCATGAGAGCAGAAGATAAGGACTTTGGAGCCAATGGGTCGGTGTTTTACCGCTTTGCTATGCCAGTCCGAGGATTTTCTATTAACTCGCTGACGGGGGAGATCCAGACCACAGAGAAGCTACAGACCCTCACGCAAACTCAACGCACCCTCATAGTGGAGGCTATGGACCAGGGCAGCCCGCCTCAGTCTTCTCTAGGTGTGGTGATGGTCTATGTGAAGGAGGAAGATTACAAGGGCATTCGATTCACTCGCAACGCCAGGGATGTTAGCTTACAGGAGAATGCAGCTAAAGGTATGCAGAGAATTTACAGCAAAAGATTTGGTATGCTATTATCCCGGAAGATTTTAATTGTAAAACAAGGCTAGAAATTGTTCCTTGTCCATTTCATGGAAAAAAGGGAATGATAACATTATCATGTTATAAAATCACAAGTCAGCATCAACCCTTATTTTCTTAAAGGGTTAGTTCACCCAAAAATGAAAATTCTATCAGTATTTTACTCACCCTCATGTTGTTCCAAACCTCTATGAGTTTATTTGTTCTGCTGAACACAAAGGACGATATTTGGAAGAATGTTTTAATCAAACAGATCTCATTCCCCATTGACTACCATAGTACAGTATGTATTTTTTCCTACTATGGTAGTCAATGGGGATTGAGATCTGTTTGATTAAAACATTCTTCCAAATATCGTCCTTTGTGTTCAGCAGAACAAATAAACACATAGAGGTTTGGAACAACATGAGGGTGAGTAAATACTGACAGAATTTTCATTTTTGGGTGAACTAACCCTTTAATACATGTTACTGGTGGTATTTGCACTGTTATTCCCAAAAGACATACACATATTTTGTAATCGTTCATTAAAATGTAATGATTTTTACGTTTCAGCTGATGTCATCACGGCCCGGGCATGCACAATTATGACCGGGGGAAATAATGTTACATTTTTAGAAAATAATTTGGTAATATAGATATTAATGTATTATTGTAATATAGGTGATGGCAAAAATACCAACTTTTTATGAACCAGTCAATTCCAATTGGATAATAATTGGTCCCATCATACTTTTTACTTAATTTTTTGATGTCCTGTTATGCTCAGAAACAAAACGCATTACAAAAATAAAATGGGTTGAAAATTCATTAAATGAAAATAAGTATCTTGTTTGTGATGTATCTTGCAAAACTATATAGACCTCAATTTTCACTCTTTTTATTATAAATCCCACACTAAATGTTAGTCTTTGTTATTTCAAAGCACTTGAAAACTAGCAATGATGAAACCTGCAGCATTCGCAGGCAGTCAGTTTTGTGAGCATTTAAAGCCAATCCATCAATTTAAGTGAGTATGGCAGAAGAGTATTGAGGTCTTTTTTCGGTGTATTTTTCCCCACAGGCACTGCAGTCGCCCAGGCTCAGGCTCAGCACCCTGACGGCACCCGCAACGGCATCACTTACACCATCTTCAGTGGGAACAAATACCGTTCCTTCAGCATCGGCTCAAATACAGGTCAGATGTATACAAAAATGCATATGAAAAACAATATTTCTTATTAACAATGGCAGTCAGTTGACCTACTTCAATGCATTTTTGGTGCTTTTATAGGTGAAATCTGGGTACAGAGCTCAAATGGCCTGGATTTTGAGGACACTCCAAGACTCCGTCTAGTGGTGAAGGCTGAAACTACATCCTCAAGCTCCTTCATGGCTGTAAACCTGATTCTTCAGGATGTCAATGACAACCTACCCCGATTCCAGCTGCAGAACTATGTGACTTATATGCATGAAGCACAGGGCTATGATTTTCCAATCCTTCAGGTAATGGGTCATTTACTTTTTTGTACTTCTAAAAGGTCACATGTAATTGAAAACACATTGGAAAAGTATTAAAACTTGAATATTCTACAAACAACTTTCTTTTACATTGTAACTTTTTGCCATACTAGCCAATCGTGAGTGATTTGAGAAAATTTACTGTAGCTATCATGAACCTTTTTAATGGAATTATTTACCGATTTTTCCCTCACATATTTCAAGTGTTCATTTTGGACTGTCTGTTTGATTAAGCTGTTTTTTTTTATGAATTAGGTTATGGCAGAGGATGTTGACCAAGGTCAGAATGGTCAGGTGACTTACTCCATTGAGTCTTCGAGTCAAAGTGGCCTTTTCAAAATTGACCCCCTGACCGGCAGCATCACGACCGCAGCCATTATGGACAGGGAAATCTGGACACAGGCACAGTGAGTGTATATCATGCATGTGTACTGCGCTTGTTCGGCCAATGAAGTCATTGCTCTGAAGGTCTTTACTTTCCCTCTGTGGAATGTAACTGTCCTCTCCAGCGTTATTTAGTTTGTGTGAGATGTGTTCAAGCCCTCGTAGTTTTACCTCATGTGTTTTGTTTCTAAAATGTTCCCCTACCAGTAGAAAAGTGGTGTGTTTTTAATTTACTACATTTTTGGTCTGTTAGAGCTTTTGGATTGTTGCACAAATAGTTTTTCCAAAAATAGAAGAGATCTTTTGTTCTCTCTCTTGATCTCAAAAAACTAAACAGAGACATCTCTCATGTGATATAAGTCAGAAAAAATGATCTAACCCTTTATTTTTTCTCATGTGCATCAGGTTGGTGATAAAAGCCACTGATCGTGGTAGCCCCAAGCTAGTAGGCACTGCCACCATCACAGTGATTATTGTCGACCTCAACGACAACAGTCCTACCATCCCAGTGCCACGGGAAATTAGAGTGCCAGAGAGTAAGTCAACTAACTGGTGACCTTTGACCCTTTTTCCTGAAAGACTAAATTACAAGCACCTAAAAGACAAGACTTTTATTACATGTATCTGAATGTCGTGTCCCTGCTCCCCTCTTCCAGACTCTCTTATCGGCACTGAGATCACGCTGGTTACTGGAAATGATGTGGATTCTGGCCCAGTGCTGTCTTACTCTTTGCAGCTGGATGCTCCATCACAGGGAAAATTTGATATCCATCGTTACAACGGCCGTGTGTCTCTGACAGCACCGCTGGACTTTGAAGAGAGGACATGGTACACATTGACAATTCGAGCTTCAGATTCAAAGCATCAGAGTGAAGCTAATTTAACTGTGCTGGTGGAGGACATAAATGACAATGCACCTACATTTACGCAAGATTTATATCAGGTAACCTTTCCTTTCTACCATTTGAAGTATTTTAAAAGGAGTGACACAATTTGTATTTTGTTTTATTAGGATTGATGTTGGTTTATTGCCTTTGTTCTTCTTTTGTGAAAAGGGTTTGACTCTCATGGATTAGGATGGCAAAATAACTTGGTTTATATAAGTTTATCCCAGAATAAATATACATGCTTCCATTCGCATCAGTAAGAAGTGTGCAGTCATTTATGATTGCATTTATTCATTTAGCAGATGCTTTTATTCAAAATGACATCGCTGTGGATACAGGAAAAAGCATGCCAAATAACAGCTTTGTTGTTGCTTTTGGTTTCTAGGTAACACTTCCAGAACATTCTCCATCAGGCAGTCCTGTTATCACAGTAACAGCAACAGATCGAGATTCAGGAGAAAATGGAAAGGTCACCTATCGAGTATTGTCTTCAACGAGGGACGGGTTTTACATTGATCCTAAAAATGGTATAAGCTTTATACTAAACATATCAATGGCATTTACTCATGTATATTCTATCTATAACAAATAGCATCTTGCAACAAATAAATTGTTTATCATAAGTGAAATTAGTAGTGGATGATGTGTACATAAAATGACGGTTTGAGTTAATAAAAACAGCATCTACCTACAAGGTCAGCTACTTGCATATAGTTTAAATAGCCCCTGCCAATAGTTTTAACATATAGTCAACTATATAGCATTAACATTGTAGTAAAAGCACTTCCCTTGTCTTTCTAGGTACACTTTTCATCAGACAGAAAGCAGAATTTGACCCAGAGCAGCCCTCTGTGAGTGTAGTCGTCGAAGCTCGTGATGGAGGATCTCCACCTCTATCATCTTCTGCCACGGTCCAAGTTCAGCTGATGGACGTCAATGATAATGCCCCCATATTCCATCAGATGGAGTACAAAGCCACAGTGTCTGAGGACCAGCTACCTGGAGCCACTATCCTGACCTTAGAGGCAGTAGATGGAGACCTATCTCAGGAAAACTCTGGTTTTGATTTTGCAATCGCCAGTGGGAATGTTGGAAATGCTTTCCAGATTGAGAGTAGCGTTCGTTTCATAGAGGGCCATGGCTTCCAGACCGTAGGAACCCTGATCCTGGCAGAGCGACTGGATTTTGAGGCATTATCACGCTATAACCTTTCCATTGCGGTCTCGGACCGTGGTGTTCCCCAACGCAGCTCCAGCGTACCAGCCATCATCACAGTCACTGATGTGAATGACAACCCTCCTGTCTTTGGCAGAGCTGAGTACATAGTGGCTTTGAGTGAAGGGGCTGCTGCTGGTACAGAATTCTTACGTGTGACTGCAACTGATCCCGATTCAGCTCCCTATGCAGAGGTCCAGTACAGCATCAGCTCTGGAGATGAGATGAAACTCTTCTCTGTGGATCAGTGGACTGGAGCACTGAAGCTTCAAAGACCTTTAGACAGAGAGAGCCGAACTTCCCATGTGGTTATAGTACAAGCTTCGGATGGCCATGGTCATTTTGCCTTGGCTCCTATTCATGTAGAGGTAAAGGACATTAATGACAACAGACCTTACTTTCCCATTACTACATTAACAGCCAGTGTCCGTGAAAACCAGCCACTTAACTCCGCTGTGACTGTGTTACATGCAATCGATTATGACACAGGAGTTTATGGACAATTGAAGTATTTCTTGATGGACCACTCCAGCCTAGGAAAAGACCTCTTCTTGGTAGATCAGAACTCTGGTGAAGTTCGTACCAGACAGATATTTGATTTTGAGAAGGTAAACTCGTTTAACTTTATTGCTTTGGCTGTGGATGCCGGCAACAACTCAGCTACAGTCACAGTGCAGGTCTACGTCACAGGGGAAGATGAGTATGACCCAGTTTTCACATCTTCAGACTTGTCCTTTGAGGTACCAGAGGGAGCGAAGAAAGGTCAGAGCATTGGACAAGTACAGGCCAAAGATGAGGATGGTGGGGTGGATGGGATTGTACTGTACTCCTTCCCCAATTCCTCTCCTTACTTCGATGTGAATAAGACCACCGGTGTTATCTACCTAAAGATGGACAGCTCTGGCAGCTCAAGTGCTGGAAGTCGCTCGAAGAGGGAACCCCGCCTAATGACTATGGATGTTAACGCACACAGCCCCCTTGACACATCGAGAGTAGCTTCTGCTCAGCTAACCATTGATGTCACCAACACATCCTTTGGTCTCGCAACAGACTTTAATGTCCTCCTTGTGAGCATAATTGCTGCCTCTCTTGGAGTAATAGTCTTGTTAGTCATAATTGCTGTGGCCCTTTATCTAGTAAGATCAAAACGCAAGAAGAAAGGACAAAACACAGGGAATAGTACTGCATCTTCAGGCACAGCTTTGCAAAACTTGGATGAGTCTAAACCCGCAGGGGGCGACAGGATCTATCATCAAGCACTTCCTGGATATGCAGGTGATGAAGAAGGAACAGGTGGAGGCTCCTATACTCGAGGAGGATCCTTAGATCCTTCTCACTCCAGTGGACGGGGATCTGCCGAAGCAGCGGAGGATGATGAAATCCGGATGATCAATGAGTACCCAAGAGTTGCAAGCATCACCTCGTCAATGCAAGAGCACATTTCTGCCAGGGGCCCTGATTCAGGTATCCAACAGGATGCGGACCAACTCTCCGATATTTCTTGTGAACCAGGGCCACTTGATGCAAGCCAGTGGTTCAAAAATAAGAAACTGGGGAGCATCAGTGGGAGTCTCAGTGGTACCCTACTGTCTGGTCAGCTTCCAGTCTATAGAGATGAAGGTGGGGGCTACCTTGGAGTAGGCCGTGGGTTGAATATTTCCCATCCGAAAGATTATGCTTTCCCTGAGGATGGAAAACCCTCTGTTGATGGCTCCCTCACAGCCATAGTGGCAAGTGACGAGGAACTGCGAGGCAGCTACAACTGGGACTACCTTCTCAACTGGTGCCCTCAGTTCCAACCCTTAGCCAGTGTCTTCACAGAGATTGCCAGACTAAAAGATGAGAGCTTACCTCCCAACAACCCACGTAGACCTTTCCAACCCAAACTCAAGACAGACCCCAAGCCAAGAATCGACCCTCCACCCCTCATTACCTCAGTGGCTCATCCAGGGGCCAAATCTGTCCCACCCAAACCCGCCATAGCACGGACGTTCCACCACTTAGCATCGCTAAGGCGTTCACCTATAAGCCACGAGGGGTCCATCTCCTCAGCAGCGATGTCTCCCAGTTTCTCCCCTTCTCTGTCCCCACTTGCTGCACGGTCCCCAGCCGTCTCCCCATTCGGGGTCACTCAAGGTCCCTCAGCCTCCATCATCAGCACCACAGAGCACTCTCTGGAGCACAGTGATGAGGCTGAGATGAGAATTTAATGCTACATTGCACTCCATTTTGTGGAGGCCGTTTTATGTCTTTTGATAAGGCATATTAGTCACTCGTAGCAATGTTGCATACCTGAAAAAGGCAGCATGAAGAATCAGTCGCTAAGCCATGATGGTGACGCAGGTGTCTGGTAAATGAAAGGGTAAAAACATTGTGTGGCGACGTTACCCTTCTTCAGAGCCACCGCAGTGTTGATGTGAAGTGAGTTATGTGTTGCTTTGTTTTGTCTCGCTGGCTGGCCAGGGAGGCAAGACGTTGACTGCTCCTTTTGTTTGTTTCTTTTTATATTGATGACTCAAACAGCTTTGAAACTCCAGTGTTATGTTAAGTCCATCCAAAATAGCTGCTATTGTCATACTTTGTAGGCCGCAATGAGAACTCTGTAGAAACTCAAACTGATGTCACTATATTTGTTTATTACCAGGGGATGTATTTTTTTCTTTCTTTTCTTTTATATTTTAAAAAAATCAGTTTCATTTATATGTTTTTTATGAAGGACTTGCCATTGCTTTGAGTGAAGGAGTTCTTACATTTTAGTGACATTTTTTGTATGTATATTTATATGTATGCTAGCCATAATAAGTGTATTATCATTGTATAGTGTCTAGGATCACCATACTGTGCGGTTGTGAAAATTGTGACACTTGTAATGTGAATGATTGGAAGATTGTTGTATTTTATTATTTATAAAGAGAAAGGCTGAAAGTGTTGAAACGTCCCATGTTGCATATAGTTGTATTATACTGTAGGCCTTTTCAAGTTGTATTGTCCTTTGCCCTTTGAACTAGATTGTTAGCATCTTAGCTAATTTATTGCAGCAAAAAAAAAAGACGGGCCATACTTTTTTTGGCTCATCTGGAGACCTTTCAAGAAATTAGTGAAACCTCAAAGACTCTTCTGTATATATAAATGGGTTTCTCCCAAAACAGCAGCTCTCTCACACTGTTTCTATGCTGCTTTTTCTGAAAATAAAAGTTTTGTATTGTCTGCATAACTTACGGTTGGGTCGTTAGTAAATTTAGAGTGAAACAACTTTTGGCCCATCATCTAGGATGTAGTTTATTCACCTTTCAGAGTAAGTCACTAGACAATGGACCTTCTTTTGTAATACACAGTGGATATTTTCTGTTTTGAAAAGAAGCTTCTGAAGTGCCCTGCATTTTTTTTTTTTTTTTTTGTCTAACAATCTCAGTGGAAAGAGATTTAAGCATTTGAATGACCAGTGGGGCTGTTTTGCTACCTGGTGCATGCCTGATACCGCCACTGCCTCAAGTGTAACTGGACCCTGTTTAGCACTCAGAACAAATGCAACTCAAAGAGGGGTCTGATATTTCTGAAGTCTGTCTTGCACAATTCATTTTAAAAGCTGACATCTAATTGTCTCATAGTCTGGAAAACAACAGATTCCAAGATGGCTGCCTACATTCCAGCAGCAGTACAGTTTAAGTCATCTGTACATATTTAAATCAAATATTAAATTCCTACTGATTTCTTTTGTCAAATATGAGTCTTCTGTCTTCCTTCCTCCAAGTTCAAATTAAAACATGGATGGGGAGTGTCAAAGTAACTGAAGGGTAGCAAAACGCCAATCATCTGGCTTTTAGAAAAAAGGAAACCGGAGGGGTCAGAGTCAAATTTGTCCTTCATTAAAAAGCAATTTGAAAGGATACAGCATGTTCCAAAAACCTAGACTAAAGCCGGGCCGCAGGCTGTGTATAGCTAGACACAGGGTGTGCCCGTTTTAAAATCGCAGCCATTAAGAAACATTTCCATGAATGTCAAAAAAAAAATGCATATTAACATTTTTGCTCCACATGAATTGGCTCAAATATCTATGACTGATTATATTTGCTATAATTGTACAGTATCATGTAAGAACTGGAAATAACTCAAACGTACTCATGTCATCATATCATTACATCAACTGCCTTCTGTTTTTAACTGAGGACATATATACCTCTCCAATGGAGCTGAGAGTCAGCTGATGCGAGCTTGACTAACGTGACCTGCCAGAACTGACACTAAGATTGATATCTTTATCTTATTTACGACTAAAGGCTGCATATTAGTATACATTTTGAGGATACCGCCCCAGTAACAAGCTGTTGTGTAGTATTTTTTGGGACACTATATGAAACTGAACCACACTTTAGATACGGTCACATTCTGCCTTAGTTTCTACTGTATTGAGTTTTCTCATCCCCTGTTGTGAAGTTGGTTTTGGCTGAGATTCACCTCTCCTCCATCTCCGTGCACGTCTAACTGATTTACACCATCCCAGATATCACATAGAAATAACAGTATCATTCGCTTGCACAGTCAGTGTTTTATAAACACTGCAATGAGTTGTGTGACCACTGTATAAAATGTTTTCTTTATCGCTAATATTATTTTCAGGATGAGATTATATCTTATCTGTTATAAGCATTGTGATCTATGTCATTTACACTTAGTATACATCTCTGTGTTATCAACATTTGTTATCAAGTCTATTTACAACACAGTTTGTACATTTTGCTGCTGCTTCTTTCTTTGTCAGACATTATAAGTAAAAGGCTGATGAAGGATTTGGGGTAATTTTTGTTATGTCTTCCCATTTTTCTCACCATCATTTATTGCCAGTGCTGTGGGAAATTCTTTTGCAGAGCAACATTTTTAACTTGCTATGATTTATTTTATTAAATTATTTATGCAATCTCATCAAGGATTTAAATATTATAGCTATACCTAAAAACGACAGCAGAGAAAATATTACCAAAGCCATGAAGCTTGTCGCACATCTTTGTGTGGGTCTCAGCTGCTGAAACGGGGTTATCAGGTCATCAGACGTCAAGCTTTTCCCATTGAAGATTATATACTGTAGATAAGAATAATCGTGAATGTTCGCCCTGCATTCCACTGCAACACCGTATAAGAAAGATATGTCAGCAAATCTAAGAGCTAACCTCTGGTTTTGATATTAAACTGCAATGTTTTTTGATGAATAACGTGTGATAAATTAAAAATGATTAGTTGAAGATTTATCATTTTGTTAAACGCTTCAGTAGAAAAACAAGGGAAGTCTCCATAGCACCACTGCATGTTGAAAATACACATCAAAGAAAGATTCCACAGTCTTGGCTATTAAAACAAGTCTGCTATTCCCATCAGGTCAGTAGTAAATTTAATGATCCCTGCATACCTCATGGAAAAAAGTCAGATGTATCTTTCATTGATTATTAGAAATGAATCGCTCTGCATTGTCAAAATTATTTAAGAAGAATAGAAAACGGTAAATGTCTCAATGAAATGTGAGTTATGACAAACATGAATTTTAAATTACAGGACTAACGTTTTGGCTCTTAGATCTTATCATCCTGAGATGCTATAAATTGTTCTTAAAAAGTGCCTATAAAGAAGATCTGTTAACTTACCAGATCTGGCTCAGGCAACGGTTTCTGCAATTTATTTAACCCCAAAATGAGTAATTCTGTCATTAATTACTCACCCTCAAGTCCTTCGTTCATCTTTGGAACACAAATGAAGATATATTTGATGAAATCCGACTGTTCTATAGGCCTATTTGCATAATAATAATAACGTTACCGGTTTTGAGTCAGCACGCATGCGTCGTGGTTCTCCCCCTACTGATTTGCTGGCCAATCTTCGTAAATAGCGCGATAGTTTTTTTTTTTAATGCAAACAAAGAAAGCACTTTTGTCGCTTAAAATTGAGGTTAGTCCACTGGAGACACGTGGATTACTTGAATTAAGTTTTTCCTGTCGTTCTGGACCTTGAATGTGTAAATTGCCAGAAAGCTTTTGGATTTAAAATAGCTTCATGTGTTCCGAAGATGAACGAAAGTCTTAAGGGTTTGGAATGACATGAGGGTGAGTAATTAATGACAGAATTTTCATTTGTGTGTGTGTGTGTGTGTGTGTGTGTGTGTGTGTGTGTGTGTGTGTGTGTGTGTGTGTGTGTGTGTGTGTGTGTGTGTGTGTGTAAACTAGTTAACCCTTTAAATCTCTTCTCAATTTTATTATGCTGACTCAAAGTCACTCTCAAAATCTGTCAGATTCAGTGGGGACCTCTCAAATTCAGTCCATGAGACTAAATTGTGTGTGTGTGTTTTTTTTTTTTTTTTTTTTTTTATCACTAGAAATGTTGTTTTTCATGTAATCTATCCATTCTGTTTTTTTGGTTAAGGTACTGTCTTAGTGCATGTGATGTGCCGGTTCATATTTGCTTTCTTGATTAACTTAAAATTGTCTTCCGCCATCCTAATCACCAACCTGGAAACTTACCAAAATAAATATATTTATATATCTGAAACAGCTTTATTATGCTTGCTACGATTGTTGTTTTACTTTAGAAATTCTTGCTTGGTTTCACTGTTTACTTTTTGCACTGTATATGTAAAATTAGATTATAATATCACTGCTGAAAGGAACGCTTCCTCATTTAGGAGGAGATGTTTGTCATCTTTCAGTGGTGATCAATGGTGCTAACTGAGGAGAGTTGGTGGCGAGTGCCCTCTCTCAGGGTCTGTGCATGAACCGGAGCTGAATGCGGAGGTGGACAAAACTATACCAGACACGGCTGATAGATCGCATCAACAGCTCCTGATTTATGACAGTCCAGGCTTGAGAGAGAAGGAAATAGCTGCAGAAGTAAAATACAGTTTGACTTTAGCTTGGATTGTAGTTAACAGTATCATGTCCTCTCAGATGTTTGAGCTAATATCATGATGTGCATCCCAAAAATCTCCATCAAGATGCTATGCAAGATGCTATCCTATCAATATAGGCCAACATTTCTCAAGAATGCTTTCAGCACCTTGTTGAATCAATGCCACGTAGTTGGAATGTGAAAGGGGGTCAAACACAGTATTAGTATGGTGTGTTCCTAATAATTCTTTAGGTGAGTGTAATTTAAAATGTCATTTATTCCTTTGACCACTACTCCAGTCTTCGGTGTCACATGATCCTTCAGAAGTCATTCTAATATGCCGATTTAGTGTGTAAGAAACAACTTATTATTAACAATGTAAACCGTTCAACCTGCTTAATATTTTACGACTCTTTCATGATCAGAGGCAAATCCGAATCCAGTATTAGATTCAGTTCCTGTTTCTGGGATACCTTCATGGATAAATGCAAATATGTAGCCTTCGATGCTTTTGATATCCTATAATCCTGTGCATTCCATTCTGAGAGTTATGAATAAAAATTTTAATTTAAAATTTTCTGGGTTCTTTTGGAGATCATTAAACCATTATGCTGCCTCAGAAATCTGTCTGAATTCAGTTTCATAAGGCACTTTTTTGCACAAACGCTGCCTGCAATGTCATTGCTTGATAAGTGAGGCAACGAGTCAGCTGCCGTTTTCGGCCCAGAACTCTTTGAAAAATAGAATGTTCAAAAGAACAGCATTTATTTGAAATCTAAATGTATTTACTGTTACCTTTGATCAATTCAATACATCCTTTTGCATGGTTGTGTATACATATAATATTTATCCCTGTTAGCATAAGGCGGAAGATTTTCTTAGCTCTTAATGCAACCCAAAGCCATGTTTCGCTCCTGCTTAGTGTCTTTTCTGTCACTACTTTATTATTATAACTTTCCTAATTTCTGCTGGTTAAAATCAAGGAAGATCGAAGCTTGAACTGTAATCAGTTACAGGTTTGAGTCGCAGCGTTCAGAAAACAGCCTCTGTTTTTCCACTGAGTCACTGCAGGTCTATTAGCATTGAGTCACAGGCCTGCGGCTTCTGCTCATGATTACATCTCTTGCCCAAACCTCTCACATCTCCTGGGATGTCTGGAGGACATAGACCCGAGAAAAGTATGGGATCAAGTGTGGTGCTCTGGAGCCGCTTTTGGCAAGTAGGCATAATTCATATAAATGTAGTTTTGTAAAAAAAAAAAAAAAAAAAAAAAAGAATCGCACCATTCAGATTTCTGTTGGTGCTTTGCTGAATTAAATGACTCAGTTGTTGTTTTGGATGCAGAGATGTTGAGTTCCAAATGAAGATGATAAATGGACGTGCTGAAACTAGGATGTTGTCAACGTCTTTGTGTTGTAATGTGGCTGTTCATAAACAATTCCCTCCAAAGCTCTGACAGATTTTTTCCATTCAAGTGAATAAATGGCAGCATTTAGAGTCAAGGAGGAAGATGGATTATTTGTGAGGATCTAATGAGCCAAACTGTGTGACGGTAACATTATCCCACCTGGTTTTGATTTATCCACCCTCACTGATTGATCTTGCATTTGTGTAAGTCGAAAGTGACTCTGAAACTTTGGATATTACATCAACCCTGAATCAAAATATGGCAGAAAAGCTGATTCAGATCTCATCCTTAATGTCATGTGAGAGAACAAGATGAATTGTTGTTAACAGGGGCTCTGTATATGTCTGCGTTCTCGTCACCTCCTCTTTTGTGCGGCCTGAGTTTACTTCAACACCAGGAAACAGGCCTCATCCATAACCTCTGTAAAGAGCCTCCTGTCGCCCCCTTTTTCCAGCACTCCTCCTCACAAGACCATGTTTACTTTATTGTGCGAAAAAACCGTTAGAAATACGATTTTTTTCCCCCTCCCCTTTGTTTTCAATGGCAAAAATAGAAATCTTTGTACATTGAAAACTGGAAAAACGATGAATCTACAACATGTTTGAAATGTCACCTAAAAATGTGTATTTAGTTTACATATTTCATCGTTTTAATAAATATACTTTTCTGGACCCGGGGGGCATTATTTCCCATAATGCACTGCGTGTGATTCTCAAATTATTTTAGAGCTTGGCATTAGCAACCCTGGTTCCTCACAGGAAACAAACAGTTGTTGAGGAGGGAATTTTAGTAGTTTTAGTTCATTTTAAAGCTTGCTTTGTCTTATTTTAAATCATTTAAGTCATCAGTTAGGTCATCTTGAGGCACCCTTGGGTAGTAAATTGAGGGCCTCAAGTGCATGGGCCCCAGCCTCCTGGTTGAGAAGCACTTCTCTAAATGGTTTGAACTCTAAGTAATGTTCGAAATCACACTTATACTTTTAAATATGGCATTATTGAAGGAGACAGCCATTTATAGTGGTCTCCAAAAACCATAGTAGACATTATCAAGTGCACTCATTCAATCCTACAATGCACCGCAGTAACAAATGTACAACACTCGACGGCTCGAGTCGTACATCCATCCAAACAAACTTCATCAAACTTCCGGCACACTCAGTGTCCAAATTCACTCACTCGTTTTCATTCACTCCTTCAAGTGGACTACATTATGTTGGGAATACTGAATTAGGGTATAAGGGGCGAGTTCGAACACAGCCTAAGATTAGGATCAGTAATATTCATAAAATGTACATTAATTTAATTAATTAATTTTAATCTCATACTTTAGGAGAACCAGGATTTTCTCCCACTAACGTCAGTATTTTTTCCTCCTGGTCTGTCTGAAAAAAGACATTGTGCTGTTGCTGTGCATAAAGCACCTCAGGAAAGAAAAGATGTACCTTAAATATTATGTCTTGGACGTGACCTTCTCAGACAGAAGTGGGGGTTCAGGTTTAACTCTCGGTTTCCTCTCTCAGCACAGTAGTTGGACTTTTGGCAAGACACTGAGATTGTCAGCAATATGTTTATGGCAATGTTACACTTCTGAAGGGGGAAATTTTGTGTACCTTGCGGTCAAGTTATGCCGAGTTGTTGAATAAGGCATAAGTGTTCAAAACTCGCAGTAGACTTTAACCCAACAAGGAGACAAATGAGGTGGAATATTTTCCAGGTACTGAAGGTGAGTGTTTGACATGTGTGTTGAGATATTTGCTGTCAACAAGTAAATTCCAGGGCTAAAAACTTGATATGGTGTGTGTGTGTGTGTGTGTGTGTGTGTGCGCGTGTGTTTGTGTGCATGTAATGTAAAACCCTTTATATCATACACTCTAAAAAATGCTGGGTTGTTTTAACCCAAATTTGGGTCAAATATGGACAAACCCAAATGTTGGGTTAAAAATGTAATTTAAACATTTAACCCAATGGCTGAGTTTGTCCGTATTTGACCCAAAGATGGGTTAAAACAACCAATTATTTTTTATTTTTTTAGAGTGTAGTAATATTATATAAAGCCTAATATAATATAATATACAGTAATATGGTCTCGTCAATACCTAAGAGTATAGACTCTTCATGTTGTAATGTCTTCAATCCTGCCTTTTAGTCCAGTCATTTTATAAAAGGTTGAACAAATTGCAACAGAAGCAAACTCTACTGATTGTATATCCTCAATATGTCCTGAGTAAGGGAAAAAAGCCCGGAAGAATCCCATTTGGGGAAAGTTTCGAATAAGTATAAAATATTAATTCTTTTTGTGAATAGGTTACAAATTTTATCCTTTAGATATATCACCATAAATTACTAAGTTGATAACTTACATCAAGACAAACAAAAAATGTATTACAAGTTTTTTGAAATTGTTTGTTAACATGGGCAAGCGGTGCCACCCGGCTACACCCAATGTTTAGATATGTTGTGTTATTTATGCAAATGAGCCCATACGTAATTAGATTATTAGATTATGTTTGCCTTTGAGTTCTGAGTGAGACTTGGTAAATGTAAATATGATCTGTCTGTTTGTCTGTGTCACATATCGGGGCCTTAAACACCCCCTCAGAGCCGTTTGGACATTGAGGTAGAGCTGTTTGGACACTGCCAGAGATTTTATCTTAATGCTCCCATACACACTGACTCAAAGCTTTGAGTGAATTCCAATGCATTGCATTTTAAAGCTCCCCTTTAAACTCCTAAAAGGAACAGCAGATAAATTCAAACAAGTGCATTTTTTTTTGTAAGAACTCTCAAGTGTGCCTCAACATCCATCTCAAAAGAATGGTTTTAACTGTCCCAGATCTTGTCCATGCATTATAATGAAACCGCAGAAGATGATGTTAGAGCTAAACTGGTTTTCCAATCAAATCGTCCAATCAAAACACTGCTTTGTGCATGATGACTTCATATTATTGAGACACTGTGTTGTCACAGCAAGACCGTTGAAACAAAGTAGTGATTAAATTATTGATTATTATGTTCAATATTAGTCCTGGGCACAGGCCTGAATGCAGTCCCCAAAATCTGTCTGAGCTCCAGAATCTGGGTCGTAGAGATCTGAAGTCGACCCATAGTTCAAACAAGAGCCACATACTTCAAATGGAAAGTATAGTACCATCTGCTTTCACTTTAGAGTCCAATTCCACACCTAAATAAAGATCCCTCCTGAACACTTTTATTGCTCTCCAAACCCCCTCTTGTTCAGATTTTCTTTTCTTTCTTTATTTTTCCTCCTTTCCCTCTGGCTATATTACAGCAGGCAGACGGTGATGTGAGAGCTCACCTCTCTCTCCCACTGACCTGTATAAAACCTGTCCCATATCAGATCCTATTGCTTGTGTGAAACTTGAGGTTTGTTTTTTTATTGGTGTGTGAATCCTTTGAATTGATTCTCTTTTCCCGCTACTCATTTGACTCAGTTGACTTATCTGTATTGGACTGTTTTATGTAAAGTAACTGACAGGTTAACAGCTTAACAGCTATAAAAGTACGGTAAAAGCTTAGTAATATGATTTTTTTTTTTTTACATTTTATTGATAGAAGAAAAGTGTTTCAATCAGTGTACGGGGTGGAATCCTGACACATGTGTACATAAAATACTTTATCATTACTTAGATCATTGATTTTTTTGAATTGCATGCAAGGCACCATTGCATTGCCAAGAATTAAAGGGGTGATTGATTATGATTTCACTTTTTAAACTTTAGTTAGTGTATAATGTTGCTGTTTGAGCATAAACAATGAAAAATTACAACGCTCAAAATTCAAAGCAAATGAAGATATTTGCTTTTGAAGAAGTTTTTTTTTTTTTTTTTTAAGGACTACAAGAAACGGCTGGTATAGGGACTACACAACATTCCTCCCGGGTTAGTGACACAATTTTAAGACTGAAACAGACATAAAAAAAGTGAATTTTTTTCTCTTTATTAAAGTTTTATGTGACTATATTTTACATTTTGTGTACAGCTGACAGAAAACAAGAAGCTCTGATTATCATAATAATGTCAAAGTAAGTATTACCTTAGTTTCCTTATTTCCTTAGTAAATGCTAATCTACATATGATTATAAAGACAAGTTTTTGATGTGTGATTCTACCACATGCGCCATTGACCTGGTCCACCTCTGCTTCACTATTATAACAGGCACTCCTGGGACTCAGTGTTGAGAGATGAAGTTGCCTGAACACGCATAAAGGATGAACTGCAAACTTCTCATTTTTACAAGGTGATGCTTAACCTCCTTATGGCACCAATGGTTCTTCTCTTTAGAAGTGGGTGATTTATTTAACCATCAGCATATTTATTTGTCTGTTTGGACCTTTTGAGAAATTGATTTCCCCCTGGAGAGTGCTGGATTTGACCTATCTATGGTTCCAGACAAACCTCCTGCGCACTATCACTGGCAGATCAGGTTGCTGGAGAGATCAGACCAGGCATTATGCTCTGGAAGTCACAAGAGACTTTATCCAGAGCCCCGCCAACCTGATCAGCTCGCAAATATGATAAACACTGACAGAGGGAAGAAATGACTCCATGTTGGGCTGAATAGGGAGTTCAACACATTGCCTAAACCCATTCATTCATCTGAAGTCTGCAAGAGGTTTATAGGGTGGGGTGATGGGGCTTAGGACTGAGCGGTACTGGATCATGCTTTGAAAAAAAAGCCTGAAATGGATGTAAAGGTTGATGGGAAAGGTAAAGACAAAAAAGGGTGCACACTTTTATAGTCACGCAATCTAAAAGGCTTCACCTAGAATATTTTGAACTGCAAGTGCAAGTCACGCACCTTGGCAGTTTTATCCGCTAATAGTCATCTACGCAAAAAGCATGATTCAGCTCCAGGGAAATAAAGTCCATCTGTATTGGTCACAAGACATCAGAGATGTAGTGTGAATCACTGACATGTTGCATGCTTTGATTTCATTTTCTCATGCCACTGCGTGCCAAACAACCTCTTGTTTTTCAGCTGACACACAGGAAAGAGTTACTGATTTCCCAAAAGTGACGTGATTCTATTCTGGCAGGGTATACAGCAAAAAATAACTTTGTTTTGAACTAAACTCATAGTCGTGTTTGTACAAAGTAGAGCGTAATGCTCTCACTCATTAATAGCTGTGAAAGATATCTGGCAGTGCACTTGTGATGTGTTACAGTAAAATCGCCGTTTGAGAACCAGATTAACAAAAACAATAGACAATGAATTCAGAAGAGCACAGGAAACATTGTGACAAAATCTAAAAATCAAAAAGAAAGATTAAAATGTAGGATGTTTTTTTTTTTTTTAAATATGAGCTGTTTTATTGTTTGAGGTTGAGATTTAACTTCTCTGATGTTTGCATATTTGATATTTTTTATCAAAATGATACTATTTGATACTGTATCTGACTAATCTG
The DNA here is from genome assembly GCF_988280905.1 of Pimephales promelas. NCBI lineage: Eukaryota > Metazoa > Chordata > Actinopteri > Cypriniformes > Leuciscidae > Pimephales > Pimephales promelas. The sequence goes on along the minus strand of NC_142791.1, from coordinate 6,869,649 downwards.
ACAAATCTTTTTTTATTTTTTTATGTGGCCTCATTAATACGGATACTCAGTAGTCTGTTTCTCCCACTCTCATCTTATCCTGTGTATATCCCTTCTTTGAGGCGGTAAGCTGGCAGAAGAGGAGAGAAAGAGATGGAATGCAATAAGAACATGGATGCTGGGTAGGGGAGACAAGCATTAACCAAACACACTTAGTACCCTTATAAGGGCTTTACCATTGTGATTATAGCTGTGCTGACACATTCGCTCAAGATATGAGCTGAGCAGGGATTTCTCAGTATGGTTTCCTCATGTGGAGTTCTGCATAATGAGAGACTGTGTCTTGACGGTTTATGAAAGCTGAACGCTACAACGTTCTGGTGGTTTATTGTTTGGGATTGGTCAGAGCTCACACCTTACAGCTATTTCTGCATGTGCTCGACATGTGTGTGGAGACTCAAACACAGCGTTCTGTCTCTCTGTGTTAATTTCAGATCTGAAAATAATCCCTTAAAAAGGTATTGTTGTAAAAGTCATGCCAATGTAATAATTACTTGAAATATTCTGTTTAGTCTGTATTTGTTCATCCAGTGAATGCTATATTTGGTGTTCAGCTAATACATAATTCCGTCAAAGGTATTGTTCAGAAATGAGTAATGATTATTTTTAATATTGTGAAAATCATTTTTGGAATCTGATTATGTAATCCATAAAATCGACCATAAAATACTACCCAGTACTGTATAAACGTATCATATAGGCTTTAAATGTCAAAATACAGTTTCTAGATATACTGTATTTGCTCTAGACAACATCTTTTTATTCACATAGGCCTAAGCAGAAAAAATGTAAGAAAAACAACAGACCGGGTGAACATATCTGAAGATGTGAGAAATATTTCTAAAGTCCTTTTAGATATCTAAACCCGAATAAACAGAATTATCTCTCTACACAACCTGTGGCATATTAAACGAAATTTAGTGTCTGCTCTTTTCACCATTGTCCTTAAAGCAAGAGCAGGTGAGTTTAGGCAATGGGTAGTCTGGAAGAGAAGTGTATGCTAAATAGACGATTTAAATACTCTGTGTGTTTAGTCGAATGGCTTTGGGTGCAAATAACGATAAGAAGCGAATCGTTATTCACTTACAGGTGTTCACTTCACACATTATAAGAGACCTTAAGCGGTGCCTCCCTTCAATTCCCAAATCACTGAGGCCCCCTGTATCTATAGGACCTCATCGTGGGTCAAAGGTCACCCCTTTGCATTTATTTATCAGTACATCTTTCAGAAAGCAGTTCCGGATCAGATGACATTCGGAGAGGAGTGTTCCGGAAAAGTTATTTGTTTTTGTGCAGCTGTTTTATTTAGAGAGAGAGGCTTGTCATTTTAAGAGGGGCTAATGGAATGTTTGCTCACCCTCTTAATGACTTTGTTGAGGAAGACCATCCATCTTTCTCTCTGCGCATTACAGAACTGAACTCCAGGAGGTGACCGCCTGGCAGAGACACACAGTTTACACAAAGCCGTGCTGGAGATAATAATGCTATGGGAAACAAAACATCAGAAGTGCGTGCCTTTCAGTTTTGGAACGATAATAAATATTAGCAGATTTTGAATATCAGTACGCAAATAGAGCTATTTATACTTGATGAATCGAGTTGATTTAATTGAAATCATCCTGCAGTTTTTGTGCTTACACCCAAAGTGCACGCACATAAAGCCACCTCTCAGTACTAAATTTAGTTCTTTTTCGATTTACATTGAGCTAAACAGTCAAATACACACAAAATAACATCAAAATGCCGGTCTTGCTGAGTATCCGCGTAAACCTAGTGAGTTATATTTTAAATGAAAGTAAAAATAAAATGCATGTGTAACAAGATAATGGATCAGTGTGTCAGGTCTTAAAGTGACAGCAGCCTAATATACAGAACCTGCTGCCAAATTCTGAAATAAAGTCAAGTCAAGTCAAATAAATTTATAATAGCGCTTTTCACAATACGGATTGTATCAAAGCTGCTTCATAGTATCAATCAAAACAACTTAACAGTGTTTGTTTATAACTGGGAAAAAAGGACATCCAATTTTGGTAGAGGTGATCTATGGTATGATGGGTCATTTAATAGCTTGTAGACAAAGTTGCTGAAGCATCCCCTCAGCATGGCAGCGTGGGTATCTCATTCCCTATAGCGCTTGACGCAGTTCGAGTTCCCTTCGAAAGGGAACGTCTCAGGTTACGACTGTAACCTATGTTCCCTGAGAACAGGGAACGAGACACTGCGTCTCGTCGCCATGCCTCTGGTCTGCTTATATAGTCCCTTCAGACAAAGAAGTGCATGACATGTTCTCTAGGCGCTGCTCTTATACTTCCTGGTTGCGCTAGAGCATGATGTCATGGCTGACGCCGGCTAATATTGTCAGGATTCTACAATGTTTCAGTCACGCTGAGGCGTTCCTCCATAGCGCTTGACGCAGTGTTTCATTCCCTGTTCTTGGGGAAAAACGTCTCAGGTTACGACTGTAACATATGTTCCCTGAGAACAGGGAATGAGACACTGCGTCAAGCGCTATGGAGGAACGCCTCAGCGTGACTGATGACTGAAACACTGTAGAATCATGACAATATTAGCCGGCGTCAGCCATGACATCATGCTCTAGTGCAACCAGGAAGTATAAGAGGAGTGCCTAGAGAACATGTCATGCACTTCTTTGTCTGAAGGGACTATATAAGCAGACCAGAGGCATGGCGACAAGACGCAGTGTCTCGTTCCCTGTTCTCAGGGAACATGGGTTACAGTCGAACATAGGTTACACACCTGTATTTACAAAAAAGTTAACATATAAGCCCTGGTGAAAATTCTGAGAATTTGAGATCAAAATGTCTTGTTTTGAATGAACTACTGAGATGCAGATTTGCTCTATGGTTTTCATTTGATGTGAAATGGTAAAGCGGTGTCAAAAGATATCCTGACATAAACACACCAATCTTGCTTTTACTCATGCTTTTCACGCTTGAGTTTCTTGAGACAATTTATGGATGGATCTCACAGGACACACCTGTAATCACAGCTGTAAATCTGCTCTTTCCTTCTCTCTCGCCCACTTAATATAAACAAATAACCTCCATGTGAATTCTTTCTTAATTTAGCGTGCATTGAAGCAAATGAATTACAGATCTCTAATGATAAAGGCTTAGATAAATTAAGTCATTTAGGGTCTACATTTTGGTCCACAGATATGGTTAGGTGATTTAAGAGGAACATTTAGATTCCTTGGGCAGAGACAGCTCTGTGGAAAAAACTAGCAGAATTTCTGCAGCTGGCTGCTGAGTTGCGTGTGAACACATTGTCACAGAGTAATCTCCCACAAACACAGATGCACACACACATGCGCAAATACTCTCTCCTGCTATGCTCACAGAGAAAAACTTCAAACTGAGGAGGGCAAAGCCACATAGAGACTTTTACCTCATGGTGTTTGGAACGAGCGAGAGTGCAGTGCTTCTAAAATACAACAGCCCTGTTTCTCGTTTAACTTTGTGGTTTAGATGCATTGGCAATGTGTTTGGCCTTTTGGCAGCAGTTTGGCAACCATGTACTGTTAAGTGGGTTAAAGTGAAAGCTTCTCAAGCCATCCTTGAGAGTTGAAATCACTTAGGAAATTGTGGTAAGGCGCTATTGTGCAACAATTGCTTAGTAGGTGCTATAAATTATTTTGATGTTAGTATTAGTTCTAGTTAATAATAACAAAGCCAGACCAGAACTAACTGCTAATAATAGCCTATGTATTATTTAATTACATTCCCTAATTCATTTGAATAATGTAATGAGTATATTTTGCTCAGAACTTTTTGATTTAACTTTCGCCAGAGGAGTTTTATCAACAGCCGGCTCTGACACACGAAGACAAACTGGTGCTTTGCGTCTCGCGGGAGCTGGTTTGGATCAGTCAGCAGCCTCTGATGTACCATGTCTCTGTGCTCTCTGGAGGGTGATTCGGGGCGAGAGCTGTGGGCCGAGAGCGAGGGGCTCCAGCAGCTGCTTCTAGTTGTGCTTCCTTGTGCAAATACACATATTGAACATACATAACGGTATGTCCGTGTTCATATACACACACAGACCGAAGTGGCATCTGGTCCCTCGTGAAAGATATCGAGGTGCGATGTTGGGGTCATCCGTTGAGCCGGGAGTGCAGTTTGGTATTTAATCTCATAAACATGACTCTGGATTCTTCACAAGTGATGGGAGCATTCCAGAGTTGATCCCACAGGCTGCCGTAGCACTCTGCATCCAGGAATCCGTCATCTGCGCTTGGGTCCGGACCCAAGTAACAAGAACCACACTGAGGGGAGATCTAGTACATACACAAGGTGTGATGTGTCTTCTTGTTGCTGTAGCTCAGCTGGTAGAGCATGGTGCTAGTAAATCCAAGGTCATGGGTTCAATTCAACATTGAAGTTTGGAATAATTAAGAATGTTTTTTTTTTAAAGTCTCTTCTGCAGACCAAGGCTGCATTTATTTGTTTTAAAATACAGTGAAAACAGTAACAAAGTGAAATATTATTAGAATTCAAATGAACTGTTTTCTATTTTAATATATATTCAATGTAATTTTCATGTCACATCCTTCAAAAATCATTCTAATATGCTGATTTGGTGCTCAGTTATCATCAATTATTATTGGTACTCAGTTATTAATAATGTTTCTTATTATTATCAATGTTGAAAACTATTTTTTTTATCATTATTTTTTTCAGGATTCTTTGATGGTTTCAAATTATTTTGCAACATAATAATTGTCTTCTGTCACTTTTGATCAATGTAAGTGTCTGTCTTCAAAGCACAAAGCTTCAAAGTCTGTCTCACAAGTTAATTTAGATAAAATGCATTAACTCTGTCAAACTGATAAAAAATTAATGCATAACAATAGTGTTTTCTTATAATAAACTGTTCATTCGCAGATAAACAAAGACATGAATTGTTTGAAAAATGAAGACTAAAAAAAAGGTTCAAATAATCCTTGACAGTTTGCAAAATATAATCAGCTGATGTCAACAATGAATCATTTCATGCATGTGTTTCTGCCCATTCTCTTCCGTGACCTTGACTGTTTTTCGGAGTTCATTGTTGAGAGAGTTAGTCAAAACCAGATTGTATTCAGAGGATAGCTTATCCTTAAATAGCTTGATCAGGATCCCATTAGTGACCTTATTAGAGGTTTTATGATGAGGGACATGAAAAATTTGGCGGCGTGAGAAGTACAAATCGTGCCGTGCTGATTTGTGGCAGCTGGATGTCACCTGTTATGATGAGCATCTGACTGTAAACAACCAAAAGTCAAGTCACACGCAAACATGTCATACATTTCAAGACGAATGCAGCCATTTAAGGTGAACAAGTTTACAGAGAGTTGGTGGCTAGTTTTCAAAACATACATTCTCATGTAATCGTGTAGGTCATCGTCTATGTAGGTTACAGCGCCACCAAGTGGTTCAAAATCAATAAGAGTCATTGACAAATAAGGGGGTTCAAAAAACGCATGTGACTTAAAAATATATATAACACTTAGTTTTATTTCAAACATCTAAAAAATGTTTATTATTTAAGTCTTTGTCTGTAAAATATCCGAAATAAAAAAAAAATGAGAATCTCTCACCAGAAAGGAACATGTCAGTCCAAATCCGGGCCACAATTGGCACACCATATACAGGCCGGATTTGGGCGATACGATGTTGCTGTCTGGGATTGACCATGAAGTTCAGGTCACCAAATAGTCTGTAGCAGGCAAATATAATTATTGGATTTCCTTTAAATTCCATATATATTTGTTGCCTACTGAGGTTTGAAACACTTTTCTTTGTAGAGCTTGTTTTATGTGTAATGACTGTGGGTATTCACAGTTTGTGTGTGGGGAAGGTTTACAACATCACTGTACGTGCAAATCACTCATTAAACTAAAAGTCATGCGTGCAAGCTCCACATTACAGTGGTGTTACAGTGCGGTGAAATATAAACCAACAAAAACAGTAAAAACTCAGCTTTGGCAGCTGAGGGAAACTTTTGAAACACCTCTAAAGAATGGCAGGTTGTCCTGTTAACAGCCTTCACCTGCCAAATTAAGGTAGCTGCTTTACAAAACTATAGCAGGAATGCATTTACACATGGTTGAGATGACCACCAGCAATTGCATATTGCATCAATAACCATAAAAATAGCCCTTTGGATGTTTGTTTGCTTGATTCTATTAGAGAGGTTAATGTGAAATGCAGAGCCCCCCTGCTGAGATACTGAAGCAAGCACCAGGACCCACCGCAACGTTGGAGACAAACTCTCCTCTCGGGTCTGTTGCAAACATTCTCATGGTACTTTGAGTGAGAAGCTGTGAGAGGAAGTATGTCTAGGTGATGGAATGAAAAAGAAATAGAGTGGGTGGAAAAATCAAATCTCTGTTTGTATAGGATGTATTTCTAATGAGTTCTGTAATTGCAAGTTGCTGGAACAGTCAGTGAATCGTCAAGCAGGCCTAGTGATGAAGAAAGTAGTCAGAATGGGACAAAGGCCTGGTTCAACCACTTTAAATTAATAGAACTTCGAGCCTTGCATCATGGTAGCTCAATTTTGCGGTCCCAAGGCAAGTGACTCTACAGTCCTGCAGCAATTTCAATGCTTTTGTGGGTGAAGATGGTTGAGGGCCAGAATAGAAAAACAAAATAATAGTCCTTTCAGCATGCCATTGATAATCATTTACATTCAGTTCACATTTATTTTGTTTTATTTTATTTATTTCGTACGTAGCCAATGATGTTTTTTCACAATACATATAGTAAGCAGCTTTACAGAAAATTATTTTTTGATATTAGGAATGTCTCTGACGCATATAACGATTGGCTCTTTCATTGAGAAATTTCTCTTGTTCATTCTTTGCTTATACTGCCACCCTCTGACTAACAGGGGATTTTACTGGTTTTCTTATGGTATTTATGTGGTCTTACTGTTACTGTTGTTATCAATAACAATTAAACAGATACTGTAGTTCTACGTAGGCTAAATATTTAAATAATTCCCACCAAGGTAACACATCAAGACAAACGGAAGAAATTTATTTTTTTTAGTAGGTTAGTCTTTCAGAAGCTAGGATAAAACTGAAAAGATTTAAGAAACAGTTCTCAACATATTTTTCCTTTTCTGTTTTAATATAATAATAATAACATTAATCATCATATTCTTTTTCTCTGTGCGTTTAGTTTTTATTCATCTCCTCTCTTCCCTTCTCAATATGGCTTCTTCCTCGTGCCTGCTGCTAATTCCACGTCGGCTAAAGGAAGCTCGACGGCGCCTGTCGTCAGATCCGCAAGGCATTTCGGGCTACTGGAGGCTGATTCGCCCAATAATACAAACAAGCCGCTTGACATAGTGGAATCGGTTGAACATGGGAAAACCCGCTTGCTTATGAATGAATTAACACATATTCAGCCTCAATGAATGCACGCTTTTATAATTTCCTCACTCTTCTGGAAGTGTCAGTATTTATTTGCGCATGAACTGGGATAAAATATTCAGCACGCGTGTTAAATAGCTTATCCTGCAATAGGAAACACAGGTAAGATAATATTTATGTATTGGTCTTTATTATGTATGCAGTCATCATCGCTAAACAGTGAACAGACATCGAAATAGCCTTCATTTACTGGATGCATTGTTGTGAAATATAACGGCGAAAATGAATAGGCAATGTGGCTGTATTTAGCGATATCGCGGTTCAAGTGTGTTTATCTGTCTTGATGCATGAAATGCGGTTTATTATAATGAAAGGCCCTTGGGCGACAAGCACCGTCAATTTGACAGTGGATGCTTGAGTCAGCTGACGTACACATTATGACAATGATGCGTTATGATGAGAAATAAATTGTTCCACGGTTGAACGAGCCATAAGGTCGATCATATAAATATTCGTCGTAGGAATCTCGTGCTTTTATAGAAAATATGGATTGAAGGTATTGTTTGTTTCTCGAGGTGAATGGTGTCGTAGATAGTATGTCACGAACACACTGTCAGCGTTCACCTGTGCCACCTGTTCGCCCAGTACTGCAAACAGCAGGCTGATTAAAGATGCATTCACCACTACTGTAGATTAGACTTAAGTAGACGAATCGTTTTCGTTCATGTCCATGTACTGACAATTATTTTGTTTTCATTCTTGCATTCATGTTTTATATTATAGCTAAGTATAGCACGATTTAATAACATTTGAGAGCATTTATTTGGTTGGACGTATTGAAGATTCATTCATTGAATGAGTCGCTAGGCTAATGTCGTTTCCTCCCAACAACAATAACAGCCTTAGTGATAAATGTCATTGCCAACAGTTGACAAAATAGAGATAGAATTGCTTAATTGTTGATGAGGAAAACGACTATGAGTCGTTTGAGTAGTTTGTAGATTTGTAAGCATCAGTTTTTGTTGACTGTCATGGTTGAGGCGAGTGAATGGTTTAATGATTCTTCATAACACACTTGTAGACACCCACTGACATAATTCAGAACTGACATCCAAATGAATAGTTTAAGTAAATAAATTCAAAATAATTAAATTCACTGGGATGAATTAAAATCCTCGCCCCTAGTGTAGACTTGGAATAGGCTATTTCTTGTTTTGTTTTAATTAAAGAGCCCCTTGTTTCCATGCTGGTCCATTGAGACGTATTTTTAGGAAGGTGCTTAATGAGGCAAGATCACCTCAGCCTGCTAGCTTGAGAGTCTGTATACTGTACTTGTTGTCATAGATGCAGCCTTGGTTAGATGACATGCTGCCTCCGCAAATCCAGTGGAAAATCACAGGAAAGAAGGCCAAAGTCACTGATGTATGTTGTAGTATTATAATGGCTGTCAAATTACAGGCCTATCTGTCTTTCTTTCAGAAAGCCATTGCAAAGTTCTCCATAAGCTCACACTGTCCATGTAGCAAGGCAGAGGAACATATTTTACACACCTATAGTGTAATTATCTGTCCATACCATCCACACATGCATGTCCATCAGATGAACTGTAATTGAGAGTTTGCATATTTGACAATAGGTTATTGACATGTCAACCAAATTGATCTCAGATGTCCTTCTAAATAATAGCATTTCTTCACTGGATCATTCAAATGTGTAAGAGAGAATTCACAGTAAGAAAGAATGTAATTCACATCAACTGGTAAAGCAAGGGTCATACCGCAAGCCACAAATTGAATAGTTTTCTATCGTAATGACATAACCACAATTTCATTACGCTAAGTAAACAGTGCTTATTTTAATGTCTTCAATAAGGTCACAAGTAACATCCCACATCCCATGGCAGTAATATCCCCCCTTTCCATCTTTACAGTGAAGGAGCACTTGCTCTGGCTGGCTCACCGCCATCTCAACTGCTCACTGAGTGCAAATGTATTAATGCTACTTTTCCATTCATGTGGTTTACAGATAAGACTTGAACCATTAGCTTTTTTTCCCCCTACCTAAATGTCATGCTCCAGCACTCAGGAGAATTAAATGGCTTTTATTTTAAGGCAGGCTATGATGTCTACGCTCAGATCGGCCCTCTGAGCACCGAGTGCCTCTAAAGCTGAAGCTTAGACAAACTTGCATGAGTCACATGATTGTTATAGTACATATCTCCCTGCATTCCTAAATTTTCCTCTGCCTATTGAGGAGGCTGAGCTTGGGAGAGCTAACAATGAAATCCTGCTTGAGAAGTTGCTCACTCATTGCAGTGAAGCCCCTCCCGCAGGAGTGAAAGGATAGAGCTCTGAAGGAGTAACCAAAGCAAGTATCAATGGAAATATCACACAGGTATAGAAACTCACAGGGGTTTCAAACCGGGTTAAGTGAACGATCTATTCCTTGAACTCCATGGCAGTTCCTTTTGTGGTAATGACTGGGTTAGGCTCTGTCGGATCTGATAAGTGCTTTGTTTTGAACAGAACATTCCTGTGTATTTACTCTTTTCCATGTTTTCACCAAATGTATGTGGAGTATTGGAGGCCTTAAAAGGATTTTTTTTTATTATTTATTCAGCCTAATGTTTTTTACAAAAGGATGTGTCATGTTGAATGACAGCCAGCCTTGGTTACCATTCACTTTGACCTTGTGAGTTAGATTGTAACAATAATTTATTCTCTAGTGCTTGTTGTCTGAAGTGAGTTCTGGTCTGCATTGTTAATTAGCAGCTGTGAATTCATGAATATATCATTCTGAAATGTCACAGACTACCTTTTGTAATTTAATGAACATCTCTCTTCTTTTAATCTAATCTTTTTTTCCTTAATCTCACTCTGTCTTCCAGCAACACTCCAGTATGGCGGAGAGTATGATGAGTAAAGCAGCCACTATGGAGATTCCTATTAACAGCAATGGGGACTCTAGGAATCTGGCAGAAGATGACAGCCTGGAACAGGTGAGTGATGCATGATGTGATTTTAATAGTTTTAATAGTGATTTCAATGTCAAAGTGCTCCAGTTTACCTGAACCCACCCTAAGGATTCAGTTTTCTTCTGTTTGCAAAGCTGCGTCAAAATGTTGGTCACAGCGAGCGATATATTGTTAGCTGTCTACCAAGTTTGTTTAGTTTTGTTTCGCAATATCAGCAATGAGAAAAAAACCCGAGGTAGCAGGTGAGGCAAACATTGCAGTTTATAATTTTTCAGCTTTTTCTTGGAGATTGGAAATAAGCAGTTACAAATTAAGGTTAAGTAATAGGAATATGCATTGTTTTCGTAAAAATGACTTCATTGGAAGTCTAGCATGTGTCTTCCTTTTCTTTGCGTTTCAGGAGTAACAGGCTAATGCAGTCGAGTACAAAGTGTAAATCTCCTTATTGTTCAAACCACTGTAAATAGTCGTAATGTTGTCACAAGACACACCTCTGTAAGACAACTAAACTGTGGAACTGGATCCGGGAGAAGACGTGTTGTGCAAACACAAGCGAGACATTTGCTAAGAGTTTTTTTTACTTTTTTTAAATAAGTATTTTTGTCAATCATGTTAAGTTCATTTTAAAAATCTCATCCTAGGAAGACCACTGCTGATCATGTTCACAGTTGCAATAATGGCGAGGCTAAAAGCAGATGGCACTTTGGTGTAAAATTGTGTCTTTAACACTTAAATGTCACCGTCCCACAGGTGGGACGTTTGCCACTATATTTTTAAAACAATAATATCTTAGTAAATACCTTAAATAATATTGACAAACTATATATCATTTGAAAGCTTACAATCTCTAGTTTCCATATTTGGTGACTGATTTTCAAAATATATTACAGAGGAGCCATAATTTATCAATATAAAACAAGAATATTTTCATACTCATAAGGCGTGTTCAGACCTTTTTTTAAAAATAGCAGTAAACATGAAAAATCATGAAAAAATGGTAGATACTTCAGTTTGTTTTCATGCCAAAAGTTCAAAAGATAGAATCCATTCAATTATTTTGGAAAAAAAGGTCTGAAAAGTTTGAAATATCAAGAAAAAAATAATAAATTCACCATTTGTGACGTGGCAGCTAGCTATGACTTACATGCGTGTTCTTTGTATGTGTTTCTTAGAGGTTCAATTCATATCAAAATCTGCCAAAGTTCCCATACTACTTCTGAATAGGATCTCTACTTCAGAAATTGTATGAAAATTGTGAAAATAATGGTTCATATCACTCAAAACACGAATGGAAATGCAGACGCCCTTATATGGGCAGTAATGGAGTCTGATTGTGCCCTAGTGAAAAAGTTTGGTACTGCGCTCAAACAAAATCTTATTGAAAGCTCATTTTTTGAGATATCAACCTAAAATTTGAAACACAACTTGTTCAGATTTTTGGCTTTGATCTTTCTGCCATTTTAGAGTAGCCCAGGTTTTGAAAATATATATTTTATGTAAAATATGAATAATTAATATTTTTACATTGTACATTTCCATAAACTCAAACTTCTATAACTTTTTTTCTGTTTCACTTTCTTAATTTATTTCACTTCTACAAAAATCTGCCAAATGTCTTCTTTAAAACAAGACCAATCATATGTCTATATTCCAAAGCATTCTTGAATTACAACCATTTAAGTTCGAAATGTGCATTTTCATGTCTATTCAAAAAAAGGGGGGTGACAGTTAACAGGTTAAATAGATCGGTGGCATTCGAATGTGAATACAGAATTTTTAAGTGTTTTTATGCTTAACCAGAGAGAGAAAGAGTGGCATTTTCTTTATCCCATCAATTTGTTCACTGATGTTTAGAGTGACAAGGAGCAACCCACTAAGAGGGTTTATTCATTGCTTAATGAGGGCTGAAATTATGCAAAGTAGTGTAACTCAATGTATTTTTTTTGTCAAGTCTGTCATTGTTGTATTACAGGTGCTAAATCGACCCAAAAAAATGGATTCCATTGTGTTTGATAGATTATTTTATCATCACTGTTTTCAAGTTTGTTTTTGTTTCACATTGTGCTTCATTTTTGGTTTGTATTCTTTCTTTTGTCTTTTTGTCGTCATGTTCTTCCCTGATGTCTGTGCAGGCTGCAAAGATTCAGTGGAGCTTAAGAGAGAAGGTAGGGAGTCCCGCAGCCCTCAGGGTGAGAACGAACACTGGGAAGGGTGTGTGTGTGTGTGTGCTTGCACGTGTATGTCTTTCCAGCAGAAAATGGTTTTAGTTCTCCCATAATCTTGTCTCAATAAATGGGATGTTTTTCAAATCACATGCATTTTGGCCTTTGTCACTCCATATTAATCAGTGTTTGAGGTTAGATGCTACTCCAAATTATACAGATTTTGTTTGTTTTGAAAAACATCCTGTTTTGTCCCTTTGTGGTATTAACCAATGGCTAGTGGCCTTTTAGCACCTATTAACTCTATACAGAGCGTATTGTATACCAGCATATGTATCCCATGAGCCTGTTTATGTCTTGGCAAAAACAACACATTCATTTGACTTCTGTTTTACGATGGAAATTTACGTTTACATTTACATTTAATTTACATTTACATTTCAAGTGTCTTGCTCAGGGACACATTGGTGTCTCACAGCGGATTCAAACCCGGGTCTCTCACACCTAAGGCTTGTGTCTTATCCACAGTGCCATCACCACCCTTTCAAAGAAATGAATGAAATTGAATATTTTGTAAATTGTATATTTACTACATAGTCATACTTGTACATTACATGTGTCCATTATATAAATGGACTTTGTTCCACCCTCATTAAAATGTTTAATAATTAGTGCTGTCAATCGAATAAAATAAATAATTAATTAAGCATTTTCTTTGTAATTAATCTTGATTAATCGCTCTAATATTAATATTTTTAATACATTTTTATATTGTAATAATTTCACATACAACAATTCAGTATATTTTAAATATTTGATCTAACAGGTGGTACATATAGGCTATTGAATAGTTATTTCAGTACTGAAATTGAATAGTTATCGAACACTTCATGGTTTTCACTGCATAAATTATAAATTTAATATAGATACATTTTCATTAAAGCTACAAAAGTTTTTCAGTCAAGAGCAGTGAGTGATTTTTTTCTCTCTCTTTTTATTTTGTTTTTTTGTTTTACATTTGACACAGACAGGAGCAGGTTTATTAGGCTGCTGTCACTTTAATATCTGCTGCACATGACATTGATCTGACATGCATCCCATTTTTATAAATCCTTACGTTCATTTAAGACTGTCCTTACGAGGATTCTCGACAAAATGGGCATTTTGGCATAATTTAGTCTGTTTTTGTCTGTTCCAGCGCGAAAGAACTCAATGTGGCATAGCGCAAGCCTGTACCGCACTTAGTTTGTGTCTTATTGGGCTTGAATGGTTTAAAAGCATTTACATGAAGAAGAGTGATCATATAGCTAATGTAACACTAGCTAAATAAAAAAACGGATGCTCGGATAATCGCATTAAATGTTTTAATGCGTTAAACTTAAAAAAAAATCAAAAGCTTTAATGCGTTAATTTTGACAACTCTAATAATGATACATTTAATTTAACTTTCTTCTTTAATTAGATAAAGGCACTGTATGTAACTTTTGGCCCTCTAGCGGTTAAAAAAAAAATTGCATGTATTTTGGCGAAGGACATTGGTTTGGTTGTGCTTCGGCTCTGCATGACTGTGTGGATGAATATGGTTATCCTCCTGCTCATAAAACATTCACTACTTGGCTGAAGTAAGAGATATAACCAGTTTAGATGGATAATAGGATCTCAAGCTGACTTGCTGAAGATATTACGGTAGCCATTACCCATTAATAGACACGGTATTTCCTTAAAAATAAATTCCAACACAGCTTTACAACAACATAATGAAATGACCCTTCACAATAGATAATTCTTTACAATAAACTCTGTCTGTTAGTGAGCTACATATGGTAATTTATCTGTTCAATAAAAAATATAATAATAAAAACGCTATTTACAACATTTCAAATCCCTCAGTTCGGCCATCTCCAAAAAGCCAGGCCAATGTTGATTCTTGTTTTATTACAAGCTCTGTTGCGTTCTCTTTTTGCAAGCAGAAGCTTCTCTGTTGGGCGTTTGTTTAAAATGGCTGATTCCCCAGAAGTTTGAGATTTAGGTCGTCAACCTTTCTTGCTTGTTGTGACAACTTACCTATGCCACTCGACAAAAACAAAAATACTTTTTTGACGAGGGATTGAAGGTGTATTGACTTTATATATATATATATATATATATTTTTTTTTTTTTTTACAAAAAAGTTACATAGTGCACCATTAAAGAAAGTTGACTTAATATTCTGATTTGTTTAACACATAAAAACAATTATTTGATCAAATCGATGCGGATTTGTTGCTTATTTGTAAGAAGGCTCTTTTTTGTAGTTTATGGTCTCAGATAACATGTATGCTTTGGCGTGGCTTGTTGACCGGCGTTTTATAGTCCCTAATGTGACTTGTTTCAGATAACTGTTCAGACTGTTTCCTTCCTTGTGCTGTAATTGCCTGGTAAGCTTTGGTGTCAAATTCCTTTACTTCAACAAGGAAACCCAAAGAGCGTTTTTTGTTTTTTTGTTTTCAGAGGGTTTGTTTCCACCGGAAGTTGCATACGATTTTTATGTCTCACAGACACATGATTCTTATTAATTCTAGATCTAATGTGATTCTAAACCTAAAATGTTCCTTCTAACAATTAACAACTTTTGCCTATGTTTGTGTGTTTAGAACTTGCACAAATGGCTCACTACATGACAAAATAATTTGTAGGATCGCAAATTTGAATTCTTAAGATCTCTTCTTTTCTGTTTCCATGTCTGTAGGACTTGCAACAGGTCATGGTGTCTGGACCCAACCTAAATGAAACCAGCATCGTATCAGGTGGTTATGGAGGTACGACGGAAGGCATTATTCCAACCAGCTCTATCAAAGGTATAAGAAACCCTGTCATTCTTTAACTCTTCACTGTTCTTCACATCTTCTTCCAAAACCCAATTACTACTTTTGTAGTGAATACGTAAAATACAATCTCACACAGCAATATGCAAAACACAGCAATATTTTCCACTCATTTCTTTTCTATGTGCAATCCAAATGAGAGCAGCATTGTGTGTGTATAGGTAGTGTGTGTGTGTGTCGTTCTTAATGGCTTTAAAGTTTGACATTAACCAGAGTGAAAAAGGCCACTGGTCTTCAGGTATCCTTTAGTATCCTTTTTTTTTTATAGGGGACCTATTATGCAAAATTCACTTTTACATGGTGTTTGAACATAAATGTTTTCTGCTTGATGCTGTTCTGCAGGAATACATTTAATTACTTCTGTTTTTCTGGATTTTATTTTCTCTTTAAGCCCATTTAATATTCAACAATATTATTGATCTGCCTGCATTGACACCATTAAAAAAAGAACCATAACTTAACTTACTTAAGCAGGACAATGATGCTATTTTCTTCTAGATCTGCTGTACAGCAGAAACAAACTTTGTTGCATTATTTTCCTGTTATCACTGTAAAACTGCTTTGAAACAATCTGTATTGTAAAAAGCGCTGTAAAAATAAAGGTGACTTGAATTGGAACGCCTGCATTTTTTTTCCCTCTTCTTTCTTCTTTCCTTTTTCATCGTGTAAAAAGGGGCATAATAGGTCCCCTTTAAATGAATGTCCCCTGAAATGAAAAACGAGGCTTACTTTTGGAAAGTATTCCAACCAAAATGGACTGCTTTTGATTTAGTTTCATGTAAATGACTTTGTCTGGACATTATATGTTGTAAATCTGATTGTAAGGTGATCACCTGGGACCTTAATAGCAGTGTAAGTTGATTCCCTTCTGAATCGGTGAGGACCTTCTGTCTCTTTTACCCTTTCTCAGGCCCTGCAATCCATCTTAACACTGACTTTCCAGGCAACAGACGCATTCCAAATGAAGGGCAAGGTCATTCATCCCTCATTCGTACCCGATCTCACTTATTTCTCTTGGTCCACCTTCCCATGATGCCTTGTATTATTGTCCTTTTTCTAAGCCATTTTGTCTTTTCTGCAGGAATACATTTAATCACATCTGTTTTTCTGGGTTTTGTGTTCTCTCTAAGCAGATTTGGAACGGGCTGCATTTGTATTTCTCTTCTTTCTTACTGGGTTAAGGTAGCTTTTTTTTTTCACTGGCAGGAAATTTGTTATGAGGAATCATTTGTCATTTTGCTCCGGAAATTAGTTTTGAAACTTTAATCTGGCTTTAATCTTGCTTTGTCGAGGAAATGTTTAGAAAAATCTGCTGCAGAGTGGCTGGGTGTAAAGCATAGTTGGTCACAACTCCTAGTCACACTCCTAGTCGTCACACTCTTTTTCGGTGTAAATTGACATTTGTTGTTAAAAATAAATGATCAGGCATATTGGGGCTTAAAATAACAGTTCTGTGTTTTTAAATGTACTGTACATTTTCTCTTTCTGTTTGTCATGAGGCTGCAGATTTAACAAAACATCAGTCATGTGCTTTCCCATGTTAATTTCATGTCGTTATATTATCACCTTCTCTCTCACACCCTCCCTTTTTCCCCTTTCTCCATCGCCCTGCTCTTCCTTCACATACTCTTTACACGTCACTCTCATGTGGTGCAATCCATTCCATTGTAAAACCTAATTTTCCCAATTGCCTAAACTTTTTTTAAACTTCTTAACATATCCACCACTCACTCCCTCTTCCCCATAACCCTTTATACCCCCAACATCCCCTGCAATTCCTGGCCATGACCCCCTCCAGCCCTGCAAATTTAGTCCAGGGGTGTTAGCATTGCCCCAAACCAGATTGCAGCCTGCTGAATAGCCAGCCAATCATATAATGTCCCCTGTACTCCAAGTATCCCAAATGGTTCTGGATCATTTAAATGCTCTTTGGCAACATTTCCCCCCTATTTAGTAAAACACATTCATTTATTATCTCATTTCGTCATCTGTTTCACATACAGCTGATAGACTGTGTGTCTGTGTGTCTCTTTGTAATTAATGGTGGCCAGCCACAATATCTGAAAAATGTGTATTGTGAAAGTCTAGACATTTTGTTCAGTGTATGTGTGTGTAATTTGAGACTTACTGTATGCATTTTCTGTGTATCAGGGTCCAACATGCATCACACCAGTAGCAATTCCTCCATGACAGCAGAAGAGGCCACAAGAGGCGTTGCTGTGGAGAAATTTGACATCGTGAAGAAATGGGGCCTGAACACATACAAGGTTTGTCAATGAACTTTTTATTTGTTTCTGTTTAGATGTTATATGCTGTTAGCCACTCCAATTTTGTGGTTCTCTCCCTTAGTGCACCAAACAGATGATCTCTGAGAGGTTTGGCCGAGGCTCACGCACTGTGGATTTGGAGCTGGAGGCTCAGATTGAGGTTCTGCGGGAAACCAAACGGAAGTACGAGATTGTGTTGAATTTAGCGCGAGCGCTAACCAACCACTTTTACAGCATGGTGCAGACGCAGCACGCCCTTGGAGACACTTTTGCCGACCTCAGTCAGAAGTCTCCAGAACTCCGGGTGAGACGCCATGGTCATCTTAAGATTTATGACATTTGGTGTGCCTGCCATGCAAAATTATGGGACTGGTGTAAACCTACTCATGTATTTTCAAACTGTCAGTGTTAAAAATAATTAGTGTTTACAGACAGAAAAAACTGTCATCAAGCACAGGAAAGTCCACTGTTGTTTCTGAGTTTACTTTAGCGTTTGTGTTTTGCTACTTCTACACCAGAACAGTCAAGAATGGCTCTAACATTGCTGGATGGATTGTCTAAGACTAAACAATTGAACAGTGAACTGTCTAAACCTAGTTAAACAATTGAGTAGTCAACACTACACGACAGACATACTACCAAAAAAAAAAAAGGCTTTTTGACATTTATATTTATTTATATGTATATAGAAAAGATACATCCATGTGAAATAATTTGAAAGCATAGCAACTAAACTTATATAATAAAACGTTGGAATGTATTAAACAGGACTTTCAGAATTAGGGGAGTTGAAACATCAATATGTATTTATGTTTTAGTGTTTTGTCATTTCTATTAGTTATTTATCTTTATTTTTTACTTCAGTTTACAACAATTTTAGTGCCTCAACTTAAACTTATTTTATTTCAATTAGTTGCCAAGCCAACATGTCTAATTTTCACAAAGTTTTTTTTTTATCTAAAAGATTATATTTTATGTTATTGTAGCTTCATTTCAATTCAAATGTTTTAATAATTGTAGTTTTAGTTAAAATAACAACACTGCAATAGAGTCAAACAGTCACACTCACAATAGTGTACTGTGGTATTGTTTTTTTCACACAGGATGAGTTCGGATACAATGCAGAAACACAGAAGTTGTTGTGCAAGAATGGAGAGACTCTGCTCGGTGCCATCAACTTCTTTGTGTCCAGTATCAACACACTGGTGAACAAAACGATGGAAGACACACTGATGACTATCAAGATGTATGAGAATGCCAGGTAAAAGCTACTTCAGCAAAAAAAAAAAAATATTTTTAAGGTGTTTAAAGTGATTCATTTCTCTGCAATATGAAATGGCACTGGGCAGTACTTTCTGTCTGGACGTCAAGCACTTAAATTGTGTTTTAAGTTAATTAGCCTATGAAGTAACTGGATGTTGAGAGGGTCAATATACTTTAGAGTTGTCTGGGTTAGTATCGAATATTACTGCACTTGCAGACGAGATGGTATTGAATGAACTCAGTGATACACCAACAGGCACTGACACTGGCTGGCCCTCTTTCTCAGCCTTTTGATTGAAAATAATCAAACCAAATTGGTGTAAAATTTCAAACCAAACTAGGGTCTTCAGCCGACAAAGTTTAAATGCTGTCTGGCTAGCGTGCTTCGGCTTCCCATAATGTTTACTCATTAGTTTAGTAGGCGATCTTTGTGGCTTTTCGAACACATTCAACTAGATGAGCGTTTACACTGTGAAAGCAATCTGATTAAATGCGTTTTCGACCAGCTCTGGAAGTGGTCAAAATGTTTTAGACCCTGTTTTCGTCCACTTGTGATCCCATCAACCAAATACCAAGTCATAATACTAAGTGTAAACAGGGCCAATTAACCATAATTAACTTTCAATTTTGGGCATCACAGTGTATAAAAAGATTTATGATTTTTCTCTGATGTCCTGTAGGCTAGAGTTTGATGCGTACAGAGCAGATCTAGAGGAGTTGAACTTGGGCCCGCGGGATGCTGTTACCATGGCTCGTATCGAGGCTGCTCAGCAGCAGTACCAGATCCACAAGGACAAATATGAACGTCTTCGCAATGATGTCACCATCAAGCTCAAGTTCCTGGAAGAAAATAAGGTACGTGACCACCCACATAACTTCCTCTTTAAGTCACTTAAAGGGATAGTTCACCGAAAAAATTGAAACTAACCCATGATTTACTCAACCTCAAGCCATCCTAGATGTATATGACATTCTTTTTTCAGATGAATACAATCGGAGATTTATTAAAAAATGTTCTGGCTCTTCCAAGCTTTATAATGGCAGTGAATGGGTGTTGATATTTTGAAGCCCAAAAAATTCCATCCATCCATCATAAAGATACACCACACGGCTCTGGGGGGCTAATA
Source organism: Pimephales promelas (assembly GCF_988280905.1). Classification (NCBI taxonomy): domain Eukaryota; kingdom Metazoa; phylum Chordata; class Actinopteri; order Cypriniformes; family Leuciscidae; genus Pimephales; species Pimephales promelas. Next base: position 6,849,575 of record NC_142791.1, on the reverse strand, counting down.
AAGGCTTTCTGAAGAGAAGTTATGTGTTTGTGTTAGATATCCATATTTAAAACTAAAAGCTTCCGGGAGACAGCCTACACAAGTCAACTTAGGCCGTGTGTCCACCAAAGCGTTTTTATCCAGCTGAAAACGCTAGACGCTCTGCTGAAGACGCCGTGCTTTGGGCGCTTGAGAGCGCTTTGGCAGCGCAGCGGTTTTTCTGTAAAGACGTTTCGTTGCTATGATACTGAATATATGCAGCAGTTTGAATGTTGTGACAGTTGGTTGGTGTGGTTTGGTCCCGCCCCTCCTCCACTGTGATTGGACGGCTGGGTAAAATGTGACCCTGATGAGCGCTGCGTTTTATCCAAAGTTGAACATTTTTCAACTCCCAGCGACCAGTAAAAACGCTGGGCGCTCGGCGCTTCAGCGTGAAAAAGAACGCTCTGCGCCTCGGTACGCTCACGGCGTTTAAAAAACGCGGCTCTCCCATTGAGAACAGGCGCGTGGAAAAACGCTTTGGTGGACACACGGCCTTAAGGTAAAATCGTAACCCCTGACGCGATGAATGACGTTGGATGTAGGAGTAGTGTAAGCTTCGACTCCTCTCACGGTTCAAACAAATTGGGCTAGGGAACAAACTCGACATTTCTCTTTAAAAATATACACATTAGACTTCGAATTCGTGACCAGTGTTTTGTTTTGTGCCATTCTCTGCGCTTCCGTGTCCGTTATGCATCAGGTCAGGGGTTACTCTTTCACCGTAAATCACGGCCGTCTGTCGGAAACTAGTTATTTTAGTTTTATAAAGTTTTAAACATGGAAATTTTTCTTACACAAACGCATCGTTTCTCTTCAGAAGGCTTTTATTAAACTCCTGAGCCGTTTTGAGTACCTTTATGATGGATGGATGCACTTTTTTGGGCTTCAAAATATCAACACCCATTCACTGCTTAGAAAAGCCAGGATATTTTTAATAACAAAGTCGTATACACCTAGGATGGCTTGAGGGTGAGTAAATCATGAGGTGATTTTCATTTTTTGGTGAACTATCCCTTTAAGCAGCCCTTGATCTATCTGTTGACTCTGTCTTGTCATCTAACATGGTGTGTTTGTGTAACTATCTCACAGGTAAAAGTGATGCACAAGCAACTTCTGCTGTTCCATAATGCCATCTCTGCCTACTTTGCTGGAAACCAGCAGCAGTTGGAACAGACCCTCAAGCAGTTCAACATTAAACTCAAACCACCAGGGGCCGACAAACCGTCTTGGCTGGAAGAACAGTGAAAGTGCCCATTCACGCCTGATTTCCTGATATACGTCTTTAGCCAATCAGAGAAACACAGTAGGACCACAAGAGACCAGCAATCTGAGATGCTAGCAGAGACGGGGGTACAACAGAGCCTCTTTCCACTATACTTCTCTTCCTTGATTCTTCTCCTCCTATTCTTGCTCTGTGAGTGTCTGAATAGTCACCTCTGGTATGTAACCAGTCCCAAAGTGTCCAATCAAATGTCAAAGATATCAGTTTAAGCTTCATCCCTATACATATCATTAAACCGATTGAAACAATCCTTCTGAAATGTCACCCAGAACAACTATTTCTTTTCAAGACTGTTCTCAATATTGCTCACACTCATCGTCACACACACTTTCTCTCTGTCAGTGAACACATTTTAAGAAACATTTTCCTTTTGTTTTTCTGTGAAAAGTTTTACTTTTTTCTGTATTGTAGATTTGGTATTGTAGTTGATGGGGGATTCATATTATTCCCATCACAGAGCTTTCAGTGTTCAGTGTCGGTGGGTCTAACTAAAACTAAAAGTAATTTTATTTGGATTAAATCCAGATATGAGTTAATCTGGTATTAGTATTGCATCCTTGTATGTTTACTAGGCCATGAGAATACTGTCAATGCTTGTCTCTCTTTGAAATACATGAAGTTTTACATTTAATGTCTTAAAATGAGCTGCTCATTTTAAGCTTTTTAGCCTCAAATTAATAATTATTTGACATATGTTATGGAATGAATTTCAGCAGATGTGGGTGCAGTTTCCTGCACATTTTAACAAAGGCCAGAATGGAAGATGAATCTAAATATCACCGTCTCTTGTCAATATTGTTACAGTTGCTTTACAGCTTTGAATAGTTGAAACATGATTGTTTTCTTGAAGGGAGAGGAGAGTCATTTTTATTTCGACAATTATAGTTTATTGTAGTATTATGTACCAATGCATAATACTGTATCATTTTATAGGTTTGTTACAATCATTTTAAGTTAATCAAGGAAGTGTATGTATGAATTGTATCTGATTGGTTTAACATGGGTCAGTGATTAATGCCCACTATGATCTGCCTCTTTATCTAATGAAATGTGCACTAGAGTTTATGTGTTCTGTTAGCATCAGCAAAGCCCTAATATTCCCTTATTATGCATACAATTGCCACCTTAGAAATGTTCTGATGCACCCTGTTTAATGCCTTTATTTGCCTTTTTTTTTTAGCAAAACTAAATATTTTTTCCCCAAAGAAAGATTTATGTACATATTAATATCATAGTTGCATTTTTTGCTTTATGTCATAATACTACTAATATTTTATTTCGTTAACCCTCAATGTTCACAGGAAATGTAGTACAAAATCAAATATATTTAAAAAAAATAATATTTCAAAATATTTGCTTTTTTATTTGTATGTCTTTTTATTTGTGATGTGATGGTAAACTGTCTTACTTTTTTTTTTCACCTAAAATATCTACAGTAAGCGATAGCCTTGATGCAGTGATAATGGGGTTAAATTCAGACTGTCAAATTTAGTTTATGTCAGTTTTTTTATTTCATTACATAAGACTGAAATAACGACTATGATCTAATGTTCAGAACCTTTGAACATTGCACTAAATCTTTCTAAGCTTGAGACGAAGCAATACTGAAAATGTTTCTAGAAAGTATATTCCCATGTATGCCTGGATTGGCTGTTCTCTGTGTGTTTTTACATGTTTTAAAGTTCTGATGACATAGTTGTACATTTCCATCTAATTCATTCCTGTTCAATGCTTCAGTAAAACACTACATGGGTAATAGTGCAGAAAAATATTGTTTCTAGGAAAAAAAGAGAAAGGTTACTCATGAATGTTAAAGAATGCTTGAAATTTAGTATAAATGTCGTGTAACCTAGTGATTTTTTTTTTTTAATTGCCTTTTACATTTTGTTTTGTAAAGGCCACTGTCACCTCAGAAGAAAAAAATTGTCAGATGTTTTTTATACCAATTATTTTGTTTGCTACATCCTGTACAGTTGTCGGGCAGCAGAGACGGGACTGTGTGTGATTATTTTCTTGTTGAGAGCTGGAGAAAAGGATTCCATCTCGTGCCATAGAGACTGAACTGATCCATGAAGTGAAAGACATTTGTTCCAGAGCAATAGGATTTTAAATTTAGACCTCCTCAACACTAAACCTGGATATTGATGATTTTATTTTGATGACGTGTTTGGTATTGAAATGGTCACTCCATTAGTCATCCTAGTTTAGCATAGCAGAATGAAAGGGTTATAAATATTACCATATTTATGTACAATCAATATTTTAGGCTGCTTTGTAGTATTGTAGTGTATGAATGATTGTATATATGTAAAGATAATTAAGACAGATTTTGAAACTGGAAGCTTATGTTAGCCTTTGCTCCTGGCTTTGACCAAACCTTTGACCGACAAATGTACAAGAACCCACCAGATAAAATTTGAAAAGTTTGCAAAAATGGACTTTGTGTCATTTATACTTGGATGATGTCCTATTTTGCTTTGACCCTGTTTTCCCCCAAATTTGAACAAGCATCAGGCCATGCTAAATACATGCTGACCACTAGGTATGTTGATATGATAACGTTACTTCAGATGTTTTAGGGCCAGTGCTCCAGTAACGTAATTAAAACTTTGAATCAATGGATGATAAATCAAAATCGATTGTTAACCTTTACACAACCGAAACATGGTCTGAATAGATAACCAACGAGCTATTTAAAAAAAAAAAAAAACTTTTACGTTACATTACATCTGTTTCTGAAGAGGAAGAACTAAATGTTTATGCAATAGGCTAAAACAGATCGGGTAAGTTAACGTTAAAAGATTTTAGACGAATCAAAAGTCCAATATTCTTACATTGTTTATGTTTGACTTGTTAAATAAATCCGGGTTATTACAAAAATTAAATAAATAAACAAATATATATATATTTGTATTCCATAGTGCCCAGTGTGTGTAGTTTCCTTTCTTCTTTAATTAATTAAAATATTTCTGAAAAGGTATTTTTAAAAAGCAAAGGTGAGTGTTGTTGCTCGTGCGTGAGGGGCGTGGCTTCTCTCATCCATAGATACAGTCGGCAACGCGTCATAGTTGGGGGGCGTGGTCGGCGTGGGGGAAAGCAGCGCGACCATCCTATGTATTTGAATGACAAAAATGTCATATTGCGAGTCATTTATGCCTGCCGACCGGCAACGATACATTGCAAATTTAACTGTAATAGGTTATGATTGCCCTTATTTAATTAAAAACTGGGCCAATGACCCAACCAAATGGCCGGAGGTGTCGTTTCCAGACTATTATATCTGGTTGAATCTTCAGGTAAGACATCGCGGAAGCTACCGGCAACACAAGCCTGTAACTCAATCAACTTGCGTATAAGTTACTATAAGTCCATAAAACCATGTCACTTACCAATTGTACGTATGCTTCACTCCAAACTATTAATCCTTTTGTAAAACGGTGATCAAAGTAGTCGCTACGAAGTTGCAGAGGGACTTTGCTGACAGTTATCCGAATTCTCACAGACTGCAGTCTGATAACCTTCAGCTGATAACGCTAATAACATCCCTTATGAAAAACAACTAAAGGAATCTTGTAGTATTTTAGGACAAACTATTATAGTAACGTTAATCCTATAGGAATACTATAGTATTTTGGGACATAGCCTAGAAGTATAGGTATTAATGAACATCACAGAAGTATTATACACTACTATAGAATACTAATAGCCATAGGATTACTATAGTTCTTTTTCGTAAGGGACGTAACGTCAGACAAATCTGGCCCACTGCCTAATACGAGTTAAACATCTACTACTATATCACACAGGGACCTCTACTCACACAGTAATCTAATAAGATATGATTAATTTTGCCATTTTGTCCTCCTATCCGGTTCTGCATGTATGTAAGAAAGGCTGTAGAACTTCAATTTGTAATTTGTTAGTTTATTGGTGGTACAGAAAACGACACCGCAACCCTTCGGCATGATTGTCCCATGTATTTCAATGAGCGCCAAGGCAATGATTTCCCCCACGGGCTAAATTCACACCACGTGACGGGGCGTTCCCGGGGGCGTTCCCAGACCAACCGACTGTATCTATAAGTGCTCGTGCTAGTAGTTGATGGCGTTGCGTTTGACCCGGGGAGTGTCTGATGACTTTCTCCAGCAATGGACGTCAGTTGATTAAGCTTTCATCAACTTTAATCCCAATCTGGTATTTTCTTTTCCGGGACGGTACGTACCTCCAAAATGAAATGAATTTTCTGTCACTTACTCTTAATGTTGCTTTCTCCTAGTTTTATAATAATCGGTGATGTTGGTCTGACTTTAAATTATTAGCTTTTTCGGGAGTTAACACTTTTCAGATGCAGTATTAATGACTGTATTTTCGCTATAATTTTGGACAATTGTGGAGTTAAATATTTTGTCTCAAACGGCAGAACTCGAACAATGCACTGATCAAACTTATTTGATTGCTTGGTCTTTTTTTGTAAACAGTGGAATTGCTGTGCGTTAAAGAAGTCATGTATAAAGTCCCTTTTTTGCTAGTGTAATTAAAAAAAATATTTTAATAAAGATGTGTGTAAAATATTGTTTATATGTTATATTTATATGTAAATATTGTCATAATAACATAATGTGCAGGCTATGATGTTCACGTCAAAAGTAGCCTACTTCTTTAAATGTTGGAATTGTTGCTCTCTTACATCTTAAAAGTAAATTAAGCAACCAGTAGAGTTTAAAAGTAGAGACCAAAGTATGTGTGATATGCAAATTGTCCTTTATGCCTGATAACTTTAATCAAATTGTTTGTTTAACTCCCTGTTACAGTTCCTGGGCAAATTGGTCTTGTTAAGTATTATCTGATTTTGTGGTTTGCTCACATGGCTTTTTTGAATAAGCAACTTGCTCTTCCAGTCTAAGTTTTATAATTGGTGTTTGCTATTTTTAATTCGGGTCATTTGGTTGCATCCACAGTATCCAACAAACAGGCTTAAAGGTCCACCATCTGGTCCTAAATTGTGGCTTTACTTAGGTTAGAAATCTTGGAAGTTATTTTTCAGAAGTCCATTTCTTGCTTCTGTAAATATTCTGTTTTTCTATGTGCCTCTCATTGATTTGTATTTTTATATTCCTCTCTGATCCCTCCATCCAGTGAACTGGGTCCACAGCGTGTCCTCCAATGGATGGAGCTCCAGTTGTAACCACGGCACCTCTTCCTCCTGATCTTTCCAGGTGCTTTCAAAATGAGACCTCACCCTTCAGACGTCCCACCCTGCCCCTTTCTCAGGGCCCTCCACCTCCTCCTCCTCCCCCTCCACCTCCACCACCACTTCCACCCCCACCGCCCCCACCTCTTTCACATTTGGGGGACCCCTTCATCCGGACTGTCCAACAGCGCTCAAAAATGCGCAACTTCAACTGGGATGCCATCCCCAGGCACAGTGTGTTGGGCAAGCGCAACGTGTGGACAGCCCAACGCAACCTTGAGAACTTTGAACTGGACACTAAGCGCATGGAGGAGCTTTTCAGCCACAAGGAGCACCATGATTTGGTTCGCAAGGGTGGGACGGTCAGAAAAAGTGTGTGGGGCCTTTCGCAAATCGCTACAGAATCAGAGAAGGTAAGTGCCTTTACTTAAAAGTTGATTTAACCTGTTAACTGTCACCTCCTTTTTGAGCATAAATGCACTCTGAATCTGAACTTAAATGGTTGTTATTCAGGAATGATTTGAGCTAAGACAATCAGCAGATTAAAGGCAGGGTAGGTGGTTTGTTCCAGAAACATTTTTCGTTATGCTGGTTGACATTGGAGTCACTTCACATCCTGATACCAATCACTAAGATGTCAATGTATGTATAGGCTATATATTGTCTGTTGAAGGCGTATGACCATAAAATGTTCACCCGACCCAATCATTGCATATGGTCCAAATTCAAATAATGCTTTCAAAGCTCACTCGCTATTGCTAGTTTCTCCAGAAAATGGCTACCCTACCTTTTAAATACCAAAGTGAAAAGTTTACTTAAAAGAAGTTTCCTGTAAATCATGTACTGCACTAAAAATTTTTTTTTATTTTATACAAAAAATAAAAGCCATTATGTCTAACCAAGTTGTGTTCTAAATTCTGTCTCAAAACAGTGGCCAAATATGGAAACCTTGTATAGCGAGCCGCTACCGGGACAGTTGTTAAGCTGATCTTTGTTGTAAAGCTGAGGATTTGTCATTAATAATAACTAGTCGTTTACCTACATTACTTTCCAGTGAGGTCTTTTGGCTGGGACAGCACTGCAGGGTTGACCGACAGCTCAGATGTCATCTCTTGTGTATCAAGATTCAAAGTTTAGTAGCAAGTGGGTGAATTAAACATGACATGTAGCTACTCGTTAGTGGCCTCATTTTCAAAAGTCTCTCACCTTTCAAAAGTTCAGGCAAATGATCTGGAGAGGTGACTCCAGTACTTCTGCTCTGATAAAGCTTCAGTATGGGACCTACTGTGTTAGACTCATTTACTGTAGGTGGAAGCACAACAAGATTATTAGCTATGCTTGTTTGTTTTCCAGTGCATTCTAGTTTAACCAACTTGTCCTGAGGTCATTTCAGTAGCTCAAACAACATACTTAACTTTGAAGTATTAACTATGAGAGAACAGATCAAATAAAATTTACTGTAATGTAAAGCGAGCATGTATTGTTTGTTAGGAAGTTATGTTGAGAAATGCTGAACTTTTCACAACAATGTAAGCTCATGTCTGTTTGATTCCACTTCCATCTTTGCTTTTACAATGAATGGTGCATGTTCAGCATCATGCTTCCTAGATTTTATTTTTAGTTGCGGTCACTGAATATAATATGTTATATTCAGGGAACACTCTCACAGATTATGAGAAATTGACACCATATATCTGTATTTTTATTTTTTATTTTTTTTTAGGTATCAATTCTCAACTCTAAGAAAAGTATGAGTATTGGGATTTTGCTAAAACAGTTTAAAAGGTAAGGTATAAATTTAAATTATTGTCTGTTTTCCTTAATTCCTAATAACGTTGTTGCATTTCTTGAGCGAATTTTGTACATGTACAATGCATGGATAGCAAGGCAATCAAAACCTAGCGTCTCTAGAAGTACATTATACTGAATTGCATATGTAAGTAATATGTGTGATTAATTGCTGAGACCTCACGAAATAAATCTTAGGTAGCCATTTAAAAACATCTCGTCTGTGGTTCGGTGTGCTTCTCAGGCCACCGAAGGATATTGTAGATGCTGTCAGGCACGGTAAACTGTGCTTTGCTTCTGGGAAACTGAAGGAACTCCACAAGTGGTTGCCTGATGACATGGAGGTAAACTGGCTTTCTCTAGTCTATATGACTGCATAGTGCTATGCTATAGTTCTGTTTTTAAAGGGTTAGTTCAACCAAAAATAAAAGTTCTGGCATTTACTCAAGTTGTTCTAAACCTTCCTTCTTTTGAACACAAAATAAGTTATTTTGAAGAATGTTGTTAACCAACCAAACCAATGTTTTGGTCCCCATTGACTTGCATAGTATTCTTTTAGAAGGTTTAGAACAGCTTGCGGGTGAGTGCACTTTAGAGGTGGTGATGGTGCAGTGGATAAGACACATGCCTTTGGTGCGAGAGACCCGGGTTCGAATCTACTGTGAGACACCAATGTGTCCCTGAGCAAAACACTTAACCCCTAGTTGCTCCAGAGGCGTGCGACCTCTGACATGTATAACAATTGTAAGTCGCTTTGGATAAAAGCGTCAGCTAAATGAATAAATGTGCATAAGGACAGAACCTTGATTTTGGGGTAAACTGTCCCTTAAACACTGCTTATGTATTGACATGTTCCAGACAAAGAAGCTGATGTCATTCAAAGGAGATTTATCTCAGCTTAATGATTCTGACCGTTTCATGGCGATGCTGGTTCAAGTACCAGGGTGAGTTTTTCTCTCATGGTTCAAAGCATGTGAAAGGCCAATTCCTGTGCCCGGGAAATTCTTTGGGAAGATATATATATATATACACACGTCAACCGCTAATTTAAATGGGCTTTAGCTGAAAAGCTGCTAATAATTCTGTGACTTATTTATTTTCAGGTATAAAGTGAGGTTAAAGAGCCTGCTCCTCAGAGAGGAGTTTTTTCCCTTTATAGAAGAAATCAAGCACTCCATTGCTGTCATGACAACTGCTGCTAATGGTACTTCAAAAAGTCTATCAGTAAAAAATTTCACAAGAAATTATGTTATCAGCATATGAAGTTAGGTGAAAATTGGGTTGTCTTCATGTTTCATGATCATGTTCTCTAGCATGATTTGAAAATAGTCCAGAGAGCATATTGTGCTTCAGTTGAAGTACTGTACGAACATTTTACAGTCTGTACAATGTTCAGCATTCTAATATTCTGAAACAATTATTTTTCTCCTTTGTAGAACCGCATTTAGATGAAATCATCAAATTATTAATTATAAATCAGTTTGGCTAAATAAGTAAGTGTTGATTTCTTTCAACAACAACAAAAATAAAATCATACTGACCCCAAACTTTTGTCTACCTATTAGAGTTGCTGGCGTGTGATGACCTGCATTCAATCATCAGACTGGTGCTAAAGGCTGGCAACTACATGAATGCCGTGAGTGTCACATGATCTGTTCCGGGCTGCGTTTCTGAAAAGCATCGTGAGCTAAGATAATCGCAGAGACAATTGGGGGTAATGGGTCAACTTAGACTTACGATGCTTTTGGGAAACGTAGTTCTGTTTGTTCTAAATACACTATTCCTGAGTGTGAACCACAGCTAGAGCAGATACATGACTTTTACTCCATCTTGTTCAGGGGGGCTATGCAGGTAGTGCCATTGGCTTCAGGATGGCATCGTTGCTCAAACTGGTGGACACCAAAGCAAATAAACCTGGCATGAACCTTATGCACTATGTGTCCATGGTAAATTTAGTAATCGCTCTTTTCACGACCATTATTGGATGTTGATTCCTTTAATATGTTTAAAAAAAATGTATCATTTTCTGTTCATTTCAGCAAGCCCAACAGATTGATGAAGCTTTGCTGCATTTCCCTGAACAGCTTCAGCACATTGGAATTGCTGCAAGGTAGGTAGATTACAATGTTCTGTAATGTATATTAGATGCATTTAGGAGTCAAATGCCACTTTGTTCATAAATTCAATATAGGATCCAAAAGCAGGAGGTGGAGATGGACTTTCATAGGGAGTTGGAGAAAATGAGGGAAGCAAAGATGGACGCTAGTAAACAGACCGATGTACTAAATCAGATGGAAACATTTCTTCGTGTAAGATATTTTGCTTTTCCATGTGACCTTTAAGAAAGTTTCTTCTATTGAAATTGCAGTGTAATGTGAGGTGATTATAATTACCATACTAGGCAAACAGCATAGTGTATCGGTATTCTGGGAATAATATATGTCTGCTCTTGTACAGATGGCTGACATTCGGCTTGCGGACGTGGAGGCCTCCCTTCAGGAACTAGACAGTATCAGTACCTCAGTGGCAGAGTACTTCTGTGAAGATCCAGCCACTTTTAAACTAGAGGAATGTTGCTCTATCTTTCATTCCTTCTGTGAGAGGTTTGAGAGAGCTACACAGGTAAAAATTGAATGTCTTATAAGGGCAAAATATATAGAACTTTATTAGCAGGGTGGTTCCACATGTGTTGTTGCAATTTCTGCTGCATTTTGTTCACAAAATGTGTTCTGGCATCAGATATGAAAACTTTAGGGTTTTTTTTTTTTGCCTAGGATGAATTGAATTTGACTACAGCACGTTTAACTTTTTTTTTTTTTGCATAGTTTTGTTCATGTTTTATTTTATCTGTCATGCTCTCCACTGACACTGTTGACACTGTTGGTAAAGAAGATGCACTAACTTTGAAAAGAAATGATTAGGGGAACCCGGGGATAATGCTCAGCGTGATGGAAGTGACATCACAATTTACATGCATGCGTATTTTTGCACACAATACAAAAAAAAGTAAGTTTTATAGCCTACGTAGGACTGGGACAAGGGTACAACAATAAAAATCCATTTACAATAAGGCATTAAAAAGTAGCACAAATAAATAAAGTCATGGTAAAAAGTTTCCAAGATTGAAAGGAAAAAAAGAAACACCCACAGCCTCTTCTGTCCTGCAGGAAAACCGTGAGCGAGAGGCGGCTGAGGCTCGCAAGCAACAGCAGAGAGAAAGAGAAATGCTCACCAGAACGGCTAAGCGCCGATCCATCACCACATGTTCCAGTTTGGATGTGAAAGGGGATGTGAGGGATGAAGCCTCTGTTTTAGAATCAGTCCTGACCAGCTTTCTCAGCCAACGTCCTTCTCGCAGAAGGTCCGGTGGGGTCAAACCAGTCACAGGCAGCCATATCAAGAACAACCACCCTCAGGTCGAGGAACGTGAAGGCGGAGGGGATCTGGACAGCCCTGTGGAAACCAACGAGAAGAAATTTGAGATCTCGAGAGTTCAAGAACCAGAATACATCTGCCAGAAGGAGGAGATTCCACCCTGCACCATCAATGAAGTTCAGCGGGCACGTGCCGCATCCAAAAGAGGACAGTGCATTGTTGATGATCTGATTCCTGAAAGCAACGACCATAAGGAAGTTGGGTGTAGCAACACCTTGACCAAACAAGAGTTTGTGGCGACTGAAGTCGGAGTGATGGAAAAAGGAGAAGTAGAGGAGACTGGAGTGGATAAAGGAGAAGTGGAGGAGACTGAAGACTTGGTTAAAGGAGAAGTGAAGGAGACTGAAGACATTGATAAAGGAGGAGGAAGAGATGAGAAAATGGAGGAGGCAGACAAAATGCCTGAGTTCTCCGGCAAGATCTTCAACTTTCAGGATTGCGGCAGCCTGAACGGAACCATTACACCAGATCGTTCCCGACGGCACGGCGTGTGCACCTCTACCCCTCGGCAGAGGAATATAAAAGAAGTGGATCTGGCCTTGCAGAACGGACTGGGAGGTCTTGGCTCTCCATGGACCATCCTCAGCCCTCGTATATCTCCCCGTAACACGCCCCACCGCAGGCACTCGTTCTCTGTCTCCAGGGTGGACATCCTTGATGATGGGGTGTGGGCGTTGCCTGACACACCTGTACGCGACAAGCCCTCTTTCTCTCATAAATCCGGTGTGGGGACATCTTCATTACCAGACTGTCCTTCAAAGCGAACTCCAGCACAAGGGACGTTTATAAGGTCTGCATCACTTCCTGATGAAAAAGGGTCCGCATCTAACTTCAGACTGGGACAGATCTTTCAGAGACGCAATGGACAGGAGCTTCCTTCAGATAAGAGACCGGAAAGCTCAGGACTTGTATCTTTCTTTCGACGCTTCGGGGAAAGAAACAGGGCAGGAACTGTAGGTTAAGAAGCCATGGCTTGGCCTACAGAGGTTTTATACTTAAGGATTTTAGTGTGCCATAAAATATTTGATGAATGTAGGCAATCAGGGACTTGTCTTATAACATTTTGGATTTTTATAATGCAAAACTGCATGATAATGCGTGCTAATGTTGATTCCTTAATATTTATTATTTTTTAGCTGAAGTCTTCAGCATTGTTATTTCTAACAAGCTGTAGAGCTTTTAAGTGTTGTATTAGTTTACAACACTTAATTTCAGGGACTGGAATGAGTTTTATTTTTGTTCTTTGTCTTTTATAGTCCGTCTTATTTTTATGTAATAAAGTGTGGATTCCACCTTTAAAGCATTTTGTTGTGTGTGTGCCTTCCCCTTTGAACTAGTAATACAACAGTGACTCCAAAAAGTTTGGACACTGAAGCCACATTTAAAGTATCAAAGCATTCTTGAGGCAATGAGGCATATTGCAATAAAGTGTTTGAATTGGAATTTATTAAAGGATAGCCTTTTGAGATACATCATCTCATTTTTAAGAGGGTCCTTTAAAAGCAGTAGCAGTTTATTAAATTTACAATTTTCTTTTTTTGTTTAAATCATTTTAAGGCATCTTTGCCGAGGCCCTCTGTTTTAGAGCCACTGCTCTAAAACAGAGGGCCTCGGCAAACAAGATGACTTAAAATGATTTAAACCAAAAAAAAAAAAAGAAAATTGTAAATTGAATTTGTATGAAAGTGAGACCAAGTGTGAGGGATAGACTTACCATGTTTTCAAGAGCATCCACTGCAAATTTTCCGCAGCTCGAGTTTCTGGGCCTTCTAGTCAAAAAGTTTAAAAAACACCGTTAGCACAAATGCTGTTTTCAAGCAAAATTTCACAAAGAGAGGTTTGTTTAAATGCTAAAAGAATAGCTCTACTGTTCAAAATGACCACAAAACGTATCTGGACTATTCTACAACTAGATTAGGAATGACAGAGAAAGCCATAAGAAGTTTCTTTCTACTATAGCAAGGACTAAATGGCAGCCCTGGATAGAATGGTGTTACTGTTAATGTCACTATTTGGTCATGTATTTCTATTTTCTATTCTACATTATTTCATCTGAATTTAATAGATTCTCTCTCTTTCTCTGCTCTTGTTCATCAAGATATAGATGGAAATCAGGAGAATTTGCCATGTTGTTTAGGTAATGGTGTATGTTTACAGTGTGATCTCACTTGGCTGGTGTCTCAGTGAAATAATACCCCCTGAAAAAAAAAAACAAAAAACTGCCGAGCACAGAGTCTTCTTTCATAGTCCTCAGCTCTCTCACAACAAAGATTTTGTCCATGAAACAATCTAGAACTTCTACAAAATTGTCTTGATGTAGGATACATTTTTTAGGCTAAACGGGCTATGCAAAGTAATCCTTTTTTGTTTAGTTCAACTATATATCCAACCATTTAGACCACACCTAAATAATGGGATGCTTTCTATTGTTTTTGTCTCATAAAATAATACTAAAAAAATAATAACTACCTTGCATGTGGAAAATGCGTGATTAGTAGTGGGTGTGTGTGTGTGTGTGTGTGAGAGAGAGAGAGAGAGAGAGAGAGAGAGAGAGAGAGAGAGAGAGAGAGAGAGACAGAGAGAGAGAGGACAGGATAAGGAAAAAAACGAGGAAGAAACTCGAGCTTTGAAGGAAAGGATCACTTTGTTTGGGGACTAAGAATTCTCTCTTTGACAAAACACACTTCTGCAGACAAAATAGCCTACTGCCAACCTGTGATATGTGTTTCACCAAAGTAAGTATTTATTTAACAAACATTTTTATATTAGAAATGTAAAGAAGTAGCCCTATGCCATGCATGCACGACTACTACACTGGAAAACATATCAGCCACATTGAAATTGTACATGTATGTATTATTGTTGATGATTACTATATTGTTATATTCAAGCATATTAAGATTCTACTCAATTTGTGAGTCAGGTTTTTTCCTGTGGCTGGGAAGCAAATGTCCCTGAGATGATACTATGATACTAAAACATGTCATGATGAGGACCAGCCAACGGTGTGGGTTGTGTTATTTAAAATAGCTTAAAATGTATTGATATTGTGACGGAATGTAAACATCATTTTGACATTGAATCATCCAAATGTCTTGTTCATAGAAGGCTAAGCAAGTAAAGCTGTCGAGCGAGTTATGCAATAGTGAACCGCCTCTGGGTTAAAACAATTAAATAGTACTTCATAGTGTTTACGTTTGTAATTAAATGTTGTCTTAGTGGGCTCAGTTGAATTAGGCTTTTCCCACACCTAGTTATTCATTGTGCTATCAGAAGTGGCCAGGAGATGTCGCTGTGTTTTAATAAAATGATTTGACTGCGTTTGTTCTGTGCGTGGGAAATAGGGACGTCATCACGTCCATATCACGGTAACATAAATTTTTTTTTTTTTGCGATAACTTTTCTTTTTAACTAACACAAAATATAAAATTAAAAAGCTTGATCTCTGAGGTTGGCAAAAAAAAAAAAAAAAAAAAAAAACATTTTTGAATCTCATTTCCCTGACTTGCTTCTTTCAGGCGTTATTTTGTGTCAATGAAAAACTGCTAGACTTGTACTCACTTTCAAAACCTAGTGATTTATTAACTCATTATTTTTGTCATATTGACCTTCTTTACAGATCACACATAGAAAGATGTCTCACACCAATTCAGCTTGATCACTGAAAGCAACAGCATGTTGAGGTAAGTTTTCTTAAATCCGTTGGGAAATTGCGTTGGGAAGTGCATAAAATGTTGCATTTTGGTATTAAAATCTGTAATTGTGATTGTCACAACTTGCTTTTCTCAATAACTCTTCTGTTGTGGCTCAGCATAAATAGTCAAATAGGCATGATGCATGGGAGGAAGGTGAGCAAGGTTACAACTGATAGCAGGACAATGCTGGGCATTCACAGTCATTTCCGGACCTATGTTTGCCAGAAAAGTGTGATAATGGATATGAGCCTGTGAAGCCATTCACTCATGTATTACGTCAGTCATGAGTAACCCTGGATATCACGTGTAGGCTATTTGACCTCACACATTATTAAAAACAGAGACTTACAAACAATGGTGACCAAATTATTCACATTCAATACCATTCAATGTTAAAGGTGCAGTCGAAATAGGTACTGCAGTCCAATTCAAAATGTCAGAGATCGTTGTTTCTCCCGCCACCTGCTCCTCAGGCTGGACGGCGCTCACAAACGTTGCCAGTTTGAGGACACGCAACCAGTGTTGGGTAAATTACTCCAAAAAAGTAATTAATTACTAGTTACTAATTACCTCTTCAACAGTGTAATTAGATTACTGTTCCAATTACTCTCTCTAAAAAGTATTTAATTACTTTTAATTACTAATTACTTTCAAAATCCCATATCAATCTCAACCAGCTGAATAATACAAGGACATGAATCTGTTTTAATTCTTTCAAATAAATACTATAAAATTGCATGAATTATCATTAAACTGACCAAGGTAGATAAGGTTACATTATAAAAACATAGTTTTTAGCATCAGACAATACATTTTGATGTTAAACCCACTATTGTTTTATGTCTGATCTCATGACATTACAAATTTCTACGAGTGCGTTCGTACGGTTTATACACCTCATAAAATGCATACGAATCGCTGTGAGATCGGATTGATCTATTTTTACCTCAATTACATCAGAAGTAACTGTAAAATTGCAGATTAATGAAGAGTAATCCCTTACTTTACATTTTCAAGGGAAAAGTAATGAAATTACAGTAACTAATTACTTAGTAATTAGTTACACCCAACACTGCACGCAACAATAACGAGCGTAATGGAGTATCACGAACCAAAACAATAACAAACATTCCAGCCTGGAAACGCACATTTCAAAGTAAAATAACAGGCTGTAGAAGTGTTTTTCAGAAAAACTTAGCATGTTTCCTCAATATATGCAAACATAGTATGGTATTTTTTATGCTTTAGTAGAGTGAAAAAGTTACATACAGCACCTTTAAGCATCAGAATGAAGTAGATATATTGCGAAACATATGCTTTGCAATTACTTGCTTCATTACACCTGATGTATCCTCTACATGCACATGCAGTTAGTAAAGTATGGCAGGACTATTATAGGTTAACTTTGTTCCTTAGTTGATTAAGACTGAGCTTTAAAATGGGTTTAATCCCTGTGGTTCATTCTCAGTAGCCTACAGTGCATTCATTAGTGCATACAGTGGCAGCTGAGAGAGCTAGAGAATATTAAAGTTCTCTCTTAAAGGGAATTGTTAAGTAATTAAACTCTGGTATTCCCTGCTTGAGGCTAAGAAATTAAATATAATTAGATCCTGATAAATGCTGATGCATATAATTTGCTGTGTTTTAATGTTGTCTTGCAAATCACAGACATCAAACATGAAAGCATTTGGTTATCTGAGCTTTAGATCAAAATTTTTTGGTTCTCAAAATTTTCGACTCCAATTTGTCCAAGACAATATGCAAAGGCTCTATATCAAAGCTGTACCTCTGAATAAACTCAAAATATAATGTTAGGTTGATGTTCTACATCTTCATTTTTAGTATTTTATTTTAGAATTTTAATTAGGATTATGTTAATAGAAATCACTTGAAATAATATTTTGACTTATTGACTGATTTTATTGTTTTACATACTGTACCTCATTTTAGATGAACTTGCAATCTTAAACTATGAAAATCCATCATAAAAATATTATTCCATTTTAAACTATGATAAACAAAGATTGAAATAATTATAAAATATTTATGAATAATTATGAATATGCATTTTTACACAAATTACAACCCTTGAGTACTAGTCCCTTGGATTTGCTGCCTAATAAAGTTTTTTTTTTTTTACATTTGTAGTATACTCTAAAATAATGAAAATGAAGAAAAATCAAGCTAATCATCACCTATTCAATATTTTAATGTTTCTGAGTGTGCAAGAATGCAAAAACTGAAAATATGATTTATTTTTGTGTATTTAGCAGCAAAGTGCTAGCTATGAAATTAGCTTGACTAAGAATAGTTTTTGTAATTAAATATACATACACAGGCCTATATATATATATGTATGTTTGTATGTATGTATGTATACATACATACACACATACATACATACAATTTTGCATACAGATAAAGTGTCATTACCACCATAGAATGCTAATGCAATTTTCAGAAAACAAGGTAATGTCAGGGCCAAAAGCACCTATGATGCAACGCCCCACTCAAAAGTTAGAAAAAATCTGTGCTTATCTGCATATCTTTATGCAAGAGTAGAATGCAGTGTTGTCCAGAGGTTTTTTGTGTGTGTGTGTGTGTGTGTGTACACTCTTTGGAGAGTCTATTTACAAAACCACGACACGGGAATCTGCAGCATCACATGTTAGGCCATCACCACCCTCAAGCTTCCTGAAGAGGTCTGCCTTCATACCACTAACAAAGCACACAAATGCACACTCTCACACACTGTGCTGAGTGCTGGCTTTGTGTTGCAGTCACATGCAATTCACACTCTGCGTCCTGCAGGTCTGTGCTTTTCCTCTATGAGTTTAGGAAGAGAGGGAGAGATGAGGAGGAGGAGGGTGAACGAGGCGGTCTGCCATCTGGGTTCTGCTGCACTGGATGCAGTCTCCATGGTAACATCGCTCTCTCATGCAATCAAATCAAGGAATGAGATCAGGCCCCGCCCACCCCCCCCCCAGCGCACACATGGTTGATGCTTTTATCAGCTAAGCCACGCCCCCTGCCATTTGTCTCCACCCCTTCTAACCCTTAGTGATGATTTGAACTCAATTTGTCACTCTGGATGTTGGTGATATTAGTGGGAATGGTTGTAACTTGGTAATCCAAGATGTCACCATGTGTCCTTGTCCTTCAGTTGACAGAAATTATATTTGTAGCTTGTCTTAGAAGACTGATGTGACTTAAGTGACCCCTCTTGCCCAAGCTGGAATTTCTAAGACTATAATTGTGCTTTCTAAGACTAAAATCTTTCTTATTTATTTATGTATAGAATATCTACAGTGGTGGCATCTCTCTCTCTTTCTCTTTGCCTCTGTAGATATTTATCTTCATTAGCTCACATGCAGTTAATATCATTAGCCTGATAGTTACTCATTATCTTGTCCCCTCGATTTTTCTCCTATCATGTTGTTCCTGTGTATCTCTTAGTTTCCCCTATTTTGTCCTGATGGTGAATACAAAAATACAAATACACCTTCCCCCTTATAGCACTCTGGGAAACTGAATATAAGGCACTTGATCCTGCAGAAAAGATGTCATCATGCAATTTCATCACACAGGAGATTCATTCATTTTCTTGAATATTCACCTTTGAACTCTTGAGGACTTTCTCTTATAGTTCATGTGTTTGTCTGTTGTATTGAAATGGGTTGAGTATTTTTACTTAATTTTGCAGTATAAATATCTAAACATCATAAAAATGTTAAAATTGAAAAAATGTTTGTTTTTTAGATTTCAAATGTAAAATGTATATATATAGTAGGTAGTTTGTATGCGTAAATCTAATGCTTCATTTGACATTTTAACTATTTACTATTTTATGGATAAATTAAAATGTACTTCAATGAAAACAATGTAAACTATGCCAAATCAACATATCAGAACAATTAGTGATTGTGTATCATTCTAATCACTAATTAAATTATACAGTGATAAAAAGTTCTAACAAACCCCAAATGTTTAAACTGTTTACTTACAGATTTTTGCTGCTCAACTAAATGAATTTATTTAAAGCAAACTTTAGTTGCTGTCTGTAACCAATTTGACGTCTGTTTCCAATTGAAAATAAATGTTGTATTAGAAATTTGATCGTAAAAAAAAAAATGTGTTTCGAGATGGACCAAATGTGAGTTTGCTAAAACATAATTAGCTATTTGTCTATTGGTGATCATTACCCAATAGCATGTGTGGCCCAAGTGACATCAGCAGAATATCAAAGTCGTTTCACTGGGAAAAGATTACTTCTTGGGAATACAATGCACCAATGAATTAATCACAAAATACATTTTGATTTCATGTTGAGGATGTTAAGATATTTGTAATCAAAAACGAGAAAAAAATATGCCATGTTTATGGTATTGTGGCAAATCTTAGAGAGAGCAAGAGATTACTCTGTATCTAAAGGATGTGTTCTCCATCTGCCATTTTCCTGTTGCCTTGCACCTTCACTTAGATCATTGGCTGACCACATCCCCACCTCCCTTGTTTTCAGCCAATCCCCTTCCACTATCTGCTTGTCCCCTCCCTTCTCATCAGTATCTCTTCTCTTTTCTTTCTCACACACATACACCCTTGCTTGCTCTTCTTCTCTCCTGTCTGCTATAGTCTTTCTAGATTTGCGCCTTTAATCTCGCTGTTTCTTCTCCCTTTGGGATGAGGGGCTGCAAGGCTGGACGGGTCTGTGCTCGGATGCTTCGCTGAGACCTGTCCGTATCTTTCTCTTTCCCTTTTCCATCCCTCTATCTCTGTCAGCTGCGAGAACTCACGTGAGTACGGCGTCGGGGAGCTACCCCTTTTCCTCCTTTTCTCTTCTTGTTTCTTGGCACCATCACTTTCTTTCAACCCTCCTCCATACGTTTTGTATGCGTTTTCTCAAGCTGTGGTTGACTGTGGTGAATAATTTACTGCAGAGTCTGGCTTCTCCCTTTCAGTCAGCTCGGCATCTCGGACACACTCATGCACAAACACACACACATGAGTGAGAGGACATTATCACAGCCAGCCAGCCTTTCAGCTCTTATATAAAACAAGAGCGCGTGTGTGAAATGAGTTGTGTCTCAATGGATGTGCGCGTAAGATGAGTGTTTGTGTAAACACAATGTTAGGTGTCACCTTTGACGTGTTTGTCGGCTCTTTCCTCAATATCACCTGCTTTGCTGCCATACTTACTGATCTGAGCCTCAAAGATGGAAATATTCAGTTTTGTTAGTGGGAATTTTAAATGGATGGCTTCAAATTGAATTGTAAATTCGAGTGTGTTTAAGTGATGCCACTGTGGCTTCCTGTCTCTTAGCAATGATAGGAAGTGTCTGTAGACAGAGGAGGTGTGATACATCTTAATGAACGCTTAATTAAGGCTATTTCAAGAATAAAACCATAGCATTTATTGGCTTAAATGGCACACCCTATTACAGCGACATGATATTATTGAGGTACAGTCATTGTAATCATCCAAGCAGACAGCTATAATTAATGTAATAATGACAACACAATTTGGCAGGACTGTTAACACTCATTATCATTTTGCTTTAGTTGACATTACTAAGATATAGCCGTTGGCTTGCAGTCTGGTTTAATTTGCCTTGATGGTTCCCAAAATGGAAATTATATTGGTCATATGGTTGATCTTTTTAATTTAAGTTCAAAACAATTAGCAGAGTTCTATCAGTTTGTCTATCACTTTGCAGGGTTGTATTTATATTGTTATTAGGGCTGTGCAAAGATTAATTGCGATTAATGGCATCCAAAATAAAAGTTTGTGTTTACATGATATACTGTATGTGTGTGCTGTGTATAATTATTTTGTCTTTATAAATATATACGCATGCATGCATGTAAATATATGAAGAGTTCAGATGCAAAAGCCTCTAAATGCCATTTGAAATTTTCTTCTTTAATGATGATTTTTATCAAACTTGTATATTTAAGTTCAGTAATTTCACTTAAATAACAATTAATAGGTAATTATCATTGCCATTTAAGTGAAATTACTGAACTTAAATATACAAGTTTGATAAAAATCATCATTAAAGAAGAAAATTTCAAATGGCATTTAGAGGCTTTTGCATCTGAACTCTTCATATTTAATAATTGTTTGGACTTAAATATTGTATATATAAAGACAAAACCTATATTATATATAAATATAAATATTTTCTTAAATATATACATGCATGTGTGTATTTATATATACAAAATAATTATACACAGCACACACAAATATATATTATTTAAACACAAACTTTTATTTTGGATGCGATTAATCGCAATTAATCTTTGCACAGCCTTAATTGTTATGTTCTATTATAGTATATTTGAGTATTTATTAATATTTTAAATTAGCTTTTTGTATCAGTTTTTATTTTAGTTGTACTTAAGTTTTAGTCATTATGAAGTGCTTTTAAATCTTTTTAAATATTTCTAATTAGAATTATTTTATAATTTCAATTTTAAATTTAGTCATTTATTTCAGTTAGTTGCCAAGGCACCATTAGTAATTTTAATTTATTTATTTCTTTAAGTTTAAATTTTTCATCTAGTTTCATCTAGTAAATTAATCAATTTAATTTTAATTTTAACTGAAATATTTTTAAGCTATAATTAACAATACTGCTCTTAACTATACTTAGACAAATAAAAGTAGACGCAAGACAAGTGATGACATGAGTAGCTATAAAAATATTGTATAATTTATTTTTTTTTATTATTAATTTGAGATGATAAATGAGACTTTAGCAAACCCTTCATTTGCTCTCCATTTAAGAAAGGAAAAACAACTGATGTAAAGAGATCTCATATGGGATTTTGTGTTCACAAAGGACATTTCTGAGCATTCAATGTATGACACAATATCATATTTATCTCTCAAGTTTAGCAATTTTGCTATTGCAGTAATTTATGTACTTATCCAGGTTTTCATGTACTTTCAAAGGAATAAGATTTTCCATACGTATTAATCCTCTCTGTACTATCAACTCTGTGGGCCAATAAAGGCTGTAAGAAGCACATGAACCAGTCAATGGAACGACTTAAATTCCATTGTGTGTGTGTGTGTGTGTGTGTGTGTGTGTTGTAGAGGGAAGCCAGTTACAAAGAAGATGTCAGAGGAATATCCAGCTGGCATTGACGTAATGGCTCCATAAAAAATTAAGTAAGAGTAGAGTATTCAAAGTCTCCATTAGAGTTAAAAGTAAAGTATGGCTTTGAAATCCTGTCTTTTTTTGACACAATTGGCAGTTTAGACCTGTACAGATATGGTTGGACAGCCAACAAACAAATGATCAAGCAAGCATTTCCTCCAAGGCTTTTATTTTTCAATTGATAAAACCAAATAAAATGCTTTTTCAGAATGATTTTACTTCAGGTTTGACTGTATAGTTCCCCTTTATTGGTACTGGCAGGTCAAACAGGCATTGTCATATTCACAAATGGCATTTGACGTTATTTGGTTGGAGATTATGATGGATGTAAGGGCAGTGAGATGGAGCTCTGCTGACAGATCTCTCTGTTTTAGTGTGACATGAATTGCCATTGTTGTGTGTGTGTTCTTGTGCTCTTTCCACTGTATGATCGCATTAGGCCAGTGACAAACAGCCTTTATTGTGCTATGGCTGCCTGAGTGACCATTATACCTAACCTTCCCCTTTAGGGTATTCTTCTTATGTCTTGTTTGTGTGTGTGTGTGTGTAAGGGAGAAAGCTTTTGACTTGCGCTGTATGTTTCGTCTGTTGGGTGTTTGGGATGTCGACATGTCGTTAATACGGTCAATAGAACCAGTTTAGCTCATTCAACAGTTCATAAACACACCTAAACTTACAGCTATTTTGATGTGACATTCATAACCAGTTCACTAACCAGTTTCCATTTAAAAGCTTTCGCTGATTCATGCATCTTATTGTACCTAAAATATGTGCACACGATTAGTCCATGCATGTTTTTAAAACTTCTCCAATCCTTTAGTACACTTAAATCCCGCTCCTTTCTTACAAATGACTACAATAAATTAAAATGGATAGAATCAAGTTCCTGCCCAACTTTTTCCTTTTTTTTTTTTTTTTTTGATAATCTGTTTCAAATGGATGTGTGGCACCAATTAGAATTGCAGAAATAAAGGCCCCGTTTACATGATGGGAAAACGCAAATATTTCTCTGCGTTTTGCCCTCTCGTTTACACGAAAACGCCGTTTTTATCACTGAAAACGATTATTTCTAAAAACTCCGGCCAAAGTGGAGATTTCTGAAAACGCCGGTTATGTGTTGTCGTGTGACTGTGAACTGGGAGAAACGTTGTTTTACGTTCTCTCTTGTCGTTTCTGAGGATTCTGACTCTTGCTTGAATGGCTTTATCCTTAACCCCTACACTGCCGCCAATAGGTTTGGCATAGTTATGATGGCGCTCGACGGCGTATTTATGCAGGTGTGTAAACGATGTTATTTTTGAAAACGGAGAGGGGGAAATATTCGTTTTGCTAAATGTGTAAACGTTGCCAAAGATTCTTTCCCAACAGTTAGTCCCGCCCTAAACTCATGCCATTGGTTGAGCATGAAGTTGATACACCGGGCATGTTGAAAACACCACAACCACACATCTCAGGAAGTCTTGACTTTTTAAATTGTTTGTGCACATTAGGCTAGGAGAGGTGAAAAAATGAACAAAATAAAGATTACACACTTAAAATCCAATGAAAAATCACAGCATAATAATATAATATCTTGTAGTGCCTTTTGGCAGTATTTTGTAATTCCATGTTTTCTCTGGTTATTTGTGAAGCATGCGTCATGGCCTACGCCTACCAGAACCGTAACCCGTCTGAACTCTCAGGAGTCTGGTCCTCTACTACGCACTACTCAAAAAAAAAAACTTGTTTAGTCCTGAACCACAGAACGAGGACACTTCTGCATAATTCATACTTCTAAATTGACAAATATACTGTATAAGTGAGTTTTTCCACTGAAGCACCAGAGGCCTATCCACAGGGTGACTCACACCCATCTGCGAAAAGCACATGTGCATTAGCTTTATTAAAACACACCACTTTACATATGACAAGTACTTTTTTTAAATTCAGAAGTAATTGACCTGTTTGTTGGTATTGTTTATATGCTTAAGGCATTAAGTGTTCTTTTATGCATCTCCTCTGAAAACACACACACACATAAACAGTAGTTATTTGAAGGATCAGATTATTTCTGGCCCGTCTTATGTAGCCAGCTATGCAGGCATTCCCTCCAGTAATATTTCCACAGTCCAGAGAGAGAGAGAGAGAGAAGACATGGACATGTGGATCAGCTATTCATGGTCCACTGTTAAGAGCCCATCTCGCGTGCACCTCTCTCCAATTTATAGAAGTTAACACTCCTCCAACCCGTCTTAAGTTTGCATTGGTTGACAGATATTTAATGACTGAATAGGAAAATCAATGTCACGCCACTGAATTTAGCATTAACACACTTTTTTTCATTTTATTATCTATAAAACATCAGGCCAATGGCCTTTTTAATATCTTGATTGTTTTTCTACATTAAAGATTTAAGAATATACCCCAAAAGTCTAAAGTTTGTACTTTATTTTGTCTTCCAATTCAATAGAATCCTTTTGATATAATTTACATTACATTATTTTTCAGAGACACAATATTTCTTTGGATTTTCTTCTGTTTTTAGTTATAATTTTTCCACGTTAATAAAAAAATAGACTAAACTAAAAAAGCTTTGAATAATGCACATACACATTTGGTCTAATGGTCAAATTTGGTCTACACATTATACATTTTATTCAGTTTTTTTTCCTCCCTGATTTGCTTCTATTTTTATTTCTCTAAGGTTATTTTAAGAGAAACATCTGAAACAAATGTTATACTTAAAGTGCCTCTGTAGTCAATAATTGTATCCCTTAAATATCTTTGATCACCAACAAATAGGTCTTCACGCCTTAAAATAGCTTGAATGTAACTCTGCACCCTTACTTCATTTAGTATAAATGGAACCATGAATATGCTAATTAGCCCCGCCTCCACTCACTCACACTAGCTCAGAGATCCACTCGGTCAATAGTAAACATTGCACAATTGTATTGCTCTTTACAACTTCGGATACATAATGGTAATTAATATGATTAGCCTTTTGCTTGACTACTATCAAACAACTAATAATGTGTTGCTAATGTTACACAAACAATGTTCCTGTCCATGTCAGAGTCAGCAGCTGCTTTCTAAAATCAGCATCCTTAGAAACGCTTTGAACAAGTCAGTAACATTGTAATATACTACTACTACATCATTTACATAATTTACCCCCTATATTGGCTCCTCTTATTTAACCATATCTTAAAGCCCGCCCCCCTCCTGATATGATTGGTTACAAGGTAGTTTTGTGACTTAAGAAACTCCGGTGTTTCTTAACCCCACAGGTGGGACGCTTGCCATTATATTTTTAAAACAATAATATCTTAGAAAATACCTTAAGTAATATTGACAAACTATATATCAAAGAAAGCTTACAATCTCTAGTTTCCATATTTGGTGACTGATTTTCAAAATAAATTACACAGGCCGTAATTTATCAATTTGCAACAATACTCATAAAGTTTGTTCAGACCTTTATTTTGAAATAGCAATGAACATAAAAAATCATGAAAAAAAGGTAGAAACCTCAGTTTGTTTTCAATGCAAGAGTTCAAAAGATTGCATCCATCCAATTATTTTAGAAAAAAGGTCTAAAAATGTTTTAAATATTAAGAAAAAAAATAATGAATTCACTATTTGTGATGTGGCAGGAAGCTATAAGAATATGGCTATAACGCACATGCTTGTTCTTTGTATGTGTTTCTTAGAGGTTGAATTCATATCAAAATCTGCTAAAAACTTCCCATACTACTTCTGAATATGATCGATACTTCATATTTGTATGAAAATTGTGTAAAGATCAGATCACTAAAAACGCACATGGAAATGGAGGCGTCCTTTTATGGGCAGTGATGGAATCTGTTTGTGCCCTAGTGAATAAGTTTGGTACTGCACCCAAACAAAATCTCAGAAAGCTCATTTTTTGAGATATCAACTTAATTATAAACACAACTTGTTCAGATTTTTGATTTTTGTGCAGTTTTAGAGTAGCCCAGATTTTGAAAATATATATTTTATATAATTATTATTATTTTTTTACATTGTACAACTTTTTTTCTGTTTCACTTCCTTAATTTATTTCACTTCGAAAAAAATCTGCCAAATTTCTTCTTTAAAACAAGACCAATTTTACATCTATATTCCAAAGCATTTTTGAATTACAACCATTTAAGTTCGCAAATGTGCATTACATTGTGCACCCCATAACAGGGGTAAGACAAGTTTGAGCTTTAATAATATCTATATTTTATAGCCTGCCCTGAGATATAAAAGAGGAACCTCTGATAAAAAAAAAAAAGCTAGCTCATTGATTATAAGAGTTAACATAGTTAAACTCAAAACTACTCTGTCATGAAGATCACAAAAGATTTTTCATCGCACACAGTTTATCTGTCTTTGACTCCTCTTTTACACAAGTTACAGCATGTATTCTCCCATATACTGTACCAAAAAAAAATAAAACAAGTCCCATAGTGTAGCTCTATACTCCCAAATCTGATTAATGACCAGTACAAGACCGTGACATAGGTAGAGCCAGATCTTTTCTTTCTCTCTGTTGAATCCCGCTCTCTCTCTCTCTTTTGCCTGCGGTATCCTCACTGCATTCTGTTGAGTCATGTTTCCTGCGGCTCTTCCTCTCTGCTATTGCAGCGAGATGCTGAATTACATAACTGGACACAGTAAGAGGACGGTGCCTGAAGGCTCCATCTGAGCCGAGTGGACTAGACGTGGCATCTTATTACACTTTATGTAAAGATGAATGTGACCAGGAATAGATTATAGTTACCAGGAAACTTTAATTACGCTTCACTTTGCTGTATGAGAGAGCGTGCCATATGTTTGGTTATTGCACAGATGAACCTAATTATGAAGATAATACTTAATTAAAATACTGAAACTTTTTCTGTTTGAGCTATTTGCACTGAAGAATGGAACTAATCCTGGTTTGCCATGGAGTTTCCCACAACGCTGTCCCAGTTCTTCTTGATGTTAGTGTAAAAGCTACTGACAAGCTTAAAAGAGATATGGCCTGACAGATGATATTAGCCTGCTTTGAAGAACAGGAAATTGCAATGGATATATGTTCAAGATTTCAGTTGGCTTCCTCTCAAGTTCCCTCCTTTTCATGCCCGGTAAAAATTGTGGAGGCCTCTACCTGGGAGCAAGCGGACAATATACTTATAATGTCGGCCCAGATCATTAACCACAAAGCTACTCTGTCACAAAGATCATGAATATAGGGATTTCTTTCATTTTCTTTTACACAAGTTTCAGCATGTATTCTCCCACAAAAAAAGTCCAGCTCCATTTGTTCCTGTTGTGTGTTGGTGCAAGTTTGGAGCAGTGGTGTCAGTTAGAGGTGCGGGTGTTATCTGACAACCAGCCGCTGTGGGAGAAATCGGGCAGTCAATCCCTCCAGATTAATGACATCTAATCTCCACCCGCTCCGCTGACAGATTAAACATTTCATCAACTCAGAACATTTTAGACAAATGAACAATTAAATATGCAAACCTATAGGTATTAGGTTATTTTGAAGCATATATTTTTGTTATTTTATATTATTTATTTATTACTGTTTTTTTATTATTTTTATTTTTCATGAAAAGAGAGGTATGGAATTCATAATCCTACAATCCAGATTCACTCCACCCAGCTTTAATGACATCATCTCTTATATAACCATCATGCGAGTGCTTGTTTTAAGACTTTTAATGCCAGTCAGTTCACAAGCAATGCAAAAGCTGGGCAATGTCCACAGCTAAATCAAGATTAACATTCATTTTGGTGTTTTTTTGTCATGTGTTAAAATAGTTGAAACGTAAAGGGAATTTAAATAACGTCACAGAAATGAACCCTGCTGAAACCCTCAAAATGATTTACTTTTACTCACTTAAAGTGGATCTTAAAGCTTTTTCCTTTAGTTTAGAAGCAGGTGCACAGTGAACTGAACAGTCTTTTTATATGATCATTATTGTTTATTGTTCATCATAAGCACACACACTAACTAAAGTCAATGCACTAAAAAGCTGGCATTCAACTTAAATCCTCTCCCTTTCCCAACCCACCCAATCTGTCAGTAGGAATTGTTTCTCTGTGATGCAATCCATGCCTTTGGGAAGATAACATTGAACGGCCAATCACAGCAGAGCTTGTGGGAGGAGCAAACACTGTGCATTCATCCTAAGCCAATGGCGTAGCCTGGTAGACGTGGTTTGGCTTTAGCCAGCCGCCCCTTCGTGACATCACAGCTGTTGCTCGGGCACGGGCAGTGAGAGTGCAGTGCACTAGGCGTAGGGACGGCGAGCAGTGCATTCATTTAGGGAGGGGGGCTAGAGAAAGGGAAGGGGATCTGTTGTGCTATTCAGCCATCAGGCTCTGGTGAAATCTCACAAAACAACAATGGAACCTGCCTGAGAAGCATCAACTCTGTTTTTTCGTGTAAGTGTGCTTCCTCTTTAACCCTAGTGCGTTTGAGTGTTGCAGTGTGCACGTGAACGGTTGTCATTGTGTTGTGCGCGTTCACTGGAGCAGAGAGAGCTGTGGCTTTGAAAGGGAAGAATGCTTTTGTTTCTGTCTCCTGTTTCACATCTGGTCAGAGTTGGTCTGAGGTTTTGGAACGTTCTCGTGCTTCTCTCTGTGTCATGCTGTTCACACCTATTCTGATCTTTGAAGAGCAGTTAGAATGTGTTTTGGGGCAAATATCCTTTTTTAACTATAAAACTATAACTTTTGGATGTCTAGGTCATGAGTTTAGCATCCCATGGAATGTTTGGGGATGTCGGAAGCCGCTGTGTTTGAAAGGTGTGTGTGCCATGCACACAGTGACGTGTGTGGGAGTGCATGTGGGATAATTTTGTAAGTGGCGGCATGAGACAATTGCTGATTGTTGTTGGCTTCTTTATTTTTGAACAATGACATAGTGTTTGGTTTCTCGATTGTGGCTGTATCTGGGTCAGGATTGCTGACCGGTGGCTTGGACCATAAGATCTTGCAGATATTGTTTTCTTGGAACAGGTGGAGTTATGCCAGTCAGCCAGAGCAAAACTCTTTGCTTTGGTTGGAATGCATGTGGGTCAGTGACATAACACACTTATATGTGTGTATGCTGTGTAGAATTATTTTGTATATATAAATACATAGGCATGGATGTATATATTTTAGAATTATTTTCATGTAAATACTGTATATATGTAAATACATAATCTATATTATATATATATATATATATATATATGAATAACACATTTTCTTAAATATATACATGCAAGTGTGTGTATTTATATATACAAAATAATTATACACAGCACACACACATATATTATGTAAACACAAACTTTTATTTTGGATGCGATTAATCGCAATTAATCTTTGCACAGCCCTAATATATATATATATATATTTATGTTTTAAAAAGGTTATAATTATATATCTATATCCCCCATCTAAAAATACATTTAAAAAGTTTTTACACACACACACACACACACACACACACACACACACATATATATATATATATATATATATATATATATATATATATATATCCCCAATCTAAAAATACATTGTTTGTGTGTGTGTGTGTATGTGTGTGTGTGTGTGTGTGTGTGTATATATATATATATATATATATATATACACACACACACACACACACACATATATATATATATATATATATATATCTTATTACGATGATATAACTGTCCTGATATTCTATTTGAGAAAAAAGTAAAAAGTAGTTTGGCTATTATTAGTTTACTATGCATGCACTATGTATAATAAAACTGCTTCATTGATTTTTAATATTATAATTTGTTTGCCTGCCCATTCAAAATCATGAGGTCCAACCAAAATGCAGAAAAAAAACATAAAAAGGAAATTATGTCATATAGAGGACCCCTGCAGACCCTCATGTGTTAGGGTCAATAAGTTACTAATGGTGAATTAACGACTGACTAAAAAAAAAATGATAATGCATACTAATGTGAGTGTACATGTCACATTAGTACGCATTATCATGCAGATCAGTTTTTCAAAAGATGTTTGTCATATATAGTTTGTTATATGTCATAGATCATGTAGCGACGGCAGAAAAGGTTGTGCACTTATTATTGTAAATTGCATTTTTATTCCCATGATAATGAATTCTACATGTCAGTGTGTATTTGATCTCCTGTCAGCCCAGATACCTGCTCTGGCTCCTCTTTCTGTGTTGTGCACAAGAATGTCAGCCCTCCGCTGCTGGACGTGACCCCTTATTAAGCTTACCCCAGTGAGACCTGCGTCTAAATATAGCCCGCATACATCAACACATCAGAACTGAAAGGATGAGGGGGGTTTGGGGAAGGAGGATTTTAGAAGACGGGAGAAGGGAACTAATATCAGCTATGTTTACCGCTCTCATTTTACCATCACTCATACGTCAGTCCTGTAGAAGTAACAGAGCAATTCTGGGACCAGAGGGCAGAGACATTGAAGTAAACTGAGAGCAAAACACTCACTGTCAAAACATGACAGAGAGCAGAAGTGAGAGACTGAAAGAGTGATAATGAATCTGGCATGCAAACTGATCAGAGAGACTTTCCTGAATGAAGGCCTTATTTTATGTTTTAATATGAGGTATGAGTATTGCATCTTATTTGTATGGGAGAGTGTGTTAAGATGCGTAGCCCAGATGCGTCACCCCAGTGGTTAGTTCATCCAAAAATGATAAAAGAAATGTCATTACTTTCTCACCACCCTCATGTCGTTCCAAACCCTTTTTAAGAAACCCTTTGATATTTCTGTCACTCCATTGAGAGTTTATGCAACTATCACTTTGTAACTTTAAAAAGTTAATAAAGAGATTTTAAAACGAATCCTTATGAATCGATTGATTTAGTCCCAATTTTCTGAAGAGACTGGATTATCTCGAAAGTCATACTCCAACAACCTGAAAATTACTTGATTTTACTTTCAATTCCTGTTACATTCTCCAAGGATTAACATTAAAATTTTTCCACTCCATGTAGGATGTTTCTGTACATAAATGTAAGCACTGTGGCAGTAGTAATGCAATATTTAGAAAATGTACTCTTGTACTCTTAATACTCACTTACTTTTAAAATCAAGTACTTTTACTTAAGTAGAGATCTGACTGTAGTACTTTTACTTGTGCTTGAGTAAAATTTAGCAAGGGCTATCTGTACTTTTACTCAAGTAATGAAGCTGTGTACTCTGTCCCCCTCTGGCCCTATGTTCGTTGTTTTCTTATACATCCTGAAATAGCATTAGTCCTGACATATTAGTTTTTCCTCCATCTCATATCTCTTTGCCTAGAGGACAACTAAAGTAAGCAGGAGCATGTAATGGCCTCAGCAGTAGCTCAAGTCCTTGTATAATTACTTATCTGTCTGCCTGCTGTTGTTGCGGCTCATGTGGAAAAGTGGCATGAAAATTGTCAACATTTATTTGCCTCCACAACTGTGTAATGCAATTTTCCATGCTCTTGTCTTCTTCTTTGCTCAGCAGAATAATGGTTTGGTAGCAGCTCCTCGTATTTCAATCTCACGTTTTCTTTTTCATATAGGAGTTTGTCTTCTCTTGCCATCTCAATATCTCTTTAAAGAAATTGTTTAGCCAAAAAATGAAAATTCTGTCAGCATTGACTCACAAGTCTTTCCAAACCCATAAGACTTTGGTTAATCTCGAAACAAAAATTTATTATTTGTAGTAAAATCTCAGAGGTTTCTTTTTCTCCATTGAAAGTCCAGGTAACCAAATTTTAAAAGATACAAAAAGGCCATAAAGACGTCATAAAACAAATCCATATTAATTGAGCGGTTATGATTACTTTGTATGATGAACAGATTTAATTTAGGCTTTTATTTACACCGACAATGATCGAAAGACAACAATTTGTTCATCATATAAAGGGATTATATCTCTTTACAAGACTTGGTCTTACTGCAAGACTTTCTGGGCTTTCAATGGACGGATGGACAGAAAGTTTAATAAGTCAGTCAAATATCTGCATTGGTTGATTCAAAGATTAACCAATCTTATGGGTTTGGAACGACATAATTTATGAATTACGACCGAATTTTCATTTTTGGGTGAACTATCCATTTAAAGGCCAATTCACACTATACCGACAGATACAGTAGTCACTGACCAATGGCAACAGTCACTTTGTCCGATCAGTGTTGCCCCTATCGGCATCTTTTGGTGTTGGTTATGGCTTGTGAAGTGACGTACTGTAATCTTTTGATCGTCCGCGCTGGTTGGCATCTGTCGGTGCAGTGTGAATTGGCCTCTTTATCATTTCAAAGTTAAAATGATGAAACATTGTGGCTTTTTTTCCAGTTGGAAGACTAATAACTCGGCATCATCTTCATTTCAGGTTAAGGTGTGTTCTGGCCCTCGGCCCTCTCTGTGGATGTCTGTCACCATGGCGAAGTTTGAGACCGGCCGCACAAGCCCAGTGGTGCGCCAGATAGACAAGCAGTTCCTGGTGTGTAGTATCTGTCTGGATCACTACCACAACCCTAAAGTACTGCCCTGCCTGCACACCTTCTGCGAAAGGTCTGTATTTGTTGCTTAATTATGTTTTATTAACAAAGTTCGGGAGGAACACGTTCAAAAGATCTATCCAATCATCACGTCATTCAAACCAGCAATCAGTAATCAACATGTCTACCAAATCAGCATAAGTGGAGGCATATATATATATACACACACAGTTGCCAAACCTATGTTCCTCATCAGTTTTTAGCATCTCTCCACCACGCCGTCTCCACACTCACCTGGTTAATTCCTAACCAGAAATACAATGGGGAGGAGAATGACGCGAGCCACACTTGAACTCATATTTCCCAGATGAGCACCAGAGCACAAGGCCACAGCTCTGGCATGAGACCAGTGTTGTGCAAGTTACTTCCAAACTGTAATACATTAGGTATTACTTGTTACTGTTATTTAAAAGTAATTCATTACCTTACAATATTACTGTCCCAGAATTGTAATGCGTTACATTACTCATGTATTACTTTTGAGTTACCTTCACCAAAATAACTAAGTAGAACTTAACATTGGGGCTGTAACGATATGCAATATGAAACTGAAATCGCGATTCGCCACACGACTCAGATCCACGAACAGAATCGCTACACACCTCTTCCAACTCCAGCGTTATTCTCCTTACCGTCCAGATCCAATGCTGCCTTATCTTTAAATTAGGCTATTAGTATTATTTGAAGTTAACATTATAAAATACGTAGACCTACACCACAAAACTAGTTGAGGATAAATTATTTAAAATTGGGGAAGTCCAGCATTATGGACATGACATTTGCAGTCAAAATTTGAAATAAAAATTTGCAGAAAATACATGTATTGAAACGTATATAGGCTACTTCCTTAAAGGACTCCAGACATTAGACAAATATCAGTCTATGTTTTATTTTTAATATTAGGGAAAAGACACACATTCATGCATGACAAAAAAATAGGAGGCAAAATATATTTTTTGTAATTCTGTTAATTACACTGCGCAAATCGGATGAGGAAGGGTTGGCTCTCCAGTCTCCATAGAACATAAAATGTTCATTTTATTTTAGTTTTCGTGTTCGCATTTATGAGGAAAATACGATGTTACAGACGCGACCGCTCTGAACTGGCACTAAAAGACTGCTTTAAAACGTTCACATAGTCTGTTGCATTTAAGAAGTAAAAGCAGACAATACACTGTAATACAACTGTAATACAAGCCTCACTGAACATGTAACGAGTAAAATATTACTGAAAATTGATTAGTAATGCCTTACACTACTGCCTTACAGCAACAAGTAATATGTTACTGTAATGTATTACTTTTGTAATGCGTTACTCCCAACACTGCATGAGACACACCGATTACAAAACTTGGACACCACAGCACCGCCCCCACCGTCATATAGTTATTTATAGTAATAAAAATAATTTAGTTAAGTTAGAGAACTGACACTACAATTAAAAACTGAACGTGTCTGCTCAATTTAGTGTGACTCGTGAGCTGAACAGATCAGCAGATCAGACAATACGAAATGTAAAGGCACCTACTTAAGCAAATATGTAATTGCACTGTTTTGAAATGTGATACCGGTGTTGTCACGAGTTGATTAATCGGTGGGCAATTTTCCTCACCATCACATCCCTAGCCTGAGCATATTAGAATTAGTCCTCACTGTTTTAATAACATGCTTAATGGTTGAAGCATAGATCAGTTGTAAACCTTAGGACCGTGGGGTTGAATGTCAGTGGAGTGTTTCCACTGTGATTGTTCATGTTGTGACTGAAATTTCAGCAACACTTGCCCTCTTAGCCTTCTCACTCTCACACTGTCCTGCAGAGGTACATCATTTATGATATATTTTTTTAATTAATTAATTCATGTTTTGAAAAAAAAAAGGTATCTTATGCTCTCAGAGGCTGTATTTATTTGATCACATTTACAGTAAAACGGTAACATTATGGACTATTGTTACATTTTAAAATAATTGTTTCCAATTTTGAAATGCAATTTATTCCTGTGATGCTAAGCTGAATTTTAAGCATCATCACTCCAGTCTTCAGTATCACATGATCATTCAGAAATCATTCTAATATGATTTGCTGCTCAAGAAACATTTCTTCATTTTATATCGTTGTTAAAACAATTCTTAATACTTCAGTTTTGTTCAGGATTCTTTGATTAAAAAGCAGCATTTCTTGGAATATATATATATGTAAACAGAAATATCTTTACTGACAGTTTAAAGCTTCATTGATAAATAAGTATTCATTTCTTTTAAAAAATGTAATCCTTTTGAAATGTAGTGTATGTTAATGGATCTGTTTTTTAAAGATACATTTACATTGAAGGCGACGTGTGTAATGTAATGATGTTACCTATTTAAATAGATAGTTCACATAAAAACAGAAATTCATCATTTACTCACCCTCTGATCTTTGTCAAACCTGCATGTCTTATTTTCTTCACTAGAATACAAAGGGAGTTATTTATAGCATAATACAGACACTAAATTTCAGTTGTTTCCTCACACAAAGATATCGTATGACTCTAGAATATAGTGCATGAGTCGTATGGATTACTTTCATGATGGTTTTTAGTATTTAGTTTTTAGTCCTTTTTGGTCCCCATCCACTAATGTTAGGAAAACCCCAATGTGAACATTCTTCAAAATATTTCCTTTTGTGTTCCACAGAAGAAATAAAGGTTTGCAACAAAATGAAGAGTATAAAATAGCGACTGATAATTGTGGTTGATTGATTTAGTTTGAGGTTGTTAATCACGTCCGTCCTTCTCTTTATATCACAGGTGCCTACAGAACTACATTCCCTCTCAGTCTTTGACACTGTCCTGCCCGGTGTGCAGACAGACTTCCATCTTGCCTGAGAAAGGTGTGGCGGCACTACAGAACAACTTCTTCATCACAAACCTCATGGAGGTGCTGCAGAGAGACCCAGAATGTTCTCGACCGGAGGCCTGTAGCGTACTGGAGTCTGTCAGCGCAGCAGCCGCTGGGAAACCGCTCTCCTGTCCCAATCACGAGGGCAAAGTAAGCCTCTTACCATCTGATGATGAAACCACATTTGGCAATACTTGGTGGGAACATGGAGAAAAGACGAGTTTGTAGGGAAAATCGTGGCTGC
This sequence comes from Pimephales promelas, assembly GCF_988280905.1. Lineage (NCBI taxonomy): Eukaryota > Metazoa > Chordata > Actinopteri > Cypriniformes > Leuciscidae > Pimephales > Pimephales promelas. The sequence continues at coordinate 6,813,335 of NC_142791.1, read as the reverse complement.
AAGGGGTTGGGAATTCCTTTACCATGCCTGATTTCTCTACATTTAAGACTATTTTATATTGGCAGGGGCTGCTGTGTCACTACCAGCTTCATTCCTTTATGTGTCTTCAAAGTCATAATACATGTGCTGTTCAGGCCTGTTAGCATACATTAGATCTCTTTGATAATCCATTAATATGCTTAATGAAAGGGTTGCTCACTGCTGCCCCTGCAGGTGATGGAGTTTTACTGCGAGTCGTGTGAGACGGCCATGTGCCTGGACTGCACAGAGGGGGAACACCGGGAGCATGTGACCGTTCCACTGCGGGATGTTCTAGAACAGCACAAAGCAGTGCTAAAGAACCAGCTGGATGCTATACGCAACAGGTACATACAGTATAATAGACAGCTCTTACATACAGTTCATCACTTCAATAATAACAACAGGGCACACTACATACATATTGCTTCAAATACATTATTATTATAAAAATGTTATATTCAAAAACATTACATAATAATAAGAGTAATGTTTTTTAATTATTATGTATTTGTTATTTAAATTATTTGAGATATTATTAAAATTGAGGAAAATTCATATAATTATATTTAAAAAATAAGAACATGTGTATATATATATATATATATATATATATACACACACACCCTTTTACTAGTGACTAAATGTAAAACAAAATTAAGCTTGATGATTGCTGCCTGTTTTCCAAATTACTTGGCTTTTTTCCAAACTTTCTCTGATGAAATCTGTTCTTTTTAATTCGGTCAGGCTGCCCCAACTAACAGCGGCCATTGAGCTGGTGAACGAAATCTCTAAACAGCTGATCGAGAGGAAGAACGAAGCAGTCAATGATATCAACATGACGTTCGAGGAGCTCGAGAAGGCATTGCACCAACGCCAGGCTGCGCTCATCACCGACCTGGAGAACATTTGTAGCACCAAGCAAAAGGTCAGAAATGTCCTGATATGTTAAACAGGTTTTACTCCTATCTCTCTAACGCTGCTTCCTGCTGTGTTCTCTGCAGGTGCTTCAGGCACAGTTATCCTGTCTTCTGCAAGGAAAAGAGCACATCCAGAACAGCTGCAGTTTCACTGAGCAGGCCCTGAACCACGGCAGCGCCACCGAAGTCCTGCTGGTCCAAAAGCAGATGAGTGAGCGGGTGAGCGCCCTAGCCTGCCACGACTTCCCCGAACGGCCGCACGAGAACGCCCACTTGGACTGCCAGATAGAGACCGAGGGTTTGCGACGCTCCATCCAGAACCTGGGCGTCCTGCTGACGACGGGCGCCGTGGGACACACCAGTGTGGCAACGGGAGAAGGGCTCAGACACGCCCTGGTCGGTCAGCACGTGACTGCAACTGTTACCACTAAGGATAAGGACAGTGATCTTGTGCGGACCGGTAACGCGGACCTCAGAGGGGAGATAACGGGGCAGGACGGAGTGCGGGCGGTGGAGGTGGAGGTCGTGGACAATAAAAACGGAACGTATGAGGTAGGGTACACGATTAAGAGCGAAGGGGAGTACTCGTTCTCTTTGATGCTTTATGGACAGCCCGTGCGGGGCAGCCCGTTCAGACTGCGGGCGATAAAGCCGTCAGATGTGCTCCAGTCTCCGGATGATGTGAAGAGGAGGGTTAAATCTCCTAGCGGGACAGGAGGACACATAAGGCAGAAAGCCGTACGGAGACCCTCCAGCATGTACAGCACCACCAAAAAGAAGGAAAACCCCATAGAGGATGAGCTGATTCACAGAGTGGGTAAGAAACAATGGATAAAAAAAATGTGTGTGCACAATAAGAAGTTAGGCATATTTAATTGTTGTTGAATATTATTTTGATTTTGTGAATTTCCTTTGTCTGACCCCTCAGGCTCTCGGGGGAGGGAGAAGGGAGAGTTCACTAATCTACAGGGCATCTCTGCTTCCACTAATGGGAGGGTCATTGTAGCGGACAGCAACAACCAGTGTATACAGGTTAGTCGATATATCATACAGTAAAAGCAATATTAATGTTCATTTCTAAAGCAATTTAGTGGATATAAAAGTAATGAACCAATGTGTCAGTAATCTTACTTCAGTGCAAAATTTGATCATCTGTTTGTTTTTATGAAGGTGTTTACTAATGATGGCCTGTTCAAAGCACGGTTTGGGGTCAGAGGTCGTTCCCCAGGACAACTGCAGAGGCCGACAGGAGTGGCAGTCGACACGAATGGAGACATTATTGTAGCTGATTATGATAACAGATGGATCAGCATCTTCTCCCCTGATGGGAAATTCAAGGTAATGTTTAACATCATAATTTACAGTTTATATATATATATACGTTATGGGGACAAAACATTAATATCTGAAATCCTTGTGGGAACATTTTTTTTTTGGCATGAGGAAAACGGCTTATAAATCATACTAAGTGATGTGTAAATAGGAAGTGTAAAATTGTTGAAAGTGTTCTGTGATGGATTGGTTCAGGGTTAGGGGATAGAATATACAGAAAATATAAAATCATTATGTGTATGCTATGTCCCCATAAAACATTAAAAACCAACCATGTGTGTGTGTGACAGGAAAGACTATACTGTTACAAAAAATGTATATTTAAAATAAATGCTATTGTTTTGAACTTTCTGTTCATCAAAGCAGTGACTTTTTTATTTTATCACAGTTTCCAAAAAAAGATTTAAGCAGCATAACTCAAGCAGTACAATCCTAAAATAATATGACTTCAAGTATACATTTAAATTATGCATTTAAAAGTATGTCATTTTTTTTTGTTTCTTGCCCAATGTAAATATTTTTTCTTAAAGGGATACTCCACTTTTTTTGGAAATAGGCTCATTTTACAACCCCCCCAGAGTTAAACTTTTGAGTTTTACCGTTTTCGAATCCATTCACCCGGTATTCTGAGATTTAGAAGAATATCAGTAACGAGACAGTTTCTGGTCCCACTGACTTCCATATTATTATATATTTTTTCCCACTATGGAAGTCAATGTGACCAGAAACCATTCTGGTTACTGATATTCTTCTAGATATCAGAATATCGGCTGAATGGATTCGAAAACGGTAAAACCCAACTGTTTAACTCTGGGGGAGTTGTAAAATGAACCTATTTCCAAAAAAAGTGGAGTATCCCTTTAAGAAAAATTATTTGCATTGGGCAAGAAACAAAAAAAAATGACATACTTTTAAATGCATAATTCATTTAGCAGTTTTAGCAGTCACTTTTATCCAAATCAACTTACAAATGAGGAATATAAGAGTAAGTCGAAATAGTGAAAACAGAAAAATAGGTTGTTTTGTTTGTTTTTTAAGTCAGCGGGATGCAGTTAATGAAATCAAAATTGACTTTATTTGCTTTGTTAGCGCACATTACTAGTCTTGTGGTGAACAATTAATCGGTGTAAGTTAATACAAAGAAAAAAAAATAGTTTGTCATGGTAATCTTTGATTAAAATTTGAAAATGTTGCTTTCGCTCTGGAATCGTGTTCCTTCTCTTGTGACGTCAGTTTGACGGCTTTAACCACTTCCCTCCAACTGTCAGTCTCCTATGAGCGACGGATGGAGAGGAGGTGGTCTAAAATAAAACCCCGCCTCTATTCAATATTAGTTTCTCTTGGAAATACATCACAACAATGAAGTAAAGTCTGTGGCAACTTCCGTTTCACTGGGACTTTGATTGTTCATGGAAGAGATACGTTTTCCGTTGTCTCTTGAAAATTGTCAAGGATTCGGCTACTCTGAATACATATTCCTAAGAGCTGTTTAATAAAGTCACTTCTCTCTATGTCTGTGCCACATGCAGAATAAGATCGGTGCTGGCCGTCTGATGGGACCCAAAGGAGTGGCTGTGGACAGGAACGGTCATATCATCGCAGTGGATAATAAAGCTTGCTGTGTGTTCATCTTTCAGTCTAATGGCAAACTAGTGACCAAGTTTGGAGCCAGAGGCACTTCAGACAGACAGTTCGCAGGTATCATAATGCTCATAAACCCAACGTTAAATAATGTAATGTGGTTTGTGGTGGTTAACCTAAGCACTAAAGTGTCGTTGGCGCCCACTTTTGTGTGCTGTGACTGCTTGTCTTCTAACATCTCTTCCTAATACCTCATTTGTCCAGCTCAGGAAGTCTTCTTGTGACCAAAACTGTTGCAATTCATGAACATCTTTAAAGAAACAAGAGTCACTACAAAAGCAACTAAGAACCATTCTGGGAAGACAAACGGCGCAAAAGGCCGGTGTCTTTTATACAGAAAAGGCCAGATTTACACAGGCTTCAGTTCCAGTGTCCAAAAGGATGTGAACCTGTATATTTCCCCTAGCTCAGTTCTGTTCCTGTGTTTAACTTTAGCATAAGCCATATTTTCATTTGCATTATCTGTCTATATGATAAATAATGAAGGCCAATGCATGCATACATGAATGAGCCTATATTCTTTCTATGATACTGATAGATACACAAAGTTACACGTTTTTTGAAGCTCGGCCAACATTTTCTTTCTGCTGCTTACTTTACTATTAAATACATCAATCCCTTTTCCTAACCCTTTTAAGCAAGTGCATGTGGCTTGCGGACTGTTTTGGGATGTGCACCTCTAGAAAGTCTTCCATTTGTTTTTTTTGGTCTGCTTCATGTTTGTTCCAGCACTCAAGGATGATTTGCATCCTTGCTCCATTTGAAATGAAGCAGTTTTTGTGCTTTTTTTTGTCTCAATCCCTTCTTTTCTGTCATTTATTTGTCTCTGCTTACCCTTGTTTGTGTTTTTCCCATTCCTTTTTAGAAAAAAGTGGTGCAAAGTTTGCACTGGAGCAAAAGTTTAGTAAATCTGGCCCTGGGTTCAGTAAGTATTGAGTGAATTCTCATCCCAGAATGTGGTGATTTTATCTTTTTGAAATTAAGTTTCATTTTAGCACTGGATTCAAGATCAAATGATTTTGTGCTTTGTATTTCTAATCAATTATGGCAAAAATCAAATTGTTCCATGTGGATTAAGGCTTTTATCCAAGACTTGAAATTAATACCCGCTAAATGCGGGTACAAATCAACTATGGTGGGTAACGCTGTCAAATCACTTGCCAATTTGATTATATCTTTGCTGGGGAAGTTCGTGTACAAAATACTCAACTTGTGAGTCATCATGATATATCACATACAGCATATATCTGGCTTACTTGAACATGCCCGTCACTATGCAACAAATAATGGCGCACGCTTGTACATTTGCATTAAAGCAATAGCGAAGATTAAAAAGCATTTGGTTAACAGAAAAGACATTGTTATTTTCTAACATCCTAAAATTTTTGCATAACCTGCTTGTCCTGAGGCCACAGGTTTGTTTTGTTCCGCGTGGTGTTTGATGTGCATTGTACTGTATTGATCTGTCCGCCTAATATACTTTTTTTTGGTTAAAACTTTTTTCAGGATTTTGTTTGAGTAAGAAATGAATGTATGAAATCCAAATTTTACATATATTATTTAGGCAAGGTGAAGTTTTGAATGGCCGATAACTTAAATTTAGTAGCCAAATTGACGGTGAGTGGAAAAAGTTCATTTCAAACCCTGCTTACATACATATTACATCACGAGATCTATCTAATCCGCTATGAGATTTTGATCACATGAAATCCCTGCTCTCCTCTCCGCTCTTTTTCTGTGTCTTTATCACGTCTGAATCTTTCTTCTCCCCCATTTCTCTCTGTTTTCTCGCATGCAGGCCCGCACTTTGTTGCTGTCAACAACAAGAATGAAATTGTGGTGACAGACTTTCATAACCACTCCGTCAAGGTGAGTGCATCTCATGGTCGTTCTTACAATTTTCACCTGGCGGACAATAAACTGGGGGGAACAAAATCCCATAAACTTGAACCATATCTAGAGACCAGATATATACAGTACACATTTTTTTTGTATTTTAAATTACTTTTTTTCCACCTCAATCTACACTCCATACACCATAATGAATATCAAAGGGGTGGTTGATTATGATTTCAATTTTCTAACTTTAGTTAGTGTATAATGTTACTGGTTGAGCATAAACAACATATAAAGTTACAATGCTCAAAAGAAATGCTTTTAAAGAAATAGCTTTTTAAGGACTACAACAAACGGCTGGTAGGGACTTCACAACATTCCTCCTGGGTTCCTCCACCCTAAAATGTACATGAACCCCGTCCTCGGGAACACAGTCCAGTCCATGTTGAGAAGAGGAAGAGTTGTTGTAGTAGAGCACATTAGTGAATCTGTCACATTCGTCTTTTCATATTTATTGCAATCCGGTACATTACACAAATGCAATAGCATGTCACTCTAGGAATATTACAACAGTTCCCCCCACATTAGCGTTTCATAGATTATCCTGACAAAATATGCTAACTAAAGACTTGAAGACAGTTAAAGTTACAATATGTTAGAATTTTGTAATAAAATATCCAAAATCACTTGCATAGTGTGATATTTTTCCTGCAGTTGTGTACTTACAATATCCCAAAAGAGAATTTCAGAGATATTCCAATTTTAAATAAGTGGCCATCCCGAAAAAAAAATTTCGTCAGCAATAATTAATTTAACACTTTAGTTGGGATCCATTTCTCACTATAAACTAGTTGTGTATTAACATGCATATTACTTGGATATTTGCTTTTTATTAGTACTTATAAAGCAAATATTAATACCTTATTTGGCATGACCATACTCTACATGCCTTAATCCTACTCAATACCTAAACTACTAACTACAAATAAGCAGTAATTAGGAGTTTATTGAGGCAAAATGTATGTATCTGTCATGTGATTTCAAAATGGCTGCCCCCATGAGGTTATCTGTTCCATAAAAAAAAAACAAATTATTTTTATTAGGCTACTGACATAAATATAATAAAAGGATTATTCATTTCCTATACTTAAATGATGAGAGAAATTACAGAATGCATGTTTTATTGTAAAACATTGTATTTTATTTAATATGGGGAATAAAAATGTGCATTTCCTCAGGTCTACAGTGCAGATGGGGAGTTTTTGTTTAAATTTGGGTCCCATGGAGAGGGAAACGGCCAATTTAATGCACCCACAGGGGTCGCTGTTGATGTTAACGGCAACATCATCGTAGCAGACTGGGGCAACAGCAGAATACAGGTACTAAATCCTCTAAACATCCACTTCCTCTTTACAAATTCTCCAAGAAATAAGTCATTTCAGTAGCACTTTTTTTTTTTAAGATGACAGTCTCTGCAATACAATTATTTTTTTCTCTCAGGTGTTTGATAGCTCAGGCTCATTTCTCTCCTACATCAACACAACTGCTGACCCACTGTATGGGCCGCAGGGTCTCGCTTTAACCTCCGACGGCCATGTCGTGGTGGCCGATTCTGGTAACCACTGCTTCAAAGTCTACCGATACCTGCAGTAACCCCTCAGGCACTGTCACGTGGTGACACAAACTCTCCTGCGACTTCGGTTCATCACAGTTCGCATAGTCATATCAGCGAAATCCTCAGCCAAACCAGAAAGAAAGAATCGAAGGTACAAAAAGCACTTTTCTTTAATCTTCTACTGATTTTCATGTTCCAAAACAAAGAAATACTTCTGTACTAAACCAGGAATGTTGATTGTAAATAACAGAAACCATATCTATAAGCACAGATTCTTATTAGAAATCATGCAAGTTGTGTATAAATAAAAAGTGTATGTATATATACCCACACAGACATTTTGTTAATTGCATCTTGAACCAAGATTATTTCCAAGATTCCTTTCCCATCTCGGTGATTAACCTTCCCATGACTGCAACAGTTGTGTATTTGAATTCTGTTACATTCTGCATTTGTAAATATATACAAATTGATGTACATATGAACATAATTGGTGTATGTAATATGTAAATGACTCTGGTTTCTTGTATTGTCAGCATTTACCAGTGGGATTTCATTATACCCAAGCTATTCAGTGAGTGTTTTCAGCCAAGTGGGTGTTTAAATCATTTAGACTGAACATCTGAGCTGATTATCCCTCACAGATATCAAGAGCACAGGAAGTGATGCCTATCCCTGCTGTGCTCTCTCTCTCTCTCTCTCTCTCTCTCTCTCTCTCTCTCTCTCTCTCTCTCTCTCTCTCTCTCTCTCTCTCTCTCTCTCTCTCTCTCTCTCTCTCTCTCTCTCTCACACACACACACATAAAAAATAATCAAATCAATTAACAAAAGAAGCTAAAAAAAAGGACATATTTTTTTCCATTCCAAATTATTTATTTTTCTAAAGCACAAGGCTACTTTACGTGTTGAAAAATCCAACAAGCAAATAGAAATATAATCAAACCCAAGTATTTCAAGTATCGGCCTGTTGTCTCCGTTTTTTAATGTTCTATAAAGATGATCAGCTGTATGGAATTATATCTCTTTCTGTAAATAATCATGCAGATGCCAGATGTTCACAGTGTAGCAACCAAATGTTGTCTTTAGTCAGTATTAGTTTGTTCATTTGTCTATTTATTTAATGTTTTGTACACATTTTCCTGAATAATTTGTGTCCATCACCAGCGAATGATTTCAAATCACCTCCCTTTAATTGTGTGGATATTTCCTTTGTCTCTTTGAAGGTTTATGTGACACCATGTCTCCTTAATAGGCTACTTGCTCTATGTGATACTGTAAGGTTAATGAACGGTGGCTCACAGCTGAAACGGTGAACGTATATCTTATATCTGTGCAAGTAATGTTTTTGCATGTTAATGATTTTACCAGCAGTCTGAATACGGTTTCTGCAGCAGAGATACTTGTAATGATTTGCTATTGCCAGGCTGGAAATAAAAAATACTTTAATAGCCAAAAACAAATGTTCTACACTGGATATTAATTTAGAATATATGCAAATTGCAAGTTGATAATTCGCCAATAAAAAGAAAATAGTGTTTTCTTTCTTATTGTTAAGTATATCCGAGTGAAACAGCTTCTCGGACAACACAATTTGTAGGGCGGGACTTGATTCTGTGCCTTTGGAATTGATTGGATGGTTGGGGTTTGCTATTGCTGTGATGTCATGTGAGTGACATGTTGTCCCGCCCTCACGCCAGTAAATACATCATCGGAGATGTTTTGATTAAAGGTTACAATGGCACATTAACCCCCTCAGACCTGAATTATGTTTCAAGTTTCTGAAAAATATAAAAGTACATTTTCCCAGCTCATGAGGTTTCTATAAATGAAAACAAATGAAAAAAAAATTATATAATTTCTTTCATTGTGATTTTTTTTTGTCCATTCCAATGGACATCAGGTCAAAACAGGTGTACTTCCCAAATATGTACCAACATAAAATAAATTAATAAACATAAAATTTGTTGGTCTATACTTTAAGCTTTTTCTCAAGGTCAAAAAAATTCCAGCAGTATACCATTTTAATTATAATTTTGAGGTTTTTTGTTTTACAGATTGCACATTGTTTGTAACAAACTAAATATATTCGAATCAATCGATCTGGTCATATTAAAGTCATTTTCTGTGTGCATCTTTCTTTTTTTAGAACAAAAACTTGAACATTATAACATCACAACTTTAATCATAAGGTTTTTCCTTCATATTGCACATATGTTTATTCATAACAAAATAAACCTATAAACCTAGGAATCAATCAATGCATTCGTGTTAGAGTCATTTCCTGTGTGCATCCTGTGTTTTCTTGTATTTTTACAGTACTGGCAGGACGGTTGCCAGCAAGTCACTGTATTTTGATTTCCAGTAACTCTAGCTAGTCCAAGGCTGAAAAAAAGGTCCATTCCGTCCTTGGCAGACGAGCGCGCCGACCCCCCGACATTTTTTGGGGACCGGCCGAAGGCGCCCCCTGGGCCTCGCCACACAAACCAATGATCTTTATATTTTCTGTTTTGTCATCATGATTGTTATGTACTATGGTATATTTCCATGATCTTGCATCATGTAATAAGTTTAAATGATATGAGCAACAGGTGCACTAACACTTCATAACATCAATAATTCAACAGCACAACCTAGAACAGTTTTCCCCTGCGTATAATGTCTGCACAAAGGAGACGGGCAGCTGCTCGAAGATCTCCTTTGTAAAAACTGTTGATTTTATACTAAAAAAAATGTAAGTATCACTCCTTAAAAATTAATATTACCTCAGAATGAATTATATTGTCAGCCCACCCCAAAACTTAAACAAAATAATAATATTAAATGCTGACCAATACTTAATTATATAACTTTTTTATATACTAAAAATTTAATTTAATATAACAAGCAAAATGTAATTTGTTTTGTCATATGACTCTTATTCATGAATACATTTATATTGCTAAATGCAGTCACATCTCAATTGTCAGTCAATCGATGAATTAATGCATACATCACGTCCCAGAGCTTATTGCTGCGCTGCGCTTCACAATCTGAGGCAAAAAGGGCAGATGGAGAGATGGAGGGTCTCGTAAGGGCAGTTGGAGAGATGGCCAGGGTCTCATAAGGGCAGGTGGAGAGATGGAGGGTCTCATCCAGGATTCAGCTATGAGCTCCTCATCCTCAGTGTTCACACCAGTCTCAACAGCACAATGCCATTTGATTGATTTATGTATTAAAATAACCTTACTTTATATTTGAGTAAAATCCCTAAAACTTTTTTTTTTTTTCAAAATTATTTTTAAAATTGTTGTTTGTTTTTTTCAGTTTCAAGAAGCAATCTTTTATCCAACTATGGTAACAAACGAGCTGATAATCTGTTGATATATTTTTGTATACATACACTATGTGTGTATCATATATTTATATATATCGAGGGCTTGGAGCCAGAGGGGCGTAAGTGGCTTTTAACAAACTTTACAGGAGAGACAAAACAAAATTTTGACCACACTTCAATCACCTGTATTTTTAACCTTAAATGATAAACATTGCAACCACAGGCATACTTACATGAATGAGTATTTAAGTAAAAAAATGTATGGCATGTTAACACAGTGAACATGTTCTAAAACATATTCATTAAATTAAAAAAAATTAAACATGTCAGATATGCCTTTTTGTTGCTTTATTCAATACAGTTTGATCTCAGACAGGTATTTTGGCACCATTGGATGGAGCTCATTGAGACCTTTATTTTGATATAAAGAAGTCACATTCGCCCAAAATGCCACTTACGCCCCTCTGGCTCCAAGCCCTCGATATGTATAACATTTTACTAATCACAGTGCAGTAATTTGTTCGTTTCTACGTTAAAGGTACAGATGTAATGTCAGTATTTATTATCATACATTTATGAGGATGCTTGCTGTGTTCCAATTCAGAGGCTGCAGCCTTCGAAGCAGCCTATGTCGTTTCCTACATAAAAAAAAAAAAAAAAAAAATGTCATTTCCTACATCACATGACACAAATGTGACCAATCAGCGGTCAGCTTGAGGCCCCGGAAACGGTCTGGGGCGTTACTACAATGCAGTTGTCCTTTCTAGGTTGCAGTTGTATTTCTGAGCTTGAACTAGTACCTGCCCCGCTAATCATTTTGTTTCTAGCCGTCTACTATCACCACCAACCGGGGGAAGACAGACACAACTCTGACAGGTACACAAACCTTTTCTTTATCAAGCATCCTCATAAATGCATAATAAATACTGATATATTAAATCTGTAGATTTAACGTAGAAACGAACACATTACCGCGCTGTGACTAGTAAAATGTCAGTTTATATGGTTTAAAAAACGCGATGGAGAGCTAGCCGGCTAACGTTAGCCGTTAGGGCTGGTCGTGATAAAGGCTTTAGTGCTGTCAGTCTGTCTTAACTGTTGATTTCGTCTGACCCAGGGCCGGTGGGAACTGATCTTCTTCAGTCTAGTTATCATACGGATGATGATTAATATCTTGTCCACTAACCTTCAGCTACATACTGAGACAGTGGCCCAAGGTTAGAGAGTCTGTATGTGCAGGATTTGTAAACATGTTCATAAATTTACGTTGCAAATCTGATTGTTTATGGCGTGGCATTGTGAGCACCTGTCATCCTCTGTTTATGCATGGTTTGTTTCATTTGAGTCGGACATTTTAGCTCGTTACTTCGGCTTTGAGGGGATTTGTGTTCATGGTAGCATATCCCTTGCTGTCGTGTTGACAGCATAACTAACATGTTTTTGCTAGTGTCATGTTGTTGAAAATGCTTGTGTTTTAGCAAGAAGAATATCGAAAGCACGAACTGTGCAGTCCTTTCAGTTTATTTCCTTCCTCTTATTTTAATGATTCATGACAGGATGCTGTCATAAAACACTTTGAATTGTGTGTTTTCGTGGTTGCATGATGCGACATTTAATGCACCTGCAGGCGGTTTGAGGGTTCTAATGTTTAGCAGACCCCTGCGGTGTTTTCTTCATATGGTATGTTTTCAAAGGAAATGTTTTTTTTTTTTCTTATTCAGGACTGAAACAGGTTGTGTCGAGCCATGGCATTCAGTAAAGGTTATCGTATTTATCATAAGCTGGATCCACCTCCATACAGTGTGATCGTGGAGACCAGAAATCGAGAGGAATGCCTGATGTTTGAGTCTGGAGCCGTGGCTGTACTGTGTAAGACTGTCCTCACAACCTTTATAATACTTACTTTTTATTTATTTTAAATCTAAACATGTTAACCCTGTTTAAAAAAATCCATTGATTCCCAGAATTTCCTAGATGCAAGAGAAAAATGTAAAATTTGCATATAACCATAATCATCTGCATATATGACGTGGTTTTTTAAGTAAATGTTTTGATGTCATCCATCCACAGCCGCGGCAGAGAAAGAGACCATCAAAACGGCGTACACCAAGATGCTGGATGCTTATGGAATACTGGGAGTTCTTCGTCTTAACCTTGGTACAGTTTCTCTCAGCCTCTTTTTTTCTCTTTTTCGTTTTTTCTCTCAGTTGTGTTTGTCATCACAACAAATACAAATCTACTCTGTCGCCAGATTAAGCGTAAATCTCACCACACTAAAATTCACTGCAAAACCAAGATTTATTGAAGGAAATGCACAACATATTATCAAGCAGTTTTTATACAAATATCACTAATTACAGTGTAATTTCAAGGTCAAGAGTTTGCAAGTGTAATATATTTCATTGTCATCTCTTAAAGGGATAGTTCACTTTGAAATTAATTTTTGGTATGTTTTAGCTTACCTCAAGGGGATCCAAGATGTAGGTGTCCTTGGTTGCGCAGTAGTTTCAATTTTGATATTTTTAGGTCAAACCGTTCTTGTCTGTCAGTCATATAATGCAGGTCTATGGTCACCACCTCAAAGAGCATGCACAGAGAAGTCCAAATTAAACATGATTTAATGACTACTAAATGTACACATTGATGGCCCAAGTCACGAAACGAGCGGTTTGTGTGAGAAAACAAACAGTATTTATATAGTTTTTACCTCTTGAAACCACAGCTACGTCCAAGTGATCCGAGAGCACGGGTGCTTCAGTTGGTACATCACTCAATATTTACACAGAGATTTCAGAAGTGTTACCTTTCACTGTGAAGATCTAAACATATTTAGATATACAGGAAATCACAATGGAAGACGATTTCAATATATCAACAGACAACGCTGAATTTTTTTCGTAATCACGCGAGAGATCACTTTCGGCGCTTTCCGGCGCTTGCGCAGACCGAAGCGCCCGTGCCTTCAGATCTCTTGGACTTTGGCTGTGGTTAACTAAAACATACCAAAAATTTATTTCAAAGTGAACTATCACTTTAAGTTCTAAGAAAAATAATATTGAAAGATTCCTTATAGAATACGACATAGACATTGAGACTCATCCCACCCAGTATTCAACCAAGTGGATGATACATATGTGTCTGATTCTTCACGAACTGAACTCTGAATCCGCTTCACTCTTCTCCCATAGGAGATTCTATGCTGCACAGCCTGGTGGTCGCAACAGGATGCAGTTCAGTTGGAAAAGTCCAGGATTCAGAAGTTTTTCGGGTAACGGGCACAGACTTCGTCTCTCTGAAGAATGACCCCTCAGATGAGGACCGGATCGCTGATGTCAGGAAAATCTTAAACTCTGGGAACTTCTATTTTGCCTGGTCCTCCACTGGAGTAAGTCTGGACCTCAGCTTGAATGCCCACCGCAGGATCAGAGAAGACATATCTGACAATCGTTTTTTCTGGTGGGTCTTTTTCAGATTGAACCCTTAAAGGTCCTTTTGATTTAGTTGTGAAATATTTTTTTTTTCCATCTAATATAAATATATATTTTTCCAAACATTTATTTATAGTGTTTCATGTGTGCAAAATATATCCAGTTATTTGGACTGTTGAACTCAATCAGTAGACAATAAAAAAAAAGTAATCTTCACAGGAATCAGTCCCTCCATCTTCATCTCAAGCATTATGGGGTGAACTGTGATGACTGGCTGCTGAGGTTGATGTGTGGCGGTGTGGAGATCCGCACCATCTACGCTGGGCACAAACAGGCCAAAGCGTGCGTGATCTCACGGCTCAGCTCGGAGAGAGCAGGCACACGTTTCAATGTCCGAGGCACAAATGACGACGGCCAGGTGGCCAACTTTGTGGAGACAGAGCAGGTATGCCAACAATATGAGTTACCTGTGAATGACCATTGGACACACTTCCTTAACCCTCTGGCGGTCTTTGGTTATTTTAGCCCCGCCCCAAAAAAATTTACATTTTAGAATACTTTTTTTTTTTACTTAATCAGAATGGTATAACTCCTGGTCACTTTTGTGGCACTAGATATATAAACAAAAACACAAACAAAAATAGTCTCACTTGATCTTTGTGGTCAGAAATGACCACCATAAATAAATGAGAAATTTTTTCTTTTCTTTTTTTTCTTTTTCATACATTTCAGCCACAATTAAGTAGTCTTTGATAATGTCCAAATTTACATCCAAGTGCAAAACCTAATAAAAGTATGTAATTATGTCTGAAAATATTCCTATGAACAACTAGTGGACACCCAAGCTTTTATTTATATATATATATATATATATATATATATTAGGGCTGTCAAACGATTAATCACGATTAATCGCATCCAAAATAAAAGTTTGTGTTTACATAATATATGTGGGTGCACTGTGTATAATTATTTTGTATATATATATAAATACACACACATGCATGTATATTTAAGAAAAAAATTATATTTATACATACAATATTTATATTTATATATAATATAAATTATATATAAATCTATATACAGTATATATACATGAAAATATTTCTTAAATATATACAAGCATGTGTGTGTATTTATATATATATATATATATAATAATTATACACACTACACACATATATTATGTAAACACAAACTTTTATTTTGGTTGCGATTAATCGTGATTAATCATTTGACAGCATATCGTTTGACAGTATATATATATATATATATACACACACACACACACACACACACACAGTAGTCAACATTTGAAGTGGATCAAAAAAGTTAATCTAAGTTGTCCTTAGACAAGAACGGGTATTGTTGTAATTCATATATAACTTTGATGAAAGGTGATCCATTTCAAATGTTGACTACTGTATACACCATGGTATTACTTATGATTTTCTTAACCCTTATGTGCTGTTGTGGCTTTTTTCAGCCACTAAGGGGTATTTTTTAGTCTTAATTTGGCCGTAACTTTTTCTTTGTTTCAGCAAATGGAATGATTTTTGGTGACAAATCTTATTTTGACACATATTTTGGGAAGTTTTTTGAAATTTCACCTGGTTATCAACAGTAAAAATTACAAATTTTACCTCTTCCCAACAGGGAAAACCATCAACAATCAAAAATGCATGATTTTATGGTGTCATGGCTTTGCAATCAAAAAATGTGGTTATAATGGAAGTCAATGGGGCAAAAACAGCCACAAACAGTAAATGAGGGAGAAAAAATTAAAATCTGATGCTACACAAAAACTAACAATGCATCAAAACCAATGTTGTTTCTAATCTTTGACATGTCCAAGACTGTGATAAAAGGTAAAAAAAAAAATCCAGTCCACTATCATATTTTATTTTGAAAATAAGTCATTTTGTGTCCCCCCCCCCCCCCCAAATCAGTGACATCATTTATGAATTTGGCAATTAAAGAGTTAAAATCCTGAATTTTTTAAAAAAAATTAGTAGTTTTGATCAGGACTGAGGTCGGTTAATAGATTTATGCAAAAACATTTTTTTATCTGATACATTTTTACAGCAGTTTAAAGTAGTGGCTTTTTTCAGCCACGAACATAACGAAAGGGTAGTGAATTTGAACAATGCACAAGGGTTAAATTCTCCCATGCATGGCACCAGTCTACCTTCCATGCATTGGATTTTAAATTACCTTTGCTTTTTAACTTAAACACCGTATTCATTGAAAATAATATATATATTTTCTAATGTGTTCCCTACAGGTTATTTTCCTTGATGACAAAGTATCCTCCTTCATTCAAATCCGAGGATCAATACCTCTGTTCTGGGAGCAGCCAGGAATTCAGGTACAATAAAGCTTTGAATCAATATGACGCATGCTTTCACAATATTTGCATTGGGCTCGACTGCACTGAGCTTTCAAGAGTGAGCACTGAGTTCCAAGCCCCTGCTGAGTCTTCATAACAAACCTATTTTCTTGTGTTTCCACTTCATCACACCACACCAGTGCTGACCCCCTTTATTCATATTATCAGAAACACTCGTTACAGGGGATTGTGTTGCAGCTGAATCAAAGTCGAGAGCCAAAAGGACTACATGGGAACAAGAAGATGGTAGATTGATGGTTTAGTTCTGTCTGGTGGATGATCTGTTCTTTACTGCAAAGAGTTTGTGCAATGTCAGTCAGTGAAAGTTGCACCTAAACCGAGATTTATTTTGGAAAGGAGCCAGATTCGGGTGAACGTATTGCCTTCTTGCAAAATCAAGTTAAGATGCCAGAAAGCAGGTCTGGAAATGCCTGTGTCTTTCCTCTGACATTGCATAGATGTTATCATCTCTGCTTTTAGTGGGAAGCTGGTGAGGTGACCCTTCTTGAGCTGTTTTTCAAAGCTTTGCACTGAATCTGAATGACAGGTGTTTTGTGTCATTTCAGGCCATGGTGGTGTTGGTTAAAGGGTAACTCTTGGCAAAATCGAACCTAGGCTCTTTTTGTTTAGTCAAACTTCCGTGTAAAGGCATAATTCGAATGGAAACACCACTTTTAAGATTGACTGTATTTTCGTTTTAGGTTAAAATTCCTTTTGAATGGGAGTGTATGGGGCACTTCTATGATGGCATCAAAATCGCTGTTTTTAAAACACTAAATAAAACTGTGCTCGAAGTATCACCAGCGGTTTGTTTGTGTACACTAAAAAGAAAGGTTTTGTGCGGCTCAGTTTATCAGTGTTTCCGGTGGCTGGAATTTTGAATTATTATTTCGATTATTTGAATTTTTTTAGTTAACTGTGTACACAAGCACTGAATTCAATGCTCAGGTTCATGTGTAGAGCCCCTGGTGTTACTTCGAGCACAGTTTTATGTTGTGTCGAGCCTTCTTGGCCTTTTAAACAGTGATTTTGATGCCATCATAGAAGTGCCCCATGCACTCCCATTCAAAAGGCATTTTTACCTAAAACGAAAATACAGTCAGTCTTAAAAGTGGCGTTTCTATTCTAATTATGCTTTTACACGAAAGTTTGACTCGGGTAGATAAACAAAAGGAGCCTAGCTTCAATTTTGCCAAGAGTTACCTTTTAACTGAGTCCATTATCTTCACTGTCTGCAAAATTAAGAGCAAAATAATGGAAGTAGGATCGCCACATGATACTTTTTTCTTTTCTCCCAGAAAGCTCAGGGTAATGTGAGCTCATCTCTGCTGCCATTCTGAATGTATGAAATATTAATGGCAGAGACCTGCAGAGGCTACAAAGAGAATTGGGTGGGACTCTGCACAGACTGACTGAATCTAAAGCATAAATGTCCCACACCAGCTCTAAACCAGGGGTCTTCAACCTATAATAAGGACCTCTTGTTGGAGGTGAAACAGGGACATCTTGTTCCATCTTACATCTTGATGGGGAAATAAACAACTAATTAGCATATTTAAATATAAATGTAAATACATTTAAGTAAAAGTAGTTACTTATAATCAATGTTTTTATTTATTTGATACATTAATAAAGCATTTGCTGTGCTATTAACTAAAAACTTAATTAGAATATAGGTGAAAAAATTAAATATAAATATTAGATGATAAACTTTTCAAAGAAATGTTAAGTTGACGTACTAAATCTACAAAAACTTAACTGAAATAAAATAAAAAAAATAAAAACAAATAGGAAAAATGACTAAAACTTGTAAACTGTAAATCAATATTAAATATTTTAAATAAAAGCTAATTCAAAATATGAATACATACAATGAAAATATATAAATAATGTTAAAATAACACTATTTAATGTAATAGGGACACATATTTAACTTTTTATTTAAGCTTTGCTTGTTTAAGCTTTAAGTTAACTTTTTTAAATAGATTTTAGGTTAACACATTTTTAAAATTTTTTCCTTAAAGATTAGTTTGAGATCAAATAATAATTGACGGACCAACTGCAGCACCATCACAGGTCACCTGTTGAAGACCCCTAGTTGCAAATTTTGGAATAATTTGAATAAAAATAAATGACACAAAAGGCATACAATTTAAACAATGAAAGGTGAGTATTTCAGTCACCCTAGTTAGAAGACACCAAGAACCAGTCAAATAGCTGGAAGAGGAACCAGTTGTATTCAATGTTGTAACCTTATATGAGAATGCAGGAAATGAGAAGCCAGTCATCATAGTCTACTGATGGAATAGTCCTCTGTATTGCTTACCTATTATGGTTGTAGGTGTGAACGTAATGCATTACACAGAAATATGTGAGCAGTTGGTCAGATGTCCTTTAGATGGGAAACCATTATTAGAAAGGTGCTTCCTGCTACTAGTAATACGTGAAACTAGCCAATATTAGAAGCTCAAACTTCTCTCTAGAGTTCGATTCATGACTGTCTAGGCAGGTTGTAAAATTCATGCGTTTCCTGGTATGATCGGTATCTCTGAAGTCATAACTGATGGCTCAACTGTGTTCTGCAGCAAATGTTTTTCATATCTTCAAATGCATCTCTACTCAGCAGGCGGGACAGGCCTGTGTTGTCTTTCTCGCTGTCTCTCTCATCTTCCTTTCGTTTGACACCTTAATTTCCTCTTGCACCAAATATGAAATCGTTCACTTCTTCCTTTTTTGTGTTTTCTTTCTTTTGCACAAAGGTGGGATCCCACCGTGTTAAGCTGTCCCGAGGTTTTGAAGCAAACGCGCCTGCTTTTGAGAGGTAATTATGATTTCGCTGCTTTCTGGTGCTGTGTGCGCCAGTGTCCAGCTGTTCTGGCCAAAGCCCAAACATTAGTGCGTGATGAAAGCAATCCAGCAGACGTTTGTGAAGTGCGGGCCCTGCTTCAACAATCAGTCCTGTTATTTAACACTGTTTGGATGGGAATGTTCAGTCATGCGTAAGGATTTGTTTTTAACTAGTCGATTTGCAGTTAGGGTCTTCCAAAGGGACCCCAATCAGATGAGTTTCCAACGGCTGGATGAAGTGCTACAGGGGGTCTCAAGGCGCAATTTCAAATATGAACTTTTTTAACAAGACTTATTGCTGTCTCATAAATATAAACGGCTCATGACATCAGCATTGATCGCATGTAATGCTGAATACAAGCATAAGATTTCCAGCTCCTTACTCATCATAATATAAACATCTCAACCCATTCTATAAAGTAAACCCAACTGTAAAATAATACTTTGACCACTACATTTACATTTATTCATTTAGCTGACACTTTTATCCAAAGCGACTTACAATTGCTATATATGTCAGAGGTCGCACGCCTCTGGAGCAACTAGGGGTTAAGTGTCTTGCTCAGGGACACATTGGTGTCTCACAGTGTAAGGCACACCATTAGATTAAGTAACTACTATGTACTTAATTTATAAAATGCACTTAGTGTACATACATGTTTTTATGTTTTACTTGTTGTTAAAATAAATATAGTAATAAAAGTACATAGTGGTTAAAGACACCTAATACAAAATGGGACCAAAATTTTTTAATAATTACATTAAAATAATAGTTTATTATTTGTATTTTTAATACATTTTCAGTGTTTTATAAACAATTAAAATATAAAAAATAAATATATTCAAATTATACTGAAATTAAGCTTAAATAAAATGTGTATTACAAGAAAATTTTAAACTTAAATAAAAAAAATTAGTTAAAGTAAGGAAGTGGAGTACTAAACTGAAATAGAAAATAATCAAAGCTAAATAATAATAAATCAAATTACTCAAATTTAAACCAAATGTATTTTATTTATGTGTATGGTTTCTTGGGTGCAAATGTTTTTCAACTAATTCTATTACAATTTCTCTGTAATATAATATAATGTAATTGTAATTTTTTACGTTCTTATTGGCAATTAATCTATTTATAAATAAATTATATTTAATACAAAAAAACTTATTTATACAATATTTAAGTATTTTCAAAACAGATCATTTGTTATTTATAAAATTGTATTTTTGATCAAATGGATAGTCTAAAAAAGGTCAGCATTTGTGAGCCAGTTTTAAAGCATTTGTTACATTGGGACGGGTTAATAAACGGCATGACCTCGTCAAGGTCACTTAAGATGTCCTCTCTCTTCATCAATACAATCTCTTCCTATGATTTTTTAAAAACAATGAAGGAATAGATTGATTAAACTGATAAAATCTTATTTTGAAAATGTGGGAGGATTTATTCTTATCCAGCCCTGGCTCCTCACGCTGAGCATGATGGGCATTCTTTATTCGTCATGAGTCACTGCTCTGTTCCCTGGAGTGCTGAGTCAGGTCGTGATGAGAAGTAGATGCAGACAACACTGTCGTGAGGCTTTCATTCCTCACCCTCCGTCATGAATGAACTATTGATCTCGTATTGATCTCGTTTCCGCAGCTTCCTTAGTTTTAAAATCACCTTTGATTTTTCTTGAAGCATTGGAGTAGATATACATTTGTTATTTATTCAGCTTCAGTACGATTAACGTGTATGAATGTGTATTATTAACCCTGTGTGATGTTTCCTGTCCAGACACTTCAGCGCTCTGAGGAGGCTCTATGGCAAACAGGTGATCATCAACCTGCTGGGTATGAAGGAGGGCGAACACATGCTCAGTAAAGCATTCCAGGTGATTTTTATTTATTTATTTTCGAAATGCGCCGATTCTGACCTGCCGATACCGATTTTAGCCCATTGCGATCTCATTTTTTCTAACCACTTCACAGAAAACACAAATATTCATTTTATGTCTTTTTTTTAGTAGAACATTTTACATTTTGCTTACATTTCTGCTTTCTTTACTGTGTAAACACTCTTTGTCTTCACCCACAGAGTCACCTGAACGCTTCGGAGCATGCAAAGGCTGTGAAAATGTTGAACTTTGACTATCATCAGATGGTTAAAGGTGGGAAGACTGACAAGCTCAACACTAACCTGAAACCTCAGATCAGCAAGTTTCTGGAGGAATGTGGTTTCTTCTACTACTCAGGGGAGGCCGGCATTCAGAGGTGGGGTTATAATATAAACCGTCCCAACAGTGCCAACACTGCTGGTTCTAGAAGAATAGCATAGAATAACAAAACATTTTCTTCATCGGGTTGTTTATTTAATTTGTTGTTGTGTTTACGACTTGAAATAACTAGTGCATGATATATATTTTAGTTTTTTTAGCCACTGGGGTCTTTAAACCTGAAATAAAGTGACATTTTTATCTATGCATGCACAATATAATTTAAAGTAATTTTATTACAGTTTCTTTGTAATATGGTATAATAAATACAATACAGGGTTTCACAAACTGCCTCTTGAGGAAACTACAGGGGGTTTTGTGAGTTGATGTAATACTAATAATTAATGAAAAGATTATAGGTAGTGTATGGGATTTGTAAAACGGTCGGCAGATTTTTAAAATACACAACTCAAAAGTTCCTACCTTCATTCCTCCAACTCTGGCCCTGACTCCACCCATGCACAGAACATGGACACGCAATCATGCATCTGAAAAACTTTCTCTCTCTCTTCCACAGACGATTAAATTGCTTGATTTTCATTTCAGTGCTTCTAACTCAGTGGCTGTAAGTGGGTTAGGAATAGGATTTAAAGTGATTTTTTTCAACAAAATAAAAATGTTTAAAAAGAATTACATGCCCCATAACATACAAACTTTTGTTTTACAATTTTTTTTACAAAAAAATTATGTAAACCAACAAAATCAAAGTAAAACACTTAATGAAAAAAAAAATTACAAAAAAATAAATAAATATATATATATATATATATATATATATTTTTTTTTTTTTTTTTCAAATATATTTTATTTAATTATCTGCTTGTTAAATTATTGAAATATTAACTTAAAATCTCAGAGAGAACTTCAAGTAAATATTTTGTCAACATTTTGGCTGGCAAAAAAAATGTGAATATAATGCAATTTATGATTCTGAAAATGTATATTAATAAAATTTAAATGCCGAAATAATTTATTTACACAATATTCAAGTAACTAATCAGACACTCTCGAGATTCAGGGTCTACAAAGTAATTGGCTACGGTGATAACCAAAAATAGCTGAATAAATTGTCTACCACAATTGTGTTCACCACAGATGTCAAACTGGAACTATTCGTTCCAATTGTCTGGACTGCTTGGACCGAACAAACAGTGTCCAGGCCTTCATTGCACTTGAGGTATATTTGTAACAGTTACAGTTGTTTTTACATTTTGCGTGTCTTCCATTTATTATATTACATAATATATCTCTTTTTTTTCAGATGCTTCCAAAACAGTTGGAGGACATGGGTCTGACGGAGAAGCCTCAGCTGGTGGCTCGCTTTCAGGAGGTCTTCCGCTCTATGTGGTCCACTAATGGAGACTCCGTCAGCAAAATCTACGCAGGCACTGGCGCTCTGGATGGCAAGGCTAAGGTTTGTTTAAAGCACATGCAAAGAATGCAGCACAAAAGGCAACGGTTGAGAATTGACGTTTCTGTGCTATCTTCGCCCCTTAAAGTCCCCATGTAGTTAATATTTGTATCCCTTAAAACTCATCTTTAATTACCAACATGATATATTTAAATATTTTTACCTTTTTTTTTTAGTCATGCCTTAAAATAGCGTGAATGTAACTATACACCGTTGCCTCGTTTAGTATACGCAGTTCAATGAATATGCAAAGTAGCCCTGCCTCCACTCACTCACACCAGCTCAGAGATCCACTCATTGACGATCACACGTTGACTTGATTGGTTACAAAGTAGTTTGTGACCATTTTAAACCATTTTGTCTTTGGTTCACTGCAGTTTTTAGGAGAAAATACTCACCAATGGTGTGTTGACTTATGAAATTGCACATGGTTTGTAATTAAAACACAATAGACAGACATATAAACATTAAAAGCTTGATTTTCACCTTTTCTCTTCAAGTTTTGTCTAAGTTAAGGTTGTCTTAACTCATGTGTCTGATGTTTTTCTTGCTTTCCTATGGCTGTTCCTCTTCCTGTTCGGTAAGTTAACTGTACCCAGTGTCCATTTGAGTTGTGATGCTGTATTTATTTTGTCTGCTCTGTTTTGTTTTGTGTCGGTTCTGTTGTGTTAATAGAGAGAGATTATTGAAGCTGGCAGTGCTGTCAGCTTTAATTAGGCCTCTTTCCAGACCATAACCATAAAAGCCTGTGAACCTCGCCCATGCAGCTAGGCCTCAAACCTCAGGCTTTATCTAGCTAATCACAGAAAAGAAATGTATATAACAGGGCTGCAGTCTAACATTTGAGAGCAGTAGCACCGTAGCCAGCCACTAAGTTCTACAGTTGATGGCACCAGCTTTTAATTTGGTAGCGCTGTGGCGTGGGGGGATTTTTCATCATTAAGATAATTTAATCATAAAATTACTATTATTTTGCATTAATAAGTGCAGTTACTAATAATATTGCATCCTTATTTCTTGGAAATGCACATTTGACAGTAAAGCGCTGAGCTTGAGTTGAGATGCTGATCAAATTGTAATATTTTTTCTATTTTTGGTCATCACATTAAAAATAACATTTAGATTGTATAACATGTAGAGCTTTGCTTGAAAAAGTGTGAAGCACATTAAAAATCCTTGAACTTCACTCTCAAAAGGTTAAGAAAGGCAAAAGGCTTCACATTTGACTGTTTCTGCCACAATACCATGGTTACAGTTAGTGTTGGTGGTACATTAAATCCATGGTGAATGTTGGTGATTTGTGGACTCAATAGCCTTCTTTAACTTGTTCGTTCATGGCTCAATGTTTCTCCTGGTTTCCATGTCAGTGCTGTTTGATCTGATATGGTTTATAACAAAGCACCGAATTTGAATGCTTCCCATTAATAGATCTTTCTACGATGCTATTAATGCTGTGACGACTTCTCACTGGATCTCCCTGCGCTAAAAAAAAACTTGATAGAGATCGGCCCGCAAGTAAACCTTGTGCTGCGCTGTCTAATATTGCTCCGAGCTTCGATCGAGCTTCGAGTTTCTTTCCTGTTTCATTTTGTTTGCCATTTGATGTTTTTTCATATGGAACAGAAATGGTAGCTCTTACCAGTTCAACCTCTAACCAAATTTAGTCGCACCAGCAGGAAAAAAGGTTGCAAAATCCGACCTTTGAGCTGCAATCTGGATCCCTGTTTAAGAATTGATCTGATGTTCATTTAAATAAATTGTTTTGTTTTGTTTTCCAGCCCTTAACTGTTTTATATTAACTATTTTGTTTCTTTGTTTTTTTTCCCTTTAGGGTGGAAAGCTAAAAGACGGCGCTCGCTCTGTCACCCGAACCATTCAGAACAACTTCTTTGACAGTTCTAAACAGGAAGCCATTGACATCCTGAGACTGGGCAGCACCCTCAACAGTGACCTGGCAGATAAAGCACGAGCCCTCCTCACAACCAGCAGCCTTTATGGTACGATTTACAATGCCACACTCTAGAGTCAGAAATAAACCAGGACTCTGCCCCGAAAGTAAGAAAAAAACCCCACATTTTTGGAATATGGGGATAAAAAATACCCATTTAGTGAACATAAGTACATAATGAATATAGTATTATTATATAATTAATTATATAGATATATTCAATATTAAAAATACCTGGTAAATGCTTCTTAGACTTTACTGTTTCAGATACAGTTGGTTACGTTCAAACATGCTCTGGACTGTTTTTTGTGTGTTTGTGGCCATGGTTTATGAGATCCGTCCGCTGTAGTGGACTGATTTCATTGTGTGAATGTGGGTTTGAATGAGTTTTCTCATGCTAGCGTGCTAATCTCCGGCTCCCGTCTGCTTTGGGTGTGAGATTAGCTCTGAACAAGAGGACTAATGCTGTTATCTGTCTAACGGCTAACTGTTAACCTCTCTTTTCCCCCTCTCCCTTTCTTTTTCTTTTTCTCCTTAATGCTTACGGTTTAAGTCTCTGAGCCCATTTTACAGTCAGGTACAGTATACACAGACCAGCCATAAATCCATAACTGTTTATGTTTCCATGTGTCATAAACTCTGTGTTTATTTTGGCGCCTCTGACATTGCACTGCGTGTTTTTATCTTTTTATCATCATTTTAATTGTCTGTGTAGTCTTATTTTAAATACGACATCATTTTGTCCAACTTTCAAGGACAGAATTGAATCTGTCTCATCATGGTTTGGTCAATGTCTGGCCATTAGTTCCATGTCTAAGATATTATTTCATATTATTTCTAACTGTAGTACTCATTACTCATTTTAATTTGTCTCCCTTACTGTTTTTAGCGTCTCCCAGAGTCCTTCTGGGCATGTGTCAGAACTACTACAAGTACACACGACCCAAGAAGATCAGAGTGTGTGTGGGTACATGGAACGTAAACGGGGGCAAGCAATTCCGCAGCATTGCGTTTCGTAACCACACACTTAATGATTGGTTGTTGGATGCTCCTAAGAAGGCCGGACATCCAGAATTCCAGGGTATGTGTTGATGCAAAGTCAATGCAAATTATACTTCAAAGTGAAATGTGTATTTAGGTTGCAGTGTATTTAGAGGGGTCCTAAATACCATAATAGGTCCTCTTTAAAATCTGTCAGTTAAATGACTAATGAAAATAATTTAGTGACCTGTTACTGCTTTGTCATGCAGATAACAAATCCAACCCCGTGGACATCTTTGCTATCGGCTTTGAGGAAATGGTGGAGCTGAATGCTGGCAATATTGTCAGCGCAAGGTAAGAACTAACCCGATGTTAGAGATTTAAAAGCTCTTGGTCTGTACTTGCAAGATAAGCGGAAACAACATTTCCTGTGGTCGGTGGTCGGAATGTGCTGCAAAATAATAGTTTCTTTCAATCGACATTAAATATTTCTTTGTGAAATCGTCGTGCTCTCATTCCTTTGAGAACTGTTTAACTTTCCTTTCTTCCCTGGCAGCACCACTAATCAGAAGCTGTGGGCTGCAGAACTGCAGAAGAACCTCTCACGAGATCAAAAATACGTGCTGCTGGCCTCAGAGCAGCTGGTGGGTGTGTGTCTGTTCGTCTTCATACGCCCTCAGCATGCACCATTCATCAGGTATGTTTAATAGCTTGTAAATTAGTTTGATCATTTCAAGTATTTAAGAGGATTTAAATGACTTCTGTTCTATAATAGGGACGTTGCTGTCGATACAGTGAAGACTGGCATGGGCGGGGCCACCGGTAATAAAGGAGGAGTGGCTATTCGCATGCTCTTCCACACAACTAGCATCTGCTTCGTGTGCTCACATTTTGCCGCTGGCCAGTCACAGGTCAAAGAGAGAAACGACGACTACAATGAAATTGCACGCAAACTGACCTTTCCTATGGTAATCATTTGTGATGTAAAAATGCATGTACTTCTGCTCAGGTTATGATCACCTTCTTCTTTTTTTAATTATAATGGTATTAGTAGTAGGGCTGTCAGAATTAACACATTAACGCATGATATTTTTTTTTCAATTTAACACGTTAAAAATATTTAATTCATCTGTTTTTTTCATAATCCTTTGGCTAGCATTATATTTTGTGATCACGCTCTTATTTATGCAAATGCTTTTAAACCGTTCCAGCATGACAAAACAAAGAAGAGAACTAAGTGCGTTACAGTAGGAGATTCACACACAATGCACATGCTCAGAAAGCTGCCTCAGACTGTAGCAGCTGTTCGCTTTCATGCTTGAAAAAACAACACAAACTTATGTCAAATGGCCGTTTTGTTGAGTATCCTCGTAAGCACAGTCTTAAATTAGATGAAATAAGTATTAAATGAACATAAAGGGTTGTCAGAAAATGGATGTCAAAAGGATACCATGTGCATGACGCATTATGTTTTAAAGTGACAGTAGCCTAATAAACCTGCTGCTGGATATCATGTTAATCAAAGTACAAAAGAATAATAGAAAATCCCTCACTACTTTCAACTGAATAACTTTTGTAGCTTTAATAAAAATGTATATACATTTATTTTATAAATTATGTAGTGAAGATTGTGAAGTGTTTGATAACTATTTAATTTCTGGATGTTTCCTACCTGTTAGTTCACATATTTAAAATTTACTGTCTTTATGGTGTTTCTACATTTATTTGGAGATTAAATGTGAAATTATTACAATATAAAAATATATTAAAAACTTTAAATGTTAGGTGCGATTAATCGTAATTAATTACAGAAATAATATAAATAGTTTGTTCATTTTTTGATCGACAATATTAATTAGCTGTTGTAGTATTAATATTTAAGTGCATTAGAATGAACTATTAAAAAACAATTATAATATTATTTAATATACAGTAATATTGCTGCTATTAGTAATGTTAGATGCATAATAATAAATATTAATATAAATATATGTGCATTATTTGTATGTATTTTTTAATATAAATACAAAGAAATATGAAATGTTTATCATTAATAAATTGTAATATAGTATTTTTTTTAAATTTATATTATGTTTTAGGGTCGTCTCCTTTACTCCCATGATTATGTATTCTGGTGTGGAGATTTCAACTACCGGATAAATATTCCTAATGAAGAGGTGAAGGAGCTGATCAGACAGCAGAATTGGGATTCACTGATTGCTGGAGATCAACTGGTGGAGCAGAAGAATGCTGGACAGGTATTTTAGTGTGGGGGCACAACTATATCAGCAGAGCAAATCATTTTTCACTCTTCTGGACCTTTTTTTTTATACTTTATTCACATTCCAGGTTTTCAAAGGCTTTATTGAAGGGAAGCTGGATTTTGCCCCCACTTACAAATATGACCTGTTTTCGGAGGACTACGACACCAGTGAGAAGTGCCGCACACCGGCCTGGACTGACCGTGTGCTGTGGAAGAGAAGAAAGTGGAACTTTGATAAAACCGGTGAGAATTTAATTAAGAATATATCCTTAACCAACAACCAAATTTTAAATGCAGAATAAAACAGCTTACTTCCCTCCAAGTTTACATTTTCACTAGATCTGCCTGCCTGTGTGTGTGTTACAGCCGAAGAATTGGAGTTGAATGTAGTAGGAGCTCCAGTGAGTGAGGAAGATCAGTACCCATGGAGCCCTGGAGAGCTCAAGTACTATGGTAGAGCAGAGCTCAAAACCTCTGATCACAGGTGAGCGAGACTAACTTTCAGGATTTACACTGACAGCATTCTTAGTGCCATCCAGTTGGCCTCAGAGGTACAGCAGGAGGCTGTCCATTAAGTAATTGTTAAAATATAAAAAGTATGTTTTTGTTCTTGTTACCAAAATGATCAGGATTGGACCGTTAAATCGCATTGTGGACCGCATAAGCTTTTGTGTAAGGGAGATCGCAGTTCTATTGCCATTAACATTAGTCTCTCAAAAGGCCTGTGGTGGCCATCATAGACATGGACGTACTTGAGGTGGACCCAGAGGCCAGACATCAGGTGTATAAGGACGTGATCGCCCTACAGGGTCCACCTGATGGAACCATCCTCGTCGCTCTCTGCTCTTCCGGTCCTGATGACTACTTTGATGATGCTTTGATCGACGACCTGTTAGACAAGTTTGCTCAGTTTGGCGAGGTTATTCTTATCAGGTAAGAATTGTTTGCATGTATAATTTAATTATTATTAATATTTGTTTGTTATTTAACTTTATTTATACACTAGCATTTTTTTCTTTCTTTTTTGTAAAGGACAAGTATTCATTAATTTGATGAAAGTGACAGTTAAGACATGTAATGTCACAAAAGATTTTTATTTCAAATATATTCTGTTCTTTTGAAAATTCTGTTCATCCCCAAAAATATTAAAGGGATAGTTCACCCAAAAATAAAAATTCTGTCATCATTTAATCACCCTCAAGTACAGTATGATTTTCTTACTTCTGTTGGCTACCGGCATCGACCAGACAGTTGACTTCCTTAGTATTTATAGTATACTATACTATATACTATAGTATTGACTTCCTTACTGGTAGCCATTGACTTCCTTAGTATTTATCATAGATTTTCTAAGATGGAATTCAATGGGGTCCAAAATATAATGGGGTATAAAATATATAGAATTTATAGAGACAGTTATTTAAAAGTCTGGCAATATTTAAGTATTTTTCTATTTTTACTATTTTTGTTTAAATAAATGCCACCTTGGTGAGCATAAAAGACATAAATAATTCTTACCGACCCCAAACTTTAGAGCATTTTTTTTTTCCTGAACAGGTTTGTTGAAGAGAAAATGTGGGTGACGTTTTTGGAGGGATACTCTGCACTGGCAGCTCTGTCATTGAGTGCCTCTACTGTAAGTGACTCAACTGTACAATAAGTTTCATTATAAAAATTAAAAAAAGAACATTTAAGTGCAGAAATACATTTTACTGTATCATAATAATGACAGGTCATTATGTATATCCCACCACCCTATGCAGGTGAATGGAAAGACCATAGACATCCGTCTGAGGAGTCCTGGTTGGATAAAGAGTCTAGAGGAAGAAATGAGTGTGGAGAGAATCTGCGGCAGCATCCCAATGTCCACCAGCTCCACTCTGCTGGCAGAAAACTCTGACATTGGAGAAGAGTATGAAATGGAAGGTATGGGTCTGTTTGGGTTGCATGGTTCCAAAATGCAACATGAACTAATGCAAACACGGGACAGTGTGGAGTTCAACTTTTACTGCTGTGTTGACAGGTGATGTGGACGAGGAGGTTGAGGATATCTTGCCCCAGCACCTGCAGCCTAGAGCGAGCTTGGATCTGGGCTCGTCCCCAAACCCATCCCCACGCAGCAGCCCCTGCCCCTCTCCTACCCATGGAGAGCCTGCGCCCCCCATCCGGCCCAGCAGAGCCCCCCCGCGCACAGCTGGACCACCACAGGGTAATGCTAATATTTGATTCTACTCAACGTTGACCAACCCAAATTTATTTATATCAGGGTTTGTTTTTGTTTTTTGTTTTTTTTTTGGTTTGTCCTTTCCTACGTTTTACTACATTTAATTTTTACACCACAGTTTGGAATTTTGGGGTCAGTAAGATTTTTATTTTTCAAATAAATTAATACTTTTATTCACTATGGATGCAATAAATTGATCAAAATTGACTAAATATTTCTGAACGGTCAATGTGACACTAAAACTTTTAATGATGAATTGAAGGGATACTCCACTTTTTTTTTGGAAATAGGCTCCCTATTTCCCAAAAAAGTGGAGTATCACTTTAATGATGCTTAACATTCAGATTTGGCATCACAGCATTAAACAATGTATTTTAGATAAAATAAATGCAGTCTTAGTGAGCATAAGTGGTGAGCATTCCAGAAGACCAAATATTCCAGTACGTTAATTTTCCTTTGTTTTTACAATGCGAAAAGGAGGATTAAGCCCAGCATCCATTAGAAGGGAACTGGCAGGTAAAGAGTGCTGTTTTGATGTGCTTCAATGGTTCCTGAGCTTATAGAGTGTGTGTATGTGTGTCAAGGCTTCGATGTGGTTTGCAGTGCTGTGGGCTGAGCTGAATCTCTCAGGCTGTTGTTTTGATGCTTTTGATGATGAGATGTTTTTGTTTTTCTTTGCTCAGGTTCTCCGGTTGATGGTCAGCCAGCTGGAGCTCCTTCATCACAGGGGCTAGAGCCAAAACGCGCCCCTCCTCCACGCCCCAATGCCCCACCAGCCCGACCTGCACCTCCACAGCGCCCACCGCCACCCTCAGGTACAGCTATGAAGTCTTTGTAAATTTTTACACAGGCATGATAATTTTCTGATTTGTTCTCACCAGAAGTTAAAACCCAAATGACACAAGTTTTTCCAGGGATTGAAACACCCAAACAAATGTGTTCAGTACATAATTTTTTTTCACTTTTTTTTTTTCATTGACATTTTACAACGGTTCTAAAGGAGGTTCTACTACACCTGTTAGAAAAGATTCAGCAGGTAAAGCTGTATATAATGTTGTGATTTGGTTGGTTAGTTGGCCTAGATATTAAAGTGTGGTTAACTTTTTTAAATTTAATGCACTATGATGCGGTTCTGTGTTCTGTTTGGTAGTGTTTCATATGCTTTTCTTGAGCCAAAATTGTAATTTTGTCTTTTTGTTGTTTGTGAAGATCAAGTTTGCACTGTAAATGTTTTTGCAACTGTATTTTTGTTCATGATGTTTTTGGAAACAATTTGAATTTTCCTTCAAAGGCTTTGCTGAGCCTCTCAATCTAGAGTTTGATCTGACTGATTATGAAGGTAATTTCTGAAAGAAATTTAGATTTTAGAAGATTCTTGCAGTGTTCGTCCTTGTGTATGATGACCTCCTGGTCAGTTGAGACCTCCTGCACTTGCTAACAGAAATAAACTATATAATTTGTGTGTTCAAGTCAACCATCTTGCAGTGCATGAAGTCTCAGTTGTTCCAATGATTTTGATTTAGTTTGTGAGTGTGAAGTGCTGGGTTGAATTAGGTGAATTAGCTTATGTAATTGAATAGAGAAAAAAAGAAAGAAAGGATCTTTCCATCAGGTTTGGAGTCAGTTTGGTCAAATGTATTTTCTCCTTAGCTGAAGGTTATAATGTGCTACAAAACTAATTTTGAATAATTACAAACTTTTTAATAACTTTTCCCCTCATGCTGACAAAAGGACAAAAAAGCCCAGCATTAGCACGTGCAGATGCAGCTGGTGAGTTCTTGTCTCACTCATCTGTGACAGAAACTTTGCCATGCCATGATTTTGCAAGTCTCAGGCTAGTTTTAACAAAATAGTGCTAAAAAAAAAGTTAGTTGACGTTCTTGACAGGAGCGGCTTTCTTTTAAAGGTCCCATGACATGGGGTTATTTTATTATTTTATAATGTTTTCTGGGATGCCCTTACAATGTTAGTATGTTTTTAGATCAAAAATAGTCATAATTTAGAAATAAAAGGCATTTTTCCTAGCCTGATTTTAGCCTCTGATTTGAATGGTCTGTTTGAAGGGTGTGGTTACCTTTCCTCCGTATGACGTCATACAGGGGAGATTCAAGATCAACCCGTCTGAGGTTTCATTTTCTCAAAGGCAGAGAAAGATAGCCAAAGCTCGGTTTACACCGATTGAAATTTCTAGCCACTGGTGGACCATATACAGGCTAGGGGAACTCATATTAATGTTAAAAAACCAGGGGATGTCAGGGGACCTTTAAAGCATCTGTTTAAGTTTAATCTTCCATCATCGTTTTTTTAGTATAGACTAATTGAGTGGCATTTGAATTTCAAAATATAGGTTTTCTGATATTTTCACAAACATATTTTCTATAACTATTACTGAATGTTTGATTATGGCATTGGCTGTTTTTCAGGTCGAGGTCAAGCAACTGGATCTGCCCCTGGAGGCGCCCCAAGGCCGGTGGGTGGGCTAATTGACATGAATATTATTTAAAAAAAATAAGATGTGTATTATGTAAAATATTATGATTTTGCTTTAGATTCCACCTCGAGCAGGAGTTATCAGTGTCCATCCTCAGGCTAGACCTCCTCCTCCTGCTCATCCCGGAGCCCCCAGACCCATAGCAGAGGTGCATCCTGGGGCACCTCGACCTTCACCTGATAATCACCCCGGAGCACCAAGACCCACTGCTGAACCCCAAAGCAAGCCATCCGAGCTGCCTCTGGGTTTGTTAAACTCTTCTAATTACCTATTAATTTTCCTTTTGTATTATAATTTTTGTATATACATTTCTTCTTGAAGTGCAGCCCCTGCTTTCTTATGCTTTCTTGAATATTACCTTTCATGCAGTGTGTAATATAGCTGTTTGTGTATGTAAAACGTCTGCAAAGTATTAAAGATTAAAGTGCACGACATATAAAGTTATTGTCTCCTAGAAGAAAGAACCGATTCTGAATTGCGTAACGAGTCGTCAGCAATTCCAGTCTCACTTCCTCTACTTTCCTCTACTGGAGATGAAATTTAGATTTGATAATAGGCGTTTCGTTTCTGACACGCACTGTAAGCTGTAGAACAATCACAACCGACTGAGCCATCTGACCAATAAGAGCAGAGTAGGCTTGCAGAAAGTAGCGGTTTAGACTGAGAACCGTTTCCAGACTCTTTGAGAAATGTTTAAAACTCAATAGTTTAATGAGATTTTATGCAAAATGTATATATATGTAATGTATGTATGTGTATGTTTTAAAAGTTGAACCAATCTTTAACCATCTACTTTGTGTGTCTGTCTTTCAGGTCCACCTCCCACACTGCCAGGTCCCATGAGACCTCAGATGATATCACCCATGCAGCCTCAGTCTATGTCACCAGTGCAGCCTCCTGTGCAAGCCCAGCTCCCTCCACCAATGCAGCCCACTTTTCCTGCCCCTCTGATGCCTCAGCCGGCCCCCCAAGCACCTGCTGGAGCCGCTGCCGCCCCACAGCCTGGACTGGCATCTCCCAAGCCTCCGCCCCGGAGCCGGTCCGCACACGCACTGCCACCTGAGTCTGCTCCTCCTCCTCCTACAACCCAGGTTAGTCCTCTTTCTCTGCTCACTTTTGCGTGGATGTCAAGATCATAAACCTTATATTTAATCGTGATAAAGATCAACACTATCAAAGATGCAAGGACCCGCAAGATTCAAAAATTATTTTTTTTTATTTATTAACGCAATGTTTCGACCAATCAGGTCTTCTTCAGGCACATTGGTGATCAGTCGGAACTTTGCGATGTTTATTTATAGATAAATGTATGGAGCTGTAACTTCAGTGTGCGGATGTAGTTTTTTTGCTTTCTAAGGACCCACAAGATCCCATCCTGGGGTTAAGAAGGCCTCTTCCAGATAATCCAAGGCCTTCCCTCTTCCTCTTTCTTTTTTACTTTTCTAGTTATAACAACTTTTTTCAGGTGGTTCTCTTAGTCATGTTTCGCTCTTCTTGATGCATGTGTCTTTCTCTTTCACCAGCAGGAGCAATCCTCAGGTTGACAGGTACTGGATTAAGTAATTTCTAGTATTTACGTTGTCTTCATGGCACCATAGCCTGTAGTCACGATGTATGGGGTGCTCATACATATAGGATCCTCCATGTTATAGTTGGTTTTTCCCTTTTCCATCTTTAATTTAACCTTTTTTATTTTGGATATCAGAAGAAAAACTTAACTTGAACCCCTTGATAATATTGTATATACAAAAAAAATGACCTGGTTATGAGGTTTATCAAGTTTTTCCAACAGGGGGGTTCAAGGAAAGTGTCATCCAGTATTTGTTGTGGGTATTGTTTGTTTTTAATCTGTGATGTATGTTATAATGGTTTTCAATGTTTCTTGGACAAGGATAAGCACTTCTAATAGCTATAGTAGACTTGCACACTAATTATATTTGTCTTTTTTGATGTTTTATAATGCTGTTTTTTGTTTTATAATGATGGGTTAATAAAACAGTAGCCTATTATTTTTCAGTTTTTGATTTATGTTGATGTATGTCATAGCACCATTTATGTTTCAACCAACAAGTCATCTTGATTTTTATCAATATTTGTAACGAACACATTGTTTAAAATGAAAAGTCAACATGAAACAACATGGGTTTTCAACTCTTTTTACATCTGTAATAATGAAGCAGGATAGTTAAAGTAGAAACACCAGGGTAGTTCCCAGAAAAGTAAATGTTCCCCTTGGGTCATGTTTGTTCCTGGTAGCATTTTCACCGCCAATAGGAACTCTGAAGTAATGTATACCACTCTTGTTGCTGTGACTTTTATTTTGACTGCGCTGAGAACGGCAGAGCCTGAGAAGACAACACTCCCATTTTCTGTCTTCATTTCCTTAAGATTTGTTTAACAGTTCCGTATAATACGTTACTAGATAAAACTGTCATACAAAGAAAGTAGACAGTATATGAACAAGTATAAGCCTTTGCTGTGTGGTTGATGCCAAATGTCACTTCTGAGAAGAAGTAGGCTATAATCTTTGTGTACACAACTTGTTTTTTTTTTTAATTGCGGGTGCTGTTGTTTCAGGTGCGTTCGGCCTATCAGCATACACTTAACGTCACAGATAGTTTCTATAGTGCTGGGTTAGACCCTACTTCCTTCAAAATACGTTCCTGGTGTTAAATCCTGGTAGTGCGATCACGCCAAAAAGTGGATACTGCTGCCATTAGTTCTAGGAACTATGAAAAGGTTCAACCAGTGCAAAAGCCCACATTTCAATGAAGTTAGTGTTATGACATTCATAAAACACAAAGATACATTCTTACTGTTCAAACAGCCAAGGTGTGACCATTTAAAAAAAACAATACATTTTCCCCAACATATGTAATTACATTCAAATCTGATTTCATGTTGACTTTAGAACTCCAATATGTTCTAGCTTCTCATCATATCATAAGTTTGATTTATGTTTTTCTTTCCCCAGGCCAAGGACATGAATGGAGTCCAAAGAGAAGCACAATGGAAACTAGACCCCTTCGACATGCTTAACAACCAGTCCCTCTTCCAGAACGCATCATTCTCCGCTTTACTCCCTCGCTCCACATCTTCATCCACCCCCTCCCCTTCTTCTTCTTCCTCTTCTTCCTCTACGTTACCCAGCTCCCTCTCCCTATTCTCGTCTCAGGACACCAGCAACGCTCCATGTCTACTGTCTCCACCCGTCACCTCACGCAGCAAATCCCAGGAGTCCCTCCGTTCATCCCCCAATCCGTTCCTGGCAGACGCCCAACCCAGACCCAACAGCACAAACCCTTTCACCGGCAATCTGCTGTCCTCCCCACACCGACCACTCACACCCGATTTCTACACCCAGCATCAGGCCCAAGCAGCCAAACCTGGCCTGAACAGGGCCATGTCGGCTGTGGTTCACAGTTCCACTCTTCCAACATCTTTCTCCAGACAACAATCCTTCGTTCCTGCTACAGCAGCAGCCCCAACCAAACAGCCCCAAAAGTGGGTCACCTTTGATGACGATTCAGACTTTTTAAGAAACGCTCCATCCGCAGTTGGGACCGGCCCGCCACTTATACCTGCAGCCTCATCCCTTCCCTTCCCACAACCCCAGAGCAGCTTCCCCAGCTCAGGCTTTGACTTCCTTTTACGAAAGGCTCCATCTGGAGTTGGGACCGGCCCGCCACTTATACCCGCAGCCTCATCCCTTCCCTTCCCACAAACCCAGAGCAGCTTCCCCAGCTCAGGCTTTGACATGGACAGCAACTGGGTGTCGCTTCCCACCTCTACATTCCCCACAATCCCCCCTCCGATCCCAACCAGGACTAATACCAGCATCAAAAACGCCCACATCCCTTCCAGAAATGAATTTACAGAGAGATGATACAGCTCAGAACATGTATGTAAAATATGGAGAAAATATTATTGTGTATCTATACGTGTATAAAAGTGCGGTAGTGGAATTGTTGACCTGTTTGTATGAAAGAAAGAAATCTGGCTGTTGCCTTTAACCCAATGCAGATAGGAAACCAAGAAGAATTCATGCAGATTTATCACTTTATGTTTTTTAGATTTAAAATTTAAAATAATGGGCTGAGATACTGTAATTTGCATATTAACTTATTAAAACTTTACAGTTCAATGGCCAGATATTAAACATTTAGCCCGCAGATCATTCAGCATCAAGCTACATATTAATCAGATGTAAAAAAAAAAAATGTACAAATTTTAAATTATATATCTTGTTGCATTTCAATTTCATCGTTTACTCACCTTCACGTCAGAACACAAAAGATGATGTTTTGGGGAACAAAAAATGTGTCCATTCAATGGATCTCAATGGGGTTGTTTTGGACTCCAATGACTTGCATTATACGCACAAAACTATTTTTCAAAAAATGTTCCACGGAAGAAAGCAAGTCAAACAGCATTGTAAAGACGTAAGGTGTGTAAATGATGATAGATCTTTCACTTTTTGGTGAAATATCCCTTTATCCTGTAACTCAAATAAGAAAAACGTATCATCAAACGCACATATTTTAAAATGCCTGGCTGTGTCCGACCTGTTCTACGCCATCATATCCGTTAAATGGGCTTCTCAGTGAGCCAAGATATGTTTTATTGTTTCTCTCATTATGAATGTATCTCTCACCAGTTTCTATGGCCTATGTTCACACAACAGACTCCCTCCCACCCCTTGCATTGCGTAGCACGACCAATGTGCTTAGCTTTTCAAAATATATCTTCTATACATATTCATAGTGATTATATGTCTTCCTAGTGGGGGAAAAAAACATGCAAAGTAGGTCTGAATTGTGTTTATATTTGCAGCATATACATGGCATATCTAAAGTGCACTGAAGAGCTCGGCCCTCTAGGCTTTCAAACACAAACGTTTGAGATGCTACGTTTGTGCGGAGAGGGTCACGGTGGCCCTCTCATTCCTCGACACTGTATATACATGTGCTTTCAGTCTCATCTGATCCAAAGCTCTTGACAGAAATGCTGTATTAAACAAATGTGTAGTGTGTGTGTGTGTTTGGTTTGGTGGGTTCCTCCTTCGGGATGTCGATCATGCTTTATTTTGTGCAATGTGTACTTATTCGCTCAATGATATCTTATTTTTTAATTTCGCTGAACAGGTTGTGGATAAATCTATTTATTGTTGTGTGGGGAAATACTGTGCTGTATTTTGGAGTGTGACGTCTGTTTCTGTGTACTTTAGCTGTTCGTGTGAGTGCGCTTGAGTGTTTGCGTCGTTGTTGAGGGATCTTTGTTATAAATCATTATAGCATTATGTCTTAAAACTGTTTTATAGAAATATATTTGTTATGGTATGAAGAATGGTATAATCTTGAGGGGAAGACAGACTGTTAAATAAACAGAGATTGATTATGAATGCCATAATGTTTAAAGCTACCATCCTATGTTGTTTAATAATGCCTTAGACATTTTGAAGAAGTTCAAATGTGTTTGAGTGTGTTTATTGGATTCTTATTGGATTAATGGTTCAGCCTCAGTTGTTTTTGTTGGTTGTATAGCATTCTGGACTGTGTAATGATGCATTATGGGTGAATGGTCAGCCTTCCGGCATTGGCATTTTATATGTGGAGTTGGTTTCCTCATATTATGCAGATTTTTAAATGTCCTTCAAGGGCAAAGTGAAATGATTCAGTCTTGGTTGAAGTGTAGGTATTTCAGGAAAGCAGTATTTTACTTGTATTTTTGTTCCTTGTTTACATTTTAGGTACAAATTTAACATCTGCACAGTTGTTCAAATGTTCTCCTGGGATGTGTTGAGCAACATATTTTGGCTTTGAGCTTATGGATATATTTTTGAACCGGGAAAGTACTGAAAAGTTTGTCTCCATTTGTGGTTTGGTTGAGGAAGGGGTCAGAAGAAAGCCGGCCAGCTAGATTATGTGTACTGATGCATGAGAAATCCATTCCAAAATGCATTTCTGAGCACTAACTGTGAACATCTCCAGAATACAGAGAAGTAAGAAGTATCAGGTTATGGATACTAAACTATATCTATTTTTCTTTTGATGCCTGATAAATACAATGTAACCACTTAACATTCAAAGGCATTAGAAGTGATTTGTTCAGGTGTTCTGTATGTAATGGAAGCGTTGAACCTGACATTGCCAGCGCAAGTTTAAAAGAAGCGAGATTTTATAGGAATTAACTCCTTTTGTGAAGTTAACGTTCCATTGTAGCTTTTAGCCCAGTAGTGAACAAAAGTCTGTGGTATTAACCTTATATGTATGTATACACAAACCCCAAAACTGCAATTCAGTAACGAGTACTCGATCTGTAATTTAAGTGCATATCAAAAGTGCACATTTATGTATGGAGCAATTGATGTTGTATGTATGCAATAATAAATGTAATTCAACATGAATTGTACTGGTAGGCTATTTATTACTGGATGCATCAGATCTTATGATGACAAAACATTTCAAAATAATTTATATATATATATATATATATATATATATATATATATATATATATATATTATGCAATATTACTGCACAGTTTTTATGAGTATCTGTTTTCTTGTGAAATATTTTGGATATATATAGAGAGAGTTTATTTCATGTTGGTTGTTAGAAATGTGCAAAATCACACAAATCAAGGTTGTAACCTGTACAGAAACCTTTAATAACAGTTGCAACAATTCGAAAATTATAAAAAAAATAATAATAAAAAATCAAACTTAAATTATTGGCGTCTAATATTTTTCTGAGGGATAATCGCCTTTCACTGACCGTTTGTTAAAAGGAGAAAATAGGTCAGTTATTTAATCAATATTATTTAAATACTATTATAGTTTTATTTGTTTTTATCACACAGTCTATAGGAATACCAGACTTGAATTTCACTGCTCGTTGGATGAACTATAATTGGTGTGACAAATAATCTTTGAACTTGCAAATATACGAGTCTTTTATTTTGTAGCAGTACTTCCGGTCAAACGGAGCAGGTTCTGTCAAGGTTGTTATTGCTGCTGTCATCACACCGTTAAGTGCATCGCATCAACACAGCGCTGAATTGAACGGCAGACCAATCTGTCTCATAATAAACAGCCATGATGGGATGTCAAAGAAGACGCACCTCCGTGTCAAGAGCTTGTATGCTTCCCCGTTTACTCTGCCTGATGTGCTTTGCTGTCGTTAGTCTGGCTGAGAACACGGACATGGTAAATGTGGTGACGGAGAGGAAAGCGGAGGAGAGCCACAGGCAGGACAGCGCCAACCTGCTCATATTCATCATGTTACTCACACTCACTATCCTCACGATATGGCTCTTCAAACACCGCCGCTTCAGGTTCCTGCATGAGACGGGCTTGGCTATGATTTATGGTGAGATTTAGTACATGTATTCATATTCAAGTGCACATTCAGGAACCTTGTGTAGGAGGGGACCAGGAATCTTGTGCATGATGAGCTCATTAATGTTCTCAAAGTACTTGTCAATCTATCCAATCAATTATTTTGCAATGCAGCTAAAAAAAATACAATGACAAAAATGACTTTAAATGACAACCATAGTATAATCTTAATAATAAAGAATGTCGTATTTTTGCCAGATTTATATATTTATGCAGTTTTTGTTAAGATTTTGTCTGTTTGTAAAAATCATTGTCTAGTAAATACTTAAAAATCTAAATTGAAATCTTAAATATAAATCTTAATCGATTGTGATTGTTAATAATGAATATTTTTATATAATATAATTGTATATTTTACATATTCATTTATTATATTTTAATAAATGTAATACTTTAAGTCTTTTTAATGTATTTATTGTGTAATAAATACTTTATCTATATTTAAATCTTAAATATAATTTAATTAATTTATATATTTTAGTAAATTTCCTACATTTAAATTAATTTTTAATTGAATTATTTTTTACTTAATACTTAAATCTTAAATGTAATTCTTAATTCATTTATAAAAGTAATAATCTTAAGTCTATTTTAATACAATCATTGTGTAATTCATATTTAAATCTAAATGTAATCTTAAATATAAGACTTAATTACTATATTTGAATAAATGTAATAAATGTAAAGCTTTCCGAATTTTCGCCGTTTTACTTCAATAGCAATAATTGGTAGTATTATAGAAAATATGATTACCATGATAAATAATTGCTTTTTTTATTTCTCTGAATGTGCTTTCATTAACATAATGAGTATTAAAACAATATTTGATGTATATGTTTTTCATCTCCAGGTTTGTTTGTGGGTGTGATTCTGCGCTTTGCGGTCCATTCGCCACAGGACTTCAATGACATCACCTTGAGTTGTGCCGTGAACAGCAGTCCCACCACCATCCTGGTGAACGTGAGTGGCCGATTATACGAGTACAGCCTGAGAGGAGAGGTGCGGGACAGCAAGGGCCACGATGTGCCAAATGCAGAGATGCTCAGGAAGGTACTGCTGTTAAATCCTCTAAAATAACAAATATGTTACCAACAATGTTTAATATTGTTTGTTCCTTCTACTGGATGTGAATGTATAATATTGTATACGGGATTTTGTTTTCACACTTCTAGGTTACATTTGATCCTGAGGTTTTCTTCAACATTTTGCTTCCACCCATCATCTTTCATGCGGGATACAGTCTCAAACGAGTAAGAATATGGTTATCATTAAGAAAAAAATCACAAAATACATAAATAATCAGGGAAAAAAGAAACTTGTTTAATCCGTAATTATGTCTCCTTTTTCAATGACTGATGTGGATTAGCTTGTTTGATTTTTAGTAATCTTTTTTTTTTTATTCATTTTAACTATCAGAGGCATTTTTTCAGAAATTTGGGGTCTATCCTCTCCTACGCCTTTGTAGGCACACTGACATCATGCTTTGTAATAGGGTGAGTGATGATATTTTAAAAAGAAAAGGAAAATGTTTTGAAAAAGGGTAACACTAGTTTAGGGTCCAATTCTCACTATTAACCAGTTGCTTATTAGCATGCATATTACTAGGATATTGGCCATTTATTAATACTTATAAAGCACACATTAACCATTGTTCTGCATCAATACCTAAACTTAACC
The DNA here is from genome assembly GCF_988280905.1 of Pimephales promelas. Lineage (NCBI taxonomy): Eukaryota > Metazoa > Chordata > Actinopteri > Cypriniformes > Leuciscidae > Pimephales > Pimephales promelas. The sequence goes on along the minus strand of NC_142791.1, from coordinate 6,771,348 downwards.
ACTACCTTTCTAACTATTAAGCCGTATAAGCCATAATTAGGAGTTAATTGAGGCAAAAGTTAATAGTTAGAAGTGGACCCTAAACTAAAGTGTGACCGAGAAAAGATAAAATTATATAAATCATTTTGGTATTGTCTAATGTCCCCTGTCCAGGTTGGTGATGTACGGCTGTGTGGTGTTTATGAAAGCCATCGGTCAGCTTGGAGGCGATTTCTTTTTCACTGACTGCCTTTTCTTCGGTGCTATTGTATCTGCTACTGATCCAGGTATTGTTTTTGCTTTGAAATTAGTACACTGAGCTCTTATATTTAATAGACTGTATACAGCTATATTCAAATTCACTTCGAATGATTTCATAACCAAGGTTTTAATTTTTTGCAGTGACTGTTTTGGCCATTTTCAATGAGCTGAAAGTTGACGTGGATCTCTATGCGCTGATGTTCGGCGAGAGCGTCCTCAATGATGCTGTAGCCATCGTCCTGTCGTCGTGAGTGCACACCCTTTTTTGCAAAAATACACACAACACACACAGCAGATTCACGTGAAGTCCTCAGGGCTATTTATTCTCGCGTTCAGATAACCTAAAATACACAGATAGAAATGAGTTACTACAGCAAGGGCTTGACATTAAAGGGATACTCCACTTTTTTTGGAAATAGCCTCATTTTACAACAGTCCCAGAGTTAAACAGTTGGGTTTTACAGTTTTCAAATCCATTCAGCCCATTTTCTGATATCTAGAAGAATATCAGTAACCAGACAGTTTCTGGTTTCATTGACTTCCATAGTATATTTTTTTCCTACTATGGAAGTCAATGAGACCAGAAACTGTTTGGTTTCTGATATTCTTCTAAATTTCACAAAATCACCTGAATGGATTCGAAAATGGTAAAACCCAACTGTTTAACTCTGGGGGAGTTGTAAAATGAACCTATTTCCAAAAAAAGTGGAGTATCCCTTTAACACTCCACAGATGCGGGTGTATTATGCGCATCGTTCAGAGGCTTTGGGTTGGTACGATTTTTTTTAATGTTTTTGAAAGATGTCCGGTATGGTAAAAACAGTAATATTGTGAAATTTAAAATAAGTGTGTCCTCCTATTTTAATATATTCAGAAATGGAATGGCAAATCTGAATTTTTAGCATCATTACTCCAGTCTTCAGTGTGACATGATCCTTTAGAAATCATTCTAATAGGCTAAGTAGCTTAAAAAATGTTTATGAAAAGGGTTGTCTGCCTAATATTTTCATGGAAATCATGTTACATTTTTTCAGGATTGTTTGATAAACAGTACACAATTTTCAAACAAACTGAATTTTTTGTTTTGTAACATTATAAATGTTTACTGTCACTTAATATCAGTTTAATGCTTCTTTGCTAAATAAAAGTATTAATTTCCATGTTTTGAGTTATGTCAAGCACACAGGCTTTTCTATGTATTGTAAACATGTTCAGTCAATCCAGATAGTCTTGTCTTGTTTTGATATGAAAAATGATCTTTCTCTCACCTTCTAACAGATCAATAGTGGCATACCAGCCTGAGGGAGACAATCGGCACACATTTGATGGCAGTGCCCTGCTCAAGTCTCTGGGTGTCTTTCTGGGGTTTTTCAGTGGGTCTTTTGCAATGGGGGCTGCAACAGGAGTCATGACTGCTCTGGTATCTTTATATGGTTTCCCCTCTTTGTTTATTTATTTAACATGTACATAACTACCCAAAATAATCAGTCTAAACCCTTCTAAGGTAGTTGATGTATTAATATGTGCTGTTATTTAGGTCACAAAGTTCACCAGACTGAGAGATTTCCCCTTGCTGGAAACGGCCCTTTTCTTCCTGATGTCCTGGAGTACGTTCCTATTGGCCGAAGCCTGCGGCTTCACAGGTAACTATGGCAACCCTATGATAGAGATATTTGTTTAGCCACATGCTGCATATGACATAATGGAAAAGTGAGTACTGTAGGATTATGGAGACAGGTAACTTCTCTAATATTGCTTTGTTACAGGGATACTTGATTCTAATCAGTCGTGGCCTCAGTGCTCTAATATTTTCTGTTTTGCAATATAATGATCGGCTGACTACATTATCATTTATAAACATCATAACCTGTATTTTGGTTAGTGTGTCCAATTCACACTATTAACTTATAAACTACGACTTTTGCCTCAAACTCCAAATTAGTGCTTATAATATTAATAGTTAGTAAGGTAGTTGTTACGTTTAGGAATTGGGTAGGATTAAGGGATGTAGAATATGGTTAATGCAGAATAAGTCATAAATATAAACATACAAATTATAAGTACTAATAAACAGCCAATATCCTAGTAAAATGCATGTTAATAAGGATAAATAATGCATAGTTAATAGTTAGAATTGGACCCTAAACTAAACTGTTACCTATATTTTTAATCAATGGTGTTAACTAAAACTATTAAAAATAGTTCAAAATATTATAAATATCAAAATATTATATATATATATATATATATATATATATTTGATGAATATATATAGTACTAGTCTAGAGTACTAAAATGACTAAAACTAAAATAAAAATAAAAATGTATTAACGTCAAATAAGAACTAAAAATGACCAAAGCACAACAAATGTGCTAAACTGTAACTAAAGTTAAAATGAAAACTAAACATATAAAAATAAAAATACTATAATAGTAGATAATAGTAATAATACTAAAATAATCTTCTATGTTTCTGTGTTTAGGTGTGGTTGCAGTGCTTTTCTGTGGAATGACTCAGGCTCACTATACATACAACAACCTTTCTGCTGAATCCAAAACTAGAACCAAACAGGTAACACGTATTTGAAAGCCCTCAAACAATTGTACAAACCTTTTGCATCTTTGAAGATTGGTATACTGATAGCATTGTCCTCCATTTCCCCCAATAGTTGTTTGAGCTGCTGAATTTCCTGGCTGAAAACTTCATCTTTTCTTACATGGGCTTGACACTTTTCTCCTTCCAGCACCATGTGTTCAATCCCTTGTTCATCATAGGTGCATTTGTATCCTTTTGAAGGAGTGTATTTGTGCTGTACTCATGAATTGTGTACAGATAAACATTCACACATATTATCCTTGACCGTGGCTTTCATTTCTAGCTGGCGATACTTCTTGGCAGGGCAGCCAACATCTATCCCTTGTCTTTCCTGGTAAACCTGGGCCGCAAGAACAAAATAGCCTCCAATTTCCAACATGTCATGATGTTTTCAGGTAATACCTTACTTTTTAATATGCATACTTTCCTCTTTTCTGCTGCTTATGTTGTCATCCTGACCTCTCAGGTCTCCGAGGGGCTATGACCTTTGCCCTCTCAATTAGAGACACTGCGACATACGCCAGGCAGATGATGTTTTCTACCACCCTGCTGATCGTTTTCTTCACCGTGTGGTTCTGTGGGGGCGGGACGACACCAATGCTGTCACTCATGCATATTCGGTGAGTCTTAAGCCCCGTTCACACTACAAGCGACTTTGTTCCCACTACTGGTTGCCTTGTAATGTTTGTGAGTGACATTCATGGATGTTATTCTATGTTTGACAACAAATACGTTTTCTTGCCCCTACAAACAAACATTTTGGAAGGAAAAGTCTACATATAAATGGAATCAGTACATGAAATGCATAATATTAAAGATGAACGAGAAACGGTGAGTGCTCTTTGCCATCACGGCTTTTTAACTGCAGCAAACGGGCAAATATCTGGGTTCCCAAAACCATTCAGTCACGGAGTCAGTATGCTGAACACCACTGTATGTACATGGAGATACATCATAAATTATAGGACAGTTTCTGACTGCTAAAATGAGCTAGTCGGTCAGACTCAGCACTGAAGAGTGACTTCACTCCTATTGGTTGTCACTCCTGAAAGTATCTCTTCATTTGCATAAAGTTAAACACACGCCCCACCGGTCGCCGGAAATCACCCGCTCCCCATCGAAATGAATGGTATCGTGTCGCTTTGTCGCTTGTAGTGTGAACTTGCATTCTGGAAGCAAACTATGTCTCACTTTCATTTTATTTATTTCTTTTTTGCTTAAATGACATTATGTTTCCACAGAGTGGGAGTGGACACAGATCAAGATAATACTGTAAGTTCTGCTCATGTCTGTGTGAAATCCAACTGCTGATATCAGAATAAAAAACACTGTTTAGCATTCAAATATTTACTGTACAGGTCTGTACCATAAGGGTAATATAACAGGCTCTATGAACTTTCTTGTCTTTTTTTCTTTGCTCATATAGGTCACAGCACCAGATGGGATGACACAGAGAAGTACCAAGCATGAAAGCGCCTGGCCGTTCAGACTGTGGTACACTTTTGACCACAAGTATCCTTCAGTTGTTCTGCCGAGTTGTATCAACATTTAATTGTTCTTTAAAAAATGACTTATTTACAACCTTGTATTCTACATATTGGATTTGACAATATTAGGCAATCAACCATAAAGCATTGTAAATCTCCAATAGTATATAGCCCCTTTCACACAGAAAGTCCAGAAAATACACTGATAATGTGTCTTGGGATTTGTTCCGGGTGACATCAGGATGTGAAGTGTTATGTACGCATCAGAAACGCTAGTTAAAACCCCAAATCAAAGAGTCGCACGATAACTGTGTGTCATCACTACTACATTTGTTTACACTAGGGCTTGTTTTGGGACTGATCCCTGTAATGTGACCTGGACGTGTTTGCGTTTACACAGAAGGCACTTAAAAATCCTTAGTACAGCTTGTTAAACAATAGAGGGCGCTCATGGTCAACAAAAAAATTTATTTGATTTTTTCATCTGGGATTCACCAACTACACATTCACCATAGTTGTGGTCAGTGTCACATGACATGCAGGTAAACAAATAATGTTTTCTTTTTAGAAAGTGTTTTGATTTATTGTTTTTTAATTTTATTTAAAAAAAAAAAAGTGATTTTAATTAATTACTAGCTTTTCATCAACTTATGAACCTCTGCCCTGGAATTTTCATTTTTCACAAACCGGACTAATGATTATTGTGATTACTATTATACACATTGTACAAATTGGCATACAATACATAATTAAATTATGAAAAATGAGAAAATAAAATAAAGTATATCAATTATACAAAAAAAAAAGAATCTAAATTTATCAAAACTGACCGTAAAGATATTCATGTTACATAAAAATCAACTAAATGCTGTCTTTTGTCATTTCTATTCATAAAAATCTTGAAAAAGGTGCATTTTTCAAAAAAAAATATTAGTCAGCACAGCAGTTTTGAACATTGATAGTTATGATGATAATAATATTAATATATATATTAAAATAATAATATATATAATAATAATATATATTAAAATGATTTCTGAAGGATCATGTGACAATAAAGAGTGACCACAAATTCAGCTTTGTCATTACAGGAATAAATGACATTTTTCCATTTATTAAAATAGGAAACATTTACTTTAAGTTGAAATAATATTTCACAATATTACTGTTTTAACTGTATTTTTGATCAAATGATTGCAGCCTTTATATGTAACAGTATAACTAATGAAAACGAGTAGTAGTATAATTATTTAAGTCATTTTAAATCATGTTTAATCCTTAATGAAGTGGTGCAGTTATTTAAAACCCTTCCTCACACACAGCGGGCCTCCTCTCACTACCACTCTGCCAGCCTGCTGTGGTCCAATAGCGCGCTGTCTTACCAGCTCACAAGCCTATGAGGTAAACCATTGAACCATATCTGCTTTTGGCTCATACTACAGTGTAGAAATGTGTAAAATCATATGAGCAAATGAGTGTTATCTGATTTTTGCAAATCGTGGATTTTCTTCCCCATCTAGAACGCCGGTCAATTGCATGATGAGGACACAGAGCTGATTCTAAATGACGGAGATGGTTTTATGTACAGTGACATGACGATCAGCACGGATGCCCATGGCATGCCCACCACCTCCACGGGCCAGGCTGGTCTTTACTCACTAGCAGGAACGTCAGATGATCCTCTCGACAGGGAGCTTGCGTTCGGAGGCACCCGTCTGGTCCTCCCCACAGAAGAGCATCCAGATCCGCTGACATCATTTCCTCCTCCTCCACCATCCCCGCCTCTGTCGGATCCTCTGCGCCACAGAGTCTGAGCCTGCTGGACAGCTGCTGACCTCTGCCTCTCTAAGTGATACTTTTTTTTTCTTCAGAGATATTAAGTTAAATGTTTATTTATGCTTTTATTGGTTCATTATTTCGTGCCATTAATATTTATTTATTTGTTAAGACACTGTTCTACTATGGCTCTGTTGGCTAATCTTTCTGTTTTCTGACTAATTTCTCAAGAAAAACAAAATGTGCCATAAAAGATTCTGAATAAATTTTGTGTTTAGTAGCGTGTAGGTCAGACTGAACGTCTGCTTCTATTGTGAATGCATTGATGTGTTTTGATTGATCATTTCAAAGCCATACATAACTTGTGGGTCAATTGTGGGTAAATCTATTTTAATAAGTGCCTCCGTCCTGTTTCCTGGTGTTTGTACTGTGACTCATCATTACCTCATTAACATTTACAAAAAGAGGTTCATATTTGTAAAAAAGTGATTTATTTCAAAGTGTTTCCATACCCCTTGACCCTCCAATAAATGAGGATTGATGTACTTTTTAAGCCAGTGTTGAAAATTATTTGAGTGCAGTCATCTTTATTATTGATTAATTTACTAAAAAGATATACTGCCATCGATTTCGTATTTTTACAGGTACAGTAATTGTTGCAAAACGTATCTTTCTAGAAATTTCTAAACATACATCACCAGCTGCCTGGTGGAATTGAAGATATTTCAGAAATTGACTTTAAAGTCAGTTTTTGATCATGGGAAAAGCTCTTTTTTCATAGAATGAAACTGTTGGATATTAATTTGTTTGTTTTAGCAGCGAATAAATAAAAAACCGCGCACCGTGTGATTAGGAATCCAACGATGGTAAAATATCTTAATATTCATGAGCTTAATATTCGTCATTCGATGGTAATTGCGCAGCGCCAGTGTGATCTAATTAATATTAAGAAGAAGGCTTTCGCTATTGGACGTCTACCAATGAACGTTAGGATGGGCTGATTAATATTTATGAGCTAAGACATCTCGACAACCCACCAACGCAAAACCAAACCAAGTGCAAAACACACATGCTGTGGCTGCAGTGAACAGGACACTCAGAGCACCGTGTCCCGCAGAAAAAGGTAAGTTTAACTTTCTCAACGGTTAAAAACTGAGGATAACAAAGCTGCAAAATGTACGTTTTCTTAGGACACGGAGTCACAATAATACTGCCTACCTACATCATGCAGACCTATGCTAAGATAAACATCAAATTATAGAGGCCGATTTTTTAGCAATTTTTTTCACATGTAACTAAATAATACAAATATATTTTCAATATACACTTAGGCCGCCTAATGTACAAATATTTTCGTGATTTCAAAAAATATTCCAATCAGTTGTGTTGTTGATCTACAGGAATTTATTTCACCTGCCACCAAGATTTAACAAACATCCATCATTATAGCCTACTCTTGAAAAAGTTCACATTTTCAAAATGGTGTTAAATGGTTAATATTTAATCTGTCCAAGACTAAACCTACCCTTACATGTGCAGTATGCTGTTTTGATTAACCTCTATGATCTACCAGTGAGTCTGAATATAAAGTACACCAATGTACAGTAATGGGGCGTTGGCTGCAGGGATTTCTGCATGTTCTTTCAGCCTCTGAAATCTGTTTCTTATTAAAGATTTTCACTCCAGAGATCTAACCACATGTCTAAGGTATGGACTAATGGGCTGAGAGACTCTCCTGGACAGTTTGTCTAAAATTGTCTGAAAGGAATTCACCCCATGAGAGTGATATAAATATCTGATATCTGTCTTTGATGTCCATAATTCTATCATTATCTTTTGCACATTCCGAAGAAGTAAAATGCACAGGAAATTTATTAGGCTATCATATCATACCGTATTCCCATTCGGACACTTTTTGCTGGCTGAAATGATTTGTCTTTACAGACACTGAATTAACAAGCATGTTATTTCTAAGGTAATTCATATACAAAAGTGTTGTATATTACACTGTATATTAATGTTTGTAAATGTAAGTATTGACATAAGATACTTTTAAAATTGGAGCCAAACTCCCTGTTCTTCCCAAGACAAGTAGTGTATTGTATCAAGGGTGCATGGACGATCTCATGTGTTTGAGTCACTGCCTCATGACTGGTTATGTATCAGAAGCCAGTTGCAACAAACTTCCTAAAATATGTAATAAAACCTTTGCAATTACTGTATAAAAATGGGTTTTCTTAAAAGAGTACACAATGATAATCAAAAACATTTGACATCACCATCAACAGATCTGTCTGTTCCTCATTAACGTCTGATCCATGCCGATCTTGTTTAACGTCTGTGAAATGATCTTGTGTTCTCCTGCTACTAAGAACACAGTGGGGACCTGTAAAGCATTTGACATACAGGTTTGTAACAACTTGAGGGTGAGCTGTAAATAATGAATTTTAATTTTTCTGGTGAACTGAGTTACAAGCAAAGCAACCAGTTATGAAATGAATCACAACATTAAAAAACTTTAAAAAGTACTTGAAAATCAAATAAAAAGAGAAAGGTACAAGATTTTGGGATAGTTGAGATAGGGATAGTTCACCCAAAAATGAGCCCATGATTTACTCACCCTCAAGTCATCCTAGGTCTATATGACATTCTTCTTTCAGACAAATACAATCGTAGATATGAAAAAAAATATCCTGGCTCTTCCCAGCTTTATAATGGCAATGAATGGCTGTTTCTGTTTTGAAGTCCATAAAAGTACATCTATCTATCCATCATAAAATTGCTTCACTTCAGAAGGCCTTTATTAACCACAAAGCCGTGTGGAGCACTTTTGTGATGGATATAGATGCACTTTTATGGACTTCTGTACAAAAAAACAGCCATTCACTGCAATTATACAGCTTAAGAGCCAGGACATTTTTTTTAATATAACTCCGATTGTATTCATCTGAAAGAAGAAGACTTGAGGGTGAGTAAATCATGGGTTAATTTTAATTTTTGGGTGAACTATCCCTTTAACAGCTTGAATGGGGGAAAGAACTACAATCTTATGAAGCATCGAATCAAAAACAATGGAGAAGAGATATAAAGAGAATAGTGAGATTGACACTAAAGAGCTCTTTCAGAGAAATTTGCTTTTGATTCTCTGATTGGTGGAGATTTATTTGCAAAATCATGGGTAATGTAGTTTTTACCCAGAGTTCCGCTGTTAAACATGAATATTTCAAAAATAAGTTGATATAATGTGCACTGATGGCTTCATTCAACACCATTGATTAACAACCTCATAACTCACAGTAAGTCCATCTTTAACGGTTTATTAATTATTGTTAAAAATCAATTCCCCTATGGAGAAAATGAATGGGGTTTTTACTTCCCGAACATGACTGTTGCACTATATTGTACTTCTGTTCTGACTGCAAAATCCAATGACTGTCAGAATAAAGTATTCCAGAATGCCATGTAGTAAATAGCCTATTGTTACAGCCAGGTCCCTTTAAGAGAACCATTGTAAATTATAGTGAATTTCAGAAGGCATCAGTGTAATTATATGGTGGTTTACAAGTGGCCCCAGATTAACCCTATAGAGGTACGGTAGTCTTGTTTGACTTTCCTCTTAGTGTATTTAGGACTGCAGATCAAGAGGACTAGGGTTACACAGTTGGCCAGCCGTCTCGCCTGTTCTTCTTACCGCCACTTCACTGGCTTCCTGTTTCCAAGCGTTTGCCACATTCTTCAGCAAGTAGATCATGCCAACACAATAAAACTCTACCAAGACCCCCTCAATTTTACCAGCTGTAAAACAAAGTTGATTCCATTACCATATTTCAGATGACCAACATTGGCTAATCAGGACCATTTGTGCCTTAAAATGCATTTTACAAAAAAACAATTCATCCCACAAATGTTTAGAGCATATGCACAAGCACACTCATGTGTGTGGTTTGCGAATGCAGTAATTACTGTAAAAGTGATATTTTTGAGCTAACCAGCAGGTGATGTCATTGCCCAACTTCTAATTTGGTCGCCTTCATCATATGCGCCGCACCCCGTTGTGGGCCTGCAAAGAAAAATAACTTGTTAAATGCATGCAAAAGCAGGATAAATGAGGAAAAACATGGTCCGTATCACCATATTATTTTTCTCTTCAGCTGAAGTCTCACAGGCTCTCAAGTTCCCTCATATCGCATCTACCAATGGGTCGCGAGCAGCGTGACTGTTCCAATTCTTCCCCTCGTTTGCTTTGGCTGCTACGCTCGCCCGACTGTGTTCCAGATGCTGGTGCATGAGGTCATCCTGAAACCGGATTCCAGTCTCAACAGTCTGCCATCTCCCTGGAGATCACATTAAATATTTGACTAAAACAAGAGTCTGTCCGTTCGCCATTACATCAGCGTCTGTAAAAATGCCCCCTTTAACACTTATCTGTGACCCATTTAGCGGGTTCCCTTATTTGCACTAATTCTAACCAAGTAAATGTAGCTGTGGCCTAGTGGTTAGCACATGTGCTTTGGGGTTCTTATGTGGGCCATGTGAGTTTGAATCTGGGGTGGGTTTCATGAAAATCTGAAGGAAAAATAATGAAAGTTGTTATTTTTAATTCATTTTATTAAATGCATTCTTAAAAATGTTACTAAAAATGATAATAATAATGTCTCACTTTCATTTTTTAAGGAACATTTGGAAAATAAATACATATTTTTGTGATAAAATAATGAAAAATAGAATCTATAATAATCTAAAAAATCTTTTAAAAAGGATAACGATAAGAATATTTTTAAGTCTTTCCAGGAAAACAAATGTTCTTAATCTTGAGCTAGGAAATACAAAGAAAATAATAGTTGAGAAGTGGTTAATGTTTTGTGTATCCAGCTCCTGGTTCACATTGTTTTCCTCCTCTTTTATGTCCTTACTCTCCCATAAATCCCATTTGAAAATGTATAAGCTTTGGTGAGGGGCTGTTAGAACCGAGCTAAATGTGATCTCCAAATGTCTATTTGGTTTGTCATTAAAGTTAACTGACCAGGAAACTCAGAACTGGGAAAAGTATCATGAAGAACAGCAGATTTCGGAAGTCTTCGAACTTTCTGGAAAAACAAGCCCCCATTTGCCAAGTCCCGTAACAGTATCCCACATATTTAAGCCTCATTACAGTTCAGATACTTCTCCTGTGTCCATTAAAAAATACTTCTGTTAGTCTAAAACAGACATGGACCGGAGATTTGGTTTTAGATGTGTGTGTGTGAGCAGGACTACTGGGTCAGTACAGGGGACGATACATAGAAAAATAAGTCAGTGAGAGTTTATTCTGGTTTTTGGCAGGGATGTTAGAACTTGAGAAAAAAAAATAATTTATGGACTGTGCTGTACAATTTGCCCAGTTTAATTTGAAACTTTGGGATTTCCCGGCTCCATACCCATTAGGAATGTTAGTTCGAGTTTACAATTGCAAAGGCAACAGGAAATTAAACGTGTTATTTTTTCCTCGGCTTTTGGGACTTCGGTTAGTTAGTTGACAGACCCACCTAGCTAAATAATTAACCAGACATAAGAGCTCACCGAAAAGTGAATGAGATGCTCCCTCTTTAAACTTTGTAACTTTTAACATTCCTCATCTCACCACATGCATAGCCTACCAGACATACTTTAGCACGTATAAACCAAGCGATCAAATGTGTGCCCGCATACTAAAACATGCACATATGCGCTTGAAGCATTTGCTCAAAAGTTATATTTCATTTCCAGGAAGTGTTCTGCCCTAATTTTTAATGACTACATGGGAAAGTTCCCAATGACGTTTGTTTTGGCGAGTGAAACAATATGTAATTCAAACCATGCAAGCGTTTATAATCGAATATCTCATAACAAATTCAATTTTTATTGTATTTCCTTGGCTGGTTCACGACATCATTTGATTTAGGCATGAATGTGTATAATGAGTGCACTGCTTCATTATTACAGAAGAGATTTAACTTAGGCCTATCATACTGAAAGAAGGATCTGTCTTACTTTCAGCCCGTGTGCTAACCCGCTTTACAGCTGAACCGAACCCGCTATCAGATCTAGATAAGAACCGAGGACAATAAAAACATATGCTGTGTGCTGTTGCCTATGGTTACATAACAGCTCAAAGCAATTTGACCCCTCCGCCTAAGGGAAAACGGAACAAACACTATCTAGCGATAAATTGCAGTTTCCTCAGGAAACTCTGCACACTGTTAACTACATGAGGGGGTGTGTGATGGACAACTTTTTTTCTTTCAAAAAAACCTTTTCTTTTTTTCTACTAATACATCATCATGTATTTTTACGACAAAATTGTATTCACGATGAGGTAATCGCTGTTATTATTTCTCACAGCTATCCCCGTGGGTTTATTGGGAGAATATGGCAGATCGTTCCAGCTGTTTTTACTGTCGCGAGGACCTCAGTGGAAAGAAGTTCGTGAGGAAAGACGAGAAACCAGTTTGCGTGCGATGCTTTGACAAGTTCTGCGCCAACACCTGCACAGAGTGTCGACGGCCAATCAGCACCGAGTCAAAGGTAACAAAATGTGTGTGTGTGTGTGTGTGTGTGTGTGTGTGTGTTTTCCATGGGTGGTTCTGTTGTTAAAACGCTAAAAAAAAAAAAAAAAAAAACCCAGGCTGAAATCTTGGTCTGATGTGTTTTGTGCCCTTGACATTAAACTTGACATTTGCTTTGCTCTGGCCCATATCTGTCGGATAAGAGCACTTATCGGCTACTAATGTAATAGTTTAGAAAAAAGATCCCTTTTCAGTTACAGAAGTAAACATGGTGACGTTTTTGTGGGCGAAGCTTGGGTGGAGCCAGAACGAACGATCCCCCTGGCCACTTACCGAATGTTAATTTGCAAGTTTTGTTAACTTGATTTTTAATAATGACTGGAGGAAATATGATTTTATCTTACTGTGCAAGGTCACTCAGTGTCCAGGACCGCGATTGTTATTTGCAAAAGTTCATTTTAACGGACGGAACCAGATTGGCCACATTGATTCCATTGGCGTAATTGGCGGGTGGGGCATGTCCCCACCACTTTTTTGCCAGGGTCGATATTGTCCCCACCACTTTTGAAACATCTCGCAGCAGGGATGCTGATGACGTAAGACGCTGCTGACGTGTTAACATCAGCATCACTGAACGCGGCTCGACAACAGAACCGGAAGACAATACAATGCTGAATAAAATCGTAGTTTTGTTATTTTTGGACCAAAATGTTTTTTCTAACTAACCCACTGATGTCACATTGACTACTTTGGTGATGTCTTTATTTACTTTCTGGACAAGGACAGTATGCCCTGTAATAGGCTACTGTAGGCATACATTTGTCGTATTTCTCATTATTTAAAAAAAAAAAATATTTTAGAATTATATTTTTAATTAATCAACTGAAAATAATGTTGGGGTTGGTAAGTTGTTTGATTTTTTTTTTTTTTGCTGCATTTATTTGATTAAAAAATTTTAGTAAAATCCATTGTTAAATATTATTACAATCTTTTCTTTTTTCTTTTTTTCTATTAGTTTATATTAAAATGTTATTTATTTCTCTGACGACAAAGCTGAATTTTCAGCATCATTACTCAAGTCTTCAGTGTCACATGGTCCTTCAGAAATCATACTAATATGATGATTTTCTACTTGAGAAACATTTCATATTCTCAATGTTGAAAACAGTTGTGCTGCTTTATATTTTTTGGGAAACTTTTTCCAGATTCTTTGATGAATAAGACCAGCATTTATTTTAAATAAATATATTACTTTCACAAAATATTATTATATTATATGTGTGTACATCTCTGTTTTGGTTCCTTTCTGTGTAGGAGCTTCACCATAAAGGGCGATACTGGCACTCAGATTGTTTCCGATGTGCCAAGTGCTATAAGAACCTGGCCAAGGAGTCTTTCACCTCCAAGGATGACCGGATCCTGTGTGGGACGTGCAGCTCACGTGAGGATGCCCCTCGCTGCCATGGCTGCTACAAGCCAATACTGGCAGGTATAAATATAAATGGATTTTTATTTTCAGTAGATTTATTTAGCTTAAAAATCTAATATGAAATTATATATGTGTGTGATTTTAAAACACATTAAATGCTTTAAAATAAGATATAACAACCATTAAATAAACTAAAACATCAGATAAAGACATAAACTGACATTATATTTCTTGTTTAATTTATTTCCTTTGCATGTATAATATCTTCATGTGTAACCGTTCCATTTTCCTCTCTAATGTGTTTGATACAGGCACCGAGAATGTGGAATACAAAGGCAACTCCTGGCATGATGAGTGTTTCACCTGCTATCAGTGTCAAAAGCCAATTGGCTCCAAAAGTTTCATATCAAAGAACAACAACATCTACTGCAGCCCTTGCCACGAGAAGAAATTTGCCAAACAATGCGCTTGCTGCAAGAAGGTGAAAGATTTCGCAGAATTAATGGATTTTTAAGGATTACTTTTAAAGTGGTTGATTTCTTAATATTCTGTCAACACAAAACATGTTCTTTTATAACATAAAGATGTTTTATGATAATAATGGTATTGCTTCCACATGTTTTGTCCTCCAGCCCATTACCACAGGAGGTGTGAATTACCAGGACCAGCCGTGGCATTCACAGTGTTTTGTGTGCTCCTCCTGCCGAAAGCCTCTGGCTGGCACCAGCTTCACCTCCCATGAGGAAAAGGTCTTCTGTGTGGACTGCTACAAAAGCACTGTGGCTAAAAAATGCAGCAGCTGCCAGAATCCCATTACAGGTTTGAATCCACACACAATTCTCGACGCTGTGCATTCTTTTTGAACATTGTGTATTTGACTTGAACTAAAGTGACAAATAAATCTACTTTTTTCTCATCCCACAGGATTTGGCAAGGCTACGAACGTAGTGAACTACGAGGGCGGCTCTTGGCACGATTACTGCTTTAACTGTAAGAAGTGCTCTCTCAATCTGGCAGACAAGCGCTTTGTAGCTCGCAATGGAGACATTTACTGCTCTGACTGCTCCAAGAAACTGTAAGCGCCTGCTCACTGTGGAGACAAAAAGAGTGAGATTAATTCCGAAAAAAAATTGCAGCATTCATTTGAATTTATACAGAAATCCCACATAAACATGTGGAAGTATTGACAAAGGCTTCTGTTATGTTGGTTCTGGCTTCTTTAAGAGGGGAGTTTGATATTTCCTGTGAGAAATGTTACGTTTACCTAGAGGCTTTGATGGAAAAACTTCTCTCTCTTTCCAAAGGCCCGTTTGTCTTAGGAAAGATAGTGAGACAGGATAACTGACGGATAAGGAAGAGAGGTGTGTGTGTTGTTTGAGACATATGACCGGTTTATCTGTTTCAGAACGACTTGTTTCATTGTATTAAATGAAACTTTGTGTTGATAACTTTTAAATCTGTAACAGCGTGTAATCGTGGCTGCTGAACCTGGCAGTACAATGTGTTTCTGTATCTTCGATTGCTTCCTTGTAATTTGAAATACTAATTATATATATTTTTTGTAATTGTCATAAACAATAATGAAAAAAATTAAAATGCGTAGCTTTTGTCGCTCTCTTTACTTACACATTCTCCTTACTGTTGATTAACATTCAAAAATACGTATTTTACCTTTGTATGATCTGAGAAAAAAATAAAGTTGAGATTCTGACAAAACTTCTTATGTCATTTGTATTTGCCATGTCTTTTTTTTTCATAAAACAGCGACATCTAGTGTCATTATGTAGTTTAGAATCAGTAAATGTTTGATCATTTCAAATCCGTATGCAGACTTTAAAAAACTCATAAATACGGTTTGTTTTTAAATAACAGTCTCTTGTTCATTTAACTGTACCCTTAAAAGATATATAGAATAAATAGAATAATTATTTTACTTTACATTGTTTTGTATTACAATAGAACACCAGTTTAGGAAAATAAAAAAAGTGTTTTGTAAGCCTAACTCAGATATGACATGGGTGCAGCGCTATAGATATACGTAAGCCTTGTATCTGAAAATGCCTCCATTACTCGTTACAAGTCACAAATTCCAATAGCCTACTACTTGAATAAAAATGCCAGGTTTTACAGACAAGATTTAAGCCTAGCCCTAGACTAAAATGCTTCTTTGAGCGACTTGCCCTGACTATAGACTGTAAGGCCCTGACATACGCACTAGTCCTCGACATCGTAGATAGACCTTATGTAGCCCCGCCCCTTTTCCGTGCTGCGCTCGTTGTCTTTTGACTTCCGGTCTATTTCACAGCGATCTTGCACAGGTATGAATGAACTGCTCGTAAAAACATTTCCCGGTCGACAAATGTTTAGACATCTGCTTTATAATGCTTATGATAAACATTACAATGCTCGTGATAACTTTTGTTAACTCTACAATAAGTAAATCCACTCCACCAGCTAATTACTCCTCGACAGCGATGCCATCAAGGTCGACACAACAGCCTCTTAAAGGGATAGGCTACTCCCCCAAAAAATGAAAATTCTGTCATCATTACAAGAGGTAAAAACAATATAAATACTCTTCGTTTTCTCACACAAACCGCTCGGCCATAATGTGTACATTTACGAGTCATTAAATCATATTTAATTTGGACTTCTCTGCATGCTGCTCTTTGCATGTGGACCCCAGTCTCCATTACATTGACTGATAGACAACAACGGTTTGACCTAAAAATATCAAAATTGAAAATACTGTGGAAACAAAGACACCTACATCTTAAATGCCCTTGAGGTAAGCCAAAACACACAAATTAATTTCAAAGTGAACTATTCCTTTAACACTCTGATTGTTTTCCAGCATCTTCTAGAAAAACATGCAGTCCCTGGTCCTCTAATTGGTAGGTGGCGTTGTCACTAATAGCCTAAGGTCCCAGAAATGCGTAATTGTTCATCATAAATGTACTGGAGTAAAGATAAGTACATACTTATTCAAAAATCTTGTCAAGATAGTAAAGGTTGCTACTATCTTTGATACTCAGTCAAAATACAAAGTAGCCAAAAAGATACTTAAATAATGACATTTACTCAAATACTTTACACCACTGTTGTAATGTAAATTTCCAAACTCACCAATGTATACAGTGGTGAGTTGAAGAGCATCAGTTAGTATCGTCATGGATAAAGTTCTTCGAATTTGACATGATCATAATAAGTGATTTACTGGCCAGCAAAAACAAGTGCTTCTAGGGTTATTGCATACGTTTACATTGATGCAGACATTGTGCAAATCATTTGCTAATCATATAACAACTATATAGTTTAGCTGCACTTGGCTTTATGAAGATGGTGGTCAATATGTACACAATCATTGGATGACACATGTCATGGCTAATCTGAATAAGTGGATAATCGATGAGCTTAATGAATAACTCAATAGGACGTCAGGGGGGCTTGTAAAGATGAACAAGATCTCTCTCATGGTCATACCTTTCACATCATCAGTCAACATACATGTTGATGTACAGTTACGCTCTTGAATGAAGAAATCACCTATGGAAATTTGACACTAGCACATATTGAATGTGGTGAGTAACTATTGCTTCATTTTGCTTACATTCTGTTATATCTAAATGTTGTTTTGCCTTCAAGAATTACTGAATAATTGATATTTGTAAATGATATATATATGTGTGTGTGTGTGTGTATGCCTATCTAATTGCAATACGTTCAATAAATGATAAATGGTTTGTATGGAAAATGCTGACAAAACACTTTTAGACCGTTTGCAGTGTAGTTTGTCTTAGAAATAAACAATTTTCTGCTTCCTTGTTTTATCTTTATGTGTAATTTTATTTTATTTAACTCACCTCAGTCAGGCGGAGAATGGAAAAACGCAGTGAACAGGTCAAGACTTTATTCATCGTCCTCATTCTATCTATAATAACATTGAACAATGGAGGTATTATTGTTGTGCAATATATTTTAACATTCAGAATTTTGTTATGTTTTGTTGTTCTGTTATGATTTACATAATTTCGTTTTACACCTGAGGTTCAGTCAAATGTGACAGTTTGTGGGGGAAGCAGTTGGATTTCATGCAGAAGGACTGTAACTACTGGCTGCTGAAAAAGGAGCACAAAATCCCTGAACTGAAAGAGCTCAGTGTGTGTGTGAACATAAAGAGGAAGATCAGCAACTCGCACTGGACCGCATTCACGTACCTGCACCCGGATAAGACACGCATAGAGCTAGGCATGAAGGGCTCTGGATCAGATCTATATATCATAATGTTTGGAAGAGTCTGGATCAAATCTTCAGTGGTGTCCTTGGGTAACTGGCATTCAGTTTGCATGACCTGGTCCAATTCTATGGCTGAGCCAAAAGTCTATGTCAATGGATCCAAGGTGGACTTAAAGGCACAGTCTAAAGAAACGGCTCTCGACCCTGAGTACCAAAGTGTGGCCGCAGGTGGCACTTTGACTTTAGCTGTGGCCCACAATTTTTCGAATGGTGAGATGAACATTGAAACGGGAAAAGAACTGCAGGGAAGTTTAAGTATGTTCAGGGTGTGGAAACATGAACGCAGCGCTGAGGACATTTCAGGGTTGAACTGCACTGATGGGGATGTTCTGCATTGGGAGGAACAAATCTGGGCCAATGTCATGAATTGCAAGCCTATACTAGACATTACTCAGAAGTGTGGTAAGTGATAAAAATGCACACACCAAATTTGTTATTGATAGGACATATGTGGCACTTTTAATTATTTGCTTGAATAAGCGGGATAATGCCAGGCTGATGAGTGAGCTTTTCAGTAACTATTTTAGTAATTACCTAAACGTTCTGGCAATGTTCTCTTTAGGTTATTTAAAGGAGTAGTTCACTTTAAAAAAAAACTTTTGCTGATAATTTACTCACCCCCATGTCATCCAAGATGTCCATATCTTTCTTTCTTCAGTCGAAAAGAATTTAAGGTTTTTGATGAAAACATTCCAGGATTTTCTCCATATAATGGACTTCAATGGAACCAAACGGTTCAAGGTCCAAATGAGAGTTTCAGTGCAGCTTCAAGGGCCTTTAAACGACACCAGACGATGAATAAGGGTCTTATCTAGCGAAATGATCGCTCATTTCAAAAATAAATAACAAAGTTTAAGTTTTATAAGCACAAATGCTCTCCTTGGTCTGTTCTGTGATGCGCGTTCGTGACTCTCATCAAAATGAACAAATATTTTTTCGAGTCATTTGGTTCATTCAACGAACAAAATGAACGAAATGACGAATTAGTTCATTTCATTTTGACTCGTTCATCAAAATGAACAAATCTGTTTTCGAGTCATTTAGTTAATTCAATGAGCAAAATTAACGAAATAACGAATTAGTTCATTTCATTTTGACTCGTTCATCAAAATGAACAAATCTTTTTTCGAGTCATTTGGTTCATTCAACGAACAAAATAAATGAAACGACAAATTAGTTGATTTCATTTTGACTCGTTCATCAAAATGAACAAATCTTTATTTGAGTCATTTAGTTCAATCAATGAACAAATTGACGAATTAGTTAATTTCATTTTTGACTCGTTCATCAAAATGAACAAAACTTTTTTCGAGTCATTTGGTTCATTCAACAAACAAAATAAACGAAATGACAAATTAGTTGATTTCATTTTGAATCGTTCATCAAAATGAACAAATCTTTTTTCGAGTCATTTCGTTCATTTAATTCGTTGAATGAACCAAAAGACTTGGAAAAAAGGTTTGTTCATTAATTTTGATGAACAAGTTTGAACAGGAGAGTCACAAACACTCATCACAGAACAGAGCAAGGCGAGCATTTGTGCTTATAAAACTAAAACTTTTTTATTTTATTTTTGAAACGACCGATCGTTTCGCTAGATAAGACGCTTATTCATCGTTTCTCGTTATTCATCGCTTATTCCTCGCTTATTCATCAAGTCCATTATTAAAATCTTAATTTCTTTTCGACTGAAGAAATAAATACATGGACATCTTGGATGACATGGAGGTGAGTAAATTATCAGCAAAACCTTTTCTAAAAGTGAACTACTCCTTTAAAGAGAATGTACAGAGTCTTATTTGGTGTACCAAAAAAAAAAAAGATGACCATTCTGTGTTTTCCTGGGGACAAGTTTGAACGGTTGTGTATTACTAAATCAACAGTCTAGTTTGTGTAAAATGAGAAATTGGAATAATATTGCTTGCTTGCATGTCTCTCTGCTACTTTTATGATAGTTTTATATTAAGCAATATATTATCAAATATAATAGGGCCAAAAAATATATTTTTGCTTCCAATGTTTTCAAAAATAGAGTTCCCTATTTATGAAAAGTGCTAGTATGTATTGGCTGAAGTTATTGAATTATCTCTATTTAAACAAAAATAAATTATGTTTGCTAAATTGTGTCCCATTCAATATGTATTGTAGTATATGCCATGCCACTTTTATTGGTCTTTTTATGCCTCACACAATTTCCTTGTTTCAGACTGGCGTTATTATGAAGTAAAATTGGTGTTTATCATTCGTCGTGAAGACGGAAACAAAACAAGCACTGAGGATGCTAGAGAAGTTGCAGATCAGTGGGTGAGCAACAACAAAACGCATATTGAATTTTTACTGCTATTAGTACAAGACAAAATGTCAATAATATTTGTATATTATTCTCTCCAAGTTGACACAAGTAATCAAAGACTTACAATTGAGGGAGACAAACATATATTTGAACAAAGTCCTTGTGCAACCTTTAGGAGGGTAAGATATTGTATTATCTCTCTAAACACAGTATAAAAGTTTTCAGGCCAGAATCTAAATTTACTCACGTTGTCTTTCTACAGCTTACACACAGCCTCCAGTAGAAATGCAGAGGTGCGTCATTAGCATTAAGACTGTACAAAATAAAAATCTGCATGCTCATCAAACTAACAAGATTTCTCTCTTCAGGAGGGAACCATGCAATTGTTGGCGACAAGTCCTGGAATCAGCCAGTGAGGATTTTTCATATTTCATCTTTCTACACAATCTGAAAGAGTTTTTTAAATAGCATTTGTGCTTTTCGTACATTGATTTTGGTATATTGAAATGATCACGTATTTATAAATTATCTTTAAATAGCATGCATTCTTATTAATTAGAAATTTAGAAAGTAAACATCTGCAAAATGTCGCCCTACTGACTACTGATAATGTCTTTCTTGTGTATCTTCACAGGTTTGACTGTTTGGCTCACCTGAATGTGATTCCTAGTGTTGATGTAGGAAAAATTCAGGATGAACTTTCCGAGATCCTTGCCAAGCCTTACAAAGTAGACCACTACGAAATATTTACAAGTCCTGAAGCCATCTTCATATACCCTCTTGGTAAATCAGATAGTACTCCAAGAAAATAAAGGATCTCCATCCAAATCAACCATTTTTTTATAGTCAAGCATGTTTTCTGATGTCGCTAACAAGTACCAGTGCAGGTATGCATGTTTTCAATGATCTGATCCCTCTTTAGAGGATCTCTTACCAGACACAACTACACCAATAACAGCGACGGCGACGTCTTTGCCTCCTACACCTGAAACACCAACAACCGCAACACCTCAGCCGATGCCTGTGACTACTCAAATCTTGACGACTGCAAAAACAAGCACAACACCCATACAAATGGAAACAACAACAGCAGTTGTTTCATCCTCCACTGAAACAAGTCTGTACAGAGACAGAACAGTAATATTCATTCTGTATGTGCAATTCTAGATACACACAGGATTCTCTGACTGTTTTTCACTACATGTTTTCAACAGTCGCTATCTCCACACCATTCATGGAAACAACGCTGGCAGAAAGTTCCTCGACAATTAAAGACACAACAGTTTTACCCTCCACAAGCCTTACGTTAAATACAACGACAAGCTCTTCTACGGTTTCACCTGATGGAATAATATCAGGTAAAGAATTAGATTTTTTTTTTTTTTTTTTTTTTACAATTACTGCAATTACTGAAATGTGGCATATTTAATCATGTGTCTGTCCTGTAAATAGATAGTTATTTCAATGTCAACATCAATGTGACTATAAAAGGCTCTGATGACCCTAAGAATATAATTGAAACCTGGGTAAGATCTCAAGCAAGTAAACCTGAATTTATTTAGACGTGTTGTATGTCAAACTGGAAACAGGTCTCATATCTCAGTTGTGTTTTTATCATCATTACAGCTCAATGAAACTCTTTCTAGTGAAGGAATATCTGTGTTTCACTTCAAACTTGTGACCTCCTCAACACGTGCACGAAAACGAAGGTGAGTCAGTCTTGTTGTTATATTGCAGAGAACAAACAAAATCCCAAGACACTATAGATTTTATTTTAAACATGCATGTCTGATTTGTGTTTGCAGTGTGGAAACAATATCATCCAAAGTGGTTGGAAAGGTATCTATCTATCTATCTATCTATCTATCTATCTATCTATCTATCTATCTATCTATCTATCTATCTATCTATCTATCTATCTATCTATCTATCTATCTATCTATCTATCTGTCTGTCTGTCTGTCTGTCTATCTATCTTTCTGTCCGTCTATCTATCTGTCTGTCCGTCCGTCCGTCTGTCTGTCTGTCTATCTATCTATCTATCTATCTCTTAGATACACAAAATAACTATATTTCCTATTATCTTGTTCATTTGTTTCGCAGCCTTCCCAGCTCTCAGTAACAAGGTGAGGTCTTTATTACAAGATCTGAACAGAAATGAAAGAAAAGTAAACAATAGTGAATAATAATTGTTATGAACATACAACATGATTTAATGTGGTTATCTGATATGGCTTGTTCCCAGCCATAGATGTGTCTTTCATGCTCAGGTAACAACTTCCTCAAACATAGCAGACACACAACAACAGATTCACCTGCTTCTGGAGAAACCATACACCAGTGGATCAGTATGCTTGGTTGCCAAACCTCAGGACATTTTTATTTCTTATATATGTATGTGCTACATCTGAAGAAATAAAATCTGATGATGAGGGATCAGATCATGATTCATTCTCAGTACAACTCTGTTCATCTCCAAAAACAGGGCCATGTCCTGAACACAACCATCACACCAGACAGGGGCTATTTAAATGGCCCCAAGTTGGGGTGCAGCGCATCACCTCACTCCCCTGTACAGGAAACCCTGAAAAGACCGCATACAGGGAATGGTAAGAGCCTGTCCTGTAAATATCTTGAAAATATTCAATTTTACTAAAACAAAATTGATGTTATAAATCGTTTCCAACCCAAGAGAACATGAAGGTAAATGGTAAAGTGTGTAATTTCTGCACTACAGCACCAAACATAAATTTAGAATAATTAAAGCCCTGGATGTGCATCTCAAAAATCTCTCTATCAAGATGCTATGCAAGATGCTATCCTATCAATATGGGCCAACATTTCTAAAGAATGCTTTCAGCACCTTGTTGAATGAATGCCATGTAGAATTACTGTAGGGCAGTTCTGAAGGCGAAAGGAGTCAAACACAGTATTAGTATTGTTTTCCTAATAATCCTTAAGGTGAGTGTATAGCAAAAGTGGATTCGGACACAATGCACTTGTGCTGTGCGCTAACCGAATGGGGTTTCATTTGGTGCCACTATAAAGGCACAGAAATTGTATTCTTAATCTTTGATCATATTGCAATAATTGCATGAAATCATTTTAACTTTGCTTCCAAGAAGACTTCTGTTGATCTTCGCAACACAAATGAAGATATTTTTTAAAGAATTGAAACCTGCCGGCCCAGACAGTTAGTAAAAACATAGTTAAAATAGTTCAAGTGACTACAGTGGCTCAACCATAAGTTTATCAAGCAACGAGAATACAACAAATTAGGACTTTATTCAATTCAATTTCTTATGTGTGGGCCTCAGAGTGAGTTCATGTTGTGTAACGGTGTTGTACGTCACCACGTCGGCTCACGCATCACACACATGACCAGCGTGAACTATCCCTTTAATGAGACCTTGATTACAGCATATTATCTGCCTATAAATCCACTGGCAGGGTTGTTGCTCCTGATCACCAACTCTAAAAAGAGGAAGCCATTTGATTTAATATTTACAGGGGCTGCTGTAAACCAATTAATCACATGTATGTTCCATATGGTGGTATCATTAATGTCAAAAACTGTTTGTACGATCGATTTCATGCAGAGGTTAAACAACCTTTTGCATTTCAACAATGTCCCAGTCGTTTCAGGTTTATTTACGGCCATAAAAAGGATGGACAAGGATTATATAATGCTGTGTATCTTGGAGTCAGGCAGCTCTGAACTAATTATTAGAGGAATTTGATCCAAAAAAATCATGGTTTGATATGTTTATTGATTGTGACTGTTTCACTCGTCTCCCTAGTTTTCTGGATGCAAACTCTAACAACGCTCAATGGAAGTCTCCAGACCTGGGCCAGTGCCAGGTTGTGGTCAACAGAGTGTCAGATCTGGAGGACATTACAGTCACTAATGGTAAACCCTTCTTAGAAATCACATTATACACAAGCTTCCTGTTAAGGTAAATTGAAGGAAGAAGAAGAACCATTTTGGGTTCCCCAGTTTTTAAAAGAACCATTTCCAAAATTTCCAGAACCAAAATGTGTGATTTTTAATAATCTAAAAATAGTTTTCCATTATAAACAACCTTTCGTGCAATGGAAAGGTTATGTTGCTGTTAAAAGTTCTTCAAGGAACCGTCAATTCAAGTACATTTTAAGAGTGTAGAAATCTATTTTAACACATTAGCCTCTAGTCTGCATCATCCTGATATATTATGTTTTTCCCTACTAGACAATGCAGAAGATATTCTGATTATTATTAAGGACTTGATCCATGAGAACAAATATCTGGATGAGTACGAGCTCTCAACGATACTAAATAAGCTAGCCGATGTGATTAACGTTAGCGTGATCACACTTCCACTGGGAGAGTTCATCCTCAACATCACATCTGACATCCTGGAGTCTAAAAGCGACCTGCTACCTTTTACCAACAGGTAGGTGTGTGTGTGTGTGTCCACAAAATGTGCCCACAAAGATTGCAATATCTGAAATCCTTGTCTTTGTTGAGACATTGTTTGCTCTCCATGAAGATAACAGCTTATAATTCATACTAAATTACATTTTTTGAAAAGAAAAAGGTTGGGTTTAGGGGTAGGGTTAGTGTAAGATAGAAGATACAGTTTGCGCATTATAAAAATGTGTGTGAGAGAGACATTAAATGTTTATTTAATATATTTGTTTGATTTTTATTGCACGGTAAAAGTAATAAAACAAATATAGTAAATTATTTCATCGATGTGGTTGGCCGTGAAATAGGTGGTTCGTAACTACACATAAAAATTAGGTCTGATGTTTTATGTGAGGATTTTACAGGGAGATTTTTATACTCTCCATGTAAACAGAAAATCCTTTCCTGTCTCTGTGTAGTATTCTGAACATCACAGAAGCTGTTGGAGACCAGATGGTAACGCTCAATGGAAACTCATTCAGTTTAACAGCTTCTGCCCTGGCAATATCAGTGGTCAATATTGACCAAGAAAATTTTCATAACCTCACCTTTGGAGTCTCATCCACTAACAAAGGCTTAAACCCTGAGGTATGTTTAATAGTTGGAGGTCAGTATACATTTAAAAAAAAAACTTTTATTTAGCAGGGGTACATTATATTGATCAAAAGTGACTGTAAGGCCATTTATAATGTTACAAAAGATTTCAATTTTAAATAAATCTTTTGAACTTTCCCCAAAAATATTAAGCAGCACAACTGTTTTTAACATTAATAATAGGAAATAGCATATTAGAATTATTTCTGAAGGATCATCATGAGATTCTAAAAACTGCTGAAAAATTATGCATTACATTTTAAAATATATTAAAATAGAAAACAACTTTACATAATATTTAATACATAATATGATATAATAATATTATAAAATAATATATTAATCATCATCACAAGCATTGAGCTTTGAATGCTTCTATTTCTATTTTATACTTTTTCCTACCTATGAAAATATAATGAATAATATATGTATGGCATCTTAAAAGTCACACAATGATCAAATATTATGCTTTTCTAGATTTATATCAACCAGGAGCCTTTTGATGGTACAGTGGCCTTCATTTCTCTTCCCTCTGAAATACAAGAGAGATTCCCAATCGTAAACGACACCAGCCCCCGTATTCAGTTTCAATTTTATGGTGTTCCAACTCTCTTTCAAACAAAGGTGAGTTCAGTTCAGGCATTTTAATGTTGGTTTGTGACACTATTTTGACATGCTACTTTTTGTGAATTTGCCTCAGAATGACCCAGATGAGAAAGAACTGAACTCTTATGTGGTGTCTGCAAGTGTGACTAATGCCACAGGACCCATTGAAAACCTAAAAGAATATGTTGCAGTCACTCTGCACCACCTAACAACTAAGAAAGTAAGTGGAGTTCTTAGAAATGTCCAGGAATTTAAAAAAAACTCTGGCAGAAATAATTAAACTGTCTTTACCTTTGACAGAAGGACCAGAATACCCAGTGTGTCTACTGGGATTTCAACAAGAATGGCAAGTCACTTGTTCTAAATGAATGAATACATTATTATTCTTCACATGTCTCATAAGTGTATTTGTGTTGGTGGATTTATGCATGTACTATTTTAGACGGATATGGAGGATGGAGTCCAAAGGGGTGCTGGACGCATAATATCAGCAAAGATTACACAACCTGTCTTTGTGACCACATGACCCACTTTGGTGTGCTGCTGGTATGACACAATTACTTTATTATTTATATTACTTTATTAATACTAATACTAATAATGATTCAAATAGAATTTGAATATTTTATGTATTAAGCCAATATTTTTTTTGTTTGTATTATTATTATTTAAGGACGTGTCCAGAACTCCTATTGATGAACTTAATGAAAGAATCCTCACTATTATTACCTACATGGGCTGTGGAGTGTCTTTATGCTTTCTTGGGATCACAGTGCTAACATACACCCTCTTAGAGTAAGATGCTTTAATATTTTATGTTAATATTCTTCGTGCATTGCTATAATATGGATATATGCCATATTGTCATGTCTATTCAACGTTTTACAATAAAATGTACACATTTAAAAGTCATTTTTCATGTTACATTTCTTTGCCATTGACTTTGGATGCATTGCATCTTAATACAGGAAGTTAAGAAGAGACTACCCATCCAAAATTCTGTTGAACCTGTCCATTGCACTACTGGGACTTAACCTGGTGTTCCTACTGAATTCCTGGTTTTCTTCTTTTGGCGTCGATGGCGTATGCATTGCTGTGGCGGTGACCTTACACTATTTCTTACTGGCTTCCTTTACCTGGATGGGCTTGGGGGCTGTGAATATGTACTTTGCTTTGGTCAAAGTTTTCAATGTGTATGTGCCCTCATACATCTTGAAATTCTGCCTGCTTGGCTGGGGTGAGAGATTTAAGCTCATGAAAACATTCAGAGACAGATTTATGTTTTTAACTAATTCATTTAACAACAATTATGTCTTTGCACAGGGATTCCACTTATTATATGTGGCATGGTGCTGGCTATAAAGAGAGATGCATATGGCGTGGACAGTGATTCCCAAATTACACTGGATGATTCTGAAATGTTGTAAGTGAAGTTGGATGGTTTTTCGCATTGAAATCGCAACAGAACAGTATTACAAATTTACTATAGTGTCAAATGTAAGTTAAGAATTGCCATGCCTTTCTTTTTCAGCTGCTGGGTACAAAATGATGTGGTTTTTTACATATCAGTAGTGAGCTACATAGCCTTCATACTACTGTGCAATGGCTCCATCTTCTTAGTGGTTTTGATCCAGATTCGAAACATGCAAGTCAATCAACCTGCTGGCACCCGAAGTGGGATCTGGAAAGACCTGCGGGCTGTGGCGAGCCTTACCTTTTTATTGGGTCTCACCTGGTCTGTGGCTTTTCTCGCTTGGGGTCCTGTCAAAGTGTTCCTCCTCTACCTGTTCGCCATACTGAACAGCCTTCATGGTGAGAAAGAGCACATACAATTCATTTAGATTCAGCTTTACTATCCAATCTACTGTATTAATATTCTATGTTGTGATTTGTTCCAGGATTCTTCATTTTTGTGTTCCACTGTCTCATGAAGGAAAACGTACGGAAGCAATGGAGAGTACATTTATGTTGTGGAGCTCTCAAGCTGCAGGAATGCTCTGGTAAAGCACAAATTTCTTCCTCGCATTATTAATGGAAAGCACAAGCACTAACTTTGTGATTGTTTTCAGAATGGAGTCAAACTGCAACTGTGGTTCCCAAACACAAACCCAATCCACCAAATACGTTTCCCTTCATGGCATCTGTGAGATCCATCAAGTCTAATTCAACTCAGAGCTCAACGGTTTCCTCAGAATCCAGCCAACGTCAAGTGACTATCACACGACCTGACCTGGGTAAGATGTTACCAATAAGATAATTGTTGAGACTTAATGTTCAAATCTTTTACATTTGCTTGTCTTAACCTTTCCTGTGGCAGGATTTGTTTATGAAAACAGTTTGGTAATACCAAGAGCCCAGGCAGGACTGTCGGTTCTTCCCAGTGATGCATCTCCTGCCACAGGAAGTGGGCTTGAGTTCCCTTCAAGGCCATGGAAGAATGGATTCAACACAGATATCTATTCCAATTAAATGTGTCTGTTTTTTCTTTGTTACTCTGTACTAAAGCACGTGTTTTTCTAGAAACTTTTGGCTCTTCAGAAAAATAAATAACAAAATAGCCTAAACATGTTGAAAAGAGATTCCTCAAATTATATCCTATCTTATGTTGTAGCTTTTACGAAAAATATGTAAATGTTTGATTTGTTTGTAAAAATGTTAAATGACTTGTACATTTCCATAATAAATCTGCAATAAAGTCTAAAAGTGGATTTGAATGAAAATCGTAAGCTTTGTACTCTGAGAGAGAAACAATAAGGCGGAACTACACACAACCGCGACAGTTGCATTCCGGAAGACGCACAGCGCTGGACATGCGCCTTACTCTCGGAAGTGCAACAGTCATTTATGTTTTGGAGGCTCGGCATTGGAAAAGGTGGGTGATCTTTTATATTTTCTTAATTTAACCATTGAAACAGTGTGCATTTTTGCTGTTCGTATTTTATATTAAATGTAGACTGTTTTGTTTTTCTAAATAAGCCCAGGAACAGTTGTGTTGTTCACCCGTTAGATCGGCATAAGCCGATTTATGTGGGTTAGTTTGTCTCACCCAGGCCCGGACTGGCCACCGCGAGTACCGGGAGAATTCCCGGTGGCCTGGCGACTTGCCCCGCAGAGCTGCCCTGTATTTATTTAATATTATTTTTAAAATATGTATTATTATTTTATAATATTGCCTTTGTATCACAGTGAATCCCGTATTCGATAATAAATCATGATGTTAGCCTCTACTGACAACGCTACGGTTCGGCTCACGTCCGCTCTCTGTCTCAGTCAAACGGTTTCTATCAGAGTAATCAATGCGAGAGAGGCTCGAGGGTGGAGAAGAAGCGGCCAGATAGAGTAATCTTAACAGTTAGTGACAGTTAGTGGATAGTGGCGCCTCTAGGACATTTTTGAATTGGTGGCCAAAGGGGTAACGTTACAGTAAAAATCCTAGGGTGACACACTAAAACAACGGGGAAAGTGCTAACCTGCATTCATTTCTTTTTTTATTCTTCTAAAATGTATGTAATCAGGTTGAAATCAGATTAAATTACATTCTTAAAACTAGGCAGTATACTCATAAATCACATTTAGCAATGAACTGTAAAATATATTTATAAATTCCTGTGTAAATAGATTTATATGAGTGATGCACCAAAATAAAGATTCAGGATGCCCATGTCTGAAAACCGACACCAAAAATGATAATGAAGTTTTAATAATAATCAATCAGTACATCAAATGTATTAAAAAATCAACACTCAAATAATACAGAGACAAAGTTATATAAACATTAAAATTACATGTTAGGCATTTTTATAACAACTTTTTAATAATAGAATTTGGTTTCTACAATTTGTTGGTGATTAGTACGGCAGTAATACCCTAACGTATTTTAATGACAGATTTAGGCCTATTAAAAAATAACCTACATGAACTAATGAAATGATGAAAGATAAATATGTAAAAAAAAATATATAATGAACTGGTTAAGTAAAAAATAATTGTATTAAAATAAAAATTACATTTATTAAAATGCTCCTCTAGAGGTTTTTCTTTGTTGTTAACTAACGAGTTATGGTCATTGAATAGATTTCCTGATGTAGATGTAAGGTTAACATTGTTTACCAGCTGTTTTATTTTATTCCGGTGTTTGAAACACCGCTTGAGCGATTGCATGAATAATTTGTACTAAAATTTCTACTGTAAATGTAGCAAAGCTTATTGTGATTATTGGATGTCAGGCGCTACAAAATGTTTAGTGAAGTTTTGTTTCGTGCATCAATTTGGAGTTACAGCATATTAAAAACTTTAGGATGACCTGGTGAATATGTCAGTTTTTTAAGTTCAAAACAATCCTCGAATAAACCCATCAGTATAGCCCTGTCCCAAATGGCACACTTCAGTGAAGTGTCTCTATCTTGTCTGTGTATCTGTAGATGAGTGGGGACTCGGATGGTAATAAAGAGTTCCACGAGCAGCTCCGTTTGCAGCAGCTGTATGAACAGAAGAAAGAGGGTGGAGATGATCCATTCACATACGTCGACCCAGAAGACGGCACTGCGTACGACTGGGACCATGAAAAGAGAGCATGGTTTCCAAAGGTCCATTACCAAACAAAATACTACATTTACACAATTTTAATAACCCGATCAGAGCTGATTCGCTGTAAGTTCTGCATTAAAGTTCATGTTAATTGTTTTCTTTATAGATAAATGATGATTTCATCGCAGCATATCAAGCAAACTATGGCTTCAATGAGGAAGGGGCCCCTGATCCTTCTGTTGCGGCCCCTCCCGCCGAACCGGATGAGCCCAAGAAGACGGAGGAGAGCTCGGATCAGGACAAAACTAAGGAGGGTGCTCAGAAAGGAGAGAAAAGAAAAGCAGACCCAGGTTAGAAGATATTCATAATTATTTACCTAATAACAGCTTTATAGATTAATCTAATAATTGATGATCTTTACAATGGAACTGAGTCAACACTGAATTTACTTAAACTGAAATGCATAATTTTCCTGTTATCACTGTTAAGCTGCTTTTGACACAATCTGTACTGTATAAAGCTCTTTTATAAAAAGGTGACTTTTATTATAACTATATTAACAAACATTTCTTGTATTTTAAAGGCTGGTTTGAAGTTGAAAAGGACAAAAATACAAATGTTTATGTGACAGGTAAATAATTTCCTCATTATTAGATTAGATTACTTTACTAAACCGTGCTATACCAGTAAATACTGGTATGACTCCCTCTAGTGGCTATATTTATTTTTTAAATCAGTTGGTTGGTTGGTTTAAATAAGAACTGATGAATGATTCAGTTCATGGAGTGTTTTTCAGTGCATGTGTCTTTCTGCTAGGTCTTCCTCTAGACA
The DNA here is from genome assembly GCF_988280905.1 of Pimephales promelas. NCBI lineage: Eukaryota > Metazoa > Chordata > Actinopteri > Cypriniformes > Leuciscidae > Pimephales > Pimephales promelas. The sequence continues at coordinate 6,739,702 of NC_142791.1, read as the reverse complement.
TAACTCCTGATGAGTTTGTGGAGATCATGTCCAAATGTGGAATTATCATGCGTGATCCTGTCACAGAAGAATATAAAATCAAACTCTACAAGGACAAGGATGGGAACCAAAAAGGAGATGGACTTTGCTGCTACTTGAAGGTTGGTTGTTGTTATAACACTATGGTCATGTACATGCAAATATATTCTATATATATTTCAAATAAAACGCATACATGCAATAACATGCAGTTATTTTAGTATGATTTATAGTATTTATTTATTAATATTTTGAATTGGCCTTTATTTTTATTATTTCATTGTTTTATTTATACATTTTAGTTAAAGCAATTCTGTTATATGCTTTTGTAATTTTTATTATTTTTTTACTATTTTGATTTGGCTTTAATTATATATTTTTATGTATTTTTATTTGTAGTTGTAATAATTTGAGCACTTCATCTTCAACCTATATTACTATAGTTAGATGTTAGATCAAGTTTTTCATCTAATGTTTAAATTTAATTTGATTTCAGCTTGATTTCAATGAACACTATTTTGAATAGTTTTAGTTTTAAAACTGTTTAACATGCTTTACATGTGTATTTATTAGTGCTGGGCAATGATTAAAAAATATTTAATCGCATGGTTTCTTGTGATTGTTATGCGCAAAATTGAATAATGAATTCTAAAGTACTTAAAATAACTTAAAATAAAATAAATAAATACATATATATATATATATATATATATAACTGAATAATAAAATACTTAATATAACGTATTTTAAAAAATTGTCGCCGTTAATTAATAAATCCGTTAACACGTTAACTTGCCCAGCTATAGTATTTATATAATTTGTAGACCAACATTTTAATTTGATTATTCCCTGCAGAAAGAGTCTGTGGCTCTTGCCGAGCGGCTCTTGGATGACTCAGAGATTCGGGGCTACCGATTGCACATGGAGGCAGCGAGGTTCGAGCTCAAAGGACAATATGACGCCAACAAGAAGAAGAAAAAGAACAAAGAGTACCGCAAAAAGCTCCAGATGCAACAAAAGTAAAGTATAAACCTTTTCTAGCTCAATCCTGTGGCTCTATGTAGTCGATTCTGACACACGGTGCAACAATGCTCTGCTTAATCAGCATAATATTTTTTATGTGGCTGTAGACATGACTGACACTTCTGTCATTTGATTATCAGGCAGCTCGACTGGAGGCCGGAGAAGGCCATAGACGCTCGTAAAAGGCATGAAAAAGTTCTCATCATTCAAAACATGTTTCATCCCAGTGACTTTGAGGTAAGAGACAATCTCAGAACATACCGACACACCCAGAAGAAACACTTGAACACATCGTAGATGTTACTGAATAGAACATTTTGTTGGCAACACTTTACATTGAGTGACATGAAAAGTACCACCTGTTTTCTTACAGCATTTGTAAAATGTCTTTTGCTGCTGCTGAAACCAGATCTACAGTGTTTTCTTTTTACAGCTCAGAATATGTTTAGCCTTGCACTGGTGTTCAAGATGTGTAAAGATAATTACAGAAAAACATTCGGCTTCGATTAGTAACAGTTTAGAGCTACGGGATTGTTTAGTTTGTCTGTACCCGTGATAAACGTCTCTGCGTCAGAGCTCAAGGCAGGTCTGTCTGCATTCCTGAAGTAGGTGCAGCTTAAAGGCTTAGAAAAGAGCAGGAATGAAGGTGTGGATCTAAAAAATATAGGATCCTCATGCTTTCTACATATATTAATTGTTTAATAAATGAGACTGATACTAAGATTGAACTAAAACTATGTTTGTGATTCTATAGGCCTCAATTATGGCTAATTTAACTAGCTACCATTCAAAAGTTTGGGATCAGCAAGATTTCTTTTAAAGAAATGGATACCTTTATTTAGCGATTAAACTGATTAAAAGTCTCAGTAAATACTTTTACATTGTTACAAACGATTTGTGTTTCAAATCAATTTGATTTCTGTAATGATACTGAAAACTCTGCTTTGTCATCACAGGAATAAATTGCACTTTAAATGAATTAAAAGTTTTTATAAATTGTATTTCACTACTGTTTTACTGTATTTTGTTAAATAAATGCAGCTTTAGTGAGCAAGAGACTTCCTTCAAAAACATTAAAAAAATCTTACCAACCCCAAACTTTTAAGCACTTGTGTATACTACCCATTAGACACTCCTAATCACTTTTTAATATTACTATTTTCATATTTTTAAATAATAGCAAACATTAAGTAGCACTAAGAGGAGTAATGGGAATTGACTGCAAATGTTAAACAAATGAAAGCCATGTTATATTGTACTAGATTCCAGATTTCCATTTTAAACTTCAACAAACATCATGAAGTGCATCCCGGGATGCTTTTTAAACATTTGAAAAGGATTCACATGTATTTTAGGAACTTGTTTGGCTGCTTTTCCTTCATTATTCAGTCCAACCTCATCCAACCTTCAAGATTTTTTTATTATAATTTTAGCACCAATACGAAGCCCATTTCAGTCTTTTAAGCCTTTAGAACAAACGTATAAAAGATAATGAAGAATATAAATGTAATCAAATGTGTCCAAACATTTAACTAAAAATGTGTTGAAGAGCTGCACCATATGTGTCTTGCAGGAGGATCCTTTGGTTCTGAATGAGTACAGAGATGATCTGCGGACAGAATGTGAGAAATTCGGGATAGTGAAGAAGGTCATTATCTTTGATGTAAGTCCTTTTTTTTTACTTCTGCCCACATTTATTATGAAAACAGCATTGACATTTTTATTTTACTATTTCTTATGCTCAACCCTTTGCTTTCTTCCTTTGGAAACAGAGGCACCCTGATGGAGTGGCATCTGTGGCTTTTAAGGAACCTGACGAGGCGGACTTGTGTCAGGTGGCTCTAAATGGACGCTGGTTTGGAGGGCGGAAACTATCAGCACAGCCGTGGGACGGTGTAACTGACTACCAGGTAAAATACTCAGCCTGTTTTAAAGGGATAGTTCACTTTGAAATTAATTTTTGACATGTTTTAGCTTACCTCAAGGGCATCCAAGATGTAGGTGTCTTTGTTTCCGCAGTATTTTCAATTTTGATATTTTTAAGTCAAACTGTTCTTGTCTGTCAGTCATATAATGGAGGTATATGGGGTCCACCTCAAAGAGCATGCACAGAGAAGTCCAAATTAAACATGATTTAATGACTCGTAAATGTAAGCACACATTGATGGCCTAAGACGTGAAACGAGCCCTTTGTGTGAGTAACCGAACAGTATTTATGTAGTTTTAACCTCTTGTAATCACAGTCACATCATAACTTGAACTATGCCTTTAAGTTATGAAGAATTGTAAATTGCTACAGAGTTTATGTCCTCGATCTGATTTTTTTCTGAATGAATCAGGATATTTAAAGAGGAAAAATTGAGGGGAGGGACATTAGTTTATCCATTAGGAATTTGCTGAATCACGAGAAGTGAGTGTTGCGTACAAACCGAGTGTGGGTTTGCTAAAACAGTCTCTAAATAGCTATTTGGCTGTAACATCACCCAACAGTCTGCACGGCCTACTTGATGTCATCAGAAAAGGAAAGTTATTACATGGACTAAACCAACACAATCATTTTTAATTTTGTAAACACATACACGATTAGACCAGAGATGTATATTAAGAAAGTTAAAAGACTCAGTTTCAGGATCAGTATAGTTAAATCACTAAAACAAAACCATTAAAAAAATGAAAATACATGTATTTAAGTGTCATTTAGGTTAAGTGCATGCACTAAAATGACTCAAACTAAAACTGAAATAAAAGTTTTTAAAAACTATACAGACAAAATAAAAAATACAAAAATAAACAACAAAATGCTAAAACTTTCTAATTAAAATTAGTTTAAAATATTAATGAACTGAAACTACAACCGTTTCTAGAAATAGAAAATGTTAAATGAAATAAAATTAAACTTTTTTTTTTTCAGCTAATTGTCATTTAATGACAATATTAATTTTAATGTATGTACTAAAATTACCAAAACTAAAATTCATGAAAACAAACACACAAGAAAAACTGAAAACTTGAACCATAAATTGTTACTTGAGATAAAATAAATGTAAATATAATTATTTAAAAAAATGCATACTTAAATGTTCAAATCGGGTCTATTTTACTTCTGCTTTTTTGCCTCACTTTTTGGCTCTGGTCACACAGGTTGAGGAAACCTCACGAGAACGAGAAGAGAGACTGAAAACCTGGGCCTCCTTCCTGGGTGACGGATCTAAAGCGGACCCTTCAAAAGCAGCAGAACAACAGAATCCCAGCACACAAGAAGCAGCAGAACCGACCCGACAGGAGGAGGGTACAAACGAAAGCACCGCAAAACCACAGGAGGGGAAAGATGAGGAGGAGGACAAGGAGGAAGGAGGAATGCAGTCGACCGATAGCAGTTTAGCAGGAAGTGATGAGGAAGATGCGTAGATGTGGAGAGAAAACAGAACTTGTTTAATGTCTCTTGCTCAAACATCCGAACACCAATATACAGTGTTCCCATGACAAGCCAGTGCATTTCACCATTTCAAAATTTGGGGACAATGATGGAAATTTAACTGCAAATAATCATTTGTGATATCCCTTCCCTTTATGCTAATAGTTTTATAGTAAAAACACATTTTGTGACCTCTTCATTGTTTCTTGCTTTCATAAAAAAGACGTTTCTTATAAAGTTGGTCATAGAAAATATTTTTGGTTTATATATGGGAACAAAAAAAAACAGCCCAGTGTAATTCTGTGTAAGCGTAATGACAGCTGTGATGTTATCTGTTTGAGATGACCTTGTTCAACTCGCTCGGGCACATTTCTCAGGGCTCAACCTCCCGCACAAAGTATCACATTCGTTTTGTGTTGGTGGTATCGGTGCCTGGATGTGCGCTGGATTCAGTTCGGTAAGCAGCGTGTTAAATGTTTCGGGGATTTGATTTTCTTTTGTGAATGCAGTTGAAGTCCCGTTTCAGTTTGAGGAAGGAGTGCTTTAGAGGATAAATAGAAACTACCCTTTTAGAACTGTGGGTTTCATCTTTGTCTTTAAATCTTTTGCTGTTCTCAGTTTATAATTAGTCTATATAAGAGATTATGCATATGAAATAAGTCATTGCGTTTGTTTTTCCTCGACTATTTTGTTGCACTGTCCAGTTTTCTATCGAATAAGTAATGTTTAAATATTAATAAACTGTGCTTGGCCATCTCAAGCTACATTCATACATTTTAATACACACGACTTTTCAAAAGTTTGGGGTTGGTAGATTATCATACATTTTTTATATTGTTGATAGAAGGCTCTTATGACATTTTTTTCTCATAGAAAAAAATGTCATATGTAATAGTACAATTTAAAATAACTTTTTGAAATGAAATTTATTCTGGCAAAGCTGTATTTTTAGCATCATTACGCCAGTCTTCAGTGTCATATGATCCTTCAGAATTCATTCTAATATGCTGATTATTGTTATTAACGTTGAAATCAGTCATGCGATCATGGTTTTATTTTTGTGCAAAACTGTGATTTATTGTTTTTCAGGATTTTTTGATGAATAGAAAGTTAAAAAGAACAGCATTTGTATAAAATAGAAATCTTTGGTAACATTGTAATCACGTTTGATGATTAAAAAAAAAATCTTACAGACCCCAAACTTTAAAACTGGAATATTGGATCAAAGTCATGCCTTTAGAAAGGTACCAGGGTCGACAGATTTACAGTTGCATTTAACAGTACAAGGTAGAGAAGAAAAGATAAATACTGATATTTACATGCATTAATATCCACTTAATTTTCCTGTACAAAATCACTGCAACAGAATTGATGTCATAAGATTTTAACTGGAGAGTTTATTTTTGAAAAAACGGTGTTATTACAGTGTTTACCATTTTATTTATTTTAATGTATGGGGCAGTAAATTGCTTTAAATGGGGGAAATATAATAGGGTGGATGCATTTCAATCTTTTTATGATGAATAAATTAGAGAGAATAAATAAAATGTTGAGCACTCTTTACACATATGTAAATGGGGGACACAAATGAAACCCATTTTGTAAAATAATAAATATTGTATCCCTAAGTCAGGATGATGGAGGACAGACTGTCAGAGCACTCAGAGCAGTGTAAAGATTCTCCTCAGCTGTTTACATACTATCAAGGTGACATCAACACTGCCGTGGATGAGCACTTCTTCCGTGCCCTGAACAAAGCCACCATACCAAAAGACCTCAGCATTAAAGCCAAGGAAAGCAATAGGACTCCCAAATCAGGTGTGTTAATGGCAGAAAATCTATCTATCTATCTATCATCTATCTATCTAGATCATCTAAATATATGCTTTTCTTATCCCAGATACCCCCCTATCATCCTCATCATCACCATGGGCTTTTTCTGGTCTAACATGGTCTAAGTCCACACACTCTTCTGGTTCCTCAAAGTTGACCCCATTGACATCCTTGGAAGCCACACCTCCATCCCAGGGAGTTATCGTGAATCCCTCAGGACTCTCATCCTCCCTCTGGCCCTGTCCACCCAGACAGAGCACAGGCTTTGAACTGCCTCAAATACTCTACCAACCGCCCATGGCTGCTGAGGGCAGCGCCAGCTCTTACCTCAATATGTTACAAATGGATCGCCCAACAGGAGGCATCATGATCTCGCCCTTCTCAAAATCAGAGACCAGACCAGAGTGGAATTCTGGGACGGCCTTTAAAGATGTGTCTGGAAGCAGGATCGGCCTAGATTCAGGTACTACAACATATTGCTAACTGTTCGCTCACAGATGCATCTAATGCAACGGTATACATCTTTAAGTAAGGGAAAAATGAACAGTCTGCCATTCTTGGTCACAAATTAAACTAAGACAGGTGATTAGATCAGCCTTTATAACCCTGAAGGGGTTTGTTTTGTGATAATGCGATGATAAATGTACATTATCAGTATTAAATGGCTACTCACCAACAATTAATAAATAGTCCTGCCTACATAGGCAGGAAATATTGATTTCTTTTTTTAATGGATTTTTGCAGTATTATAAATGGGATACTCCACTTTTTTTGGAAATAGGCTCATTTTACAACTCCCCCAGAGTTAAACAGTTGGGTTTTATCATTTTTGAATCCATTCAGCTGATTTTCTGATATTTAGAAGAATATCAGTAACCAGATTTCCCAAAAAAGTGGAGTATACCTTTAAATCCATGTGATCTCATGGTGCAATTACTCGTCCCTGTGAAAAAATAAACAGTAAAGTAAAGTAAAGATCCCTGCTCACACAGATCTGTGAAAGCGACTAAAAATGCTGTATATGTATGCCAGGCCAGTAGTTGGCGATATCACTTTGTAAAGAAACACCACAAGCCAATATACTGAACACCTATTCATAGACAGTAAAAGAAATGGACACAGCGACCCCATTGATTTCAACGGAGAAGACCGAATCCCGATTATTGCACTTCCTGCGACTGCGCAGGCTCAAAATGAGCTTGACGAGCGTGGGAAAGAAGTCAGTGTCCCATAAGAATTATTTTGAAACTGATATATATTTACAGTTGCTTTAAATGTGATTTTCACTTCTGAAGCTCTGAGTAGCTTCTTTGAATAAGTAATCAGGCTACTTATTATAATTTCATGACTGTTAAAAAAGTATGTTCTATATATTACACATACTGTGAACTGTATTATGTAGGCCAGTGATTGGCGCTGTCACTTTTTAAAGAAACACTACTGGCAGCTATTGTAGGGATTTATGTATATTTGGATGCAGCTTAACATGCAGTGCATCTGTTTATGTGGAGAGATTATTTGTATTACTTTGTGTTTTTCAGGTGTGCCTGCCTCAGAAATCAATAAGGATTTGTACTGGTATTGAAGAAGAGATTTCTGGCTTTACAGTATGATGAAAATACATTTTCAGCATAAGACTGCCTGTGTTTACATTATTACGTAAGCCTAAAAATGCTTTTGGACATTCGGTAAAGTGACTCAAACCATTATATTCATGGTGTCAGACATTCCTCAGAGATGAATGGCTGTTAATTGCTTCTTTTCTTCTTTTAGCCATGAGCGTGTGAATATCTTATAATAGGACATAAGTGAGAAAACCTGAGTGGAAATAGTTCACTTCTCTTAGCTGGATGAATGAGGAAGTAAAGTCTATTTATATGATTTGTAATACAATCATAGTTTTAGCAAACTTTCTTTTTGTAATATATGCTGTTTTGAAAGTTCATATTTTTACTGTAAGCCGTAAAAAAAACATTTGACAAAAAATATATATATTTAATACAGTATCTAAATGTTTTTTTTTAATCTAATATTCTTTTCTCTCTGAAAAATTCCTCAAACTTTGGGGAACCCTTCAAAACTTCATGTACAATTGTTTCGACTCTTTAGAGCAGGTTACACAGAAGGCAACGCATATGTGCAATGCTTAAAGTGACATGAGCAAACCAAAAATAAATGTCCTCTAAATTGTTCAGATGTTGTTGAATTTCATTTTTACAAACCTGTTTTCTTAAAACCCGTTTCACACTTTTTTCCTCAGGCAATAATGTATTTCCCTGTCACAGTCCTTCACTTTTGATATATGAGTATGACAAAACAGCTAAAGGCTTTTTTGATGAATTTCCTCAATTATTTCCAAGAATTTAGAAAGATTAGACATATGACCCTTTGTTTAATAAATCCCACATAAATATGGTTCTTTTGTACCTACGTTACACATTACATACTTTTTAAGCAAGACGTTTGATTTTTTGCGAGTCAGAATGACCTGTCAGAATTATGAATGACATTTTTTGACATTCTGTTGTTTATTAGTATATTAGACTTGTACATTAACTTTATATATACTTTTTTTATAAGCAATATTTTGTAACCAAGACTTTAAGATGTGACTATACATAAATATAAAATAAAAAAATCATTAAGAAATATTCACTTCTGTAACATTTAACATGGTTTGAGAATGAGAATCGTAATGAGAACTGAAGGCTTTTTAACTCTCTTGGGTTCAATCAGTGGTTTATAACCTCAACATTGGATTTTTTATTTATTTTTTACAGTGACTAGTACACTGTTATTGCTTTGTGTGCTTTTCTCTTTCCCATCATCCTCTCACATCCCCAGAGTGTGTTAATGAATGAGAAAATACAATTTGAGATGTTCTCAAAGCATTTACCCTAGTTCAATAAAGATTTAAACAAACACTATTAATGATCCTTTCATTTGATTTTACTCTTAGCATGCTATGAAGCTCATTTGTAACCCATTTTATTAACAGAATGTGACGGAAAGAAACAGGATTCAATCTGCAGGCCAGAATGTAAATTTAAAGGGATACTCCACCCAAAAATGAAACTTCTGTCATCATTTACTCACTCAAGTTGTTGTAAACCTGTATTGGTTTCTTTCTTCTGCTGAAAACAAAGGAAGAAATTTTTAAGAACGATTGGAATCAAAAAGTTGTTTGGCACCATTGACTTCCATAGTAAAAAAAAATTAATACTTTGGAAGTCAATGGTGCCAATCGTTAGAAAGAAACCCATACAGGTTTGCAACAACTTGAGGGTGAGTAAATGATGACAGAATTTTCATTTTTGGGTGAAGTATCCCTTTAAGCAATGGAAATTAGATTTAGAACGTAAATTAGTTTCATTTTGACTGAACAGTATGGAAAGCAGTCCTCATCTCACAGCAAAAATGGGTACATTATAGTGGACCAGATGGTGGAACTTTTCATTTCGGCCTGCTCACTATTCGATTATTGATGCCTTGGCACATTTTAAGTTCTCTTCCATCTGCCCTAATTTCCCTGCTCTCTTATGAAGTAAATAAATCAGGCTGATGCCTAACCGAGAGGACAACAGGGGCACATTAAATCTAAATCTGTCATGTAACATTCAACACATTTGAGAAACAACTGAGAAAAACTGCAGACTAAACGTTGTTGCAGTTTACTGAATTGCAGACTGACTGTTAAACTGTTTCATTCAGGTAATTACCAGTGCATAGTTTTTCCTCTAATAAATGGACTATGAAACTAAATATCCCAATGACAATGTCTGAAACCTTTAGAGGTGTGAGACATTCTCATGTCAGTCCTTATTAATAGTTCCCTTTTTAGACAGATATCAAAATACCCTAGACCTATATAGGTGCCATGAATGGGTATTGTGGCAAGCCATATTTACCTTTATTTCTTTAAACTAAGAATATTTTTATATTACTAGTATTTATTTTTTAAATAATTAATAAAATGCAATAGAAAATAGTGTATTTTTCAGTTTCACCAAATTAAACAAATCAAAATCTTCCAAAAGTTACTATCTTACCAGTAGGCTATCTAATAATAGCCTATTGAACACTGCAGGTAGGCTATTTATGACACTAATATATATCCAATTTGTTACTAGTCACATTTCTTATCTCACTAATTACATCAGCCCTTTTCCTCGTTAGCCTATGTGTAATGATTCAATGGCTGCCTATAGTTCAACTGCAAATCTTACTGTGTTTTAGGGTTAATGGAAATTTCTGTAAAATTATGGGATAATGATGTCCAGGCAGAAAATTAGCCTACCAGTTAGGCTACATTTTCCATTTATTCTTTTACAGTATAGAATTTAATTGTGAAATTCAACAATAAAAGGCCTGGTCACTACTGGATTTCTTACCAATAATTAAAAATATACTATAGTGACAATAAAAATATCTATTCGTTTTAACGAATAAATGGCTTGCCATAGCCTACTTTGAGATCCGCGCGCTTGAGTGGCGTTTATGCTGATATATAATAGATTAAAGACGGGAGGGTCGCGTTCTTCTTCTCCTGAGGAGGGGGGCACTAGAGGGGAGATAATGGGTCTACGGGGTACAACCTAAGAGTGCAACTTACTTTTCCATTCTTAAACTCCTTCATTCCAGCATACAGGTGTGCTCTATTCAATCTATGGTTACCGTCCGCTATTTTTTTTTATTGCTTAAACAAAACATTACATGTATGTTCTTCAGAGAGTCCTCAGAGAACGGCAGCCAGCTGGACACACCGACTCCAGATCAGCCCGGATTCAGCCGCACGGGACACACTGTAGTGGCAGTGTGTTTGGGAATAATCTTCGTTTTCGGTTTCCTAAATAACTTTCTTGTTCTTTTGGTCTTTGCCCGTTTCCATGTCCTGAGGACTCCTATAAATTTGATACTGCTGAACATCTGTGTGAGCGACATGCTTGTTTGTCTCTTTGGCACACCGTTAAGTTTCGCCGCGTCGGTTTACGGCCGGTGGCTGACGGGAGTTCCTGGTTGCAGGTGGTATGGTTTTGCCAATGCAATGTTCGGTAAGACTGAGTTTTAATAAACTAATATAATATTTTAGCATAGTGATGATAAAAAACCCTTATGATTAGGCTATCCTATCTGTAACTGCACGTTATCATATTGAAAATATGCAACGTGTCGGTTTATTTCAGCAGCTAGAATGCGGTTGAATAGTAGGCTAAGTCAGATGGGTTAATTACAAATAATTGGTTAATTGGAGTTTCCATCATTGATTGTTGTTATTATCCTGTTTATTAGCCTATACTGTGAAGTTGTTTTAAAACCGTATATGGTTTTAAAGGAATGGGCCTTCACCCAAAAATGTAAAATTCTGTCATTTTGCAAGATGTAAACAACACTGGTCCAGAAGCACATCCTGTTTCAACCATAAAATACATAAAATACAACCAACGGAACATATAAAACTTAATCAAAAAGTTAAACAAACATCTTTAAGATGTTTTCTTTACATGTGAAATAAAGAAAACAGTTACAAACTGAAACAGGAAGTGTTTCTGGACCAGTGTTTACATCTTGCAAAATGGTCTTGTCAATGGTGCACAACTGTTTGGTTACCCATATTCTTCTAAATATTTTATTTTATTAAACATTTAGTTGATTATCATATAGGCCTAATTGATTTGGCTCTTTATCCAACATCAACAGGTATTGTTTCACTGGTATCACTCGCTGTACTGTCATACGAGCGTTACAGCACCATCCTTTGCTGCACAAAAGTGGATGTGTCTGACTATAGGAAGGCCTGGCTCTTCATCACAGGCTGCTGGCTGTACTCTCTCGCGTGGACATCGCCGCCACTCTTCGGCTGGAGCAGTTACGGTCCTGAGGGTCCCGGCACCATCTGTTCAGTCCAGTGGAACCATCGCTCCCCAGAAACGACTTCTTACGTCATCTGCCTCTTTGTCTTTTGCCTGCTCCTGCCTCTTCTTCTCATGGTCTACTGCTACGGGAAGATCCTCATTTCTATTCATGGGGTGAGTGAAGTGTGAAAGAGGAAAAGGTTGAAAGAGAGAGAGTGGGAGTGGAAGCAGTGATTTTGATAAAGAGCTCTCTTCGAGTAGGACTTATCGATCTTTCTAGCCAAATGTTTGTTTGCCATGAATTAAGCATTTTTCATGCGACTGTCCGGAACCAAAGTCCTTTTCACAGGGTTAGTTCATCCAAAACTAAAACATTTGTGTCATCTTGACTTACCCTCATGTCATTCCAAACCCACAAGACTTTTTAAATGAAACCTGAGAAGTTTCTGTCCCACCAATGAAAGTCTACATAACCAAAACCTAAAAGATCCAAAAAGGCCATCATAAAATAAACCCATTTAAATTGAACGGTTTAATCAAAGTCTTTTGAGGAGATATGATTGCTTCATATGATAAACAGATTTAATTTAGGCTTTTATTCAAATATAAACACACTTATCGCATGTGTCATCACATCACATATTGTAAACAGGAGCTTATGCCTGTGTCATGCGTTGTTTGTGTCGATCATTATTTAGAGGTAAATAAAGCCTAAATTAAATCTGTTCATCATATAGTTATCATATCTTCACAACACTTGGATTAAACCACTTGATTCATAAAGATTCATTTTGCGACTCCTTTATGAATTTTTTTTGACTCTTCTAAGTTTTGGTTACCTGGACTTTCAATGGTGGGACAGAAACCCCTCTCTTAATTTGTGTTTCGAGGATTAACCAAAGGTTTATGTGCTTGGAATGACATGAGGGTTAAATTATGCCAGAATATGCCAGGATTTTTGGGTGAACTATCCCTTGAAATGGGTATGCACAGCTGGATCAGATTTGAGCATTTTAGCAAATTCTTGTCTGCCTTAACAAATGCAACAACAAAAATTGTAAATCAAAACATATGTAAAAAATAAAATGCTTTAAATTCTGTCATAAACACCATGTGGCATTTCAAACCAGACACAAATGTACAGCTTTATGCTGTTGTTCTTGAAAAGCAAACCTCAAAGCTTGTCTCCTCACCCCACAGGTTGCTAAGATCAATCAGACAGCTGCGCAGAGGAGGGAAACACATGTGCTGGTGATGGTGGTTTCCATGGTGTCCTGTTACCTGCTCTGTTGGATGCCGTATGGGGTCATGGCATTGCTTGGCACATTCAGCGTTGGCATGGTCAGCCCCACAGCCAGCGTTGTGTCGTCCATACTAGCAAAGAGCAGCACTGTTTTGAATCCCATCATCTACGTTCTGTTCAATAATCAGGTATGTGCTTCTTATAGGTGTATTTGTTTCCTCATTATCCTTATAGACTCGTATTACTATCAATTCGGAATTCATTGCCAGTTCTACAGGTGCTTTATGGCTTTAGTAAGATGTGGTCCAGAGCCTCCAGCCCATCTCACCCTTCACACAGAAGAAGGTGGTGCTCCTCAACAGGACTGCATCCCTATGGGGTCATATGGTGTTACTTCTCCACCTGAAAATCCCACAATGACCCAAAGGGCTTCACTACAGAGAGGTAATGAGACTTTGGTTCCTGTGGTACACTGTTCTCCCTAAAACTTCTGGAAATGAAAACACTATCCATGCAAAACCATATTAAGAGACAGGAAATACAATTTGTGGGTTTTTACTGCCATATAATGTGTGTTTTATAAGAAATATAGAAATAAGTTTTGTTTTTGTGCAACGTTGATATTATTTAATTTGTTTGAATTTCTTGTAAATGTTGCATGAAAGAAGTGCCACCAGGTGTCAGTATTTGTTCAAACGTGAAACAATGTTAACTTGTACTTGGCAGCATCTAAAGGTCATGTCTATGCTGTGCAAAGGTATGAAAAAATAGCAAAAAGTTTTAGGATATTTACTTCATACTATCTGAATCTTGTTTGAGTATATTGTTTTTGTCAAAAGTCAGTCAACCTAAGTTACCTATTTAATACAGGGATTGTGAATATATTCCAAGCAGTACCCATAATGTTACACCAGAGAGTATTTTAACTTGGCAAATTACTTTAATTAATCTAAAGGTCTGAATCTTTCATTTTTCGTTCCATTGCTTTCAGTCATCACATATCAACTTCTCAATGTTTTTAAAGGGGTCGTACTTAGTTTTCCCGAAAAACAAACAAACGAACAAAAAAATGATAAAATGGTGGATAACATCGTATCTATAATGCAGAAAAAAGTACAAAAAACATACCACTCTGAAACGTACTGTGAAATCTGTGCTTGCGAAGTCTGTGCATTTTGTATGATCCTCTTGTTAATTAACATTGTCAGGGTCTGAATCGGGCTTGAATTGAATTTAAATTTTAACTTGAATTTGAAATTGATGCCATATCCTTAATATTTACACTAGAGCAGAACTCGCAGTTATGGAGAGGCAAGTCATTTCCTGAACAATCTGTGCCAATCACGACACACTGGGCCAGCTAACCAATCACAGCTCATTCCGTATTTCGAAAGGAGGGGCTTCATCGAAACCTGGGGAGAGAGGTGCTGTAATAATGTAAAAAATACGTTTTTTGAACAATCAAGCATGTTCTAGTACACCCTAACACAATCTCAATACTTTGTAAAAGGGCATAATAGGATCCCTTTAAATGTATATCTGCCCCATGAACTTTAACATTAACAAATATGAGAAAATGTTGATGAAATATTTTTTAATGTTTTGGATTTTTTTTTATAGCAAACTAGTCAAAAATATTTATATTTTATTATTGAAAAAAAGGTTAAATTAGTCAAGCTAATTTATTGATAATGTGAATTTCTCAGCCTTGTGAACAATGATAATTGAGTCAGGTGTTCCTATCACGTACTCATCCTGCCCTATGAAAGAGTTTGTTACCACTGAATTTTGTGTAATGTAGCATGACCTGTAGCATGTAGCATGTAGAATTATATAGGCTCATTAGTCTGGAAAAGGTTAGAAGAGGATGTCTGAAGACTTGGGGCTTCATCAGTCGCAATTGAAGCAGATTAATCACAAATAGA
This sequence comes from Pimephales promelas, assembly GCF_988280905.1. Taxonomy (NCBI): domain Eukaryota; kingdom Metazoa; phylum Chordata; class Actinopteri; order Cypriniformes; family Leuciscidae; genus Pimephales; species Pimephales promelas. The sequence goes on along the minus strand of NC_142791.1, from coordinate 6,724,393 downwards.
AAAAATGTAGCACCAGTCATGCCTTGGCTGTCCTTTCAAAAATCAGTGTAAAGACATCATGTCAAAGGATTCTTTAAATGACAATGTAGCACGAGAGAGAAATGTATGAGTCTGCAGGCATTTGATTATATTTCTTCCAATTTTATAGCACATTGTCAGGATGTTTGTGATCTGAAACTTTAAAGAAAGTGGGTCATACAACTTGTCTGTTCCTAAACAAAGGAATAAATCACCATCAGAGTTGGTCCAAACAGAGAAAATTCCATATATTTGAATGGTCGGGTCAGAGTCCTGACCTCAATCTCATTTATATTCTGTGGCATGATTTCTATCCAAGGCCATTTGAGGCATCCCAAGATATCCCAAAATATTTATGATACAGCAGCTTGTGCAGAGGAAAGGACCAAAATACCTCATGTGCAAGTCACCAATAGGACTAATTTGATTGCAATTGTAGTGCCAAAATGAACTAAATATAAGTAATACTCACATTAAACTTTTGTGTCAAATTACAGAATTTAATTAAATATTGACTTAGATGGAAGCTATTAGACCACTCGCTGAGAGCCTGCTGACAGTAATCGAGACTATTTTAAAAGGTTCAGACTTTTTTTGAACTGCTCGTCAGGATAGATGGCGCAGGTTCTATGATTAGCCTTGGCTGATTAAGTTCACAGGATATATGTGAGGAAGTCTTTCATTAATAGTGCTCCTGGTTCTTATCACAGAATGACTGGCTCTGAAATTGGCTTGTACCTTACAGATATAGAACTGCATATCACATTCTCTAATTAGCCAGCCATCCAGTTGAGAAAAGGTCTTCAGCTCTGAAAATGGCAAGTTGATCTGAAAAACCCATCTGTGCTGACAAGGTTTGGTGAACTTAATTGTGTTGTTGTTGTTATTATTATTGACTTCATTTTATTATTGGTCAAACTTATTAACGTTAAATCTGAGGGGCTACTTCAAGGAAATACATTAGATCAAAGAGGTTCAGCTGACCAAGAATTGGTTTTATGCCCAGCTGCACTACTTCCTGAACTTCAGCCAGCTTCTTGTTTCCTGTCTACCATTATTGGCCAAATTGATTAATTCAGGTGTGTCTGATTATTGTTGCCATGACAACTGAGGTCAGGCACACCTGGATTAATCAATTTGGCCAATAATTGCAGACAGGAAACGAGGAGCTGGCTGAAGTTCAGGAAGTAGTGCAGCTGGGCATAAAGCCCATTGCTGACAAATGATTCAATTCTGTGTGGATCTCAGTTTTCAGTGACCGGTACATGCCTAGTGGCTGATCTGTCTGCAATTCCACAAACCTGGATGACCTTCTGAATGGATATAAGCAGGAGGCTTTTTTTAGAAATGAAAATGTAAAAGATAAAAAGATAAGTTGTAGGGAGTATAAGAACACGTAAAAGAACACTCAGGAGATCGAATGAGAAAAATGCGTCCTTGCGCCATAAAAGTCCAAACTTGGAGGGAATGAGAGGACTCTGGAGGAGGATGCAGAGTAGGCGGAGAGCAGAAAACATAAGGAGAGACCAAGGTGGTGATGATAGTGGGAGGAGCTAGGGAGGAATCAGGAGAAGGAGCAGCCAGGCTTGGACCCAAAGTGCAGCATGGATGATGGCCTACAGCAGAGTCGAAGTAGGGTGGAGACTCGGCAGACGACTCCAGGCCGATGGAAGTAGATCCCTTAGCACAGACAAAGAGCCTGCGAGACTGTGTGCCGTGGTGACGAGTCCGAGGTGGAGCCAGAGTGCCAGAGGACTGAGGTGGAGCTGGAGGGAAGGCTGAGCCAGATGGAGCTAAAGGGGTGGAGGGACAAAGCGTAGCTTAACATCTTTAAGTCCTAGTGGTGCAAACAGGGTAATATCTAACCAAGGGAGAGCCGGAGGGATGAGGGAGCCTTGTGAATCTGTAAGGACGATGATCTCACGTGGTGCCGAAGCAGGGAGGAACCAAGGCAGAGCCGACTGGTCAACGGGCCAACGGGCATCAGTGGCTAGAGATGGACTCGGGGGATCCTCTTTACTAGGTGGAGCTGGAGACCGGAAGACCAGAGGCAATTCCACACCGTAGAGTGGCATCAGAGGAGAAGCCGAAAGGCTGAAGGAAACGAGCAGAGGCGAGACTGAGGAATTGACTATTATTGGAAGAGGAGGTGAAAAATGGAGGCTGGGAGGGAACTCTGGAGACACAGGAGACTTTGAGCTGGGTGGAACCAGCGGGGGCATTGGAGACTTTAAGGGGGAAAGAACCAGCGGGATGGGAGATTCATGCAAACATCATCTTCAAAATAATATATTACAGAGGCCAGCTTCAGTTCACCCTCCCCCATTCCTTCGTACTCCACCAATACTCCCATAGTAGCACATGATGTTGCCGGCTCACGCACCTGGTCAGACATTTCATGAGGCTCACTCTGAGGCGATGGTTGGGTCAGTCCTTGTTACTGGTGCTGGCTCGGTCTCTAGCCATACAGTGGGGTGAAGGTTGGCTGGGCTCTGGTCCAGAGTGGGGACGTCCTCCTCTGGGCAGATGGTGATAGCCGATCCATTATTCACCAGCACCCACTGCACAAAAGCGGCGAAACCCTCTCAAGGACCGTTCCTTGGGAGGCGTGCCTTGGAGCTTTAGGCGCGTCAAATCCAGAGAGCAGTCCTTCTCCTCCAGACATAGTAGTTGGACAGTAGGTTGGTCCATTTTTTTAGAGGGAGAGGGAAAAACATTTCAGTGTGGCGTTCTCACACTGGCAGTTTAGTTCGGAACAGGGCACAGTTCGCAGGGCAAAAATTGCATATGTGAAACTGTCACGCGGATCCGGATACTGAACCCCGAGACCTCCTGAAGGAGATGGTCTGAGTTCGGCTGCACAAAAAAACTGTGGCATGATTCGCGTGAATGTGAAAACAACACGGACTCGGGTGCACGCTTTTTCACGAAGCAAACCTGCGCATGCGTTTTATCTGATTACGATGTATTTAGTTAAATAAAACACAAGTAAGGAAGGATATTGTTGATGATTTACCTTGGATACGAGCTAGTGTGAGCCTGCACTGTATTCGCACTTACCGAGTGCAATCAGCAAATGGTGTATTTGCCGCCATAATTAAATCCATAATTTGAGTGATTATGTGATCATATCCCCTGTATTCAACTCTGGACATCGTTATCCCGACACAAATCTAATGAACTTCATTGTCATTAATTATACAGGGCAAGGCAAAGGTTCACATGCATGATTACCAATAGACATTAATTTGGTCTGTCATGTCAGATAATCTATGGCAGTATTTCAATCTCAGCTCAGTGGTAAACACGGCTTCGGCAGGAGAATGATGCATGGACCTCTTATAATTACAAACCGCAACCCTGTGGTTTGATGAATAGGAGGTTCTTGTCTATATTTCTTTAAAAGGAGTTGGCTTGTGGATTCTCCCATTTGTATTCATGCTCAACTGCATTCCCTCTGTTCCAATTTCGATAGAATGACATCATCAAATCAAATGGCATCATCAAGCTGTCATTTCTGCTCTAGAGATCAGGCTTATCCTTGAAATCAGACTGTTTTCTGATCGATCAGGTGGAATGAGTGCCGAGCTCATACACACATCAGCGCTCAAACCTTGAGCCATTGCACAGAGTCTGAAAAATCTATAAATCACTGCAAGTCTTATAGAGGTGTCCTTGGATACCCAGTATGACTGGGATTCTATTTATGGAAGATATGGTGATATTACACAAGCCTATGCAGTAAAAATGTTGTTTGTGTGAATTATGCATGGATTGGTGTTTGGTTTGCTTTTATCACTACAGATGTTGTGTGGATTCACACTATTTGAAACCATAATCTCATTATTTTAAACCAGTTTGAGATTTTTTACAAGGAGTGTTTCTAGCCTTTAATTAGTAGGAAGGAAACCCATAAAAAAGTGTCCCCATATTTTGCACCTACTAACTCTCATTATTCGAGTATTAGTCGAGTATTAGTAGACTGGTAGGTGTTAGGATTAGATTAAGTTGACATGTTGCAAAGTTATAGTCAGTAGATTGTCTGTTGGAGTACCATCACAATAAAGAATTAGCAGATATTAAGCAGACAGTACACCAATACTCTAATGATCGTTAGTTGACATGTAGTTACTTATAGTTAATAGAATGTTTAAAAGGGACCATCAAAATAAATTGTTACCATACATTTTCTTTACCAGGAGTACAAACTGTGTTGCTTGTTCACAAGTTGCATGTGGAATAAAGAGCAGGTTCATTGCGTTGCATGACGTGATTGCTAAAATATTATCTTGGAAAGTCATTATCAAGTCGGTATACGATAATCACTATTGTCAGACATGCATGGGGCTCATGCGTGACACAATTTTAGTGACATATGCCTCTGAAAATCAGATATATTGCAATGTTTTCATTGCAATTCCAATTTAAGTGCATATTCCAATGTTTTTTTGTGCATAAGATGGCCATGCCACTTAATGCTATTACTGCTACTGAAAACGCCCCTGATTTTGACTGACTTTATTAAAAAGAAACCAGTTAAAAAAAAAACGTTTGAATCAGACAGCGTGGCTATGTTCATTGTGGCGTGCCAGAAGTGCTCACATACACTTCTCTTCTCTGTTGACTTGTTTATCTGTGCGAGGGCAAGACAATAAGACATCATTCACTTGAGATCACTGCAACTAACAACTATCCAATCAAATCCCAATGAACAAGACTCGCTCTACATTTTTCTTCATTTGTGAAGCCGCTTCACAATATACATAACAGTAAGGAAGAAAAGACTATCACAACTTCTGTTTCATGTCTACTTTAAACACTGTATGGACCTAGATAGAGTATTCCCAACATATTCAATTTACACAAAATAGTGTTGGCATATTTGCACTGATATTCCATGTAACTATATTTTGTACGCTTTTTTTCACCTTAGGGCTGTGCCTTAGTAAAAAAATAATAATAATTTAAATGGCGTGGCTACATTGGGGTGTCCTCCATATGTGCATTGTATGTGTGCGTATGTGTAAATCCCAAGATAAGAGTTTGAGACAGGAATCTGTACATTGCCAAGCTTTTAAAAGATGCATAAAGCAAACCCACAAACAACTAGGTTTGATTTTTTTTGTTTTTTCGTTTTTACAGAGCTTACATGCATTTTTAACCTGCTCTCCCCATTTATAAGAGAGAAGCCCTAGCTTTCAGATTCTCCTTATGGCCTGACTCAAAGCTTTTATGACACAGAATAAAATATGACTATATTGAATCTAAAGTGTAGAAGCACCCATTCATCAGCAAAAAAGTATATATATATATATGGGTTTTACCCATAACCTTTTAAAAGCCAATCCCCCCTGATTCCATGGCAACTAGTGATGATACAGGCTGTCAGCCCCACCTTTCCTCTGCACTCCATCAACACCCGCAGCACACGCACACCAAAACAGATGGGAACGTCACGCTTAAATCTGCTCCAGCACACTGCCGTACTGTAAATATAAACACAGACCTGCAAATATACTTTCTAGTATCTGCAGGTTTCCCAGTGTTATGTAAGAAGTCCATAGAACTTGATAGTTCCCACAGTATAGCCGCCGTCCGCCGATAAAATTATTTGAAGAATTTGGTGCTCACTAAGCCGTGCATTTCCTTTAAAGCTACACTGTGTGATTTTTACCCCCATCTAGGGGTGAAAAGGTATATGAGCATCCAGTGAATATTAGTTTGTGTTCCTCTCAATTCCGATTTCGTTTTAACTCCTACGGTGGCCATTGTAGTCCAAGATTAACATGGCTTCCAGTTCGACCTCATCCATGAGTGTTAACTCAAACGTAAACGCGGAAGGCGAAGCTTGAATTAATGGGTATGTCCCTCTTTGGCTAATGAACTTTGGCTAATGAACCCCTTACCCGTATGTATTTTTAATGGCATATTATACACTCACGAGAATACTTTATTACTTGAAGGAAGTAAATATACATTAATGAGCACATATGTTTTTGAAAGAACTAAGTGTTTTTAGCTAAGAATAAACTAAAAGAGTTACACAGTGTAGCTTTAAAGAGTCCAGGTTGACTGTGGTGGAGTTAGAGTGAACCACGCATGACAGCACAAAGCAGGGGCTGCCCGGCCATAGATGCAATTCAGCCTAGACTCAACTTTGTCTGGTCTCCCTCCGTTCATTATTTTCATTTACCGGTGCAGCACCGAGCACAATTTCCTGAGTGCTGCTCTCGAAATCAGATTTTCAGCACTGAGCTGTCCATAATAACTTTACTCCTCCATCTCATTTCCTTTCTTCCGTATCTACACATATATCCATCCCACATCACTCTTCCATATCAGTCAGTTTGTGCTTCTCATCAGGCACCATCTGGTGCCACAACCAGGTGATGTCACATCCTCTCCACCACATGCAATGCTATTTTGATCACAAGACTGTTAATGAATGCAAAGTCTTTAGCACCTTTCCCAGGGGCAAATAATCCCATCTCACTGGGTTTATTGGGAACCAAAGCCCAGTTCATTCAAAATTAATTTCAGGTTATGAAATATTAATGTAGGACTTGATGGCCTTAGTGATGATGTAACCACCCCAGATTTGCCCAAGGAGCTTATTGAGGCACATTTTGAATTCTTGAAGTGACCGCCCTGTATGCTTGAATCAGTGTATGAGTTTTCCTATATTTTGAAATCAATGAATCACATTTGTTTTTATGTTTTTTTTCTTTAGTATATGACAGCCAAAAACAATTAAAGCTATTTTCTGTCATTTCATTTTCCTCCGTTGCTTTAAATTGCTTGCTTTATTGCTCTGTCTAAAATGCTTGATTGCGTCAATTCTTTACTTTCAGTGCTTTACATTATTTAATGGTTTGATCATATTATTTTAGTTGAATAGAGTTGAATTGGATGGCCATTTACAGTATATAAACAACAGTAGATGGTTTTCCAATGGCCTCCTCATTGGTTATGCATTAGACGTTATCAAGGTTTCATTACACCACTCCAGTGAAGCAATGCACAACAAAATCAATTTCTTCGTTCATGGTGACTTCATCAATATGAATTCATGAATAGAAAAACAGGTAGAACCATCTACTTAAAAATCAAACCGTGCTTGCTGACCTGATGTTTATTCACGACTTCTCGTTTAAATTCGGACTATTTATGCAGCGCAATGCCAAAATGAACATTGAGTACGTTTCTGAGTTCTGAATGTCACAGTCTGCGCATTTAAAGGATGTGATTTTCACTGACAAACTGGTACATAACTTCAAAAAAACTGGTACATAACAAATTCATCAGGTAATTAAAGCCACTTTTTGTTATTTGCTACTGTCTTCATAATATTGTTCAGTTAAAGGAGTAATTCTTTGTTCTTTGTAAGTTTTTGATGGAAACATTCCAGGATTTTTCTCCATATAATGGACTTTAATGGGAACCAAACGGTTCGAGGTCCAAAAGACAGTTTCAGTGCAAACTGTGTAGCTTGATAAGTTAATTTTATGGAGAAAAATCCTGGAATGTTTTCATCAAAAACCTTAATTTCTTTTCGACTGAAGATAGAAAGACATGGACATCTTGGATGACATGGTGGTGAGTAAATTATCAGCAAACGTTTTTTTAAAAAGTGAACTACTCCTTTAATATTACTGATAACTTCAGCCTAGTATGTCAAACTAATTTTAAATAAATTAAGTTATTATAAATGCAAAGAATAATATACAGTCAGATCTGCAGTAATGAGCTAATCAGAATTAAGTATTTCAGAGAGGTTCACTTTTTGATGCACTTTTTGTACCATATGTTTAAAACTAAGGTTATTGATCATTTTAACATTATTCAAGTCTGCAATGGGATATGGTCACATTCGAGGTATAAACAAAATACTAAGAGCTTTTTTAGCTTAAAAATGTTTAGCTTACCGCAAGGGCATCCAAGGTGTAGGTGTCTTTGTTTCTGCAGTAGTTTCAATTTTGATATTTTTGGGTCTAACCGTTCTTGCCTGTCAGTCATTTAATGGAGGTCTATGGTCACCACCTCAAAGAGCATGCACAGAGAAGTCCAAATTAAACACGATTTAATGACTCGTAAATGTAAGTACACATTGATGGCCTAAGACACGAAATGAGCGCTTTGTGTGAGAAAATGAACAGTATTTATATTGTTTTTATCTCAGCCATGATTCTCTGTGCATGCTCATTGGGGTGGTGACCATAGACCTCCATTATATGACTGATAGACACGAACGGTTTGACCTTAAAATATCAAAATTGAAACTACTGCGGAAACAAAGACACCTACATCTTGGATGCCATTGAAGTAAGCTAAAACATACCAAAAAGTGTAAAGCGCTATATAAATGTAACAAATTATTATTATTATTATTATCAAACGTCATGAGTGCTCTGAACATACAAAACATTTTATTCAGTGCAGCTTCTTAAATGTACAACATATAATAAACGTAGCAGTAGCAGGATAAAATGCACTTATATACATTTGTATTTTACTCCAGTATCCATTAGAGCACATGGTTCCATATTGTAGTTAATATACAGCTACACAACATGCAGCGTCCATTGTCCCCCATGCATTAAATATGCTTCACACACACACACACACATACATATCACAGTAGAGGATTTTGATCAAAATTATAACCAGGGGCTGCTGCCTGACCACTGAAGACGAGAAAGAATAACTATAGGAACGAAATTTCATACACAAGTTGTTTCCTTATGCTGATTTAGCCCTGTTGGAGCAATGGAAGCTTCCTCTTGCTTGGTTTTCATGACATTTTTGTTGAGTGGAAAAAAGCCTGGCCTGTTTTTACTTAATCATGTTAATCAATAATTTAAACATTTTCTGATTTGACACTTCTCCAAGATGCTGGGTTCCCAAATTAGAAGGGAAGTAAAGGAAGACATAAACCGATAAAAAAGCAGGGGACGCACAGCGAGTAGCCTTTATCTATCCTGAATACATTTCCTCTAAACTAAATGACACTCACTCCAGTGGTTTTTCTGAGGAAGCCGAAATTACACAGATTGACTTACTTCAATATAAAGAGACTAATGACATCTTTGGTGTGCAGACAGACCGAACCCTAAATCTGTTTATTTATTTGCGGAATAACAATGTGTGTGTGTGGGGGGGTGGGCTGATAAGATAAGACAAAGAGAAGAGAGGAGCAAACCGGCTTGTCTACAAAGCACACAACAATGAACCGCTGCCTCAAAAAAGCTGAGCTGAAATACTTGCATCATATGTCCAAAACCTTTGGGATTTCTGCCTCTATATACCGATAAATGGGTCGCACAAGCTGCTATTGTCATATTGCAGTTGACTCAGCTCTATGGAGTTGGCATCCCTAAGAGGAAATAGAGCAAAACACAAGAGTAGGTGTTCTAGAAGATTCTGTGACAATGTCACGGGGGAGAACCACAGCTCTTTATGCTACACACGGAAACGGGGATCGACCGCAAATGACCCCTACATCGGTAAAATGGCTTGATTTGTTTGTCTCAGGAGGTTGACCTGCAGAAGATTGTACAATGTAGGTTTGCACTTCAGTTCTCATCACAGTGATTTCAGGAAACACTAGCTAGCGACCAGCTAAGGGTTTCACCGCACTCTTGTAAACACGTTTGTGCTGTTTAGTTGACGGTAGAGTCCAGCAGCAGGTTATGTCGACTCGTTCTGGCTGAGAGTCTTGCCGCCGTTGAGCATGGCCGAGGCGCTGCGGCTCTTCGTCGGAGTGCCACTTCCGGAGCGGGAGAACTCGGTCAGTTCGTGGAGCGACGGCTCTCTGTACATAGCAACTATAATGGGGAGAGACACAAGCAACAGGCCCCGTGAATCTCATGTTCAGGTTCCAGCAAGCTTGTCTCTTTATTAGTAAATCAATACCTTCTATTAGTGTCTACACAAGGGATGGGAATCACAAGAAATTGAATGATTCGGAATCCTTAAGGGCTCCTTTACTAATTCTTTCGAAGAAATGTTTGGAAAACAGATTATTTCAATAATAAAATAAAAAACAATGAAGAATATAAAATGTGGGAACATATTTCATACCTCTTTATATAATAAAATAATATAAAAACTGCTCATTCACAATTGTTTGCAGTCTGTATGTTCCGCGCTGAACAGCAATGTAACATTGAACACTTTCATGAGTATTTCCTGCCCCATCTCTGATATTTGCATAAGTTTGTCGCATTTTTGGCAGTCGCACGTAACTTTTCAAACTGGCTCCTCTACGGTAAAATGATTGAATGTACCAATATATCCACACAAAACAACTGACCGTCAATATTTTTGAAAGAAAAATGTAAAGACTTTTCTAGCAATGTTAAGAATTATTTAATGAGTATAAAATGGTTCTTTTTGACATAATTATTGATACACATTATTCTTAACCGCTCATTTAAAAGAAATAGTGTTTTAAAGAAATACGTTTTAGTGAAGTAATTCTCATTTGTGCTCATAGTTTTGATTAGAATTAGAATATTGATTGGGCGGTCACATACGGTCTAGCCGTAAAAGTTCAAATATTTCAGCAAGATCAAAACAGAACTTAAAATTCCACATACCCATATATGATCGGAAACCCACTTAGCTCCCATATTATACTCTATATTAGAAATGAATGACTTCCGGTCTGTTTGTCGGAATGGAAAATCCGTAACGCTTCCTTTTACAGTACAGTACTTACAGTGTACTTACCTAGAAAGTACTGGCTAAGATAAGGTAAGTACATGGAACAGGGGTAGGTTCAGGGTTAGTACTAGTTATTATCCAGTAATTGTAGTTACTAAAATAAGTACGTAGTATTTACATGGGTAACTGGACTGTAAAAGGAAGCGTTACCGGAAAATCATCATTTGACAAGTTCTAGGTAAGTACCCTACTGCAGTAAAAGAATAATTTTGCCCTGCACCTTGTTCTAATATAACATAACTTTGTTTTAAATCCAATTGCATGGAGCACCTGTGCTCATTTCAAGTAGATTAATGTCTAGTCATCTTAGCTTGAATTATGACAGTGCACAAGCAGCTGCAGGTTTTGATTTCCCCTCAGATTTAGCCAGTTCTGAGAAAGAAAGGCACCATTTTAATTTAGGGAGGAAAAATGATTTCATCAAGGGGTCTAATAAGGTGTGACTATACTTAACTATGCCTTCTTTTATGGTCGGTGATGTTTTAAGAATTCTAGTTAGATTCTAGTTAATGCAGTAATTATTTTCTTATTTTGGCCAATAACCCATAAATAGTTAATATGAACATTTTATTGTATTTTGTCTAAGAGAATAAAACTAAGAGTTTTAAGAGAATTAAGGTCAAAATCTCTCAGAGAATTAGCCAAAGGTCAATTCTGTCTTAGTCTAAGGCTAAGCTCTGTCTGTGAAACCAGCCCATAATGTTTTTAAAGATTAACTTTAAGTCCAGACTGATCTCATGAAATGGCGTATGTATGACACGCCAATTCGTATTTCCATTTTTGGCATGCTATCAACATGCATAATCTCTTTTCAGCGTGTTTATGACATTACATTACTCTCTATATAAATAAATATATGACCTACCCCAACCCCGTCCCTAAACCTACCCGTCACTGGGGTTAATGAGTCTGCCCCTACCATCCTAGGAAAAAAATATCGCTCCCCAGATGTAGATTTACATTTTGCTTCGTTTCGCTCGGACATTTAACGGCGTGTACATACACGCAAAAGATGACGGTTTGTTTTGGCGTGGACATACACGCATACAAGCGGATAGCTCAAAATGCGTATAGATGACACGCCACTTGACTTGAAAGTGGCGTGTATGTTTACGCAAAGTCATGATGCCATGTTGTTAAAGGGATACTCCACTTTTTTTGGAAATAGGCTCATTTTACCACTCCCCCAGAGTTAAACAGTTGAGTTTTACCGTTTTCGAATCCATTCAGCCGATTTTCTGATATTTAGAAGAATATCAGTAACCAGACAGTTTCTGGTCTCATTGACTTATAGTAGGAAAAACATATACTATGGAAGTCAATAAGACCAGAAACTATCGGTTTACTGATATTCTTCTAAATATCAGAAAATCGGCTGAATACATCCGAAAACGGTAAAACCCAACTGTTTAACTCTGGGGGAGTGGTAAAATGAGCCTATCTCCAAAAAAAAGTGGAGTATCCCTTTAAGTCAGAGTCCAATAAAATGTCTGATAAAACATATGGTAACAATCCTGCACCCTAAACAGAATTTGCTGAGCAAGTTAAAGTTAGTTAAACTGTCAACATGTTTACATGGACATCCCTTATGCACACCAAGGTTATGCCTTATAATTTAGAGACAAGCATGCTCTTCCAGATGCATTTTCATCTTTTCATAAATCAATAACACCAAATAACTGCAGATACGACCTGAAAGCCAACAACCTACTTGAATGCTTGTGCTCCAATCAGCCAATTTATCCTCAATCTAAAGAAGATATTTTTAGAAAGCTATCAGCCTGGCTTAAACGCTTAAACAAACCTTTGAGAGGTTTGGGGATGAAGTGTGCAGCCGGCTTGGTCTTCTTTACATGGTTGCCCTTCATGACTTGACCCTCTTTGTTGAGACCCAGGTACCAGCCTCGGCCCGACTGCTGCTGCCGATAGATCATTGACGAGTAGGTCACGTAATAGTTCTCAAACACTGACTCTTTGAATTTGCACTCAGGCGTGAAGTGCTCCTGTGAGAGTAAAACAGGCAGAGAAGACAGAGAGAATTATTCTTCCATGTTTGTGGAGGAGTATTTGCATAAGAGAGAGGAAAAGAAAATGTGTGTGCGAGGGTGTGGAGGGATGGTCCAGACCAGCCTCCATCAATATCCACACGACGACACCTCATCATGATTTGTCTTTAAACCTGGAGGTAAATTCCACTGATTGGAACTGTAATAAGTGGTCTAAACATGGTAGCACGCCGCCCCGTCCAGTTTGTGGTTCGGATTGATTACCGTTAGACTCCTGAGGCCCGAAACAATTTGACTCATTCCTGAGGATCAATACATTCATCCTGGGGAAAACAACCACTCAAAATCAACGAGGAGATACGTGTACACCGGCACGACCATAGGTGCGAGTTCGAGTTATTCCTGTGGGCAGTCAGGCGTGAACCCGCAAAGCCAAGGTACAGAGTAAACTGTTCCTGCGTTATGAAAGCACAGACCTGGCCACTTCAAATGCCAGCAATGTTGCTCAAAGTGTCCATTTTGAAGTGACAGAAGCACTTATTGGCACGGCACTAAATTATTCATGTCGCCACAGCACATTTAATCAAAGGAAAGAGGCGAGGGAGGCAGTCGCAAAACAGAATATCCATTAGAGCGTAATATTTAAAAACTCGAAAACTGTAGAAAACCTCGGGTATGATGATGCATCATCTCCCGAGAGCGTTCTATTCATAGTCCAAATACAAAGCAATTATTCGAAGTGTGAATTATCTTTGTGAGGTTGCGAGGTGCTAACAAGAACGTCTAAATATGCCATCATCTCTTCTTTGAATATGAAGATCACGATACACTGCTGCGATAAATAAGAGGGGCAGATGGTGTTTGGGCAGGAGTTGGATCTCATTATCTCTTCAGTCTATCGATCGCCCGCTGTCTGGAATCCAACCTGCAACCTTTAAGTTAACAGCTCGGATCCTCAGGCATCCATGATGCTGTCAAAGACATAGATTTAACTCCGATGAGAGCGGCAGAGACGAAATGTGGGATGTTTACGACTGCCCTGAACTCAGAAGAGCCCACAATGTGTAGGAGGGACTCACAAAGATGCAGTTTTCATGCAGAGTTCATCCTACTTACAGAGGTGTACAGGTAGCCCTCGTTGTTCATGGCCAGGTAGAGCTTGGTCTGAACGCCCTGTATAGCCACCACCCGCAGCCCAACAGGGATGAGGTTGAAAATAGCTGTGAAGTTACAGTACAACAAAACAGAATTGAACCCATGGGAAAGAAGTGTGTAGGCTCAGTCGTGTTTGAACGTGTTTCATGTAGCGAACAGACCATAGCTATTATCTTCCTCCTTTGTACCATTGATGGTCCCATCAGCTTGGAGTTGTAGATGAAAGCCTTGTCGACTGTAGAGCTTGGTGACTATCCCCTTGAGCTGAGGCTCTGTAAAATTGACATAACACATATTAGGAGAAAGGGGGGGAAAGGAAGGGCATGCAACAGCACATTATATGAGGTGAAGAAGAAGAAGAGCATCTAACACAAAGGCACAGCTTGGGCAAGCCAAGGAAACCATCAAATGTGAATTGTGAAAACATAGTGAGTGCTGGTGCCAACAGGACCCAGTGATTTGCCAAGCATGCCTTAGTGTTTAGGAGATAGATGACTGTGACTTATATAACATACATTTCTGTAGGCTATCTCTGAATTTATGAGTTCCAAACCTTTATTTCCTCATTGTATACAAGAGAAAATGCAACAAAAAAGAGCAACGAGAGCACATCACGTTAATGTTTACCGATTCTGTGCTATTGATATTTGATGATGATGTAAAATAATAAATTGTTTTAGTCATCCATTAAAATTCCCATCTCCACAAGCAGAGGTATGATCTGACCAATAGTACACTGTGAAAATGAATATGCTTTATCTAATCAATAAAATTGTGGCAACAGATTACAAGTAATATTATTAATTAAATTGAACAAATTGAGTAATAATTAATCAAATTATCCCTTAAAAGTTAACCATTTAAAATGAGTAAAGTTTACACCAAAAAATTCAACAAAAAAACAGACGTCAAAAATTAATTATTTTATATTATCTTTATTTTATATTGCCAACATTGAAGACATCTGATGTTATCAAGCAGAATCACTGAAGGAGAAACCCGTCATTTTAAAACAAACCTAAAACAAACACTGATCACCATAATGATGACTTAAACATACTTTTTTTGTACGATTTACTCATTTTAAATGGTTAGATTTAAAGGAATTAATTTGATTAATTATTACTCAATTCTATTCTTAAATTTAATTAATAATATTGCCAGTAATCTGCCACAATTTTTTTGATTAGATAAAGTGCATTAATTTTTACAGTGAGTTCAGTCATATTAAATCATATGTGTTACTATTTATTAGTTTGTTATTTATGTTCCTATTATTAACATTAATTTGCATTTCTAATTTTATCTTGTAATTGGTTGTATTTTCAATGCTTTGAGCATGAATATCTCAACAGAATATATCATTTTAAAAGGTTTTTTTGTTGTTGATAATTTGCACGTTATCTGATGAAGCACATATTCTGTGACCCAACAAAAACCTCAACCTAGCAACCAAAAACTCACTATATTAATTCATAAACAACCGAATATAGTAAAAGACCAGCCAGTGATCATATCATCAGCATATTTACAACAAATGGCCATTATCAGCAATAACAATCTATCAAATAAAAAGTCAGCACAACCCAGAGTGCCACAGATCTCTGTTTATTTGATCCAGACTGCATGATATAGTGAGAACAAGTGAGGAGCTGTGTGACCTGGTGATATTGCAACATCAGCTCTAGCTCAAAGAGAAGCCAGTGTTCAAAAGCAGTGGACTGTGAAATCCTTGTCTTGCTACTCTGCGCAGCGGATCTTAGTGCATAAGGAGTTAAATATAGAGCAGTAGTGTATTAATGAGGATGATGATGACGATGATTGATGGACATGGCTATCTGGGTAAAGTCTGGTAAAAAGAACACACATAACATCAGACCTGGCCGTCTTCTTTTGCGTTTCTTCGAGCCGAAGAGTTTGACGCGTGAGAATAAGTTGAGCCTGCTGGGCTTCTCGCAGTTCCCTATGCTCTTGTTGGGGCTGCTGGCGCATCGGTTGGCATTGGCTTTCTCCCGCTCCCTCGCTTGCCTCTTCTGCCGAATGAGGGAGCTGGCGATCGCTGCGGCTGTAGCCAGTTTGGCGTTTTGTTGTAGCGACGCGTCCCAGATTAAAAATGACCATATGTTGTATATATTAAAGTCCTGTGTGCTCAGAACATTGTCACTGAGGTGGAAAAATCAATACTCCATGACGGAATGCGTAACGGTCATTTCAGAAGAAAGAGCATTTTTTTTTTGTTTGTTTCATTGACAAATCACTTGGTTTGAAGCCTTTCCAGTCGCTTCATTCAGCGTCGGCTGTTGTGCCCTGCCATGGTGCAGCAGATCCCGGACAGCAGCAGCTCCTCTTCTTCTCTTCGGGGAAAAAAGCTGTCTTCTAGAAAATGTTGCCTTTTTGTTGCGCGTTTGTCTGAGAGAGAAACGCGTGCCATTGTGCCATATCCAAAGCTTTACCAAGCCATGCGCTGATTCAGAAAAACGGGCACCTGTTAACACACCGCGTCTGAGGAAATAATTAAATAGTGTCTTTATGCGAGAACGAGGAGGTGGGTGGGGGATTGTGCTGGAAAATTATGAGCAAGAGGTCCCCGCCTTTCAATAATGCAGCTTTTAATTGAAGTTGAGTAGATTAATCGTCTTCCCCTGCAGATGCGCTCTCGTTTTCAGCAGTGGAGATCTGCATAGGTACTCAACAGATTCCCCGTCCCCGTTCCCCCAAGACCGCCCAAAATATGGAAATTCAAAGGCGTAGGAAACGGCACATAAACTCTGGTGTCAGCAATATGATCCATGAAAGAAAAATATCCACATCCACTATTGCAGAGATTTCAGACTGCTCTCTTTTCGACAGTGGGTTGTATTGCAGCAGCAGCAGCAGCAGCAGCTCGTTCTCCTGCAGCAGCACGGCCCCAGAGACGTGACTGTGGTCTTCAATAAGCAGCTGTGTATAATCAGGTAACATTAGAGCCTCTTGAGGCTCCTGAAATGAGGAGTGGCCTTTGTGCCACATATAATCCAACTCATTAATAGTTTTTTTTTATGTATATCATTTTTTGTTTTGTTCTGTACAATTATACACTCAATTTATTGGCACTGATGGTTCAATAAAGAACCTTAAACATGTGCCATGAACCTTTCCATTGCAAAAAAAAAGGTTCTTTATAAGGAAAAAAAGTTCTTTAGATTATTAAAATGTCCTTTACAGAAAAACAATTCTTCTTTTAAGAACTGCTCACTGAAAGTTTCATGAGGGGAACCAAAATGGTTCTTTTATGGCATTGCTGCGAAAACCCACTTTTGGAACCTTTATTTTAAAGAGTGTAAAAAAAAACTGTGGTTGTTAGAAAAATACAACCGTATTACAAAAAAAATTACCCTTAAAAGCATTTTTGAAGCATTACAATGACAAGTTACTGTAAAAATGAAGTGCTTTATCTAATCAAAAAAATTGTGGCAACAGATTACAAGCAATATTATGAATTCAATTTAACAATATAGAATTGAGTAATAATTAATCAAATTAAATCCTTAAAAGTTAACCATTTAAAATGAGTAAAACGCCCCCCCCCCCCCCAAAAAAAAAAACAACAAAAAAAAAACGTACATTTAAGTCACCATTATGGTGATCATTGTTTGTTTTAACTTTTAAGTAATAATTTGATTAATTATTACTCAATTCTAATTTGTTCAATTTAATTAATAATATTGCTTGTAATCTGTTGCCACAATTTTATTGATTAGATAATGCATATTCATTTGTACAGTGTAAATTTGTACAGTGTGGTTTTCAGATATGTTTTTTACTGCAAACTACACTGACAAGGCCACATAACGACTAAAAATTAATCAAAATTGGCCTCTGCAGCAACTAATAATAACATACACCATCAGTGTGACACACATGTCACTAAAATAATGCAGTAAAACAATTTTTTAATAATAAACAAAAGATTGTTCTAACCAGGAATTCTGGGAAAGCATCTTTCCTCATTAATTAAAGGTGATTCTTATTATTCATAAAAAAAACTATTTCACTAATATGTAACTAAATGCATGTTTTTTTTTTTCTTTTTAAATATAAATTTAACTTAAGGAAATTCATATGTTGTACACTCTAAACAATGCTGGGTTGTTTTAATCCAAATTTGGGTTGAATATGGACAAACCCAAATGTTGGGTTAAAAATGTAATTTAAAATTTTAACCCAACTTCAACTTTCACTTTTAACTGTAATTTTTTTTATGACTTTTTAACCCAACATTTGGGTTTGTCCATATTTGACCCAAATTTGGGTTGAAACAACCCAGTATTTTTTAGAGTGTACTGTACTTATATATCAAATATCAACAAATCTTCAGCAATTTCACATGAATTATCTTACATAGGCATATGGCATATGGCATATATATAATATTACATAAAATAATCTTACTGTAAGGTAAAGTTAAATAAGGTTAAATGAATGGTTATATAATATTTATATATATATATATATATATAATATATATATATTTTATATTTATATATAATATATATATAATATTTCCCTGAAGATGATGTTTCCGCATCAAGCTCATTTTTAAATTACCTAACAAAACATTTACACAGTGTATAGGATAGATGGTGCCAACAACATTAAAGAACAGCAGAACAATACATTATTTTCCATAGCGAATATACGAGTTTTCAAAACGGTTTGTTTTTTAAAACAGCAATCCTCTTTTGATTAAACAACTTGAAATCTCTTCCAAGCCACTTAGTTGAATTGGTGAATTTCAGCACCACGGACAGCACCAAAGACCCACGCCAAACAAATAAACCCATTCAACCACTCAAACATACCATGCATATAAATGTATATCTCATTCATTTGTCAAGCTCCTTTAAAGAAAGCCCCCTGATGTTTTCAGAACCATCTCAGACGAGAAGGCGAAAACAACCCCACCCCGATGAGGCTGATCTTTAAGTCACCACATGATGGCGCTAAAACATTTAAAATGAGCTGAGAGAGAACATTAGCGATCCTGAAGTGAACAATAAATCAGTGTGTAGGCTACATGCAGGAGTAACAATAACTTGTGCTGGCCTAGACGTGAAAACATTCCCTTACTATTCAGAGATAGAAAGTCCACCATAAAGCAGTTCATTCAAATTCATAACAGCACTTCGTGCACTGAACGTCTACAACGCATGCTATTTCCGGTGGGTTACGGTGTATTTTGGGGGGTTTGGTTATCTTTCGTGAAATTAACATTTAAGGTGCTAGGCAGGCAGAACCGATAAACCTCTCATCTCTACAAACCTTCACCGTTTTCTTTTTTCTTTAGAAAGAAGAGTTTCCAGAATGGACAGCAAAAGAGCTCCTGACATTTACTATGAAAGGGTGAGTTTTCTTTCTTATCTACTGCAAGAGACTGAGTTGACTCCGTCCGCAACAGAATGTACTCCTTGCCATCTTGAATTGTGTATACTTCAACATAGTGACAGAACAACAAGTATTAGAGAAAAAAAAAATCTGGTAGGACAAACACGCACACAGCCCGAAAGAAAGAGACCAATAAAGTTAGAAAAGATGATAGGCAGGCTACTGCCATCTGGTGGTATTGGTAAAGCCTTGTATTTAGTGATAACTACACTATCCTCTTCACTAATGTGGTGGTATAATGTAGCCTGGGACAATTTCTGCAAATTTAGATTTGCTAAGCAAGTTAGTCTGGCAAAGAGAAACCAATCAGAAACGTTGGGGCGGGATTTATCACGATGACGACCGCAAACATGTTATTAAAATATTTTTTTTTTATCATAAAGAATGTTTAAATACTAATATCAGCTTACGAGGTAAACAGAGGCGGAGTTAGTGGTGCTTCGGAGGCTGCTACTGCTGAAGATGATTATGGAGAGGTCTGCGCACCCCCTCACAAAAAAGAGAAATCTTGGAGATCTGCTTAATAAACACAGGTCTGAAATCTCTGCCCCTTTACCGATTAGAGCACGAGCTGACACGGAGTAAAGCCTTGTTTACACTCGAGACGTCCGCACGAGCGTAAAGGTGCGCTCTGCAAAAATGACGCGTTCGGTGCGCAAGACCGGCAAGACCACATTTCGCTTGGCTGTATGCACGGCTTTTTTTGTAACCGCGCGCGCGGCGCCGCGTCCGAGAATGTACGTCTCAGCTTCATCAACTGTGTCTTTTACCTCACGCAAACATGCACTGAAAATTTCAAAAACGTTTAACCATTTATGTTCAGTTAGACAATGATGGAGGGACCCAAGAAGTGACAACATGTAGAATGCAACAGGATATTTTTGAATGCTTAGTTAATGAATTTTATATAGATGATGTGGAGTTAACTATATTCTAGTTATTTATTAGCATTTTCTGCCATGACAATGTTCCAGGGTTGGTTCATGTAAATTCTAGGGTTGGTGATGTCACTAACCCAGGAGGAATGTTGTGTAGGCCCTACAGCCATTTGTTGTAGCAGCCTATTAAAAAAAACCTTTGCTTTGAAATGTAAGCATTGTTACTTTGCATATGTTGTTTATGCTCAAACAGTTACATTACACACTAACTAAAGTTAGAAAAGTGAAATCATAATCAACCACCCATTTAAACTATTAACTGAAACATTTGTGTTCAATAATTACAAAGCTGAACACATCACAGTATTAAGACATTTGTCAAAATTGTATTCATGCAATTACGCATACACATACAAATTTGACATAATAGCCTACAATATTGTTTTCTATGATACCAACTGCAAAAACAAAGGGGGAAAGACAATTTTTTTTAAATTGTCCAACATAATGTATTTTCTAGCCTGCCTGTATTTACATTTTAGAAAAATATGTTTTTTTATTATTTGTTTACACATGTGTGGTCGATTTATATATAGTAGATCCCATATGATGAATTCTTGTCACTGACACTTTTATGAGGTTTAATCGCTGAGGCTTAAACAAAGAAAATCAATGTTGTTAGTTTTAACACAGAATATGATATAGGTTAACATTAGTTAATGGATTGACTAACATTAAATAATAATGAGTAATCCATTTGTAACTGTATTTATTAATCTTTGATAACAATAATTAATGGCAATAAAACTGTTCATTGTTTGTTCCTATATGCTCAGGTCCATTAATAATAATAATAATAATAATAATAATAATACAATAATAATAATAATAATAATATTAATGAATGCAACTTTTTATTTACGTAATATATTAGTAAAAGATAAAATTAACATTAAATCAGATTAGATTAATCTAAGGCTTAGATTAAGCAAGGATTAGTCCTTAGTTCAATTACAACATTTAAGTAGCTTTTATAAATGTCCCTTAAAAACCTTACTGGTGTGCATCTTGAGACAAAACAATTACACTGACATATTTGAAGATATGTTAGTGCAAGTTTCTTTCAGTTAAAACAGCTCAAACATGCATTTTCAGTTATTACTATTGTTACTATATGCTTAAGCCTTGTCTGTGAAACTGGCTGTAACTGATGCTCATAAATGGAACGTTATGAAAATGTATATTTGAAGTAAAACTAAAAACATGGACGGAAGTGGTGACAGATAAAGTGACCAGAATTAATGAAGGTGTAAATGGACGGTGTGTTCAATTAAAACTCAACACAAGATTAATCTCTCATTTAGGCTGAATCCCCAAAGGTCTATTATATATAATTAAAAGCTGTGTCTTAATGAGCCCTCATTTAACATGGCCTCAGTGTAGATGTGTAGATTGTTCCTCGCTTTTCCATGACGTAATAAACTTTAATGAGTTTTTCCTGTAACAATTTAATCAAACATAATCCTCGGCACAGGCATTTACAGCTCCCCCTCAGGGGCTTGTGAAGCTTTATTACTTATAACTCAACCACACAACACACATAGCCAAGACTAAAAATCAGGCATGCACTTTAATGCTTGTTGACCTTATATAAAATGTTATGCAATTTATGTCCAGTGAAAGAACCACTGTAGACACTAAAAACAGAATACATCTGCTTTAAGGCCCTTTCACACTGAACGCGATTTTGACGCGCGAATAATTCGCGCGATGGTTTTATTTTTTGATCAGCTGTTTGTGTAATGAGTGCTTCCACACCGAACGCGAATCTGCTGCGGCGAAAAAACGACTTTTATTTTTTTCGCTTCGATGTCGATTTTTGAGGCGAAAGAAAAGGCTTCAGCCAATCATATACAGGGAAACAAAGGTGACGTGACCGCAGCAATGACGGACGGACCTTCTGATTGCTTGTGTGTCGAGTCTGTGAATGAATATCTGAAACAAGGACTGGTGGGACGTTGTGCTCGTTCGTTCGTATCGAGCCCAACCGGGTGTTTACAAGGCTTTTCAGTCCATTTGAGCCTTCAATACGTTTACTAAAAGTGTTTATTTGATTGCATGTAAACGTAGCCCCTGATGAATGGGACAGCTCACCTTCTGCCATATGTTTCTAGCTCCGGTAGTGGGTGCCCCAAACCTTCTTTTCTGCTTTTAAATAAAATAAAAAGCCTGTCTTCACTGGATGATAATGATAGTGATGAAGAAGCTATGTGCCACGTCCCGCAAGTCATAGCACTGTACCGCATTTTTTTTTTGTCTGCATCCTTTTATTTAATCGCCCTTTAAATAACAATTCTACAATTTAAAAAAAATGTAATAAGAAAACATAGAAAATGCACAGCACAGACGTTAATGGAGCCATCACAAACAAACAAACTCTTCGTGGAGAGAGTGTTTGCTCTGATGAATGCTGCGTGGACAAGGAACCAGGCAACTGTGGACCTAAAGTGAACTGGTGAAAGTGAGCTCCACCTGCCAGTAGTTACTGCGAGTTACTGACATGCACATAATTAAAAAGAAGGTCCAATCGAAGCTGCCAGATCATCAGACAAATATAAATTCAAAATGCACTGATCGAATCCGGTAAGAACGCATTCATCTTTATCTTTCCTAATGGACTTATGTGCTTATTTGAAAATGTGCTATTTAGAGATTGGGATTTTTTTATTTTTTTATTAAGCCTATTAAAGCATCATGTTAACATCACTTCAAAAAGACATCTAATATAAAATCTATATTTATTCACCTATAGGCTATAATAATAAGTATAGAGTAGCCTACGTTTTCTGATGAAAATCAGGTCTGCTTTCATCGGCGCGAATGTTTTGGAATGTTGAAGTTCTGAACGTCGCAAATTCGCGTCGCGGCTGATGTGAATGGTTTTGACGCGAAATATTCTCACGCGAACTATTCGCTTTTTCGTTTCGCTTTTCCGTTACGCATCCGGTGTGAAAGGGCCATTATACAGCATGTTATGTATTTTTTATGAGGCAGCCTCTACGCCTCTTTGTCTCCATGGCAATAGGTACCCACAGCCTTCATCCGTGAACTGAAGCGCGGATAGTAGGCTATATCACGCTCAAGAAAAAGAAATAAAAACATAATTGTTTTCTTGCTGTCAACAGGTTTTATAGGGCGTTAGTTGTTGTGAGGCAAACGCAAACCGTGAGAAGACTGGAAAGCTATTTTTGCTGCTCGTGAAGCGCGCGCGCTCAGCTGTTAAAGTAGATTTAAAGTGACCGCATCACAAATGAGATTCACCTCAAATATAATCGCAAAATAAACATCACACTTGTTGGTTATGCATATCTTTAAGCTTAAACGCTAACATATTTTTTTTAATATCATTTAATTTTAAGTTGCTCTCTTTATAGATGCATAGATCGGCTTTGACGAGGAGGGAATCAATGTAATGATTTTCAGTCCAATACATTTTCAGGGCTTGACAGCGGCCCATTAATTGTAACCGTATGCATAACCAGAACTATCAATGGCTTCCAACGTGCGCCTTTTCCGCGCAATTATAAACAACCAAATTTATGAGGGTGGAACAATAAGGTTTAAGCAAAATAATGCGATGTCTTACCCTTGTTTGCATCCTTATCTTCTTTCGTCTTTAGTAATGCTTTCCCGCTCATAGATCCCAGTTTTGATGAAGAATTCCAGATGATACCAAATCGGTCCGATCATTTAAAACTGGCTCTTCTATTAAACAATGGCCAACCCCTCCTTAAAGGAACCAGAGCTCAGTTCATAACGATTTCCCATTGTAATATCTTTTTAATTATGTTTTTCATTTATTTTTAAATCCAAGAATACTATACATATCCAGAATAAATCCATTCTGTATGGTTTTACAATCACACTCACCAGATATTTGCAGCAATTTAATGTAAGCCTATTTAATGAATAATTTAGTCAGTGCATTGTAATGTTGCTGAATCCTTACCGTTTTCCGGTCGTTATTATTTTCTCTGGCAGGCGTGCATAACGCTTTGTTCCTTATGACAAAAGAAGGCAGCAAAGCAAGGCGTAAAAAACTGTCACAACAGTTTTCAGACAAAATTAAGACGTGAAAGACACTTCCCAAGCTGTTTTAGTGACGGTCAGTTTCCAGTCTGCAAGATTACAATTCGTGCGCTCACGATGTGCTTTGACACATCAATCAGACCACATGGCGGTGTATCACCCTCGCTACGCAACTATTGAGGTCGTGACGTGTTGTGAAGCCCAGTCCCAAAGTTCTCCACGTGACGCATGACGTCGCATTTCAGTCAGAAGAATAAAAAAAATGCTCTCTATTGACAAACATTGCGTAGATTTACGCAAGAACATTCATTATTTGAACTCTACGCATTTTTTGATTTACATGGTTTTGTTTAAAGAGCGACTACAGCTCGGTAAATAAGAATATAACCAAGAAAATATGTTAAATGGGTTAAAAAACAAACAAACAAACAAACAAACAAACGAAAATGGCCTAGATCAACAGGTAACGTTATGGCCCATCGTCAGCTCGCTATCATTTACGTTGTGCTTGCTTAATTTGTGGAGGCATTAGGCTACCAAGCCTGTACTGGTTAATTTTATTCATTCATTTTCTAAATAAATAACAGATTATATTAGTAGCCCACTGGATTTTCAGTAAGGCATCCTGTTTCATTTTCTAAATAGTTTTCTGCTGAGAAATTAAGTTCGCCTGAAAAGGTAGGCTAACTAGGATTCGAAAATATCGTTTGAGTGAGATAAATCTTTACAAATTGAATACCTGAATTATTAAGATGACAAAGAAAAGGTTGACTGACCACCAGAAAGCCTTAATTCCCATTGCATTCACCCATCCAAGAGCTGCATTAATTATGTAGTTTAAACTTCCTGTTTTACTGCCAGAGAGAAGTCACATATCCTGTTACATAAAAAAGATGAGGCAAGTCTCTCTTTTTTTTTCAAAGTTTGGATTGTCGGATATGAGCACTATAAATATTTAAAACTTTTAAACTAGGTCTGTCCGGTGTCAAAATACTGTCATATAAAAATTCATGTAAGCTTAGTTTCTCTGGAAATGTATTTTGGCTTATTCACCATAAATCACTAAAGTAGAACAAGTTGCAATGAAAACAAACAAATATGCTATACAGACTGTATATTTTTTTCAACGAAAGAGTTTATGTCAGAAGGTATAGTTGTATGCCAAAATAGCACATTTCAACTCTTAGCACATAATGTTGGTGTTTGTTGTTTCTTAATAGCATGCAGCCATGGACAGTTGCAGTTATGAGGTCAGTATTAGTCAGCCAAGTCTTGTCAATATTTGCTGGGTCCCAAGTCTGAACCGAGTTCTTTGAATCAGGGGGGGGGGGGGGGGGATGGGGGAGACAGAAATGACTCAGGAATGTGATTGGTTATCCATATATACATATAATCATCCACAGGGATAAGGCTAATCCATGTTTTCATACTTTTATGTTATGAAGTCTGAAGTGTGACAAAATGCATTATTCAAACACTGTGATGCTTTCTCATGACACAACAAACTGCTTACAAGGTAAAATGCTGGGAAAAATGACCCACAAACACTGCAGGTGCAGACTGGGGAAAAAAAAACAACACCCACCGGATGAGATATCTGTTTGCATGAAGTGCAAACAGATATGTCCTGAACTTTGGAACAGATCATGAAAGTATTGTGACTGCTGAGAAAGATTTCTGCCTAAGGGAAATCATCAAAGAGAAAATGCTGAAGATTTATCACATTATTTTGATATGCACTTTGCTGCTTGAAACATGGCTGATGTCTGAAGGTATGTTGACATTATTATAATCTTGTTTATGTATGTTCCTGGAAATCATATATTTGTGTTTGTGTGTGTGTGATTTTTTTTTTTTTTTTAATTCTCAGTTTGAGGTGGTAACATGTATGTAACATGTAGTCTTTTGAAATGTAAAAAAACTTGTGTTATAACCACTATAGAGTAAAGAGAGAAACATTAAAAAAAAAGAAAAATCAACTGTAAATTCGTTCATATCATGGTGGAACTAAAGTGATCCCTCAGACTTCAGCATAAAAAGCCTTTTAAAGTAAAACAATATTCTCTTGCCAAATCTTCGGTGCTTGTAGACGACTTCATCCTAGAAACAGACCTTGGCGTTTGTGATTTAACAGTGTGCCTATGTTGTGTATGTAGCTTCAGTGTTTCTGCCGAGAGAGCTGGCGGGGTCTCTTCTGAAGAGAGAAAAACGCTTCAACAAAGGATGGGAGGAGGTTGTGATGAAGGCTAACTTGGAAAGGGAATGTTTTGAAGAGCGCTGCAGTCTAGAGGAGGCCAAAGAGGTCTTTGAAGACCAGGAGCAAACTGTGAGTTGCATTAACATATTTATCTCCTGAGAACATTTTTTAGGACTCTCTCCTTATGAGTTTAAAACTGTCCAAACTTTGTTTCAGATGAAATTCTGGAGGAATTATATTGGTGAGTATGAATGTTGATGTATGTGCTATGTCCAACTTTTTCTATCCTTTATTTTGTCCATAGTGTGTGTTAATTTAAATTACATAAACATAACTGAATCTATTGATAGTAAAATGATCATGGCCGCTCCTCTTTCAGATGGAGACCAGTGTCAGTCGAATCCTTGTCAGAATGGTGGAAAATGTGAGGATGGTATGAGTACATACACCTGCTGGTGTCAAGCACGCTTTAGTGGGAAGAACTGTGAGTTAGGTAAGATCCATAATGAGCTTATTAACTATACGGTTTTACATTAGATCCTCTAGTTCAGACAACATAATATATAAAGAAACATGCCAATAAAATATGTTCTTATTTGATAGTTTTAGTAATACTGTTTATTTTTTGAAAAAAAAAATCAGATATGACATTTATTTATTTTTTTACATATATATATATATATATATATGAATGAATAATATATGCAGACTGTATATACTGTCTATATATAGATATATAATATATATATTTTTATTTTTATATATTAAAAAACAATGTGAATATATATGCACACAGAGATATTTATTTAAAAATCATCAAATTTATATTAATATACACATTTTTATCTTGCTAGTAGAAATTCTTAACCTGCTTTAGTTAATTATAAGGTCTTCCTCTGCTAAAACCTATTTTGTGTTTCATGGGTTGGTCTGGTCCAGAGATGGCAAAACAGTGTACGGTAAATAATGGAGGCTGCATGCACTTCTGCACTGTGGATAAAATCTATGGAGCAGTGTGTGACTGCGCCGAGGGTTACAGATTGGCTCTGGACAGCAGGACATGTGAACCTACAGGTACTGGAATCTATTCCCGCTTATTACATGCCATAATGACATTGTCATTTATCTGTATTGTCACTGGGACATATAATGTATTTCAACCTCAAAGCTTTTCTTATATTGCGCAGTATGACCTTTCATCTGCAGTAGTGTATTTTGAATACCATTTACGTTCAAGGAATTTGATTGCATGTTTTAGCAGAGGCTTGGGTTGGTTAGTTGATTAGATCTTGCTCTTGATTCATCTACTTGCATCTTTATAGGGCAATACCCATGTGGACGTCTCAGTAAGATTATTGCTGAAACTCTTAACTCAAGATCCCTTATCAGTGCTGAGAATGGAAATCAAAATCATTCCATCAATCACGTCAATACAACCAAACACAATATGACAGAGTCCAGTCTTACAGATGCCCCTAAAGTGAACGGCACCAGCACACTTCAACCTACACTGGACAACAGCTCCTCCTGGGCTTTCTTTCCCACTCAACCAAGTATCAAAAATGCAACAAACAATGATCATCGCATTGTAGGAGGCAATGAAGCAACACCAGGGGAGATTCCCTGGCAGGTAGTGAAGAGATGAATTGTGTGTGTGTGTAAATAAAACATTTATGAGATTGCTCCTCGTCGTATGAAGCAGGGCAGACATAATCATTGGTTTGTGTCGAAAAATCCACAGAACAGAACCTTATAATGGAGGAAATAATAAATAAAGAATTAATATCTTTCTGTCTTTTTCTCTGGCAGGTGGTTTTTATAGCAAAGGTGAATAAGATTGTATTTTGTGGAGGCTCTCTTCTCAGTGAAGAATGGGTCATTACAGCTGCCCACTGTGTTGAAGGAAAAGTGGGATCTTTCTTCATCAGAGTGGGTGAGAGAACTACACTGTCACGTAATTGCTAAAAAAAGGTTTTAATATGCATTTGTACATATAAAGCAAGAAAATCATTATTGTTGTTTTTACTACCACTATGTTATCCGTTTATATATTATTATTTGTATTAACCCATTTATTATTATTAATATATTGTTATATTTTATATATAAAATAAAATATTAGGGCTGTCTAACAATGAATCGCGATTAATCACATCCAAAATAAAAGTTTGTGTTTATATAATATATGTGGGTGCACTGTGTATAATTATTTTTGTATATATATTTATAAATACACACACATGCATGTATATTTAAGAAAAAAAATATTATTT
The DNA here is from genome assembly GCF_988280905.1 of Pimephales promelas. Taxonomy (NCBI): domain Eukaryota; kingdom Metazoa; phylum Chordata; class Actinopteri; order Cypriniformes; family Leuciscidae; genus Pimephales; species Pimephales promelas. The sequence continues at coordinate 6,695,628 of NC_142791.1, read as the reverse complement.
ATATATAAAATATTTATATTTATATATAATATAAATTATATATGAATCTATATACATGAAAATATTTCTTACATATATACAAATATACATGTGTGTGTATTTATATATAAAAAATAATTATACACAGTGCACCCACATATAATATGTAAACAAATTTTTTGTTTGTTTGTTTGTTTGACAATAATTATTTAATTTATCATCATTGCTTTTTATTTAATTTAAGAGACTCTTAACAATCAACAGTTTGTCTTTCAGGGCAAATGTGATGTGATGTCATGCATATTGTAAATGATTTGCTATATTTCTTTAGGGGAACATGACATCTCAAAGAAGGAGGGAAAAGAGAGTGACCACGACATAGCGGAGTACCATATCCATCCACGTTACAACTCTCAACACGGTTTTTACAATCATGACATCGCCCTGTTAAAGCTCAAGGAACCCGTTAAATTTTCAGACTACGTCCTGCCCATCTGCTTGGGCACTAAAGACTTCACGGAGAACCTGCTCAAGAGCGCGCAAAACTCCCTGGTGAGCGGCTGGGGAAAGATACAGTTCGGGGGCATCGAATCCAAAACACTTCAGAAAGTAGAGCTCCCCTACGTGGACCGGACAGAGTGCAAAAGCAGCAGCACTGATACCATCTCCCGCTTCATGTTCTGTGCCGGTTACAGTACGGTACACAAGGATTCCTGTCAGGGAGACAGCGGAGGACCCCATGCCACCCGCTACCAGAACACGTGGTTTCTCACGGGCATCGTCAGCTGGGGTGAAGAGTGCGCCAAAAAGGGGAAGTATGGCATCTATACCCGCATCTCAAAATATATGTACTGGATAAGCAACACTACTGGGATCAGAACAGGACAAATGTCCAAAATTGGTCAACAGAGTTTGAATTAGAGCAGGCCATTTTACAGGTTTGATTTGATTTGAGAAGCTCACAGTCATTTCTGTACAGATAATATTTACTAGTCATCATTCAACAAACATACTGTAACAATCAAGAAAATATATAGTTTACCATCTTATACATTGTGCTTGTACATCTAGTGAAATTATTTTCATACATGATATACAGTACCACATTCTTCTTACTAACTCTGTACATATTATACACCCTTAGCTGTATGGCTTTAAGACGTGTCCTTCAAACTCAAGTACACGTGAAACTCATTCATCTGTTTTTACTTTATGACATGCACATGTACACTACCTTTCAAAAGTGTGGGTTTTTAATTTTTTTTGATAGATTTCTTTATATACATATATATATATATATATTTTAAGACATCTTATGCTTACCAAGGCTGTTTTTTTATTTGGTCAATACCGTACAAATAGTAACTTTGTAAAATATTGTTGTAATTTAAAACAACTGTTTTAACATATTTTAAAATGTAATTCCTGTGATGGCTAAACATTACTTATTATTATCAGTACTAAAAACAGTTGTGCTGGTTGCTTAATATTTTTGTGGAAACCGTGATATACTAATATATTGATACATTCTTTGAAGACTAGAAAGTTCAAAAGTACAACATTTATTTACAATATAAATCATTATAAGTGTCCTGACTGACACTTTTGATCAGTTGAATTGGATGAAATTAATAAAACCCCAAACTTTTGAACGGTTGTGTATTTATTCATTGTAGATTTTAATGAGGCTAACTAATAGATGACATCTTGCATATTCACCTCAATAGTTTCTAAGCGGTTAACAAAGTTAAAGGGATACTCCACTTTTTTTGGAAAAGGCTCATTTTACAAGTCCCCCAGAGTTAAAACAGTTGAGTTTTCGAATGCATTCAGCCGATTTTCTGATATTTAGAAGAATATCAGGAACCAGACAGTTTCTGGTCTCATTGACTTCCATAGTAGGGGAAAAAATATACTATGGAAGTCAATGAAACCAGAAACGGTTTGGTTACTGAATTTCTACTAAATATCAGAAAATTAGCTGAATGGATTCGAAAATGGTAAAACTCAACTGTTTAACTCTGGGGGAGTTGTACTGTAAAATGAGCCTATTTCCAAAAAAAGTGGAGTATCCCTTTAAGTGCATATTGTAAATGCAGGAACTTTTTTTTTTTTTTTTTAAATGTAATGGAAAGTTTACAGTGGGCATTTTGATGATGTACACCACCAAGCACATTTTTTATTTCAATGACAAAAACTCAAATATAATACAGATATAATACAGTTTAAAACTAAATATTAACAAATGAGTTATGCCCTTTCTAGTCCCATAAAAAATACAACTAAAAAGATGTGCTAAATAGCCCCGAACAGCCATATTTAATCTGACGTAAAGTAAACATGAACATAAACGCAGGATCATCTGAAGATGAGCAGCATGTTTTGAAGCATAAGAGTGAAGCATTAAAGCGATCACATTGCTGAAAAGTGATTTAAAAGTTTTCACCTCACACTATTTCTTGCACATTTCGCTGAGAGATTTCTGAAACACTGATGCCAAAGCGAAGTCAGAATAATAAAAAAGAACCTAATACTCTTTGAAAAAGGAATGTTAGGTTTTGGCACATAGACTAGTTACTGATGTGAGCTTTCATCTTTCATTCACTGTAGCGCTGGTCTTATAGTTAATCTATTCCAGCATTGAATGGCTTTTTTAAAACAAGTGTCCAACCACCATACCCATCTGAGGAGAGAGAAAAAACGTTTGCTTTTCTCACAGGTCAGTGTACACACCATGTTATAGACCTTCCTGTTTTAAAATACAATTAAATACTGTGCTAACTACACAAATACATGTTTCATATCATGTGTTATGGCACAGTATGGTGATGGTACCTTCCAGGGATGAAGTGGATCAGTGGTTTGTGCTTCGCAAAGCTCCTTTTATTTCCACACTGTATTGTTGTAGGTGGTGTCTCTTTTTGTCTTTTAATCCAACATAATCCACAATCCCCACTGATGGCAGATGGAAACTTTCTGTTGACTAGGCGGCTCTGTTCTTCTGACTTTCTGTTTGTTTGTGTGTCATTTTGACATGACTGGGCTCAGTCCTGATTGACAGTAATGGCCTTTAGGGTTGTCACATGGTGGGAGCTTTGTGTACATGTGGTTTATGTACTTAGGTGTTTCTGGGCTTCCTGCTGTTTATATTTCCCGTGAAATCTATGAAACAACACCAAAGTGTTTTAGAGAAAGAAAAAAATCTACTGCAGAACAGCACATTTATGCTCAATTCTGATCAAAATAATAAAGGGGTCATGACATGAGAACTCAAATTCGCCTCCCATCTTTTGAAATATAAGAGGTCTCTCTACCAGTAATACATCATCCAAGTTTCAAGGCTTAAAACGTTGTCTCATTATAAACAAAGCATTTATTTAACTAAGCAAAAATGGCTTGGACAAATACATATGAAAAAAATCGGACAAATACATATGACTGCCTCAAGAGCAAGACATCGACAAATAGTTATACAGTACATTATCACACCCTTTTCACAAGATGTAAAATTAGTTTTTGTGTGTGTCCCTTTAAATGCAAATGAGCTGCTGCTCCAGCACAGAGGAAGGAGCTTCAACAGCTCCTTTTACCTCACACAGAAATGCACTGAACATTTTCAAAAACATTTAGCTTTTTAAGTTCGAATCGGAGTCAGACAATGATGCCATTCATTATTTTAATGGCATACTGGATCCCATCGGAGACTTATAAGTTTGTTTGTAGCATTTTGTTTTGTAAACGAGGCACCAGTGTAATGGAGAGTTCGCAAAGAAACTTTTGTCGAAAGATGGAGCAGCCAACTGTATTGGATCTGACAGCAGCTTGCATCACAAACCATCCGTAAGTAAATTATATCACAATGCTTTGTCTGTGGATGACAGTTATGTTTTCAAAACATTTACTCGCATACAATAGCAGGTGAACGTTTATACTGTTTCCTATGCAATGACCTTAGCCAATCATTTTGCCATTTACTGATAAACCTTAAAGGAGCCGCCCCTTTAAAACTAATATTTTCAGATAGAGGGTCAGAATGAAGGTTGAATATAATAGATTTTCCACATTTGTTTTTTTTTTGTTTGTTTGTTTGCCAAAAAAAAACTTTATTAACATTAAAAGTAAACCTCAAAAAACATTAAAATCCATGTCATGTCCCCTTTAAAATTAAATGTTCAACATATTTTAATGAACATTAATTTATTTATAAGTAGTATTTTAGAGTATGGTGTTAATGATAAAGGTACTGTTTCCAACATCAATAAACTTACACTAAGCAGGAGGAGACAAAAATCATTAGGTACAGTTTACTTTCTGTACAGTTCACTCACCACAAGTCCACTGCCCGACCTAATGGAGGGACTTCTGCCTGCATCTTCCAGCATTCTCAGAAGTGTATCTACAGGGAGTTTTCCTTCACCTCCTCGAGTCAAATTCTTAACATGCCTGTGGGAATTACAGGATGATATTAATCATTAACTTGTTAATTAGAGTGATGCTTGTTGTATAACTAGTGAGGAGATTGTTATAGTGTTAGGGGAGTAACGGAATACATGTAACAGCGTTATGTAATCAGAATACAAAAATCCAGTAACTGTGATTCGTCAGTTATATCAAAAAACGTAGTACTTTCATACGTTTAGATGTAATTTTATATATAGTTATGTTTATTTAATATAATTTCAAAAAGAAGCATTTAAACACAACGAGGGGTGTCTGTTTTATCTGTTTTTGTGACTAACGTTTCTTTAGTATAACCATGGAGTATAAAATTCAATATATTCTCGGTATTGTACGATCGACGGAAGTTATCGAGATCCTTGAGTCACGTGTTCCACCCGCTGGTGATTGCGTAAAATAACACAGAAATAACAGCTCTCGACAACAATCTCCTCAGACACGGACTGAATAACTGCTGCTACAAACTATGCTGCTCACAGGTAAAAATCTGCTTCAATTTCTTGGAAATTCCGCTGCTATTTTGTTTTTAAAGAGGAAAGTTCCAACAACATAGTTTTACGGTGCAAACTGTGCCTTGTTGTTAGCTTACTGCTAGCGTAGTGGAACTCCAACTGCCAACGGACCAAGTTCAGTCAGGCAAATTAAGAAAGATCACGGCATTAGTCAACAGATTATTTCCTATTTTAAAATAAACTAAAATGTAGATAAGATTGTGTAGAATTTTTAAATGTCGTGTTTTTATTATCTTGTAGCCTACATAATAATCTGTAAAACTATACTGTAGCCACTAGATGTCTCTATAGCCCTTTAAATAAATATATTTTAGAGATGTGAAATTCTTAATAAGTAAAAGTTTTAATAATATCTGTCCTTGAAGTAATCCAAATGTAATCAGTTACATTACTTTCATATTTTGGTACTTGGATTACGTTACTGAATACTTTTTTATGAAGTAATTTTGTAACTGTATCGGAATACATTTTTAAAGTAACCCTCCCAAGCCTGCTAGTGATCCAAAATTATTTCATATGTTCTCGTCCTGAGGGCAATGAATCAATGTTATATTCCAGAAAATAATGTCAGCATTTTGGAGCCAAATATATGGGGGTTAATAATTATTAAGTCTTATGGGCAAGAACGTGTTGGTGGCGTTTTATGCACAATATATCAGTATTTGGTACCATATCAGTTGATATAAGTGTAATCTCAAAATGAATATCCATTTTATACTGATGCACAAAGGCAGGACAACCTGTTACTCGCATAACATCACAGCAATAATCAATTAACGATGGACAGAATCAAGTCCCACCCTCTCAGCGTTGCTACATAGGGCAGATTTCCACCCAACTGGGCAGTTTTGATTTTGATTATGCCGGTAAAAATTGGTTTGGGCAGGACGACAATATCTGGGTTGGGGTTGATGTTGCGGCTGAGCCTGCACTTTTAGCCAATCATGAGTGATCGCAGGCAGATATAATGATTCATGAGTCTCAATAAGGGGTCAGATGTTGAACTTGTTACTGTATATTCAAGTAATTGCTATTTCAAAGTGGCATACGTTGTAGCTACAGTAAGAAGTGGAAGAGTGACCCTCTAAAAAGATGGATAACGTCTATGGTGGGAGATGACTCGAAGGCTCTTTGTAAATATAACCAAGATGAAGTGTATGCCTGATGAAGGTCATAAGACTGAAATCTCTTAATCTGTTTTCCTGTTGTATTGTTCTCCAGGCAGGGAAATTGATAAATTTTTTATAATTTTATTTTGTCATAATTTTTCAAGAAGGTAAATGGTCCTCATAAACCTTGATTGCCATGACAATTGAATTCTATCATATTCTTTTGGCTGTGCATTTTCAGAGATTTGAAGAGCTTTTGGACTGAAAATCGTCAATCTTATCTGGCTTACTCTAACCTACATTTTTTCTTGTTTGAAAAGCCATTTCACACATACATCACAATAGGAAAGAAAAGACTAAATGCAACTTAAGCATACATTAAAAATGGAAATGACTCTCACCAAAGCCCCATAGCACTCTCCTGCAGCACATGAATGACATCACCACATTTGACGATAACGTCGTCCTTGCCGCACTTTAAGTGATCCACCATTGCTCTATACCTTCCAGGAACCTAAAAAACAAGCAAACCAGCAAAAAACAAGGTGAAAGCAAATCATTTAGACCAGGTCCTGCTCCTGGAGGTCCACTGTCCTGCAGAGTTTTACTCCAAACCTAATCAAACCCACCTGAACCAGCTAGTCAAGCTCTTCAGGATCGCTTAGAAATCACAGACTGAATCAGATTTGGTATAAACTCAGCAGGGCAGAGGGCCTCCAGGAGCAGGGTTTCAATAGACAGTATAAACCCAAAATCCTTCATTGTTGAAACCTAATTAAACAATTAAAAGTTCCCTCCAAATAACTGAATCTGAGCGATATCTTAATGTCAAAGCTCACCAGCAGCACATCGTCTTCTTCATCAGAGTCTGAGATGTTTGAGATGTCAGTGGTCCAGTCCTCCAGACCCTCACAGATATCCACTGACTGAGAAGTCCCAGGCCAGCCTGCAACCCACAACCAGCCAAACCGTAATGACATTCCCACCATATGGATCGTAAATCTTGCATTGCAATTACGTGATTCGATTTCATGCATATAAATGTGCCACAATTTACATATTACATATTAAAAAACCCATTCCAAAAACCCATTGAGTTTGATAGCATAGTCAATTTTTCTGCAACTTAACGATCAGATTTAATTCCAGTGAAAATGGCCTTCCCACGGCCTCTGACTCACTGCGACGGTTGTGGTGGCTGGGACGCGGAGAAACGAGGACCGGGTCTGTCAGAACAGGACTCAAGCGGCCCGAATCGGCCTCTTCTGAGCTGACGGACGCCCCCTGGAGCTTGCTGTGAGGAAGGACATCAAAACAACCTGAGCAGCCAGTGATCTGTGTGGAAGTCCAGGGCATGCACACGGACATATGCCTCACACTGACCCCACCAACCGATGAACCGAACACCAAAAAAACACAACAACAACCATCAAACGTCGTCACAAACAGGATATTCTTGAACAGGACTGCTGTCAGTTGCCTACATGTAAAAATAAATGGCAAGTAAACTCTGTAGTGATCTGAGTGAAATTTCGAGTCAGTCAATTATAAATATTCAATAATAGCTGAGTTGATATTGACTCCAATCCTGTTCCGTTGAACAATATGACATTCAAAGAAATTTTGAAAAACCAAATATTAAGCACTATGTGCTGCAAATAACTTGTTTATATAAATTCATAATTATTATTGATTACAAATATACATTGCATTCACTTAGGGTGAAGTATACATATGTCTGTCACATCAAAAATGAATCCTAATTGTTACATCAAAATAATCCAAACTTGCACATTAGCCCATGACTAGACTAACAATACATTTAAACTAGATTTAGATGAATAAATAGGATTCAATGCTTCTACTTCACACTAAATGTTTGAAAATAGTTCATAATGCTTACTAAACAGTCATTTGCTTGTAGCATTTTACATTTGGTTCTCCAAAGTCCAAGCCCAATGTTTCCATCGAGTAGTTTTCAAAAATGAGATCAAAAGTGTTTTTCATGCCAGTATGATACAGATTAATCTATCCATCATGCAGATGGGCTTAAAGCAAACAGTATTTATGAAGGTGATTTAGAAGATAAAACCTGTTCATTATTGTGCTAAGTTTCAGAACCTTTCATATGCACATTTACATCCATGCTATACTGTAGAAGTGATTGCAAAAACAATACGAGGGGTTATGGGAATACAGTGAGGATCACCTGTCGCCCAAGGGTGTAAATAATGGCTGCTCACTATCTGGGTGAGCTTCACCTGAAAAAGAGGAAAGGCAGAGTTTGACCCACCAAGCACGACTCATTTAATCAAGACCGATATTAACCGTAACGAAGATGCAAATTAGGAACCTTTGTCAATCTTTTGCTGATTGTTGAGAATTTTTCTAATCTCAGTGAGCCATGCAATCTTCACATCTACTGTTGGAGCCTGCAAAATAAAACAATTAGGCTACAAAACATCATTTTTCCCACTAGCAAAAGTTTTTCCGGACTTAAAGGAGAAGTTCACTTTTAAAGAAACTTTTGCTGGTAATTTACCCCCATGTCATCGAATATGTCCATGTCTTTCTTTCTTCAGTCGAAAAGAAATTAAGGTTTTTGATGAAAACATTCCAGAATTTTCTCCATATAATGGACTTCAATGGGAACCAAATGGTTCAAGGTCCGAATGACAGTTTCATTGCAGCTTTAAAGGGCTTTAAAAGACACCAGACAATGAATAAGTGTCTTATCTAGCATAATGATCGGTCATTTCAAAAATATTTGAAAAAATGTAAGTTTTATAAGCACAAATGCTCGCATTGCACTGTTCTGTGATGAGCGTTCGTGGCTCTCCTGTTCGAACTTGTTCATCAAAATGAACAAATCTTTTTTCGAGTCATGACTCGAAGGGTCCAGATAAGACCCTTATTCATCATCTGGTGTCATTTAAAGCCCTTTGAAGCTGCACTGAAACTCTCATTTGGACCTTGAACCGTTTGGTTCCCAATGAAGTCCATTATATGTAGAAAATCCTGGAATGTTTTCATCAAAAACCTTAATTTCTCTTTCAACTGAAGAAAGAAAGACGTGGACATCTTGGATGACATGGGGGTGAGTAAATTATCAGCTTTATCAGTTTTTTAAAAGTGAACTACTCCTTTAAATGTGGCTAATTAGTTATTCTGAAGTACAGTATATCTAAAAACCCACATACAGAATTATTTAGTTATGCAAGTTCTACAAACAAATTCGCATTCAGGACTTGACATTAACGTTCACTGTGAGGAGGTATTGAGGAGGCGTTAGCAAGTGATGACAGAGGCCCTTGTAACTTTTTATCCATTGCGTTCTGTGGAGTTTTAACCTTGATAAAATGACTCACCTGGACAACATACACCTCCTCTTTTCCGTTGTACCAAATTTCAAACTTCTTTACATCCCCTTTGACGTTTTCTGTGATACCAACAGCTCTCATCTGCAAATGAAATAGAGGAGTCAAAGACCTCACTTGGTAATTCTGTAATGCAGTATTTTAATAACCTTGTGGGTTTTTAAACTGCCAATGAAATTTGAGTTAAGCCTAAAATCCCTTTCATAAAAATCTCTTTGAGCACACTTAAAATGGGACTGGAATAAACAAATAGGTGCTTAACTCCAACATCAGTGCAACACAACAAGCTCAAAAATTGGTTTAAGGGTAGAAAGTAGGTCAAAGTCGGCTGGTTAGCTGCATGTTGGATGAGGTAAATGCACCAAAATGATCTTTCTACATTGATGGTCATTCAAAAGTAGTCATGCATTCTGACCAATTAAATATTGAAATGCCAAATAGGTCGGTGTCTCACTCTCTCTCACCATCAGGCAGTGTTTGAAGCTGTACGAGGCTGTCCGATCATGTCCCTCTCCACTCTCCTCTCTTTTCTTGCAGAAAAGCAGAGCTCTTTCATGAAGGAATAGATGCCTTTGCATGGGTTTAAAGCGAGCCATGTCCTTCATGCGCGTCGGGCCTTTCCTATGGTTGATCCAGACGTTGAAGGAGCCCTGCATAAGGACGCGGCCCAGGTCACTCAATTCACCCTGGATATGAAGAACATGTAAAAACGCAAGTGTGGGAATGCAAATAGAAGCTTGTTTGAAAGTTAATAGCAGGCCATATTCTAATAACAAAAACATGTTGCATCAACTGTCAGTCACGATAACTTTAAACATTAAAATGCCCCATTATGCTTTTGGGGATTTTACCTTTCATGTAGTGTATATATAGCCGTTTGTAAATGTAAAAGGTCTGAAAGTTTCAAAGATCAAAGTGCATGATAAATTGAGTTATTGTCTCACAACAGAAAGAAAAGTCTTAACTTCCTGCCTGAACCTATGTTTGTAACAACTGGTCGTCTGCGAACAACATCTACTTTGATCCGCCCTCAAACACTAGTTGTAGCTGAGGCTTGAAACAGTTTGGTTCGGGTTGTTGACATGTCTTGAAGAGTAGACATGTCTGCATGCACTTCCGAAGAATGAGACTGTGACATAGGGCTCATAGGGTAATGTTGAGTGGCTCAATATCGCGATATGCGGTATTACCGCAATTTATTTATTTATTTAATTTGTATGTATTTGTTGCTATATAAATTAAGTTTACGATGTGGGCAGCATGGTCAAAAACGAGAGCATTTTCAGTAACCGAAACTAAACAGCGTCTATATGCGCATTGAAAGGCTTTCACTCAGCGCACACATTGTTACGACAACGGACTTTGAGTGATTCATTAAAGGAGTAGTTCACTTTTAAAAAAAATTTTTGCTGATAATTTACTCACCCCCATGTCATCCAAAATCTTTCTTCAGTCGAAAAGAAATTAAGTTTTTTGATGAAAACATTCCAGGATTTTCTCCATATAATGGTTTTCAATGGGAACCAAACGGTTCAAGGTCCAAATGAGAGTTTCAGTGCAGCTTCAACGGGTTTAAACGACACCAGACGATGAATAAGGGTCTTATCTAGCGAAACGATCGGTCATTTCAAGATTTAAAAAAAGTTTAAGTTTTATAAGCACAAATGCTCTCCTTGCTCTGTTCTGTGATCAACAAAATGAACAAATCGTTTTTCGAGTTATGATTTGAAGGGTCCTAGATAAGACCCTTATTCATCGTCTGGTGTCGTTTAAAGCCCTTTGAAGCTGCACTAAAACTCTCGTTTGGACCTTGAACGTTTGGTTCCCATTGAAGTCTATTATATGGAGAAAATCCTGGAATGTTTTCATCAAAAACCTTAACTTCTTTTCGACTGAAGAAAGAAAGACGTGGACATCTTGGATGACACTCTTTACTCTTGGGGTGAGTAAATTATCAGCAAAAGGTTGTTTTTTTTAAAAAGTGAACTACTGATTCATTAAAATAGATCTAATGAAACAAGGTGTTCATTATTTTTAACTGAGTTCCATTTTTCAAGGCTCAGCTGAGCAGCAAAGCGTCTGCAGCCTCTGCAGGCGACACATCACCACGATAAACAGTCTTGTTATCCTTATGAACTTGTTTAACATTCAATACACATGCATGAGATTCAAAACAAGAAGGGTATAGCCTTATAAAAAACGTGAATATCGCAGTTGCTGCAGTTACTTGCAATCCTCGGCGGTTGACTTGTCAGTAGCGCGGTACTACAATTTTGTGGTTATTGCGACAGCCCTACTGTTACAGTAAAACCGACAGCATCGTTACTGTTTGTATCACTGAGTATGCATTTCTGAGGAAGCCTCCGGAGCTGAAATCCAGACATGGTAATGGCCGTTTCTGACATGCGCCTTAAGCGGAAGACCAATCACAAACAGACTGAGCTATCTGACCAATCAGAGGCTTAGCAGAGTAGGCTCGCAAAAAGGTAGGGACTACAAAGGCCAAATCCTTGGAAAACCTTTTTGACCTTGGATGCATTTAAACATATTTTTGGAGACCTTCGAAACAAAATAAGGAACCTTTAAGGCGCACTTTAATAATCATCCTGTCCATTATATAGCCCTCTATTCTCATTTGTTGGCCACACCTCATAACCTGTGATGGAAATTTGATGCATGGAGTCATTGACGGACTTGAGGAGATCCAGCATGGCATTTAGCGCCCCCTGCAGCTCAGATGCATACTGTGAGTTTGAGCTGTGCTTTAGTAGTTCCTAATCAAAGAGACAGGAAGCACTTAGAGAAAATACTGGGGGAAATGTGGAATTTTGGATTTGGTTTGTTTTGGTTTGGTTACGCACCTTCAGAAGAAGCTGGTACTTGGTTAAACGTTGAACAGGTTTCAGCAAATAAGAGTCCAACCCTAGTTTATGATCCAGCTTCTTTTTGCACTCCTAAACAAGAACACAAAAAATAAATTTAGTCAAATAAAAATGTAAAACTCATAACAGGATATACACCATCCCACTAATTACTGTCTATAGATATCTGCAAGCGCTGTTTATTGTAATAGGCTACTTTTCATTTTTATTGTATGTTTATGTGAATTCCCCAAAAATATCCACACGAATACCTGGATGAAGACTGAATCAGAACACTGCCTCCAGAGGGCATCTGAGCGAGGTTTGTTCTGGCAGTAGCGCTCGTAGACCTGAAAATTTTCTTTCTGCAAAACAATTCATTACAAGAGAAGTGTCATAGGGCATAGATCAGTGGTTCCTATACTACTTTTCTAAGGCGTCACTATGAATCTTCAGCACCGCAGCAGAATAAATCATATTTACCTGAATTGTGAATGTGAGTTCACAGTCTATTGAATGAGATGCAATGAAAGGGAGAGTACCAAAAATGTATGGCAAAAAATGTCTTTCTGTTGAGATGTCATCAGAGCCTGCATGCAAAAACAACGTCCAACGTGTCCAGTCTAGTCACGAACAAACAATTTACGAACCAATGATTCTTACGAGTCCGTTCTTTTTATTGAAATAAAGACATACAGCATGACCGGTGTAGTTTAAGTCCACCGTGAATTACTCTTTTGAGCAGGTTCTTTTAATAAGCATTTAAAAACAAAATACCCGTTTCAGTCAGTATGACTGAATCAACTGTATAACTCACATATTACTGTAAACAGCAAGTTATTATTATTTTCAGTCATGTCTATGTGAAAATGAATGTGTTTTGTCTCAGTATCATTTCTGAACAATTGTTCATACTGTATGATGTGTCATTAAAGATACATAGATTTGTTGAATTATATATACAGAGTGTGTGTGTTTTGTGTGCGTGTGTGTGTGTAGTCTAATGCCTGCATGTATTTGATCAAAGTACAGTAAAAACAGTCATCAGTAACATTGTGAAATAATTAAAGTTTTTAATAAAAGTTTCAATATATTTCGAAATGTAATTTTCAGCATCGTTACTTCAGTCTTCAATGTCACATGATCCTTCAGAAATCATTCCACTCTCAGAAAAATAGTACAAAAGCTGTCACTGGGGCTGTACCTTTTCAAAAGGTAAACTTTTGTCCATTTAGGTGCTAATATGTACATTTTAAGTAATATGTAAAATTTAGGTGCTAATATGTACATTTTAGTTGTTAATATGTACATTTTAGGAGCTAATATGTCCATTTTAGGTCCTAATATGTACATTTTAAGTGTTAATATGTACATTTTAGGTGCTAATATGTCCATTTTAGGTGGTAACATGTACATTTTAGGTGTTAATATGTACATTTTAGGTGCTAATATGTACCACTAAGGTACCAATATGCAGCCTTTGGGTACAAAAGTGTACCTTTTGAAAAGGTACAGCTCCAGTGACAGCTTTTGTACCTTTTTTCTGAGAGTGTAATATGCTGATTTGTTGCTCAAGAAACATTATTATTATTATCAATGTTGCACTGCTTAATATTTTTGTGATAAATGTCATACTTTTTTCTTCAGGATTCTTTGATGAATATACATTTCAAAGAAACAGCATTTAGTTGAAATAGAAATATTTTGTAACACTTTAAATGCCTTTAGATATGACAGAATTTCTCACCCTTTCCAGAAAGCGTGCTCCCACTCTCTCTGGGGACTCTAAGCAGCTCTCGAGGTCCTGCAGGAATATCCTGCATAACAAAGACAGGATCAGCATGAATGTGTGTTTATGTATCCATGTGTGTGGGCATATTTCTCACCTGCTGTGGAATTTATAGATCTCAGGCAGATTTCCAAACAGCTCTTCTTTCTTGTTTCGCAGTACAGATGGCAGTATATTAGAGAGAGATGGGTTATCCATCTCCGCCCTATAACCCTTTCACCCAGGAACAGGAAAAAATGTATGACTTTCAATTATTCTAAATATCTTCTTTTTTTTTATTAGCTCTTGAAGGGGAAATCTGGAATCCACTGCTGCTTAAATGTATATCTAATGAGTGATTATAATCAAGGTATTAATCAATATTTTTCCTTCTAAATATCAAATGAGTTAAATGACTTCTCTAGGCTTGTGAGATTTTACTTTGTTATAACAGTTACCAGTGTGATTACTGAAATCAAATGTTCTTTTCATGTATTCTCTAATGTCTGATGTCAGGAATGCAGTGCTTCCTCATTTCACGAGAAAACAAACAGTATTTATATTATTTTTACCTCTTGTAACCACAGCCACAAAGCGCCCGTGCCCTCAGATCACTTGGACGTGGTTACAAGAGTTAAAAACGATATAAATACTGTTTGTTTTCTCACACAAACCGCTCGTTTAGTGTCTTAGGCCATCAATGTGTACTTACATCTATGAGTCATTAAATCATGTTTAATTTGGACTTCTCTGTGCATGCTCTTTAAGGTGGTGACCATAGACCTCCATTATATGACTGACAGACACGAACGGTTTGACCTAAAAATATCAAAATTGAAAATACTGCGGAAACAAAGACACCTGCATCTTGGATGCCCTTGAGGTAAGCTAAAACATACCAAAATTAATTTCAAAGTGAACTATCCCTTTAAGGAACCACTGGCAGTATTGGAGATTGACTGAGTTGTTGTTCTGGACGTGCTAGCGCCCAGCAACCCAAATCTGCGGCCTGCAAGGTCACGGTATACTTCTTAGCCAATCAGAATCATGTGGGAGAACGAAACACAGACTAATTATTTCAAGGTTATTCGGTCAAGACATTACCAGCAAAACAGACAGCAGCTCCTCCACGTAGATTCTCTCCGTCTCAATCAGCTCCTTCATTACGTGGCTGTAGAGGCGAGGGATGCATGGGCAGAGAGAGGGGAAGAAAGAGATGAGGACAGAAAGGGAAAGAGACTGGTGAGAGACAGACAAAAAGAGGAGGTTCAGAAGGAATTCATGATTCGAGAACATACATTTTGTCAAGATATTGCATAAATGCTCACCGTTTGTGCTGGTCAGGGTTCTCGACTCCATCGGGGCCGTAGGACAGACAGCTGCGGTTCTCCTCGTAGTCGTGCATCACCTCTATCTACAGTGCAAGAACCAGGAAAGAAGTTCCTAAAGCTGTCTGCAACAAGTAGAATTTGTATGATTTTGAGACGAACAAGGACGGTCAGCCAAACCTTCTTTGTGCTGGGACCTTTCCGTGAGCCCCTTTTACCAGGGAGTGCAAGATCAAAAGAAAACCTTAAACTGGAGTTCACATCAAAACCTTCGAAAAAGACAGAAAAGAGTCAGAGCGATGGCAATTGTTCACCATGAGCAAATGAAGTTGAAAAAGATAAACATACTGTGTTTAGGAGAGAACAGAGGGGATTTGCAGCGCGGCGAGTTCTCAGGCCTTGGAGCGACCAGCTGGATGGGTCTGGCCTGAATATCAGCCAGTTTTCTCAGACAGGCCTGTCTGTTCTGGATCATTCCCTGTACTGTTGATACCTTCTCTGTGACAGCCTCTATCTGAGACTAGAATGAAAGCAAACAGGGGTGAACTTAAAATAGGCCCTTGATCAATAGAAAATTATTAAAGGTCCCCTGACATGAAATTTTCACTTTCTGAGTTTTTTTAACATTAATATGAGTTCCCCTAGCCTGTATTTGGTCCCCTCGTGTCTAGAATTTTCAATCGGTGTAACCCGAGCTCTGGCGATTCTTCTCTTCTCTGCAGTTTAGCCGCACTGATCTTGAATCTCCTCGTTATTACGTCATAACGAGGAAAGGTTTCCTCCCCTTTCTCTGCTTTGCCCGCCCCGAGAATTTGGCCGTCCATGAGAAAATGAGCTAGGAAGTGCGAACGTGATTTGAGTTTTTCGTAGAGAAATAGCTTTGAGATTTAAAGATATCATGGCTTACAAACGAGCGAGTGTTCGGATGTACAAATTGAACACAAAAGTATTTTTTAGTTCCTTCATCTGAGCCTCTGAAGAAACAATGGTTTAATATTGTTTTCTCTGGAAATGCGCCGACACAAATACCCATGGTTTTGTATGGTCCAAACATTTCACCGACGACTGTTTTCTCAACTCGATGAACGTCTGAAAATAAATCGATCGAGCTACCCAGCAACAATTTCTGATATGTAGCCTGTAACTGTTCAAGTCCAGTCAGGTAATCTTTCTCTCAAAATCGTTCAATACTGTTTATGCATTAGTAAGTCAAGCCAGTGACTAAAATATCAACTTCACATCGTTTCTTTTACTAGGATGAAAATAATCTTATTTAAATTCTGAACAAATTACACAGAAAGCGATCTAAAAACAATCTTTCCACACAGCGCGAGTTTATCTGGACAACTCGTTATGAAATCAGTGACGCACATTGCATTGGTGAAAGCATTAGAGAGAGCAGAAACTGAGTTGCAATGATAAGATCTTCATTCTCGTGATCAACAGACTGTCCTCTGCTTGCTCAATTCTCAGATCTAAATACTTTAAAAACTTCTCACGATTTGTTAATCTCGATAGTTGTAATAGTAAAAACCTATAATAGCTGTAGTAAAAGTATTCGAGAGAGTTTTACATTTCATATCCAAGCATGTCAGCCAATCACAGCAGTGGCCGGTTACACTGAAACCCACCGCAGACGCGCCCCTTCAAACAGAGCGTTCAAATCAGAGGCTAAAATCAGGCTAGGAAAATTGCCTTTTATTTCTAAATTATGACTATTTTTGATCTAAAAAAACATACTAACATAAGGGCAACCCAGGAAACATTATTAAATAATAAAATAACCCCATGTCAAGGGACCTTTAAGGACACTACAGTAAAAAAGGGTGTATTTGTGCTCTATGTGTGTCAGTACCTGCAGCTGTGGTGTGAGTATGGCCTCAAACTCCAGACTGAGGAAGCCTGGGTTAGACCGCAAGACTGAGGCTTTCTCCATCAGTTTCTCAATATCCTGCAGGGCTACCTGCGCCCCCTCTTTGGACTGAAACTTATCCAGCAGCTGGTTAGCCATCAAATAGGCCCCCTCATCACACCAACGCACAGTCTGCCCATACAGAGATATGCAAAGTCTCTATGTTCTTGCATAAAGTGCATATACAGTATTACAAGGTTCTTGCATTTGCATTTAATACCTCCTCCAACCGCAACAGCAGGTCTCGAATGCGTGTGAGAGATGCCCGCTTGGCACGCAGAGCTGTTGTGAGAGTGTCACAGTGATGCCTCAGTTCATTGCAGCGCTGAACTATTAGGGCAAGAGCGTAGTGATGACTTGCTGCAAGCTGGTGCCCATGCAAAATAATAATCTGAGCACGGCCCATTTCATCCTGCAAGAACAACAGAGCTAATAAACAAACACTTGAGTATCAGCTGAAAGATGTTTCACCTTGTCAGCTCTCAACAGCTCTCAACAAAATTTGGGGTGTGCAATACATTTAAACTGAAGCACAGTCTCAAAAAGGTTTCTTTTCATTTTCTATGAATGTTTACCAGGAAAAAAAAAGAAGAAGAAGTTTGAAGAAAAAAAGAATCATTAAAGTTTGAAACCTCTGCTGTGGTCTCCAGCATCTCGAGGTCTTTGAGCAGCTGCTCCGTCTGGGCCACTGTGGTCCCCACAGATGCAATTGCTTTCTCCTGTGTACTGAGTTTCTCCAGAATGGCCTCCATCTATGCACAAAGACAAAATAGTTATTTTCGAAAATGCATTTAAGATCAATATTTCATAAGATTTTCACCAAAATATTAGGATTTTGGCAATGGTATAATTACAAAATATGTTTTTCCACAGATGTTAAAGGGGACCCATTTAGGGGGGAATGAAAGTGGAGAAAATGACCCCAGAAATTCATACATTATGGCATAATATAATGCAACTTATTAGGCCAGTATTTATAGAATAGCAAAGTATGCCTAATAATGACTGTACTACATAGGCTAGACATATAAAGGCTATCATGATCATTTTGCCAACAATGAACCATGGATTTGTTAATACGTTTTATTTTTAATTTCGACAAATACAACGTATAACATTCAAAACTCATCGGCTTAGACTTTTAAGAAAAATAAACAGTTTTGTGTAGCCTTGTGTGAACTTATTCAATAGATTTTAGACTTCTAGAATCTTTGGATTTATGGGGATTTAAAAAAAAAAAGAAGTGGGTGGATTTTTACCATTATCTAGGGTGGATGTGTACACACACTGCCGACACACATATTAAATTTTGTATAATAGGTTTATACAAATACAAAATTGTTTAAAGAGATAGAATCAGGCTTTCCAATGTTGGATATGAGAAAAATGACCAAATAAGACAAAAACAATTCTCTAGAATGAATCAGACTTTCCAATGCTGCATTTGAGAAATTAGACCGTTACTAGAATGACTTCCAGCACATCTTATGAAAGAGGAATCACTAAAATAAATTGGACTTTCCAGTGTTACAGTATGATAGAGAGAGCCGAAAGACTGTGTTAAACCTCAGCTCACAGTAGCGGACTTGATCTAAGTGGCATGCGAAGTACAATGACATTCATCTAGCAATATATTGTGCTTTACCATGAATAGTTGGAAAAGCTTGTCACTACAAAAGCAGTGTTGTTAAAGTAGTTAAGTTAGTACGCTTTTAACTCATTACTCCAACACTGGTCTGTACCTCATGGAAGCTCAGCTCGTATTGGAGGAGTTGAAGGTATTGTTGAAGCTTTAGGTGGTGCTTCTCAAAAAAGCCATCAAATGCCATTTCCATGTCCCGTAATTGTGCCACGAGCCTGCAATAAACAAATGAAACAGGATGAATTTTTACACAAAGAGCCTATGAAGTTCATTTTGATGATTGGCACAAAAATGCATTGTGAACTAGAGGAAGTTGAATGGGCCTCAACCAATCCAATAGGAGGATAAAAATGAAAAGAGGCAATAAACACTGCATGATTTTGATTTACTGAAAAACATAAATACTCCTTGGAGCGTTATTGAGTAATACTGTATGAAGCCTACTTCTGCACTCTTTCTTTGTCTTGGCTGATGTCTCTGTCTTCTGCTGTAGCACCTTCCATTGCTTTTGAGGCCTCGAGGTTTGAGAGCAGCTGGCGTCCATCTCTCATAACTGACCTAATGTCGTCCTGTAGTAGTTTTCAAAACGTATGCCAGTATTAATGCTTTGGTAACACTTTACTTGAAGGGGTGTGCATAAAACTGACATGACACCTTCATAACAATGACATGACATATGTCTTGAATATGAATTAGGGTTTATGACAACTGTCATTAAGTGTTATTCGCGCAATAATGACATTTTGAATGCAAATATGACATTGTTTAAGATGTCTTTGTTATGACATCTTGACATAAACCATAACCTGTCAGTTAAAATGAAGTTAAACTGTCATGTGTTTGGCTTTGACCTTGGCTGTCATGAGGCAACATAACTGTATCATGAATATTTTTCGTGACCTCAACTACAGTGGTACTAACTGAATTTGTCATTAAAATATTATAATGGCTTCATGACAGCCAATGTCAAAACCAACCACCTGACAGTTTAACGTTTTGTTAACCAATAAAGTTAGGTCATTTCTTAAGTTTGATAATTAATCTGCTATGTCATGTTTATGACGGGTTGTGTTGTCTTAGTAAAGTTGTCATGACAAAGACACTGACAGGTTATGATGTATTGGTTTGTCAAGGTGTCACAATAAAGACATCTCAAACAATGTCATATTTGCATTAAAAATGTCATAACTGAGAGAATGACACTTAATGACAGTTGTCACAAACATGCATAAAACTTCCTTCATATTCATAACGTATGTCATGTCATGTCATGATTATGAAGGTGTCATGTTAGTCCTTCAAGTAAAGTGTTACCTATGCTTTTTTTATGTGTTAGCAACTTTCCCCCACAAACACAGTCGTTGTTTTTTATATTTAATATATTTTTCAAGTCTGAAACCACATTGAAATCTGGGATTCGAAAAAATAATTTTCTATTCAACTTTTTAAAATATTTTATTCGATTAAAAACAACTGCTATGCTGGAAATATAATTTGCATTAGATCAAATTATATTAAATTAGACCATTTAAAACTGAGACTCATGTCCATACCTTCATCTGTCTGTATTTGTCAGTGTGTGATCTGAGTAGGTACTCAATGCCACTGGCTTCATCGGGCAGCTCCGTCTCGGACAGCTCTGTGCCGAATGTCTGCAGTAGTTGAGCGATCTCCTTCACAGTCACTGCAAAACTCTCTATGGCCTGGAGGAGGCAGCACAGACAGAAATATGCATTACTCAGCAGTTATTGCAAGCCTCCATATCTAAAATCAGATATAAATATATTTTAATTAATTAATAGGAAGTAAACAGATCTCCTTTAGTAAGTGATTTATTTCTCTTATCTGCATTAACTAGTGACACATACAATGCGATTTTGCAATTTAATTCCATTTTGTGAGCATATAATGATTTTTTTTTTTTTTGTTACAGCATAAATGACTTGTCATTTTCCTTTCTTGAAACCAGAAAGCTTACCGTTCGCAGAACTATCCAGTCACTATGGCATTGCTCCAGGTTACCACCAAACTCAGAGCTCAGCTGATTTTCATCAATGAAGCGAAGCAAGTCTGACAAGGAGCTCAGCATTATCATCTGAATAAGGTAGAAAATAGCTAGGAAATTAATTAAGCACGGTATATTTAATTAAATTTATGATTAATAATACATTCATTAAGCAGACTAACCTTGTAAGGGTGGAATGGCCTTTTAATGGCCTTGTTATGGATAAATAAAGATTGAATAAAAATAGATGCAAATGTTGTCCCACATAATCAGTGGGGATTCAAATGAATGACTGGTCTCAATATTATAGTTACAACTTGATGTTTGTTTTGCTGTTCAAGACTTCAGGTATGCATCTCATCACTATAAATTAAAAAAACTATTGTTTTGTACCACAGAGGATTCTCGTCAGTGCTTACCGGCATCTTGAGCGCAAAGTCGTCCTGACTGAAGCGGAAACCGAGGTCTGTTCCAGTGGTCTGAAGGTGGGTTTTGGGCCTCAGCACTAGAACTAAATGCAAATGTCCTGGGAATGACATCTGAAGAACGAGATTCAGCAATTTCATTACATGTTCAACTTCTTTCCTATCAAATAATTCAAAATGATTTAAAGAGTAATGATGTGGTAATTTAATCATAAACAGCAAGGTGGCTGCTTGTATATCATCCTCCCACTTCTAATGTGTCCATAGGTGTAGAAATCTAGGTCAGACACCCACATGTCCTGGATGCACATATTTAACCCTTTAACTGTCTGCTCAATTAAATGGTTGAGCACATTTTGAGTCAATATATTTATGGAGAGGAATACCTAACTTAATTCAAACTGATTGAGCCATCTCTACCATCTGGTTGAGGTATATTATGCCAAGAAAATCCACTGTCACAGTGTCAATCAACAACACTTTTTAACATGGATGTCAGAAACTGTTTTTGGTGAAATTTTGCAAGCTAAGCATATTCTTTTTACACTATAAGAGCCCTAACTTTACAAAATTATGCTACTTGGTGCCATGAAAAAAGGTAAGTATGTTTTTAATAATTTTTCATGATTTGACACATAACGGTTAACTGTCACCCCCCTTTTTGAGAATGGACATTGCTATGCAGTGTACTATTAAAACTTGGTTGTAATTCAAGCATGCTTTGGTATAAAGACCTAAATTTAGTCTTACTTTAAAGAAAACACTCAGCAGATTATTGCTTAAGTAAAAGCACTTCATAGAATAAAAGTATGAAAAAGTTATGGAAGTTTTAAATTTACATTAAATCAAATTTACTGTACTTAACATTTTTTCTTTTATATAAAAAATATATTTTACAAAATGTTTTTATTATAAAAAAGCCATATATCTAACCAAGTTGTGTTCCAAATTTGAAGTTGATATCGCAAAAATTGAAGTTCCCATGAGATTTTGTTTAGGTGTAATACCAAAAATGACATAAATTCCATTGAATTTAATTGTATGCATTCTGCTGTAACAAAGTGATACATTTCTGTCCAAATATCACTTCTGTTACAAAATATGCAACCTTGAGACTCAGACTTTTCTGACAATGTGTTATATCAAGACTAGAAAAGGTTTTATCATAAATTATGATGGGCAATGAAAAAGTATGGCAAAGTATGTGTGAATTCCGGTACCATTTTTTACTATTAAGTGACATGTCAACCATTTGGTGTAGGCCGATATTTTTACAAATCGGTGTGGTTACTAGCGACATAAGGAGATAAGAACACCTTTTCTTGGTTAAATTGTAATTAAGTAATCACAGAAAAAGTTACAGTAATATCAAGAACAGAGCTCAATTTAGAATTTAAAGCCTTTACAAAGCTAAAATAAAGTGAAACAATGGCATTTTGTAACATTTCTTGCTGATAAAGCAGGAAATTCACTCTGACTACAAGCAACTACTTTGCAGTTTTGTCAGGCCCAAGACAATGAATGTCAGTGGAAATCCAAGGCTGAATTTGTTGACTGTTAACCTACTAATGCTGACAAGAAAGTGTAGGCTGTCTGTCTTCTCCCTTTTCTACAGACTGATGATCAATAAACTTCATCAGAGACACTCACACTTTTCACTCAAATTGCTGTGCTGGTCTCCCCTAATCATCAGAGGTTAAAATGTACCTTAATGGTGCACATTACTTGCAAAATAAGTCTATAATGTAGCCTTTTATTATTGCGTTAGTCATTATCCCCACATGGAGTTAAGCGTGGTCGGGTGTTTAAAAACGTGTCGATCATTGCACATAACTATTCAAATGTAAAACAAATAATAGCTGACTGCAATAATGATCACATTAGGCTAATAACTAACAGTTACATCACAAACGCGCGCGTGATCTAGTTTATAGTTTCTCGACTATACCACCCAGCGCCCGCAGTAGCGTGTGTCAGTTCTGCAGCAAAAACCCGGTCCAAAATAGAGAAGAATCCATCTTACCGCAGCCCTCTGGATCCGGGGCAGTCCCCTGAGTGGATTAGCCTCCGCCATTGTTTCTAATTTGTCCGTTTCGTGTGGATGTAGACCCACTTCTTAGCCTCACAACTTCCCTCCCTCCATGACTTTGTCTGCGGTACTGTGTCTGTGAGCAGAAGCAGCGAGCAGTCACAGAACGGATGCTGCAGTGGCGACGACACCTTGACCGCACTTATCTGCTCATTACTGTCATACCTATAAAAATTACACTTACGCGTGACAAAATCTATCCAACAACATTTTTTTGTGTGTGATTTACTCGAATCAGACCTGATTGGATTATATTGCAAGCGTTACAGATAGTGAGGTGCACGAGTTATAAAATCCAGCACCATGGACAGAGGTCGATAGGCACTCGGCCAAATTCCTTCTTCCCACCTATGTGTGTGTGTGTGTGTGTGTGTGTGCATACACAGAGGTGTAGTGGTAAAAAAGAGGTGGGTAAACTATAAATTCTGGTGGACCACGACGTGGTCACCTGGTAAGGTGGGCCACTGCTACCGGTGTATGTGTATGCTGATGACATTGCTTTATAGGGAGGGTTCGACATTAAGCCTTTTCATTCGTAAATTCACTTGTCCGAGTAAAAAAGTTGCTCGTCCGGATTTTTTTTTTATGTGTGTTAATTTATTCTGAAACAATATTCTCATCAGTGTTCAGTAAGCTTTGATATTTAAATCACCATATTGTAACGTCTGCACCTTTAAAGGGCATTCCCTCCGCCAATATTATAAAATGTATGCTTCATCTTTCATTAAATTAAATTCCTAAATTTGATCAATAAATTCAATTATTTCGAATAATAAGACATTATAGGGTTGTTACCATAGGGGCTGATCAAATTAAATCATTTACACTGAAAAATTACAATTGCATGAAATAATGTTGTGAAAATTATTTAAATCTACATATAGACCATTTCACAAGATGTAAACAACACTGGTCCAGAAGCACTTCCTGTTTCAGTTTTTTAACACTATAAAAGCTGGGATAAAATACAACCGACAGAACATTTAAAACTTAATCAAAAAGTTAAACAAACATCTTTAAGATGTTTTCTTTGCATGTGAAATTAAGAAAAGAGTTACAAACTGAAACAGGAAGTGTTTCTGGACCAGTGTTGTTTACATCTTGTGAAATGGTCTATAGGAAACGTGGAAAAAATGATGCTACTTTTAAACATTCAACAATAAACCGCCAGTAGGTGGCGGCAGACGACCGTCGTAATGAGTGAGTCATTGATTCATTCAT
Organism: Pimephales promelas; assembly: GCF_988280905.1. NCBI lineage: Eukaryota > Metazoa > Chordata > Actinopteri > Cypriniformes > Leuciscidae > Pimephales > Pimephales promelas. The sequence goes on along the minus strand of NC_142791.1, from coordinate 6,670,942 downwards.
TCAAACGATTTGTTCAAACGGCTGATCATTCAAGAATGAGACAGATGTTTATGAGTGGGTCATTGAATCTTTGACTCAATCGATTTGTTCAAAATGCTGAATCATTCAGTAATGAAAACAGGTTTAGTGTTCAGCAAGACGTGTGCTGTGGTTCTGCTGTGATTTTTGTTTGGAACTATTTTCGCTGCTGAAACAGAACAAAAACAGCCAATATTACATCTAAAATGTAAGTGATTTAATTTTGTCACATTTGGACATTGGTGGATGGTGCTCAGCAAGTTCCTGCCATGTTCCATGGCTTATGCCACTGTGGTTAAGCTTTTTAATCTTTGTTCTGGACTTTCAGAATGAGAGTGAAAGTGGTCACAGAACACAGTGGTCGCAGCGCACTCAAGTCCGGTGGTCCGGAAGTTACTTTGACTGTCATCTGCCCTTTTTGTGATAGCTACTGCCATCTTTGTGTGTTTGGGCCACACACACTTCTTTAGGTCCTCCCAAGGCGGCCGTGACCACTACAGCTCCAGAGGCAGTGGTGCATGTTTGTGAACTCTGTCTGCTCTTTCAAGGCCAAGGAGCCTGAATCCGAACTCTCAGTCTGCTCTGTTATGGCATCCATAAACTCTCTGGTTGTCCAGTATTGGCCAAGAAGGCTGTTCTTGAACTATTTGTCTGATTATGAGCTATCTATCCTGATAGCAGTACTGCTGAAGCACTCTCGTACACTCTGAAACTCCATTATATTAGGCCCTGGAGATGATGAAGCCCTTGCCTTTCTCACAGCCTGCTCTACCTCTTTCCAGACCTCCATTTGGTATTCTGGTGGATTGATAGGTGGTATGTCTGATGGAAGTGACATAGGTTCTCTATGCAATTCCTCCCAAGCTAAACTCTAGATCAGGGTTTCTCAAACTTGGTCCTAGAGGGCCACTGTCCTGCAGAGTTTAGCTCCAACCATGATCAAACAAGAAGTCGCAAGAAGTCCTGATCGATGCGTGGCCCTTGTCCCTTCTCAAGCATTTCATTTTCCTTTGATGACCCTTCAAACCATTGACTGTTGTTGCCTTGCTCCAACCACAGACACAAACTTGGAGTTCAATGACTTTACTAACTGCAGATCTTGAACTAGTCTTACTCTCCAGTTAACCAAGCCTACCTGACTAGGGAACACTAACACTTCGTCAAAATGTCTGATTTCCTTTGTTTGACCAATATGACCTCACAATGACCAACCATGTAACAGTCTGTACACTGGATGTCCATGACAAAGATTAAATAGCTTAATCACAATGGAAGCCAACCTGAAAACATGCCAGGAAGGTGCTGAGTGCCATCCAGATCTTTGGGATCTTTGGGCATTGACAAAAGGCCAGGCCAGAGTCTTTACTTCATTTGAGGGACATTGGTTTTGTCACAGAGAACTGCAAGCGTTTTCTAATGAAGAGGGAATCCATCATGTGGGCTCAGTCGACACAATCCCATTATGGACAAAGTGGGAGTGTAGACAGATTAAGAGAGATTAAACTTTGAAACAATCTGTGCCAATTGTAGGTAAAACAGCACCAGAACCAAACTGTACATTAATCAACAGACAAAAATGACTGTTATATGGTGTTAGTGTTATATCTGATCTGTTAGTGAGTTTTTCATGCGAACAGTGATCATCCAGATGCCGTCTAGGGAGGATATGTTTACCATTGTAGATCCACTTCAAGTCATTCATGAACATACCTTTGGATCATTACTCAAAGTTAACCAATTTCAAAGAAATATCTGCTCTATTTGAAAAGGGTCTGCAGCTGGTTGGAAAAGTCAGAAAAGTTTCAAATAAAAAATATTATACAATACAAGACGTGAAAAATTCACTCATTTAGAAATAAGTAATTCTTTATGTATTCACTAGTCATTGACACATTGTTACCTGGGCTTTACCTCTTTCTCAACAAGCCTGCCCACTCCCTCCCTAAAGTGTAATTACAGGCGCCCCTGAGCTCTTCTGTAATTACCTTTGGATTAAATCCTAAGTCTTCACACTTTGAACTAAAAATGGACTTTAGATATTAGAAGTTAGGGACTAAGGAGTGACTGACTTTTTATTTTCTAACAATTTTCTTATTGATTTTTTTTTTTAAATATGGAGGTTGATGGTGTAATGCTCATGTAATTTTCTTTAGTTGCATCATTGCAATCAAGATGTCCCTAATATAAGAAAGGTTTAAGTGAATCAATTAACCTCTCACACTTTTAAATAATGCTTTGATAATTGATGCTGTTTAACATGTCCTAAAATAAAGATTCTTAACGTAATGTTTTGACTCGACTGTAGCTATTTTAGTCAATTCTTAGCAATAAGTGGACCTTGAAGACCGATAAGTGGATTACAAGAAATGTCCTTAGGGCGCCAATTCTTGCACCGGCGAAACAAACGCCATCTGATTGCTCCTTCTGAATTCTTGGGATTGGTAAAGACCTTTTCATACACATGATGTCATTGGTTTGCCAGTACCTGAGAGGAGGGAACAGATGGAAGGAAAAGCCATCTCAGTGAACAGTGACGTTAAGAGATTTACCTCCTGTTGGGCAAATTGGGATTTCATAACAAGCTTACATACACCTTTTGTGCAAGGTAGCACCTTTAATGTGTGGGGATTGAAAGTGTATAATTAAAATAATAAAGAAAACAATTTAAGGAACATAATTCATCATACAAGGTAAGGTTTATGTGCCCATGCCGTCACTGGGTTCCCAAGCCTGTTGGCCATCTGGAGCAGCAAGACTCCTGTTTTATCCCTATACTACTGTCTTTCTTTTGGGGTTTCCTTGATTTTTCAAGGAATGACGATGATGATGAAGCAGCCAACGTTAAATGTCCTTTTAGGCATAAGTTGAAAAAGAACAAATAAATGATTTATAATGGAAAAAATCCTAAATCTAAAATTGTGAACAAAATATGTGCAGTTCTATATTAAGGTACAGGGTGAATGGTCTATGTTTAGGCCTTCCACTTTGGGCTTTAAAATACTTCTGGTAGTAAGGAGATCCTGACATCACTCACATGTGTTTTGAAGTTTGACCCATTGTTTGACCTCATGTTCCAATTGCACCCCAGCTGCTTTGACGTTTAGGAATATTTGATTTACATTTATATCGTGAGGCCTTGTTAAGTAAAAAGCTAAATTATGGACATTTCATATGACTATATTATATTATATATCATCAGTCATACTTGACCATAATTTATTTAGATGCCACTGTACATTCATACATGGACCATTTTCCTCTTGTTTAGGGTTTGAAAGTAAAGCAGAGTACATAATATATAAATTCAAGTTGAACTTGATGGTTTAGGGAAGACAATGTGCCTTTTTAATGTTTAAAATCTGGAAAATGTGCTTATTGATTGTGAATAACCTACTATTACAAGTGCAACGATAAATCATTTTGATATAAAGCCAAAAATAGACTGAAAAGTAAAGCAAAATACAAAAACTAAGTAAAAACAAAAAACAGTCAATTGTAAATGTGACTAATTGAGATGCATAACCTTGTCCCAATCCAGTCACAGTTCTGTCATAATTATCTTGTCTTGTTTTCTTGTTTAATGTTTTCATTTCCAGGAATAGAAACTTCATATATTTTTGACCAAACCCTGGCAAGCTTCCTGTATTTCTTTGAGGTAATTCCCCATTTTTATTTGTATTTATAAACATTGCGTAGCCCAAAATAGCATGTAAAGTGTTTAATTGGATTGACAGAAAGACAACAGCATCTAAATCAGTGCAGCACAAGCCATCAGAGCAAAGGTCCGAGTATAAAACCCTTCGCCTCTGAGACTCAACCACACTCTCTGACTACACCAGACAGGCTGCGGATTACCACAGAGAGGGAACAGATCGCCCTAACAGGTAAGATCTCAATGACTTTACATCAAAACGTTCAGTTCGGTATTTTGGGAACAATACCTATCATCCTACAAAAGAAAACAGGACACTATTGTGTTTAGTACACTATTAAACTAACTTGAGTTCATTTAGCCCTCTTTCGCAGATTATCAGCAGCGCCTTCTGATTATTCATTTAGCCTACATTTGTACAACCAACATTTGATTGCATTCAGACTTCCTGTGAAGAGCCACTCAATCAACTAAATTGATATTGGACAATGATGAGCATTAAGAACCTCATGATGTGCATTGGAGCTTTACAGACGAGAGACATTAGACAAATTAGATTTGAGCAAAAACATCTAAAAGGTCTCAACATGGTTCTTTTGCATTTATAAAGGCCATTATAGCATGTGCACATAGCCTAGTAGATCTTTTTTATTTTGATCATTTTTATTTGAAACGTAGGCCTATATTGTGCTCACACAACCTATATGATTTCTCTTCATGGTAGTTTTAGTCAAAAATATATCCTGTCCATGCAATTTGCATTTAGAAATAAGCTTAAGGCTCATTAATTGGCATATTTAGAGATGGTTACATCAAAGTATCTGAGTTCACTGGATGAGTAAATCTGTACAGGGTATGTCTGTGCCATCAAAGCCATTTGTTTAAAAAAATCACTCTTCATAAAATTAACTTTCCTATTTCATTTATTTCAGGAAAATCTTTGTGCAATGGCAGAAAAGTAAGTATTTTTCCTTTTTGCTTTCACATACAAAAAAAAAAAAGTTTTTAACACATTTTACTGTATTATTTAGCATTCGACTTGTTGTGCTTTTCAATACCAAAACAATTTATTAAAGATTTGGAGAAAGTTGAAAAGCAAATAATGCATAGCAACCTGCTGAACATTGCTGGATCATACTTTTCATTAGTATTTACCAAGTGCTTAGTTTGGAGTATCTCATTTTTAGTAACTCACTTTTTTATATTTTGTATTAACATTGTATCCTTTTTTTTGTCACTTTCCAATTTTCTGGAAAGTGACAAAAAGGGTCAATCCAAAGTGCAAAAAAAAAATTGAGAAATCAAAAATTAACAAACCACTTTATATGTGTTGTCTAAGTAGTATATGATATGATAGGATGGCCAACATTACAGCAGACACATCTGTAAAAAATTTGGTTGGTTTGACTTAAAAAAAATAAGTAACCTGGTTGCCTTAAAATTTTAAGTTCATTGAAATTGAAAAATTGAGTTAATACAATGAAGGAGATTGATTTAATCATCAGAAACTCAAAATACTATGTTATCTGAACAACATAAATGATCTAAAAACAAATGTTGTGATTACAAATCATGAAAATATTATTTTTTTTTTACAGTAAGAGAGAAAAAAACAATTACTTTACATGCCACAATGAGGATGTTCTTGAAAGTTTCGAATAGATTGAACATTGATTTGAGTCATAAGCCGGCAGTCACAATCAATTACCAGGCATCCTCTTTGGAGTAAACACAAGCTGCCTCCATTTAGGAAGTCTGGATTAATAGCAAAGGGTATTTCAGTCCTTGGCCTTAAAGTGTCTTAAAATACTAAGCTTTGACAACGTGAGGATTGCTCAGGGCAAAAAGGTCAAACCTGATAACTCAAATGCATTGCTGAGGTAAATACCTGAGGTATAGAACTAATAGGACAAGTGATCCTGCTCACTCCTCTTGACACCCTCTGCAATGTATTTATATATGGTCAGGCATTACAGAGCTAATTTTATCTTGTTTTATCAGTGTTTAATACACACTCCATGTATCTTTCTGTTTCTTATTCACAATTTTCTTTTTTGTGTTTTCAGAGTTTACAAAAAGACCAGTGGAAATGGCCAGGTATGACTGAAGATAATTTTTCAGTTGATTCTGAATTGAATTCCTCAGTTTATTGTTATGTGCTTGAATTTTCATATTTCATTACACGGAAATAAATAATGCACTGTTTATGTTTCAGCTCACTCTCTACCTGGGGAAGAGAGACTTTGTTGACCATGTTGACTCAGTGGATGCTGTTGGTGAGAAACTGCTTGCATTTATTTTTGAAACACAGACAACAGGTAATATCCAACAACTAAATATGAATTGTTTCTTATTCTAAACAGAGGGTGTAGTGAAAATCGACCCTGCAGACCTTGACGACAGAAAAGGTATTGTCAGGTTTAAGTTTTTATATATATAATATATAAAATAATAAATAAATATATTATATAAAAAGCAACAAATTTATATGATTATGGTTTTTTTTTTTTCATTAAAAAAAGTCTGAAAATGAATTTAAGACAATAGAACAAATAAAAAAAAAACGATGCTTATTGTTGCTTCATGCAGTTTGGATTCAGCTGGCCTGCGCTTTCCGTTATGGTCGTGAAGACCTGGATGTGATTGGGCTTTCCTTCAGAAAAGACATCTGGATTCAGCATATACAGCTATATCCTGATGCAGGCCACAAACCCGCCCTGACAGAGATGCACAACACTCTCCTAAAGAAAGCTGGAGAGCAGGGCCATCCATTCACCTTTAATGTAAGTCATCGGCCAGCACCAACAACGGAATAACTCATTTACACTGTGAAAAACAGCAAAATAATACAGGCAAAAATTAGAAGTAATCATGTTACAAACCCCTTATAAATAAGAAACATTATTTGTACACCTTTTGTCAATTTCCTCATATAACTGATGTGAGAAATTGTCTTTTTCCTTTCAGATCCCTACCAATCTCCCCTGCTCTGTTACACTTCAGCCTGGCCCAGATGACCAAGGAAAGGTGAGAGGAAATGAGAGCGAATTCAATATATGATCTTCAAATGGAAATGCGCTGAATGGTCTTGCTCATGGCTCTGTTTTTGCAGGCTTGCGGTGTTGACTTTGAGGTCAAAGCCTACGTGGCCAAATCAGCGGATGACCCCGATGAGAAAGTCGACAAGAAGTGAGTGTGTTATAGGTTCTTTCGCACATAAACCCCCTTGTTAACAATTTTTACAAATAATGTTTTTCTCTCGTCTCTTTCAGGGACACTTGCCGCCTTATCATTCGTAAAATCCAGTTCGCTCCCGATAACACAGGTTCTGGACACAAAGCTGAGATCTGCAAGAGCTTTATGATGTCTGACAAGCCTGTTCATCTGGAAGCCTCTCTGGACAAGGAAGTGTGTAAACTGTCACAAACTGTATGCTTTGATTTTTACCAAATCGAGAAGAAATTCATGTGTCTTTTTCCCATTGATGACAGATCTTCTACCATGGTGATCCCATCCCCATCAACATTAAGGTCAAGAACGAGACAAACAAAGTTGTGAAGAAAATAAAGGTTACAGGTGAGATTGATCAAGCAATTTTAACAAGCTGTATGTGTAACAGGTAATGTCAATATTACAAAGTATAACCCCCGACAGGGTTATTGTACCATACTTCTTTTGCTATAATGACCAGTTGACTGTATATTATCCTATTACACGACTACTTCCAAATAAATCAATAAATGGACATCAAATATTGATTTAAGTTATTTTAATTAATATTTGAACGATCTGATGTTGTATCCATTACTCTCATAGTTGACCAAACCACAGACGTCGTTCTCTACTCAGCCGACAAATACACCAAGAATGTGCTGAATGAAGAGTTTGGGTGAGTGTCATTTTCTTTGACTGTGATATGGTCTCTTCGATTATCAATTGTAAGGTATCTAACCTATATGATTCCATTTTTTTCTCCAGGGAAACTATAGAAGGGAGCGCAAATTTTGAAAAAACCCTCAAGATCACTCCTTTGCTGTCAAGCAACAAGGAGAAACGTGGCTTGGCACTGGACGGCAGGCTTAAAGATGAAGACACCAATTTGGCCTCAACCACTATGTGAGTGTTTGTTTCATTTTCAAACAGAGTTTTTACAGAACGCCCAATAGAAATGAGTAATGAACTGCTCCTAATGCAGCACATTCGCTACCGTGAACTCTGCTAATTATTCATTTACTTTTCCGTCCTTTCTTCAGATTGAGGGCAGGAATGGATAAGGAAGTTTTGGGAATTTTGGTGTCCTACAAGATCAAAGTTAACCTCATGGTATCAGGTGGAGGGTAAGGATTTCTTTCTTTGAGATATCTGTCCAGTTTATGCTAAACTCACAAAAACAAATTATTGTTTCAATAGTAATAATTATATGAACATACATATATTTAGATGCACACTCAAACACACAATAATTATTATTATTGTAAAAATATCTGTTTCTGCTCTCCTTTTTTGCAGTCTGCTGGGAGGTCTGACAGCAAGGTAGGTCAAAAATGAGAAAACCTTTTAAATGCATTATGGGAAATCATAAATGGCCTTTTTCTAACCTGTTGTTTTCTCCTTCCAGTGATGTGACAGTAGAGCTGCCTCTGACCCTGATGCACCCCAAACCCAAAGGTAATCAAGCACCTGCTTTTCTCTTCATTCTTCCCATGGCCAAACGTGGTCTACCAGTGTTTTTGTGCCGTTAAGCATCTCACCCAATTTTTTTTGTCTCCCTCTCTGATTAAAACAGACTGAATGTCCGTGTAAGATTCCACAGGACAGACGTTACCCTCGAGTACATTCCCTCACAGCGAGACAGCACAGGAAAAAGTCACGTCTCAGACAATGACAGGAGTATATAATAACACCGCTTCTTGGAGAAAGTGCTCCCTGATGGTCATCATATTTCCTATACATTTTCCCATAGTTTACAAAGTGTGTGTGAGTGAGGAATTTCAAAATCTATGGAGTTTAATCACTTCATTGTGTATGCTTGTGTTAACTTGTCTTGCCTAGTGTGTAGTCATTTAAATATCAGCAACTCATGTGACTTTGTGTTGTTTGTTTTGTCATGTCTGGAATTTTTGACTCTTGAGTCATAAAACCAAATAAAATACCTCCAAAACCTTCATGTACATTTGTGTTTACATGGATTGGTATAAATGATAAAACACTAAATGGTAAACGTGTGAATATAGTTTAAAGGGTTTCATTCATTAACATTGATGAACAATTTGTTAATCTCAACATTTACTAATACATTTTGAAGATCAAAAGATTTATAACATTAGTTAATGCACTGTGAACTATCATGAATGCATGAATTAACAAAGGTTAATTAATGCTGTTTATTGTTCATGATTAGGTAATAGTTAAAGGGATAGTTCACTTTGAAATTAATTTTTGATATGTTTTAGCTTACCTCAATGGCATCCAAGATGTAGGTGTCTTTGTTTCCGCAGTATTTTCAATTTTGATATTTTTAGGTCAAACCGTTGTTGTCTGTCAGTCATATAATGGGGGTCTATGGTCACCACCTCAAAGAGCATGCACAGAGAAGTCCAAATTAAACATGATTTAATGACTCGTAAATGTAAGTACACACTGATGGCATAAGACACGAAACGAGCTTATTATATAAATTATATTATATATAGAAATATAGAATTATATAAACTCTGAGCAGAGTGTTAAATGAACACTGAAGCAGTGTTAAAGTTAATGAGATGAGTGATGATTGAGTATTATTGAAGGCACCTGATGGTATTACATTTTCTATTTATTCACATCTGGTTGTTATAACTCATGTACAGCAGCCAAACAAAATATAAAGTTAATGATTTAAGGGTCAAGAGCTCAAATAAAGTGAATACTGATCACCATAATGGTGACTTAAAATTACGGTTTTCTCCTTCAGTGATTCTGCTTGTTAGGTGTCTTCAATAATGCTCAATTATCACTCAATTATTCACTTAATTATCTCATTAACTTTAACAGCGCTTCAGTGTTCATTTAACACTCTGCTCAGAGTTTATATACTGTAATTCACACTCTCAGTGTTAATTTAACACTTGGGATTTTACTGTGAGTTTGGAGACTGGAGATACACAATTAAATTGTCTTGCCCTAATCTTGTTCTTAATAATTACAATTACAACCATCTCATCAGTGTTTTTATTGAGTCAATTTAATCTTAATGGTGGTTGAGAGACTTAATACTATAATATTTACAATATCTATATAATCTATTATTATAATAAAACTGTCAATGCAAAACTCCACTGCATTGACACTACTCTTCATCCTGATTTAACAGCATTTAGCATGTGAGACTGTAAGCTGTTAAACCTTAGATTTTTAATCACAGGTGGATCTGTAGTAATCTGCACTTAGCATGGGTTTACTTAAAGCATATTACTTGTATGAGAGAGGGGGTCAGAACCCTGACCTAAGGGTTAGGTTTTTTTTAGGAGAGCACAACAAACAATGAACAAACTCACAGCCAAGATATCTCCTTCCTCCGGACAGCCACCCATCACGCTTCACCTGCCAACATCAGGTAATGTTGTTGTTTTTTTTTAACTCTGCATAGTTTACTGGAGTTTTGATATTATTATTTGACATTATTTCGGTTTAGATATTATTTCCATTGCACAAAAGGGTGTTTTGCGGGAGATTTTATCAAGGAAATGTTTTTTACACTAAGAAAAAAAAGTTATTTTAAGAACTGTGTACTGAAAGGTTATATGGGGAACCAAAACTGGTTGCCATCACTCTTTATTGGAACCTATATTTTTAAGAGTGCATGTAAATCTATCAAATGTAGAAGTAGGAAAGGGTGACAATTGTAATTCTCTAAATGGCTTGTCTTTGTTTTTCTTAGTAAGTGAGAAGGATCCCCAGGAACAGAACTTAGTTGAGGATGAATCTGATGCAGAAAGACCATCTAAACGTTGCTGCACTCGATGGCCATTCCGAGCTGTGCGGAGGGTGACCTGTGGCCTCGTTTTAGGGGCTTGTGTGGCTGTTTCCTGGGCCTGGGGTACTCACAGTGCGAAAGAAACTCTGATAAAACATCCCACCCCATTCTTTATCATTTGGTTCTGTAGCATCTGGAACGTTCTCTTTTTTCCCTTCTACTATCTGTGTCATCTTCTCACGGAGAAACAGAAGGAGTTGCCAACCACCGAGTTCAGGTCAGAAGAAAACATTTAAAATGAACACTGGATCGTTTAAAATAATCTTCATGACTTGCTCATGTTAGGATGTTTGGCAGTCCAGTATAAGTTTGTCATATAGTGTTTAAGCAATTAAATCAAGTAAAATGAACGTTATTGTTCTGTATCATTCTTATTTTGACTTAATGTTCTGAAAGCTGTTTAGTGCAAGCTGCTTTCAGTCCCTAATCCTCCCAGCTTCTAGTGCAGCTAAACAAATTGCCACTTTATTAATGAATCTATGCCTGGCCAACAACCAATAATGAGTGCAAAGTCATCATTGAGACTGGCTGGCTGTTGGTTTAACAGTAAAACCGTCAGCATTACCATATGGGGATAGGTTAAAGCTTTATTATAAATTGTATTGTGCATGCACAGAGTCCTGACTAAGCTGTATTTTTACACATGGGATTTAGGCCGTTCTATTAATAAAACTCCATACATTCATCTTTACTTGTGAAATATTGTGGATATTGGTTTTTGTTGCAGAAAATTCACCTGCAAATGAATCATCCTTTGAATTAATTGACAGGGGTACAGGGGCAAGTTTTTTCTCCAATTAATTTGCTTACCACCTACCAACTTACTGACCTTTTGTGACAACATGCCCCAATAGTGAGACATTGTTTTGACCCATGCAAATTTTAAGTATTGTTTACATTTTGGATCATGTACTTCTAACCCTAACCTTAATTTTCAAATTAGAAGTTTTACAAACACTGCCTGAAAACACATTTATAAAACTGATTATTCTAGTCCTTGATTTGATTGGTTGAGGTTTAAATTACTCTACACTCTAAACAATGCTGGGTTGTTTTAACCTAAATTTGGGTCAAATGTATGGATAAACCCAAATGTTGGGTTAAAAATGTCATTTCAAATTTGAACCCAACTTCAACTTTCACTTTCAACTGGAAATTTTTTTATTACATTTTTAACCCAACATTTGGGTTTGTCCATATTTGACCCAAATTTGTGTGTGAGTGTACAAAGATACACCAAAATAAGTATTTTTATGGATTAACCGTTTTATCAAAGCAAATAGGCCCTGTGAAGCCACGTCGTGCCTAACAACAGGCTTATTGCTTTGTTGTATTATTGGACTTTTGGATTAGGCTAATGCACTCTAAAAATGCTGGGTTGTTTTAACCAAACGTTGGATTAAAAATGCAATTAAAAATGTATCCCAATGGCTGGGTTTGTCCATATTTGACCCAAAGTTGGGTTAAAACAACCAATTTTTAGAGTGTGACTGAGATAAAGCTTCTACTTGCCCCAGTCCACCCCTGTGTCTCTTCTGAAAGAATAAGTAAGACTGTTGTGGGATCATTTTGATGTGACGTGCTGCTGTTTTCTATTCTCTTTTGACATACAGAAAATGTAGTCAGTTCCTGGGTGAAGAACTGACCGTGAGGATTGTTCTGAAAGGAGCAGCTCCGTTCTCTGTGCTATGGAGTTTATCTGGTTATTTGTACTTATTGGCGCTTTGCCGCATATCCAAAGTGGATGTAAGTGCCGTTCTCTGCTGCAGCCAAGCTTTTACTTTCCTCCTTTCATGGATCGGACTCAAGGACCGCTTCATGGGTGTCAGGGTGAGCAATCAAACTGTGAAAGACAATTCATTGAGGCAATCACAAATATTCATTTATTTATTTTAATTTCTATTTAGGTAGTAGCTGCCGTCCTGTCCATCACTGGCATTGTTATGTTGGTCTATGGGGATGGTTTTCACAGCGACTCAATCACAGGAGTGGCACTGGGAGTTGGCTCAGCTTCAGCTTCTGCTTTATTCAAGGTCAGCACTAGAGGTGGGGATTTTAATTCATCCCATGTGACTCTTTTGAATCCGAAAAAGATTTGTTCATCAGAACGATTCTTTATAAAACGTTCACTTTCGTTTAGTGACTGACCGTGTCACCTTATTCAGTTACAGTAAGTGGAACGAGTCATTGACTAATTTAGCCCAAATCTGAGCCATTCACAACCAAAAAAAATTGGCTTTATGCACAGCTCCACTACTTCCTGAACTTAAGCCAGCTCCTTGTTTCCTGTCTACCATTATTGGACAAACTGATTAATCCAGTTGTGTCTGACCTCAGTAGTCACAACAATAATAATCAGGCACATCTGGATTATTCAATTTTGTCCAATAATGGCAGACAAGAAACAAGGATCTGGCTGAAGTTCAGGAAGTAGTGCAGCTGTGCATAAAGCCAATTATCCGTTCTTAAAATTACTAATTCACTACAAAGTACAAAACTCTAGAAGACTGTGACTTTAAGCAATTAATTTAAACCTAAAAGTGCGTAAACAACTGAAACATTTTTTTCTGCAGTTTTACTTTAATAACTGGTGGCTTCATGTCTCAGGTGCTTTTCAGAAAGCGTGTAGGGAATGTCCATCCAGGCCCTGCCAGTGTGTTACTATCCTGCGTGGGTCTGTGTAGTTTCGTCCTCCACTCCTGGGTGTGTGTGTTGCTTTATTTCACACATGTGGAATACTGGCCTCCCTCCCAGCACATCCCCTGGGATAAACTCTGTGTCATGGCTTTTCTACTGCTTGGTAACTTATGCTTTTGTTTTCAATGTAATAATGACTGCCCACATTTAATGTTTAAAAGTTCTGAAGTTAGAAAATAAAAAATACTTATGTGTTATATTTGATTGTATTTCAATGATATTTAAATGATATTATTCTTATTATTAGTTTTTATAATTTCATCATTTATTGTTGATATTATTACTAATATGATTAAGCATTCAAAACAAAACAGGTCAGATTATTATTCGACATATAACTTTTAACTATTTTTTGTCCTGTTTTCTCCTAAGTTTTCAATGTGCTGGTAAATCTGGGAGGAATGTTTACGTACCCCAGTTTAATTTCTCTGGGAATTCTCTTGACCATCCCAGCGAGTGCAGGTATGTATTTCTACATAAATAAACATAAAAAATAGAGCTTCTGAAGCCTCACGGACATGTGAAATAGAGTGCTGCAGTGATTTCGTAGAAGTTAGCATCACCCTGGTTCCCTCAACAAAAGACCCATGCATCGGCTTTTGGATTATTGCAGAAATAAGATCTGCGACCAACAAAAGTTTATGATTCTCGTACGTTTTATTAATCATTTATTCGTTTAATTTCTGTTTTTGCACCTTGCATATTTTTCCATGGTCAAATCTATTGCCTTCTCTCTCTTTTTCAAGCTGTAGATACATTTGTGACCGTAACTCTGCACATTAGCCATGTGCGAGCAGCAGCAGCCAGCATCATCTCAGCAGGGTATCTCATGCTGCAGCTTCCAGAAAACTGGGATGAGAGCACTTTGCGCTGGCTCGGCACTCTGTGGCGTGGAAACTGGCGGGAGGACAGTGTCCTTGGAGAGGAGACTGTGGGGGATCCTGCTGGGATTGCACGAGCAAAACCCAAACCAGCCATATTGGCACTCAGCTGAGACTATTATTAGAACAATTGAGTGTTGGTCTGATAACATCATAAAACGTTTTGTGTGTCTGATGTGTAAATGCAATATTTACATTGTAGTTCTGTGTTCATGTTGTTTGAAATTGTCTTTCACCAGATTCAATAATGGTAGTAAGATAATAAGAAAGATAATAATACTTTTTTTTAAACTTTACAATAATGTTTAATTTGTTAACATTACACTCTTAGAAAAAAAAAGTTAAATGATGTTTATGTTCTAGAACCCTACATATAGTAGCCTATGTAGTTAATGCATTAACTAACATTACGTAACAATGAGAATGTAACATACAGTTATATTAATCTTTGTTAACATTAATTTAAAAAACAACTGCTCATTGTGATTTCGTGCCTTTTTTGTTCATGTTGTTAATAATGTTAACAAATGGAATTATAAAGTGTTAGCAACAAAATGAAAGCCAATACAAGTTGTACATTTTATTTATTTATTTAAAGAAAAATTCTAATATATTGTATATTACATTTTTAAAAATGCTCTAATAATTCAAAAATTTTATTAAAGTTTTAAAAAGCTGTCAAAATCCTAAAACTTTCTTTATTTCCAGTTTGTCAGCTTTTCAATGTGGTCATATTCAATAAAAGTGAAACAAAACTGCTTGAGTCAGGACTCTGTAATCAGGACCTACATTCAGCTCGCTAGATGGCGTCACTCCGTTTTCTCAGCACTTACACACACATTTCATCGCTGATGTTTCGAGCAGCAGGAAACGTTATCTGTGTGTGAGGCGACTGATGAGGAAAGCATGGCCCTTAACGCAGGTAAAATGTGAATAAAGTCATATTTTGCTTATTCTGTTGTTGACTTCCCTGTTTATATCTCTCAATAATCTTCAGTCAGTTCATTTACTTCCGTCGTGCTAAAGTAATGCACGTGGAGCCGCACTAAAATAATATCTCACGCTAGCAGGTTAGCGCTTCAGTGTCTGTCGGTATGGGTGTGTAGCTTTAATTTATACGAAATATCTAAGTCTTTACAATGGCTTTATCATAAGTGATTATTAGTGACAAACTTATTTTATACAGTCTATGGAAAACCGAACCTAAAGTTGTGTTAACTGTCTGAAATCTCCAAACACATGGATGCTAGCTGGCTGGCTGTTTGTCATCTGTAACGTTACATTAATGACAAACACATAAGGAATCCATGTGCTTTGATGAATCTAGATGAAGACTTTGAATGGGAACCTCCCTCCGAGGCGGAGATGAAGGTGATTCAGGCTCGACGGGAGCGGCAGGACAAGATAAGCAAGCTGATGGGAGACTATCTGCTGAAGGGATATAAGATGCTGGGGGATTGCTGTGAGCTGTGTGGGGTGAGTGAAAAACAACCTACATTCACTCGTCAGTGACTTCATAACATTTATTGTTAATATACATGGATAATCCATGATATATATAAACACTATATATGTATACACACACACACACACACACACACACACACACACACATATTGAGGTACCATATTTATAAACTGTAAGTATGCCCTAATATATATATATATATATATAAAACACACACATATATATATATATAGTATTTGCCACAGTTGTAATATTAGGGCATATAGATGTATGTTTAAATTTAATAAAAATATTTCTATTGTACTTTTGATCTTAAAATCCTGAAAAAAAGTATCACGGTTTCCACAAATATTTTTTGCAATACAACTGTTTTCAATATTGATAATAGTAAGAATAGTAAGAAATGTTTTTGAGCAACAAATCAGGATGGTTTTGGAAGGATTGTGTGGCACTCAAAACTGAAGTAATCATGCTGCAACTCGCAGGAAGAAATCTCATTTAACATTAAATTAGAAAACTGTTAAATTTCAATAATATTGCACAATATTACTGTTATGATAATCTAATATTAAATATCCAATATCTGCCAATACCAATAAAAAATCTGATTTAAACCTTGAAATAAACCTTTTTTTTTCATTTCTTTTTTATCATTTTAAAAGTCAGTTCATCTTTTCACTGAAATTATGCTGATAAATGGGTGGGAGAGAAACATAAGAATTGTACTAGCATTCTCAGGTGTTTAGACCACTGGAATTATAATAATTCATATTTATTTTTGATTACAATATGTATGAATTAAGGAGTGCAATGAATTGTCCTACATATTTGCAGACAATTCTGCTACAAGATAAACAGAAGAAATATTACTGTGTTGCTTGTCAAGAGCTGGACTCCGACGTCGACAAGGACAACCCAGGTACGTTTAGGTTAGGTTCGGCCTCTTGAATTGTTGTTTATGAATGTACAGTCTTGACTCTTGTGTATCTCTGTTAACTTGTTCACATTCCTTTTCAGCTTTGAACGCCCAGGCAGCCTTGTCACAGGTAAGAGAGCGTCAGCTTGCGAGTCAATCTGTCCCTGAATCGAACGGACCCTCATCCAGCGAACCCCCTCTGTCCATCACGGGCCAGCCCAGGCCGGAGCACTGCGAGGGGGCCGCGTCTGGACTAAGAGGTCCCCTTCCCACCGCTCAGTCCACTCCTGTTTCTGCCCCCCCTGCCAGCGCAAACTTCCTACCACCTGCAAACCCTTCTGTCCAGACTACACCTCCTTCAGGGTCCTTGGGTAACACCCTCCAGCACGCAGCCTTGTCGAGCGCAGAAGAGGCAGTGCTACACAAACTCAGATGGGCCACGCAGGAGCTCCAGCACTCTGCGTCAGTTGAGGCCAGTATCCAGCTCTGCAATCTCATCCGAGGCTGTGCCGAATCCCTGCGTAGCTTGAAAGAGCTGCAGCTCTCTTAAGACTGAACTATAATCAGGGCTGTAACAGCACACACGCATATAAAAGGAAATATGAACAGCACATATATAGTAACGTACTCAATGGAGCGTTTCAGTTGTGTTTCTTCCAAAGCAGCATGTGCTTGCTGTTTTTTTCTTTCATGATGTTTTCCCCATTTCTTTATGAAATCCATATTTTCTGAAAGCACTGATTTGACCGTTGTGACAATGTTACAACAGTGGCACCATTTTGGTGCTATGAGCAGACTGCGTCCTCCGGTCCCTTTCGTCGTCTGCATACGTCATAAGGATGTCTTATTTCAGAATAGTAACTATTATAAAATTGACTGTTATTCGTAATGTTTTAATGACTTTGGAATGTTGTGGTCAGTTTACTGAAATGAAGCAGCCTTGATGTATACAGACGTTTTGTTTAGTTTTTTCCGCTGCCCTGCATCTGGTGTTTTTAAAACTAAAAAAAACCTGACGGGCCCTTAAGAGGCCAGTCACATAGAACATGTTTTTGCATTGAAAAAAGTGATATGCACTTAATGGAATGGGGAAAACCTGTTTTTGCCTTCCACTACGGCGCTTTTCTATCGTTTTTCTTTGTAAAGCAATAGACAGAAGTGACCATTGTGCTAGTGCTAATAAAGTTCAACTTTTAAAAAAAGGTGTTTCTAGGCTTTGCCTTTTTTATTCTACTCAATTGTTAATTTTTTGTGGTTTTCTGCACAAACACTTGCTGGACAGACTTGTGCTTGCGTTTTTGCTACATCTTGCGTCTGACACAATACTCTTAAAACGTAGTGTAAAAAGTTTTTACGCTTCTAGGCATTTTTTTTTCAAATTCCACTATTCTGTTTCGCTTTTTAGACAAAAAAGACAAAACACGGGTCTGTTCGAATGGTCCGATAGTTTTTCCCTCAGAAAGCTCAGATGAATCCCTATCCAGCAGATTATTGCTGGAAATGAGAAACAGCGCCTCACTGTGGCCAAACGGCGCACTGGGCGGAGAGATTGAGTGGGCGAGGTTTAGTTGCACAGCACAAGACAAAAGAAAACGTTAAGCGAAAACAAAGCTGGGCGCCTTGATCTCCCGACCAGGGTTCCCTGACCAGTTTTTCTTATATCTAAGGCCAGGGTAGGGATTTGTTTTGTTCTCGAGATGTAGAATAAATGCGCTGCTTTAAGACGAAATGCAAGGAACGTTAAGGAAGAGCGGAAAATCAAATGTCTCCTGAAGAGATACGGTGTAAACGAGCTGTTATAGTTATAATTTAGTTTAGACCAGCGGTTACATATGAGGAATATCGCATATGACTTTTCTTTATATTTTCCGGAAGTTAGTTTTTAGACGTGACAGTTGGTTGCAGTTAAGGTCATGCTTTCAGCTTTAGCTTCTCTTTTTTATAGAAAGATTGTACATTTAATCTCAATTGAATATTTTTAATTGTGTTAAAAAATAAATGAGAAAAATAACACCGCCAGGCCTAGAAAAGTTTCAAACCAGGATTTTATTTTAAAATCGAAATCAGTGGAATCGGAAATGAACGGGCTGCAGTCCAGTCCAGCGGATTGTCCGGCTGGAAGCGTCTGTTCTATTGAAGGTTTGCCTCCGTTACCCAAAGGGCTGAGTGGCATCCTAAACTCGAGCGGGGGATCATGGAGGGACATTGAAAAGGTCTACAGCAAGAGGACACGCATCCAAGCGGACATCAGCAAGTCCAGAGTGAGCGACTGTCTTGGCCGCAGTAAACCAGCTAGCCTTGACGCAGCGCTGGCCGTGCTGCGCAAAGAGATGGTATGTATGAGACAACGCCGGAATGTGCCAGTGTGTGTGTGTGTGTGACCTTCTCTGGATATCTGATAAATTGGCAGCTATTTATGGTTCAAAGACAAATGTTAGAGATTATTTAAAAAGTACATCTTTTGAATGTCTCGTTTAAAAACGTGCTAAGTTTTTTGAAAATGTAAACGAAATGTTGGCTAAATTTGTAATCTTATTCATTGTAGTTTCATACATTTTTGAAAAACTTTTCACAAAAATATATTTTTTAAGAATATCAAGATTTTTAGGTTGACTCCTTTTGACCTGAATACATTTTTTTTATCCCATTTAATTATTTATTATTTTACAATCTCTGGACAGTTACCCTACCTAGACATGTTTGACTTGAGCTCCAAAAAAAAAAAAAATCAAAAAACTTTTCAAAAAAATATATGGTATATATTAGGTTGACTCCTTTTGACCTGAATACAATTTTTTATTTATTTATTTATTTATTTATTTATTTATTTATTTATTTATTTATTTATTTATTTATTTATTATTTTACAATCTCTGGACAGTTACCCTGACATGTTTGACTTGAGCTCCAAAAAAAAAAATCTAAAACTTTTAATTCGGAATTAAATAATCTTTTTGTATGACAGTCATTTGCATTTTGATAAAAGTTTAACATTTCTTTGACAGTTTAATCGAAAGCAACGTTAAGCTAAAAAATAGTTGCCTTACATAAGTACCACTAACTTTATTTTTTGGATGTTTAAGTAATTTCAACTTAAATTGCATTAAACTGACTTAAACTAGTTGAATCTTGAATAACTTAAAAAAAGTTGAAATTTTCTTGGCTTATTTTGTTAGTTACGGCAATGTAAAAACATATGTTAACATATTGGTCAAAAATTTTTTTACAGTCTATTTTTTTAAAGGGAGCATCTTCTTCCTACAAAATGTAATTTTTTTTTTACCATGCAAACTCAACAGCTGAACATATATTGTTTGTACATAAGAGGTAATTAAAATGTGTATCCAAACTCTGCATAGCTCATATGTTCTGGTGTCTTTTGCAGGTTGGTCTCCGACAGTTAGACATGTCCTTGCTGTGCCAGCTGTGGTCTCTATACGAGTCCATACAGGAATACAAAGGAGCTTTCCAGGACATCTCCTCTTCTTTGTGCGAGAGCTCCTTCAACACTGAAAATGGCTTTTCTGAAGATGAGGAAGATGAAGATGAAAATGAAGGGGAGAGTGGGGAGACGCTGTTATCCCTTCCTCAGCCCACTCAGAACTCCCGAGACCAGTGGATCAAAGACTCTTTCCACATCCCCATTTGAATGAAGCATGCGCTCATATAGATCTGATCTCCCATGATCCTCATCGATGTAAACCGTGACAAACATGACCCCATTGTTTGAAGGATTCTATAGGCATCAAAATGATCAAGGCCTTTGTTTTAGTAGGATACTAATACAATGGTGATTGTACGCTTGTTTCAGGGGAACCATGGAAAACTGCCTTTTTATTTCCTGTGAAGTCATAAAGACCGGATGTGGACTGACAGGAAGAGGATGTTATGGCCAGAAACAGTGGATGTTTTTCTACTTATGTTAAAGGGTGTATACATCAAACATTGAATAGACATGCCTTACTATTCTCTCTTTTGATCTATCAAGTCACAGTTTCATTATATTATATAGATGTGTCAGATATCACTTGTCTATTTTCTTTATCGCTTACCAGGATTTGAGATACTGTTTATTTTATTATACAGTATTATATTTACCACCTAGTAAATATTGTTTTTCATTCGTAAGTTAAACTTGCATTTTGTACAAAATGAAAAAGTAATAAAACATGTCAAACTTTTCCTTTTTGCTGATGGTCTCAATAATATACTACTGTAAAAGTGGTTGGTTTCCTTTGTAGTTTAGCAAAATTTTCTATTGTCTGATACTTTATCACCAATGTTTCAAAACACATTCAAAGTACATGCTCAACATGTTCAAAACAGCTGTCCTGTGCAGATATGAACACATCAGCCATTAGGTGGCACACATTTCCTTCCTAAAGTTTGTAAATTGTTTAGAGTCATGATGTCAAGAATATTAGAGTAAACATTGCCTTGGTACCGTTTAGCGAAAAAGAAGATTGCTAGATTCTTCTCCTTTAATGTTTATCTTTGAGTCAGACCAGATACAGTACATGCCATCCGATTAAAACAACACTCATATCTTGTTTTAATCGGATCTTTCTGAACCACTCACTCATTACGCAGAAAGTATAAACAAATGGTTACAGCTACTCTTGTGCTTATTAGGTAATACTGCTTGCTTCTATTACATTAGGGAGAGAAGGGAGGAACAAGTTCAGACACAGGCCAGGCTGAACTAAAAAAAAACTGCTCCATCACTATTATTCATATTATTGAAGTAACACGTTGGCATGACTCCTCACTGCAATATATATATATATATATATATATATATATATATATGTTCATGATTTGTAATCACAACATTTTTTCTTTTGTCAAATCAACTTAAATAATTTATGTGGTTCAGATAACATAATATTTTGAGTTTCTGATGATTAAATCAATCTCCATTGTATTAAAGGAGTAGTTCACTTTAAAAAAAAAAAAAAAAACTTTTGCTGATAATTTACTCACCACCATGTCATCCAAGATATCCATGTCATTCTTTCTTCAGTTGAAAAGAAATTAAGGTTTTTGATGAAAACATTCCAGGAATTTTCTCCATTTAATTGACTTCAATGGGAACCAAACGGTTCAAGGTCCAAAAGACAGTTTCAGAGCAAACTGCAAACTGTTCAAAGGGCTTTAAACAATTTCAGATGATGAATAAGGGTCTTATCAAGCAAAACGATTGGTCATTTAAAAAAAATAACAAAGTTTAAGTTTTATAAGCACAAATGGTCGCCTTGCTCTGTTCTGTGATGCGCGTTCGTGACTCTGCTGTTGGAACTCGTTTATCAAAATGAACAAATGTTTTTTTTGTGTCATTTGGTTCATTCAAGTCATTCAAAATGACTCATGAGATGATTCGTTCATTTTGATGAACGAGTTCGAATAGGAGAGTCACGAACGCGCATCACAGAACAGAGCAAGGTGACCATTTGAGCTTATAAAACTTTTTTTTTAAATGAGCGATCGTTTCACTTGATAAGACCCTTATTCATCGTCTGGAATCGTTTAAACCCCTTTGAACAGTTTGCAGTTTGCACTGAAACTGTCTTTTGGACCTTGAACGGTTTGGTTCCCATTGAAGTACATTATATGGAGAAAAATGTAATTTCTTTTCAACTGAAGAAAGAATGACATGGATATCTTGGATGACATGGGAGTGAGTAAATTATCAGCAAAAGTTTTTTAAAAGTGAACTACTCCTTTAACTCAATTTTTCCATTTCAAAGAACTTAAAATTTTAAGGCAACCAGGTTACTTAATTTTTTTAAGTTATTTTAGTTTTTTACAGTGATGGCATTAGCAAATCCCGTACTTTCTCTGCAGCAGTGTAGCAGATCTATTCCGCAAAAACCAAACATATCAGCATTGTCACATTAATTTCCATACCAAACACTCAGAGAGTTGTCATAACAGAAATAGCAATATACTATAATGTAACATATAACAATATACTTTAGCATTTTCTATTATTCAAATTAATTTAAATGGTGGGGATGTTTGGAAACTCAGTCATGACCATAAATTTTACATATTTGCATTACTAAAATTACACTGCAAACTGTAGATTTAGGTTTTATGAAGTCTATATGTCTATAGCATTTTAAATTGTATTTATAGCCATTGGTTTAATCTCTGACATTTATGTGGGTTGAAGTTGAGCAGGTGGATGAACCACAATGTCTAAACTCTGTCATTCGGGGAGGTCATGGTTCTCGCTCACTGCAGCTGCTGTCAGAGTCTGTCCGCCAAAGAATAGCAAACAGTTATTAAAGGTTTCCGTCTGGTGCTCTAGGCTAAGTGCTCGTATTTTTGAGTCTTTGCAGGTACACAACAAGAACAAAGCTCTGAGCAGTCTTACAGCACTGAGAATTTGTCATTGCCCCACTCATGGGCCAAAATCTTGCTGAAACACACTGTAGTTTCCACATTGTATACTTCTTCAGGGAGAACTCAAACTCCACGTATTTGGTATGAATTGATTAAGTGGTGAATGATGTTGAAATGATATGGCATTTCTCTAGAAAGCTCTATAAATTAAATACAGATGTACAGATGATCACATTAATATGAAAAATATGCGCTTTCTGCCCTTCGATTAATCTTAAAGGCATAAATATTACGGCAGAAATGATTACACATGCTTTTTACATACTTCTGTTGTTTAACTAAGCATTTAAAAAAAAACATTACCATTATTCTAACGTAATTTTATTGATAATTTGCAATTCAAAAGTTTGGGGTCGATAAGATTTTTTTAAATGTTTTTTGAAAGACATTTCAAGGCTACTTTTTAATCAAAATATAGCAAAAGCAGTAATATTGTGAGATATTGTTAAAATTTGAAATAACTGTTTTCTATTTTAATATAATTAAAAATTTGTAATTTATTCTTGTCATGGCAAAGCTGAATTTTCAGCATAATTACTAATGTATTCCAGTGTCTTCATTGTCATATAATCCTTTAGAAATCTTTCTGATATGCTGATTTAATGCTCAAGAAACAGTTGTGCTGCTTAATATTTTTGTGGAAACTGTAAAACATTTTCTTTAGGATTCTTTGATCAATAGAAAGTCTTTCCTGTCACTTTTGATCAATTTAATGCATCCTTGGTGAATTAAAGTAATAGTTTATTTCTTTCAAAAAAAAAAACTTACTAGCTACACTGTGTGATTTTTACCCCCATCTAGGGGTGAAAAGGTATATGATCATCCAGTGAATATTAGTTTCTGTTCCTCTCAATTCCGATTTCGTTTTAACTCCTACGGTGGCCATTGTAGTCCAAGATTAACATGGCTTCCGGTTCGACCTCGTCCATGAGTGTTAACTCAAATGTAAACGCGCAAGGCGAAGCTTGAATTAATGGGTATGTCCCTCTTTGACTAATGTACTTTCAAGATGGAGGGGCAACATGGCGCCCAACATTAGAACCCCTCACCCGTATGTATTTTCAATGGCATGTTATACACTCACGAGAATACTTTATGACTTGAACGAAGTAAATGTACATTAATGAGCACATATATTTTTGTGTTTTTAGCTAAGAATAAACTAAAAGAGTTACACGGTGTAGCTTTAACTTTTCGAAAGTAGCAAATGTGGTCAAAGGAGAACAGTGTGTCATCTTCATGTTCTTCTCAAATAAATGAGGCCCTTGTTTTTTTTATACCATAAGGTGGTGTGGCACGTCATTATGAGGATGAGGCATTTCTTGATCCACCTAGTGTGTAAGAATGTATTATGAGTGAGCTCATGTCTTGCCCAGTTACAAACACAGCTTGTGATGACCAGTGAAGGGTGGGGCCCATTTTGGAAACTCATAGTCATGACCACAAATCAAGGTTTACCAGTATAGACTTAAGTCTGTTTGTTAAGTTTGGAAGTCGTGCTGTGTGTTTGTTTTAGTTTTTTTGTTGATTGGATTACTGTTGGCTGTAAAAACAAATTGCTCCTTGGCAATAATAAAGCTGACCTAACCTTTAATAATAGGTTTTACATGAGCTGGCTCATATGTGCATACCTGAAATTAGACTGCAAACTATATTCAACAACTCTTAAAAACAAACCATGTAGTTGTCAATAATCACCTGTGCTGATCATTTATGCACATAGCCTTATAAGTTAGAATTAATAAATTAATATAGCATAAGGTATATCATTTGAAATTGTAATGTGGGGTTGAGTGAGTGGAAACACCAGACAGGAAGAGGTTAGTGTCACACAGAAATATGTCTAAGGGGGTCACCGATTTGGATTCTAGGTCATCAACTGAGCCAAACGTTTGTGCTCCCCCTCATAACCCACGCAAGCGGCACCACTCGTTCAATCCCTCCAGCTGCTTCTGTCCATTTATCCCTCGCTCCCAGGCTTCTAAAATAGATCCTGTGTAACTTGAAAAATCCCCTTCCCAATGTCCACTAAAAATACCCATCGTGATCAAGGACTGGACAGCCTCACGTCTATCTATCTATCTATCTATCTATCTATCTATCTATCTATCTATCTATCTATCTATCTATCTATCTGTCTGTCTGTCTGTCTGTCTGTCTGTCTGTCTGTCTGTCTGTCTGTCTGTCTGTCTGTCTGTCTGTCCGTCCGTCCGTCCGTCCGTCCGTCCGTCCGTCCGTCCGTCCGTCCGTCCGTCCGTCCGTCCGTCCATCCATTGATCTATCTATCTATCGATATATATATATATATATATATATATATATATATATTAACTGTCTATCTATCTATCTATCTATCTATCTATCTATCTATCTATCTGTCTGTCTGTCTGTCTGTCTGTCTGTCTGTCTGTCTGTCTGTCTGTCTGTCTGTCTGTCTGTCTATCTATCTATCTATCTATCTATCTATCTATCTATCTATCTATCTATCTATCTATCTATCTATCTATCTCTCTGTCTGTCTCCATCATCCATCAATATATATCTTTCTGTCTATCTTTCTGTCTATTTAGCTATCTATCGATCTATCTATTTATCTATCTGTGTATTGTCAAATTGCAACATAACTTGGTAAAATTTGGTAAAAGCTACCCAAAATGTTTGGAGACAACATAAAATGAGCAATCATGAATGTGTGTGTATGTGTGTGTGTGTGTGTGTGTGTGTGTTTACCTTTGAATTATTTCGCTGTTAAGTCACAGACCAATTTTATTTATTTGTATTAGCCATGGTCTACTGCAAGTCCATAATTATATATTCTTTTTTAAAACTCCTTTTCGCAAACCCCCACCAATCTTTTGTAGCGTTACCTATTCGCAGTATAGTTTTAGGAACTTGTTTTTTTTAGCTGCTTTTTAGAAAATCATCACATTGGACTTTATCTTTTAATTTTACAACTAAGATAGGGCTATTATTCAAACGTATTCAGAGAGTGCGTCCTCTTCTGACCCCTATCTGATTGGATGTAACCCCTGATCCATCACGTCATTAGTACCTTTAGTAGCCAACTGTACGGAATACAATGAGGAGATTTTGCATAGAGCTGCAGCATCAAATGCGTGTTTGCATAACCCTTCCCACCAACTCCTGCACTTCTTCGTCCACTTTCATCAGTTCATGGTCAGACAGCTGCTTTTTAGAATAAATTCGTATCACGTGAGTTCCCTCATGATTCTATAGCTACCCACAAATGTTTTTGCTCCAAGGCAACTAATGGCAATTCACTGACAATCTCTCGCTCTGATGTGTAACGTGATGCAGTAGTTTCCGTAAATGGTCTTTACTCGATGGCGACAGTTCGGTGGTACTGAGCCGCATGAGGTGCAGCTCGTGCTCCTCACCAGCAACATTTTACTTTACCAGCCACTTGACAGCCGTGTTTTTCAGTAGGTTTTACTTTTTGTTCAGTGGCGGGACGGTAAAAAACATCATTTCCATGTGCCTGACTCCTTTCGCGGATACTGCATTTTCTACAGAAGAATGACTTCAGTGTGGAAAAGATTACAAAGAGTTGGCAAAAAGGCTACTAAATTTCAGTTCGTGGCTTCGTATCAAGAACTTGTTCTGGAATGTTCAAAGAAATGGTAAGTTATGATTTCTTTTCCGTTATAGCGCGTGTGCTTCCTAAATACGCAGTGCTGAAGGGCGGTTCTTCTGACTGAAACAGTAATGCGCACACACTGTATCTTATTTTAATTTAGCGTTGACAGGCTAATCTAAATGATTGTGAATAGAACAATTAATACAGCTCTCGATATTTAGACTGTATTTGAAATACACTGGAGAACGTTGACAGCCACACACACCTCTACTTCCGCCTCCATCACTCGTGCTGTCAACACTGAACATATTATGATGATCCATCATGATAATCTAAGCAGTGCTGCTGCTTCTTTCAATTTTAATTTTCCTGACTCACATAAGAGGGAGTTATAATGTTTCAAATTGAATGGTGTTGTTTTTCCTTTCTTTTTGGGTGTTGTCCATGTCAATTTTCGGTTATTATACCATGAGAGCTCCAAAGAGCATGGACTTAACCCTTAAATAGTCGGTGAAATACTTTATTGATGTTTTCCAATTCAAAACTCAAATAAGTTTTTAAGTTTTGTGCAATATTCGGCTTTTATTCATTTTTTTCAAAAAAGTTTTCCATATAAACCGTGTTGAGGTGAGAGAATGAAAAAATTCTACTATTTCTGCTGTCTCATAAGTGTATTGATCAAGAGACAGCTGTTGACAGACAGGGAGTGTTTCAGTCCTCACATTCATTCACGTGTCACGTGTCTTATATGGCCTATTTGTTCTTATCTATGATCAAAGACAGCATTATCAGGAAGAATTCAGTCTGATTGGATTTAAATCAAATTACTTCAACAAGTGCAACAGTGAGTGGAAATATTGAGTATGTCATCCACCAACATTGCAGTCATGTAATAATGACAGTTTAAGACAATATTCAAGATGCACAACACATAATTCACAAACATGTTCTTGAATGCTTCTGTTGAACTGGATAATTTGTTTTAATCATTTTGCTGATATTAAGTATTGACAATATTCTATGAACAAGTCTTGGCCTGGCAAATGAAGCAACCCTTGTTATTCAGTGTTTGTCATCTGCCTTAGGAGAACTGAATTACTCTGCAATTTCTGCCTTTTAGAGTTAAGCACTATAGATTTAACACAACCTCTGTCATAGAATACCTGAATCATCTTATTGGTGATCTGAATGATCTCAGTTTCACCAATTCTATATTCTAGAAATTAGTATTTAATATGGACTCAAATTCCAACTTTAAACATTGTTATTGGAAAGAAAAAAAAAAGGATGGGTTAATAGTAAACTTGAGGAGTTGTAATTGTTGTTATCACCTAATGAGCTTACAGCTGATGTGCTAGGCCTATGTCCTAGATTCTCTTGCAACACTGAGGAAACAAATTCCTGTATATCGTTTCCAGAGCTTTCTTTTGCTGACCTACACATGTATCGTAGTACAGCTTTATTAAAATCTCTTTTCTAGAGCAGGTAGTGTTTCTAAAGGTGAAAAGAAACTACAGAATGTGTAGTAAACTACTTATTTCTGTAAGCACGTCTGATCTTGTGAAGCTCAAAGAGTTGATTTTCATATATACTGCCAGTGGGCCAAAGTCTGTTGATGTTACGCCACAGCTGAGGAGGGTGTGAGCAGGAGATATCAGACAGCTGAAAATGACACAGCGGTTGCTTATGATAGGGTATATAACTTGGACGGGACGTGTGAGCACGTGTGTGTTTATCTGACAGTTACTTTACATGTGAAAGTGATAAAAAAATTAGGATTGAATTCCAGAAAGAGAACCAGGCTGGTAATCTATTTTTACGTCCATCCGCGCTCTACCCAAGTTCCCCCTCTTCTCCTCCTAATTTATCCTTTTAGCTCGTTCTGCCCTGTTGCTATTACTAGCTGTAACCTGAGTAAGAGTTTCTCGCTTCTCTTTGTGTAGCGGGGTTCGTGCTGCTACTGACACACATTACCTGCAATGACCTAATAGATGATCCAGCTGTACTGTGACATTTACATCTGGAGCATGTTCATCAAAAATCATATTCTCGGTTAGTATAAAGAAATGTTATAGAAATGCAATTTTTTCCTTCATTGAAACTCGTGTGTAAACGTATGCGCTCAATTGAGTCTGATAAAAAAATGGATCTGATAAGAACACATGCACATAAATTACGATTAAAACATATTTACCGAAAAAATCCCTTGATGCGCAACAAAAAACTCACATGACTTTTCCTCAAAAGAGGATGTGATTGGCTAACTAGACTAACCAGCTGACCAATTTCATTGCACCACATCTGTTTGATCTTTCTGAAATACCTCAACCAAAGTTTGTCATCAGAATGATTTTGTAATGTATAATAACTATAATGTAAATAATAAATTACATTTCATCTTTTATGCAAGTCTAGTAACGACACAGTTTATTACAGATATTTTGTGCCATTTTCCCAGGAATTGACAATTTTGTTCTCTTGAACACATGGGATGGAAGCGCTCGCTTTATTCACAGATCTTTTAAACCGTTTTCCAATTTTGAACATAAGTTAAATTTGCAACTTTGGATGGAAACATGTTTTGAAGCTGTGTAATACGCTGCTTTCACGCAGCCGCCATTTTGAAATCGAAAGCGTTGGCAAGAACCCGGAAGTACAGATGTGACTTCACAATAATAATTTGCATTTTAAAATATTTTAAAATAGAAAACAGTTGCTTTAAATTGTAATAATATTTCACAATATTACTGTTTTTGCTGTATTTTTGATCAAGAAAATGCAGCCATGGTGAGCACACGAGACTAAAAAAAATCGAAAACTTTTGAACAGTAGCATATACAACAAATCTTTTTGTTCCCTTCAGTGTTTTTGAATGCTTAATCACAACCCTCATATCCCAAAATATAAGCCGCCATTATTAAATGTGAACAGCTGTTGGTAAACACACAGTGAGATCAGAGGCCAACACCCCTTGTGCTGTGAGCCAAAGTCAGCTCGGTCATGTGACCTTGCCGAGTTTCCTCCAATTCTTAATGCAGCGAGCATGGCAATGAACAGATCAGAGGTGTACAATGGGCTCACATCTGAACAATTCACCACAAAAGGGCAAGTTTATTTAGGAAACATGTGCCGGAGCAGATCTGTACATATACACTGTATGCTTGGTAAATATGATTTCCATTCATTTGTTTAAAGCTCCACACTTATTGATTTGCATTTTTTTTTCTGGCAATATATCATCATAATGTTCTGGATATCAGATATAAGACTTATCTGGGACTACAGGGTGCTGTGTGACCTCAACAAACATACTTAGACATCAAAGGAACTTTTTTCTACGAAGCTTTTTTTTTTAACTTATTTACATTTTCATCAGGCAGTATTGATAGCACTGCAGGGGAATACATGTAATAGATACCACATGTCCCAAATGACACAGAATTGACCTTTGGTTATTTTGTAAGACAACGTTTCATGCCTCAGCCTCACTCAATTATTTGTTCTTGGTGCTTGTTTGTGAGTAAAAGCTTCCCCCAGTTTGGATTCGTCTTGTATGCAAGGCCTTGCATCAGGTGCTCTTGTTTTGTTTTGGGTTTGAAACATTTGGCAGCATTTATTGATTCCTTTCTGCCTCTGGGTAACACTGGGAGACCAAATCCCAAGATCTGTTTCACTGCCTGTAGCTTTTTGTAGATACACACAAACAAGCAACAGTGGCTTCTTGCTACTTCCTGCTATTTTAAGCAAGCACTGAAAAGTGATAGTCTTAATGTAGAAGTCTTTATCAATAGTAAAGGAGCCATTATTCAACTCCCACTCAGCACTCTTTTATTTTTGTTTAATAGGCAACCAGACAAACTGAGAGTGGTGTGGACAAGGAGGAACAGACGCATTTGCTCCAAGGTAAAAAGATAAACCATCTTGAATTGTCTATAAAACCCAAACCCCAAGCCTGACTCGATTTCTTCCAATCCAGATTGGAGCACACCACAACTTAGTGATCAGGCAGTTGATCAAGAATTGAGTATTATTTTTAATCTTTAATTACCATTGTGTATGAAATGTGATAATAAAACTTGCCTTGTCTATATAAATTAGTAATATTATTTAATATTAATGATATGTTTTATTGACACACATTACAAATAATATACAAAATATTATAAAATATAAGTTTTGTTCTAGATACAAAATTATTCATGAAATGAAAAGTAATTTGCATGTCCTGGAATCCACCTTTTCAAGTTGATTTTCTTCCCAAGCATTCAGTCAGTTTTGATAATCATCGAAAATGATTATGTTGAACAATGCTTTATTTACAGTGATTTAGAAGTGATTACAATGATTACAACTACTGTGCAATGTTATTTATTATAACTGACAGTGTTGCTATTTTCTCATCAGCTTCATGCATGGCAGCCGGGCATCAAAAATCCCTACAGGGGAATGGTGGTGTGGCCCGTACCTGAGAATGTGGATATTACCGTCACACTCTACAGGGTATGACACCTATTGCATCTTAATATTAGCTGTACAATATATATAACATAAATATATTGTATCAACTTGTTAAAGATACTGACAAATGCTGACCTATACTAAAATTTGTGTCAGTAAATTTGTTGAACTTTTTGAATATGCTTTCGTTTCACAGGACCCACATGCAGATGAGTTTGAAGACAAAGAATGGACATTTTTCATTGAGAATGTGAGTTGTTTTTTTTTTTTTAAATAGAAATTAAGTTTGATTCATAGATTCAACAAGGTTCTGGAAACAATCCCTCAGAGATTCTGGTCGTTATTGACATGATAGCATCACACAGATTTTTCATCTGCACATCCATGATATGAATGCCCCATTCTACTAAATCCCAAATGTGCTCTTTTGGACTGAGATCTGGTGACTGTGTAGGCTATTTGATTATAGTGAACTCATTGTCATGTTCAAGAACCCAGTTTGAGATAATTTGAGGTTTGTGACATGGCACAATATCCAGCTGGAAGTAGTCATCAGAAGATGGGCGCACTGTTGTCATAAAGGGATGGACATGGTCAGTAACAATACTCAGTTAGGCTTTGGCATTTAAACGATGATCAATTGGTACTAAGGAGCCCCAAAATGTGCCAAGAAAATATCCCTCACACCAACAAACAACCACCAGCCTAAACCATTGATACACTGCAGGATGGATCCGTTCTTTCGTGTTGTTAACAACAAATCCTGATCTTACCATTTACAGTAAATGTCTCAACAGAAATCCAATGGTTATTTGTGTTACATTTCTATCAGCTCAAACCAATGTGGCCATTCTCCTCTGACCTCTGGCTTCAACAAGGCATTTTCCCACAGAACTGCTGCTCACTGGATATTTTCAAACCATTTTCTGTAAACCCTAGAGATGGTTGTATCCTAGTAGATAAACATTTTCTGAAATACTCTTGCACCAACAACCATGCTACATTTAAAGTCACTTAAATCACATTTAATTTCTTCAGATTTCATGTTTCTGAAGCTCAGTTTGAACTTTAGCAGATCGTCTTGACCATGTACACATGCCTAAATGCATTGAGTTGCTGCCATGTAATTGGCAGATTACAGTAGATATTTGCGTTAACGAGTAGTTGAACAGGTGTACCTTATTAAATGGCTAGTGATGTTTATGGTGATTCAAAATGAAAACAGAACAATATGGGAAAAATTTGCTTTATTATTATCAAAGTTACCTTCTCTGATGTTCTGCAGGAGACAGCTAAAGGCAGTCGGAAAGTTCTGGCATCTGTGGATTTGAACATGAAGAAGTTTGCCAGTGCAACACACTCACAGACGGATCTGATGCTCAAAATGAAGCCTCTGTCGGTGAAGGTGGTGGAGGCCACGCTGAAGCTTTCCTTATCCTGTGTGTTCCTCAAGGAGGGTAAAGCTACGTGAGTTCTTCATGTTGACCTCATCCACATGGAGTTCTTGAAACACTTGCAAGTGGTGTTTAATTATCTAGATTGGGAACGTGACCATAGCAAATCTCTTTTTGTGACTGCACCACAACCAAATACATGAAAATTGTTTCAAAAATTGATTTCGGTAAAAAAATATTTGGAGTGTTTCAATCCAACAAGAGACATAGTTTGCTGTTGTTGAACACCGGTGTGAGTTTCCTTCCTGATGTGCAGGTCAAGAAGCATGCAGAGCAGAAATTTCCAAAACAATACAGCCTTGTAGAGATGCTGCATTAGGATGTAATGCAAAAGAATTTCGAGGCTAATCTCCATTAGGTCAAATAACTTTACATAGCTTCTGGAAGTAAAGACGCAAATACAATTCACATAGTAAGGTTTTCACAGCTGGTTCAATGAAATGCCTACACCTCTTGACAAATAACCTTTACATCTCTTTGACCAGTTGTGGGTTTCCTCTGTAGGGACGAGGACATGCAGAGTCTTGCTAGTCTGATGAGTGTAAAACCAACAGACATTGGGAACCTGGACGACTTTAATGAGAGTGATGAAGAGGAGGATAAGAGATCCAGTGCTGGGCTTAATCTCAGTACTGCAGCTCCAGGTATTTTAAAAAACTATGAACATATAGAATGGGGACCAAACGTCTAAGATTCTGGGATTCAAAATACATTTTAAACTTGGAAATAACTTTTTGGATTCTGAAAAATGTGAAACGAGAACTATACATTATTTTGCTGATAATATGATTTGTAATGAAAATTTAAAGCATTAAGTTGTACAAATACACACTGTATTTGTACAAAGGACCCCACTGTATTTATAAAACACTTGCATACTCATGTCTTGTATTCTTTATCTTAATTCCTTATTCATCTGCCCTCTTGCATGAATCACTATTGATGCATGTATATTTTCTCTTACCATAGTAACCCTTACTTCCTCACATGCTAGAACTTCTCCTTCTCTCTTTCTCTCTCTGTCAGCACTCCACCTTCCTCTTCGACCAACACGCTCCCAAGAAAAGAGACCTGCATCTGTAAAGAGCCCTTCAGCAATAGGTACTTATATTTACAAATGCTCTTTCCATATTCTCTCTCTACACTCTTTTCAGTCATATCATTTCTTTTTTAAAAAATTAAGTTCATATAAAACCACATCCAGTTAATTATTTCCATTAATTGAAATATTCTTAGAATGTTTCAGAAATATTGATGTGGTTTTGTTGCATATGATTGTCACATTCTTTTTTTGTCCTCATTTCAAAAATTGAAAGGGACTTGCATGTCATCATTAATTTCATGAAAATATTTTAATCTAATATAAAGGGTGAAGTTTACCTCTCAATGAAAAAAATTATCATTTACTCATCCTCATGTTGTTGTCTGAACCCTCATGTCTTTTTCCTGGAACACAAAAGGAATTTGAAACATATTCTTTTCTTAACAAAAGTTTATGCTTCACGTCATTATTGAGATGCATTGTGAAATCCGAAATTCGATTTGATTAGTTTAGATTATTGTAGAATGGTGCATAATTCATACCAAAAATTCATCAAGGTTGATAAAAGAATCAGCATATAGGATAATGTGACCCTGAAGATGAGTAATGGCTGCTGAAAATTCAGCTTTGCCATCACAGGAATAAATTACATTTTAAAATGTATTAGATTAGAAAATATTTTTTACAAATTGTAATAATATTTCAACTTCTTCAACTTTCAAATTTTTACCAACCCCAAGGCTTGAACAGTAGTATACATTTATTTTTAATGATGAAATAGATTTGCAAAATAAATTAAATCTGTCATATGTAATAAATGGGAAATAATGACCATCTTTAAATCAAGCAGGGTCTGGCAATTTACGTTTTTCAAAATTACTTTTTTGGGACAGACATGGCTACTGTGAACTGTTGTTGGAAAAGAGCATTACATTCTCCTTTAGTGTTACACAGAAAAATAACAGCGTACAAGTTTGGAATAACATGAGGGTGAGAAAATAATATTAGCTCTTTAAATGTCTTTATGACGATGCACCACCATCCTTAATGATACATTCATGACCTTTCTCTCGCTCTGACCTCTATATTTCTCTTTGCCTCATTGCTTTTCCTCAATACTTTCTCTTTCACTCTATTGCTGTCTTTCTCCCTCCATTTTTCATGCTAACCTCAGTCAGTGGTAAGGAGAGGCCTGCTGATGGCGTCCTCTCACGCCCAGCGTCTGGCACTATCCGTAACCCTGACCTGCCAGCACGTCCACCTTTACCCACCCCACCCAGTCCAAACCCTCGCACCATGCCCTCACCCGCCCGGTCCAGACCACCACGTCCACCACCCATTACCCAGCTACAGGCCCCACCTGACTCCCCCACAGAGCAAAATACTCCTGGTTTGCTCCCCCCAGCATTGCCCAAAGTCTTCCAGCCATCCCCTGGCTCAGGTACCATAGATCGACTTAAATTAAACCGCTGGAGGTCAGCAAGTCACCTGCTAAACTGTTGGTTGCTAGTTGACGTTCCTACTTGATTAAAGTTATTTGTATGTATGGTTATATGGCTCAACAACGTGTACTTCAGTTGGAATTGAAGTTCTTCTCTTCTGATAAAATCACCATCTCAGCTACAATACCCAAATTAGATGCATTAAATTGTTCAAACGTGACAGCAAAGACTATTTCCGCTATTTCAAATGCTGATCTGTTGTCAAAGAATCCTGTGTAAAATATATCATGATTTCCTCAAAAATATTAAGCTGCACAACTGTTTTCAACATTGATAATAATAATAAATGTTTCTTGAGCAGCAAATCAGTATAGTAGAATGATTTCTGAAAGATCATGTGACAATGAAGACTGGAGTAATGATGCTGAAAATTCAGCTTTGCCATCACAGGGAAAAAAAGTTCATTTTAAAATATATTAAAATAGAAAACAGTTATTTTTAATTGTATTAATATTAAACAACATTTTAGTTTTTACTGTATTGTGATTAAATAAAATAGATGTAAATAAATAAATGCCTTGGTGAGCGTTAGAGACTTCTTACAAAAAAATCTTACCAACCCCAAACTTTTCAACGAAAGTGAATATTTATTGACCTTTTCGTTTTGCTAGTCTTATATTTCTTCATAAAAATTTGTCTAAAGCACTGCTTAAATGGTAATTGTTTCACTTGAGGTCAGTGAAGTCATTTCAGCATTTACTGGTAGTCTGTAATTTTATTGCCATCTAAATACGTTTTGGTAGTTTTCTTCCACTCATGAGAAAATTCCTGGCTGATTTGCATACTGTTTTTGACAAACACCAGGGTCATGTGGTATAATTTCATTCCCTTCTGCATTGTCATGTTTGACTATACATATTTGAGTATTTGGCCAAAAGTTTAAGAAATTTGTTTAGATCACAATGAAGCATGTGTAGGGCTGCAAAATTTGGGTATGTGGTGCGTAAGAAGTTGTTTCAGAGAACTGAGAACTGAAATTCACTATGTCCACAAATACGCATTGCAAATTTTGAATAGTGACAACCGCATTTAAAAAGGACAAAGAAGAGTGAGAGCCCTATTTAGCTGCAGTGTACATGCGTGAATTCATTGACATCCACATGCATGTGTTCTTTTACATTCATCACCCAGAGAAACAATTCTAATTGTGCTTCTGCATCTGTGTATTTCTCGACAAAGCCTGCACTACATATTGTTTATTTATCCCTCTATGATAATGACCAGCTCCTGTGCCTTTTCCAAGAAGACTCTCAGGCTCTGAGGCCCCTCTGGAGGGTCCGGTGACCTCTGACTATCCTTTGCTCAAACTCCCTCTGGCTTCTTTTTCTTCCCCTTCGGATTCCTTCCTCTCTCACTCTCCCTATCTTCCCACTGTGCTACCGAAAGGTAAAGACTCATGATTTCTAAACATTCACAGACTAAATAAAAGTCAGAGCACATTTACTGTAATTCTAATAGGAATATTAAATCTTAGCCTGACTCTAAAGGAAACTTTAAGATAGCTTTTGGAGAAGTCAGATTCATTTCCTCCAAGCCACTGTCTCTTGTTCTCACTTTTCCCGCATCTCTGACTAATCTTCTTCTTTCACGTGGTCTGCGTTCTCTTTGTGTCATTGCACTTCTGTCTCAGATTCTTTTGGAGCACCTCGCACCAATGTTTTTAAGCCCAAGATTGTCCCAGGTGCTCGCCCTATATCCCCCGTTCCTGTCCCTCTCCTCGAACCCAAAACTTCTTCCCTCTCTCTTTCTGAAACGCTTATCCATCCATCTGCTGGCAGTGTGCCAGGTATTGAGACATCTTCCATACTGCATGTAAACAGTAAAGGCAGCAATACTAAAGTACAGTTAGCAAGTGCACTTAAAGTATTAATGAAAATGTTGAATAATTGTTCACAATCACTTCATTTAAATTTACTTTAAAATGTAATGTTACTACAATAATTTTGCTTTCTTAAAACATTATAGAAGTAAAGTATTTAAAAAAAAAAAAACATTTAAAAATCATTTAAGTTTGTCTTCAAAGTGTGCGCATGATTATTATGCAAGTCGATATTCTGTTCATATTTTTTCTAAGCACATTTTACCAATTCCAAAACCACACAGGAAGTTAGTAAAAGCGCCATTGTCAGAACGTAGGCTCACTATTGGCCAGCATCACACTCATGATCAGTGTCAGCCAATAGTAGCGCTGTGCTATTACACTACGTTAACTCACTCTGAGGCCCACACAGAAGAAGATAGTTGAATAAAGTCGTTATTTTTGTTTTGTTTTTGTGCACAAAAATTATTCTCGTCACTTGATAAACTTATGGTTGAGACACTGTAGTCATTTGGACTATTTTAAATATGTTTTTACTAACATTCTGGGCTGGCAGGTTTCAATTACAATATAAGCCTATGGAGGAGTGAGACAGCTTTCAGATTTAAGCAAAAATATCTTAATTTGTGTTCTGAAGATGAATGAAAGTCTTACGGGGTTGGAACAACATGAGAATTTTAGGTGAACTAACCATTTAAGACTAAAGGTGAAGATTAGGTATGAAACCATCACGAACCCTTTAGTCTCCAGTGCCACCATTTTCCAGAACCTACTTGGACTCTCCAGAAGAGTAAAGTGTCGGGTTCTCAGACACATTTCTAAGGTAAACAATCCTAAAATATGACCCCAACCTAATAAGAATCAGAAGCGGAAGCGTTGTGATCAGAATAATGATTTAGCATGCACAGTATCATATTATTTATCTTATACAGTATACATACTTTTTTATACATAAAAATATGTATCTGCCTTTATACTTTAGTAAAGGTTCCATCATCATCATCATCATCATCATATTTGATTGTCCCTTAAAAAGTTTGAAAGCCCCTACTTTGACGTTTAGATCAATATTTGCTTCAGATAAATATATATTGTTTCAAACTGAGTCTCTAACACTTGATCAAGGAAAGCCTGTTATTTAGTTTGATCTATCTAAAAACTTCCTTTGCCTGTTTTATTTCTTTTTGTATATATTTTCCATCTTTTTCTCACAGCTTTTGCAGAGCTAAATGAGCGAACGATGGTGGTTTCTACATCTCCTTTCTTCAGCGTCCCTCTAAATGAACCTGCTGTTCCTTTGCTGAGCAAACCGGATCTCGAAGCTCTTTGTGAAACATCTTGCCCTTCTAGTGAACTCCCCAAGCCACCTTCACCTCCCTCTGTCTCCCTTTCTTACCCCATTAGCAAACCTCTACCTGTCTCTTTTACCCCAGCAACTGTCCCCTCCTCTATCTCTGCTCTTGCCCTGTCAACCAGTGAAGCTCTCACAAATGCCCCCTGCTGTTCACCTCAATCTTCTTCTGCACAGTCAGGTACTAAACTGCCTATCATTTGCTTGAAAAGAGACCGTAATAGGAACTATTGTGACTGGTGATAGGTCAAACGGTTATAATGTTCTAGAAGATTTATTTTGCGATTTAAGGGTACATTTACACAACAATGATGTTTTTCCTTTGCGTTTTTAAAAAGTTCGGTTACAGACCACGGTGTTGTTAAATTGAACACATAATATGCTTGAACATGATGTCACTGTTTCCACAAATTGCGCCTTTGTAGTTTACGCAGAGACCATAACTGTATCATTTTCAAAAACTTGCACTTTGAATCCAGTTTTCAAAAGTTTGCGTTTCAGGCTCCCAAAATGCTTTTGTCATCATGTAAATGAACGGCCAAAATGTATAAAAAATTTGTTTTTGGTTGTCGTGACGCGTAAACGCCCCCTAAATCGCATCTATCATTAATTTAAGGTTTTTGTTGTAACTAGCTGCAATAGGGTACTCTCATTGGTCCAAAATCCCACTTTAAAGATTGCTTATTTGCATAAAACTCTGCAATGACATTTCCACTCACGTCATCTCAAATCAGCTGTTGTCTTTGAAAATGAATTCAATAATTAAAACTTAATAAAAATCATAATACATTATTTTTTTTACAAGTTTTTATTCTATGTTATTTGTTTTCCAGAAATACCCAGGGAGCTCAACACACTTACAGAGGAGGATCAAACAAATCCATTTTTACAAGGTGAATAAGTATTCTTCACTCTTGTCATTAATGATTTAAAAAGCCTAAAATCATTGAAACCCAAATAGATTAAGATTGTTTAGCTTTTATTTACTTTATTTAAATAATTATTTTGATTCAATTTGCTGTTTTGTTCCACAGATTTACTCGCTGAAGAACTGAAGACCTCCGAGCCCAAACAAGAGCAACTTCGGACAGTCTGCAGCATTAGCATAGCGAATCAACAATCTCCTTCCTCCCTCCGTCAACCTGAAACCAGCAGCTCTGAAAGCAAAGAGCTCAGACCTCCCACAGCTGTAAAAAGGTGGGCAGCTAAACATTTTATTTGTTCTGGCATCAAGTATAATTCATTAACATAGATTTTAACTTTAGAATTCAGTAAAAACAAACATAATATCAACTTTGAAGACTCAGTCTGATTGGCAGAGGTGTATTCAGAATTTAGTATTTTGCTTTGTTTATAAAGCGTTTCTGCATGAATATGCATTTAAATCTTTAAATGAGAAAACTATTCCTTAATAACAGTAGGGGAAATGCATGACCTTGTGATGAGCCTATCATAATCAGACCATGTTATTTGCCTACACCATCTGTGTAAATGTTTGAACTCTCCATTGCTTTCTCTCACCACTCCAATCCTGCATCTCTTTCGCCACTAACATTGCTGCCACACAAAGTCCTGTCTAATCTTACCAAACACTGCCATACTTTTTGGCCTCTCACCCCATATTTGCCACCTTTGACACCAAGTATCTTTGTCCCCCAGTCTTGAGCCTGTTGGCAAGTCATCTTTAGACACATCTGGTGTACAGCCTGTTGAAGCTCCCAGATCTGAGCAATTGGACACAGGGACTGTCCCTCCTCCACACCCATTCTCTGCTCCAGCAACAATACCTCACTCATCAGTGGTTTCCACTCTTACAAAGAAAAATCAACACGTTTTTATTGCAGAGAAACCACCTTTGGCTGAGGAAGAGCCTGATTTTAAAGCGGCTGATTTTGATAAAGTGGTCATGCCCTCTCAACCCATTAAATGTGTTAATGTTAGCAGTCACCCTGAGAAAGAACCACTCAAAATTGACACTGAACAGCCAATGCAGTCCTGCCTGGTTCAACCCTGTCCAATAACCGATGATGACTTGTTAAAGCAACCAGAAAACACTATAATTGAATCAGCAGGGGACATTCCTCCAAAAGAGGAACCGAATGAGCAGAACGCTCTGCTTTGTGCCGACCTCAACAAGTCAGACGAGGACAAGATAATCAAGAAATTTGCTTCAACTGTGGTTACCCCTACTGAACAAAATATCCCTAACGTTTTATCCAGCTCATCACCTCAAAAGCAAGAACCTACGGATCTTCCCAGGGGAAAAAGTCAAATGTGGGTGAAAGAAGAAGTCCTTACATCTAAGATCGACAGTAGTTTGAGAGAGCAAAAGTCCCATAAGGATCAGCTGGACAAGATTTTAACTATTGTGGAAAGGTGAGTGTGTAGCTTGTCTGGTACTATTACACTCCCAAACTGCTGCAAACTTAAACTTTCCTCTTTTGTGCTACTTCCTGTTTAAATAGACCCTCATCTGTCTTTTAATGACTCTAATTTGAATAGTTAGGCAAATACAATTCTGTTTTATAGATAACACATTTAAATATACTAACTGACCTCAGTATGAACAGAGAGGTTAATTATATCTTCTTCGCCAACCACAAGATACATAGATACTGTAGAATTACATCATCCACATCAATTCTCCAGAAATTTGTATTTGAACTTTCTAAACTCTTTACTAAATACTAATTCCCTTATGTTTCTCTATTTTCTTCCTGTCTCATTCTTCTATTCCCTGTTATTCTCTCAGTCAAAATGAAATGGCCTTCACTCCAGATGACAGGCCTAGCGTTAGCCTCAAAGCAGCTGCCCCTCAGATAACAGCTCTGCCCAAAGAGCTTCCTCCTATTCATCCCCAATCCCTGGAGCCCAAAGTCCTTAAATGCATCTCAGAAGAAACTCCAGCAGTCAGTGAACCAGCTAAACCAGAGCCAATTGTAAAGGAGTCAGACAACACAGTGCTAACACAGAAAAGCATGGAGGTCCATTCACTTTCGTTCACCCAAGCAGAAGTGCCAATCTGGAGTTCTCTGGAAGAGAATGTAAAAGATCAGGAGGAGGAAATAAAAGATGAGGAAATAAATAAGCACAAAACACCTCGCAAGATGTCAAAAGAAGAAAATAAAGCTGAAGTGTCCACAAAAAAATCTTTAGATGGAGGGTAAGAGACATTTTGACAGTGCCCAACATGGTCTCTAATGTTCAGCCATAGCCAAGTGCTTGCATGCTTGAGTTTTGTCACATGTCTCATATGATTGAGTGTGTTAAAATTGGGGCTTTTGTGCACTCTCATGCATCAACAAGAGAGGGAGTTTGGCGAGCCACGTTTGATGATTTGGATATAAACGGATATAAAAGGATATTGATATTGGTACTGGGTGTTATAGCAGGCAAATGAATGTGGTAAAGTTTCATTTTGATCAAAACAAGGTAAGTGAAATGTGTCATAAACCCTATTCCTTCCCTCACAGTGAAGAAAACGCTGTAAACCGAATTGAAGGTGCTGAGAATCTCGTTTTAACTAAACCAGTGTCCCAGCAGCCCTCC
Organism: Pimephales promelas; assembly: GCF_988280905.1. Taxonomy (NCBI): domain Eukaryota; kingdom Metazoa; phylum Chordata; class Actinopteri; order Cypriniformes; family Leuciscidae; genus Pimephales; species Pimephales promelas. The sequence goes on along the minus strand of NC_142791.1, from coordinate 6,629,115 downwards.
AATGTCCTAAAACCACAACCAGCTGAGACAGTTACGGAGAAAACTAAAGAAGCTTTCAAAGTCAGTATACAGGTCCGTATGAAGCCTTCACTTCCTGTGATCTCCCCTGCTGCCCCTGCAAAGGAAAACAGGACATCACTGCATCTGGAGGAACTTTGCCCTCTGACGCCCAACCTGTCTCTGGATACCGAGTCTGACGAAAATGGTTTAAAGAAAGAGGTGGCGTTTGAAACTGAGAGTGTGTTTTGGGCCACAGTAGAGGAGAAAACAAAAGAAAAAAGTGATGAGGTTGTTAGCATGGCCAAGTCGATACCAGAAAAAGAGGTCCTGGATAGGGGGTAAGTGCGTGAGGTTTGTTAATCTCACTGCATGGAGTTTTGTGTGGACTGAAAACTTGGCTTGCATAGATTCGTCCATACTATAGTAGTCAGTACGATTTTTTTGTTTTAAAACTTTTAATACTTTTATTCTGCAAAGATGCATTAAATTAATCAAAAGTGACAGTTAATGTATTGCCATTAAATTAACAACATAGATGATTTATTTATTCTGCCTGTGCTTCTCTCTTAAAGTAAGCATTCGTTTTACTTGCTGGGAGTTGAGATGTAAGCGAGAGAATATTAAAATTCAACACTTACACTTTTTGGTCCATGGCAGCCAACGTGAACAGGAAACATCAGAAATCAAGCAGGAGGAGCAAAAGGAGTCCTTCGATTCATCCCCTTTCCACCACAATCTGAATAAAAATGCTATCAGAGAGAGCCAGAGAGAAAAAAACCAAGAGAAGACTCCTGAAGTGGAAGATTCAGAAGATAAGATGCTGCTGCAAACTGGCAGTGAGAGAATTTGGACAACTCAAGCTGGACCTAAAGAAGATCTCAGGACTGTGGGTGTCTGTTCAGGGACTGAACTTGGCCTTGAGATTGATGTAGGAACAGATAAAACCATGGACGTATGTAAACAGGAACTTGACTCTGTTTCTGATCAGGAAGACGTATCTGTAGGCTTCATAAGGGGGATTTTCGGTGTTCTGTACAAAGGGTAAGTGTAGGACGATTCTGAGACTTGCACAGAGCTTCTTTGGCCTTGGCATCTGCATGGCTATAATTTAATTTCCCCGAAACACTGAAGATGGTTATAAGGTGTGATTGTGCATTTGCAAGGAAGCTTTTGCATCCACAGTTAGGGTGTCCTGTTGTGATGAGAAGCATAGCTTGCTTGTTTGATTGATTAAATATTGGCTGGTGATTGTCGCGGCTAAATCAAAAACAGCCTTTTGGTGAACGGAAACCATTTGTTTTGTCATGGTGTAATGTAATTGTGTCATTTAAATGTCCTCGTCCTTTAGTTATGAGACCGTGACATCTATACTACAGCAGCCAAGTGCTGCAGAAATCGATGTTCAAGATGACACAATTTTGGACAATCAAGATGGATCTGTGGTTGAAATTCTCCCTCCCGAGGCCTTCTGTGACACCAAAATGGAGCATCCAACTGACGATGAGCCCAAGGAACACCTCATCAAGGATTTGTTACAGTCTAGCGAGTTACAGATAGATATTCAGTCTGCCGATCTGGTGTCCATGAGCTTGGTGGAGTGCTTGAAACTGGCTGCCAGAGAAACTCAAAGCGGATCCATTAATTTCAAAGCCCAGGATGAAGGAAGCATGAAGGAATTAAAGTCTGAGAGTGTGATATCCAATGAAAAGATAAATGAAGAGACATGCTTACCTCTGGAAACTACAAACGAAGAACTTAGCATACCTGCTAAGAAAGGGGTGCAAAATGTCAGTGCTGTGGAAACGGATCATCTGGTGGTAGACTATGAGGAAATAAAAATACACCAAAGCCCAAAAAGAAATGGACATGGAGAACCTCTGCTTGGCAAGATGACTCCTGGAAAGATAAAGACAGCAGATTTAAATCCTATGGCGGAAGAGCTGGAATTTGAACTGGGTCATGAAGACTTAGGGACAGTGTGGTCTGCTGAGCTATATATGGATGGAGCAGGGTAAGTGCATGACATCTGCCTGCACTGCCTCTCATTTTTATGACCCTCCTTAAATGATCGGCACGATTTTGGCAATGTTCCGTCTGGCTGACAGTCAAGTGTTCTAGTCGTTATTCGTATTTGTCTGTGACATGGGCTGGTGGTGTCTGAGTGTGACATAAAGCAGTGTATGCATCTTAAGAGGTGGGTTGGGATGCACTACCACTAAAAACTTTGGGTCAAAGATTTTTTTATTAATACTTTATTCAGCAAGGACACAATCAAAAGTGACAGTAAAGACATTCGTAGTTTAAGAGAAAAAAAATTCTGTTTCAAATAAATGCTGTTCTTTTGAACTTTCTATTTATCCTGAAAAATCCTGGAGAAAAAACGTATCACTATTTTTCACAAAAATATTAAGCAGCACAACTGTTTTTAACATTGATAATATTAAGAAATGTTTCCTGATCACAAATTAGCATATTAAATTGATTTCTAACGGACCATGTGACACTGAAGTCTAGAGTAATAATTGCTGAAAATTGAGCTTTTTTTTACTGTATTTTTCAAATAAAGGCAGAAAAAAAATCTTTCCATAGACACCAAGCATTTGAGTGGTAGTGTATTATGAGCATGAAACCTATAGTGTTGGTTCCTTTTTTTTTAAAGTGTAGGCTTTGGTTTTGAGCTTTCTGTGGTTTATCAAAAAGGACTAAACAGCAATTTCGCAGCTTGTTTTGTCTATTTTGCAACTGCAAGCTTGCAAAAAATTATTTGCAGAAAACGTTAAACAGCGACTGCGGGCTAATGCTGCTCTTTGCAGCCCCTTGCTGGAACGGATTGTGCCAATTTCACTTAATTGCCTTTTTACTGAAAAAAACATTTGCACGCTATAATAACCAAATTGGTAAGGTGCAACATTTTGATATTTTGTTCTGGTGTCCCATTTCTCACAGACCAGAGGAATCCTCAATACAGCCAATACCACAACCAAGAGATTTCACAGCCATACAAACACAAGAAGCACCTCAGCCTGCCTTTCCATCAGAATCTGTGTCCATATTAAAAAACACTACACTAACGGAAACTATTTCCCAACCCGTTAACAGAGTTATCCCTCCTTGTCAAGATGAGTGTAAGCAGTCACCACCCCCAGTGCCTTTACAGGAAGTCGGCCCTGATGCCATCAATCAGAACAGTAGCGGTGCAGCGGATAACAAACATGTGCTTCCCCGAAACGACGATAAAGGAACCACTCCTTTACTTGTGACTATAGAGACAACAACTGTAAAGACTGCTGAGATATGCGATGATGTTGCAAAAGAGATTAGTGAGAATAACCTATCACCACAAGAGGGCGACACTTCAAAAGTTGAGATGGAAAAAGAGAGCAGCACAGTCATCACTAAGGCCACAATGAAGCCAACAGATATTGACGTTGATGAGAATGCTATTTCCGGGCAGGACATTTCTCCGAGAAGCTCTGTGGTCCCGTGGCCATTCCCCTCTCCTAAACTTGAAAGACACAGTGAGCCAACAAAAGGTACAGAAAGTTCCAGTCTAAAGGATGAAGACCTCTCAGAGGAGAATGTTCTGTTAGCAAAGATTTGTCGAATGGTAGAAGAGGAGACAACACAGCCTTCACCTGCTCCACGCACTAAGAAACGCTTGATCCCCTGCAAGTCTGATTTCGAACTTCCTCCAACTCCTCCCCTGCAACTCAAGTCTAGCATGAAACTGCCCATGGATGCGATACATACACATTTAGATCAGACTGAGATCACAAATACTATTGGACCTCAACCATCAGTGATTTCTCAAGATGAGATAGACGAGAAAATTGACATCAGTCAGTCTCAGACTTCCTCTGTGCCACTGTTAGAGGATAGAAAAGCCAATGCTAGAAGTGCTGTTTTAGATGATAATGTCCGGTTAAACAAGCAAGAACAAAATGTCCAGCTGGAATGTATGGCAGCTGAAAGGGAGTGCCAAGATACGCCAGCTGTTAAGCTCACAAACCAGACAGAAAACACAGAAGCTGAAACTAAGAACAAGGAACAGCCAGATTTAAGTATTCATAGAAGTGGAGAGGCTCAAATAGAGCAGGATAGACCACCGTCAGTGCCTGATGAATTGTAAGTTTGAGTGGCGTGTAAACACTAAAATTCAGCCTTATTTTACCATGTATTGTTGAACACTGTGTAGATTAATATTTGCATGTCTTTTCGTCAACCTTTAAAACAACACCCAAAATGTTCAAAGCACCGCATAGGAAAACTACCCATTTTGCATAGCAGAACAATTTCATTTTTATTTCATTTTTCATTTTAGTAGGTGAAGCAAAAACAATGAGGAATTGTGTATTTATTGTAGCACAGGGCAAAGAAGTCATGTCAGTATGTCTAACATATTTAATGTCCTTTTGACAGGTCTGGTCATCCTCAAGAAAAGGATTCCTCTAATGTAACCCCTGAGGCCAAAGGGAACGAGACACCATCTAGTAGCGGAGGCAGTGGGCAGGTTAACGGCCAGACCACTGTAGACGCATGTCACGTGATTGTGCCCCCATTACGTAGTAAAAGGAAAATCATTCCACCACCTATGGACCTCACTATAGTAAAACAAATAGATGAATCGAATAAAGAGGGTTCAGCAGTTCCTGAATTGGATGTGAGTGGCATTTGCTGTTTAAAGTGCATGTTAAATGTTGACTGTTATTTGTGTTTTCTAATAAGGTTTTTTATTTGTCACTATACAGTTTGCAAGTCCACTGCCCAGTCCTGGTCTGGTGACCTCCAGTCAGTCCTTGCTAAAGTGGTGTCAAGAGATCACGAAGAACTATAAGGGAGTAAAAATAACAAACTTCAGCACCTCTTGGCGTAATGGCTTGGCGTTCTGTGCCATCCTACATCACTTCCACCCTGAGATTATGTGAGTTTCAGGTCTTTCATACCCAACTTATTCTTTCTTAGAATGATTCAATTTATTTAACAACCTAACAAACTCTTTTATAGATTACTTGGTTCAATTAACAGGCATTTTGTACAAGTAAAAACGTTAATAAAATAGCAATGCACTATGTGTTTGTAGAATATTGGTAGAATATGGCTTTAAATGTAATAGCCTACCTAATTCTGCATGTTAATTTTCTCTATTTTTTATTTATTTGATCTTTGCCATCATATAACACTCACTTAAAATCTTTAATTGCAGAATTTAAAATAATTGATTTTATTTATTTATTTTAATACATTTTATTCATACAAAGCATTGTAGAATATTACCTTATTGTTCATATGACAACAATTACAGAATTAATTCAAATGAATTATAAAATGATTACTTGAATGAATCTCCCAAATACAGATGTTAAAACAAAACTAACTGCTAGGGGTCAAAAATCAAAAATTCTTTCAAAGGTTTTATTTTAATCTATTATTATTTATTTGTTAAAACATTCATTATTAAACACTGTAAAACATATCAGATTGAATGAATTTGTTATTATGTACTGACCCAGTTGTTGTTTTCCAGTGACTTTGATGCATTAGAGCCTCACAACATAAAGCAAAACAACAAAATTGTAAGTTTGTTTTAAGCAGATGTTCCACATGGACAATTTTGAACTATAATCACAAAATAAACCTCATCATACTTGCTACCTATTTTTTTCTTCTCTTTCAGGCTTTTGATGGTTTTGCGTCACAGGGAATCTCTCGTCTGCTGGAGCCCTCAGACATGGTGCTCCTCTCCGTGCCAGATCGTTTGATCGTCATGACGTACTTGTGCCAAATCCGTGCTCACTTCACCGGACAGGAGTTGAGTGTGTTACAGATTGAACAGAACAACAGTCAGTCCAGCTACGCAGTAGCCGGGCCAAACCAACAGGCGGATGTACACGCGGCTGCCAAATTCTGTGCGGAGAGGCTCCAGGTTGGATCTGTGTCAGGAGACAATAACAGCAAGGACTCACTGGGAGAGGAGGGAAGTGACAATGCGGCGAAGCCCAACGGAGGTCTTGTTCCTCCACCTCGGACTAAACGTGCGGGAAAGGTGGATGAGAAGGGTAGTAAGGAGACACCGGAAGGTGCGCAGACACCTGTGGCCCCGCCACGACCAAACGCAGCTGCTTCCAGATCTGGATTCGGGCACATACGAGATGCGGATCTAGTGAAGAAACAGCGGTCACGGCTGAAGAGTGAATCCATGGATGAGCCTGATTCAAAGGAGCCACCGAAGGAGGTAAAGGATGTTCCCTTTCCTCGCATTTATGTTTCAATATTTAATCTAATAGTATATTTTCTATTAACCTCTGACAGTCAGATAAACGTGAACCAACAGTTCAAGGAACAAATGGCTCAACAACTGCAAGAGAAAGTGCTGAAACGGGTAACCTAGCTAAACATCTTCCTAAAAAATTATTGAATATGGAAAGATTTGTTATTACACACTCTAATTTACCTCTTTTCACCATTTGATATGTGTTTCCAGAACCTCATGAAGTAAACCATGATGTTAAATCAGCCGATAATGAGACCATGGTCAGTATACCCTGTCTTTGAGAAAATTACAGTGTTTCATCTTTAAAAATTAAAAAAAAAAAAGTGAAATTCTTGGATAACCTCGAAGCTTGTGATTTAAATATTTAAATATTGAATTATCATAAAGCATATCACATTGTTATCGATATGTTATCACATTTTTCATCAATATTGTGCAGCCCTACTGTCTAAATTTACAATAACTATCATTATATTCAAATTCTGGGGTGGGATTCACAAAACATTCTTAAAAATAAAAAAGTCCCAAAAAAAAAAATTTTTTGGGAATGTTCTTTTTTTCTTCTTTTTTTAAGACCCACTCGCACCACTGGTGTAGACAGTGTTACAATGTATCTGTAGAATTTTCTTTTAAGTGAATCCGGCCCCTGATTCACAAGCTTTTACCATCCCATATTTAATTTCCTTGAATCCACTAAAATCAAGCCAGTCCTTTCCTCTCCATTATCTTTGTGCGTCATCTCTCTTCCTCCCCATTTCCAACCATTTTTGCTTTCTTTTTCTCTCTCTCCGTCTGGGAAACTCTCTTGTCTGGTTTTATGTATGTCTCCCTGTGGTGCTTCCTGGTCAGTGTCTGCAGGACACCAATCAGTATGTGTTGAGTGAACTCCAGGCCCTGGAAACCGAACAGAAGCACATAGACAGAAGAGCTGATGTCGTTGAGAAAAGGCTCAGAAAGCTCATGGAGACGGGTAAGAAAAAACCCACATAGAAAGAAATAGAGTTAAACTGATTTCAAGTTAACTCTTGGAATGCAGCATGATACTTAATGATTTTCTGTTTAACAGGAAGTGATAAAGATGAAGAAGAGAAGCTGATTCAGGAGTGGTTCACTCTGGTCAACAAGAAGAATGCTTTGATAAGGAGACAAGACCATCTGGAGCTGCTGTATGTCCTGATAATCTTACTTGCATTCACAAGTGATATGTCAGTCCACACTGATAAACATTAATGATGTTATCCTTGCAGGCAAGAAGAGCAGGACTTAGAAAGAAGGTTTGAGCTGCTAAACCGAGAGCTCAGAGCCATGATGGCTATTGAAGGTAAGATGGAAACACTGGACAGTCACAGCTCAATAATACACTCATATTTTTGGCTGATGTTGATAATTCTAATATATAAGATTAATTTAATAATAACGATCCAAAATTGATTAGTTATGGCTGGTAATCAATACATGTTCGACATTTTAATTCTATTATAGATAAGCATTACGTTAAATTAAAGGGATACTTCACCTCTGGAAAGATTAATGTGTATTTAATATGGGTCATTTATGTAGAAGAAATGTGAAATTATTTTAGAATTTTGAGCTTTCTAAACTGAGAAAAGCCAGAAAATATATTTTTGGCTTATGCGGATGAATTGATGGACTTGCTTCGTTGCCCTAGGAGGCCACGTCTACCGGTAACAGAGCGCAGTAGTTAAACAACAAGTCTAGGCTACTAGTGAGTCTCTGTGATGAGTCTGCCCGAAAATGTGTTTCGAGATCGCCCAAATTGTCCGGGATTCGGCTTTTGCGTTCTAAAGTCGCCGTTTATCATGCTTACTGTGGCGAGCAGGACGAGTGAGGAGAACGGCGCGAGGCCGGTGGCGTGAGCGTCACCTGTGAGACGAGTGGGAATTTTAAAACAAACATCAACCGATCACTTGTTTAGTGTTCATGTAAACACTACATTCAGATTCACCAATCAGAATGAATTCAGTTAGAAACGAAACGTGTGCATGTAAACAATGAATGGCGACTGCAGAAAGCAAAAGCTGAATCCCGGACATGTCCAGGAAAAAAAGGATGGTAACCCCTAATACTCATGTAGAATGATTATCGCCTCATCTGAGGATTTTTTTGCCAGACAAAAAATACATGAATCTCTTGTCTCAAAAGGGCGATATGAGGGTGGAAAGCATGGTAATTTGAAAATACTACACGTTTTCTACTAATACAAAGCTTAATGCTAAATCCTGAAGTATCCCTTTAAAATAAAGCATTATAAAAATGAAATCAGTCCGTTTCATTTGTGCTGTCAAATCGATCGCATTTCACATCTAACGTAAAAGTTTCCCCTGCTTGGCCCATATATTGGTCTATTAATACTTTAAACCTTTACTTGCCTATTTCCTTTGTGGCTGCAGCTTCAGTTGTCAGTATTTCATCACTCACATTCATATTCCATCACTCAGACTGGCAGAAGACTCAGGCCCAGCAGCACAGAGAACAGCTACTCCTACAGGAGCTGGTGTCACTGGTCAACAAGCGGGACGAGCTGGTCAGAGACATGGACGCAAAAGAGAGAGGGTGAGTCTAGTCACACACATCACTCTGTGCCTCTGAAATCACGTACTCTCTGAACAGGTACTACCTTTGAATTTGAACTTGGCTACCGTCAAAAAGTATGTTCAATATAGTATGAATGTGTGCGCTATGAATGTAATCTGGATGTAATAAATCCTCCATGTTGTCATTATCATGTGACCTTCCAGCGTCAGTTACGTCGCTTCACTGCCATTCATAAATCCTCTCCCATGGCATGTGATACGAAAGTGTCCATTGAATGCATACCTCACCAGGAGTAGTTGGTCTTCGACTACTGTTTTTCGAATACTACTCTGCTGGCGTACTGTTTTTGGCATACTAGCCTATATAGTAGGGAAGTATTCGATTTCCTGATGCAGCGATTGTGTTTTGGTGCACTGGCATGGTAAAAATTATATATAGGTTATGTGATTTTAATTTTCGCTCTGTGTATTTTGTATGTGCAGAGCTTTGGAGGAGGATGAAAGACTGCAGAAAGGTCTGGAGGCAAGACGTAGAAAATACAGCAATAAGGAAAAGTGTGTTCTTCAATAAAGACTTCATATGAAAACTGAGGCTCACTGCACAAGAGAAAATCTAGATGACTTTGACTACACCAGGACATTAGTGTGCCTTCTTTTAACTTTCAACGACATTTGGCTTCAACGTTAAGCCCTTGCTCAAAACATCTTCAAGATCTCAGTGACATCAGTGGGATGTATAACATGTCCAGTGTGGATCATACTAGTTATACCCTGAAAGTTTGCACAATGATTTGAAGGTTCTTCCAGGTTGCATTGCTAAAGAGCTTGATGTTATAAGCAATATTACTTTAAATCTGAAAAGGTATTTATTGTTTTATTGGACTATAAAAAAAAAAAACCTTCACATACCTGAATGGTTACAGACAAATGAAGTGAACACAATAAATAAATAAAAGGGAGTAAAGAGAAAAATCATTCGTACTGCTGTAGATTGCAAAATAAAAATATTTATTGAGACTTATCATGTGACCTTCATCAGGATTTTATAAATTTTTGCTGAAGCAAACAAAACAGTGCTCAATAACCAATAGAATTCTTCTACAGCAGCGAGTAGGATTTTTCTTCTCCTTTGTTAAGTTTTATTGGGAAAGTATTGTTTCTTGTCTTTTTTTTTTAAACTTTGATCCAGATGATTTGACTTTCTTTAAAGATGTATCGAACAGGCAAAGAGAAATGCGCCAAAGTTTGCTGTTTTTACATTATTTATTTGAGCGTGTTGTTTCCCGGTATGCCAAAATGTCTCTGCTGGGCTGTTGTCTTGTATTAGCTGCAAAATGTATTCTCTGATCGTTTATCAGACAATGTGTCTACAAATGAATGTATTCATACAATTTTAATGCATTGTAGTGCCTTTAGATATTTAATACCTTTTGAAAAGGGGCTTTTTATATATCTAAGCCTGTATTTTTCAGTTTTAAACCTTGAAAGATAACAAAATGAAACATATTTATGGATTGTTTTATAGATACAAAAAGTATTTTGTCTGACTATACTCTTTTGATATTTAAATATGTTCATTCCTATTGTAAGATTGAGAGTGTTTTGTTCAATAAAGGTTGTATGATGTTTGAATTAGTGTTGTATAAAGTGATTTTTTGTTCTGGATAAAACACATAGTTTTTTGTTTGTTTACAACAATCCCATTTGACGACAAATTAATCAAACTCCAACGTTTTACTTTTGCAGCTCGAATATCTTTAGTCAGGGTCATCAAATCATCCTGAGACTGGGGATGTTTCAATTCACAGAAACCTCTTTGCAACCGCAAAACGCCCTGGAAACCAGTTAGGGGCAAAAACAACACGAAGACATACTTTTGAGCCGTGTATCAGCTGATTTACAAAACCAACATATTTTATAACCACAGGGAACAAGCAAACTTTACGTTTCTGTTATGTGAATTCTGGCTACATACACAACTTTATATTTGAATGGATGGATCCTACCACTAGGCGGCGAAAGCGGATAAGAAAAGCGGCGCATCCTCATCCGTCACTGCCGCACCTGCGCGGCTTGTAAAAACCTGAGAGAAGAGAGGTGGCGGAAAGTCAGACTGGGTTAATTTTGCAAGGAAATCTGAAAACGGCGCACAAAGGCTTAACAAAGATAATCTTTCTTTTTTGCTACTATTCCAGGCTAAATACTGGCCCAGAGACTGCGGTCAGCCGGTGAACAGTAAGCGACCCAGAGCGCTTCTACCAGCTGGACAAACAATAACAATCCCTTTGCTGTCACATCATGAACCCTGAATAGTAAGTCGTCTTACCGTCATATATGAACATCTATGATGGCCTAATAATATTTTAAACCTTTCGTTGACGAGTCAATCAAATTTTATTTGCAATTGTTGATAAATTTCTTTAATAATTAAATAATAAATTGACTGCAACGTCGTCAGTTGCTCTGTGAATAAAAGTGTGATAGGTATTCATTAAACAGGACTAAGTTATATACACACGTATATAAACTGTAATGAAACTATATTTGCATATTTCTGTGAATTTGTAGTATGTTTATCTTTGCATATTTCTCCAGTGACTTCTTATTCAAGCTACACCTATACACGTATATCAACTGTAATGAATCTATATTTATCTTTGCATATTTCTCCAGTGACTACTTATTCAAGCTTCTTCTGATTGGAGATTCTGGAGTTGGAAAATCCTGCATTCTCTTGCGTTTTGCAGTAAGTGTTTTCTTAACAGCATTTTTGGGTATTTTTGGATATGAATGATATCTGATCTTGTGTTCTTTCTTGACTCTTCTCTTCTAGGACGACACCTACACAGAGAGTTTCATCAGCACGATCGGAGTGGATTTCAAGATCAGAACAATTGAGTTGGATGGAAAAACTATTAAATTGCAGATAGTGAGTTTGTAGACATTACAATTCAAATTAAGTGTGTAATTTAATGTGAAACCACAGATAAACTGAGTCCCGTCCATGTTTACAGTGGGACACCGCTGGACAGGAGAGATTCCGCACGATTACATCCAGCTACTACAGAGGAGCTCACGGGATCATTGTTGTGTATGATGTTACGGATCAGGTTTGTGAGACGCCTTTCTAAAAATACATCCATATTGAAACATTTATATGGCTATTGCTTGGTTAAAGATTTAGAGCTGAACTGAAATGTAATCTAAACAACACTTTTTTGACAAGTTTATGCTGGTGCCTTTTCAGGAATCCTACAACAACGTTAAACAGTGGCTGAAGGAAATCGATCGCTATGCGAGTGAAAATGTCAACAAATTACTTGTAGGAAATAAGTGTGACCTCACTACAAAAAAAGTTGTGGACTACACTACAGCTAAGGTTGGTTGGTAGGGCAGTATAATAAACTTCCTCTTTAGACTAGTCAAACGTGGAGCCTGTTATTTCTATGCCAAACGGTTTCACAGACTAAAATGAATGTTTGAGCTGTTTCAACTGAAAGTAACTTGCAATGACATATCTTAAAATATGCCAGTGCCATTGTTTTGTCTCAAGATGCTAATGCTTGTTTAAAGCTACTTAAATATTAAATGTAACTAAGGCCTAGTCCTGGCTAATCTAAGCCATTTCTGTGAAACCAGGCCTTTGTATTAACTCTTCTGAAAAAAAATTTTCTCCGCAGGAGTTCGCTGACTCTCTTGGCATCCCGTTCCTTGAGACGAGTGCCAAAAATGCCACGAACGTGGAGCAGGCCTTCATGACCATGGCAGAGGAAATAAAGAAGCGCATGAGACCTGGGACTTCAGGGGGTTCCGAGAAACCTGATCTTAAAATTGAAAGCACCCCAGTGAAACAGTCAGGTGGCGGATGCTGCTAGAGCATATTTTCTCAAGGAGTGTGATGAGCATGACGGGACACTGATGAGTATTGTGTAGAGATGACCAATTTGGATATTAATGACAGACTTTCTCCTACATGGTGCTCAATGAAGTCAGAAATCATTACTGTTGTTTAACAAAGAAGCCTTCATGGCTCTTCCCACATTTCCGTTGTGTTTGAAAATAAGATTAAAGCACAGACACACTCTGATTCAAATGAAGGTGAGAAATGTCCAGATCACTGTGTTAATAGTTGATCCAATTAATTGATCCAATCGTGTGAATATTCATAACCTATGAACTGGGACTCGCAACTCTGAAGTGGTGCCTTTTCTTGTTCATGCTTTGAAGAAGATCAAGTGGTTGAGTGGTCATTGTACATCAGCATGGCAAAGCAGTGACTCTCTAGCATTATCATGTGGAGTTTTACTGTGGTTCTGTGATAATAAACTAAACTATGTGGTTTTGTGTGTATTAATTAGTTTCTCCTTTTATTTGTGTGTGTACGTCTATTTTAATTATCTTATATAAGATCTTGCCTAAAAAGAAAGTCATAACTGATGTTGCTCCAAACTGGTAGTTTATGACATTCTTTTGTCAAACGCAAAAATCAACAACAATAATACAAAAATGTTTTCATCTCAAGTCCCAAAACCAACACTCATTGAGTTTCATTGACTGGGGGAAAGTCTAAATATCAGGTTTTGTGTTCTACGGAAGAAATTAGACAGGTTGTGAACATGTTGTAGACCCAATTTTTGTAATTATTATTTAGTCAAAACGGTATTCGGTATAACTACTTTTTAAACATTCAAAATTAATTGACATATTACATTTAAAAGTAAACTGAAATTGCTGTTTTAAGTGAAAATAATTCCCGCCCAAACACTATTGCCCTGGCTGCAAACAAACATCGATTGGCCTACTTAAATGGTCGCGTTGAATCGATTGATAGCCTAAGAATGGTCTAAAAAGCAATTTAGGCCTACACAAAAACTCACAAACATCGTCCATTCACACCTTGCGGTCGCAATTCACAGATTCAAATGGGCCAATGGCCACCAAAGCGTTTTACATTTTGCCTCACATTCACACACTCATTCATACACCGACGACAGCCATACAAAGGCGCCATGATCCAGCTCGTCGGGAGCAGCTGGGGTTAGGTGTTTTGCTCATGGACACCTCGAAACTTGAATTCAAGACACTCCCACAACAATTCTGTAATAAATAATAGCCTACATTGACGTACCATCAGGCAACCGTAGGCCTACGTGTAAGAATGGAAAGTATGTGCACGAGTGATTCCGGACCACGCAAAAGGAAAAGTAAAGATACTGAAGAACAAGAACAAGGTTAGTTTTCTTGATTTTCTTGACATTAAAAAATCTAAGTCAGTTAATCTGATCGGTAAATAGATCTTAAGCAGTGGTGTAGCCTAATAAATCATAAATCCACTAAAAAGAGAATGGCAGAGATCTCATAAAAGCAATTTTTTCACATTTTAATTAATTTTTTGACAATTGATAAATGATGTGCTCATTTTAGACCTGGTTGAAACCCAAGAAGAACTGAGCAAAGTGGAGAAGAATAATTTGATATCAGGACAAAAAACTTCCAGTTTCTCACAGACTGAAAACAAAGCAGGAGCCAAACAAAATATCCCATGCCCTCTGTGTGGAAAGAGCTTCACAGAAAACGGAAACCTTAAGATTCACATGAGGATTCACACTGGAGAGAAGCCTTTTGAATGTCATCTGTGTGGCAAGTGTTTCACAGATCCAAGAAATCTCAGAGATCACCAGCTTTCCCATTCTGGAGTAAGAGCATTCGACTGTGATCAGTGCGGCAAAAAGTTTATGTTTGCAGCTCACTTGAAAAGACACCTGAGAATCCATACAAATGATAAGCCTTACTTGTGCTCTGTTTGTGGACAGAGTTATTCACGCATGGACCATTTTAAAGAACACCAGAAATTGCATGTCAATGTGAGAGCTCATGTGTGCTTTGAATGTGGAAGGGCCTTTAATTTAGCCAGTCACTTGAAAGACCATCAAAAAATTCACACTGGAGAGAAACCGCACAAGTGCTCACACTGTGGAAAGAGTTTCTCGCAGTCAGGATCTATGAAAAAACATGAGAGAATTCATACAGGAGTGAAGCCATACATCTGCCCTTCATGTGGGAGGGCCTTCTGCCAGTCAAGTCATCTACTGAATCATATAAAAAAGCATTGCCCAAAGTTGCCGCAGTGAGAAAATGATGCAAAAATAATGCAAAATGTTGGTTTAAAGGGAGAATGTCTTATCAGAGGGTCATTTTTTGACAAAAAATGTAAATTGGGGTGGTCAAAGAATTTATGCAAACATAGTCGTGAAACACCATCGTTTTCTAGGAATGTCTTACGTGCTAATTTATTATGCATTGGACTGTATTGCATTTTTAAATTAAAAAATACTGTCTTAAACTAATCTATTCATGTTTTGCAATTTCATTTGTTCTTCTAAGAAAGTAATAGGCCTACTATGTTTTTTCCCATACTATGAAAGTCAGTGGGCCGATCATTTGTTCCGTTACCCATTTTTCAAAATATCTTCTTAACAGAAAAAAGAAATTCATACAGGTTTGTTTTGAACAACTTGAGGGTGAATAAAAGATTACATAACTTAATTTTTTTGGGTGAACTATCCCATTGCTTTCTGAAACATATTCCACAGGGGCTGTACAGAAATATCCTAACATAATCCTACGTTTAGAAACTGTGGTCATTTCGTTTAGGACATTTTTTGCCATCTTAAATCAAGAATTTATAGGAAGTTTTCATAATAAAGCCCCAAATCACAGTCCAATATTAGTGACTGAATTCACTCCTTATTACAATATGGGCAGATCAATGTGAAACTGATGGATAAATATATATGTATATTTTGCCCAAAATACCACAATACAAAAGCAAAGACGAATTCGTAATTGAATGGAATAAAAACTGAATGCAATGGCTATTAAAACTATCATCAAAATATATTTGTTATAGTTTTAGTCAATTCAAAACAGCAGCAGATGGGACTTGTCAGCCTCTGAATACATGGCTCTGGGACTTGCCAATGATGAAATCACGTGGACCACTTTGGCGCCGCACAGAAATTATTAAAACCTAGAGAGGAGATGAGATGATCCTAGTAGTACAGTATGAAGCAGCTCATAGACATGTAGCTATGAAGCTAATCAAAGACGGTGTAGTTACTTATGAATGGGAGAATGTGGTGCAATAGGCTAAGTCCCGCTCTAACTAAATATTTTATTTTATAAATGTATGACCAGTCATTAGCCTGTTCTGCGCCATAATTTAGGATTTTAAACATCTATATCCAGTTGTTTTATGTGTAAGATATTTTTTATTTTGGTTTTATTTCTGTATTTATTGCATTAAAATAATGTAATAATACAAGTTTTTAAAGTTTATAGTTTATAAAATTATATTTTTTTCAGGATACATTAACTAAATAGTCTAGAGTTCACAGTGGTGGCGCGCCCTCTGTTGGCTATTAATAATATGACATTTCCTTGTACATGAAGCTTATTCCAGGTTTTTGTTGATTTCACTGGTGGGCGCTGTTTTGAGAACATAATCCAGATGCGCTTCTGCTGCCGTCACACTTTCAGCTCTTTTATGTAACTTAATCCGTTCAAATATCGATGATTTCTGTCTGTTTTGATCGAGAAAGAAGCTTCTGAAACTAAGGACAGTGTCTCGGTATGTTGCTGTGTGTAGTTTGGTTGCCAGGGAGTTACTGGAGTAATGTTAGCAAGCTAACGTTAGCTGGTCAGAAAAGGGACGTCAGCTGTGTTTCCTTTTTGTGTCTTTAATTTCTCTACTTTTTTAATAATATGATTGTTTTTAAATCGATTCTGTATGATATGGTACAATTGAGCAACAACTAACTGTAAAACATGTAAATAATACTTCAAGAAGTTGTTGGGTTAGCCTTTAATAATTGTTTAAACTTGTTAATGCGAATGACTGCTCATTTTGCTACGAAAACTACTTTAGGAAATGATGACTTCGTTTTTCCTTAGTTTGTTAAGAGTATCCCAACAACAAGTAGCAGAAGTTTCTTATATAACAACGTTTTTTGTTTCCTATTCAGTAACATTAACGTTACTTGTGTTTGTTTCTGGATTAGATGGAGAGAGATGATGGCGACTTCCTCCCTGAGCCATCAGAGGACTCTCAGTCCCAGCGGGGAAGTGTGGCTTCCTCAGTCACCAGAGGTTCTTTCTCTGTTCCTTAATGTTTCTTTGGTTTCTCTCTGTATCTGACTGGTGATCTAGAGCTGACCATTGTTGACCTGAAATGATCAGTGTCACTCTTGTGTTTCTCTAGCTCAGGAATTGTTGGTGTACTTGGCGAGTGACAGTGCTGTGCACTTGACTTTGGAGGGTCTCGGCTGCATGAATGCACAGGAGCTCGGCCGCAATGTCCGGGAGGCTCTCAACATTCCCAATTCTGCCGTAGATGTGTTTGCTTTCTGGTTCTGCTCTCCTTTGCTTGGTAATTAATGCTCTTTTATGCACTGGCCAGATGTCAGACTGATACAAGATTGTATGACCTACTCATATTTAGGCTATGAAGAAAGGCTAGACACAATGATGGCATTTAAAGGCTCTATGGCTGATTTGCAAGTGAATGGTTGGGAGGGGACTTCAGGAAGTCCTCTGAATGTTAATGCCACCAACTGGCATTTATTAATTATTTGATGTCTCTTTAAACAAAGGCACAATTTTACTTATTTCTATTAAAGGCTGGAATACACCACACAACTTTTAATATCTTAACAGATTTGAAAATACTAGGCATCACACACTTGCTAACTTTGTAATGGCTACAGAGGAAAAACTGGGCGTCATACACTAAAGGCCTGTTCACACCAAGGATGACAACTATGGATTTTTTTATTCTAATTCGATGAGAATAGTGACCACACCATAACTATAATGATAATGACAAAGAGGAACAATATCAGTTTAATCACTTCCAGAATTCTTTTTCCTGCTGATGAATGATAAAATCATTGACAGCTAATCAGAATCAATTTGGTGATTTCAAATATCAACAGCGTATATCAGAAACTGTTTACTGGACCTTAAACTTTCAAGTAATAACACAAAATTGGCTCAAAATATAAGACATGTTTTGATATCCGCCAAATGAAAGGAATCATAGTCTGAACCTAAAAAATGTAGTCTGTGCCCATCATACACAATATGATTTTCTGTGAAATCTATTAACACTGACTGTCTGAAATCTGCAGGCTGTATCTGACTTTACTAATTGGCATTTAGTTGCAAATCGGGGCAAAAATGTCAGAATTCCAGCCATTATTTAGACCTATATTCGAATAATAGCATTATTTGTGTTAATAATAAAAAACAATACAATAAAAAAAAATTGTGTTTGTTGATTAACAAAGGAAATATACCCTAGTCAGTGTTTGATCATCATCATTTCCCGCCTTTAGCCTCATTCTGCTGTGAAATGTTTAAACAGACCTGCAATTGAAGCCGAAACATCTTCCCTACAAGTTGTGTCGTCAGTGGCAGGACCTGCTGTACCGCTTTACTGAGGCCCCTGCCGAAGACATTTCTCAAGGTGTGTGTTTTTTGTCTGTTTTGGGTTTTGCATACTTCACTTCACCTGAAAGTTTAAGTGTCTTACAAAAACACATCTGTGTTTTTCAGATGAGCCAGTTCTGATGTACAAAAGAAATGTTTTTTGTCCCAGGTCAAAAGAACTTCAGGTAATTAACATGTTTTTATATGTATGTGTCTTTAAAGAGAGTTCACCCAAAAATTAAGATGATGTTGTTCCAAATTTGTATGACTGAAAAAAAAAAGAATGCATCAACTGTTTTATCCACACACTGAAAGTCAGTCGGGTTCAAAACAGAATTGCAGCCGATTAACTTTAACTAAATGGGTACTGAGGAATCCATCAAAATATCTTCTTTTGTGTTTTACAGAATTTAGTGCGTCATACAGGGTTGGAATGACAAAAGGTTGAGTATATGGTGTTTGTTATGGTGATCTAACTCTTTAAGCTCAGTGCACATTTTATTGCGTTTTTGAAAAATTGCATTTTTTTTCTGTCTATTGCGATTGATGCTTTTCAGATTGTGTAATATGACCCCAGAGTAATCTTGCATAAAATCCTAGGCTCATGTGCAACATCAAATGTCTCTCATGTCAGACAGTATACATCTTACATAAGACTTTGGACTTGATCCTTGGACAGCATTTGTGTCTCTGGGGTCATTTGGCTTTGGCAGTGGAGGTCATGACATGGACTTGCATGACATTATTCTTCAGTGCAATCATAAGAGATTTATGTTGCATATCAATCATAAACACAAAATCTTGCAGCTGCTTGTTTTCAAAATTGTAACAGAAATGGGAGTATTGATATATTAAATTAACCATGATTTGTTTTGTGAACTGAATGTTCCTCAATATACATTTTTAGTCATCTTGAGGCCCTCTTGGATGAGAACCACTGCTATAAGATTGTTAATTGGATGTTGTGTAACATTTTTATTTTGTAATGTCAGATTGAAGATGGAGGAGTGTTAAGGTTGCTTTATGACGAGGCAAAGATGAATATCTTGGAGGGTCGATACCCCTGTGACCCTGAACACTGGCTGACGTTGGGAGCGTTGTCCTGTGCTGTGGAGCTGGGGACTGGGCTGGATGACCAGGCTCTAACAGCAGCAATCAGGTGATTAAATCATATCAGTGATTAAATGAGAATAATGTAAAGGTGTTGATCCTGAATTGCTGTAATCAATTTCAGTTTCTCCTCTTAATGTTATTCCAGAGAGAAGAAGCTGTCGTCATTTCTTCCAGCCCACGCTGCATTAGGAGGAGGAGGTTTTCTGTCCACACTGAGGGGGAGAGGAGGGCGAAACACCGAGATGGAGCATAATCTCATAAAGGAGTATCGCACGATCTGCTCCTCTGCTGCCACCGGACCCAGCCAGGAGCCTGTTGCTTTGCTGCACCAGTACCTCAAGAGCTGCCACACACTGCCTTACTATGGGTACGAATGACGCAAGTGGAAAGTTGTTCACACAAGAAGTGACTGAAGTCTAAATTTGTTCATTTTTGCATTGGCAGATGTGCTTTCTTCATGGGTGAGATAGACAAGCCGGCCCAGGGCCTCCTCCACAGAGGTGGGCGTAAGGCCGTGAGTGTGGGCATCAGTCTGGAAGGAGTGTATGTCATGGATGTGAAAGAGAAGCATGTCCTCCTGGGTCTCAAGTTCAGTGAGCTGTCCTGGGATCACAGCTATCCAGAGACAGAGGGAGACTCGCATATACTCTGGCTGGAGTTTGATGGAGAGGAGGCTGGCGTGCATGTCAATAAGTTATTAAAAATTTATTCAAAACAGGTGAGCACACAATAAATGAATGACTAATAATGTTATATTTGACAGTGTAAGCAAGCATATATTTCTAATGTTTTGGATTATAGCTATAAAAAATTAAAATGCAATAAAATCAAGTTATTTTTAAAAATGTAACATTAATTATTTATTATTAAACATTTTATAAATTAATATGAATTTTAATGTTTACATGATATATACTTTTATATACTAGGCCGAACTTATGAGTGGACTCATTGAGTTTTGTGTGGAGTTACGCTCTGTTGGTGAGTCAGCAGCCGCGGGCACTGACGGTGAGGTCACGCCTTCCCAAGAACCCACGGGTCAGGAAACCAATGAGAAAACTCGAGAGCGTCGACAGGGGAAACTGCGCAGACAGAACAGCGTGGTCTGTAGTCGAGTCCATTCACTCAACACCATCAGCTATGTTGATGACGGTGAGGGACTAAAATTGTGTCCATGCATAGATGGACTCAGTGTTCATTTGTTATGCCCATTAACTTTCATCATCTGCAATAAATAAGCTCCGTGTATTTTACCTTTCTTGTTTCAGGCAAGGAGATTAAACGTCTAAAGCCCAAAAGAGCTGCTTCTTTCTTTACGCGACAGGCGCAGCCTCCCACTTACTCAGCTGTTCAGGTGACTGAAAGTTTAGAGCAAGGGTGAGCCCCCGGCTTCAACACTGCCCTCTTCTGCCCGGTGACCAAAACTACATCTGTCCGTTGAGATCCTTAGAGACGCAGTGCAAAACCACCTGAATGGACAGATCGGACCAAGATCACAGACCGAAGAGCTAAACTACTATTTATAGATGATTTGAGCATTATGTCACAGGTTAAAGTTAACGTTGTTGGCTGTTAAAAAAAACGAATGTGAAATTTGCTTCAATTATGCTTTTCTGTCGAAATAATTTATGGACGTTACGGTGCAAATGTAAGGCTTCGAGAAGATCTGTTCTAGGTCACTGTTCTGAATGTAGATTCTACTATGCAACTATTAAACCAAACTACATCCCAGTGGCTGTAAATCAAGACTACAGCAGTTCGATCCAGCACTTTGATCCATACCACTAATAGAGCTAAAACTAGATCTTCTGCACCAAAGCGAACAGTCAATGCCTCTAGTATAGCGTGACCGCTCTTATACACTAAACCAGGGCTGCAGTCTGTGGCAAAGCATTGCAAAGATGGCATAGAGTGAGATTGTGACGTTCTGCGTTACTTGTCTACTGGATGTGGCTGTATGATTATTATTGGGCTTGTTTGCATATGCCAACTTCTACTGAGCAACAAGGTCAAATTGATTTTTGTTTTTCTTTTTGTGTTCACTGGTGACCAAAGTTAAATCATGATACATGTTGAGTGTTGTTCACTACCTTGTTGCTCTGGAGAATCATGCCTTTCTGATTGGTGCAATGTAATGCTCTGCTGAAAACAATACAGGTCTGCATTTTTAAAGCAGAGAGAACTTTAATTAATATATCAAATCACAAGTTGCGTAGGTGCTTGATGTTCAATCAGTGAATTTTCTATTTAGTAATGCTTTTCAAACAGTGGATGAAAACCTAAGCATTGTCCTGTATTTCCAGGCTTTCAGAGCTTGAATGTACCTAACTAAATGAAATGTATCTGAATTTTTACTAAATTATTGGCAATGCAGGGCCTGACATTAATGTTTGTTCAGGATAATTGCTAAAATATGTTAAAGGAAGTTGTTTGGTCTGATAACTACAGTGTCATGCTAATTGTCAGGTGTCATAGTTTATCTGATCATAACATCTGGTCCTCTGTCGAGTTATTCTCCCTGTGGCATCATCATCAAACAATACAAGGTTTTACCAGTTGTCTGAATTGTGCAAAAAATATTGAATTAATGTTCATTATGCATCCTGTTTTGGTATTAATATGCACTGTTGTTTTACAAGTGACTTGAACGGTCAGGTTTCTGTACACACTTAATGTCAAGCCTTGCATTAACAGGTCTTCAGTTACCAAACACAATTCTGTATTTATCCATGCATGACATCTGTTGTCTTAAATAGATTTTGTGGTGTGCATGTTTCTGTAAATCATTGTTTCTATCTGCTTACACATGGGACTCGAATTGTAAAAAGAAAACGGCCAACTGAATGCTGTTAAATCATCAGTACACACTGAAATCAGAAAATCTTATTGCATTTCTGTATTTTAATGCTAAATGCTTACATTGTCATCAAGATGTTAATCCTAAAATGCGTAATCCCAGATATTCTGCACCATATAATATTTTCTGTTCTAAAACTAATCCCGTTTTTGTGTTTCAATCTGAACATCTGTCATGCACATCATAACTGTAGATAGTCACATCTATGTTATAAAATACTGAGTCTGTCAATACTAATTTAAAGTGCCTTTTTTACATAAACATTTTATCTGTTGTTGTTGTTGTTTTGCTGTCATCCGTCCCTTGAAATTGTATCTCCGCTACCTTTTGTTGTTTGTGAAGTTTTTATACACAAATT
Organism: Pimephales promelas; assembly: GCF_988280905.1. Lineage (NCBI taxonomy): Eukaryota > Metazoa > Chordata > Actinopteri > Cypriniformes > Leuciscidae > Pimephales > Pimephales promelas. The sequence goes on along the minus strand of NC_142791.1, from coordinate 6,606,472 downwards.
TCTCTACCAAGATTTGTGACTGTAAAATTAACTGAAATCATTTATATGCAACATTAAACCTTTTTATTCCTGCTTTGTACTAACTTCTGGCATACTGATCAGTAAATAACTTTTGTATATTGGATTTTATAATGGTGTTTTATTTAAACGAACTATCCCTGCAATAAGGTCGTTGATGTGATTAACAGAATTATATCCTCAGGAGTAAAATTTATCCACTAATAATAGCATAGCGGTAACAAGATTTAAATTTTCACTATTTTTAAAGGCGTTTTGTATTACTATTTAATTAACATTAAAACATATTTTAAAAAGCATTTTATATTCAAGTTTAATTGAAATAACATTAAGAAAAAAATAAAATGGGCCAAAAAGGGGATTTTTTTATTACTTTTATTATAAAAATTCGCGTCCGGGACTTTAATTTTGAAATACAGTCTCCAGGAGTGCCATTTTGGTACAGAGCAGCAGCTCAGCTGGCAGGTAGCAACCAGAGCTCTTGCAACAGATGTTTTGTTGACAACTGTCATTCATTCATGAATTAAAGTCCTACTCGTTCTGACATTAGGCTATAGTTGAGCTGTGGTGAAAATGAGTTCAGCTGCAACCCCACCGGATTCGGACCCGGCCCAGCGTCCACGGCCTTACAACAATATGCTGAAGCTCTACTACGGCCTGAATGAGGAAGGGAAAGCAGCAGAACAAGCCGAGTCTCTGGGTCCGTGTGATATCAACGGACCGCATTTCGACCCAGAGATTTATTTAAATAAGGTATTGTGATGAATAATGATAAATAGTGAGTGCTTATTGTTTGTTATGTAGTGTTGTGTAACTACACATACGTCTGCAATTTGGCATGGAAGTATGCTGTCAGTAGTTTATATGCCACACTTGTTATCCAATACATACTGTGTATTTTATAATAGAATGTTAAAATGTATTGTGGTTTGACTTTTAAATGTATTCTCTCAGTTGAGGCAGGAGTGTTCTCTAGCTGAGCTGATGGATCATGAAAGCTGTATGGTGAAACAGATTAGATCACTGGACAGTGACATGCAAACCCTGGTTTATGAAAACTACAATAAGTTCATCTCAGCCACAGGTTAGCGAATGGATGAAATTACAAATATATAAGCCATTTCACTTGGATGTACATAGGGAAAAAAGACAATTTAATTTCTGTTATTATGCTGACTTAATGACATTTCTCCAGCATGGCTGGTCTTCTAGTTCCTTTGATGGTTTTGTTTGGACATTAATCACACTATTTTATCATTCATAACCTTTCTCTGATAATGTTAAAAGTGTATTTATCTTTCCACAGACACAATCAGAAAAATGAAGAACGACTTCAAGAAAATGGAAGATGAAATGGACTGCTTGTCAGCCAACATGGCTGCTATCACAGAGTTTAGTGCCTGCATTAGTGGGACGCTGCAGGGCCAGCATGCACAGATAACTAAACTATCAGGTATGAGATGAATACTGGTAATAAATGTATGATCCATGACTGGTTCATTGCTAGTATAACAAACCATTATGTCTTCAAACCACATTAAATACTCTCGTATACATTTGATCTAGGCTCTGAAAGAATTCTGCTCAAGTCATGAATCTTTCACCTTCTGTATAGGTGTTCACACTCTCCTCCGTAAGCTGCAGTTTCTGTTTGAGCTGCCAGCCAGGCTTAATAAATGTCTGGAGTTGCAGGCCTTTGCCCAGGCAGTGAGTGCCCACCGGAAGGCACGTTGTGTACTGCAGCAGTATAGTCATATGCCCTCTTTCAGGGGCATCCAAGACGACTGCCATGTCATTATGGAGCAGCTCGCTCAACAGCTGCGACAGAAATTCAGGTCTGCGCTCTCTCGGATGTCATTGCATATTTGTATTAGTTTTGATTAGTTTTTATAATTTAGCAAGAAGCTAAGAAATGTGGTCCCAAATCAAAGTTGAGATGCTTCTACCATACATTATACAATGACCCAGATGAAATGGGGTAAGCAGTGTTGCTAGTGGTAAATAAAACTATTATAAATCATTTTCAGTAATTAAAATAAGATATTTTAGATGAATAAATGTAACTTAAAAATTAAGTATTTATATACATTAATCACACATTAATATTAATTATTATACTAAAAAAATACTGTAACAGATATTGCTCATTGTAAGTTAACGCCTGTTAATACGTTAACACGTTAACTAATGTTAACAAATAAGACCTTTATGTAAAGTGTTACCAGCATTTTCATATTTTTCATTTTGATAATATTAATATTAACATCAGATATAAAGCTTAAAAATACAATTAAAAATAGAAATATAAAAAATAAAACTAATTAAATAAAAACAAAGCCATATATAGATCACTTTGAGTACCCAGAAAAGCGCTGTATAAATGTAACAAATTGTTCTTGTTATTATTATTATTATTATTATTAAAAAACTGAAAATATGAAATGAAAACCTATATCTAAATATTAATAGTATATACTGTAACTAATACTTTTATGTATATGTATACTTTTATGTATAACACTGGGACGAAGTGTTTTTTTTTTCCATTTATTTTTAAGTACATGCCTCCCTTCAAATCTAATGTTATGTTCTTTTATTAATGTAATGGTAATATTTGCTTGCAGGGATGGAGGTTCGAGTGCTAAAGATCTCTCTGAATGTGTTGAGCTGCTTCTGCAGTTGGACGAGCCAGCGGAGGAGCTCTGTGACAAATTCCTCAGCCACGCCCAGTCTCGGTTGGAGGCGGATCTCCAGGGACTGGAGGCGGAGCTTAAAGACTCTGCGGTTACTGATACTGGTGGAGGCTCGGCCCAAAAAACAAGTCCTGGATCAAATCCCGTATCTCCTAGTTCCACTGCGTTCAATCAATTCCTCTCCCCTTCGGCCGGAACAGACATTCTAGAGTTCATAGATCGCGGGTGTAACGAGTTTGTCAGCAGTCTCTGTTTGGTTATTGCCTCCTATCAAGAATTGTTCATCAACCGTCCCCAAGAAGGTGAATTGGCTTCGAAGAACATCCCAGAGATGGCTAATGGCAAGCTACATGTGTTTGTCGACAATCTAGCTGCTAGGTATTTCTTTCTAGTGGAGCGGAGGATACAGGAAGAGAAGGGAGTGGGAGATAACTCTCTGTTAGTGAGAGCTCTGGATCGCTTTCATCGCAGATTACAGGCCATATCCAAACTACTTCCGGGGTCAGCAGTGCCCAGCCAAGGAACTGAGATAGTGGTGCGAGCAGCAAGAGAGAGAATCAAACAGTACCTGTCTGCCTTACAGACCTTCTACCATGACAGCCTTACTGATGTAAGACAGGCATTGGCTGCCCCTCGTATATCAGTGGGTGGGGCCAGTGCAGCGGGAGGTGGGGCTCTCGTAGGAGGGACTACTGGCAAGGATGCCCAGCCCAGTCTGCCAGAACTGCTGATGTCCTTATCAAACTTTATTCTGAATCAGTTAAAGTCTGTATTAGCATCAGTGCATCTCTTCACAGCAAAGGACATCACATTCTCCAACAAGCCTTATTTCAAGGTAAAGAATGAAATTTATATATGTAACTTAAAACTTGTTTATAAATTACTTGCATTTTAGTATCAGACCTTTCACACACTTGTCACACTTGTGATCCTCTGCGGTCAAAACAGACTGAAGACAGTAAGCTTAATTTCTTTATGAAATCAATGTACTATACAGTGTTTAATTTAAAGGTATGTAATATTCAATAAATGAAGAGTTCAGATGCAAAAGCCTCTAAATGCCATTTGAAATTTTCTTCTTTAATGATGATTTTGAAACAAGTTTGATAAAAATCATCATTAAAGAAGAAAATTTCAAATGGCATTTAGAGGCTTTTGCATCTGAACTCTTCAAATGTAAGGTAGATTTTTGCCATCTGGTTGGAGAAATAAAGAAAATGATGTGCAATATAATGGTATTACTACCACTAAATGACTGTATAGCACTATAATAGACATTTTCATAGAGCACAATGGTGTTCAAGTGAGACTTTTTTAAAAAGATCATTTAGGCTTTTCTAATCATGCCTAAAAATTTTCATGTTCATATAAAAAGTGTCAAAAAAAGTACTATTTTATACTATTCCAATCCAAACTCAAAACATACATTTTACGGTCTAAAATAGCTGAGGACAACCAGGGTTAAATGGTTAGTTCATCCAAAAATTAAAATTGTCATCATTTATTCACCCTCATGTCATTCCAAACCTACAAGACTTTCATTCGTCTTCGAAAGACAAATTAGGATATTTTTAATAAAATCTAAGAGATTTACTTTCCTCTGTTGACAATTACCCAACTACCACATTGATGCTTCAAAAAGTACATAAATAGATCGTAAAACTAATCCATATGAATTGAGCAGTTTAGTCCAAATTTTCTGACGAGACACGCTTTATATGATGAACAGATTTAGTTTAGGCTTTTATTCACATATAAACATTCATCAACCCACACATCAATTGTGGTAAACAGAAGCTTAAGCATGTTCGCTTGACGTGTGAGAACAAATGAGGTTTATTGTTGACGTGCTGCACTTTTGAGCTTCAGCTAGAACCAATGAGGATTGTTCTCGCACATCAAGCAGGAACTATTGAGCTTCTGCTTGTGTTTGCTAATCAATGTTTAAATGTGAATAAAAGCCTAAATTCAATATGTTTGTCACACAAATTCAGAGTATTTATTTGAGTATATATTTGGACTAAACTGCTCTATTTATATGGATTAGTTTTACAATCTCTTTATGAACCTCAATGACAAGGTAGTTGCATAGATGTCTAAGGTAAATAATCACCCTTTTTAACAGTATTACTGTCGTCTGTCTAATGCCTGTCTTGTATGTTATTCTCAGGGTGAGTTTTGCAGTCAGGGTGTGCGTGAGGGTCTGGTGGTGAGCTTTATTAAGTTTATCTGCCAGTCGTCTCGGCAGTACTGTGAGAGTGCAGGTGACAGAGGAGGATCCACCCCTCCTGCCCTCCTCCTGTTGCTCTCTCGTCTCTGTCTGGACTACGAGACCTCCACCATCTCCTACATTCTCACACTCACTGATGAACAGTTTCTTGTACAGGTATTCCATATCCATTATATTCTGATAAAAACAAACTCTAAATACACTACCCATGCTGACTTTCCTCTCTTAACAGCACCACACTCCAGTCACTCCTGTTACTGCACTTTGTGCAGAGGCCAGAGAAGCAGCCCAGAAATTACTGAACCACTATGTTAAGGTAATTCATAGGAACTATGTAGCTGTCATTTATTTTGGTCTAAGATTGTTCCTGGACAACATTTGTTGAGCTGGTTTTTGTTTTATACAGGTTCAGGGGTTAATCATTAGCCAAATGTTGAGGAAGAGCGTGGAAACAAGAGACTGGGTGAACACTATTGAACCTAGAAATGTTCGAGCTGTCATGAAGAGGGTGGTGGAAGATACTACCTCTATTGATGTACAGGTGATGCATCGAGTATTTGTTCCAGATGTCGTATACAAAAAATCTTAGCCCATTCTAATGTTTCTCCTTCCTACATTTGTCTAGGTGGGACTGCTTTATGAAGAAGGAGTGAGGAAAGCGCACAGCAGTGACTCCAGCAAACGCACATTCTCTGTGTACAGCAGCTCAAGACAGCAGATCCGCTACGCACCAAGCTACACACCCAGGTGCACAATCACTGCACTCATTTTATGATGTTATGATGTGCATTCGAAAAAACAACCTGCGTCAACCTGCGTCAACCATCTTCCCAAATTTGTAATAAAAAGCTTTTATAAATCTGTTGTCAAACAAATAGAAGCTTTAGGGCCTCCCTGCATTTTTCCAGTAAAATATAAGCTATGTTTGAACATTTAAAAAAATAAATTCAGACAACCATGAATATTAATATTGTACATTTACTTATTATTATTAAATGCATGTTTCTTACTTTACAGTATTATCGCAATGATAATTACATTATTATTGCATTATATTATTGCAGTATTATTGGAATGATTGTTTAATTTGTACAGTTTGAATAATATTTATATTATGTAATTTTGTATTTTGAATATTATTGTATGGTATTGAATGGGATGGGGGGTCAGGTCTTCCCCTTCTTTTTTTGTCTTTAGATGATCACATGCCTGTAAATGCACAATGGAATATGTAGTCACACATTGATTATGTTTCGTTTTGTTTTATTTTTTGTTCCAGTGCTCCAATGGACACAAACTTGCTCAGTAACATTCACAAACTATTTTCTGAGAGGATCGATATATTTAGCCCAGTGGAGTTCAACAAGGTAGAAAACAAAACACTATTAGCTAACTGTTGTTACTGTAGTTTTTCTAACTGACCAATGCAGATTATCATATTTGAGTGTTTTCAGTCTGTAATATCAGCTTTCTTTCCTAGGTCTCAGTGCTAACGGGCATCATTAAGATAAGTCTGAAGACATTCCTTGAATGTGTCCGTCTCCGTACGTTTGGCAGATACGGACTGCAGCAAATCCAGGTGGACTGCCACTACTTACAGATGTACCTGTGGCGATTTGTGTCGGATGAGAACTTGGTGCACTTTCTGTTGGATGAGATTGTGGGTAGTGCCGCCCATCGTTGCTTAGACCCGTCTCCAATGGAGCAAAGTGTCATTGAGGTCATCTGTGAGAGGGGGTAGAGTGGGTGCTTTTCCTTAAATCTGCAGTCTAGTTTGCACATAGGTGAAACTGATCTCAATTAGTGGACAATATTAATACTTATATTTGAAGTTTTTCTTGTATCTGGTTGCTTAAACACTGAATGTCTGTGACCTCCTATTGAACCCTATTACAGCTGGATTGAGAGTGCACTTTTTTGGGAGCGAACATTGCGTGCTAAAAGGTCAATTATGAAGATCTTTTTCTGGATTTACAAAATGATCTAAACAGTAAAAGCCATTAATTTAACTAAAATCCCTATATATTAAGGGTAAGATTATTTGTTTATAAAACAAATCGGTATGTTTGGATTTTTTATTTTATTGTTGATTACTGTATTCACTAACTTTGAAGGCTGTTCAATCTAAATAACTGGATGGTATGTATTTAATAAACGTAATGCACAAAAAGAACTTTGCGTCTAACCTTGTCTTGGGAGGAGTTAATTATATGAAGCCAGAGCAAGCGTTCTCCCTATTGGTCAGGAAAGTAGTAGGGGCGGGCTTTTCCGCTATACTCTGATTCCGATTGGTCCCCTGGTTGTCTCTCCCCACTCTTCTGATAGCAGCGGTACGCGCTGATTGGTCAGAGACGGGACATGCAAACAGCGCGTTCTGGGCGGAACTAGTACGCAGGCGTCACCTTCTCAGTCATTAATTGTGATGATGAGCGGCTAACTTACAATATAACAGTTCGTGGAAAACCGAGGTAAGAGAAAAAACACGCTATGTTTATTTTATGTATATATTGATATTTTGTTTGGTTCATTAATAATCATGATATTACGAATGCGTCTTTTACACACATTACATTCACAAACGCAATGCAATTAAAAATTGTATAATGAATGTGTTGTCAGCCATGCTAAGTGCTCTCCTCTTCTCTAATTTTTGTCCCAAACAGGCAAAAATGAAGCCGAACAAGCACAAAGCATTACATTCAGCTGAAAGGGAATTTGGGGGTACTCTTGGTGAGCCATTATTTGTTTTAAATATATCCATACCATGTCTTTGTGTATCTGTAATAACAATGGATCTACTGTTTGATTACATTTGGCTTCTGCGCAATATTTGAGAGAATTTGTTCTCCTCGCCTGTCCAGGTGCCACCTGCATCCCTGTGTTTCTGCCTCTGACTGTTCTGTACCTCCTGAGTGTGTGCCGGTCTCCAGAAGCCAGTGTCCTGCAGTGGCCCCCTCCTTTAACCCCAGCCGCACATTTATGGGACCCTTTGGCTGCGGTTCTGGTTGTAGGTTGGATCACCCTGCAGAGTTTTCTCTACCTGCTGCCCATTGGAAAGGTGAGATACTGTATCATTCATTTCTTTGAAAGTCATTAGATCATTTTCTGAAGAATGTCAGAATTTACACTAATTTATTTGTTCACAGGTTTCTGAAGGATTGGTCCTCAGAGATGGATCCAGATTGAAATATCCCATAAACGGTAATATAGGCTGGCTGTATGTCTGAAATGTTATAGAAATAATGCTAATAATGGCTGATTTACATTTGTAACAGGTTAGCCTTTGACCCCTTGTCCTTGTTTTTTTTTTCTCTTTTTACCACCTATGATATACAAAGTAAAGTTCAAATTCCATTCGTCTGATTTCCCCCATATGTGGACTGTGCTTCAAAATAAAATAAAATGTAATTTAATATAATATGCTTCATTATTCTAGTGCTGATTTGGTGAAACATTTTATTATTATCATCAGTGTTGCTTGATATTTTTATGGAAACCATGAAACCAAAAAACTGTCTGACCCCAAACTTTTGAAATGTGGTGTATATGTGTGGATATGAATGTGACCTGTAGTATTTTTATTTTTTCTTAGGTTTCCATGCCTTGTGCATTACTGCTGCCCTGTTGATAGTATGTGTTTTGCTGGGAATGCCACTTGGGTATCTGTTTGAGCTCATTTTGCCTCTGGCTGTATGTGCCATTGGGCTGTCCTACCTGCTGTCCATGTACCTGTATATCCGCTCTTTCTGGGCACCTCAACATGCTCTATCACTTGGAGGAAACACAGGTGAGATAATCAGTTCTGAGACTTATTTTTTTATATTATCTATAAGTAATGTTTCACTGTGCATTTAGTGACTTGACCTCTTCGATGCAGAATTATTTCAGATATTCTATATGCTGCTGTTGGTCGATTCAGTGTCTTTGTCATTTGTAGGAAATCCTCTGTATGACTTCTTCATGGGTCGAGAGCTCAACCCTCGCATTGGAGACTTTGACTTGAAATATTTCTGTGAACTTAGACCTGGATTAATAGGCTGGGTAAGAGTTTTTATCTTTTTGAAAATAGTCTCTATGCTCAAAGGCCAGGTTTATTTGACCACATGGTGAAATATTATTACGAAAATACAGTAAAATTGTGAAATATTATTACAATTTAAGATGACTATTTTAAGATGTAATTTGTCTCTGATGGCAAAGCTGAATTTTTAGCATCATTCAGTGTCACATGATCTTTCAGAAATTCTTCTAAAACTGATTTGGTGCCCAAGAAACATTTCTTATTATTATCAATGTTGAACACCATTGTGTTGCTTGCTTAATATTTTTTGTGGAAGCTGTAATACATTTTTGATCAGGATTCTTTGATGAATAGAAATTTCAAAAGAACAGCATTTATTTTAAATATAAATCTTTTATAACAATTGTCTTTACCGTCACTTTCGATCAATTTAATACGGAAATGTATTGCATTCACTTGAAGAAAAAAAATCTACTCTGTTTTACTGAATTAACAAGTTAATTATCTCAGAATTATGAGAATTTTTCATGGAAAAGTTTTTGCTCTGCTTTTCTGAATTAATGAGTTGATTCTCAAAAATTTGGAGTAACTCATTAATTCGTAAAAACAGAGTGAAATCTTTTTTCCATGAAAAATTCTCTCATAATTCTGAGATAACTCGTTAATTCAGAAAAACAGAGTAGATTTTGTTTCCTCAAGTGAACGCAATACGTTTCCGTAATTGAATGCATCCTTGCTGAATGAAAGTAAACATGCAGGTTCAGATTATGCAACTTTAAAATGCACAACACCAAAGTATTTTTACCTATGTCTCTTTTTATTTTGTGCCATTGTTTTTCAGGTGGTAATAAACCTGGGGATGTTAATGAAAGAAGTAGAGTTGAGGGACTCTCCATCTCTTGCCATGCTGCTTGTCAACGGCTTCCAGCTCGTCTATGTAACAGATGCACTGTGGAATGAAGTATGACAAAACTAGTCTAGCCTGAAAACTTATGAAATGCATTTATAAAGGTGGAAGGAACTGTTTGGAATATGTAACATACATAACATTATAGTTTTCCTTGTATCTGCAGGAGGCTGTGCTTACTACTATGGACATTGTGCATGATGGATTTGGGTTCATGTTGGCGTTTGGTGATCTGGCCTGGGTTCCCTTCACATATGGCCTTCAGGCCATGTTTCTGGTCGTGCACCCACAGTCACTCAGTACTCTTGAAGCAGCAGGGATTATTGTTCTAAATGGTAATCTACAGCCTGTTTTGCAGCAATCGGAGCGTTTTAACAGTTTCTAACTTTCCTCTTTTCAATCGTTCACAGTAATGGGTTATTTCATTTTCCGGAAGTCCAACTCTCAGAAAAACCAGTTCAGGAGAGATCCCACACATAAAAGTGTACAACGTCAGTAATCGCATTAATACAAACTTTGAGTTTGAATCAAGTGAACACGTATCTAACAGTATCTGAATTTTTACTGGAGACAATTAGGGCCTCCAGATGAATATAAATTAATTTTCTCTTCCACCCTTTTTCACTTGCAGACCTGGAAACTATTGCCACAGCAACGGGAAAGCGGCTACTGGTGTCAGGGTGGTGGGGGTTTGTCAGGCATCCAAACTACCTGGGGGACCTTCTCATGGCCCTGGCCTGGTCCCTGCCTTGTGGTGAGTGATGAACAAATTATTAATAACTGGTGTCCTTCGTTTCAGTTACATGCTGAACATTTCTGTTACAAATTGCCATCATTTACTCACCATCATGTCATTCTAAACCAATACAACTTTACAACTTAAAAGTCCAGGGGCCGGTTGCACCAGCTGTGCGTAAGTTACAACTAAGCCTAGTTTTGACGGGCACTAAGTTACAACTTGCATACTACTAAATATTTTTACGTTGCACCATTAAAATTAGTTTAAATGTAACTCTACGTTCCAACTAAATATTTATGGCAGCCTCCGATCAGGAGTAACGGTCGGAATAAAATGTCAGCTAGATGAACTGCATCAAAAAGCTCTTCTTTTACCTGACAGACTTCAGTTCTTTAGACATATATGATAATTCTGACATGTACACTCGCTTACATTTTAAGAGAGAAAACATTATGTGAAAAGATTACTTTGTTAGCGGCTCTTTAACATGAATCCATCCTAAACAGCGTCGCTGTGTGCACCGTTCCATGTTGAGCATGTCAAATATCAGTCATAATCAATAAATGTAATTTCTAGTTTTTTTGTATCAATATTTATTCATTGATACTTATTTAATGTCAAATATAGTTATTTATATATAAAAACATGTTATTCATGATCAAGTATCGTATTAAATAGAAACTTATTTTTACCGTTAGTAATGTGAGGCAAAAATTGTTAGAATGAAGGATAAACTGAAATTCATCGCATTTCAACACAACTTCTGCTCACGTATTTGAAGGCTGCTATTGGTTCAAAATGTCATATTATGCGACTACGCGTTACTTTATGAAGAGTTTACGACATACTAGCTATGTTCTGCTTTACAAACAAATGGTGCTATGGAATAAAGTACAGAGTTATTTACAAACTAGTAGTTACTAAGCCTATAGTGTGGACTTTACATTACAATTTGAGAAAGATCTTACAAACGGCTGGTGCAACCCTACCCTGGAAACCAAAACTTAACATAAAAGAAATATATTTGAATCGAGCGGTTTATATTCAAGTCTAGTGATAAATAAGATCGCTATATGATGAATAGATTTATTTAGGCTTTTATTTGAAATTTACATCTTAACAATGATCATCACACATACAGAGCACAACACAATGTTTACCAAAATATCTTAATTTTTGTTTCTAAGATTAACCAGTGAGTAATGATACTTTTTTTTTTCTTTCTTTTGTTGAACTATCACTCTTTAAATACAAATTGCTTAGCTGTTTGCCATTGTATTTTAAACTACCCATGTTTTCCCATCAAAATAAATAAAAGGAAATGTAAGACAAATCATACTTCCAATATAATTAGTTTATTCCACTATTTTCCCTAGGAATGTCACATATTCTGCCTTACTTCTATGTCATATATTTCACCATTCTGCTCATCCACCGAGAGGCCAGAGACGAGAAGCAATGCAGAGCCAAGTACGGACTGGCATGGGACACCTACTGCAGACGTGTGCCCTACAGAATAATCCCGTACATTTATTAATGCGGACTGATCAAAAGATTGTTGCGTGCAACTATTTAGGTGCAAAGGTGGAGGTCAACCAGAGATAATACTGGGCCAAGATAACCACTGAGCCAAGATAATATATATATATTGTTTTGTTTGCATCATAACATGTCTACCCATTCATTCAAATGTTTGTTTGTTTTTTAAATATGAAAAATATGTTGTATTATATAATTATTAAAAAGCATTTTAATATCAGTGCTCAGTGCCTTTTGATTCTTAAAGCATAAATGACATTTAAGGATAGTCAACAGCCACAATTTTTTAATTCTTTAAATTGCATTTCACACAAATGCTTTCAAAAAAACAATTGCCTTATTATTACTAATATATAGTAATAATCACAATCTCACTCAATTTCTTCTATCAATGCACCTTTGCCTCTACCTTTTTCCCGTCCCTCTTCTAAGAGTTTCCTCTCTCCCTCTAATGTCGTCCTCTCCGCCTCCCTTCTCTCATAGTCCGTCCACACGCATCCTGCCAGACTCCTCAAAGCTCTGGGATTCTCTTTCACCCAAGACTGGAAAAACTGGCACTTCTTTCCAGCTTGAAAAAACAGCCGCCTCGTCCGCTCGTCGTCCTTCGGAACGGAAGCCTTTGCCTCGCTCAAAGCTGTGCGCAGCTGGGACAGAGCGGACAGCGCATATCCCTCAGTGTCCTGTCTGCTCTCTCCAGTCAGAATATGAGCCACCGCTTCCACAGCTCGAAGGGAAGCTAAAGGGTCCTCGGAATCAAAGTATCCTCCTGCAGATACTGCCCTTATCCCGGCGTCGAGCGCCTCTGGGACAGAGTTGAAGACCCGTCCGCCACCCAGACCCTCAGAGATGGCAAGCACCGCCTGACAAAACTCTAGCAGAATCTCTGAGAAGTCTCCATTGTAGAGACGCAGGGAGAAGGTGTAACCGTAAAGAGCATTGATCAGGTTGAACCGCACTAGAGGAGATGGCTTTGACGATAGCGTGTGAAGAGGGGGAATTTTGGCACTTATTGGAGGGATTGAGCATCTTAGTGTTTTGTCTGAATGTACTTTACTGTGACTGACTTGCTTGGTTTTTTCCTCTTTTTTCTCATTCACATCGTGCCTCTCAGACTGAAGTTCCTCTATAAGTGCTTTAGTGTCCTTTTCATGCCGTTCCCACCAGGGGCTCCACAGGACAACCAGCCCACCGATGCCACCTTCTTTCACTAGACTCTCAAATTTCTCCTTTTCCTGGGCTGACAACAACGACCAGAGCTCTTCCTCTGAAAGTAAGTCGATATCCAACCCGGTTAACTTTTCAGCTAAATCAGCTTCCTCTTCATCACTCCTGTGTTCAATATCTTGGAGTTTCGCTAGTATTTCTTGCACCTCGTGAGTTTTTTCTTCGCCACCAGATTGAATCTCTGCCAACCTAGAAAGCAGCTCCAAAGCATGTGCGTTTTGTTCAGTCACACTATTTTCATCATCTCCCAAGTTCCTTAATAAATTCTCCATCCCTCCCTCACTCTCTGCACTCTGTCTGAGACGTGACAGAATTTCATGCATTTTCCTTTTCCCCTCTTCATCTGTGGCACCTTGTGATTTGAGCTCCTGAAGCACAGACTCTTTGTAAAACTCCTCTGAGCATGAGGAGTGATTCTGGCTCCTGTAACAAGCCAGTCCGCAATACAGGATGTTACACCTTGGGCAAGTGTAACAGGACGGTTTGGATAAGCAAAGCCCACATGGCTTGACTAATGATGCATTTCCGTCAGTAGTTCCGTCCTTTGTGCCATTAGCAGGTTTCAGGAGAGGTTCAGAAGTCCCTCTTTTGGGAAGTGCAATCCCATCTTTGGTGGTAATCGAGTCAGAGTCTGCTTCTGGCCAGTCGCTTATGTGTTCTTCCTCCTTTGGTGCAATATCAGTGAGTAATGAACGAACACACGCTGGGATTTTACGTCTAACAACGGGATCCATGAGAAGCTAATTTCCTGAGTTAGAATGCATGTGTATGATAGTTATAATCTGCAATTAAAACGTAAAATCATCTTTAATTCAATTACACATCAACGGCACTACTAATACGTTTTTGGGTATTTATCTTACCTGAGAAAAATCTGTGTATGCGCACTTTGTCTTCTCACACACACAAATAAACTTAAACATTAGTGGATATTTTCGTCAGCGCGTGTTTATAATATACGTTCATACTGACGCGTCACGTTAGAATTACGTCGATCGTCGCCACATGATGACGCATACCTCCCTTTGCTCTAAACGACGAGGCTGCGCAATATTTGCGCAGATTGACAGACAGCCAGATAGATTTTTGTCGTCTTTTCTCTTTTCTGTTGTTTTATTGCTGTATTCATACTTGTATGTTTAATATTTGAACTAAAGTATGTATAACCAACATATATCGGAAATATGTTACAGAAGAGAGCAAAAAGGATTGTAAATCAGGTTTACTATTTGAACCAACAAATGTATTTTTGTCAATTACATGCTTTAAAATGTGTTGATTTCATTTTTACTGCACAGGGGATGTATAAAGTGTGTAATAATTTACTTTCTAATTGTATTAAGAGGTTTGACATAAAGTCAGTAAACTAATGGGAATCTAGCATTTAAAAAAATAAGGGGAAGATTTAATGTAAAAAAAAAAAAAATGTATGCCAAAGGAGTTAACCCTTGAAATAATTGTGACAGGAATTAAGAATGTGTAGTCCACTTTGTAATTATTATTATTTTTTTAATAATTTAGTAAACAAATAACTCGAAAAATGGTTAAAAAAAACTCGAAATGAATAATTTGTGTATATGGAATTTAAATTTATTAGCTATTAGTTAAGTATGTACATTTTAGGAAAAGGGTCTTTTTATATTTCAAAAAAATGTGTTTAAATCAACTCCGGTGAGAAACGTGACACTTCCTAATTATGTTAAAAGGGACATAAGCATAGGCTTAAGCCTACACCTTTTTCCATGTTTATTTTGTAAATTATCATGGTCTATGATGACCAAAATAAATTATATTGTTATTGTTTATACATAATGCTAATGCATACTTTTTATATTAGAAATATATTTCTAACACAAGTATTACAAATCAGATTTTGTGAGAATACCTTACATTTATTTCTTTTAATAAACATCAGAGATAACATGTAACAAAATGTTAACAAGCTGACAAACTTATCACTCAGCCTTTTCTGTATTGCAGTTCAGTTCATTAACTGTGTCTTTTGAGACTCCAGTGACTGTTCACCACATCAGCATTTAAAATCCCTTCTTCAGAAGCCAGTCCTTCAGCTCTTTATCAAACTGCCCTTTAATTCTAATAGTCCCGGTTACTTCATTGACCTGTGTTGGAGGCTCTTTGCCTGTAAGCCCCAGCAGAAATTCCTTAACATCCTTATTCAGGGCCTGGAAATGATTGATGTAAAGTTAATAAAATAATCTTGGACCATTATATCATTACATATAGTGCGTCTAAACACATCTGTTCATTATACTCACCCATATGTCTCCCTCAACCTTTCTGAGCAGAGTGCTTTGCTGATTCCCATGCTTGATGTCAGAGTAAACAGGAACATTGTGCATTCTGGAGCGACGGATCATGTAGGGCAGTGAAGGTGGAGTATCTGAGAAAATAATAAACAAATAACACATATATCAAGAAAATATCACAAACTACTTTTCTAACAACTCATTAAAATGCAATATGATTACCCCTTATAGCTAAGATACCAGTATGATCATGTATGTATTTTCCCCATCTAGGGTTACAATAAAAGAGCATCTACCTGGTGGTGGGGTCCATCCTGACGGAGCAGGACCATCATGCCTAGGAGGAGTTGGGATGCGTGAAGGAGGAATAAGTCTCTCCACAAACTTGAACTCTTCTGTGGATTCAATGATGCCCCCTGATCCTTCAGCGGGGCTGTTTTGTGTCTAAAATGAAAGCAGTCTTGTTAAAGCACTCATCTGTTTCAATATTAAGCTAAAATTGTTGGTTGTTATTGCACAGAACCACTCGCAACATTTCAAGAACAAATCATCCCGATGCAAATTAACATTGTGACATTCAATGCACCCGATTATTACACTACAAGGATAAATTATAAGGTAAAACTGATTGTAATACTAACTCTTAAGCAAGCTCCACAATACAATGCACGCGTGGCTGGATAAAAGGCTCTGTAAGCCACTCGGCAGACTGTCAAAGACATGCTTCTGACGGAGGCGGACATTTCTCTTTTCTGAGAAAGAGGAAGGACAGCAAAATCTTACGTCATGAGTCTCAATTAAAAGCTTTATTGACATCAGAAAAATATTCATTTTTAAGCACTTGAATAAAATCTATATTTATTACATGTTATTCTTACTTCTTTGTACCAGTAAATAAAAACTCAACATTATAATAAAATTGTGATGAAAATGCTGTCCATGGGACTTTTAAGTGGCTTTGATAAAATGCGCAGGCGCATTGCACTTTCTAGAATCGCGTAAACACTTCTGACTTTTTGATGTTGTGTTTAGAGCTCGTAGTCATCTATATCGATTCATGTTAGTAGTACTTGTCTTTACTTTTAATATTTAAGTAATAGTGGTGATGATATTGTGCCATTTGTAACAATTCTGTCAAGCTAATGTAATTTTTATTCTCTGTTACTAAGACTTGACACCATGCAGTTGTTTGTTCGTGCCCAGACTTTGCACTCTGTTCATCTGAATGGGTCAGAGACTGTTGCCCATATCAAGGTACTTTATCTTACAGTACGCGTTTTATACAGTTTATTTAGAGAAGCTTGAATCGGAAATTGCATTTCACGAACTGTACTTGTTTTCTCAGGCCCAGATTGAAGCTTTGGAAGGTCTGGCCTGTGATGATCAGATCATTTCACACTGCGGGATTCCCCTTCAGGATGAGACACTGGTTTGTCAGTCTGGTATTGAGGAGTTCAACACTCTTGAGGTCTCCTCGAGGCTGTTAGGAGGTAAGGATCAAACCCCTATGACTTTATTACCCTCTCTTACCATTTTGTTTTAAAACATCATTTGTGCTGACAATAGACCAAAGAAATTATAAATATTCCTTTATGACGAGTAAATGGTATTTGCCTCTTTATATTCATCTATTTTTTCATAAATTGAACCTCTCCCAACCCAAAGGCAAAGTCCATGGTTCCCTGGCTAGAGCAGGAAAGGTCAGAGGACAAACTCCCAAGGTAAGTCTACATGTATTTGTATCCCTACTTATACATGGCTCTGCTATTCCCTATACCGCAAATGTGAATCCTGTCACCGTAAACTGTTCTGTCAGTCATAAAGGGATAGTTCACCCAAAAATGAAAATTCTGTCATTATTTACTCACCCTTAAGTTGTTCCGAACCTGTATTTCTTCTGCTGAACACACACACACACAAATATATCTTTAAAATGTCATCGTCAGTAACCAAACAGATGATGGACCCCATTGACTTCCATAGTATTTATTTTTCCTACTGTGGAAGTCAAAGGGATCTATCAACAACTTGAGGGGGAGTAAATGATGACAGAATTCTCATTTTTGGGTGAACTATCGCTTTAACGTCTTTATATACACACACACACTTCACATTTCAATTCATTTAATTTGCTGTATTCAACAAGTCTCCCTACTGTACAAGAGAGAGAAGTAGCATGTTGATATGAGAGTATAGGGTCTTTCATATGGAGAGACTACTTGCCTTTTTGAATAATGCTGCATTTAAAAGTTCACAATTAAGAATTTCTTCAATCATTTTGTTCGCTTAAAACCTTACCCCACAAGCTTCATTTCAACATACTATGATTATGGACACACTTATTCTAATTTTGAGAATGGATGAATAGGATGCAAATTGGGATGCAGCCATTTTCAACAATATACATATACATAATATTATGAAAATCCTAATAGTGAGTATTTACTTGTTTATTGACTTATTGCACCGATATTGATCCTTTCAGGTGGACAAGCAGGAAAAGAAAAAGAAAAAGACCGGCAGGGCAAAAAGAAGAATTCAGTACAACCGGCGCTTTGTCAATGTTGTCCCAACATTTGGCAAAAAGAAAGGACCAAATGCCAACTCATAAATTTCTCTTCAAAACGACTATCAATGTTCACTGCATTCCTGGGCAGTTTTCTTTGCTTTATCAGTAATAGATTTTTTTTTTTTTGAAAAGAAAAATGTAATGTAAAAGCCAACTGAGTCATAAAAGTAATCTGTGCACTTTATATGCTATAACAATATTTTGTACTAGTATAGTGAAAGAAAGATGGTTTGTTGCAAATAAAAAAAACATTTAATGCAATATGATTCATTTAATTTTCACGGTTTGAATGTACATTGGCGTAAAATTTGAACTTTGTAGCATCATGAGATGTGGCTTTGGTGATTCATTCTAATCTAAAAGTCCATGTCATTGTAGGAGCAGAAAGTGCAATGCTATTCTTTTCTTGTTTTCTTTCCCACTGGATCAGCGATCACCACGAGGCCCCAAGAAGCCAAACCTGGAGAGAAAATGTCTCAAAGTCAGATCTGATTTCATAATTGATAACAGAGAGTGCATTAATGATCTCACCTGCTGCGAACATGATCTGAGCCACTCTGCCCATAGATGTGGGTCCACTTAAATGCTTTAATTTCTGCGCTTGCATGTACACATATCCGCCTGCAGCCAGCAGCCCACCGCCCGAGAGGATTCGACAGCTCCAGCAGTCGACTTGACTCGACTTCGCCGGTAGTGGCGTTGGATTTGACATGTTCTGGAGAACGCGTCAAAGCTCCTTTTGTACTGTTCTCAGCTGTTTATAAACAATGACGCGTTCTAATTTCCAAAAAACTTCCTAACATTTTTAATATTGATACATAGACTTATCCTCCAGCACGAACTCTGTCAAGAATTTGGACGCATTGTGAAAAATGTCGTGTTTTCAATGACCTTAAAAACCGGAAGCGTTTAGTGTTAGCGCTGTGTGTGTTATGCACTCGTGCAAGTCATTGCTGTGCAGATATTACGCAAGCACGATTACAGAGCGTAATAGAAACTAGAAACATTATTCACTGAACTTGTTCACGATTGAGATTTACAGTAAAGGGTTTACATTACAATACATTAAACAATTTTACTTGTAAAACACTAACCCTGTTGGATAATCCAGGTTTTTGGACAAGCCACAAAACCAGTAAATAGCAGGTCATGCCAACTTAAGTTGTTTTTGGAACTTATGGTCCAAAACACCAACTATTTTAAGATTATTTATCCAGGAAGGAAAACAAAAGCAAAACAAATCTGTCAGTGCCATTCACGACCATGTCCATCATATAATAACCAACGTCATAGCCTATGACATGGAGCATTTGCAGATAATTTATTTAAATAAATCATGTAGCATTATACTTTTCCTCCCATGTATGTACATAATCCCGGTAGCATGTTAAAGTCTGATATGTGAAGTCTCATTCCATCATTTCTGGCCTCCAAATCCACGTGCAATGTTTTCATTGGTCTCTGCAGCCTCTTTCAGCACCTGGAGCATGAGGGCATTTCTCCTCCTGCTCTCCTCCATTCGGAGGGGGTTGGCCTCGGGCAGATTCTGGAAAAATTGAGGGAGAGATGGATCAAGGTACTTATCAGGAATTAATAATTAAAATAATTAATAATGCAGCTTACTCATTGTTTTGATAGTAACATGGAGGCGTAAAAATGGACTAGAGTAAATATCATCGATCAGAGTGAAATAAAACTTGGCCCTGCTTAAATTAATTCGTTAATAAGGTATCCTGTACGACCACACTACTTATGTTGACAAACAATTACATGAGGCACCTTTCTAGTCGCATCAACCCCGCATTTTTATAGGTTTGTGTTTCTTATTTATTAAACTGCAATGTTTCAGTACCTTCAGCATTTCCCTTTTCCTCTCCTCTCCAGGTGAAATCATGGCCCACATTCCGTAGCCGACACCGACAACCCCGACCAGCCCGATCGAGGCCAACATGGTCCTCATGGCGCTCATGATGATCACGAGCACGACAAAACTCCTTAATTATTCGCTTGATATAAATGCTCAGGCTTCCCTAGATCGTGAAAAAAGGTCAGTGTGCACTGTCAGTTGACACGATGCGGTGCATTGTGGGAGTACATCATTATACAATGTTTTTAACCTGTTACTGGTTTAGGCTACTGGAGATTGGTCTGTAATATTGTGTAAATGAAAAGGCGCACGCGCTTTTAAGTCTTTTAACTCTCACTGTCTCACATCACCTTTTACCGTCAAGTCGCACTTTCTACATAAAACGGAGATGACGTAGTTCAAAGCTAATATAAGAGTTTTGTTTTCTCCAATTATTTGTTTAGCTAGAAACTGGAATATACATTGTAAAACTATAAACACTAAATAATCGAAATCAAATCGACGACAACAAACACATAATATAGCCTAATATTTATATAATATAGCCTAATAATTATAACCTTTCAATTGTATTTACTTATTTATTTATTTATTACAACGCTGTCAATACAATTTGTGTAGAAACATTGAAGGCCTATATTATTAACCTTCATGAGGAAAGGATCCAGAAAATGTTATTTCTTGGGTTTCATATTTCTAAGAGTTGTTACATTTTTTATTTTTTTTTGTAATTGAATATTATCTATATACCATTGCACACAATATGTGATACATAGCATAAGAGTTTTGGTAATAAAGCAGCTAATAATTAAAAAAAATCATAATTAACAATTAATCCAATATCAATTTAATCGATTTAGTGAAAATTACATTAACTGTTTGATATAGTAAGGTCAAGACTTCTGTCCGGACAGGTTAAAATCAACATTTTATAGACAGTGGATTCAGACATTTAGCTATCTACTTTTCACGCTAAAATTGTTTATTAGATAATAGTTATCTAATGGTTTTCACTTGGCTATGCTAGGTAATAGGACAAACACTAGACTATTTGTGCAATGTGGTGTGATGAGGTATAGGCCTAAGTCAGGTATTAATCATTAATTGACTATATAACAGAACATTACTTCAATTTGAATATTGCTTTTTAAAATATTAGTCATCTTTCAAGGGTCAAAAAGCTGCACGCTGACTGAATTAAAAAAACAACAACAGCAGGACACAGAACAGTTGTTAATTATACTTTCCACCAGATGGCGCTAACATACTATCGTGTGGATGTGTGTGTGTGTGTGTGTGTGTGTGCGTGTGTGCGCGCGCCCGTTTCCGTTCAGGCACAGGCACTGCAGGCTGAGTGGGTGTAGAGAAGCACATAAGTGCTGATAATGTATGTCCATCAGAGTCAAGGTGCAAAATAGATGGCTAGAAAGGAAGGTATATACATTAGTGTCCCTTTAAGCGACATTTTTCCAGCTAGAACACATGTTGAGCTTTGTATCCCTTACGAAACATTGCTGTGGAAACTGCACAAGGAATACAAGACAAGCCATGTGCTCACAACAAACCAGACTAAACGCCAACACATGATAAATTGAGAATGTCAGAGCTCTGTCACCAAACATAAACCAAACAAAGAGGACAGAACCCTGACAAGATGCAGCTACTACAACACAACTAAGATAACTTGCTTTTATCCATCACTGCCATAACAATGAAAGCAGAAAACCAAGATAATTCTAAAAGCCTCTTACACCATTTAAAGAAGATGCCATATTCATACAGTATATAGTTCTAAACTACAGAATAACACCCTGCATTTTACTGGAAATGGATTACATCCGGTTTAGTCAGAGCAGTTTAAAGGAATCCTATCAGAGGGGAAATTTGTTGAAAAGTTAAATGTGCATTATGTTTTTCGCTTTACAGAGTGCTTGACTCTTGCATTGTCAACACAACATATTTACCAAAAATTGCTGCACCTCTTGATGGAAATAGCTAAATGTTGTGATGTCATTTCCATCGAAAGGTTCATCATTTTTTGGTCAATATCTTGTATTGACAATGTCAACACTCCATCTCAATGACTTTCGGTGCCAATTTATGTAAAATGATTCTTCATTTCAATTTGAGCCTGATGAATCTCTACATTGTCATCCTGCAATATGGCAATGATGAGTCTTCATAAATGGTTTAAGAAATAAAAAGCTAACATTCCATCACTTAGGGTTTGAAGAACTGTTGCCAAATATATCACTAATGATCCAAGCATAGACTCTCACGCATTTGCCCGTTTAAATTCAAACAGTGTATTTTTGCCCGTGCCGCGTGCGTGCGTGTGTGTGTGTGTGTGTGTATTTTATATATAAAATATTTTTTTGTTCTAAAACCTCCAGCATTTAGAACTTTCAGACAGCCTACATGTTGTAGCCACACGGATTCCTTCACCTTTCCTGTTCTGAATTCAATCCGTGCAAGAGGTTTAAACTTCTAAAGTTCTGAAGCAGAAAGCGAGGTAATTTCTACTGGCTGCGTTATTGCTTGCATATTTTAATCGTTTCCTGCTTCTCGCGCCCCCCACACCCCCTCCAAATCACTCAGTCTATAATGACACCTCTCACGCCAACCCCCTGGCTGCCTTTCCTCTCTGATTGCTACAGTAACGCTTGCAGATGCCTGCTCTTGTTGCCATGACTCCCGTTTTTTTCCCGAAGGTGCACCGCTGATCATTGAAGGAAATATTCATGTGCGTGTCTGTGTATGTAGACTGTGTGTGGTTTACCTTCGATGATTATGGGTGTGCTTTGCATTTTTAAGCGGCAATAGTTTGCCCTTGTCTATGCGGTATTGTTTTATGTATACAGAACACGATGCTTTCGTTATGTTCTCAACGGCGTTTAACACAGTTCAACACCTGTGTGGTGAGGTCCTGTGTGGTATTTCACAGTAGCACGTCCAGTATGAATGCTAATCATGGCTGGAATGGCGTTGGGAAGCAGAGCCCACTTACAGTTCTCAGCAGAATTAAACACTATTTCACACTTACAGCGTATGTGTTGTACATAAATCATCTGTGGAAAGCGGACGTGGTATGTGTGAGTGCGTGTTTGGGAATGGATAGGCCTACCTAAAAGTCTGTACTTCCCAAATTCAAAGTTCATCTTTTTTCACATTAATATAACATGTTATTATATGCTACACGTTAGTTAGTTGACTATTCCTTTTAACTGTAATGAAAATAAAGTCAAAGTCTGTTTGAATAATCAAATATAACAATTTATTATGTCAGGTAAATGTATTATTACAATTCCATAATCAATTGAAAAATAATAATTGCAAACCAACAAAGAACTTTACCAAACATACATGCTGAGCCTCGATGGCACAGGACGCACGGACTGATCTGATACAGAAAAAGCAGCCCTGAACTCTCCGTTCCATTTCATTATATATCCAGACCTCCTTTCACAGTGTAAAGTTACTGTGGTCTACCTATTCCCAAGTGGTAATTTGCAGTCAGACAGATGGTCAGAAGGTGTTAACTCTAGGATACACCCTTATGTGTGCAAGATATTTCTATAAGAACTGTATTGCCTTTCTTTACTTCTTTGGGAATGAGACATCTATACCAGTCACCCTGAGACCTTTAAAATGATACTAAACAATCATTAAAAATAATCACATTCACATTAAAACCATATATTTCTTGTGTGAGTTTTAAGTGTTGCTGATTGAGAGAGAGAGAGAGAGAGAATAGATGAGGTGCTCAGAGGAAGGAGGGTAGCGGGTCAAATGTTAATTTGCAAGCAAGGTCCCAAGTCTTCGGAAACCACTGGTCAGACTGATTCCATCAACCAGTTCTTCCAGTCTTACAAAGGTGATTGGGCTCTCAGACAAGATCCCAATATGAACATTTATATAATATAAACATATATATATTTATATAAACATTTCATGTCTCTCACACTCCCCCTTTTCCACATAATAATTCATTTAGAAAAATCTGAGTTATGAAAAATCAGGTATATGTTTTTATGTACTCAGTAATGTTATTAATCCCATTAATTAAACCTTTGCATTTAATAGATCCAGTTTCATTTGTGCTGAACATATCTCGGGTGACATTTTGTCTGATGTCCAAAGGCCAATCTTTGTTCTCTCAACTCATCTATCATTCTTGCCTATAGTTCTCACTCCACTGTTCTAATTTAATGTTCTTCTCCCCTAACTTTAAACTTCTGATAAGGTTCACCGTACTGAGATTTGCACCGATGCATAATTCATGTCTCCCTCTGTCCTTCTTAATGTTCTGTCAGTCTTTTCATCATATTGTTGAAATGACTCTTCCAATTTTAGGGATGCATTCAACAGCACCTAGAGGTTTTCTAGACATCAGACCGAATTATATAATTTGCCGTTGATTCATCATTGATAAAAGGCATCTTAAGCTGTATCAAGAAAGGGTTAAATTGCTGATTCTACTACATTTCATTTCCTTTGGATGGAAAACCTTGGTGATTTGAAAAGCAGCTCTTCAAAAAGAGAACTATTTCCATACATGTGTAGCTGTCTCAGTCGGTGTGTGTGTGTGTGTGTGTGTGTGTGTGTGTGTGTGTGTGTGTGTGTGTGTGTACCAGCAGCTTGTCTGTGGCTCACTCATGTTTCAAACTTATCAATTGTAACCAGTTTCCATAGCAACATCTCTCAAGAGTTGAAGAGAAAGAGCAGAAAGAGAGACAGACTTTGGCAATGGAGTGCATGTGATTACATGCGTGTATTCTGCATGCGCTGCAGATAAACAGCACTCTGGTGCTCTGTGATAAAACTGCATGTTTAAAAAAACAGCAATTTGTTTTTTTTTTCTTCCTGACATTATTATTTATTTATCTACACTCTGTTCCATTTCCCTGCTCCATTTTCATATCAAATTGCTTTTCAAAGCTTTGGCAAATATTTCAGCTGTGTGGCCATGCACAGAAAACCCATTTTGGACAGGCTTTTTGGTTTTGATTTTCATGGGGGGTGGGGGGTGGAGTAAGCCTAACATAAAATGTATTTCATTCCTTTTGTGTCTCCATGGCAACCAAACTGTGTTAGCCTCTTATTGACTCCAATGCACTCGCACTTTCTCTGCGTCTCTCCCTTTTTATTATCACTCTTTCACATTCACATTTGCTTGAGACTTGCAAAAAAAAACAAAAAAAAAAAACAGTTATCTCTTGGCCTTCATCATTTGTCTTGATCTTTTTTCTCTTATCAGAGTTTTATTCCTTTCAATTTATTGTTTTTCTTCTTTTTTTTCTTGTTGAATTCAATTTCCTCCTTTTGCAGACCATCTTATTTTTTATAAAAAAAAAAACCTCAATTCTCATTTCCCTCCCCATTTTAAATGATTTCAATGTGTGAATTTACAGACAATTTTAGAGCTGATTTACCAGTGAAAATATTAATCAGATAAACAACACTACTGTTCAAACGTTTGGAATACATTTTTTTTTTTGATGTTTTTGAAAGTCCCTAATGCTCACTAAGGCTGCAATATGGTGAAATATTATTACAATTTAAACATCTATTTTCTATTTTAATTTAGTTTAGAATATAATTTATTCCTATGATGAAAAATAATAATAATAATAATAATAATAATAGATCAGCATCATTAGTCCAGTTTTCAGTATCACATGATCCTTCAGTGTAAAAATGAATGCGCTTTATCTAATCAAAAAAATTGTGGCAACAGATTACAAGCAATATTATTAAATCATTTTAACACATTAGAATTGAGTACTAATTAATCAAATTAATTCCTTAAAAGTTAACCATTTAAAATGAGTAAAACTTAAAAAAAAAATATACACTTAAGTCACCATAATGGTGAACGGTGTTTGTTTTAGGTTCATTTTAAAATGACGGTTTTCTCCTTTTTCCTTTTTTGGTGTAAATTTTACTCATTTTAAATGGTTAACTTTTAAGGAATAATTTGATTAATTATTACTCAATTCTAATTTGTTCATTTTTATTAATGGTATTGCTTGTAATCTGTTGCTTCAATTTTATTGATTAGAAAAAGCGTATTAATAATTTCAGTGTATGCTGATTTGATGCTCATGAAACATCTGTTATTATTATCAGTGTTGATGAATAGAAAGTTTAATGCATCCTAGCTTTTGTTTTTGAACGGTAGTGTATATTTACTTCCCACCCCAAGATGCAAATCAACAACACTTTTTCACTTTTTTTCGTCGGAAACCTTGTTTTATTAGAACATCTGGAATTGCTTTTGTAGTATATAAGATATTCGGTAGTATTCAACTGAATACAGACCGTAAAGTTACCAAAGGTGCTGTAGCGTACATTAATGAATCATGTATAAAATACAATTATCATGCAGGTATTCTTATACTGCATGTGAACTATATTAATCACAAAAAAAAAAACATTCAGTGATGACGTCTATAATGAAGACCCTAGTCCGTTGTCTCTCGGCCCACATTCCTGTGCTAATAGCGATTGTCTAGGGTATATTTTCACATTTTTGAGGGTACATGGTACATCAAGTCAAAGCCAAGATGGAAAGAGGACCCAGGAGTTTGAACCAGATAGGCAATATTGCTAAAAAGCACTCGGACTGTGTCGTCATTGAATTACTCGCTTATTGTACTGAAATTTGAAGTGTGTGAGTGTGTATGTGTAATAATGAAGCCATTCTATCTAGTGCAGTGGCTCAGGAGTGATATGCTTGGCAACTCTATTCATCTACAAAGCCAGAATTACACACAGCTTAGTTAAATAATCATTATTCTACTTGTTTAGTGGACTGATGGACACAGCACAACACTCCAGGTGAGGCGAATTTGAGAGGCCCTATAATACACAGAACAAAGTGGCGTTAAATGTTGTGAATAGTCTAACAACACAGAAGATTGCCTGAAAAGTTGGTATTCATCATCATCGTGGTCACGACAACACCATCAGTCTGTTGTCAAAAGCATCATGAGCGAACGTTACCGACACCAGTGTCCCCATCATCTGCATCACGGCCTGCTGTGTTCGTCTGTCTCATGCACATCAGCCCACTCGACGCAAATGAGTCTTCCTCTGTTGTTTGCTACAGTTCATCTGTTGGCCTTCCGAAAGTGCTTTTATGATTTGTCACAGTCTATCGAGTATTTGAACTCCGGCAGAGGTTGGGGTCGGATCTCTCTTCCCTCCGGTACGGCCCGTCCCGCATGCCCGTCTCAATTAAGAGTCTGCCGTTCTGCTCGACCGCTCGTCCTCACCGCAGCCCATGATGAATGAACCCAAAACATCGGGTGTCAATCCTAAGATGCGACTATGCTCAAACAGTTTCTCCGGCTTGTAATATTCATCTCATTGGTTGATTTGCTTTGAAATGTTTGTGAAAACTTCACCATCTGATTTTGCGTAAAAAATACTTGTACTTGTGCGGTTTAAGGACACTAATAGAAGTACCCTGCAACAACTGAGCCATTTATTAATAATTTAATCAATTATTATATTGTACCTCTACATACATGGTTCGTTTATAGGTATCTACCACAAATACTGAAATAGCAAATACTTAGCAGTTATGAAATACTTTGACATAAGTTTTTCCACAAAAAAATGCGGCTGTTATGTGAAGAAAAAGACGTCGCAACATAAAGTCCACAGTCTATTGATTTAAAAGTCAAGGAAACACATCCTGTAATGATCTTGGTGGCACATATGTGTCTCTTTGTAGACATAAAGAACCGATCAGTTGTTGCTATGAGCAGCGGAAAATTTCAGCAGCCCTTGAGAAATGAAACGGTGTTACAAAACATCTACACTGCCTGAGTCTTTTGTTCACCACATATCTCTCTCTCTATTGCACTCATTTTTTTTCCCGTTTTTTCTTTTGTAATGGCAGTGATTGAGGCAGCTTTACATTGACGGCTTTAAATGCCTCCTTGTCTTGAGCTTTTTCTACATCTATCCATCGTCCATCCCCACCCAGGAGATCTGAGGAGGAGCTGAACAAGGTCTGTGGATGAGGGAGAGGTGAGCACGACACAGTCTGTCTTTGCTTTGTCGTTTCTCTCCTTCCTTTCATAGTCCTCTTTCCTTCATTTGATCACTTAGAAGCTGACCAAAGCATACACCATACTACAAAAGAGACAGAGAGAAATTAAGACAGATTTAATCAAATCAAGCACTTTGAATTAAGCAAGACAATCTGTGGCAAACACTTGCTAGTGATATCTCAAATATATATATATATATATATATATCCCTTACAAAGAATACAGTATATAGAGAATGATTTCAAAAGGGTTTATTCCTCAGATTATGTATGTATATATGCTACTGTTCAAAAGTTTGAGGTTAGTAAGATTTTTTTTAATGTTTTTGAACTATACGTTTTTTGAACAAAGGAGAACTCCGGTCAATTTTTTCATTGAGCTCATTTTTTGTACATTTGGAGTGCTGTCAGAACAGATATGAATTTTGTTTTTTATTCACAGAAGATATGAATAAAAATGATGCTAATTCAGCCAGCTCACATACCTCTATTTGCTTCCTGTTTTAGGTCGAAGCCCACAGTAGTCGACTGTCAATCTCACGTGCGCAGTCATTGGTGAATATCATCTCAAACCTCCTTCGTGTGATCAACATCTGATTCGGATGAACTATCCATTAGAGCTGATATTCTCAGAACACCACACAGTGGTAGGTTTGATATGATAATTCACCAATGATCGCGTGCGTGAACTCGACAATCGACTACTGTGGGCTTCGACCGAAAACAGGAAGCAAATAGAGTTATGTGTGAGCTGGCTGAATTAACATCATTTTTTTCATATCTTTCACATCTACTGCAGTCAGATTGACCGTGGTCACTCTTAATAACACGATTCACACGGCTGTGCACTCGTAATGACAAATCAAGGGTGATAAGAGGCTAAAAGCAGGTTTTGAACTTGCCCCATTGAAGTCAACAGGGTGCGAATTTTTCACACAGTCTCATCCCAAGTCGCCATATAACTGACGTCTTGGGATGTCTTTTGACCATATGTCAACATCCGCCTTTTTAGGGTACCCTTAAACGTCGGTTAGACGACGATCCCGGGCCGTCATACAACTGACGCTTTACCTTTGACGTTAGTTAGGTGACGGGGTAGATTTAGGGGTAGGTTTAGGTCTGGGGTAACGATAACGTAATCTAACCGACGTTTAAGGGTACCCTAAAAAGGCGGATGTTGACGTATGGTCAAAAGACGTCCCAAGACGTCAGTTATATGACATCTTGGGATGAGACTGCGCTGGAATTTTACATCAGAACTTTATATCAGAAGAGATGATTTTAAAATTGGGATTACAATGAATGGTTCAGGCTACAGTATTATCAAGATTAACATTCTTAGAATGAAAATCGGACATAAAAATGATAGATTATGTAATTTGTGTAGGCATGTGTGTTCGGCTTGACTGCACTGTAGTAAAATGATGCGTATGTGTGTAGGGCAGGCGCGTAAGTGACATCGCCAACTACTTGTCTGGCATGCATAATGCAGCGTTATTAGTCGTTTTCACAGGTCTGTCACTGTGTGAACGGAAATCGTTTTGATGACGTTGTCATCTGTACAAAGAAAAAATGTTTCCGTAGTGGTGATGGTGCAGTGGATAAGACGCATGCCTTTAGTGTGAGAGACCCAGGTTCGAATCCACTGCGAGACACCAATGTGTCCCTGAGCAAGACACTTAACCCCTAGTTGCTTCAGAGGCGTGCAACCTCTGACATATAGCAATTGTGTACGTTGCTAAATGTAGCACACCATTATTGTGTAAATAGATCTAAGTTTGCTTCGGTTGTCTGTCCTGAATTGTCCTTGCGGTTTCAGCCTCTCTGTATTTTGGAATTCAGGCAGGGCTTTGATTAAGCCAGGATTAGACTTTAGTTCAATAACCTTTAGTTATTGGATTAGACTTTAGTTCAATTAAGTAGATTTTATTAAAAAAAATGCCTTTAAAAAACATTACTGGTTCTCACCATCTTGAGACAAATCAATGGCCTTACATTTTTGAAGCTATGCTCAAACATGCATTTTAGTCTGGGACTAGACTAAAGCCTTGAAACCAGGGAGTGCTGGAAATGGATTCTCCTCTCACACATAATTTTCCCTGGGTCACAAGGGTGTTGTTGTGCAATTTCTAAGGTGTTTGAGTGATTATTATTTGGTAGGATATTCTTGGTGCTTATTAGTAGGATGTTCTGGGTGGTTCCGTAGTGGTACAATCCAATTCTATGATATTCTGTTCTGTACACACTGCTTGGTTTTCTTATTATCAAGTCTTAGAAAAACTTAGACTCTTAGAAAACATACCTTTTCACAAAAACTCACATGATTTTGAGGAATCATTACTTCCAAATTATGTCATGTGAAGTACAAATTGAGATACCTAACCCTACATATGAGCCCTAATAGCAATGGCGTTAATAAAATCTAAACATAAAATTATATTTAAATGGGTAGAAGGTGAATAAATCAGGAGGGTTTACCTGTACAGATAGTAGAAAAAGGAGAGAAGGTAGAAGCCTAGTTTGCACCAGGACTCTTTTTGGCAATAATTCAGAATGTCCGCATTCATCACACTCACTGGATCGTACATAACTTCAGACCCATCTGCAGGACGGTGGAAAAACCTGAGGGAGAAAATGAGAGAGGGAATTACTACAGGGGAACCATTTTGGAATTTCAGTTAATTGAGGAACAGTTTGTACCTCCAGAGGTGATAGAGCAGCAAGGGGATGTTAAGGCCCAGAGTTACCCATTCCCCCGCACACATGAACATAAGACAGAACAGCCCGTGGATGGAATACTCTGGTACCACCAGCTGAAAGACAGAGGATAGTTTCTTACAATAAGTACTTACAATAACTGTAAGCAAAAACGTATATTCATCATTACTGTCACACATTCAGTTCTGATTCTTTATGTGCAAAAAGTGACATAAAGTAACATACAAGTGGGCCCCAAAAAATCATTGGAGTAAAAAAAAGAAAAGAGATAGAATATACTCTGAAGATACTCAAGGTGGGGTCTTTGAGAAGTGATTTAACCGCATTTTCATGGCATTTCAAACTATTGAAGTATGTGACAAGAACAAATTATATCATTAAATCAAGGGTGTCTCTGTCCATTTCCAATGCCAAATGGGGAAAAAGGAAATGAAGTTTACAAATAAAGGGAGGAATTTACACTGAAGGGAAAAAAAGAGAAAGTGTTGAAAGAGAAATGACATTTATTTGTTTGACCAAAAATGCATTAAATATTTCAAAATGTTCTAATTTTTATATATTTTATAATGTAATTTATTCCTGCGATGACAAAGATGAATTTTCAGCATCATTCCTCCAGTTTTCAGTGTCACATGATCCTTCAGAAATCATTCTAAAATGCTGATATTGAATAGAGACATTTATCAATATCAATATTGAAAACAGTAGCTTAACATTTTTGTGAAAACTGATGTATTTTTCAGGATTATTTGATGAATAGAAAGTTCGAAAGCACAGTATTTATTTGAAAATGAAATCTTTTGTAACAATATCAATTACTGTCACTTTTTTAATATTATTAAATGTCTTTTTTGAAGAAGAAAAAAATTAATGAATTTGTATCAGTACTATATTAACTATTGGACGATATTAAAGATTTTAGCATTTATTAGTGGTAGCCTACACAATATATCGGCCGCCGATATAATAGGCTATCCACTATGGTCAATTTTTTACAAATCGGTATTGTTTCCGATGTCAAAATAGTGCCGATGTGAACAGGCCGATAATCATTCCTGTATTTGATGTGTGTGAGATGTGAATGCGAGGGCGGGGATGTTTGTTTTTGCACGAGCGCATAGCCTACATTACTAGCGCAAGTCAGTTTAAACATCAAGCCAAGAAGACTGGAACTTGCGCGCTGTTTTCTCTCGGGCGTATTTTTATCCCGCCAAAGCCTTATTTGACCGGTGAGTGATGTGGATGTAGATGAGTGATGCAAATAACTGATTGGTGCGCTTGTTTAACTGAGAGAATAAGCAGAGAGTGAAAGCCCCGGTCGCGCGTGTGCGCGCTCTGACCGTCTTCAAACTCTCTCTCTGCGCGCATATTAATGAATTGAATTGGCAGAATATCTTTGAGAATACACGATGGTAAAAGTTTTTTCTTCTGAACTACCACTGGTTGTGTGCTAAAATAACATTGCCTTATCTTCTCTGAAAAGCTTTCCACACATTCAGATGACGACATAAACCACACTTTCAATAAACAAACAAACAAAAATCTATCTAGTGATGAAATGTTTTCTGTGTTGAGACAAATCTTGTCGGCTACTTGTCTATGCAGATTTACTCCATGACAAAACCACCCCAGTCATTCTAGAATGATTCATGCTTTCCAAATAGAGCTTTTCAAGTCATCTGGTGAAATTGATTTTTATATCACAGAAAAATAAAATATCGCAATGTAATTTTTTACCAATATGTGTTTTCTACACAGAGATATCGACATCGATAAATATCGAATCGGCCATAACAGCAATATTAATAGGCCTATCAGTTATCGGTATGGGCCACAATTTTCACATCGGTGCATCACTATCATTTATCATTACCAACCAGTATTGGGTTGGATATTTAATTGTTCATGCTGTTATCTGCTCACTTATAGTTAATATAAGCTCTAAGCGATTCCAAGTGTTTTTTAGGCCAAAACATTTTTTGTCACATGCAGCAAACATCTCCTCACTATCCGCTAGCTGCCTGTCCCCTGAACACACTGTAAAAAAACACGGTCTCTGCAGACAACCCAGGCTACACAAATGGCAACATAAACAAACTCCGGCAACCCGCTCCACGAAACATAAAACTGTTCCAGCCAATTACCGACAATAAGGACTTGGGGGTGGGGTTTGGGGGGTTAGTGCGCGATGAGGAGGAGGGAGGGTCTAGCTAGCCTCCATTTTGTTTGTCAATACTTTAAACGTCAACAATACGTGACATCACCCGACATCATTTAATAACAAGGTAAATGTATTCTTTATAAAATCTCAAAATGAATATCCATTTGTCATACTGTTTATTTTATAATTTTATGATGCCTAAATCCACTTGTAGCATTAAAAACAACTGATTTTATTTTTATTTATTTACCCAAAATGGTCAGCTTATGTAAGGGTAGTCTCAGCCTCAGACGTCACGCCCACGGAACGTTGGCTAAATTGACGTAGCCGTCAGTCTGAAGGTCTGGGTATGCGAGACTAATGTAAGGGCATCGGCCAGAATTGTAATATCAATGAATCCCTTCTTGGAAGTTTGAAAATAGCTGTTTTAAGGGCTTCTCTTTCATGTCCTCCCCACCACATATATTTACACTTAAATGGATCTTCCACAATTTCACTCACCCTTCGGAGGAGGTTGCAGATTCTCTCGATGTTCAATATTCTTTCCCTCTGATGAAATACAGAAGAACGCAATAAGATTTCTATCATCATGCTCCAACTGTTTTGTAACTGTGCAGCATGGATGCATGTTGCTGTGTGTGTTCACATATATGCATGTATACCAGAGTATCAATTTCTCTGAAACCCACAGTTCACAGTTGGGATACTGAGTTGATGATGTGTGAAAGGAATCGTGATCTAAGAAAAACCTTACCGCTCTTGTGGGGTTGCTCTGATCGATGGGGTTTTTGAAGTCTGTGCGCAGCTCATCAAACGCAATAATCTTGAGGAGAGACAACAGAATTTGTGTTACATGAGCATTTCAACAAAACCAATGGACATTTTGGAGGTTAGAGAGGCTGTAGGAGAATCTGTGTCCCTTTTTATCTTTAACTTTCCACATTTCTCAAGCCATTCCTTCAGCTTCATGCTATGCTCTCCCCTCCTTCTTTTCCCCCTTATAGATCCATATCTCCTGCCATCCCCTCACTTCGTTCTCTGTAAACAGATGCAGTTGCCATGGTGACCGAATGAGCCCCTAAGCGGGCGTCATGGTTACTATAGAAGTGAGTTCACATTCTTATTGGCTGAGAGCCATACAAAGATGGGGGGAGAAGGAGAGGAAAGGAGGATGGGGTGTCAGAACGAAAATTACGGTTTGATAAGCATTCTCAATAACATGGTTTCTCGCCGCCATGCACTCATACACAGACTCTCAGCCTCCCCCACTCTCTGTCTCCTTCTCTCACATACATTTACACACACACACTCACACCAAATGACTCATGTTTAGAATCTCTCCCACTCCTGTCATTAGTCAATTCTCAGTCATTTCAAGTTTGCTTCTTAATGGCCCTTTGAACGTCTTACACGTAAGGTCTGCAGTCTAACGCCAATCTGAAAATACCCTTGGCTTCTTGTTTGGCATTCAGGGTTTGTGTTTTAGGTGTTGAAACCTCTGCTCCAGTAGGTCTCTGGTGTTTTAGTGTTTCAGACAGATTTTAACAGTTCAGGGCCATTGTGTTTGTCTGCTGTTGCCTTTTGTGAGAATGTCGCATCTAATATGAAGAATACAAATGATGTTGAGGTCTCCGGTGGCGACTGTGCAAATTTCATTTGTGATTCTACAGACAGTGGGCTGGCACAGAACAACCAGTAGAGTTCAAATGGGCTGTTGACCTCTTCCTCTTCAGCGCTCTCTCTGTGTGTTTATATGAGGCAGCGGTGAATCTCACTAAAACATGTCTAAGTTGCATTACAACCAATATCAAAAGAATAAATGGTTAAAATGGTCACCTATTTTGAAAATGACTTCATTTTTTATTATTTTTTAACCCACAACCCAACAGTGGATAAGCACTTTTTTGGAGAATGTGTATATATATATATACGAAGAGTTCAGATGCAAAAGCCTCTAAATGCCATTTGAAATTTTCTTCTTTAATGATGATTTTTTATCAAACTTGTATATTTAAGTTCAGTAATTTCACTTAAATAACAATTAATAGGTAATTATCATTGCCATTTAAGTGAAATCACTGAACTTAAACATACAAGCTTGATAAAAATGATCATTCTAGAAGAAAATTTCAAATGGCACTTAGAGGCTTTTGCATCTGAACTCTTCATATATATACAGTATATATATGTGTGTATGTATCTAAAAAAATGTATATATATATATATATATATATATATATATATATATAAAATATACATTATTTTAGATTTTTTTATATGACATATCAATATTATTGTAACACATGACATTTTCCTCTAAAATAACATTGCCGCAACGCATCCAGACGTTGCTATTATTTTGTAATTCCCATTAATAATAATATTATTTTGTAAATACCCTGTAGTAGGGTATTTGCACATCTATCGTGTGTGTGCGTATGCAGATATTTATTTATATATTTTTTTGCATTGCAGTTAAGATAAGTACATTTTATTTTTACTTCATACAGTATGGAGAATTATGGGGATAACTCATAAGTCCACAAAAAAAGTGCATTGCAATTTCTTTATCCAAAATATAATTTCTTGCTTATTTCTTTAGATTTTTCAGATGAAAAAAGATGCATAGACTCACAGGTAGACTCCTACCTTCCTCAGATTTTTTTTTCTTTTGTATCCGTCTACTTGTTCCGTAAAACATAAATCATCCATGACTCAGAATGTCTGCTCTAATAATAACTGCCGTGATTTGTATTCACTTCATGGATAAGGCCTCTTGTTAAGGGCAGGAGAGACAGCTTGGACAGACACACACCCGTCTCTGCGCTAAAAAAAAAAAAAAAAAAAAAAAACTGGCACGGAGACACACATTCACACTCACGCAGTCAGTGACAATCCGATGACACGGATCTTGATACCAATTGGAATGGAAGTGTCACAGTGTTACAGGTATAGGAACTCGCACACATTCACGTGGGAAGATGTAAAACTACAGACGGCTCGAAACGTACCTGCCAGATGACGAAGAAGATGAGGGCAGCGCATAACACGAGTGTTAACATATAGCAAAAGGCCGCAAAGGTGAAGGCCATGGCTGTTCCAGCCAGCCTGACGGTGATCCGGGTCGAGAGAGGGCAAGGGGGAGTCTTCCCCTGCTCTCTCTCTCACTTTGACTCTCTCTTCACTGAGTTAAACTCAGTCTCGCCCCCCTCAAGGAAGTTGCGAAGCACTTTCCTCTTCTTCTGTCTCTCTATCCTTCGTCTTAAAGCTTGCGGTCCAGCTTAGGATGAAGTCGGGAGAGAATTAGAGGGGAATCTTCTTGGTCTGGAGCTGCAGATATGAGGTGTCTGGCTTGTTATCCGCCTCCGCTGGCTCAAGCGCCTTGTAACTTGTGGCTGGACTGTGTGTCTTCCTCTCTGTTCACCTAAGATAACTGCAAGAGCTGTTTCCTCCTTTCACTCTCTCGGTTGTATCCTCTGTTCCTCCACTTGCTCTCCTTCTCTGTCGTTTTCTCTGATTGGCAGAGGGGTGTTTGTATGTATGTGGAGAAACGCTCCCCTCCCCCGTCTCTAAGATTAGTTCTGTAAACGGGGTCCACACTCCACACACCTTATTTACAGCAGAACAGCTTAAAAAATATCTTGTGAGCACATCTGAAGATGAATGTCTTCGGTATACAATCTGAAAAAGAGACAATGATTCGAGTTACAAAGTAAAGAAGGGATGAATTGCTGAGGAGTAATTACAATTAGACATATTTTAACGGCCATCGTGTTGTCATTTTTGAGCATCTAATCGACAGGTTTTACAATGATTCATATCCTCTCTTAGAATGAAAGGTGGATTTATTGTGCATTTAATATTAATATATGAACAAACTAATGACAATGCAATGTAAAAATGACACACTTTTATAGAAAGAATTAGAGCAATATATGACTTTAAAATGAGTCATTGAGGCTGAGTGTAAAATAAAACATTATTATTTACAAATAAATCTTTGTTAGATCGTTTGAGTAGCTTGCTTGATGTGGATTTGTTTTACAGTTATAGCCTACAGAAAACATGTTTTACAGTTACAAACTGAACTTATCATCCTAGACTTATGCATTTCCAAGATACAACTGCAGTTCTTTAAAAAATATTTGCTGGATTTGGTTGATGCTATGAATCCTTTGATTCATTGCCAATTTTTGTGCATGAATTCACAACAAAGCCTTAATGGTGTCTGTTCAGTTCTTCTAAACAGTGACCATGAATAAACAAAGCATTCAGCATGACAGTGAAGAATGGTTAAGTTAGCTGCGTTGCATGACAGGATGTAAGAACATGAGCATTTACCTGTTTTCTGAAGCAGTGGCGCAAGTCTGTCTACATCTGTCCTTTCTCCCCTCATTTTCCTCCCATCAATCTGGGTCGACACCATGTCAGAAATCTCTGGTCTGCTTTGCTCTGTATGTCAGTGTCGGTCCCATCACAGTCTTTCATTGGCTGTTGCGACCAGGTATGAAACAGCAGAAAGAAGCGAAACATATGAATGTGCTGGCCGTATTTTTTCTGTTTTATCGTATGCTTTTTGATCCTGCACAGCTTTCTGAAGTCTGACACTTAATTAAGCGTTCCCCCCTCCCCTCCTCCGTCTGCCTTACCCATTTCCTTTTTGCTTTCTCTCGCTCTCTTTCTTTCTCTGCCTCTCTCCTTTTTTATGAATTCAAGCATCCCCCGCTGGTATTTAATCTCAAAAGCAGAAGCAATGGAACAGCCCTTCTCTCTCGCCCCATCTTGATTATAATAAAAATGTGATGTTATTACCTCTGAATGCGCTGCTCAACTACATTCAATAGTCTTCTCTTCCTCCGTCCCTGTATTTTCTGCTCTACTCTCTCATTCCCTGGAGAGATATGAGAGGGCAGAGGGAGCTCCGGTGCTTTTTTGGCTTCCCTTGTTTCTCTCTCTCTCTCTCTCTCTCTCTCTCTCTCTCTCTCTCTCTCTCTCTCTCTCTCTCTCTCTCTCTCTCTCTCATCATTGTGTGTGTGAAGTGTACATTGATGGTAATCTGCAAGTTAATATCTAAGGTGGAAAAATAGTTATTGTTTTCTTCCTATGGAGTATTGTTGATTATGTCTATAGTACATGGTCGTTCCCTTCTGGTTTTAAAGGGAAAAACTTTTAGAGTGTAATTTAATTTTATATATGAAGGATTATAATTTTGTAAAATAAAAGAGACCCCTAAAAAGTCTCTCTCTCTCTCTCTCTCTCTCTCTCTCTCTCTCTCTCTCTCTCTCTCTCTCTCTCTCTCTCTCTCTCTCTCTCTCTCTCTCTCTCCCTCCCTATGTTATTCTGTCTCTCTCTCATACAATGTTTCCTTTAATTTCTTCATGAAAGTGCATCTCTTTTACTACTCCCTGGGAAACTTCTTTTTCTTCTCTTATTAGCTATATTTTGAAATCATCCCTACAATGTCTCCAACTTTGTTTAATGTGTGTTCTTTAAAGTGTGGAAAATATTGAAACTTGATTGACAAATATGCTCCCCAGGGAGAAGAGACTGAATCATTCCAGAATTAAGGCTTCTGATTTGCTTTTATTGCTTACATTACGACAGCAATATATAGGCCTACAGCATTCTCTTTTCCAGGAACGCTGACAAATATAGCTGCAAGTGGCAATTATTGGGGTCCAAGCATCAATGTAGACGATATGATGAGACTGTCACGGTGTGGTGCAGGCAGAAGAAGATGATGAGTCCAAAGTTCCAAAGCAAAGCACTTGCAATAATATAAACTGGTACAGACAGGCAGAAGGTACGCACACACTAAATACTACAACGGAAACGAAACATTAACATAACAAAGGTTATACAGATGAACTGATAATGATGATGACACGTGGCATGAAGATAGGCAGAAAAGTCCAATGAAAACAAACTAAACAGAACACAAGTGTGACAGATACAATGGCTATGTCTAAAAGCGTCTCTTTTTTGTATCAAGTTTAGTGAAGTGGAGGCATTGGGTTCACAAGAAGTCATTAAGGGCTACACCCACAAAAATGTCAGTCTATATCCCCAACAATAAAACAAATCAAAATTCTTTTGACAACTTTTTCTCAGGAGTGTCTCAAGATGGTGGATAGCCAATTCTGTGCAAATTGAGAAAAAAATGGGATTGCATAAGTTCGAAAAAGTAGGTTTTTAAAAACTGGATACGATCAACTAATTTGAGGATACTGAAGGAATATTTTAATTTTTATTTTAACTATATGACGTTTTAGGCAAAAATGTGTTATAGCGTCACCTTGAGGTGGATTCCCACCAAATTTAATACACTGCTTATTTTAAACGCCTTCAAAGTTTCTGCTAAATTTCGTAAAGATTGGCCATTCAAATTTGACGTTATAACCTGCTGAAGTTGTATTGGTGGCTGGCGGCCATTTTTGTTTATCGGAATAATGCTGTTTGAAAACAAGTTTTTGTGTGTGTGTGTGTGTGCCCCCTATGGGTAGAGTTTGATGCAACTTGGCTTGTGTCCTCAGAATGTCATGTTGCTAATATCTTCGCAACACTTCTATAGTATGTATCAAAATTCTTTTGACAACTTTTTTGCCAGCATATCTATCAGCTTTATACATAGTTTGGTGAAACAGCCTAGGAGTTTGAAAAAGTTTGAACTTTTTATAGACAAGAGTGACATGAATTTTGTAGGGTTTGACTCAAGGATTAAGAGAAAAATATAGGGGTGCTTGGACCCCTAAATATCCTGAAGCTTATATGTCACATTTGACATATCTCCTGCATGCCATGTGTTTTCTCTTCTAATGGAGTCTAATAGTACCATCTGGTGGATTCTTCTGTACTCACTCCTTTTAGTCTCTCCTCTGTCCTGAGGAAATGCCGTTGTAATAAATTGTAAGGCTACTCCAACTCATTAATTATTTATCATAATGAGATTAATTAATTCCTTTAACAACTGTCATTTTTATTTAAGAATCAGGGTTCTCATAATTTTAGACAAAATAGATACTATAAGAGGGAATTTTATAAAGTGTGATTTCTAGACCTAAAAAACGAATGAAAATTAGCCTATATAAAAACCCTGCAAGCACAAACTTTAAAAGTCATGTAAATTCATTAATAGGGCTAATAAAAAGTGTAAACCAGTGAAGTGAAGAACATTCAGTTATTGGGATTATCGAATTTAATTATTTAAATTATTTAGTCTATATTTGATTTCATTCTTTACTTACACATTATTTCGACATTCCACTTTAGGCATTAGGCCTATACTTGCCTACATTTTAACTTTGCAACTAACTTGTCAACTCAATTTACAACTAGCCCATCAACTCTGTCATTAAAGTATTAGTAAAACGGTTTGGTTAGGGTTAGTAGAATAATTTGACATGTGCTTGCAAAGTTACTAATAGTCAGTAGAATGTCTGTTGAGGTCTAGGCTATTCATGATTTACTCACTCTCATCTTGATGCAAAGAGTGACTGATACTATCAGTCCCTGACATTCTGCCTAATATCTTTTGTGTGTTAGTGAAAACAATAGAAAATGATATTTGGGAAAATCCATACAGATATAGTTTAAAATGTTTTTATCCAACTGTATCAAATATAAGCGCAACACGATGAAACTCGCACTGATTTGTATCGTCGGAGCGGAACTAAAAGTACTTGGCTTGCGTGTTACACCCGGACGGAGTTGTGTGCGACAGTAGCGTGGACGTCTGTATTTTGATTAGTAAATCCAAAATCACCTATTTCCTTTTAAATGGCTGCTAAAAGCCAAATATGCTCAATATGGCTTGGATCCGAAACTGGAATATTAAAAGGTAAGGTGTTGTTGGGAGTTTCTTGTCTCGTTGTCGACACATTGTCCACTTATCTAGTTAGCCATCATGTATCATGGTACACGTGAGTTGACACCACAGACCTACCATTTCATTTTCTTGAGGCCATTTAACTAATGACTTCGTATCCATATTTCATCTCAAGGGGTGAGTCTCAGCAAAAAACAGGCGTTCAACTTCTGTGAGATGAGCTGCTTGAGTCG
Organism: Pimephales promelas; assembly: GCF_988280905.1. Taxonomy (NCBI): domain Eukaryota; kingdom Metazoa; phylum Chordata; class Actinopteri; order Cypriniformes; family Leuciscidae; genus Pimephales; species Pimephales promelas. Next base: position 6,565,399 of record NC_142791.1, on the reverse strand, counting down.
GGATCAGGAGGTTTGCGTGATGGCATGGGGAGACACAGACGAATCAGAGGTGAGAAAGAGAGAGAACTGGAGTAGCGTACCACATCATCATGATTTAGTGACTGACAGACGTTGTCTATGTGTGTGTGTCTTTGCAGGTGTTAGTGGGCAGTGTGAACGGCACTGTGAAAACTTTTAGTACGGAGAAGGGGATCTTTACTGCGACCAGAGAGTGTGGGGATCCTTCACAGGGCAGATTCACAGGACTGTCTGTCACGGACAGGTTGTTGCCAATATCATGTTTTGATTGTCTCTGCAGTGGTTGATGAATTACTGGATGTGTTGTAGGATTGATGTACTTTCTTCCCCCTTTTCCAGTTCTTTGATCACGTGTGTGGAGTCAGGATTGCTGAAGGTTTGGAAGGAAGGCTGTACAGACACAGTAAGTCAGTGTGATTTCAAAGTCCTGCAGTGTCTTCTATATTTCAATTATAGGGATACTCCACCCACAAATGAAAATTCTGTCATCATTTATTTTGAGGTTGAGTAAATTATGACAGAATTTTTATTTTTGGGTGGAGTATCCCTTTAAAGCTATAAAAAAAATCTAATTCTTTGAGTGGCTGCTCACTGCAGAGCCATGGGTGGAGCTAGAAGGTCCGACCACTCCCTAACCCTACCCATAACTCTATTCATCCACCCATTAGATACACAGAGGTGGAGCTGGACTAGTTCATTTGGACTGCATGAGTATTTACTCGAGATTAAATGTTAAAAATTGTGGGGAAAAGATACATTAAATAAACACCAACCATCAGCATCTACACATATGAATATTTCCCTATACATTAAATGGTTAGTTCACCCAAAAATTCGGTCATTAATTACTCACCCTTATGTTCAAACCCGTAAGACTTTCGTTCATCTTCGGAACACAAATTAAGATATTTTTGATGAAATCCGAGAGCTTTCTGCCCCTCCATAGACTAGAACGTTATTACCACTTTCAAGGCCCCGAAAGGTAGTAAATACAAGTGACGAGAATACTTTTTGTTGCTGAAAATTGCAAAAATAACAACTTTATTCAACAATTTTTTTTCCTCCGTGTCAGTCTGTTATACTGATCACGTAGTAAACAGTGCCTCGCTTCCAGGTTCTACGTCAGAACGCGGATCGTTAAATCAGTATTATTTTTTAGGGTGGTTTTCAGAAACAAAATGTAATAACTTAAAAATTGGTAAAATAATGCACCATTTGTATCATGTAGTTTACATGTTTTGCTTTTAATTTGTTTTAACTGTTACAGTGGTGAAGTAGACATTAGGTTACCTATTAAGGCTTTAAGCTAAATGTCCCATGTTATTACCCCAAACGATTGTCACTATCAAACAAAAACAATATTTAATTTTTAGAGGCATTTGTTTCTGTAAATTGAGGTTAACCAGTCAAAGGTCTTTATTCCATGTAGATTTGTTAATTTTTAGTTATTTGTCGTGGGTCACATTGACTATTTTAGCTGTTTAAAAAAAAAGTATATATGAAGAGTTCAGATGCAAAAGCCTCTAAATGCCATTTGAAATTTTCTTCTTTAATGATGATTTTGATCAAACTTGTATATTTAAGTTCAGTAATTTCACTTAAATAACAATTAATAGGTAATTATCATTGCAATTTAAGTGAAATCACTGAACTTAAATATACAAGCTTGATAAAAATGATCATTCTAGAATAAAATTTCAAATGGCACTTAGAGGCTTTTGCATCTGAACTCTTCATATCTAGTTAGTAGCCTGCCTTTTGATATGTAGTCTCAGAGCACTGGTAGTCTGGTTTTGGTCATCTCTATTTGGGGTGATCCAATCCAGTGTTGCTCTGAAAAACTGGCACAAAAGTAAAATGTATTACCTCACCAAAACATAGGCTTTCCAAATCAGGACCATTCTTATCCAGATTCAACTTTTGGAACAAGTGGGCGCTGCTTCTGTTGTTTGAATTGTAGATTAGGTTTGAATAATGTATGATGATCTTTTCATCTCTATGAAAATTTTGTTGACTCTTAAGATGTGGACTTAATCGGATGCTCAACCAACCTCATCCATCTTTGTTCTTAGGTTGAGGTCAATGTTGGAAATGGAATTTGTAGAATGCAACAGAACCCGTCACAGCGCCATCGTGTGGCTACAGGGGGTAAAGAGAACCCGCTGAAAGTCTGGGATCTGGAGAGACCAGAGAAGCCAATATTCACAGCCAAAAATGTAAGGCAGAAGAGAGAAAATAACTATGAACTTTTCAGCAGCCAATAGTTTTGAGTACTGTTACAAGCTATTATTTTTTGTTTAATCCATCAGGTAGCCCATGACTGGTTGGATATGCGAGTGCCCGTGTGGGTGAAAGACATCGGCTTTATTCCAGATTCAGATAAAATAGTCACATGCACTGGACACCATCAGGTTTGTTAAGCCATTAACCATTTTCTCTGGCTTTATCCATTCAGGCTTTCTACCGTTGTTTCTTACACTGTAAAATTATTTACTAAGAAAGGTCATGTGTTCATTTTTGTTTGGGCCGTTTACAATCGTCTTCCGTTCACGTTTGTTGCAGGTCCCACCCTAAACAGCCCTGTATATACATATATGCATAAATTATACATTTTTGCTGGATTATTTGATGAATGAGAAAACAGTATTTATCTGAAATCTTATCATTTGAAAGATTGTTTTTACAGTCACTTTTGATGTGACTGCATCCTTGCTTATTAAAATTATTAATTACAAAATCTTATTGACCCCAAATTTTTGAACACTAATGTATTTAAATGAATTCTGGCTGTATTTAAATTAATTCAGGCTGTTTCATCAAAAACTGGCATGCACAACTTTCTAATTTATCAATTCAAATTGATCTTTTAGTTTAAACAGCCTCAACCTCCAGCTTGTAACTGATTGGCCGCCACTTCAACATGCATTATAGGTGTTACCAAAAATGTTTCTCTTGTTATTAAAGATTTAACAGCTTTTTCAGAATACATTTGACAATTTTCCATAAGTATTGCGAGCCAACCATGTTTTTCTTCCTGTCCTGTACCCTTTGCTATTGTATTTATTCATGTCTTCCTATGTGTCTTAAGGTAAAATCAAATATGACTCAAAATATCTTGCCCTGTTCGTTCTGCTGCTCCTCCAACAGGTGCGCGTGTACGACCCCTCGACGTCTCAGAGGAGGCCGGTGATGGAGGCTCAGTTTGGAGAGTACCCGCTCACAGCGCTCTCTCTTCCTGCCAGCCAGGGCACAGTGGTCGTGGGCAACACTCACGGGGAGATCGCCATTCTTGACCTCAGAAAAGGTAAGCAGTAGGTGGATGCTCTGTTTATTTCTTCTCTTAGGCAGGCTTGGATCAAAAGCACAAAAGCAGTTGTTTTGAACTGAAAGTCCATTGCTTTGTTTTGTTTGTCCTGGATCTGTGTGTGTTCCAAGTATAAAAGATGTACTTGGCCAGCCGTTCTCTATATATGCACTGTTATATTATTGAACTCCTGAGAGTGTTGTTTTGTCTGACCCTATTTTCTTCTCTCTCTGCCTGCAGGGCTTGTGCGTGGGTGTCTTAAGGGTCTGGCGGGGGCAGTGCGGGGGTTGCAGTGCCATCCTTCCCTCCCATTGGTGGCCTCTTGTGGTTTAGATCGTTTTCTGAGAGTACACAGCCTGGAGGACCGTTCTTTACAACACAAGGTATGAATACACAAGAATCCAGGTTTCTTTATCCATTTTCTCTGCACTTAATCCATCTCTTTCTCTCTGCTGTTGTTTTCATATCGTTTAATTTCTGCGTAGCCCCACTCCTCTTATTTCCATCTGGTTGCATACACCATATAATCATAAGTGCCTCCCACTCAGTGTCGTGTGTTTGCGTAAATGGTAATTTTGTGAGCATATTTTCTCTTTGCAGGTATATCTGAAGTCACGACTCAATTGTGTGCTGCTTTCTAGCAGAGAACTGGAGGTAAGCGGTGCATCATTTTGATAATTCACTTTATGTAACTGCCTATCAACAGTAGCAACAATGGAAGTTGCTGTCTCGCTGATGACTTTATACTGCATCCTAATGACTTTGTTAATCTATGTGCTCTTCTCTTTCAGTCATCAAGTCCCGATGTTACTGGAGATGTAGAGGAGGTGAAAGCAGAGGAGGATGAGGTTTGGGATACCATGGAAACAGTGACGGAGAAGACAAAAAAGAGGGCTGCCCAAAACGGCGAAACAGCGGTTGATGGGGTAGATGGAAAAAAGAAAAGAAAACTAGTAAAAAATAGTGTAAAGTGATTTATAAAGGACATTTTTTTAATCATTTTATACACCGTTGATGTCATGACTAAAACATGTATCAGAAATGGCCAGAAAGAAACTTAATCCTGATAGAGGACAGTTCACCCAAAAATTAAAATTCTGATCAATTCTGTTACTAATTATTTACTCACCCTCAAGTTGTTTCAAACCTGTATGCATTTCTTTGTTCTGCTGAACATAAAAAATATATATTTTTAAGAATATCGATATCCAAACAGTTTATGGACCCCATTGATGTCCATCCAGGGTTTTTTTCCCCTCCATATTATGGAAGTCAATGGGGCCCGCCAACAGTTTGACATTCTTCAAAAAAAAATATTCCTTTTTGTTCAACAGAAGAAATAAATTCATACAGGGGACAGAATTTCCATTTTTGGGCGAACAATCCCTTTAATACATTCATAGGTGTTTGTATATATATATAGTGTACAGTTCATCATTTTGAAGTGGATTTGAACATTAAATGATCTGAAATTTGATATTCAGATTACTTTTTTAATATGTGAAAATGTTACAATTCTAACTGGAGCAAATGGACCTGTTGTGTACAAACAAAAACAAATTGTCCCTTCTATCACTGTAATTCTGAATTAAACAGAATTGAAGGAAGAGTCTGTAGCAGAGCTTTGTTTTTGAATCTTCAATAATTAAGTTTCAATTGTGTTAAATTAACTCAAATATATATATGAAATGTAACACCAACAATGCAAAAAATGCTTTTCTTACTATAGTATTTATGTCTTGTTTCCAGTCCAAATATCTAAAAAATTAACTTGCATAACTTACATCAAGAAGCATTTACTAGAGAAGTGAAATGACAAGAATTCCTATCATGTTTTCTGATAATTGGGGTTCGAGAAATGATCTTTTTCCATTTAAAGTATGTTTTTTGTTCTTACTGGCAGATAATTTTGCTTGTTTTGTTTCAAAAACTCACTTAATTAAAAATATTTGGAAGCACGGACTGGAAGCAAGACAAAGATACTAAGTTAGAAAAGCATTTTTTGCAGTGACCCTGTCGCACAAACTTGAAGAAAGTGTGCAACTCAGAAAATATTTCCTACAAAAATCTGTGATGTGGTTTACTACTTAGTGAAGTTTACATTCTTTACCAAGGCATGTGTACAGTATCCCTTTCAAAAATTAATTTGATGTACATTTTGCTGAAGTAAAAAGAGAATCATGAATCCGTGCTGGTTTAAAGACCTTGACTTGACCGTGAATGCCCATGGATACCTGTATTTGTGTGGGTGTATTACGCATTGCGTTATGCACACTTAAACACACCTTACACTAGCCTCTGATAAGATAAGGGACATCTTGGTTAACACCGAAACTGTCGACTTTGTAAATGAGAGAATTAGTAGCTAATACTGATTCCTTTTGAGCACAATTAGAGGAAAAATCTGTAGGTCTCAAAACGGTAACATTTTGACATTACAGTGTCGTTATAACCAAGGAATCAAATTAAATACCTTTTCTTTAACAAACATTCTGTCCAAGCTTCTGAAATCAAATGTGTTTATAAATCTGATCATAGACAGTGATCTTCAAGGGATGACATAGTTTCCAATTTTAGGGTGTTTAGTGCATCTAATAAGTGACACTTTCGACGTGACGGATAATTAAACATGGTAACATGTTCAAGGAGCCGAGGAGCAAAGGGCATAAAATATAGAGGGAATGATGATGTATGACAACATGAATTGAACTCTGAGACCTTGCAGGGTGGAGAGGGCAGTATTTCCGACTGCTGACTTGAGATTTTAGAACCTGAATTGTGGCTTTATACACAGGACAAATTTCCTGTATGATTCTTGTAAATTATGAAACCTATAAACCAGTGCGTGTTTGTGGTTTGACCCTGTTTGCGGTACTAAGGTCATAACCACTGGAAAGATTTCATTTCCTCCTGATTTCCTCCTTTAGAGTGAGGGAAATAGCTGAACTAACTCCAAAAACACAATCACCACATTATATTGCACTTTCTTAAATATATGTACACTTTAAAAAATGCTGGGTTGGTTTTACCCAACTTTGGGTCAAATATGAACAAACCCAGCCATTGGATTACATTTTTAAATTACTTTTTAAATTGCATTTTTAATCCAACGTTTGGGTTTGTCCATATTTGACCCAAAATTGAGTTAAAACAACCCAGCATTTTTAGAGTGTATCATACAGGCCTTAAATTAAGCATTTTTTCAATATCTTGATTAAAATGTTAGATTGTGTCCGCAGTCGTCATCTTCTGGTCCAGTTGCAAACCTCTTTATCACAAGAAACAAAGCAAATATCTAGTCTCAGACCTTCACCTGCCTAAGGTACAATATTATGTGCTTAGATTGAGTATTTTGTCGTGTTAGCCTACATTAATTTACATGCCATTGTTGTGTTTGACAATTGAAATTCCTTCACACAGTGTGCACTTCTGTGCTCTTTAACCCAACAATGACAATAATTAACCCTCTCTCATCATGAGTATTTTATTATCCTGTTATAAAGCATTTTTTCCATTCTTTGATCAATGTTTAGAGTCCATAGTCTACTTTATCTAGTCTAATCATGCAGCATTAACTCATGCTGTGCTATTACCAGTTATTAAGACATTGACCTGCATCGCTCATTTGCTGTGTTGCATTATGAATCAAGCCTTAACAACTCGCAGTGTGAGAAAAAAGCTATATATTGCAAGAAATAAGACTTGTGATGTGCAACAAACAATGTGCTCTGCATCTAAAAAATCAAGTTAAACTGTGACGCCCTCTAGTGGTTTATTGTGTTTAAAGTAAACTGGCTTCAGATTTGGATGTCTGTTTGGCCCACAACATTTGTTTAGACAATTTTAATAAAATATGTTGTTAACTGAAAATATCAATATACCCAAAACATTACAAAATAGGGTCCTGAGGTAGCCTGTGTGCAAGTCCATAAGAGTCCAGGATGTTGAATATGAGGGGCAGGGCTAGAAAGATGTTAAATATTGACGAGGAGTGTAATTATTAACTAAGCTTCAACTCCAAATCACTTTTAAACTGGCCTCTCTCTGGCCTGACATAGCACTGCTGACCGACGCACCCTTCTCACTAGTTGACTCTCTCGTGCTGTCACTATATCTTTATTTTTTTCAGTTTTTTTGAAAAAAATGTTGTAGACATATTTTTATGCTTCTGTAAGTTCTTTAATCTCTATATTTTTTTAAACTTTTCTTTTGTTTGCATTCTTTATCATTTTTTTTCCCCTCTGATGCGTCCCGGACTCCCACGAGGAAGAACTGTGAAGGTAAGTAACTCTTTAATGAAAAATAAGTTGTGGATACATATGTGAGGAACATAGAATTTTTATATGGTTTAAATTTTATAATATTAAATTAAAAAAAAAATATATATGTATTTAAAAAAAAAATAACTTATGCAGCTGCTTCACCCTCTGCAATTACGCTGAATGATTCACGTAGCCTAAATGCAAAGTCTGACTGTTTGTGAAAGGCTAGATTAATTTTACTAATGTAAATATACCTGCATTGTCTAACAAAGTACAGGTAATAAGGAAGGGGGTAAGAAAAGAATGCAAAAGGCTTTCGCTCGGCCCTTAAGCATTTGAAACATTTTCTTCTTATAAATCAAAAAGAATATAAAGTAGTTTCTTTTAAATGATTTTCAATACATGAAGCAAACTGCCTGGTACTGACATAAATAAAAAGCAGTTCGTTTTTTTTTTATAACAATCTAATATTCCTTCACATCTTTTCCACTCTTATTTTCTTTTCTACATAGTAGATTTGATGAAACACATGACTTACTCCATAAACAAGTATGGCAATTGGGAATTGTGTTAAAAATGAACCACCTTCATGGGTGCATATCATTGATTTTCTCTCACCTAAAACAAATGTTGGGTACGGCTCAGAGATGAGAAAGAAAATGGTGGATTCACAAGATGATAACAGGGGTAGATAACACAGACTGACATATGTGCCCCTTTTAATGACTTTATTATGCTGTTTTTCCAAAGGTAGCAAAGAGCAGGGGGGTTTACAGCAAGGCAAAGTCTAAAATATGATATAAACGAAGAAACCAAGAAGAGAGAAAGAACATGATAGAGAATGTGGGATGGGTAACTCATGACTAAAAGGAAGTGATATGCACAAAATTAAGGCATAAAGGCACATTCAATTTTGAGCGACACACCCTTATTTCTCTCACATCACACACGCATTCTGCCGAGTACCCTAATGTTGACTGCTGTCATAAAATTGCTGTTATCAAGATCAGTCTTAGCACTTTGGACATGCAGTTGGCCAATAATGGAGTCTATGGCATGTCATAAAGATGAGAAAGAAACAAGAGGTCAAAGCCATGAGCCAACAGAGGAACTCTCACATGTTCTTAATGGCAGTCATTAGCCTTTGTCTGAATCCTGATCTAACTCTGTCTTCTATGCTTTCATTTCAGGTGGAACCACACTTTCTTCTACTATCTATCTATAAATATTACAGAATAATAAGTGCACTTCCTTCCGCTGTACAGAAGGGCCACACTCCAAAGATTTGGTGCTGACTGGTTGTAACAGCAACTCCATGTGGAAGGTTTGTGTCTTCCAGTGGAGCTGCTGTTGCGTGCAGATAGTCACCTTTAACTGCCTTATTTCTACATTACTGCTCCTTTGAAGTGAACAAAGAATATAAAGTCCTAATGTTTTTATTCGTATTTAATGTAACGCCTAATACTTGGCTGTGAATGTACATCTATACTGGAAGAAAGCATGTTTAACCCAGGGTCTAGGACACAGGGTGATGACCTATGAATTGACAGCCAGTGTTTGCAGTCCAGCTGCCTGTCAGTTCTGTAGGCCACTGTTCTGTTTGTCCTACTAAACACACACTGCTTTGCACAGAGAATGCAGGACACTGTATAAATGTAAAACTTTCATGTAATTGTTCATTTGGAAATGTATTTTTGGTAAATTGAATTTATGTTTTTATTTTGATGTAGCTACTAGCTAGCTAGCAATACATCTTGATTTATATTTCTATATGCATTTAAGTTATTGAACTGTTTCATTTGAACGTTTAAAATAAAAATATTTTTAACTTTAAATAAATGTATCTTTTACAGGTTTTCACACTATTTTAAACATACAGTAGCCTACTTATTTCATTTTTTTTCACATTCTTTGTATACATTTCATTTGAAATTGTTTACGAAGTTTTCAAATGTCATGACTTATAACAATAAAGATAATTATAACGATAACTACATTAGCATCCATACCAATGCTTGATAACATTTGGGTGCCCTACCTTCCCTTGGTCGGACAGTAAGAACCTTGGTTCACATTGGGACACTGATGACTCTATTTCCGCCGACCTGACAACATCCTAATTACAACATTACTACTGAACAATGGTATGAATGGTATCTTTCTGACATTATTTGTATTATATTATGATAAACTCTTTGCTTATTACACGTGTGAAACATTTCAGCCAAAAAAATTACAAATGTTTGCTAGATTATGTTCATTACCCGTCTAGCGATGTTATGCGATGTAAAATATAATTAAATAATCATTTCTATTAAAAAATAAACAGATGGCTCATGTGATTTATGTTTCATGCTTTAAAAAACAGGGATGGGCAACTTCAGTCCTGTAGGGCCATTGTCCAACAACAATAGCTTCAACCAAACACACCTGAACAAGTTAAGGTCTTCAGGATTACTAGAAAGTCCCAGGCAGATGATTTTTCAGGGTTGGAGCTAAACTCTGACCTACAGGACCGACATTACCTACCTGCTTTAGAACTTCCGTTCCCTGGTTTTTTATTGAGACCACCCTTAAAATGGCTGACTCCCTGATCAGTGTCGACCACTGAACTGTAGGGAGCTAATTGAGATGCACCCTGAGTTTATTAGTGCAAGATGCAGTTTTTGTCATCTGCCGATTTAAACAATCAAGTTGGATTTCTATTGGCTCAAAAAATCGTTCTGAAAGTATGTTGTTATCATAGTTGTGCTAAGGACTTTCCCTTTTTTATAGAATTAGAACGATTAATAAAACTTAACAGTTATCGTTCTCATTAGGCCTATTTATTATCCTTGGTGTGCACAGTCATTTAGTAACACTTAAGTCATTCAAAACAAATCACTGACAAAATATTACACTTCACTCACAAACAACCTGAATCCCAAGCCCATTTCCTGTAAATGTCAGACTTCTTTCACTTTCAGTTTTGTTTTGCCCAGAATCCCCCCCCCCCCCCAAAGGTTGTGCAGGGGAGTCTTAAATATAGGAATAGACACTCGAAGAACATGAAGCTTTGGGAAATTCCTGCAAACCACATGAGATCTCTAATCAAATGACTGTCAAAATGAAAGAATTCATTAATTTTGCTGAGCCACATGAGCTCACAAGAGGCATCTTTATAAAGAAGCATCTTTTGCTCTTCTTGTTTGTTTTACTTTTGTTATTTGTAAGGCCTAAGCACTTCTACATCATTTTTACAGTTTCAGATTAAAAGAACAGAGTATTCATTACAGAGTATTCATTTGAGGGTGATGAGATGAGTGTCAATTTTTAGGACCCCCTTGACTGTCAAACATGGCACAGACTCAGACCAGCAACTGTCACTCTATTGCAGGACAAATATAGCAGTCAGCCAGTTACTCAAAAGAAAACCCCCATCCCATTCCCCAAAAGAGGAATATTACTGCCCTTCCCAAGTTTCTCATGTGAGGTTCATTCATTCAATATTTTGGGCATAAACAGAATTATATTATATTATATTATATTATATTATATTATATTATATTATATTATATTATATTATATTATATTATATTATATTATATTATATTATATTATATTATATGTTGTTGAGTAAATTTCTAGTAGGCCTAATTTATGGCTTCTAAATTATTCATCCATTAATTTATTAATTCATTCGTTCGTTAGTTCATTCATTTATTAAAACAATTAAATGTTAAGGTTATTACAATCAATGTAAACTTTTTTTTTGTGTTAGAAAAAAATAACGTCAGCGAGGTGTCAGCTTTTATTTTGGAAAGTCCCCTAGAGTTCCGGTCCATAGTAATGTATTAAAAATGTTGTTGGGTGCGCGAGCTCGTACTGTCACGCGCAGAGTGCTCGGGCTTTGGGAGCAACTCCAACTCCAACCAAGAGAACGATCTCCTACAAGTCAATTCGCAACTTACGGGAGTCGCGTTAAACTAACTTAAGTCTGATTTACGAAAAAAGTCAAAGTTGGCTTAATATAAGTGAATGCATAAAAAGACAACAACAGTTCGTTGAACAGCTGACAGGACCGACCCACCACGCTGGCAGTCCGCTACCTGACATTGGACGGTTATTCATTCGAACCGCTGGATTAAACTGCCAAGAAATCCGCAAAGAACTTGTAGTTTATTTTACACAAGTTTATTTTACACATTTTGCAACATGTTCAGCTGGGCGAACAAGGACGGGAAGAAAAAGGACCCCGAACTGTTTCAGACTGTTTCTGACGGGTTGAAGCGACTCTACCGGACCAAGTTATTTCCGTTAGAAGACACGTACCGCTTTCACGACTTCCACTCTCCGGCTCTGGAAGATGCTGATTTCGATAACAAGCCCATGGTACTTTTAGTGGGCCAGTACTCCACAGGGAAAACCACTTTTATTCGTCATCTCATGGAGCAGGATTTCCCCGGTATGCGCATAGGCCCCGAACCGACCACCGATTCATTCATAGCGGTGATGTACGGGGAACAGGAGGGTCTGATCCCAGGCAATGCTTTAGTGGTCGACCCCAAGAAACCCTTCAGAAAACTTAACGCCTTTGGAAACGCCTTTCTGAACAGGTGAGATTTTCATTCATTACACTTTCAAACAACTTTCTTTTTAAAAATAAACACATTCTGAAAAAGTGCTGTATTTAAAATAATCATGTCTCGTTTGCAGTTGTTTTTATCTCAGGTTTTCTTAGCTAAGGATTGCCGCTTTTCAGGGTGTTGTCTATCAAGAGGTTGTCAAGTTTTGTATTTCATAAAACGTTACTCGCCGTTACTTTAATAAAATGTAATGATAGGAGCCTTCTGGACATTAAAGAGGGTGAAAATTGAAACTCCTGCACCTTTTTTTCCAGTTTACTTTGCATGGTGAAGTCGCCAGCTGTAGTGCAAGGGTGGAGCTTTAACAGTAGTAAAGCTGAATTCTTAACTTGTTCACCACTGGTCTTTGATATCATAAATGAAGATTTAACTATATTCCATACTTTTTCCTGCTTTTTACCACTCACACTATTGTCATAGTCATTTGTATTTAACACACTTTGAAAGCCAACCTCAAATCACACGTTCTCTGATCTGCAAACATGTATGTCTGTCAGTTTATACGATTTGCTTATTGTAATCTTCACAAACCTTTATTACTTTTAGTTGTCACGCCCAGAGAAAGTCTTCAGACTTTCAAACCTGACATAAGCTTTACCTGAACTCAATTTTAAACCATTACACCAGGAAAACGTTCCCTTTTTTATTGTGTTTCAATAACTATTGAAGATATCAATACACATTTTGTGTGCATAAAACTTCTTGCTCGTTAGTCTTTGGTTCCCTCATCGAAGAGGAACGTCAGCTGACCCTGGTTTTGACAGCTGCAGAGGCCTTTAAAGGTTTTTTTAACAAGCTCTTGGGGAATGCGGCCCTCCATGAGGAATGACATGAAAAGAAATGAGCTGGCGTTTGTAATGGTGTCAGTTTATCTCACAGTTGTCTTTTCAACATGTTACATATGCGACATGAGCAGAGATGGGTGTCTTCTCTCAAGGACTACTACACTTTTCCTTTGACTTGTGCTTATTGCAGATATGAGGAGAACACCACAACCCCATGCTGGTCAATGCTTGAATTAGAGGGATCATATTATGCACGGATCATATTTACACCCCAACATGCCTGGGCTGGCAAAATGTGTTTTATTCAACGAAAATGTCCTTTTAAAGAAAAGCTTGGAATGCTTTCAATTTGAGCAATAAGTAGGTTAATTCATGAATGGGAGGGGAAAAGTTAAAGATTTCAGCCCTCCTCCCTCCCTGAACTCTCCTTGACTGCATGTTGTTTTAAAGTCAAATAAGATTTTCTTTAATCAGTGGAGTCATGAATTGATCAGAGACTTTTCTGAAGGTGTTGCCCAGCCCTATGTGTTAAATGTGTGATTTTTAGTGTTCTGACACTTTAAAAAAAAAAGTTGGCTAGAGGTTAAGAAGAACCAACTCGGATAAGGCACTGCACAGATAATCTGAGGAACTGACACAGCAATTTCAGTGTTCACTTGGAAAAGTGTCCCCCTGTTTGAAAATATATGACCCCAGCTTCCTTTATATTATGCTGATTATTGCTTATCAAGCATATTGAATTTTCCCTCCCAGTATTTTGCACTCTGACCTTGTCGGAGAGGTTCAAAGGTAGCTTGAAGGTCACTGGCGAGCTGTCAAGGGTGTGTGTGTGTGCCTTGTGACTATCATTGCTGTAGATTTTTAGTACATATTAACCTTGTTCAGTTCAACATGGATACTCCTTTGTGCTGTTCTGTCCACACTCTCCCTACTACTCATGTGTAACTTGAGTATGCATGCACTTTCCCCTCCTGTGCAGCTGCATTCATCATTTTCCCTAGGCTCTGGCCTGGATTGAGCCATATTGCTGACTGCAGATTCTCACGACTGTAGTGTTTTCCCAAGAGCAAATGTATGCACGTCAAAGCCCAATATGGTGTTTTAACCTCTACTAGGGTCAGGGTGAAGATTCATATAATTTACAGTTTTTGCCGTTGTTTACTCTTTTGTGTTATGCATTGAAACATGCTCAGTTACTGGTCTATCTTACTCTAAACAGGTTTTTCTTCTGATATCATCTCTGTGTAGCCATTTTGATTTATGTGTTTGAACTTTGTCAGCTTGGTTTCTGAAATTTTAGTCATTGAATTAAAAAAAAGCAATAAATAAATTTTTTGTGGCGTTTCTGAGAAATCTTAGAAGCAGCTGGAAATTTACATTTTTCTTGAATACCAAACTACACACAGGGATATGAAGCTTTGAATATTACATCAGCAAGAGGACACATTATTTAACATCACAGGCTTAGTTTGTTCATATGCGGTACTTGCTTACTAGAAGTGTATGAACAAAGTAAGGGTAGGGAGTCGGGTCAGGCCAAACCGATACAAAAGAACTAGCGCTAATGAAAGTCAAGTCAAGTCAAGTCACATTTATTTATATAGCGCTTTTCACAATACAGATTGTATCAAAGCAGCTTCACAGTGATAACATGAAAGTAGTACAACACAAATCAATAATATTGCTAAACACTAAATAACCCCAACTGAGCAAGCCAAAAGCAAGCCAAAAGCAAGGCGACAGTGGCAAGGAACCAAAACTCCATCAGATTGGATCGGGGGCCAGTTCTCCTCTGGCTTACATTCATATTGTTTATATATAAATATTAAATATAAATATTGTTTATGCATAAAACGGCGCCATAAAGGCGTGTTGTCGCCTTGATTTGCCTGCGTCGGTGCAAAAAAGCTGAGCTTGAACTGTCAACTTAGCATGCGTGTTCTTTGCCTGTGTGTAAATGAGACAACGGGCTAAATCAGCAGAAATATTAATCTATATTCGTCATTCAAAAAGGGAAACTGACGCTGCAGATACACATTTTGAATACCGTTTTGAATATCATTCCTCCTGATGACTTTCTTTATTCCACTCAGCTCATGTTAATATTAAAATATTTGCCCAAGTACACTGATCTAAATGACATAAAATCTGAACATCTGTACCGTTTTAATGACTTGCTGTCAGCAGCATGTGTCCAAAACTCAAAATTTTTATCTTAACCATTCTGTTTAATCAAAAATGATCTTAAAATCTTTAAGCGCTTTAAGTGTAAAATACCGAACTTGTCCTTTAAGTCTGTACATTTTGGTGTCAGCCTGCACCGTCTACTCGTTTTAGCTCTAAAATACCCATCTGGCAGCTGAACGAGGCTTAGTCTAAACTGAGTCTAAACTAAACCAAACTTACTGTGATGCTTTTTTTAGGATTCTTTGACTAATAGAAAGATTTGAAATAGAAAGCATTATAAATGTCTTTACGGTTACTTTTGATCAATTTATTGCATCGCTGCTGAATAATAATAGAAAGTGTTAAGTTCTTCAAAAACAAATCTTACTGACCCCAAACTTTTGAATGGTGGTATATAAATTTACATCATGCAGGATGTTTACTGACCTGAAACTCTGAAGCTTGACTTCAAAAAAAGGCTAGTAGTGTTTAGATGTTATCAGGTAACTCTAAATTATTTATTGCTCGATTCTCGAAAATAAAAGTACATGCTGGATTTCTGGTTGGAAGGAATGTCTCTGTTCTGTCCAGCTTACTTTATGATTTATATCAGCCATAGTGACAAACTGTCTTTGTCAATTGGCAGCAAGTCTAGTACTGAGTGGAATGTATGCAGAAAAGAAATATGGGATGTGATTGGCAGGAGTGAAGGTACCCGCAAGTAGAGAATAAGTGATGGCTCTCTTTCTGGAAAAATGAAGGGGTGGGAATGAGTAAAATTCATAAGGGGGAACAGAGTAGTGGGGGGTTTGAGGTTAAAGATTGTTTTTGTATGACTAAAATGTGCTGGTATGTTAACAGCATGGAAATAAAAGCATATGGGTTGGCACATAGACCCAAATGAAGAACACACAGAAAGATAAGCTACAAACATATGGTAATGGAAAAGCTGAGGTAAGAGTTGGAATGATAAGATTTGGCAAGAGAGAACGAGAAGGGAATTCCTTCCAATCAGTCATGTTGCACTAAAAACATTACTGCCAGATCTCTAGGCCCAGTGGTGAAATGTCTGATTGTTTTAAGTATCCTTTTTTGTATTTAAATGTTTGATCCTCTTCTCTCAGGTTTATATGTGCTCAGATGCCAAATGCAGTGCTGGACAGCATCAGCATCATAGACACTCCTGGAATTCTGTCTGGAGAGAAACAGCGGATTAGCAGAGGTATGTGTGTTTTTTTTTCTTCTTTTCCTCTTTCTATAATTGTCATCTTCACTTCTTTTACCATAACCCGACTTTCCTTCCCAGAGTTACCACAACTTCATACTCTGTCCTATTAATACAAGTGCCATTTGCATAGACAGCTGTGAGTGTGTAACATATGTCCCAAGCAAAGGAAGGGAGGTTAATTCAGTTAGCTTCTGCATTATGGGAGTGTTAAGAGGGAAGTATTTTTAGTTCTCCTGTTTACATTACAGCACAACAAACCCACTCTTCTTCCAAAGGTTTTTTTTTTCCTGTAGGAAGGAAGGGAAGTTTTAAACCTAATTATTCTATAGTGACAGTGTGGTCTTTTCCCATCAAACACTATAATTTGGCAAGAACAACGAATTTTCTAAGCCCTCACTGAAAACAAAAATGATGAAAAACTGTCTTAAATGTTCTAATAGCCCTTAGGTAGTTTGTTTGGTGGTTAATTGCCCTTAAACCGCACAGGAGATAAGGGACAGGATTTTGTTTTGCTTCCCTATAAGCATAATTGACTAGTCTGGACCTGTTACAGGCTCAGAAATGACAATGGAGCATGTTGGTATGTTGTTTATTCAAGAAAACTTTGAGAGCATTGTGTGTGGTGGTAACCGGTGTCACTTTGAGGCTCTTCCTGTGCTTGTCTATCTGCCGTGGCGCGTGTGCGTGCGGGGGGGCCTCTCCTTGGCTTTCCCTGAAGACCATGTAAATGTGATCAGAGGGTGAGTGGCAACTACAGATAACAGTCTGACAAAGGGGGCGACAGCACAGGCCAGGAAACAGACATTACCGCGGAACAGAGAGGACGTGGAAAGGACGAACAAATGAGCGGACTGCTTGAATGCATCTATGTTCAAAGATTATGTGTTATTGAGCATGTATAATGTATGTGTGTGAGTAGATGCAGTACGTCGGGATGACTTTCCTGCTGTCGGCACCAGACAGAAACACAAAAAGTTGGATATGTTTATAGTAATAACATTTTTTGTGGGCATGTTAAAATGCTACCAAGTTTTTTTTTAATGTAATCCTACAGACTGGATGTGCCTGAAGTTGAGTACCAAATGCCAAATTTCAGAGTTATTCATAAAGAAACTGATGATGAATAACACATTCTATGGCACCCCTAAAGGGAGATGGTGATGAAAAAATGGAGGAGATGAGAGGGGAAAAAAGCGCGCAAAAACTTTTTAGGGGAACGCAAATGTTTGGCGCAAAAGCATTCAACTATAATTTTTCCTCCTGTATGTATATATATATATATATATATATATATATATATATATATATATATATATATATTCATCACCATGCCCCTTTAGGGGCTCTGTAGAATACGTTATTCATCATCCATGCCTCTCCGAATAAGAAATGGCTTCAGGCACGTCCCTACTACAGTTATTTTATTTATACCATGGCACTTCTATGTTTTGTTGTGTTTAAAAAAAAACAACGCTAACATCATGGATAGTAGAGACACAATATGTTTTTGTATTAGGGGATGATCTGATGGTGGTATACATATTGGATGGGGTTATAGGAGAATTGCCTGTGAGCTCTATGAGAAAGTACAGACATGAGTGGATGACCATAACCATGTGTTCATGAACACTATTGCATGCATTCCACACCGTACAGCTTTATCTCACATTATTTAGGTTTACTTTCAAATGGGCCACACCCTATGGTCCCCCCCACCCCAACCCGGACCTTGGCAGTGCCTTGGACGGATGTAAAAACATCATTAGTGTATGGGGAAAGTATTTCCAGGCTGATACATGGTTGTATTGTATAAGCTTGTGTGAGATCATAGTATGCATCCCATGTGCTGGACTCTGAACTTACCCCAGTGATTTTCACACATGGTTTTATTCACCAGTGTTTAGGCTCATTAAAAAGAGCAAGAGAGGTGACGGCTCTCCATCAGAGGCCAGGGTTACTTCTCTTTGCTCTTCCTCTCTCTGAGGCGGAATGAGAGGCATAAAGATTGATAGTGATGATGGTGAAGGCATGACGACTGAAAGAATTTAGACTGCGGAGACAGGACACAGCGAAGGGTCACCTGGTAGTCACCACAAAGATTCTATTGAAATCGACAATTATTGAAATTGTTTAGTTATGAATGTTAAAATTATATATTAGGATATATTAGGTAGCAAGTGGAAATTTTTTTGTCCTCAAAGTTGATGTGTTAGAAGCAGGAAAAATGGGCAAGTGTAAGGATTTGAGCAGGTTTGACGAGGACAAAATTGTGATAGCTAGACGACTGGGTCAGAGCATCACCAAAACTGCAGCTCTTGTGGGGTGTTCCTTGTCTGCAGTGGTCAGTCAGTATCCATCAAAAGTGGTCCAAGGAAGGAACAGTGGTGAACCAGTGACAGGCGGCCATGGGCGGCCAATGCTCATTGATGCATGTGAGGAACGAAGGCTGGCCCGTGTGGTCCGACCCAACAGACAAGCTACTATAGCTCAAATTGAAGAAGTTAATCCTGTTTCTGATAGAAAGGTGTCAGAATAGACAGTGCATCGCAGTTTGTTGCGTATGGGACTGCATAGCCACAGACCAGTCAGGGTGCCCTTGCTGACCCCTGTCCATTGCTGATTTAAATTGCCTTATAACTGTTATAACTAATATTATAACAATTGTTTATTTTCCCCTGAAAGCTATTTACAGAGCTTGTGATGCGTATGGAAAGTCCATCGCTTCACAAAATGCATTTATTTAAAGATTCTGTCTCTATTGTGTTCAAAGCTTCCTCTTTACTGGTGTTACAGTAATTGAATGCTAATGGAGAGAAATGTATAAGGAAAGCCCTGGTAGTGTCATTATCTAAACATGGAAAATGTTAGTATTTGGCTCCTATTTCAAGTCCTACATAGGAAGAATCGACAACAAAACAGACAATGATTCACAGTAGTGGATTGCCTTGTCATAGTAATGTGGTCTGAGGTCAAGTGGATGTCGTGTGAATACAATACCCTAACAGAAATAAGTTTAGGAGGAAATCTGGGCCTGTCTGAGAATAATGGGATGATCAGTTTTGTAACTGATCTGAAAAACATGGATATTCAGGAATGACAACTATTTAGACATCTAGCCACAGTCATGCTGTTCTTGGAAGATGAGTGTGCTTGCTATTTTAATGCAGTCCTTTTCTCTTTCTGCATTTCATTTATAAAAAAATTAGTATCTTCTCCTCCCACTTCATTCTTCACAGCAATGCGGTCTCCATATTGTGGTTCTGAACTCCTGCGCTTACTTTATAGAAGAATTGATCAGTGAGGACTGCTTATACTTTTGATAGTATGCCATGTTTTAACTTTCAACCTTAAACCCTAAAAATGTCCTGCTCATTCGTAGACCTTTTGAGGTCAGTTAATAATCTTCTGAAGTCTGCTGACTTCATATTCGTCCCCCTTCCCCCTCACCGCAGTTAGACTTTACACACAGTTAATGACAAGGCACTTCAAAATTATGTTATATATATATATATATATACTGTTTCAAGCTGCACACTGGTCTATTCCCAAACCACTATTCCAAACCAAATATTTTTTTAGATCCTATATCTTAATAAGAAATCGCTTTAGTACATTAGTATTGTAAATAGGGCTGCGAGATATTGGAAAAAATGGTCATTATGATAAATTATAGTAATTTCAAGCATAGAAGAATATAATAGAACAAAGACAGAATAAGCAGTGCTTTTGTTTTTCAGGTGCAGACAACAGTGCAGACATTGAATAATCAAATGTACAGTAAAATAACACTGTTTAGTCTTTACTGTATAAATTAAATATATATAATTAATACAGCTTATCTTTGTTAAAGCTACTAAAGGGATTTTCTCTTTCTCTGTTAAACCAAATTAATCAAACAACAAAAGTTGCGGGTATATTGGACTGCTGTCACTTTAAGATGAATGCACATATCCAATACCGATAATGACCATTACTGACTGCGTTTACGAGGAACCTCGTCAAGATGGGCATTTTGACTTAATTTTCTGTGCACATTTCCGTTCAAGCACAAATTGATGAGGAAGGGAATTCAGTGTTCACGAACGTCACGTCCTGTCTTGCGTGGCTCTGTGTGCACACAAAACAGAGCTCTTGATGTTTAAACTGACAGGTTTTATAAAAACACATAAATGTTGCAATTAATCTGCGAATCACATGAGTTCTGAACCAAGGGGCAGCTGGCCCATACGGATCACGGATCAATTACAGACCCTGTGCTACCCATTGCACATCATGTGATGTGACTATTGAGGATGCGCACATCGTGATAACGATGCTAAAACGATACATCATACAGCGCTAATTATATAATTTAGTGTTTGTGATTGTGGAAAACAGAATTCATATTCATATAAGATTAATTTAAGATTCATTTCAAATTAGTCAAAATATAAAATAATTTTTAGCTTTTTCATTTTAAATTTGGTGAATATGGAATCAAATTCCGTTGTGATCCCTTTGTGTGTGAACTTTATTTATTTGGTTTATTTCCTAAATGTTGCTCTGTGTCCTTGTCTTAAAGTGTTCCACAGGGCTCTATTCTAGTACCTCTCCTGTTTACTGTACAGTGCCCACATTAATTCTTCAGTGCTTAGTAGGCTTTGCTGCATGTCAGTTTTTATCACTGATAGTATCCCATAATGCTCTGCTCAATATACTTAATAAATCTCTCTCTCTCTCTGTGCAGTTTTCTGGGCAAGCATTAGGCCTATGCCTTTTCTCACAATTCCATGTTGCTATATCTTCTGTGTAAATCAATGCCTTTTATAATGAATAGTGTACATAAATGATAATTCTAATGACTTATTTCCAGCTTGGATAAACTGATCCCCTGAGAATGTGCTATTGTTTATGTAGATCATTACAGCAGATTTCTCCATTCTTTCTCTCCCTGTGCTTTCCAGGAATTTGTGGAGGTGCCACATTTACATGTGCTGCTACTGGAAAAAGATCATTTCCTTCCATGCACAGATGAATTCTCATTCTCATCAGATGAACTTTTTCAGGCCCCCTTCCATAATTCTCACATGTATGCTGCTGACGTAATATAATAGCATAGTACTACGGAATAAATTGTTTCATTCAGTTTTCAAAGACTGAATGGTATGAAACATGGTTAATCAGTGGGTTCAAAGACTTTTTATTTGTCAAAACAAGGTGTGTTGGATTAATAGTTGATAGACTAGTGTAATGATGCTAAAAAATCTGCTTTGCCGTCAGGAATAAATCACATTTTTAAATATTATTACAATTAAAAAAAAGTATGTTAGTTATCTGTTTTAAAATATTTCACAATATTATTGTTTTAATGCAGCCTTGGTGAACAGGAGACTTCTTTCAAAACCAATCTCACTGACCTTGTATGTATTCTCCAACATTTCTCCCCTCTGATATTATGGCATCATGCAGTTATCCTGTTGAGTCTGGAGTCTACTGTCAAATGTATGATGGTATTACAAGAGATCATAACCCCCCACAATCCTAAACATTTTATAGTTTGTAGCTATTCATCTGGTCTGAATCAGGGTTCCAGTCGACATCTGTTACGCAACATTCACAACTGTTATATGTTATGAGCAAACCTTTTTGCATAGATGCCTGCAGGACAAGGGTTCCCATTACTAAACACTAAAACCTCCCAGTTATTTATTGACATTCACATTAGGTATTATATATTGTTTCAAGGGTCTCGCGATACAAAAGCCAGAGGTTAACCTTTACTGAGAGCTTGTTAAATGACATCTATGCATGCTTTAATATCTCTAGTGTTTTGTAATTTGTTTTCATTCAGGCAGAGAGATTGTGGGTCAATGTTTGGATTAGATTTTAGCAGGGTGGAGTCAATACTAAAATCTAAATGAAAGCCATCTATACTGAGCCAAATTTGTTTTTGCTTTTTTCCCCTTTACGAACATGAAGTCTACCTGCAGACCAGCATGAATCAAATGCCTATAAATGGTGGTTGGATCTTTGTGTTGGTTGTAAACTTCAAGTCCCAGCCATGTATTTACTGTACATAATATGCACAAAACCATCATCTTTATAGATGGCTGGTGTAATTTATTTTCCAAACAGCTATATTTGCTTATCTGGATAGTTTCCACTGTCATTCATTTAGTCTGTCGTCATTCATTCGTCTGTGCATTTGTTTGTTCATGAATTGATTGAATCATTTAATGATGTAACCGTAACTGTATCGGCAAGAGGATTACATTAGTCTTGATAAAATTGTCTTGCTATTTGCAATGTTGTAATTTCAATTTCTTTTATTAAGTGCAGCTTTTGTGTGCCCACTTCACAGATCACAGATTTTTAGTGCAGGGACAAACACAGTTACTATGGCATTCTTACATAAACAAGGATATCCCATAGTTTACACAAGGATATGTTTTTGGAAAGTATTAGAAGGAAAGCAAGCAAAGAATTTGAAAAAGCCATACCATTACGGGTAAAACAGATTCCATCCATATGAGCTAGCTGTGCTGTCACAGTCTTTATCAGCCATATTAATGTGTGTATGTGTACACAACCAGCATATCAGTGTCTGCTCTGAATGTAGACCAAAGAAACTCCTTGAGGAAATGGATGCTATTCAGGAAGAATGCCGATTTAGATGCATAAAAAAACCTTTAAGCCACCTTATTTTGCTAATCTAAATTGCTGGCAAAAAGAACAATAGTTTTTTTTAATCACATTATTTACTAAGTGTACCAAATTACTGCATTTCTGGTACACACACAAATTAACTGTTTTTTTTTTTTGATTTTGCATTTGCTTTTTTTATTAGTACTGTCTTTGCATATCATAACGGCCTGTTTCATTAGTATTGCTCTGCATATTGTAATGGATAACTGTCAATAAAGCAGAGTAGTGTATTCGTGAAGTCACGCCCATTCAGATCCAGATTTCACATCCTGCTGACGTTGACAACTGTTGTGAGCTGGGACGCAGACTTTCCTGTCCTCCACACACTCGACACAATCCAAACATAAATTGGTAACTTCTGTGTCAGTAAGCAGGAGAGTTGGGTTGGAAATTCCTTAGCTTTAGCATGTGTATTATGGCATATGGTTTAATCTTCAGAGATTTCTCTTTCAAGATCTCATAAGTAGCTTTTTGGAAAGATCACCGAATTTGTCTAGCAATATTAATGCTGACCCCTGTTGAAAAATGTGAATGCAAAAAAGACTTTTTTAGACATTTTCTCTTAGGTATTTTGGAGTACACAGACTTTTCCCATAACCACACATTCGTTTCATATCCCAGCATCTTAAATTTAGTTTTGACACATCGTCATCTCCTTGGCTACTGTCAAAATATTTTACTCTGATTTCCATTGTTCTCTGTGATCCTTTTAACCATTCAAGAAAATAACCAAACATGGGGAGAGGAAGGAGTTTCTGTGGGACAATTTATTCTCTTTCCTGTTTGCTAGCGTGAGTGGACATGATGTTAGTTCGCTGTCGTTGACCAGACGTCTCTTCATCTGTTTTTTTCCCCTCTCATGTTTAAGAGCAGCTGTACTCCACCCTAATGTGCCTGTAGTGGTGTAGTGTAAAATAAAATGACTGGATAAAAGGAGATGGGTTCTATTACGTAAAGACTTTCCTTGGACAGCAAAAGTCCCACATTTTTTTGTATTGTGTGTGTTTACCTGTTTGTAGATATCTGCTTGTTGGTGTTGAGTGAGATGAGCAAGATCAGGAAGTTCTAGGGTCAAATATCTGCTGACTGATGTACTGCCCTTTATCTGGATGGAAAGAGAAGTGTTGGGTTGTGCTTTAAAGAATGCTCACATACACAAACAAGTTCCCTTTGCATTGAATAAACTGAAAGACTATTTATTAAGTGGATTAACTGTTTTGTTGTTTTTTAAACCTTCTCTTGTATTAAAAATGTCATATCCTTATCTCTGTTTCAGGTTATGACTTTGCAGCTGTGCTCGAATGGTTTGCTGAACGTGTGGACCGCATCATTCTTCTCTTTGATGCACACAAGTTGGATATCTCAGACGAGTTCTCTGAGGTGATCCGAGCTCTGAAGAACCACGAGGACAAGATGCGGGTGGTGCTCAACAAAGCTGATCAGATCGGGACCCAGCAGCTCATGAGGGTCTATGGCGCCCTCATGTGGTCTCTCGGTAAAATCGTCAACACACCAGAGGTCATCCGAGTGTACATTGGTTCTTTCTGGGCTCAGCCTCTCCTGGTTCCAGATAACAGGAAACTGTTTGAGGCAGAGGAACAAGACCTTTTCCGTGACATCCAGGGGCTTCCACGTAATGCAGCGTTGCGCAAGCTGAACGACCTTATCAAACGGGCACGTCTTGCCAAAGTAAGAAATTAAAACTTTTATAGTTTTAGATTTAAAGTTCTTTGAATGTTTTTGTTTAGATTAGTAACCTGGCGTGTGCTGCCCTCCATGTGATCACTTTATAAATTGGCCACCTATGACGTGATCCAAGTTTATAGTCTTGGAAGTTTTAGAAGTATTCTTTTTTTTATTCATTTTTTTTAAAGGGGTCCTATTTTGCTTTTATACATTTTCAACTTTCTTGCGTAATGTTGCTGAAAGTTACAAAGTACCAAGTCCACTCCAAAGAGATTTAATCAGTAAGATTAATCTTTAAACTTTATATCAGTTTGCACTGTTTCTGAACTCCCTGAAACGCTGGGGACCCTTCTTCTGGGAACGTATACATCACAATATTACTCATTTAAATAATTCCCACCTAAGGTATGCAATAATGGGTGGCGAGGCCTGCTTGAGTTGCGTAGGTTGTTGAAACTTGCTTTTAGGTAAGTGGCGTGACATTTCCGAAACACTCAGGAAGCAGTTGACCAATCATAACACACTGGTCGAGGCGACCAACCAGAGCACATTGTGCTCTTCGGAAAGAGGAGCTTCATATAGACAGGAAGTTAACAGTGTTACACACAGACTGGGAAGAGTGGCTCTGCAATAATTTAAAACTTGAAAAATTATATATATATAATTATTATTATTTTTTTTTTTCACATTTTAAATTATTTCAGAGCAGACACAGCTGAATCTTCAGCAGCCATTACTCCAGTCTTTACAAGTATTCTGATTTGGTACTAAAGAAACATTTCTCATCATCTATGTTGAAAACCGTAAATGCATTTTTTTGTTGTTGTGGAAACCATAATCCATTACCATTCAAGGACACATTAAAATGACACTAAATACATTTATAATGTTACACAAGATTTCTATTTCAAATAAATGCTCTTCTTTTGAATGTTCTTCTCATCAAAACATCTTAAACATTTATCAATAGTTTCCACAAAAAATATTAAGCAACACAAGTTTCATTGATTATAATAATTTGTTTTAGCCCTAAATAAGCATGATTTCTGAAGAATCATGTGACACTGAAGACTGGAGAAATTACGCTGAGAATTTTTGCCACCAATGCAATATAAATTTAACATATATTATTACAATTTAAAAATAACAATTTTTCTATTTTAATAGCCTATATTGCAATATTACTGTTTTTGCTGTTTTTGATCAAATAAATGCAGCCTTGGTATGTATGGATGTATGTATATACAGTATGTATTCATTATCATCATACATTTTCTTATATCATTTAAGTCTCTCTCAAATTGACAAATTGCTCCTATATAAATTGCTTAAATATCAGTATAACACAAATTTATTTTAAATATATGCAATGACAAAACGTTTTCTCTCCAGGTTCAAGCCTACATCATCAGTGCTTTGAAGAAAGAAATGCCAAATGTTTTTGGGAAAGAGAATAAGAAAAAGGAACTCATCGCTAACCTGGGTGAAATCTATGCAAAGATTGAAAAAGAACATCAGATCTCACCTGGCGATTTCCCTAAACTCAGTAAAATGCAGGTATGGAAATGGTTTCATCTGTCCCAATATTTTGTTATATATATTTTTTGTTTAGCCAAAGATTTTAAGAGTAATAAAAATTGTTTTGCAACCATTTACCCCCTTGTTTTATTTTAGTTACTAGATATAAATATATTATTATATAAATATAAAAACTATTATCTCATCCTCTAAGGGTAGAATATGCTCTTTTTTTGACATCTTTGTTGTCCTCGTCATTAGGAAGTCCTTGCTGGTCAGGACTTCACTAAGTTTCAGGGATTGAAGCCCAAGTTGCTGGAAGCAGTCGAGGACATGCTGGCCAACGACATTGCCAAACTCATGACCCTCGTTCGGCAGGAGGAGGCTGCCATGCCCAGCCAGTCTGTCCAGGGTGGTGCCTTTGAGGGCACCATGAATGGACCCTTCGGGCATGGGTATGGAGAGGGTGCTGGCGAAGGCATTGATGAGCTGGAGTGGATAGTGGCGAAAGACAAGCCAACTTACGACGAGATCTTCTACACCCTGTCACCTGTCAACGGGAAGGTCTCTGGTGCCATGGCCAAGAAAGAGATGGTCAAATCCAAACTGCCCAACAATGTTCTAGGAAAAATCTGGAAGCTCGCTGATGTGGATAAGGATGGGTACCTGGACGATGAGGAGTTTGCCTTAGCTAACCACCTCATCAAGGTTAAACTGGAAGGTCACGAGTTACCTACTGATCTTCCCGATCACCTCGTGCCTCCTTCTAAACGAGGACTCTAAACAATTTGGGAAAATAAATGTTATCTTTGAGCCAAACTTTGTAGAGGTTATTGATATGGGTGAAAGGGTGGGTCTAGAAATATGAAAATATATAAACAGAATTTATGATATAATTATACAGTATGTATTAGCTGCGGAAAGGAGCCAAAATAGCTTTTAACTTATCTATCACTACAGTTTGTCATTCTCACTAATATTATCTTCTTTGTTCTTGATAGACCGGTAGTTAGGAACCTAATCAAAACTTTAAAAATATAAATAAATTAGATGGCATCCTGTTATCGTATTTCTCAAATGCTAGATGTAGCTAAATTCTATTTAAGCATGTACAATGGCAGGGAGAGGAGTCCAATGGGACCAACATATAGGCTAATATTAAAAATCTTTTAGAAGCGTTTACCAGATCTTTACACTGATGCCGCTTCATACTTGGTCATGCAAGGAGAAATGGTTCTTTTTCATTCTTTACACTCCATTAACTTTGCTGATGGTTTCAGGCTATTGAGATTTATCCTTTGAAACTTTCAGTTGAACAATTTTGTAGTTTTGTCCAGTTTTGGTTTTACAATTTGGACTCCCCAATTTGACCACAGCAAAAAACAGTGCTGCACTTTTGTATTGTATGTTAACTGGTTGCATCATCAATTGTGATGGTTCAAAACAGATTGTCTGACAAGACTTTCAACAGACAGAGACTCCAACTGTATGATCTGTATCATTGATAAAAGTAGCACCATTGCATTGGTCTCTTTCTGTTCTTGAGTGCCTCACCCTGCTACACTATCAAAAGCTTTTATACACTATAAATACTGTTCATATGTAAAAAAAAAATTGTCTAGTTTGCAATAAAAATCTACCACGAGCCTGCCTGCCTGCCTGCCTTCTCTTATTTTTCTATAGAGTATTCGGGGAAGTTGTTAATAATTTAAAAAAATAAATAAAAAAATAAATAAAAGTCCTCATTAAAGGATTGTAAATTGAGGTAAATTCTAAAACTATGAGCAATACATGTACTTAATAGCCTACTGGTACACTGTCTTTATGTACTCATGTGCTTATACAGAGTGTGTGAATGATTATGAATACCAGGGGATGTATTCACAATACATTTTTAAGGCTAAAAGTAGCTCCTTAACTTGCCGTTTTGGGAGAAACTCTAAAAAATAATGGCTGTGTCAGTCCTAATTTATTTCTCTCTTGAGTATTTCACAAAGCATTTTTGTGCTAAAGCCAGCTCTTAAATCTGTGAAAAATATGGCAACATTATAATTATTTATATATATATATATATATATATATATATATATATATATATATATATTATAATTGTATAATTTTATAGACATTATAAATATAATTATAATCTTGATTTGAATAATGGCAACATGATAGCTTGTTCTACTTCTATGATTAAATCACTGAATGAGACCCCTTCCTATCAGCCAATCTCTACTTATGATTAGTAAGGGTGTTAACATCATCCATAGCAATGTAGTCACCCTGCCTTTGTGAATAGGTTTTAAGAGGAAAGTCTTACCTAAGGGCTTTTACTGCTATTTAGGAGAACTCTTGGTGGTAAGATAAAATGTTTTGTAAATACGGACCCAAATGTCCCTTTGAAAAACTAAACTGGGTCTGTGCCAGATCTGGGCCTTTGAAGGGGGAAGCTAATGTTTTTAGATGAAAAGTATCAAAATAGTTGCTCCTAAGTCATATCATAACAATTTATGTGATTCTCAAAAGACTTTAAAAATGAGTGTTAGAATACACAGTGATGAAGAACTCAAGAGACTGTAAAATCAACTGGGGGAAATGAGGGGTTGAGGTTAGATTTTGCATTAAAGTGATCAGTACTTGTCAATGAGTTATTCAGTATTTTTCTTTTTTATTGAAGAAAATATCAAAACAATTCAAACTTTCAAATGCTACGGGGCGGTATAAACAATATTATAAGAATACTTAAACAGTGTAAAATTTGAACAGCTTTTTGTTTCTTCGAGGGGTAATATTGACTCAATATAATGCCTCACTTCAATTTTAAATACTATAAAACTATAAAATACTATATATTTGTTAATTAAAATAATCCATTAAAAATTAAATAAGTGCTGTTTGGTTTATCTTTGGAGTTAACAATATACCTAAAAGAACGTATTTCCACTGTAAGGTAACATTTTCATCAACATTTCCAACAAAATCAAGTAGCCAACATTTTGCCAACAAAGGGCAGTGACGTAATAAATGAACAGCTGTCTCTGGCTTTTGCTTGAAAAAGCAGACTTTTTCCCAGTCAACACATCACTTACAAACTGACTCCAATATGTAATTGCATTTGATTTCGCAACAACATCCTCCTGGGAAAGGGCTGATCTGTTATAATTATTACTACGACGACGACAGGAGAAACATCTTTTACCAACAAGGGAGTGATTTGGTGAGAGGGGTGGGAGTTGCTGGTAATTTAAATATTTGTTGCAACAAACACAGCTGCGAATTCACTTGGTGGTGTGGGAATATTATGAATTCAATATGCGGGAAATTCTTTCGCTTTTGGAGCTTGTGTACGCAAGAGGGCGTGAAAACTCTCCGGCTGATACCTCCGGAAATCACGTGAGCAAATTCCAGCCACAATCCACCTGCGCGAGCGAGCTGAGCTAGTGGACTATTGATGCTGCGCGAGACTGGCGAAAGAAGACTGAACACGAAACAGTTCAAGTCGGGGAGAAAAGTTGTTTTTTTACTTACACATATTACTAAATTGTGACTTAAAACAGAAGAATGGATCTGAGCACCAACTGCCTCTATTTAATCTATGGAGTTCTTCTCGCAGGTAAGTTTTTTTTGTTTTGTTTTTTTTTTATTGTCCGGAAGGCTGCGGGCTTAGTTAGCTCGCGGGCTACCTTCCCTCAAAAGTTTTTTTTATTTACTTTATTTCGTTTTCTTACAACTTTTAATTATATCGGAGTTTTATATTGTTACCGTTTCTGTATAAGTTCCAGCTGTAAACCAAATTGGTCAATGCAATAGTAACCTACTAGCGTTGAACAGTGTTCAGTTGAAGAAAAAACAGCCACCAACGTTAGTTTCAAAGTCTAACGGCAGTTTGTTTGTTTGTTTGTTTTATTTAATCTGACTACGGCGATATTTAGATGCAAATAATAATATTCAATGAAATTCTAATAATTGAAATTCATTTTTAATAATTTTACAATAATTTATTAAACTGTTACGTGTATAAGGGACAATAGGAAAACACAATTTGCAGCCTACATTAAATATGATTCTGCTAAAAGCTTACACATCCCGAATTGAAGTAACTGGTAATACGTGTTATTAGCCTACTGTACATTTGGAGAGTTAAGTTTGTTTTTATTTTCATCGTCGATTTAACCTTGATACCAACAATCCCAGTCCGCGCAAAGCTGTTTATTTATTTAGCGGTGTATTTTCATTATCCCTATGAAGTCTTATCTTATGCTGCTGCTGAAGCAGATATGCGTCATTTAATTTCCAAGTTTTCAAGCTTAGGAGGAATTACACATTTTCCAGAATACATTTCTTGAATATTGTTGTTAGTTAGCAGTTTACACAATAGGCTTAGCCGTCTTAAAGCCATCAAGAGGGGCTTCTTTCAGACTGCCATCTGCCAATGCAAGCTCCACGTGTTACCCCCCTTTTCAGGAAGACTCCTCGAGATGTCTGAAACTGAGGTTGTGTATTATCCAGTCTACATACAAGACCTGATATTGATTGATCCCTTGGCTTAGAATGCAAACAGTCACCCTAGGTTTGGCAGTGGATTTGTCTCCAGTTAACATTGATTTTCTGTTAGTTTCACATGCTGTCTAGTACTATTGGGCACTTCTGGTTGTTGACTAGCTGGTGGTTCATGGGAGGAAGGGAATGAGGTTAACACAAGCATTAACAGAATCTAGCCACTCCTCTGCTTATTTCTCTTTTCAGTAACATCTGGAACTGCTTGTAGAGTTGTGGTAAAAGCCAGGTTATCTGTGTTCTTTAGATAGAGATTCAGGTTACATAGCATACAAACCAGCACAAGGTAAAAATAGAGTGAGAAAGAATTGCATGGATAGGGTGATGACCTGCTGGTTACTGATCAACTAATCTAACACACTGCTTTTGGTTTAATGCATATGTGGAATGTGTGCAAGCTTGCTTGTGTTGTTTATCTGAGCTATTTCCCATTACTGTGAGATACATTCAGGTATGTTTTTGTAGGCTTGCCTGGATGACATTTATTCCTTCATGGTGTTAACTTGTCAAACTCATTACCATCACAACAGAATTTTGAGTTTGACAGTTGTGTTCTGTGTCCTTCTCCGCAGACAGGGATATTGTTTTAGGTGCTGGCTACAAGGATATTTCTCATTTGTGTTGTCATTCTGTCACAATACTGATTATTCATAAAGTGAAACAGGATATGTGAAGACATGGCCTTTTCACCAGTGTAATATTGCATATGTCATTTGTTATAAGTAAATAGATATGAGACTTCTGTCAATGCTCTTTCATGTATATTATGTGCCTGTTAGACATTTCAGAGGGTGTTCACAGTACCTTACTTACTGGCAACAATGTAAGAAAAGAATCAGTTATTTACTGTAAAGAGAATTTGCAGTGAACTTGCAGTATTATTCTGGGTTATTTAGTAGTTGGCTTCATAACTGTACAAAACTGTAATGTTTAACAGTGTGGATTGGCTAGTCATTTGAATTTTTTTTACCATCCTTGAGCGATTTGTATCTTTTTTTTAATCTCATATTCCACATAAACAGTGTGATACTCAGCAAAGTTAACCTGTTTTTATGTTTTGTTTAACAAACAGTTTAACCTGTTTGATGTTTTGTTTTATCAAAGTAATAGTAACCAGAAATGTGTTGGTGTACCAGTTTGTTTTCTTGGTAACACTTTACAATAAGGTTCATTAGTTAACATTAGTTAACTACATTAGTTAAGATGTACTAGAATGAACAATACTTCTTCAGCATTTATTAATCTTCTTAGTTAATATTAATTCCAACAATTACTAATGCGTTATTAAAATCAAAGGTTGTATTAGTTAACATTAGTTAATGCACTGTGAACTAACATGAACGCACAATGAACAGCTGTATTTGTATTAAATAATATTAACAAAGATTAATAAACACTGTAACTAATGCATTGCTCATCGTTAGTTCATGTTAGTTAATGCATTTGCTAATGTTAACTAATGAACCTTATTGTAAAGTGTTACCGTTTTCTTTAGATAGAGTGCAAAAGTCAGATTCTTTTTTTTTTCCTATAGAGGAATTTATTTTTAACAATAACTTGTAACCCTACTGTTACAAGGTTATTATCTGTGCTATCTATATGATTTTTTTTTTAAAGTTGTCAGTCTGCAATCTCTGCATTATTTTAACATAATCGTGTTTAACAATGGTCTTTCTTCTGGTAAAAAAATAGGCTGCCTACATTACATCCATAATTCTGCAAAGATATCTCCACCAATCAGTAGGGTTGTATATCGTTTGGGTTTTTTTACGTGCCGGTGCCTGAACCAATACTTTAATGTCATTCACTATCGTTTTGTGTTTAAAAAAAAAAAATTAAGTATGGCTTTTTTATTGAATATTGATTTTTTTTTTACAATAGAACAATATATTAAAACTTTAAAGTATACTTAAATGTATAGCTATAAGTAAAAATTAAAACACAACAAATTTATAGAACAAATTCACAATAAGCCACCTCACTCATCTGTCATCTCCAATAATTTAACACTAAATAAGTTACACAGTAACAGTTACAGTA
Organism: Pimephales promelas; assembly: GCF_988280905.1. Taxonomy (NCBI): domain Eukaryota; kingdom Metazoa; phylum Chordata; class Actinopteri; order Cypriniformes; family Leuciscidae; genus Pimephales; species Pimephales promelas. The sequence continues at coordinate 6,532,526 of NC_142791.1, read as the reverse complement.
ACGTAGTCTGTATTTTTGGTATTCTACAAACCAGCTTTAAATTTCAGCAATTCTTTTGCAGAAATTAGACCACATTTACCTTCTCTGGCAAAATATGACATCTCTCCTGACTTATTTCATGTCCTGCACAAGGTGACCATTATTTTAAAACACATCACCTTAAAAATTGAGTATCTATTAACAGAAATGCAGTATGACATCCATAGTGATGTTTCCAGTGGTGTGTACAGAACTTCCTTAATAAACCGTAATGTTTTTATTACCTTAAAATTAGGGCACAACGCGTCAACGTCATCGATTACGTTGATGCAAAAAATACGTCGACATAAGCGCGTCGATTCGTCAGACCCAAAACAAAGATGGCAGCGCCAGATAGTAGTAGCAACACGAGTGGCTCCTCGGACTATCAGAAGTTCAAGGCGGCACACTCCCGTTCCTCTAAAGTACACACACACACACACACACACACACACACACACACACACACACAACAACCCACATAAAATGTTATTATGCCAAATTATGCCAATCTGTCCGTTTTGTCGAGTGTCCTCATAAGAGCAGACTTAAATGAGTAATATTAAGTATTTTAATTTAAAGAGTAAATTACTCACTCAGACCCGGCGCCAGGGTGATTATTATAACGGCAGCCTAATAATCATCTTTTAAGACATCTCCGGCGAACGGCTTCTTCGCGCAAAAGGAAAAAATGTCACGAAGCGCCAGGACCAAGAAGGTAACATTTGAAAAAGTCTCAACTTTCAAATTTGGTCAGTCAAAGAAAATTAAACCATAAATAGGCCTACTATTTTGTGGTTATTTAATGTGTCGTGACAGATTGCACTTTTTTCAGTAATCTAGACCTTTGTGTTTTCAAGGCTTCAAGGTTTTATTGAATGCTACCTCTGACTAAGAATGCATTACTTTGCACTTGTATAGTCTTGACTCTTTTATTTTGCGATTTTAAGAGCAATAAACATATATTGCAATGTTAAGGTATTCATGTATTTTTTTCATTCAGATATTTCCCTGCTATTTGTCAATTAATGGGGAGATAATCAAATCGAATCGGACTGGGAAAATGAATCACTAGATTAATCGAAGCATCGAAAAAAATAATCGTTTATCCCAGCCCTACTTAGAATGAGACAACTAAACTAAACGTAACTAAAGCTGATTCTTTTTAAAGACTTCTGGTTTTAATAAGAGTTGTCAACACAGAACATGTCTCCCGTCTAGTCTAAGCCATTTCGCATAGACCGTGTGTATATTTTATTAAAAATAAAAGTCAAAGAGAGCTTGCAGTCTGTTATAAGGTTTGAGACAACACTCTGTCTTCACTGTCCAGTCCTGTAGTCTTCCCTGTTCTGTCCTATAATCCCTAGTGTCCATTAAAGATATATTCCCAAAAATACCTTCCACAGGCTCTGACAGGTCTGTCCCTTCAGTTAGATATTAGCCAGATGCTGTCAGACATCCATGGTCAGTCAGCACTTTTATTTTGCCCCTGCGGTCGTGTATGTGCACAAGATCACTCATTCATGTCCACTCATGTTGTAGTATGCACTCAAGTCCTCAATGCTACCTGCTTCTCCTTTCAAAGTTTGATTCACACTTGTCTTCAAAAGCCATTAAGAACCCTATAGGACCTTCCCATTTAATAAACCACTCTTGTTTTAACCCTGTTTAAGGTCAGTGTACTGCTCCAAAAACCTCCTCAACCTTGAGTAGACCTGTGATGTAGTTACCTGATAAACCTACCCACTCTGGAGACCCTGCCTGGAGACGGTTGCTAGGAGACCTGTTGGAGCACACAGCAACATGGGTCCATGGAAAGTGATTGTAGAGAATCACTTATTTTTGTACAAGTTCGTATTTATTTATATAGCACATTTAAAATCAGCAAACAGGGCTGACCAAAGTGCTGAATAATAGACAAGATAAATAACAAGGACAAACCACACATTAATGACTTAATATCACAATGAATTAAAAGCTAAAGAAAAAAAATGGGTTTTAAGAGAGGATTTAAAAACAGTTAGAGATTGAGCCGTTCTGATATTAACCGGATGGCCGTTCCACAGCCTAGGGCCAGCAATCGCAAAGGCTCTGTCACCTCTATTCTTTAACCGTGATCTGGGGACAGACAGAAGTCTCTGATCACCAGACCTCAGGTTTCGTGTGGGATTGTGAGGACAGAGTTGCTCAGACAAATAGCTCGGTGCCAAATTAATTACGGATTTAAAAACAGAGAAGATTTTTAAACTGAATTCTAAAATGCACAGGTAGCCAATGCAGTGATTTTAAGATAAGTGACATGATCAAATTCACGTTTTCTTTTGAGGAACTTTGCCGCAGCATTCTGTACTAGTTGGGAGACGAGCAATATAGAGTGTTTGGGTATGTCATGGTAAAGAGAGTTGCAATAATCCAACTGCGATGTAATGAGTGCATGGACAGCAATCTCTAAGGTATTCTCAGAGAGAGAGGATTTGATCAGAGAGAAGACATAGCTGGAAAAAACAAGAATTAATCACCACATTTAGTGGTTTTTCAATTTTGAGGTTCTGATCCCAGAGAACACCTAAATTCTTAATGCAGAATGAAGCTGGATAAAGTTAATTCAGATCAATGTTACTGCTATTGTGGTTGCCGTGGGGTTCAAAGACTATAACCTCGGTTTTGGATTCATTCAAAAATAAGAAATTGAGAACCACCACATTTTTACTTCTTGCTGGTAAAAAGAGATTTCAGAGCAGTATCTTTGTTGCGTTTCAGACGCAAATAAATTTGTGTATCATCTGCATAGCAGTGGAATGAAACACCATGCTTTCTGAAAATGGACCCCAGAGGAAGTAAATATATGGAAAAAAAGAATGGGTGTGAGAATAGACCCCTGCGCCACTCCACAGGAGAGTTGGGCTGGCAGTCAAAATGGGAGTAAAAATTACCCAGTTTGACAGAGAAACTTCTGTTTGTTAGAAACAATGTAAACCAACTGAGGACAGTTTCCTGGATTCCCTCAAAATTTTCTAGTCGAGATGAAGAGTTTTATGATCAACTGTATCAAAGGCCAAGGTTAAGTCTAACAGTATTAGGATCAGAGTCACCAGCGTCAGTCACTAATAGTACATCATTAGAAACCATTAATAAAGCAGACTCGGTGCTGTGCAGAGGCTTGAAAGCAGACTGGAAAGTTTCAAGAATTTGATTTGAGCTAAGAAAGAACTGGACTTGATTGAGAACCGTTTTCTCCAATGCTTTTGTAATAAAAGGAAGGGTCGAAAATGATTAAAATCCCTATCATCAAGTGAAGGTTTCTTGAGAAGAGGTGTAACAGTATGTTTTAGAAGTTCAGGGATAGTCCCAGTGCTCAAGCATTTGTTCAGAAAAGACACAAAAAAAACATTTTCCAACCGAATTTGTTTTAAGATACGGGGAGAAATGTAATGTAAGGCACTTCTTTTTTAGTCACATTGCAGTTACTCTTCTTTGGAAATATAATTTCTTTGAAATTAGCTTACTTTTAGAATAAACAAAAACTGTTTGATGTAGGAACCCACAGAGAGGAAAAGATGTTGAGAAGGTACAGCTGGAGGGCATGCTGTGAGGCAAAAAGATATTTATCTGAGATACAAGATTTGTCTTTGTGTAATCTAAGGAGAGACGAGTTGCTAAGTTATGGCCTCGGGCCACAATCTTTATTCTGTTTTACAGCGGCGTTGTCAAATCCAACAGGCAAAGCCTCTCAAAAGGAAATGTTGATATCGAATTCACCTGTGACTCAAAGCCCTGTGTTTTGCTCCCTCTGAGTCTGTAGTGTCTTTCTCCTCTCAACAACACAATGTTCCCCCTGGTGCTGCATGTCCTCCTGAATAAGGGACTGAGCTTTAGAGTAGAATCACACTCTGAGCACCTGTGTTTGTGTATGTGCTGTATGCCCTCCATCTAAGGGAGGACACACTAGGACACACAGAGGCCTGAATATTCAGGCCTCTGCTTCATAAATATTTTAGGATGCAAGACTCGTACTTGAGACGGAGACAACACCTACTCCTGTTACGTTACAACACTCCAGTGTGCCAAGCCCCCCCTCGTCTTTTTCACTGCCCTCTTTTTCAATTTGGAGAGTTAGTGGGCCATTATGTCGGGCTGATCACGTTCCATTAGACCTTGTGATAATGATAAATAACCAAGGTTGTAAGGTGTTTTTTTTTTGTTCCTGGTCACTCTAGTTTTAATAGGAGACTAGCTATGGATTCTTGGATCATTACTTGCACATGCTAAAATCGGCAACCTGAGAACAGAGGGGAGTAGAAAGAGACGGAAGAAAGCAATTCAAACTAGGAATGCAACGATGCCGCTTTTTCAAAACTGATCCGATCTGATACTAAAGGTCTGATTATCGACTGATACCGATACCAGTGCAGTTTACTTCTATCTACTTAATACAGACAACAAAAAACAACAAACAAAAAAAAATTATATCATAATCTATGATAAAAATGCTATTATAAACTAGATTAGTGGATAATTCAGTGGTAAAATTTAGTATAGAAAAATCACAAGTGCACAATTATTGTATAAAATCTGAACATTTAGTGAAAAAAAAAAAACATTTAGTGGGGAACAAAAAAGTGACAATAAGTGTTATACTAAATCTGTGTCGAGTCCGCATTGAAAAGTTATGTAAAGGATGTAAAGGAAATGCATATTGATGCATAGTGTATTATACAGGATCTGTCTATGCAATAGTTTATTGAGCCTTTTATTTGAACAGTTTCAGTTACTGTGCACGTGACGATCAATTATAGAGCTCTGACTCTACTCTAGTGTTGTGATCTAACAGACACCCGGGAGAAAGTAACATCTTTATGGTACAGCAATAAAATCCAGCAATATAAAGTTGTTTTATGCGAAACCATAGACCTCTATCTACAGATCAAATATAATAATAGTAGAGAGACTCTCTCATCATAGAGAGAGTTTCATCGTGTTGACTGTCGTAACCGAACACGACACGCTGTTTGAATGCTGAATGAAGATTGATTGACAGAACTTTTTTGGGGAAAAGTTTAAGTGACCTTGAATTTAATGATTTAAATATTACTTTACAGCCTATCTCAGAACACTTATAATATAGTGCACGAAAATGTTATGGTGGTTTATAATTTTTTTGTGCCTTTTGTGGGGCTTAACAATAACAGAATAGTATACGCACAATATCAGATTTGGATCGGCCTCGTCTGACCGATCTACCCGACCCGGCAAAAATGGCAGTATCAGTGCATTCAAACAGAAAGGAGAGATAGGAGCAGAGGTTAAAGTCATGGATGAGTGTATGTGTGGGAGTTTGAAGAGGATGGAGGGAAGAAAGTGTGATCATTGTAAGTATATCATGCGAGACGCAGAGACGAATGAAACAAGGAATCTAAAGGGATAATGGAAGAGAATGGAATCGTATTTCAAAGGGATTTGGCAGGGTTGAGGGTTAAGTATGTAAAGGCTGGTAGGAGTTTTTCTCTCTTTTTTTCAGAGATGTGTGAATCATTGTGAAGCTCAGATCATAGCCAAGCAGACTTGTGCTGGGATTTACACTTCTCCCATCCCACTGTTCTGATAAACCTTCCATAAACACAAGGTCATGAAACCTCTTTTTCTGCGTCTCTCCATCCATCTCACATCATAATCTTATAGGCACCACCTTGATTTTTTTCTGCAATGATAAGAGGACCCGTAGTGCATCCATCATTGTGTCCCTCAGCTCACCCCTCAGTAATGCTTATATCCCATGATGAGTCTTATTGCAGACACATGACTAATAAACTCCCATTTGTGATTCAGACAGAAATTCGAAAACAGTTCAGGGGTACTTTCCAGTCGCTTAATTTTCATCTGTAAAGTGGATTTGAAAGGATATAAAGCCAACTTAAAAGGGTGGTTCACCCAAAAATAAAAATTCTTGAAGAGTTTGGGGTCAGTAAGATTTTTTTTAAAGGTACTGTCAACCTTGCTGAATAAAAGTATGATTTAAAGACATTTATAATGTTACAAAATGCTTCTAATTCAAATAAATGCTGCTGTTTGGACTTTAGACTGTTAGAAGAAACATGTATCTTGGTTTCCACAAAAATAATAAAGAGCACAATTGTTTTAAACCTACAATAGGAATTGCTTCTTGAGCAGCAAATCATCACATTAGAATGATTTTTGAAGGATCATGTGACGATAAGTTACTTAAAATTCAGTTTTGCCAATTTGCCATCACAGAAATGAATGACTTTAAAAAAAATAAATGTATACATTTTATTTGTTTTAAATAGAAATTTTACTGTATTTTATTTTTATTAAGTAAGTTCAGCCTTGGTGAACATTAAAAACTTGTTTCAAAAACATTAAAAGTCTTGCCACACCTAAACCTTTGAAAGGGAAAGTATTACACTTTCTGGTGATCTATGGAGTTTAAACTAAGCAAGCCAAGCAATGATTGAGTAACTAGTAAGGTGTACTACTTAACTGACTCCATTTTGTCCTGTCATGACATAAACACACCGATGACGTCTGTCAGAATTACTCAGAATGTAGATCGTGTCCTCCCTGTTTGGAGACTGCTAGGTTGGGTTAACATGATCCTTCCTTTGTCCGAGGACAGTGCTTACTGTATGTGCGGTGCACTTCGCTTGTGAATTTTATCTTAGATTATCTGCATATTTCAGCATTTATTAAATGTAGTATGAAAAGTAGTCAGGCAGCAGCAGTTAATCCAAAAACAGTTGTTCTTCTTTAATCCAAAATGTTAGGAGGGAACATATTCTCTAAAAGTATGTGGCTTCTAATGCATGGTGTATAGGCTTATGCGTTTTGTGTGGGAGAGAGTGGTCAGGCTTCAGTGTGAGATTATATTTGCCTTAGAGACTGTGTGTGTTCGTGTGTGTGTGTGCATTTGTATGCCTGCCCGCTTGACATTGGTATGTCTGTGTGAAGGTGTACACACAAGTCTTGGTGTCAAGTCTGTGTGTGTGTGAGAGTATTTTCACTATGCTGGAATCATGTCTACAGGGATTTACTTTAGCAGGTCTTCTACTCAGAAGCTTTATATTCCAGCACTGTTTTCTCTCTCCGTCTCTCTCTCTATCACAAACATTAACTGGAAAAATAAAGTTTGTTATCAGTCTGCTTAAGAATCAGGAGAATAAAATCAAATATTGACATAAGGCTGATTTATACTTCTGAGATGGACCTGCAGTGTAGCCTCAGCGCTGTAGCCTGCACAGGGGTGTTAATGTGCAATGACACATGCAGGGAGGAGTTTTAGTTAGGGGTGTCAATTTAATTTAAATTTGATTCGATTCTCGATTTTTACATTAATTTTTTTAAAGCACAGGTTGCTATGCCATTTTTAGTCTAGATTTTTATGCAATATAATATCTGACCTTTGTTCACTATGTACAACACTGTCAAATTTAAAACATTTATTAACAACATAAAGAGGTTATATAATATGATAATATAATATAATAACTTTAAAGTTCAAGATTGTGACTGAATTTCGGTTGATTTCGATTTAAAATCATTCAATTATTTGTAGTAGACCAATCACAATGTAGCGTTGTTACGTTTTTGTTGAGGTGCACGCCAGGCTACACCATATGTTGCGCGTGCTACACAGCCTATGACATTGCAAAAGTATAAATCACCCTTTACTACATAATACTAAGATTAGCCCTTTAAAACTACCTTATCCCTGGTCCAGCATTTGCCAAACATTTAAACTGTTAAACATTGCCAAATTCAGAGATGGTTTTAAAACTGTACTTCACTTTCAGACAGAGGCAAGAAGTCCGTTCCAGCTCTCTACAATTAGATGATAATCTACAATGGGAAAATGTAATCATGTGTATAAGACCTTTGTCGCTATGTTGTATCATATCAAAGAGATTTAGTTCTTCCAGAAGTAAGGAAGCGGGAACTAAAGCAGCTGTGTAGAAACCAATTTTAAGCTTTTATCTCACTGAGAAACATTACACATTATTGACTGCCAGCCTGTAAGAGAAAAAGCAAATTTATGCTATGAAAAAAATGCTATGCTCTTGTCTCATATCAATCCCCTCAACACACACACATACACACACACACTTACTCATGCGTCCTGCCTCAGCATTATCATTCAAGTCAACACCACTCTAATGTTAAGGCAAATTGTAATCTGTTCCTACATATGTAAATTACCATAGCGTGCGGGGAAAGAGTGATTCGTTTTCCCTAGATAATCATTAGTATGCACATTTTTTTATGTGCTATTTTTTCAGCCTGAGGGGAAGATTCATGTCACAATCTTTACATTTAGCCTGTGGTGCTGATGCACAACCTATTTTGTAATTTTTTACAAATAACATTTTGAGTCCTGGCCCTGTTCCAATAAATCAACCATCTATCTCTCATCTTTGGCCAAACAAACGGCTTCATTACAGCCTTCATGATAATTTCCTATGTTTTGCTACTGGGGATTTGAGACAGTGATCATGCATGGATGTGAGTTGAGTTTATATGTTGCAAAGGGGGAAGAAGGAAGTTTGCAGTGCGTTTCAGCATACTTGTTCATGTGATGTTTGGAAACAAAAACTAAAAAGCATCTGCAAGGCCCACCTGCTGAGTATAACCTTGAACATGGGTGTCAACAGCTTGTCTCTGTGTGTATCACATGACCTTGTCATTGCATTAAGTTTTGGATTTAGGTGTTAACATCCTCAAGGATGTGATGATAAAGGGTCTAGTCACCAATTTCTTGAGCTATCTCACATTTACATCCATTCTCAGCTCAGTGAAATTTGTAGAAACCAGAGCTTTAATTGTGGTTTTAAACTAATCTTGATTGTCGGAACATATCATGACACACACTTGCCAAACAGGTGAGGTGAACATTTCACAAATCTGAGGTAAAACATCATTTGTCATTTTTCATTAACAAAATAAATATCTGAATAGAAAAATATATTTCTTAAAATTAAAATACATAAAGTACATATTGTCCCTTTAAGAAATGTTTTTTGGGAATGCATAAAATTCTAAAGTAAGAAAATAGCACTTGAGAAGAATTTTATTGCTAGGAATGTTTTGTGAATCGGGCCCCTGGACAGCATCAGTGTGAATTGCAAAAAGTGATTCATTGATTTTCAATGTGAGTGGCTGAAGGACCATACAGCATTTTGCTCAAAGCCAGTGCACATTGAAGAGAGCTTAAATGAAGGAGACAGAAATATTGAGATTTAGTTGCAGAAAGAAAATCAGAGATATAGAGAAAAAAAGTGTAATTGACTGCAGAACACATTGTTTCCCTGGAGACTGCCTCTGGATATATTAAGCCATGTTTTCATGGTACTTGGCAAACGGTAACGTTTGAACTGATATTTGTTATGTTGTGAACAAATAAAACCCATTTTACCCATGCAGTGGTAGTTATATAATTTAACCTATTTTTCGAATTCTTTATGCTGAAATCTTTCCTTTTTAAGTGAGCAGTGTGTGTGTGTGACAAACCAGTATAATGTGTGTGTATAATGGCTTTTGCTATACTGTAGATGTTCCTCTGAAAAAAATGCTTTATGGCAGCCAGCTGTTAAGTGTCTTAATGGATTCATGTTTAATTTATGGCCATATCACAAGGCACATCATCTTTTTTTGTGTCATTCTCTCATCCCTTTCCATCCTATGCGCAAGTATCAGAACTTCAGGATTTTTTTTTTTGTCATTACTTTCAGAGAATTCTCTCTTTTCTCTCTCTTTCCCCTCCCTTTTCATTCTGTATAAAGAGATGCATTTAGGCAGCACTAGGTGTTCTGTAATCCTCAGATTTACTGTTTTTCTCTGGTGTGCTCTCATCTGACACTGCAACACACACATTTAAAATGTCCTTTGTTCAGCCAGAGGCACGTTCCACCTTTTTAAAATCAGAACTTTGACATTTTGCTTCACTCTTATAGTGTTTACAATGATTTGACATTTACCTTGGCACATGAGAAGACTCTCTAGAGCCTACTGACACATTGGAAAACTTAAGTTTAGCTGTTTGTAGAAGGCTAATGATTACTTTTTCTCATGTATGCATCCTGAATAAACAAGGCTTCCCTAAGAATATTAGTGTATTGTAATTCTACCCCAACTTATCTGTCTCATTTTCTGTACTGGTGAGAATATGAATTCCTTCAGCATCAAAGTTTCTCACTTGCAGAACCCAAGCTGAAGTCTCAAGCTTTCATGTCCTGCAAAATAAAATAAATGTGTTTAAGGCTCTTGGCTACAGTGTGAAATATTTCAAATGAAATGTCAGGTTTGATTCCTGTAAAATTGAATTCATCAGATACGTTTGTCACCATATTGGTTTATGGCATGTCATTTTTTTGCAAAGCCATTCCGCTGTTCTGCTTGACTTATTTATTCAATATGTTTTGCAAGATGATTTAAACAAAGATTAATACTGGGTCTTTTTTTGTCTCATAAATTGTGGTTTAAAAAAAGGTTTCATGTTAATGGAGATCTGAGTATAAATACAGCATTTGATGCATTTTAGGTTTTCATTTTAGTCTTTGCACAACTTTTGGCTCTGAACACAAGCTCTCTCCTGATTCTTTGAGGTTTCTTGCTGAGAGTGAAAGCCTGTTAGCTGAGATCAGACACTTTCATTGGGATTACTATGAGCTGCCTGTCTGATCCTGACTGATCTATAAGCTGAGAGACAGCTGTCTGTCTGTTTGACCACTACTGAATTAACCTCTTTGGATTCAAGACCAATAAGGTTCTAGTGTGTTTGTATCGCTGTGTGCATGTGCCAAGAGTGCATGTTGTGTGGGCTTATTGACTTTTAAAGCACATGGGCAGTTGAGCTTGAGAAGCAAGTGACTTTTGTAGGAATATTATCAGATTTTAGGGATGTCCCGATCCGATCCACAGCATCGGTATCGTGCTGATACTGGCCCAGAATGCTAGATCGGAGATTGGAGGGGAGATAAAAATATGATCCGATACCTATCCAACAATGCTTGAATATTAGCGTTTCCCTTGCGGTGACATTAAGTGGCGCAGCCTGCAGATTGGACTGTTTTGCGATCTATTTTTTGGGCAAAAATGGGTTTGGGCAGGTGGATAAAAATTGGGCTGGTTTCCGTTTCAGATCAGTTCGGCGGGTTTTTGTAGCCGAAACACCGGCACTTCATATCCTTCTTTCGGCGACCCTCACTGCAGGCGCGTAGTTTGTCTCAATCACTCATGCATGCACACACCTCTGGCTGACGTGCCCCCTAAACTCACAACAGACACTCCCTCCCGCTACCTTCGGTGTAGGCTACTATAAACGCGTACAGCATACAGTTCAAACTCAAATGTTGGTTTTCATTTTGCATTTTAAAAATACAACAACCATTAATTTTTTCGTTTTACGGGTTAAAAAAAGGAAAATTATATAAAAGTTTCATTTTTGTTCTGTAGAGAGTCTATAATCTATTTTAAGAATGTAATATTTGACTGTGAAAAGGTCATCTGTGTGTTTTCTGGTCTGGTGAATGTGGCTTTGTTAAACAAATATATCTAGGTGTGAGCTGGATACTAATGCGAGCCATAATCTACCCAGAAGGATTCCACTGCTTCACTCAGGATTTCGGGTATGCGCATAATTCTATCTAATTTATAGTGCGAGAAATTCCTGCAATCGTAATCCACACAGATTATATAATCAAATCATTCTTTTTACAACTATCTGCCAGACGTAATTTCACAAACAGCTTGAGTCTTCAGCGGTGTCGCATCTTCTATCTCTTCTCTCACACACGCGATAACACACACACACACACACGCATTTAGGAGTCGGGACATGACGGAAAATTCACTTGCACAATCGGGCCAGCAGCTGGCCAGTAATAAAAGTTATTTGTTTATATTTATATTGCTTTAACATGCAAAATTGTGTCAATTTCGGTCTTTGTGGGTATACTCTAATCTTAGTCGGTTTTGTCTTTTAATAAGCATAAAATGCATTCCAGTATAATGAACACTAGCTTTTAAAGTAACGGCAGCCATATGTGTCAGTCATTTATTTTGTTGTCAAAACAACAAAAGAGAGCTTTAAGTTAAAGGAATCAGGATTAATAGCTGTATTTAATTTATTCAAGACTAAAATGCTACCCAATGTTATTTTCCATTTGATTCGTTTATTCAGTTTCTGTGTATGCATACTAGTGTTAGACCTATTCAAAAACGTTTCTCTTTATTTGTCTTTATTTGTATCTTTATTCTATTGTATTTATTCATGCTACTTTTTTCAATTTCAGGCCCTATTCACTGTCCTCATTTCGCCCTCCAAACATCAACACAATCAAATGTGGTATTTTTATGGTATTTAATAGCAAAATAGATGTTTTTTGTTAGATAGTAAGTATTGAAAATTCTTGGATCGAGTTTGATCTGATGTTATATGGATGTTAGATCTGAAGCTTACCCACAAAAGCTTACAGACTACAAGATTATCTAGCCCAAAAATAGTCGTTCTGCCATATATTCTTAGATTAAGTCATTTTATGTACTTTCTGGAATGGTGCAGCATTTAAATAATGACACAATTAAATGTGGTGTGGAGGAGGAAGGCGAGCTGTTAAAAAAACAACTGGGAAATGGTGAAAGAAAAGGCACACAAATAACCCCAAAAAAGCTACGGACTACAGCTTTAAATGTGAATCCTACGTGTTGTGTGAATGAATGGTGCAGACTACGTGCAGATTCATATATTTTCAAAAAAAAGTTTTAAAATATTGTATAAGTTTAATAATTGTTTATAATAAAAGTTTCATGATTTCAATTAATTAGACGTGATTTTTAATGACTAAACATTTTATCCGTAACACACCCGCACTGCGACACTAGTTTTGGGGATCTATCACCCCCTAAAAAAATCCTAGGGGAAACACTGTACTGTATTGCAATAAATGTGAAAAGACGAAGGGGACAGACTAACAAATGTGCTCTACCACAACAACTCTTCCTTTTCTCATGGACTCACCCCCTTTGTTGTGTGTTCCCGGGGGCAGAGTTTATGTAAATTTGAGTTAGTGATGTCACTAACCCGGGTAGAAGCTTGTGTACTCCCTATCAGTCATTTATTGTTGTCCTTAAAAAGCCATTTCTGTAAATTAAAATATCTCCCTTTGCTTTGAACTTTGAGCGTTGTAACTTTGCAGATATTTTTATGCTCAAACAGTAACATTTCACACTAAAGTTAGAAATGTGAAATCATAATTAACCATCCCTTTAATTCAAAGGAAAGGCAAAGTGTATTTCATGTACTGAGACCTTGCTGCTAAATCACTTTCATACACATCCAGTGGCACTGTGGCACTGGCAGTGCAGTTTTACTTTTTATCAGCAGTCAGGATGCTTCACTCTCACATTCTGCTGATAATGGTGCCATTTTGTAACAACCCAAAGAATGTCGATCATCCTTTCTATCTTTTTTTTTTATCACCAGGTGAAGTTTTTTTTATCTATTAACAGAGTCTGTAATGTTACTTACTCAGTCTTTGAGTAGTTAAGAGAATCTTTTTAATTCAAAGCAAAGGCAAAGTGAATTTCATGCACTGATTTATCCTTTCCCTGTTGAATGTTGAGAGAAACATGCATTGCATATTACATGCATGGATGCTGGTGCCACACAATGTGCTGTGCCCCACAGCAGGCTTGTGATGCATATTCAGTTCTTTTTGAAGGAGACCTTGCTGCTATATCACATTCATACACATCCAGTGGCACTGTTAGTGCAGTTTTACACTATTTATCTATACAGTCCAGATACTGCACTCTGCTGATAGTGTCAAAGAATGTCCATCTTACTTTCTATCTTTTTTATCTTCTATATAAAAAAAATCTTCTCTATACAGAGGTGTTGTGTGAAAATGGCATTTGCTTTAATGTTTGACATTCAGAGAGTCACTTTCTTCCTCTTCCTCAGTAATAGACCCTGACAGATTTGCTGAGCCTGAGGGAGCAACGCACACTGAGGTGCGCTCAACACACCTGCTGGTTTGTTTTTCTTGCTTGTGTGAAATTCATGAGATCACTCATCATATTGAGACGACCATGTTCACTGCAGTGGTCCATACAGATTGGCCTGTGTGGCGTCGACTTAGTGTGTGTTATCTTCAGCAGGGCTGGGTGTGATCTGATAGTCCTACCACATTGTGACTAAAGTCCTATCTTTACTGTCCTGCTGTCTCTTTCAAAAAGAACAGCTAAGACCTGTGGGGGGTTACATTTTTAGACCATTTTTTGAATTACATTTATCTCACCTAAATGTTTGCTCACTCATTGCGTTTTTACAATGAGGAAATTTTGTTAAGAGTTTACCCAACACCTGGAAGGTGTATATACAATAGAATAAAGATACAAATAGAGAAGTTTTTAGTTCTAACACTAGTATTCAGAAATAAATACATAGGCTATTAATCCAGTTTATTGTTTTGACAACAAAATTATTGACACACATGTGGCTGCTGTCACTTTAAAAGCTAGTGCACCGATCCATTACTGTTTTCATTATACTGTCACATGCGTTTTATACTTATTTAAGACGCATTTACGAGGATGAATTAACCAAGACCTGAATTTTGACTTAATTTTGCGTGTTTTTGACCATTAAAGCAATATATATTTTAGTTAGTAGTGTGTTATGCACATTGTAGCTGGTTGGTTTTAGCTCCTGACTTTAAAAAAAAACTTTTTTGTAAAAATCATTTGGGGAAAAATATATCCAGAACGAAGGCTGCTGAGGGAGCAGGCACTTTATTAGCATGGCGTGTTGATTGTACTGGGAATGAATTCTAGAACGTGTTCTGGATCTCTGATGATCTGTGTTTCAGTGCAGTGATGGTAATGGTAATGGCAGTGCCCATTCAGACAATGTCACTTATCTTTTGTCAAGTGCTATTGATTTACACAGGCACACATTTGATCAAATTCACAGCTTGTCAAGCTCCCAGTGGAGCCATCATTGGAAATACAATATTCTGCAGATGAAAATAAAATGCTGTTGCAGCCTGGGGCAGATGCTGTGTCTCTTTCTCTTTGTCCACGGAAAAATTACTTCTACATTTCCCACCAGATGTTAAGCGATTCTTTTCACAGTCACACTAAGTCTTGTTAAAGGTTTTGGGTGAGTGTGTGAACTAGTTGCCATTATCTTAGGGACTACTGGCTGGTTCTGTAAGGAAAACGATATATAGAACTGCATATAACAGACTCATCATCATCATCTTCCAGTCTGCCCAAACCTCATGACCCCGCTACACACTCTCTAGGAGTCACGACAATAAGACACTATGTAACTGTAAAGTCTTATGCTTCATTTAGTTTATCAAAAATACAATAAAAACTGTAATGTTGTGAAGTATGGATGTATGTTAACTGATGACCGTTTGACCAATGGTTGACTGTATCAATGTTAACCGATCAAAGTTGTTGGTAAACAAAAAGTGATCTCTAAATTAAGCTGTTATAGACAGTGGAGTAAGTTAGCCATCTCATTACAAGATATTTTTTGTGAAGTGAACTAAATTTTTCTTAACTCGCCTGTTTGTACTTAATAAACCAATAAAAAAAAACATTTGGCGCAAGGTCACAGCGTTTGGGTTTGCACACTCACAAGGTTTGAGGCTAATGGGGCTCAGTGGTCAGTCAAGAAAATGTTTAGCTTTTGCCATCCCTATTGTGAAATATTAATTCCAATTTAAAAGAGTTTTTTTATTTGAATACACTTTATTATAATATTTCATGTAATTGCAAAGCTGAATTTTAAGCAGCCTTTACTTCAATCTTCAGTCTCAGTCTCACATATGATCCTTCAGAAATCATTCCACTGATTTTGTAATAATGCTTAATATTATTGTGGAAACAGGGATTACATTTTTTCAGGATTCTTTGAATGGAAAGTTCAAAAGACCATTTATATTCAAAATATAAATCTTTTGTGACATTATAAATATCTTTACTGACACTTTTGATCAATTTTGATTTGTCTGTTTTTTAATTTCCTAAAAAAATACAAATTCTTATTGACCCCAAACTTTAAACCACATAGTAAAAGAAGAAAGTGGTTATAGAATGCAAAATGATGGTTGCATTCTGAATTAAATGTATTCACTTTGAAGATATGTGTTGGAGTTTAACCTTTAGGTGGAACCACAGATGTTTCAATTCAGACAGATTTCACAGTAAGTACGTGTAATGTTTTTTCCTGCTGATCTCATAGCAGCATGCTGACCTATAAGAGGTTTGAGTGATGTCTTTCCATACATCAGGGAGGATTTTAATCTATTACATGCAATATACTTACAGAATGGATGCATGTGAGTGTGTCTGCTGGCTTATCTGCATTCTGTTAACATTACAGTCCAGTAGTTTGTATTTCAGACTATGAGCAAGCTGTGCACGTCCATGCATGTTTAAGCTACTAATTAGTTTTTCAGTAATTGCAATGTCTATTTTCAGTGATTTTTCTGAGTGCATGCTTGGCCAATTTCATTGGACTGTTCAAATTTGTCCTATTTCTTATTTTGTTAAACAAATTAAACTGCACACACAGATTGATGTTCATTTAATAGATTTGTTTCCGAGTGGTTGCGTTTGGTGGAGATATAATCAGATCTGGGACGTGCCTGTAACCATTCTAGGAAACCAAACTCTCTAGGATTCCCTGGATTGGTGACGAGAGCACCAACTACACAAGGGATTTGTGAAGAATAAATTGGTACTCTGTATTTTGATCTAAAACTGCACTCTGTCTCTCCCAACATACTTTTCAAGCAATTCCTGCTGTGGTCAAAATTTGGCAGGTGTTCTATATGTTAAGCTGTAGAGAAGCCAGCCGCAATGATGGTTTTAGGCCAGCCCTCTCTTTCATAAGCAGCCATTGCTAATAACTCTGAGAAGAGGCCTCGTTACTGCCAAACTAGTTTGGGTCTTTAATCCTTAATTGAGCACTGCGTTTCAGGAGAGAATGTTCTAGAATGATATTCACGCTCTGTCAGTCTGAGCCCTCCGCTCTCTTGGCCCCTTCGAAATCATTAAAGACATGCGTGAGAACTTCAAGCCGTTGGGTGTACATGCGTAAGTGTGGGATTATGTGAGTCGGTTTTACATATGATTGGTGTTGTAGCTCACAATTAAACAGTTAATTTAATGGGTGCTCAAGGTTTTGTGTGTAGTGTCTGTTCTGCTCTGTAAAGGAGACCAGCCCTGAGTTACTGATCAAAGACTGTTAGTAGTCTGGTTTTGGCAGATTAGAAATACACTCAAATTAGATGTATCCATGTTTAACTTCTCTTCTGGCCACTAAACACTACATATGTTTTGCAAGACCAATTAAACATATTTTATTAGTTTTTCTTTTAATAAATGTATATATATTTTAAATCAAGGACATTTCTCAGGCATTTCTTTCTTTTTGTTGTATCAAAAACTTACCGAACCATGAATTTTGTGAACCGATACATCCCTACTTATTGATGTTGATTTACCTCAAAGTTTGCCTTGATTGTTCTGTTACTTTTACATTGCACACATTTTGTAACATTTTATTTAAGTTGAAGAGTTTCTTTACCACTTACTTTTTTATTTTAATATAAGAAAAAGAATGTATTTTTGTTTACATTTATATTTTGGTTTTTGACTGGTAAAACTAATATAATTTGTTGTTTGTCTTAATGTGGATAACTGATAAAAAATGATTCAAACTTTTCCTTGTCTTAAAAAAAAGGTTATAAAAAAGTTCATAATTATCGATACCGAATGATATAAAACTTTATATCGTGATATATTTTTGACCTATATCACACAGCCATAACTGATACTTCTCTTCTGCCCCTTGGAAGAGCAGATTTATCAATTTACATCTTCATTTCTGTCATTCATGGCATTTTTCCCACCCGTCTTTCTTACACTGTAAGCTATATATTTCTCACTGTGAGCTTTATACTTCACAGTTGCTCAAATAACATTGTTCACCAGGGATACCACACACATTTTCTTCCTCTAACTTCAATGTTGTAGTCACTCTGTTTTGGATTCCAGTATTACAATTTATTCACGCTCCAAACTTTCCTCTTGTCATAAACAAGAAAAAGTGCAACAAAAAATTATCCAGAGTCAGAGCAGTGTTTATTTTTTTTTAAGCTGCTTTGTGATTTTAGTTGTTGTGGGAATAGTTTTGATATGTAAGGCAGATGGAAGAGGTCACTGAACTGGTGGATTTAGTTCCAATTGGGTGTGTTGTCTGATGGCTCAAGTTGTATATGTGAGTTTGTTTGACACGGATTGAAAAAGAGAGACAGACTGTGTGGAAATATATGCGTTTCTAGATTAATGTAGGTCCCAGTAGTCAAGAGAGATTTAAGGGATCAGCAGTCTCTCTTCACCTGGGGTCATTCTCCTGGACTGGCCTCTCAGCAAACACTGACCTGGCACAAGATTCTCCAGTCTTTACATGAATTGAGAAGGGTTTGCTCCTCTTATTCTACTCTCTTGGTTTCTTTTGGTGTTTGAGACCATGATCATATCTTAAATAGATGGATCACCCCAAAATGAAAATGGCCATTTACGCACACATGTGTGATTCCAAACTTGTAAGATTTTCTATATTTATTATTTTCAAACTTCTAAAATTCTAATCTTTTGATTTGTTTCAGTTCCACAGATTTAAATTTTTCCAGTTAATCTTGAGTTACTTGGTATGTGTTGTGAGTGACTAAGCTAACATGAAATTTGTGTCCATAGAAAAATTCCTCAGAATTGGAACGCCTGTTATTGTTTTACACATTCCCCCACCCTGTGTATGTTTGTTAATTAAATATTTGGGTTAAATTGATTATGCTTTCAGCTAGCAAAGAGGTATATATTGCGCTTTATGCTTTGTATTACAAATTGTAGAATGTTTAAATCCATTCCACACAAAATGGCACAGAAAAAGCAAAAATATTCCAATTTGTCTTCCCTCTTTAACTCGCACAGGAGAATGCAAATTGCATCCAAATTAGGGATGCAGGATAAAATTGCAATTAACCCGAAATCACGCTTAAACCGAGTTGGTTTAGTGCGATTTATTTTTTTATTTATTATTATGTACAACTCGTCAATGAAGCACGGCTCTGATCAGTAGTAAATGCTGAAATCTCTGCGAGTTTCAGTCACTTATAACGTGCATTTGAATGAGCAACACGCATCAAACCTCTTTCCAATCATGAGAAAAATTTCTGAACCTTTTCCAACAAAAGACGACGTTTAATAACATGTTTTTTACTCCAAACTCACTTTAATTGACAGTTGCCCATCCTTATGATGTGGCTTCTTACACAGAATAAGGCACACAACGTATTATTTCATAGTATTCTATACAGTGATAATGTCTATGTCGATTAGCATTAAAGTATATAAATACTTTATTATCATGAAAATACTGAGAAGGCTTAAAGAACTCAGATAAACCATATATTGGTAAATGGACTGCATTTATATAGTGCTTTCACAGACAAAATGGCCACCAAAACGCTTTACATTTTGCCTCACATTCACTCACTCATTCATACACCGACGGCGGTGTCAGCCATACAAGGTGCCATCCAGTTCGTCGGGAGCAACTGGGGTTAGGTGTCTTGCTCATGGACACCTCGACAATTGGTCAGGTGGAACCGGGGATTGCACCGGATAGACAACCTCCATGACCAACTGTTATAGTCTGACAAGCTGTGCATAAATGGTTTAATTTCAAATAATTGTGTAGCTCTAATCCCAATATAACAGAAACCAAAATCATGTATTTCCAGTATAAAGTGTGAGAGTCTTGCTCTGAACCATAGACAAAAGAGATTCATTCTATGGGAAAGTGTTGCATTATTTGTGGCAGAGGAGGCATGTGTTTGAGTGACCTAGAGGTGGGCTTAGAAAATGTAAATGGTTTTGCATTCATTACTGTGTTTGTCTCAGGGTTGGGGAGCAGAGGGGAGAGGAAAGGTCACTAGTTCTTTGTCTGAAGGGCAGAAAAAGGAGTAGAAGTGGGAGATGATGATAAGCAGATGCTAGGGGAAATGAGAGCAATGGCCCATTGGCTCAGGCACCTTATAAGATGGTAAATAAACAACCTCTTATTCTTTGAGGACGAGAGAGTCAAATATTCTCATCACTGATGAAAGATCTGCCACTGACTTTTTCTCTTTTCTGTTCAGTGTTCAGTTAATTTCCTCTTCAGATTATTTATGGTAGTGAAATGTTATTAGGAGGCATATTTGCAGAAAAGGCAAGAATACATTTACATAGCAGATGGTTTATCCAAAGCGACTTACAAATGAGGAAAAGCACGAGGAATTTATCATGCATGAACCAACAATATTAGCACTACTGCAGAAAAGTAGAAAGTAGTACAAATGCTAAAACTGATGAATTAAGGGGCTTAATAGCATGTGTGTTCCCTGTCGGTCAATGTGTGTACGCATACCACTGCGCAGGCTATTCATGCAGACAAGTCATCAGCGTGTTCATGTACGCTGTGCAGACAGAGCAAGAATGGCAGGCAAGCAGCAAGCAGTCATCGACTCCCCTGGCATGCAAGAAATATTATACACTGCTACAGTAGCTAAACAAACCGAAAACTTGCTGCATCTAATTCCGTTTTTAAGAATTTGTTTCAGTTGGGTATGTAATACTGTTACTAAAAAAGTTTTCTCACCGGTGAATGAGACATGATGTATTGCAGTTACATTGTCTCCGGTCTTCTGGGCTGTGCGCGTTCATGCTTTCAGGAGGTGTGGCTTTGGACAGCGATTTGCAGGGAGGGTGGGAAGTACGCTTTTAGTGCTATCAGGCTAAAGTTAGCATTTTCCCAGATGTCCTACTGCACCTTTAAATAATTGTTGAATTGGCACAATATTAATGTTCTCATCTTCTGCTCTTGTTTGTTTGTGCTTACTGACTACTTAACGTAATTTTCTTTGTTTAACTCTTAAAGCCAAACATTTGACTCAATCCAGATGTTGTCTGTAGGGAGATGTTGTTTCATTTAAAAAAAATATATATATATATATATATATTATTCAAATTAATTCTTGCATATTTAGGCTTGTTGCCTAGAGAGAGAGAGAGTGAGAGAGAGAGAGAGATTTTAAACTAGCTGGCGTCTGCAGTGTTTTTTAAATGGGTATTATCTGCAAGTAGTAATCCTTCCTTCCCCATCCTGGAAAATATGCCATGCTTGCCACGATCCTCTATAGAGCCGTCACAGTCTGCTTTGTCATTTTTCTTCTACTGCTGGAACCCCTATATATAACTTCCACTTCACTACTGCTTCTAAAATGAGTTTAAATGAGCAAGAGAGAGAGAGCTCAGTTTGTTCTCCAGCCATCCTCGTATGACAACCTAATTACAATTCAAGCTGTGCTGTACTGCATGCAAAACAGCCGCACATGCTGATATGTAGAACAATCTTGTTAGTTTTGAAATGCATTAACTGTTCTGGTTGTCTGTACACCAGAGGGATGGACTAAGATGTCTTATCGGCTGTTAAAAAGATTCTCCTGTTGCTTATCATATATGTGTGTGTGTGTGTGTGGGGGGTGACCTTATCTTTCCTGAGTGTGGCTCAGATATCGCTGAATTGACTTTGGAAAATGGAAATGTGACGTACATGATTTTAGTGTGGTTTTCAGCGTGATAATCATAATGGATAAATGTCCTTCACTCGCCAGCAATCCTATTGACACAAGCACACTCGCTCTTACCTCCTTGCACATACAGTATTCAGACATGCCTGCACACATTAATAGTATCTTTTAATTTAGGACTGCATGAAATTGAATAAAAACTAACATCGCAAAACTGACAATTGGGGTGTTCAAAAAAATATTATATGGGTGCTGGATAAACTCTTTACAGAAACCATTTAATATGGCTATAAAATAATGATAATTATTATGATTATTGTGATTCTAAAAAATTTAAACAAACTGAGAAATGTTGTTATAATGCTGTTATACTTTCAAATAAAGAGTATTTAATAGAAATAAAATAATTTCATATTAAAACTTTTAAATTACCGTGCTAACCCTACTTTTTACTTAATCTTAATTTCTTCTTTTAAAGGTTTATCAATCATGGTTTAATTTTAGATTTCAGAGTGATGTGAAACACAGCAAATGAAGTGAGCTGCTCAACACTGTACCATGAACTGCACACATGAACGGTGTTGCACGTCACACCATAGCACATACCTTTTCTCAGTGTTGTGTAGTTCCACAACATGCCTTCAGTTTAATGTTGCATTGAAAGTGTCTAGAAAAACATAAATATAAGTAGCAATAGTATTGCTATACTTTTCTGTCAAAACTAAACTGTTAAAAAAGGGCTAAAATTGCGACCTAGCAACAGGCAGGACAGCATTTATTGTGGGTCTGTTTATGTTGCTGTGCTCATTTCTGCATAAATATCCATAAATCTTCAATAAATATTTTTTCCTTTTTTTTATCTTATAGTTTTGTTAATGGCTATGTATTCAGTTTGTGGGCCCAGGTCTGTCTGTTACCTATGATATTACTTTGTTTTTTTCTGATTTGCAGCTGACTGTAATTGTTGTCTGCAATTTGAAACTGATTGTAAACCCCATAGCTGTAAGTCTTTTGTTTACATTCACTGTCTGTCCACACCAAGCCATTACTCTCCTCTCACTCAGCCTCCCCCACTTTTTTGTTTGTATTGCTCACTCCTCCTTTCTTTATCTGCATTACCTTCCCCCCTTTTCGCTCATCCCCTCTCAGGCATTCTCGGTACGATGTGTTGCCAGGAGACAGGATTCTCTACCTATTATGAGTGCACAAAGGGGGTCTGCCATCACCAGCGCTGGGGCTCACGAGACCGGCGTGAGAGGGAGAGTTTGGAGGGGAATGGGAGTGTGGGAGATTAAAAAAATGGCGGACAGAGTGGAGAGTGTTGAACTTGTGGTGGGCTTTGGCCTCATTCTAGTTGGTCTAATTGCTTTCTTTTAAACCTCGAAGGATTTCTTGTCATGCTCAGCTGGTGGAGGTCAAGAGCAGCCAGGCAGAGATAGATATTCTTAGAAGTTAAAGTCCCCTTGAACCGGAAGTTACAAACTACTTTTCTCCAGTGTTGTGATGTATTTTCAAGTGAAACGGAATATTGAATAGAGGGCGGGGTTTTTCTTTAGTCTCCTCGTCTCCTTCTCTCGCTCATAGCAGACTAATGGGGTCACGTCTTTTTAAAAATGACTGAAATGCACAGATAAATCATTTATAATAAACACTACAATATTACATATAAAAATACGAATTTAAACATTTTATTTCATGGCGACTTTAAGGCCCCCTTACTCGAGAGTCTAGACCTCTACGCTTGGCGTTCCTTACACTTGAGATACGACTCTGTGCCTGTGCAGGACCTGCTCATGTGACCACATGTGTATTTTGAACTTGAGATTCTGTGATATCCCATGTAGTTTTAGTAGCATCAGCTTTACCGTATCTGTTGTTTATGTGGAGTAGTATTACATATGTTTCTGCCCAGACAGCAGATCCTGAGTCTGTTCTTGATTAATATCTCCTGTCTTTTCCTTAATCTTTAAGACTTTTTTCATGCAGGCATGGACTATTCTGTTTCCATTTCTACAGTGATTACATGATCCCCACAATGTAGCAAGTCTTGAATTTGGTCTCTTTTCAAATGGGCATCCATTTGTTCTGCTTCAAACTGATTGGGAAATTTATGTTTAAATGTGTAATTTTAATATTAAAGAATTTTATTTGGTGGTGGTGACACTTTGTTCTTGTTTTGTGGCAGTCAAAATGGTGCCCAATAATGTGAAAATGAACAATGAATTTTGGTACGTCACGTGTCATTGATTTATTTTGATGTGAGGATGTTGATGTTAGAAAACCTTCAGCTTGCATTTTAATTGAGTGTTGGTTTCACTCACCCTTTTACCCAGTGGAGATAATCTAGTAGCTCAGCACACTGAAATGAGTCTTATTCAATCACATTTTCCTTGCTGGAAATGAACCAGTTGTGAAATGTCACTGCTAATGCTCTAACGTACTATAAAAAGACCATCACCTGGTCTTTACATGTTTTTTGTATGCATGATTAATGTGCCGTTTGGTGATTTAAAGATCAAATGCTGAATAAATGGTTATGATATTTAGAACGATTATACATCTGTTTGCTTGTTAAACATGCTGTTATGCATGTGTACATTACTTATGCAATGAAAATCACTTTTTTTGTTTGCAGCTATGCTTAGTTGATATTCAGTTCACCATTCTTGATCTGTATTCATGCTCTACTAATGGCCGATATTGATTACTGGCTTCCATCAGATAAGATAACTGTTATGTATTATTCCATTTGCATGATTAGAGTTGAGAGAAAAACGGTCATTGGGGTGATTTGATGTGTAGCAAAGCCCGTTTAGACTTTTGTCATTTTTGGTAATAAATTTGTACGTTCTTTAGTAATAGAATTTTATAGACGTAAGAATCAAAAAATTGTATAGTTGTGATTAGCATGGTAGTGGAGCTCAACACTACAGGCTTAACCAGATTTACGGCTCCAGGTGGAGAGAGTAGGCCTAGGTGATTGAATGAAGTCATGTCCTCCACACAGCCCTGATCTGTGCTTGAGAGCTGGCTATATTAATTAAAATGAAATGAAATGCAGCCTTCAGCCAGGGTCACCAAAGGATCCATTCGTTTAAAGAATGACTTTGATCACTGGAAAACGAGCATATATTACCGCTAATGGGGGATTTCTGAATGGCCCATGGCAGCAATATTCATTTGTTGACTTCAGTGCCACTTTTCATTTGAATTATTATTCCTTGTGCTATATACACATTTGTAATATTTTTCAATCCCACAAATCAGAGCGTTGATGATACCCCTAGGGAAATTCGCCCTCTGTTTGGTGTGACATCTAAACAATCCTCTCTTATATAATGCAGTGTAACACACCCTTTAGTTTAATTCTTTTTGTGTTGTGTGAAACGTCCTTTTAAAATCCCGATTTACAACCAGTCCCCTGTTTGTGACTAAAGAGAAGAACATCATGGGTCTGATCTCAGGTTAATAGCTTGTGGCAACCTCTTCAACAGGGATGGGCAACTTCAATCGTGACGAGGGCCAACATTATTTCCTTCTTACATACCAAGTTACTAATTACAGATTACTAATCTCACAACTTTTACAGTCTTACTCAATTGACTTTTTATTAAGTGATATCAATTTATATTGAATGCAATTTGTTTTTAAAGATTTTAACTATAAAACTGGTGAAATTATGCTAAACGAATGGGAAACTTAGTTGACAAGCAATATTAGCCTACCCCAAACAAATGAAAACATCTCAATTGCATTGTCTGTCTGTAAATTTGCAGCAACAAAATGTATATATGTCCTTTATAGATGTTTTTTTTTCAATCCTAGAGAACATTCTCAAACTCAACCTCAAAGTTAAAAAAGTGCTTATTCAAAATTTTTATTTTTTATTTTGTTCATTTTAGTGAACTTTCACATTAGCGTTCACAATCCTACGCTGTAATTAATACAGGGATCGGCTGGAAAAATAGTGACCTCTCCTGGTTTGATTTAGTTATCTGAACAAAGCTTTCCATTACTTACCTTTCAAAATATTGTTTTAAAATTGATCATCCGAGTGGTCCAACAGGTTGCATTTAAAGACATTGTGGCCCGTATAAAAAAAAGTTCTAAAGTTTCAGCTCTATATCACTGTGAACGTCTAAGGGCTGAGTCAACTGAAACTTTAGAAACATCCCATTCCCACATGTACTTTACAATAACTTTTGGTCTTTTTTCAGCATTCATCAAGATATTTTAGTTATTCATTACTTTTTACATATTTGATATTTGTATATATTAATTTGATATTTGTTTATTAGCCTATTCCAATCCTTTTTACGTATTTGTATATTATTAGTATTTATTTAATTTTACACTGTTAATTTTTAACCCATTTTGCTGTTTAGCCATGTAATGGAAATACCAACATCACATCCTTAGCTGAAGGTGACAACTGAGAATTTATGTAGAAATGTAGAATTTATTTGTGGTCATTCTTGACTAAAAAGAAATAGTGTTTACTATGTATCATCACATTTTTAAGAGAAGGTAAAAACTGTTGGCCAGTATGGATTTTTATAAAAAAAAAAAAAAAGGCATTCATACAGGCAGATGCTTTATTTTTGAGGTTTGTCTGACTCTGAGCCCCCACCGGGTTCAGAACCCCACTGTTATCTGCTCTGTTAGTTGTCATTTACTGACTGATGTCCATTCCAAGAATAGATGATGATCTCTGATGTATTCATCTTGAGCCCTAATGAGGGCATGCAACATGCATATCTTCTCATACCACAGAAATCAGTCATTGAGCACATTTACATGCACACCAGTATGCTGATAACTCACAAAAATTAGCTTATTGAAATAATCTGTTGTCTGGGTGTATGCAAACCATTAACCCAACAAGACTATTAATAAATCAGTTTATTTCCTGGTATTGACGTCAAAACAAAATAATTTGCTGCTGCATGAGATTTCAAGAAAAGAGTTTGATCAAGTTTGCAATATATTTCCTCCTACCGTTCTGCAATATGCTCTCTCTGTCTGGATGCACTTAAATTCACAGTAATGATGTTCCTGTCACACATTATACATGTGCACTTCAATAAGCTGACAGAAAGCAGGTTGATGCATTTACATGCTGGGCGAAATCAGTGTTAGGAGCAAAAATGTAGCGAAGACGATCGGTTCATGCTTAAGCCGTTCATGATCATACTCTGATAAAAGAAAACTAGTTGACACATTTCCATGATTGCGAGTTTAAAGCACAATCTGTTTAAGAACATGCATGTAAATACACTCATTGTCTAAGGATACTGCATTGCACAAGCTTTGAGTAATAATCCCGACAGTGATATCAAAACCATGCAATGATGAGAGACAATTTCTTATATTTATAGATGCAAGGGTGATGGATATGATTGGTTTTGGAAATAAGCTGCATCTATATTGTTGTTAAAAAGCATTATCTTTTTTGTTCTTCTCAGG
The DNA here is from genome assembly GCF_988280905.1 of Pimephales promelas. Taxonomy (NCBI): domain Eukaryota; kingdom Metazoa; phylum Chordata; class Actinopteri; order Cypriniformes; family Leuciscidae; genus Pimephales; species Pimephales promelas. The sequence continues at coordinate 6,505,377 of NC_142791.1, read as the reverse complement.
CTCAGCCTGTGGACTACAGATCACATCCACTGGTCCTACATCCATTGAGAAAGCCAGCGGAGAGTCTGTGAAGCTGGACTGTCAGTTTACTCTTGCTTCTGATGATTCTGGGCCTCTGGACATTGAGTGGAGCCTGCAGCCCTCCGACAACCAGAAAGAAGAGAAAGTGGTGAGTATCTCATAGCAATCACACTAAAGTTTCTCTAGTGGAAAGCATATTTGATGTCTCATTATTCAAAAGCCTCTGGGAGGTTTAGGTTTGACTTTGTCCCTTGTTCCCCATTTGCTGCTTTTCCTGTCACAAGTTCTTGTTTTCAGAAAAACAAGCTCACAAAACTAGTTTGACTGCCTCTGTTGTATAAAGCAGAACAGTAACATTCCTTCCAAGTTATGTGTTCATTGACACGAGCAGCTCATTATCTAACGATTTTAGTGTCCTACACAAGGACCAGTTACAAACTATCATCAGCATCATACAAATAATAATTATATTTTATAATCCTATTAATATATATTCACAACATTTTTGGGCAAATTGTGCAGCCTTATAAACAAGTATTGTAACATGGAGCTTTTTCTCATACATCACAATTTGCTAATAGACAACCCTTGCTTTGATCTGCATCAAGCAGGTGCTGGTTTGTGTGTAGCACATCTGTCAGTAAGGGAAGTGCGGCACACCAGATTGGGTGTTTTATGAACACGTCCTGATGTTTTAGTGGTCTGTAAAGTTGTTCCCTGGATGGATATGTGTGTGGGTCCACATAAAGGGTCTGATGAATGTGCATTTTAGATTTATTGGATTTGGCAGCTCTTAGTTGATGTGGATTTGGCAGCTCTTAGTTGATGTTATGTATTGATGTTTTTGTTTGTATCTAAGTGATTATAGGTTCACTTCACTGTGAATTGTAGCCCGCAGAGGCACTGCTTTTTTTCTTGATCCACACAAATGCAATCTCTGTAATATAGACCTTAATGAGACCGTCCCTCACTTCTTTACAAAAGGCTGATTTCGCCTTAACATTGGGCTTGCAGGTAGAGTAAGCAGCCAGATATACTGCTTGTCTGCTGCAGCCCCTTCATGCAGAGATTACCTCATTCTCTTTCTCCCCAGAGATTATACATTTAGCTGGGGACAGAATTGGGTCAGGAGCCCTCAATGGTCGATCTCCCTTTGGTATCCTTGCACCTATCTTCCTCTCTCTCACATGCTCCCTACTCCATCTTTTTCCTTCTCAAAGCTCCTCAATTTCTTCTGTCATTTTACTTCTAATATTTCATTCTATTTTTATCGTTCTCCCTTTCCCCTCACACTTCTGTTCCCCTCAATTGCTCAGTTTGCTGTTTGCTGGGTTGTCCTCATGGGTATAGACCTGCACTCTTCCCCCTCTGTTCTGCCTGGCTTTGCCCCAGGACTTGAGATTCGTCTTTGACCCACTTCATCGTTTTTAATGGTTTATAAAAAGTTGAAGGTTGAATGTGGACTAGGTCCATGTTTTTTGTATTTTTGGAGAAAGTTCTAACAGTTATTATTGTGCCCCACTTACTTTGTAATAAAGTGTCTACATATTCACACTTTTCCAGATCATTTATATAGCTGGGCTTGTAATGGCAAATATGCCCTGTATATATTAGTATTGTTAGCGAGCACACCATAGTTACATGTTTATTTCGAAACATAATTAACCAAGGGTCCCAAAACCCTTCAAACAAATCATTTTACTAAACAGAAGATCTACTTACTGGTGTAAATGACACAATCAAAGTACATAAAATAAACAAATAATATCATGGTTGATGATTGATGATCTTCCAGAGCTGTTTCAGCTGTGCGCTCTTATTCTATGGCGCATGGTATAGAGTGAAAGAAACCAATCCAAGCATGCTCCAGCTGTAAAACCATGTTTGATTGGGTTCCACACATCATCCCTGTGTGTGTGTGTTATTCATAAACATCAAAAACATCTTGCCAACTTTGCCAACCCCAAAGTTTTGAACAGTAGTGCATGTGTGTACTAAATTAGTTAAAACAAAATAAAGGGGAGTTACAGATAAATACCAACTGATTGCCAAGTGTTTTGGTCCATCTTAGACATTTCCTCTTTTTTTATCTCTCACTTTTTAGTCCAAGATACAATAAAAGGCCTTGACACTACACAAACACATAAGGAAAATGTATACAGGAGAAAACATCTTCCTTCAAAACTTTTTTTAGTGCCAGTCTGGACTGCACTGCCAGAACTAAAACAATGAATTAACCTTGAACGCAGAACCTAATTTCCAATGATTGTATTCATTGTGAAGGTCTTTGGGACACAGTGAAGTGTGAATGATTCTCTTGTTTGCGGGACGCTACTGACGAGTTGACGAAATCCATACAAAACTGCATTGGTCATTAGCGTTTGCATTATAGTGAGGAATGGATGGGAAATGGGGGTGACACTCAGGGTACATGCACTGTAGTTCCATAATCTCTTACGCTGCACCTGCAATTGCACAATAGTCCTGCTGTGATTGAGCCTGAGAGTGACAATGGGAATGCAAAACAAAAGGATTGTTTAGAAAATAGAAGTAAACAAGCAATATTTTTACATGTATAAAAAGATGTTGTTTTAAATTACCCCAGATGCTGTTTTTGTATTCTTTGGAAATTTTGTATTTTCATATATGTATATGTGTGAGTCAGAGAAAGTTTCTAGTTACTTACAACTGTTGAGATCAGCATGTATTGTCACTTGAGTAGTTTGAATTATGACACACACTACCATTCAAAACTTTGGGGTCAGTAAGGTTATTTTTGTTTTTGAAATATGCTCACCAAGGCTGCATTTATTTAATGAAAAATAAAGAAAAAACAATGTAGTATTGTAGTAATATTTCACAAATTAAAATAACTTTTCTATTTTAAAATTAATAAATGTAATACATTTTAAAATTTATGTGAATTTTTTCAGCCTCCATTACTCTAGTTTTCAGTGTCAAATTATCCTTCCAAAATCATCGTGGTATACAGATTTGAAGAAACATTTCTTATCAATTCTAAAAACAGTTTTGCTGGTTGATATTTCTGAGGAAACCTTGATCCTTCCTGATGTTAGTTAATTATGTATTAAAAACTTATGTTTATTTTAAAATGCATGTTAATTTTAAAGCAGCCTACTTCAGTGTGATATGTTAACATCATCATGCTTAACACTGAGATTTTGAATAATTTTAATGTGATGATCAGATGCAGATATCTAAATCAAAGATAAGTTTGCAAAGACAAACCAATTTTCTTTTATAGCAGGAATGTGCATTTTAAGGAAGTTAAATAATCAGGGTAATTAAAATAGGGTCTTAAATGGGGTATTTTATTGTACTGTTTGATTCTTAATCAATCTATCTGTATCTGTGTTTCCCAATTGTGTTTCCCAAATGTAAGGGCTGTGATAATTGGTGCATGCTAGTTCCAGGTAGCATGCGGGTCAGAGCAGCATCTGTGGTTGTGCAGTGAAGTGTAGACACTGATGTAGACAGGCAGGCCTACAGAAACTGCCCGGGTTATAAAGCAGAGTGATCTCTAACACAGGTGACTCAGTGCTGCTTTGCATTTCAAACAAGCCTGATGTGGCCCTAGAGGAAGTGCACCTACCTAAAGGCATACACACACACTCAAGTGTAAACAGATACACAAGTGAACACAAGTTCAACACAAGTCACAATGTCCTTGAAGACTTGACTCATAAATAACGGTGAAACTGCATACTGACCCCCACATAGCAAGACTAATTTTTTCCCACATAGTAAGACTAAGTTGTGATGAAATTGAAGGAGCAACAGATCTTTTCTTCTAATATTGTGAGTGACGTACACCCGAGTATAAGATTATCAAAAAGGGAAGAAAAAAAAAGAAAGAAAAAAAAAAATTGAGATGTGGGCTTATCACTCAAAAATGAATGAGTTTCGCTGTAAGATCAATAATGTGAATTTACAAAATAGTTTTTTTTTCTACTTTAAAGGCCAGGCTAAAGATCTATGTTTAATCATTGGTTTCCTTCTCTTATTTGATTAGACAGCTCATTCCATAGTTGGATGATAAAAAATACATTATGATAAAAATCTTAAATTAATTCCTTGTCCCTGATTGCTATCTTGTATCTTTTGGTCTGTTTTAGACATTTTTGAACTGTTTGAACTGTAGACTGTTTGGCTTTTTGAATTGAAGTATGTTATATAGTACCTGTATGTTGCTCCAGGCAGTTTTCCTTATCCTCTTTTTATTACATTTTAGTTATTAGACATGGAGTGTTCTACAGATGTTGCTGGATGTTTCCTTGAAGTCCTGTGGGCAGACTCCATGTGACATGTATTAGGCCTGCTTACTAAGTGATCATTTGGACAAGATGCTCGTAGATTCTGCAGATGTTTGAATGTGAAAGGAAGAATGAGGTTGAGGTCCCCCCTCCCCCCCTTTTTTATCCTCTCCTCCTTGCCCATGTGATGAATATTGACTGATACATTCATTAGGATTCTGAGTGTCTCCGTGCTCTTGTTCCATTGCCCTGAGGTGCATTCTCGGGTCTTCTAAGCTTGATGCAAGACACCATGGAAGGCTGTCACCTCTACAGCATCATGGAAATGAAGTGGTGGCGATGGGGAGAATTGAATGAATCCCATATTTGTGTTTGTACAATGTCTTTAAGCCAGAAACAGACCGGTGCTGTCTCTTCATACGTTGCTTTTTAAGACAAGCATATATTGATGATTAACTCATATATTGATGATTTTTACACCGTATATTTTTTTACATTGCAAGACAATGTTATTGGCCTATTCATTTGTTTGTTCCAGTTAATTTGATAAGGAGTCATTTCATGGTGCCCAATTTAAGTGTTACCAGCTAAATGAGACATAGTGAGAGTGTATAATTAAGTTTGCTTGAGTAAAAACAAAAGGCTACAATTCAGATAGTTTATGTGGGGAATAAACTTACTTAAACCAGTTACATCCGGTGCTGCGTCAGAAGCCGGTTTTGCATTAGGTAGTGATAGTGTCAAATTACACTTGCTGTTTATTAAAACGTCCTGCGGTTAACGTGAATGATGTTAACAACACTGAGGCAGTTAGCTGTCACACAAGAGTAAAAAAGAAGTTATTTAAATTATATATTTCGAGCTACATCAACAACTTTGAGGGTTAGTATTCTCTCATATCATACGAAATCCAACTAGCGAATCAGCGTTTCTAAAATCGTTGTCTCCGATTCTAGAAAACTGATTTTATTAAAGTTTTGGCGCTATATACTTTGCCTGCACAACGCGCTTGCGGAAGTTAAGAAGCTGTTTGAGATTCTTTCAGATACACGTCAGCAGGGTTCGTGCATAGAGCCTATTGGCGCTGATTGACGTCGCCAATCGGGCGTTCATGTTTTTTCTCTGTCTATTTGAAAGTTAGGCTAATAAACATGTTGCATTCTATATGGCCTGATTATGTCATTTTATCACGTGGGGTATTGAAATTGTGCTTGAATTCACGCTCCCGTATTACTTTCGCTTTCGTGATCGCATGTACTCTGTGAATAGGGAGTGGCGGTGCTGAGCGCGCTTTCTAGTAGATAAGACATTTGTCTCTGTTGTGCAATGAATCCTTCACCATGGTCTTGTCTGTCATCTTGTTACTTACTCTCATCACATGATCTGTGAATTCTGATTCTTTCTGCAATACGTGTGACTGTGCAACTTGTTTCAGATGAGCTGGATGAAATCGAAGCGACTGTTATCCAACTGATTGAAATGGTTTTCATTTTTATATAAAAGCAAAATGACAGTGGAAGCGTAACCTAAACTTAGCGGTGGCATATTCTATCTTAACTTAACCCTCACACTTCTTCATGGCAATATCGTTAGATGTTTCACCTCATTGAGAAAACTCGTCACATTTTAATCTCGTGAGATCTCATGGCACGAGATCTCGTCTCAGCCCTACTTGTGAAAGAAGCCGTTCATGTAGCCCAACAAGAACGCTTTAAGTTGTAGCATTGAAAGAGCAAATATTTCACTTGTGCTGAAGGATGTTTTTGAGATAAGGAGGTGCACTGTGTTTGTCTAACTGACTTTCAAAAGCAGAAAATTAGGCTGTAGTCTGAATCTTAACATTGGTTTGGCCTTTTACTGACACCTATACACTTTTTCCCACCCTGTATGTTTGAATTAAAATGTTGAGCAAAATGTTTAACAATAAGAGGTTCACTTACTAAAACATGATTCTCTTTTCTCATTTCTAATTTCTTCCCACAGGTGATTGTGTACTCTGGTGACAGGGCCTTTGAACACTATTATGAACCTCTTAAAGGGAGAGTCCACTTCAACTCCCCTGATCCTAAAAATGGTGATGCCTCCATGAACATCATGGGCCTGAAAGCCACAGATACGGGCACATATCAGTGCAAGGTGAAGAAGGTTCCTGGCATAAGCAGCAGGAAGTTCCTACTAACTGTCATGGGTGAGTAATAAATATAAGCTTGTAAATCTCTAACCTTATTTATTCAAAAATGCTTGACCTATTTGGCATTGTTTTGAAAAACACTCCTCATATTCCTTGTATTTTTTCTTCTGGAAGGTGAGCTATAAAACATAAGGGAAAGTCCTGAGTGACAAAGTATTGATCTGGACCATAAATGCACAAAATAAAGTTTGATTTCACAGGCCTTCTGACATGCCTTGGTTCAAGGTCTGCATCGATCGCTGTCAACAGCAAATGTGACATCAGTGCTACTTCATGTGTGAAAAATCACCTGTTACTTGTGTTGACTAGTGCAGGGACAGAAACACCCTAGGCAAACATGTTCTTGCCAAACAAGGCCATCAGAAGCAACTCCCCAAACAAGATGACGAAAGTGGCGTCACTTCCCGAAACTCGATAACCACATGACCGAGATGTGTATTTGCATTACGGATGCATGAATGGCAGTAGCTGTAAGATGGAAAAAGAAACAGGAAAAACAAGAATTTATACTGAGATCTGAATACTGAAATCCTTAAAATGACCATTCTTTTAGTGAATTGTCTGGTGTCTTATAATTTGTCCAAAAGTTTGAGGTATAATTTAAAAAAGATAATGTATTCTGCAAGGATGCATTCGATTGGTCTATTTCAAATAAATACTTCTGTTTATACACATACAATATTAGGATTTCTCAGAAATATTAAGCAATACAACGCTGATAATAAGAAATGTTTCTTAAAGGGATACTCCACCCAAAAATAAAAATTCTGTCAGCATTTACTCACCCTCAAGTTGTAGCAAATCTGTATGAGTTTCTTTCTTCTGCTGAACACAAAGCAAGATATTTTAAAGAATGATTGGAACTTTGGCACCATTGACTTCTATAGTAGAAAAAAATAAAACTATGGAAGTCAATGGTGCCAAACAACTGTTTGGTTCCAATCGTTCTTAAAAATATTTTCCTTTGTGTTCAGCCGAAGAAAGAAACAAATACAGGTTTGCAACAACATGAGGGTGAGTAAATGATGACAGAAGTTTCATTTTTGGGTGGAGTATCCATTTAAGGACCAAATCAGAATTATTTATGAAGTATTGTGTGATACATGGCAGCTTTGCCATCACATAAAATAAATAAAATGTTTTAAAATGTATTACTGTTTTTACTGTATTTTTGATCAAATAAATATAGCATTGATGAGAACAAGAGACATCTCTCAAAACAGATTAAAAAATTAGCGAAAGCGTAGCAGTTGTTTGACTTGAGTGTCAAGGACTGTTTGGCAAGAGCCGACCTGGCGATTGGAGGTGGATCATTGTTAGACAGATGGAAGGACACAGATTGGTTGTGCTCTCAGCAGTTGATGAATGCAGCTGTTCTTTCTTCGCCTGTTCCCTTCATTGTCCACCCTCATCCTATCGCTGATGACCGCGGGGACTCTGTACCTGCATTCAGAGCAGATGCTGTCTGGCTGCGTGCGTGTGTTCCTTACTAAATGCGTCTTCGTCAGAGATAGCAGTCCAAGGGCATTCACTTGAAGGGGCTGTATGCCACCTCAGAGAGGCATTGCTCTGCTCTGTTTGAAGACATCTGCCCTGTGTTATTTAAATACTAATGTATTTATTTTGAATGGGCTTTACTTTATTAATTTTAGTAATTTTCTGTGCTTTGTCATTATTGTTATTTTCATTTAATTTTATATTTAGTTTATCACTTTACATATTAAAAAAAATCAGTTTTAGTACTTTTAGTCTTTTATTTCAGTTAGTGCCAACATTTCAAATTTTTTCAAAACCATCATTAAGTGGTTGCTTATCACAATAGAAAGTTCTTCATGGGTGTAGTGTGTGTTGGATTTGCTCATTGGAATGATTTAAAGTTAAACAACTCATTTCACATATTGAAACAACAGTGCGGCTCATTCCAAGATTAATAATCATTTTGTTGATGCTATCAACGCTTCAAGTTGAGAACTTCAAAAAGGAACTTTCTAGTGTTCAAGGTGGAAAATGTAAAATCTGTCCCTTCCCAGACAGCAAAAAAAATAGAAATGCTTGACCTTTTTCTTTTCATGCTTTTATGCGTCTGGAGTGTTATCAGGCAGTTTGACTTTTTCGTTCTTGTTTTTCTTCTCGCCTTTTTGCCCAGTCGAGTGTGATCAACTACTGACACGCTTGCCTTGATCTCACAAGCTATAAAACAATTTCACCTTATTGAAAGTAATGTCTAATAATAATTGTCTTTCTCACAGAAGCAGATACAGGTCATTAGTATAGCTGTGTGTCTGTTGGTTTAAGCAACTGCATTGGATTATCAATCTACACCTTGATTTCTGGTCTGTCCATCACCACACATTTAAATTCTCCATCAGGGGAAGCTGCTGTGCTCTGACCCCTCATCCTATTAAATTGCTGTTCCTGCCTGCTGTTAATCCTCAGGTCTCTAAGCCTCTGTCCCAGCAGCCCCAGAGATCTGTTTTTACAGCTTCTATTATCAAACGATGATGTCAATGCTCAAATGCCAGCGCCCTGCCCAAGGTTGGGAGGATTCACAAAGAGCAACTATTGACATTCTTCTGTCTGTCTTTCCCTCCAACTCTCTCTTTCGTTGTCTCTTTGCCCTCCTTACATGGGTCTCTGTTTCGGTCTCCTGGTTTTAATTTGGAGTTTTGTTTGCCTTTGAATTCTTAAGTCATCTCCTGCCAAGCGAGGAGGGGGTCTGTTTGTGCAGGCTTTAGTTTCTACACAGATCTCCCTATGTTCTCCACCCCTTCCCCCATCCAATCTTTCACTATCTTTCCACATCTCTTCCTATCACTCCCTCCCTTAATTACATAGATTTCACCCACTTTTTCCCTTAAACCTGCTGTTTTTAATGCATATCTCTCTCAACACACATGCTGGCTGGCTGTCTGTCTGCCAGCCCCTTTCCCACTCTCTCCTTCTGGTTTTGTTTGCGCTTTTATCTCAAAGAATGTTGACACCCACTGCGCTCTGATTTTAATTAAGTTGATTGGCAGCACCTGTAATAGCAGCATCTGTATCCATTACCCTGATCATGGCTTCCAGTTCCTATGCTTTGATTAGTTATGATGCAGTGAGAGAATGCATATGGGTGGAGTGAGAGAAGGGCCTCAGGGACTTGTCCTTTACATTTGTGATGACATTTGCACTATGTATGAAGCAGAAGGTGATATTTCTGCCTTTAGCTGGTCAGATTGGAATGGTAATATTTTCCTTTTTGAGATATAATTGTCTACACATGCAGTCTCATGTATAAAGGTCATACATACTGTGTAATTCTGTGCATAAGACTCGTAATTCACTCTTTGTACAAGTTCTGTATGTTTAGAAATCTTATTTAGCATGATATCATTGTTATCATTAAATAATGCTTTGTCTTTGATTGTTTCATGCATTAACTAAAAGGTTTTTCAAATAATTTGCAAAAAGAAATAAATTCTATAGTATTGTTGTTACATTTATTATTATTGTTAATATATAATTAATAAGTTATTGATATTATTTGTTAACTTGATATTATTAACTATTATTATTATTCATAATATTATTTTATTATTCATCATGTGTTTTAAGTTATTTAAATTGCTGCCTGTCAAGTCTGTACACTGTCATGTGGAAAATTTGCAATGTAACCTTTAGAAATGACACCCCTGTTATTAGTAGTTTTGTGTTAGTGTTTCTAACTTTCTCTCCTTCCTTTTTCCTTTCCCTCAGTGCGTCCTTCTAAACCCAGATGTTATGCAGAGGGTCAAACTCAGGTGGGGAAAGACATGATGTTGAGGTGTAGCTCTGTGGAGGGCACACAGCCGTTGCAGTACTTCTGGGAGAGAACCACAGGCAATAAACTAATGCCACCACTGGCAGTCCTCGGTAAGTTCCTTTTACTTGTGTACCCTTATAGAGATCTGATAAACCGTCATAAATGGTGCCATCAGGTGCCGCAGTTAAAATGAAGAATCTGTCTCCTGCTGTGCACAGATCCAGTCGGGGGCACCATGAGTCTGAGGAATGCCACTGAGGCAGCTTCAGGAACGTACCGATGCCTTGCAAAAAATCGTGTTGGAACGGAGGAGTGTATGGTGGAGGTCAATGTCATACAACGTAAGTCTTCAAAAATCTGATTTAAACATTCAAGTAGCAAAGTAGCTGAGTAAATAGCAAAATAGCTGAGTTTCAAACTCCATCTAAGGTACTTCTTCATCTTGTCTTTGCCTTATTTATCTGCTGCTGTAAGGTCAATTTTTGTATCTAGAATCGAGGACCCCATCGAAAACGAGATGGCTCATCTTAAGGGCCTATTTCTCTTTAATAAAAATGTCAATATATCTGATCTATAGTATTGTGAATGGGCTTATCATTTATACTCTAAACCTGTGCATCTCAAGAACAATCTATCTTTCCCTTTGCAGCCCCTAACACAGCCGGTGTCATCGCAGCTGCAGTAATCTGTGTTCTGCTGCTTCTCATTCTTCTCGCCCTCATCGTCTTTTGCTGCTGCCGTGCCCGCCAAAAGAAGAAGTACGAGAAGGAGATCGCCTATGAGATCAGGTACTACACACACTCTTGGCAAAAATGTCCTAAACAGTTAATAAATGGGTTGGCGTGTATGGTTGGGTTGCGTGAGATTGTGGTTAGGTCTAGGGGTCAGTAAGCTGGGCTAAGTTGAGTGGGGGATAGAGTGGGGTGACTCTGGGACGCCAGGGTCACTGTTGAGCCCCTTGAGGTGTCGTGGGCTAGTCGATGAAACACTGAGGATGCAAGGTGCCCACTTGAAGACCCTAGAGATGTCCCCTACTCGGCTCAATCCAGACGGTTGTCATGGTGGTCCACTAGGGAGACCACACTGTAGTTGCAGCCGTCGTGTGTGCTGACGCAGCAAGTACACTGCAGCCGTTAACGCCGGACAGAAGGGGAGTCACACCACCATATGGAAAGCAGCGTAAATGGATGGAGAAGCATAGTTTACTGTAAAGCAACGTCTTAGCTTACCTTGGCGAAAGCCAAGTATAAATCAGCATGAAGTTTTAACATCTACTCTCGTGTAATGGAAATCAACCTTTTCCCACAAGACCCCAGAAAAAGAAAAAAAAAAACTGTTTTTCCAAACTGACTTGTCTGGAGCCTTCAATCTAATAATGAAAGGAACAAAAATGGTATAGAAAGGTAGCTCTTGACCCAGTTGCCATTTGGTACGTGTCACTGTCCCTATGTCTGTTTGATTCACTCAGCCTTTATTCAATCGCAGGCCTCCCCCGCATTTACTGATGACCAAACAAAGCTGATGGCCAGTGAAACTGGCTAGCGGTGCGATCACCCTTCCCCTCTCACCCCTTTTCTCTTCAAACGAAAGGCTGGTGTAATCAGTTCTGTGCGTTTGTTTGTTCAGTCGATTCCTGTTCTGTCAATGCCTCTCCCCTCTGTCCCTCTCTCGCTCCCCCGGCCTATTGAAATGGCATTCCTCACTGTGAAGGGGCAGGCTGTGGGTCAGGCCCTTTATTAGGCCCCCCTTGGACCCCAGAGCTGGACTCTCTGTCTGGGAGACTTGCGCTGCGTCACTCAGGCCATGACAAAAGAGGATTATCCAAATAAGCCAGTTTCTCTTAGCGGAGACCCCGCTGTTTCTATCTTTTGCTGTGTTCTCTGCTGTAATGGATTATTGCTGCTGATTACTTGTTAATTTGGAGGTGGAAGAGCAGGGCCTGATGGGCTACACTGGAAATTCGTCCATAGTTTTATTTAGCCAATCTGAGGCCAAAGCAGCAAAACAAGCCAAACTATTCTTGACTCAGCTGCTATTCGAGCCTCATTGTGCCCCATCCCTGCCTCCGTTAAAGTTTGATTCTACCGCAGGATGAGATGTTTCGTTTGACTTGACTGGTCCACAATGTTCCTTCCAACCTTTTCTCCGGGATATCATTTATTTAGATTTTAGTTTTAGTTTTATTCATTTATTTTGCATTAATTTGCTTTTATTCAACAAAGACTTCAAATTAAAGGAATACATTTTACATTGTTACAATATTTTGCAATATTACTGTTTATAACTGTATGTTTCATCAAATAAATGCATCCTTGGTGAGCATAAGGTATTACTGACCCCAAACTTTGTGCATAATCTTAATGTTTAAAAACACTTCTGTCTATGAAATCAGACTCAACCAACAAAGTCATGTGATCTAACCGACATGAGGAAAGAAACAAAAAGATGAAAACAGGCAATTATATCATAGAGGGGATCCTGATTTGATGTCAGATAAATTTGACCTTTGGTGTTTATTATTATTATATATTTTTATTAAGGTAAGATCAGTTCTTTCAACCTTGTTTTTAAGAAATCTCCCTGACAGGTTTGATTGAACACTTTTTTTTTTCTCTCCTTCCCACAGAGAGGATGTCCCTCCTCCAAAGAGTCGTGTTTCTACCGCGCGCAGTTTCACCAGTGTGGGCAGCCAGCGCTCCTCTCTGGGCTCCATGTCTCCTTCCAACCTGCATGAGTACACCAAGCCTTCGTACGACAAAATACCCTCTGAAGAGTACGAGAGGCCCCCTAGCCATGCCCCTATTCCCCCACCCAGCAGAATGGCCGGTCCCAACCTCAGCCGCATGGGTGCCATTCCCGTCATGATCCCTGCCCAGAACAGGGATGGGTCTATTGTGTAAAGTTGATCTGGGATCAGTCTCTGCACATTTTGACTGTCACTATTCTATCCATTGTTCTACCGGAATTTGTGAAGGAGCAAATGAAGGTCTCTGCAGAGAGATCAAAGTGAGCTGAAATCCGATTAAATCAAATTTGACTTCCAGAACTTTAACAAACATTCACAAAAAACTTTATTCAACGGGATGCGGAAAGGTGATTGGTATGCCTGCTCCTGTTTTGTAAATAATGCAGTGCATGATGTTTTTTTTTTTCTTTTTAATTAGAAGGCCCTGTCTGATGTAAGGCACTTGAATTGTGTGCCTATTAAGTGTTCTCCAGAGGTAAAATGAACCCAAAATCAAACTAAATTAAATGTATGTGGTACAACTCCATTTTTTTTATCAGTTTGAAAAATTTTAAGGCAACTTAAACCATTTATCTATGACAATTATTTCATCTTTATGCTCCAAAAAGACTGGCAAAGATTTACTCTATGGGAAGTATGTGGGTTGGCTTTTTTTTCTGGATGAGATTGTTTTAAAAAAAAGATTAAAGCGTTTGTTTGGATTGAAGATTATTTACATGCGATTTGTAAATAACATAATGAAATAGATTTATCTGAAAATGAGCTAATACTGTGACTCCTAACCTCCTTGGCTTTTTTAATGGACCATTTGGCAGTTTTAAACCCCAATCGGTACATGTCAGAGGGATTAGTATACAAACCTCTGATTGGCTTGTGACCCACAAACCTCCACCTCCCCCTACACTGCAGCGTAGTGTTAGTCGTCAAAGTAAGATTAAAGGGTTTATTTGAAAAGATGCTTATGCTGGGTGGTAAAATACGGTTCATTGAGCAATCAGACTTGAGTAAGCAGCCACCACCACTTCTCTGCTCCAGCTAGGCCAGAAAAGCTGATCACAGATGTCTTTGATTAAAGAGCTGCATAATGCTCAAACTTTAACAAGCTATATTAATCCTAAACCTGCATATGGCTTGGCCGTCAACACACCCCGCTTTAAAGCTAATTGTCATTTTGACGTGTTGTGCAGTTTTATCAGATGAAGGACATCTTATTGAAGGGTTTGTTTTACATCACATATTCAGTTTAAAGCAATTGAATAATCACCATTTAAACAGATGATCATCCATAGATTTATAGATTCTTTTTTTATATTAATAGTGCATTGATTAGGATTTAGTATGAATATGATTTCTTAACATCGCATCTACCATAATCTTTACCTGTCATGAAGAAACATTACAGTCCTCACGGTGTGGATTACTTTATATTTTATCCCGCAGGGTCATCCTAATGTTCACTCTGTGCCTTTTTTAACTTTGGGTTTAATGAACTAGTGTATCACACAATGAGTAGGTCCACATTAGCAGTAGAAGGTAAATAATACATGAACAATTACAAAACTATCTTCAGTTGAAGTATATATTGATTTGTGGTGAGTGGCAATGCACAATCTAACGCTATATGATTTGTTGCCAGTCTCTGTGCAACAAATATTACTCGATATATTGATATATGTATACTGAACTTTTTCTCTGAAATGCTGGTTTTGGTCTCATGGGAGAGTATTGTGTATGCTGACAACTATACACTTGTCTGTGTCTGTCTGTTGTATACAGAAGCAGCCTTTTCACAATCTGCTTGTCTTTTAGCCAGGGTTGAATGTGTAAATATATTTACTGTAAATGTTGGGTGCGATTGATTGCGTTTGTCTTTAAGTCTGTACTATGTTACCGCTTGGGTATAGGCTGCAAGTGTGATGAAGGACATGAGGGTGATCAGGCTAATCATCCACCATCTGGATAAGGTATTATTAACATTTATTATACACATTTTGTCATTATCTGAAAACACACACACTCGTGATTTCCCTGGGCTTTTATTTATTAAGCCTCTAAGAATTGGGTTGCTGTTACAGGATCAGTTTAGCTTGTTTAAACGTAGAGACTAATGCCAGTGTAAACACAGAAATCTGATCCTTCATCAGTAAACCTTTACCTGCTAGCTCTGCAAATCAGATTCTTGGTACCGAAGGATCTGTTTGGATTGGGCCCGTTTGATATTTCATAAAAGTAGAGGTTAGGCCGGTTCTCTGTACAGTGCCATTTAAAGAGATAGGAAACTCTCCTTACTAATAAGAGACAACCAATGATATTAACTGTAGATTTTGTTTTTCTTTTAAAATACTGTGTACTAATATTACAAAACTTTTTATTCTCTTCCTCTTTGTTTGGGTTGCACATCATGTAAAAACCTCATTTGATTTTTTTGTGTGCTTTTTGTGATGTTTTTTTTTAAATAAAAATGAAAGCTATTATTCTACACACGTTTTCTGAGATATTCACTCATTCCCTCCTCTGCATCCTGCTCTCTGCAGGCTACCGGCAATGCTGTCGCTTTTCAGAGTGATTAATTTTAATCTCCTGTTGATTTCCACCTCTAACTCCAGGTGAGGCCATTCTCTCGCCGCCTAATGACCACAATTAATCAATGACTCGCAAAAGCACCGGAGGCTTCGCTGACCGAGAGCAACAGAACTTGAAGCGATGGCTGTTTCTGTGCAAGTGAAACGCTCCTGCAGCTCAATGCATGTGCAGTGATGCCCTTGGGGGTGCTTCATAAAACACGCTGCCGGAATCAGTCAGCCAAGTCATTGCAAATAACTAATTTGTACCGCAAGCTCAGCCAATGTACCAGTTTAAGAGAGGTGAATCAAAGTGTAACAATGGGTGATGAATTGCTTCGATTAGGCTATAGGGTCAAATAATTTTTGATTTAAATGTAAAGATTTAAAGGAGTAGTTCACTTTAAAAAAAAACTTTTGCTGATAATTTACTCACCCCCATGTCATCCAAGACGTCCATGTGTTTCTTTCTTCAGTAGAAAATTTAAGGTTTTTGATGAAAACATTCCAGGATTTTCTCCATATAATGGACTTCAATGGGAATCAAACGGTTCAAGGTCAAAGTTTCAATGCATCTTCAAAGGGCTTTAAACGACACCAGATGACGAATAAGGGTCTTATCAACGATCGGTCATTTAAAAAAAAAGTTTAAGTTTTATAAGCACAAATGCTCGCCTTGCTCTGTTCTGTGATGAGCGTTCGTGACTCTAAAAAATGGCGGCCAAAAGGTCGGCCAAGTGTAGGCTACTCTCGCACCGTTGATTGGCAGTAGCCTAGTAATACACCTGGTTGCGCAATTGGGAAATCCCACAAAGGCTACATGATGCGTCCTTCGAAGGCCGAATAGGTCCTTCGTGTTTTTAGCTAAGAATAAACTAAAAGAGTTACACAGTCACAGTATAGCTTTAACATTAGGCTATGGCAGGGTGAACGCAAGTTAACTATTGTTTTAATGTTTTATTTTTTGGATTTTACCTTCACACAGTGAATGTCTTCAAGCTAACTTACCTTTAATAATCTTTTAATTTGAATGTTTTAATTGTTTTTTTGGATTTTACCTTCACACAGTGAATGTCTTCAAGCTAACTTACCTTTAATAATCTTTTAATTTGAATGTTTTAATTGTTTGTTTTTCGCCCCTTTTATAATGAAGGCCTTTAAGCTACCTTTAATATCTTTTTAATTTCTCAAGCTTTGAATGGTGGCATGATTAGTTACAACGCCAATGTCTATAGCTATAACTGAATGATCATAATGGCTTGCAGTTATATTTATCGATCAATGGGCATGTGTAACCAATCATAGACCACAGAAAACATTGATTCAACTGCAGAGCAATTCATTAATTGCTAAATCTCAGTATATTTTTTATTAAGGCAGTTCTGGATAGAATATTTGCACTGTAAATATGTGGTTATTTCAGAGATGGCATGCTCAAACCATCAAAAGTCCTTTAAAAAGTACCGTAATGTAATTGTGTTAATGTAATCGCTTCCCCCGAGCTGATTTTAATTCCCAGAGTCAGTGATGTGTGCGGTTGAGTATTTTCAATGTCCACCTCTGCTTTTGTGTATAGAATCTACACATGGCATTAATCCCACACAATGCATCATTCTTATATAGCCCTGTTCCTCTTGTCCTTGAGCTGAAACCTGCTTTCAGTGAGATGAGGACATGTAAACGTCCCACCTCGCATATATACACGTACTCTTATTTTTCCTGCTGCAGAATGTATTAATTGTTTGCATATCACATGGAGAGCAGGTTGGAGGGAGGGTGTTGATTGCTGATTGGTTGGGTGCTGCATGTTTCCACGGTAACGTTATCTGGTTGTACACTGAGAGTAGAAGCATGGGAGAGGGGAGGATTTATCTTGCAAGCGTAATTCTCTGAGCCCTAACAACAGAAGCCTCTAAAGCGGCGGTGGTCTTGCTCAAGTGCTGCTTCACCCATTTCATAAAGTGGTAAAAACGTTATGGTCTTCTTGGAAAACCTTTCTAGTCTTTGACTTAACTGACAGTACTCTGAATAAAGGATCGAAAATTCACATCTGATCCTGAAGAAAAAACGGTATAGGAAGGGATAGTCTAGGCCTGCGTTAGATTTGAATAAATTGGCCTGCTGTAAATGACCCACTACGAGGCAACATAGAACGGTCTGGAATGCATCAGGTTTGGGAAGCAGATAACACAGATACTGGGCTTCTCTTTGCTTAGGCTACTCTACATCTTCACACAGAGGAATGTGGTGTTGGGCAACCTGTTCATATGGTTTTAATCAAATGTATTAAACTCGCAGAGCACTCGCAAGTACTGTACAGTCAACCAATGCAGTTTTCCTGAATTAATAACTAATAATTAATGATTGGCATTTCTAGAAAACATTCTGGGCTATTTTTTGTGCAATCTAGACCTACATTCTTGAACTCGGACATTCTTAAGGAGATAGTCGACTAAAAAAAAAAAAAAAGAGGAATGGTTGGCCTTTTCTTTTTGCTGGGAAATCTGTACTGATTTTTATAAAGTAAACATTAGAATTAGAATAGAAACATTAGACACTTTTGTTGTGTGATGTTTTTCATTTCCATATTTTTCATTTGAATTTTCCACGTGAAGACGATCCCATTGTCAAAACGATCCCCATTCACACACAACCGCGAAAACGACTAAAAACGCTGCATACTGCTGCCAGGTCATTGGATGCGATGAAACACTATAGACCGAACACGTGCATGACATCATCGTCTTCGCGTATTCCCGTTTTCAAAAACTTGCACTTCAAAACCTGTTTTCAAAAGTTTGCGTTTTCAAGGTTTTACGTTTCAGTTGAAAACGGTGTCGTGTTAACAGCCCCATAGCCACAGTGTTTAATGATGTCTTCGTTTTGTCGTAGGGGCCTACTCATGGGGAAAAAGGTTGTCAACAAATATTTTTCGAAAACTAAATTGACTTAAACCATGAATAGTTTTGCAGTTCCAGGTTAGAATGTTTTATTCACTCACCAGGTGCCAATATTTATTCACAAAATGTGTTTGTTTTTTTAACCCAGAGCTTTGGATGCAATGAATTTTTCTCTGTGTCTAAGCACCGCTGGATTCCATTGCAAGCAATCAGCACATATAGACGTTTAGCAGAGGCTTCAACAAGCAGGTAATGTTTCGTTGTGGGTGTTAGAGGGTCGAAGCAACGTGTTCTTTTTCCTCTCCTGTGGCCATATTGGGGTCATCTCCATTACCGCTGCCATGTCTGCTGTGTATCTGGGATGTATGCGTGGTATGAGATCTCCCAGAGGAGAGCAGAGGTCAGGACCACTGAATTAGCCGTGTAGAGTCATTTCTCACCTCTTGCTTTTTCGTTTCTCCATCCCTCTTTATGTCTCTATCCTTCTCCATTTCCCCTCAGGAGATATTTCACACCGGAGGCTAAATGCAGTTAGGCAATTAGAGAGTCTCTCTGTGTCTCTGTCTCTAACAGAGATTGAGTCTTCCCCGAGGGCCCACGCATCATGCCCCGTGTAAGTGGGCCTCCAGGGCTCAGAGTCTGTGTGATGGGAGATAACTGCGGTCTGATCAGGCTTGTGGTGGCATAATGGCTCTGAGAGGCAATCCAGGGGTCAGGTGGCAGACACTTCTGGAAGAGACGGGCTGATAATTGGTAGAACGGGTCGGTTGATGTGGTTTAGCTTGGATGGTTTGAGAGTCTTCAGAACATGATGCTATCAAATACCACCGCTGGTTATACAAAGAAAGTGTGCTGAAAATATCTGAATTGATGTGATGCTTATTTTTTGTCAAGATTTATTAAGGATTCAATTCATAAGGGGAAAATGTATTAAAAGGAGTAGTTCACTTTTAAAAGAAAAAGCTTTTGCTGATAATTTACTCACCCCCATGTCATCCGAGATGTCCGTGTCTTTCTTTCTTCAGTCGAAAAGAAATTAAGGTTTTTGATGAGAACATTGCAGGATTTTTCTCCATATAATGCACTTCAGTGGGAACCAAACGGTTTATCAAAATGAACGTATTGAGCATATTAAACTTAAACTTTGTTATTTATTTATTAAATGAGCGATCTTTTCGCTTGATAAGACCCTTATTCATCGTCTGGAATCGTTTAAAGCCCTTTGAACAGTTTGCAGTGAAACTGCCTTTTGGACCTTGAACCATTTGGTTCCCATTGAAGTGCATTATTTGGAGAAAAATCCTGGAACGTTTTCATCAAAAACCTAATTTCTTTTCGACTGAAGAAATAAAGACATGGACATCTTGGATGACATGGGGGTGAGTAAATTATCAGCAAAAGTTTTTTTAAAAGTGAACTACTCCTTGAAGTTGTTTGGCACAATCCTTTTATCGTAATATCAAACAAAAAACCTGAAAAACTGAACAGGCAAATATGTCAGAGGACCCTCATTAACTACATCAAGGCCAATAAATCTATTAAAATAGCAGATTATTTCAACTTTGCATAAAGGTTAGTTCACTAGGGACTTTATCATTCTAAACTACCTATCAAGTCAGCCCCTGAATTTTTATTTCAAATTAATTTAACCCGATCAAATTAATTCATTTAGAATAGACAGACCTTACATTACTGTAATTTTCTAGATAACCTACCCTCTATATTAAACCATTCCCTTTTTGTTTTCTATTGGAAAAAATAAATAATTAATTTATTCACATTTCACATATAGCGCTTTTTCACAATACATATCATTTCACAGCAGCTTTACAGAAAGGTCAGGCTACTTTACGTTAAACCAACCAATCATTTACAGTGTGAACTATTTCTGTGCATAATGGTAATCTAATGCCACATCCAAAATAATGTCTTCATTGGTGTTCATTTTTTTCTGGAGGAAAACTTGTGAATAAATAATAAACAATGCAAACCTCTTGCAGAACCCGAAAAGGGCCTAGTGACGCCCCTGCTGTGAATATGCTGTTTTAAAAAAAACTTTTTCACATTGATTTAGTCATGTTTGATGCATGGAGCTTTTTCAAATAATCACATCCCAGACTGATCCATGAAATGCATAAGAAATTGAGTTTTGAAAAGAAGAAAAAATTCCCTTATCTTGACACATCATGCACTGGTTTTGGTATGTTACAAATAGATGAGTTTAACTCTGATAAGCTCAACATGCATTAATATTAACGCAGACTGAAGAGAAGGTCACGCTCTCTTTGAAAACGGAATCCATAGGATGAGTTTTAAACAGTTCAAATGTGGTATTTCAGTTTGTGTCATAAATATTACATTGCACTGTGAACATGGTATTTATACGGCTGAGCTGTTGAATCTTGTTAAAGCAGCAGGAGGTAAAGCAGCTGTTTTTGTCTTATCAGTGCTTTGTGTACCACAGAAGAATCTCTGGCTTATTTCAGTCTGTTCACGGGAATCAAGGACATGTGGCTGGTGTGTAGAACAAGGCTTTAATTCCTTTGAGGAACTCTTTCTTTCCTAAAGGAGTGTCATTCTGTAGGAGTTCACCTTCATAATTTGAATAGAAATGTTCTTGCAAAAGGGTTTTGGACTGGAGGCAGTACATGTTTAAGATTACATTTCATTATGTCTCTTCCATTCATCCTTACACGATATAGATTTAACTGAAATATCTGAAGGACGGTGCTCTTTGACAGTAGTGTCCCCATTCCTTACAGGCCACAGGGTGAGCACCCCCTGCTGGACTCACTAACACCTCTTCCAGCAGCAACCTGGTTTTCCCAGGTCTCCCATCCAGGTACTAACCAGGCTCAGTCGGCACCCAGTCTTAGGCTACAGGGTGATATGGCTGCTGGCTAGGCTTATATGTAATCAGAAATAGACAAGGATTTGGTTTGGTTGCATATAGCCTAATTATTATCGTTGTCAAGCATGAGATTATTTGTAACTAATCCCCTTCATGGTTGTATTGACGCACACAGGAGATTTTTAGCATCTTAACAGAGGATGTTTTAGATTTGCAGTGCAGCCAGATGAACAGATTAGATGTCATTCAGTGCTTGATTGCTTCTTTCATGTGTCACTCAGTGCTTGAAATGCAGATTTATTTGCTGCTGCATCTCATGGATTAAAATTGTAGGCCTACACGATAAATGACTGAAATTAATGCAAATAAGATGTTACACAATTTGTGGTGGAACACGCATGTAGCGTGAATCAGAATCACAGTGTTTTGGTCTGTTTCGTAATGTAATATTTCCTCCTCACTGTCTCTCTCGCGTTTTGGTCTTCAAGGGTTTTTTCCTGTTTGACAGCATTCGTTGTTTGCATGCTTGTGGGTGATTACTCATAAACCTGACTGACCGGCTCATGAACCTTCTCAGATGACAGGCTGAGCACGATGAGTCGATGTAAGAGCTGTGTGAGTACCACGCCCTCCACTGCACCTGTTCCTCTATATACCTGCTCTAGCTGGTTGTGTTGCCAGAACTATCAGATTTCACAAAGGAACGTTGCTGCCATCTAGTGGTGACAGGTGTTCAAAGCGGATTGTTTCTTTTACTGAACATAATAAGCAGTTGATCAACCCCCACCCCCCCACCACCCCCAGATACCTGTGTGTGTGTTTACAGGGTTGTCACGTCAGATACCTGTCCTAACTGTACATGTGCATCAGATACCTGTGTGTGTTTACAGGGGTTTCACGTCAGATACCTGTGTGTGTGTGTTTACAGGGTTGTCACGTCAGATACCTGTCCTAACTGTACATGTGCATCAGATACCTGTGTGTGTTTACAGGGGTTTCACGTCAGATACCTGTCCTAACTGTACATGTGCATCAGATACCTGTGTGTGTGTTTACAGGGGTTTCACATCAGATACCTGTCCTAACTGTACATGTGCATCAGATGCCTGTGTGTGTGTTTACAGGGGTTGTCACGTCAGATACCTGTCCTAACTGTACATGTGCATCAGATGCCTGTGTGTGTGTTTACAGGGGTTGTCACGTCAGATACCTGTCCTAACTGTACATGTGCATCAGATGCCTGTGTGTGTGTGTTTACAGGGGTTTCACATCAGATACCTGTCCTAACTGTACATGTGCATCAGATACCTGTGTGTGTGTTTACAGGGGTTTCACATCAGATACCTGTCCTAACTGTACATGTGCATCAGATACCTGTGTGTGTGTTTACAGGGGTTTCACGTCAGATACCTGTCCTAACTGTACATGTGCATCAGATACCTGTGTGTGTGTTTACAGGGGTTTCACGTCAGATACCTGTCCTAACTGTACATGTGCATCAGATGCCTGTGTGTGTGTTTACAGGGGTTTCACGTCAGATACCTGTCCTAACTGTACATGTGCATCAGATACCTGTGTGTGTGTTTACAGGGGTTTCACGTCAGATACCTGTCCTAACT
The DNA here is from genome assembly GCF_988280905.1 of Pimephales promelas. Lineage (NCBI taxonomy): Eukaryota > Metazoa > Chordata > Actinopteri > Cypriniformes > Leuciscidae > Pimephales > Pimephales promelas. Next base: position 6,482,433 of record NC_142791.1, on the reverse strand, counting down.
GTACATGTGCATCAGATGCCTGTGTGTGTGTGTTTACAGGGGTTTCACGTCAGATACCTGTCCTAACTGTACATGTGCATCAGATGCCTGTGTGTGTGTTTACAGGGGTTTCACGTCAGATACCTGTCCTAACTGTACATGTGCATCAGATACCTGTGTGTGTGTTTACAGGGGTTTCACGTCAGATACCTGTCCTAACTGTACATGTGCATCAGATGCCTGTGTGTGTGTTTACAGGGGTTTCACGTCAGATACCTGTCCTAACTGTACATGTGCATCAGATGCCTGTGTGTGTGTGTTTACAGGGGTTTCACGTCAGATACCTGTCCTAACTGTACGAAAGGGGTAACACTGTCGTTTTTTTTTTCGGGTCGAAATTTTGAATTTCGATATCTCAGCTCTGGAAGGGTCTAGAGCCTCCATTTTTGCACTCAGGTCAAAGTCTCGCGGCCCTCTATCAGAATCCAGAGTTTTGAGAAGATTGGAGAAACTTAATTTTTCGCCCAAAAATGAAAAAAACGAAAGGGGTAACACTGTCGTTTTTTTTTCGGGTCAAAATTTTGAATTTCGATATCTCAGCTCTGGAAGGGTCTAGAGCCTCCATTTTTGCACTCAGGTCAAAGTCTCGCGGCCCTCTATCAGAATCCAGAGTTTTGAGAAGATTGGAGAAACTTAATTTTTCGCCCAAAAATGAAAAAAAAAAACGAAAGGGGTAACACTGTCGTTTTTTTTTCGGGTCAAAATTTTGAATTTCGATATCTCAGCTCTGGAAGGGTCTAGAGCCTCCATTTTTGCACTCAGGTCAAAGTCTCGCGGCCCTCTATCAGAATCCAGAGTTTTGAGAAGATTGGAGAAACTTAATTTTTCGCCCAAAAATGAAAAAAAACGTAAGGGGTAACACTGTCGTTTTTTTTTCGGGTCAAAATTTTGAATTTCGATATCTCAGCTCTGGAAGGGTCTAGAGCCTCCATTTTTGCACTCAGGTCAAAGTCTCGCGGCCCTCTATCAGAATCCAGAGTTTTGAGAAGATTGGAGAAACGTAATTTTTCGCCCAAAAATGAAAAAAAACGTAAGGGGTAACACTGTCGTTTTTTTTTCGGGTCAAAATTTTGAATTTCGATATCTCAGCTCTGGAAGGGTCTAGAGCCTCCATTTTTGCACTCAGGTCAAAGTCTCGCGGCCCTCTATCAGAATCCAGAGTTTTGAGAAGATTGGAGAAACTTAATTTTTCGCCCAAAAATGAAAAAAAACGAAAGGGGTAACACTGTCGTTTTTTTTTCGGGTCAAAATTTTGAATTTCGATATCTCAGCTCTGGAAGGGTCTAGAGCCTCCATTTTTGCACTCAGGTCAAAGTCTCGCGGCCCTCTATCATAATCCAGAGTTTTGAGAAGATTGGAGAAACTTAATTTTTCGCCCAAAAATGAAAAAAAACGAAAGGGGTAACACTGTCGTTTTTTTTTCGGGTCAAAATTTTGAATTTCGATATCTCAGCTCTGGAAGGGTCTAGAGCCTCCATTTTTGCACTCAGGTCAAAGTCTCGCGGCCCTCTATCAGAATCCAGAGTTTTGAGAAGATTGGAGAAACTTAATTTTTCGCCCAAAAATGAAAAAAAACGTAAGGGGTAACACTGTCGTTTTTTTTTCGGGTCAAAATTTTGAATTTCGATATCTCAGCTCTGGAAGGGTCTAGAGCCTCCATTTTTGCACTCAGGTCAAAGTCTCGCGGCCCTCTATCAGAATCCAGAGTTTTGAGAAGATTGGAGAAACTTAATTTTTCGCCCAAAAATGAAAAAAAAAACGAAAGGGGTAACACTGTCGTTTTTTTTTCGGGTCAAAATTTAAAATTTCGATATCTCAGCTCTGGAAGGGTCTAGAACCTCCATTTTTGCACTCAGGTCAAAGTCTCGCGGCCCTCTATCATAATCCAGAGTTTTGAGAAGATTGGAGAAACTTAATTTTTCGCCCAAAAATTAAAAAAAAAGAAAGGGGTTACACTGTCGTTTTTTTTCGGGTCAAAATTTTAAATTTCGATATCTCAGCTCTGGAAGGGTCTAGAGCCTCCATTTTTGCACTCAGGTCAAAGTCTCGCGGCCCTCTATCATAATCCAGAGTTTTGAGAAGATTGGAGAAACTTAATTTTTCGCCCAAAAATGAAAAAAAACAAAAGGGGTAACACTGTCGTTTTTTTTTCGGGTCAAAATTTTAAATTTCGATATCTCAGCTCTGGAAGGGTCTAGAGCCTCAATTTTTGCACTCAGGTCAAAGTCTCGCGGCCCTCTATCAGAATCCAGAGTTTTGAGAAGATTGGAGAAACTTAATTTTTCGCCCAAAAATGAAAAAAAAAACGAAAGGGGTAACACTGTCGTTTTTTTTTCGGGTCAAAATTTTAAATTTCGATATCTCAGCTCTGGAAGGGTCTAGAACCTCCATTTTTGCACTCAGGTCAAAGTCTCGCGGCCCTCTATCATAATCCAGAGTTTTGAGAAGATTGGAGAAACTTAATTTTTCGCCCAAAAATGAAAAAAAAACAAAAGGGGTAACACTGTCGTTTTTTTTTCGGGTCAAAATTTTAAATTTCGATATCTCAGCTCTGGAAGGGTCTAGAGCCTCAATTTTTGCACTCAGGTCAAAGTCTCGCGGCCCTCTATCATAATCCAGAGTTTTGAGAAGATTGGAGAAACTTACTTTTTCGCCCAAAAATGAAAAAAAAACGAAAGGGGTAACACTGTCGTTTTTTTTTCGGGTCAAAATTTTGAATTTCGATATCTCAGCTCTGGAAGGGTCTAGAGCCTCCATTTTTGCACTCAGGTCAAAGTCTCGCGGCCCTCTATCAGAATCCAGAGTTTTAAGAAGATTGGAGAAACTTACTTTTTCGCCCAAAAATGAAAAAAAACGAAAGGGGTAACACTGTCGTTTTTTTTTCGGGTCAAAATTTTGAATTTCGATATCTCAGCTCTGGAAGGGTCTAGAGCCTCCATTTTTGCACTCAGGTCAAAGTCTCGCGGCCCTCTATCAGAATCCAGAGTTTTGAGAAGATTGGAGAAACTTACTTTTTCGCCCAAAAATGAAAAAAACAAAAGGGGTAACACTGTCGTTTTTTTTCGGGTCAAAATTTTAAATTTCGATATCTCAGCTCTGGAAGGGTCTAGAGCCTCCATTTTTGCACTCAGGTCAAAGTCTCGCGGCCCTCTATCAGAATCCAGAGTTTTGAGAAGATTGGAGAAACTTAATTTTTCGCCCAAAAATGAAAAAAAACGAAAGGGGTAACACTGTCGTTTTTTTTCGGGTCAAAATTTTAAATTTCGATATCTCAGCTCTGGAAGGGTCTAGAACCTCCATTTTTGCACTCAGGTCAAAGTCTCGCGGCCCTCTATCATAATCCAGAGTTTTGAGAAGATTGGAGAAACTTAATTTTTCGCCCAAAAATGAAAAAAAAACGAAAGGGGTAACACTGTCGTTTTTTTTTCGGGTCAAAATTTTACATTTCGATATCTCAGCTCTGGAAGGGTCTAGAGCCTCAATTTTTGCACTCAGGTCAAAGTCTCGCGGCCCTCTATCATAATCCAGAGTTTTGAGAAGATTGGAGAAACTTAATTTTTCGCCCAAAAATGAAAAAAAACGAAAGGGGTAACACTGTCATTTTTTTTTTCGGGTCAAAATTTTACATTTCGATATCTCAGCTCTGGAAGGGTCTAGAGCCTCAATTTTTGCACTCAGGTCAAAGTCTCGCGGCCCTCTATCATAATCCAGAGTTTTGAGAAGATTGGAGAAACTTAATTTTTCGCCCAAAAATGAAAAAAAACGAAAGGGGTAACACTGTCGTTTTTTTTTCGGGTCAAAATTTTACATTTCGATATCTCAGCTCTGGAAGGGTCTAGAACCTCCATTTTTGCACTCAGGTCAAAGTCTCGCGGCCCTCTATCATAATCCAGAGTTTTGAGAAGATTGGAGAAACTTAATTTTTCGCCCAAAAATGAAAAAAAACGAAAGGGGTAACACTGTCGTTTTTTTTTCGGGTCAAAATTTTACATTTCGATATCTCAGCTCTGGAAGGGTCTAGAGCCTCAATTTTTGCACTCAGGTCAAAGTCTCGTGGCCCTCTATCATAATCCAGAGTTTTGAGAAGATTGGAGAAACTTAATTTTTCGCCCAAAAATGAAAAAAAACGAAAGGGGTAACACTGTCGTTTTTTTTTCGGGTCAAAATTTTACATTTCGATATCTCAGCTCTGGAAGGGTCTAGAGCCTCAATTTTTGCACTCAGGTCAAAGTCTCACAGCCCTCTATCATAATCCAGAGTTTTGAGAAGATTGGAGAAACTTAATTTTTCGCCCAAAAATGAAAAAAAACGAAAGGGGTAACACTGTCGTTTTTTTTTCGGGTCAAAATTTTAAATTTCGATATCTCAGCTCTGGAAGGGTCTAGAGCCTCAATTTTTGCACTCAGGTCAAAGTCTCGCGGCCCTCTATCATAATCCAGAGTTTTGAGAAGATTGGAGAAACGTACTTTTTCGCCCAAAAATGAAAAAAAAAACGAAAGGGGTAACACTGTCGTTTTTTTTTCGGGTCAAAATTTTAAATTTCGATATCTCAGCTCTGGAAGGGTCTAGAGCCTCAATTTTTGCACTCAGGTCAAAGTCTCGCGGCCCTCTATCATAATCCAGAGTTTTGAGAAGATTGGAGAAACTTAATTTTTCGCCCAAAAATGAAAAAAAACAAAAGGGGTAACACTGTCGTTTTTTTTTCGGGTCAAAATTTTGAATTTCGATATCTCAGCTCTGGAAGGGTCTAGAGCCTCCATTTTTGCACTCAGGTCAAAGTCTCGCGGCCCTCTATCATAATCCAGAGTTTTGAGAAGATTGGAGAAACTTACTTTTTCGCCCAAAAATGAAAAAAAACGAAAGGGGTAACACTGTCGTTTTTTTTTTCGGGTCAAAATTTTGAATTTCGATATCTCAGCTCTGGAAGGGTCTAGAGCCTCCATTTTTGCACTCAGGTCAAAGTCTCGCGGCCCTCTATCAGAATCCAGAGTTTTGAGAAGATTGGAGAAACTTAATTTTTCGCCCAAAAATGAAAAAAAACGAAAGGGGTAACACTGTCGTTTTTTTTTCGGGTCAAAATTTTGAATTTCGATATCTCAGCTCTGAAAGGGTCTAGAGCCTCCATTTTTGCACTCAGGTCAAAGTCTCGCGGCCCTCTATCAGAATCCAGAGTTTTGAGAAGATTGGAGAAACTTAATTTTTCGCCCAAAAATGAAAAAAAACGAAAGGGGTAACACTGTTTTTTTTTTTCGGGTCAAAATTTTAAATTTCGATATCTCAGCTCTGGAAGGGTCTAGAACCTCCATTTTTGCACTCAGGTCAAAGTCTCGCGGCCCTCTATCAGAATCCAGAGTTTTGAGAAGATTGGAGAAACTTAATTTTTCGCCCAAAAATGAAAAAAAAAACGAAAGGGGTAACACTGTCGTTTTTTTTTCGGGTCAAAATTTTAAATTTCGATATCTCAGCTCTGGAAGGGTCTAGAACCTCCATTTTTGCACTCAGGTCAAAGTCTCGCGGCCCTCTATCATAATCCAGAGTTTTGAGAAGATTGGAGAAACTTAATTTTTCGCCCAAAAATGAAAAAAAACAAAAGGGGTAACACTGTCGTTTTTTTTTCGGGTCAAAATTTTACATTTCGATATCTCAGCTCTGGAAGGGTCTAGAGCCTCAATTTTTGCACTCAGGTCAAAGTCTCGCAGCCCTCTATCATAATCCAGAGTTTTGAGAAGATTGGAGAAACTTAATTTTTCGCCCAAAAATGAAAAAAAACGAAAGGGGTAACACTGTCATTTTTTTTTCGGGTCAAAATTTTAAATTTCGATATCTCAGCTCTGGAAGGGTCTAGAGCCTCAATTTTTGCACTCAGGTCAAAGTCTCGCGGCCCTCTATCATAATCCAGAGTTTTGAGAAGATTGGAGAAACTTACTTTTTCGCCCAAAAATGAAAAAAAAACGAAAGGGGTAACACTGTCGTTTTTTTTTCGGGTCAAAATTTTAAATTTCGATATCTCAGCTCTGGAAGGGTCTAGAGCCTCAATTTTTGCACTCAGGTCAAAGTCTCGCGGCCCTCTATCATAATCCAGAGTTTTGAGAAGATTGGAGAAACTTAATTTTTCGCCCAAAAATGAAAAAAAAAACAAAAGGGGTAACACTGTCGTTTTTTTTTCGGGTCAAAATTTTGAATTTCGATATCTCAGCTCTGGAAGGGTCTAGAGCCTCCATTTTTGCACTCAGGTCAAAGTCTCGCGGCCCTCTATCATAATCCAGAGTTTTGAGAAGATTGGAGAAACTTACTTTTTCGCCCAAAAATGAAAAAAAACGAAAGGGGTAACACTGTCGTTTTTTTTTCGGGTCAAAATTTTAAATTTCGATATCTCAGCTCTGGAAGGGTCTAGAGCCTCAATTTTTGCACTCAGGTCAAAGTCTCGCGGCCCTCTATCATAATCCAGAGTTTTGAGAAGATTGGAGAAACTTAATTTTTCGCCCAAAAATGAAAAAAAAACAAAAGGGGTAACAGTGTCGTTTTTTTTTCGGGTCAAAATTTTGAATTTCGATATCTCAGCTCTGGAAGGGTCTAGAGCCTCCATTTTTGCACTCAGGTCAAAGTCTCGCGGCCCTCTATCAGAATCCAGAGTTTTGAGAAGATTGGAGAAACCTAATTTTTTTCGCAAAAAAAATGAAAAAAAACGAAAGGGGTAACAGTGTCGTTTTTTTTTCGGGTCAAAATTTTAAATTTCGATATCTCAGCTCTGGAAGGGTCTAGAGCCTCCATTTTTGCACTCAGGTCAAAGTCTCGCGGCCCTCTATCAGAATCCAGAGTTTTGAGAAGATTGGAGAAACTTATTTTTTCGCCCAAAAATGAAAAAAAACGAAAGGGGTAACACTGTCGTTTTTTTTTCGGGTCAAAATTTTGAATTTCGATATCTCAGCTCTGGAAGGGTCTAGAGCCTCCATTTTTGCACTCAGGTCAAAGTCTCGCGGCCCTCTATCAGAATCCAGAGTTTTGAGAAGATTGGAGAAACTTAATTTTTCGCCCAAAAATGAAAAAAAACGAAAGGGGTAACACTGTCGTTTTTTTTTCGGGTCAAAATTTTAAATTTCGATATCTCAGCTCTGGAAGGGTCTAGAGCCTCCATTTTTGCACTCAGGTCAAAGTCTCGCGGCCCTCTATCAGAATCCAGAGTTTTGAGAAGATTGGAGAAACTTAATTTTTCGCCCAAAAATGAAAAAAAACGAAAGGGGTAACACTGTCGTTTTTTTTTCGGGTCAAAATTTTAAATTTCGATATCTCAGCTCTGGAAGGGTCTAGAACCTCCATTTTTGCACTCAGGTCAAAGTCTCGCGGCCCTCTATCATAATCCAGAGTTTTGAGAAGATTGGAGAAACTTAATTTTTCGCCCAAAAATGAAAAAAAACGAAAGGGGTAACACTGTCGTTTTTTTTTCGGGTCAAAATTTTGAATTTCGATATCTCAGCTCTGGAAGGGTCTAGAGCCTCCATTTTTGCACTCAGGTCAAAGTCTCGCGGCCCTCTATCAGAATCCAGAGTTTTGAGAAGATTGGAGAAACTTATTTTTTCGCCCAAAAATGAAAAAAAACGAAAGGGGTAACACTGTCGTTTTTTTTTCGGGTCAAAATTTTGAATTTCGATATCTCAGCTCTGGAAGGGTCTAGAGCCTCCATTTTTGCACTCAGGTCAAAGTCTCGCGGCCCTCTATCAGAATCCAGAGTTTTGAGAAGATTGGAGAAACTTATTTTTTCGCCCAAAAATGAAAAAAAAACGAAAGGGGTAACACTGTCGTTTTTTTTTCGGGTCAAAATTTTAAATTTCGATATCTCAGCTCTGGAAGGGTCTAGAGCCTCCATTTTTGCACTCAGGTCAAAGTCTCGCGGCCCTCTATCAGAATCCAGAGTTTTGAGAAGATTGGAGAAACTTAATTTTTCGCCCAAAAATGAAAAAAAACGAAAGGGGTAACACTGTCGTTTTTTTTTCGGGTCAAAATTTTAAATTTCGATATCTCAGCTCTGGAAGGGTCTAGAACCTCCATTTTTGCACTCAGGTCAAAGTCTCGCGGCCCTCTATCATAATCCAGAGTTTTGAGAAGATTGGAGAAACTTACTTTTTCGCCCAAAAATGAAAAAAAACGAAAGGGGTAACACTGTCGTTTTTTTTTTCGGGTCAAAATTTTGAATTTCGATATCTCAGCTCTGGAAGGGTCTAGAGCCTCCATTTTTGCACTCAGGTCAAAGTCTCGCGGCCCTCTATCAGAATCCAGAGTTTTGAGAAGATTGGAGAAACTTACTTTTTCGCCCAAAAATGAAAAAAAACAAAAGGGGTAACACTGTCGTTTTTTTTTCGGGTCAAAATTTTAAATTTCGATATCTCAGCTCTGGAAGGGTCTAGAGCCTCCATTTTTGCACTCAGGTCAAAGTCTCGCGGCCCTCTATCAGAATCCAGAGTTTTGAGAAGATTGGAGAAACTTAATTTTTCGGCCAAAAATGAAAAAAAACAAAAGGGGTAACACTGTCGTTTTTTTTTCGGGTCAAAATTTTGAATTTCGATATCTCAGCTCTGGAAGGGTCTAGAGCCTCCATTTTTGCACTCAGGTCAAAGTCTCGCGGCCCTCTATCAGAATCCAGAGTTTTGAGAAGATTGGAGAAACTTAATTTTTCGCCCAAAAATAAAAAAAAACGAAAGGGGTAACACTGTCGTTTTTTTTTCGGGTCAAAATTTTAAATTTCGATATCTCAGCTCTGGAAGGGTCTAGAACCTCCATTTTTGCACTCAGGTCAAAGTCTCGCGGCCCTCTATCATAATCCAGAGTTTTGAGAAGATTGGAGAAACTTAATTTTTCGCCCAAAAATGAAAAAAAACAAAAGGGGTAACACTGTCGTTTTTTTTTCGGATCAAAATTTTGAATTTCGATATCTCAGCTCTGGAAGGGTCTAGAGCCTCCATTTTTGCACTCAGGTCAAAGTCTCGCGGCCCTCTATCAGAATCCAGAGTTTTGAGAAGATAGGAGAAACTTAATTTTTCGCCCAAAAATAAAAAAAAACGAAAGGGGTAACACTGTCGTTTTTTTTTCGGGTCAAAATTTTAAATTTCGATATCTCAGCTCTGGAAGGGTCTAGAACCTCCATTTTTGCACTCAGGTCAAAGTCTCGCGGCCCTCTATCATAATCCAGAGTTTTGAGAAGATTGGAGAAACTTAATTTTTCGCCCAAAAATGAAAAAAAACGAAAGGGGTAACACTGTCGTTTTTTTTTCGGGTCAAAATTTTACATTTCGATATCTCAGCTCTGGAAGGGTCTAGAGCCTCAATTTTTGCACTCAGGTCAAAGTCTTGCGGCCCTCTATCAGAATCCAGAGTTTTGAGAAGATTGGAGAAACTTAATTTTTCGCCCAAAAATGAAAAAAAACGAAAGGGGTAACACTGTCGTTTTTTTTTCGGGTCAAAATTTTAAATTTCGATATCTCAGCTCTGGAAGGGTCTAGAGCCTCCATTTTTGCACTCAGGTCAAAGTCTCGCGGCCCTCTATCAGAATCCAGAGTTTTGAGAAGATTGGAGAAACGTATTTTTTCGCCCAAAAATGAAAAAAAAAACGAAAGGGGTAACACTGTCGTTTTTTTTTCGGGTCAAAATTTTGAATTTCGATATCTCAGCTCTGGAAGGGTCTAGAGCCTCCATTTTTGCACTCAGGTCAAAGTCTCGCGGCCCTCTATCAGAATCCAGAGTTTTGAGAAGATTGGAGAAACTTATTTTTTCGCCCAAAAATGAAAAAAAACGAAAGGGGTAACACTGTCGTTTTTTTTTCGGGTCAAAATTTTGAATTTCGATATCTCAGCTCTGGAAGGGTCTAGAGCCTCCATTTTTGCACTCAGGTCAAAGTCTCGCGGCCCTCTATCAGAATCCAGAGTTTTGAGAAGATTGGAGAAACTTATTTTTTCGCCCAAAAATGAAAAAAAAAACGAAAGGGGTAACACTGTCGTTTTTTTTTCGGGTCAAAATTTTGAATTTCGATATCTCAGCTCTGGAAGGGTCTAGAGCCTCCATTTTTGCACTCAGGTCAAAGTCTCGCGGCCCTCTATCAGAATCCAGAGTTTTGAGAAGATTGGAGAAACTTAATTTTTCGCCCAAAAATGAAAAAAAAACGAAAGGGGTAACACTGTCGTTTTTTTTTCGGGTCAAAATTTTGAAGTTCGATATCTCAGCTCTGGAAGGGTCTAGAGCCTCCATTTTTGCACTCAGGTCAAAGTCTCGTGGCCCTCTATCAGAATCCAGAGTTTTGAGAAGATTGGAGAAACTTAATTTTTCGCCCAAAAATGAAAAAAAACGAAAGGGGTAACACTGTCGTTTTTTTTTCGGGTCAAAATTTTAAATTTCGATATCTCAGCTCTGGAAGGGTCTAGAACCTCCATTTTTTCACTCAGGTCAAAGTCTCGCGGCCCTCTATCAGAATCCAGAGTTTTGAGAAGATTGGAGAAACTTAATTTTTCGCCCAAAAATGAAAAAAAACGAAAGGGGTAACACTGTCGTTTTTTTTTTCGGGTCAAAATTTTAAATTTCGATATCTCAGCTCTGGAAGGGTCTAGAACCTCCATTTTTGCACTCAGGTCAAAGTCTCGCGGCCCTCTATCATAATCCAGAGTTTTGAGAAGATTGGAGAAACTTAATTTTTCGCCCAAAAACGGAAAAAAAACAAAAGGGGTAACACTGTCGTTTTTTTTTCGGGTCAAAATTTTAAATTTCGATATCTCAGCTCTGGAAGGGTCTAGAGCCTCCATTTTTGCACTCAGGTCAAAGTCTCGCGGCCCTCTATCAGAATCCAGAGTTTTGAGAAGATTGGAGAAACTTAATTTTTCGCCCAAAAATGAAAAAAAACGAAAGGGGTAACACTGTCGTTTTTTTTTCGGGTCAAAATTTTGAATTTCGATATCTCAGCTCTGGAAGGGTCTAGAGCCTCCATTTTTGCACTCAGGTCAAAGTCTCGCGGCCCTCTATCAGAATCCAGAGTTTTGAGAAGATTGGAGAAACTTATTTTTTCGCCCAAAAATGAAAAAAAACGAAAGGGGTAACACTGTCGTTTTTTTTTCGGGTCAAAATTTTAAATTTCGATATCTCAGCTCTGGAAGGGTCTAGAGCCTCCATTTTTGCACTCAGGTCAAAGTCTCGCGGCCCTCTATCAGAATCCAGAGTTTTGAGAAGATTGGAGAAACTTAATTTTTCGCCCAAAAATGAAAAAAAACGAAAGGGGTAACACTGTCGTTTTTTTTTCGGGTCAAAATTTTAAATTTCGATATCTCAGCTCTGGAAGGGTCTAGAACCTCCATTTTTGCACTCAGGTCAAAGTCTCGCGGCCCTCTATCATAATCCAAAGTTTTGAGAAGATTGGAGAAACTTACTTTTTCGCCCAAAAATGAAAAAAAACGAAAGGGGTAACACTGTCGTTTTTTTTTTCGGGTCAAAATTTTGAATTTCGATATCTCAGCTCTGGAAGGGTCTAGAGCCTCCATTTTTGCACTCAGGTCAAAGTCTCGCGGCCCTCTATCAGAATCCAGAGTTTTGAGAAGATTGGAGAAACTTACTTTTTCGCCCAAAAATGAAAAAAAACAAAAGGGGTAACACTGTCGTTTTTTTTTCGGGTCAAAATTTTAAATTTCGATATCTCAGCTCTGGAAGGGTCTAGAGCCTCCATTTTTGCACTCAGGTCAAAGTCTTGCGGCCCTCTATCAGAATCCAGAGTTTTGAGAAGATTGGAGAAACTTAATTTTTCGCCCAAAAATGAAAAAAAACAAAAGGGGTAACACTGTCGTTTTTTTTTCGGGTCAAAATTTTAAATTTCGATATCTCAGCTCTGGAAGGGTCTAGAACCTCCATTTTTGCACTCAGGTCAAAGTCTCGCGGCCCTCTATCATAATCCAGAGTTTTGAGAAGATTGGAGAAACTTAATTTTTCGCCCAAAAATGAAAAAAAACAAAAGGGGTAACACTGTCGTTTTTTTTTCGGGTCAAAATTTTACATTTCGATATCTCAGCTCTGGAAGGGTCTAGAGCCTCAATTTTTGCACTCAGGTCAAAGTCTCGCAGCCCTCTATCATAATCCAGAGTTTTGAGAAGATTGGAGAAACTTAATTTTTCGCCCAAAAATGAAAAAAAACGAAAGGGGTAACACTGTCGTTTTTTTTTCGGGTCAAAATTTTAAATTTCGATATCTCAGCTCTGGAAGGGTCTAGAGCCTCAATTTTTGCACTCAGGTCAAAGTCTCGCGGCCCTCTATCATAATCCAGAGTTTTGAGAAGATTGGAGAAACTTACTTTTTCGCCCAAAAATGAAAAAAAAACGAAAGGGGTAACACTGTCGTTTTTTTTTCGGGTCAAAATTTTAAATTTCGATATCTCAGCTCTGGAAGGGTCTAGAGCCTCAATTTTTGCACTCAGGTCAAAGTCTCGCGGCCCTCTATCATAATCCAGAGTTTTGAGAAGATTGGAGAAACTTAATTTTTCGCCCAAAAATGAAAAAAAACGAAAGGGGTAACACTGTCGTTTTTTTTTCGGGTCAAAATTTTGAATTTCGATATCTCAGCTCTGGAAGGGTCTAGAGCCTCCATTTTTGCACTCAGGTCAAAGTCTCGCGGCCCTCTATCATAATCCAGAGTTTTGAGAAGATTGGAGAAACTTACTTTTTCGCCCAAAAATGAAAAAAAACGAAAGGGGTAACACTGTCGTTTTTTTTTCGGGTCAAAATTTTAAATTTCGATATCTCAGCTCTGGAAGGGTCTAGAGCCTCAATTTTTGCACTCAGGTCAAAGTCTCGCGGCCCTCTATCATAATCCAGAGTTTTGAGAAGATTGGAGAAACTTAATTTTTCGCCCAAAAATGAAAAAAAAACAAAAGGGGTAACAGTGTCGTTTTTTTTTCGGGTCAAAATTTTGAATTTCGATATCTCAGCTCTGGAAGGGTCTAGAGCCTCCATTTTTGCACTCAGGTCAAAGTCTCGCGGCCCTCTATCAGAATCCAGAGTTTTGAGAAGATTGGAGAAACCTAATTTTTTTCGCAAAAAAAATGAAAAAAAACGAAAGGGGTAACAGTGTCGTTTTTTTTTCGGGTCAAAATTTTAAATTTCGATATCTCAGCTCTGGAAGGGTCTAGAGCCTCCATTTTTGCACTCAGGTCAAAGTCTCGCGGCCCTCTATCAGAATCCAGAGTTTTGAGAAGATTGGAGAAACTTATTTTTTCGCCCAAAAATGAAAAAAAACGAAAGGGGTAACACTGTCGTTTTTTTTTCGGGTCAAAATTTTGAATTTCGATATCTCAGCTCTGGAAGGGTCTAGAGCCTCCATTTTTGCACTCAGGTCAAAGTCTCGCGGCCCTCTATCAGAATCCAGAGTTTTGAGAAGATTGGAGAAACTTAATTTTTCGCCCAAAAATGAAAAAAAACGAAAGGGGTAACACTGTCGTTTTTTTTTCGGGTCAAAATTTTAAATTTCGATATCTCAGCTCTGGAAGGGTCTAGAGCCTCCATTTTTGCACTCAGGTCAAAGTCTCGCGGCCCTCTATCAGAATCCAGAGTTTTGAGAAGATTGGAGAAACTTAATTTTTCGCCCAAAAATGAAAAAAAACGAAAGGGGTAACACTGTCGTTTTTTTTTCGGGTCAAAATTTTAAATTTCGATATCTCAGCTCTGGAAGGGTCTAGAACCTCCATTTTTGCACTCAGGTCAAAGTCTCGCGGCCCTCTATCATAATCCAGAGTTTTGAGAAGATTGGAGAAACTTAATTTTTCGCCCAAAAATGAAAAAAAACGAAAGGGGTAACACTGTCGTTTTTTTTTCGGGTCAAAATTTTGAATTTCGATATCTCAGCTCTGGAAGGGTCTAGAGCCTCCATTTTTGCACTCAGGTCAAAGTCTCGCGGCCCTCTATCAGAATCCAGAGTTTTGAGAAGATTGGAGAAACTTATTTTTTCGCCCAAAAATGAAAAAAAACGAAAGGGGTAACACTGTCGTTTTTTTTTCGGGTCAAAATTTTGAATTTCGATATCTCAGCTCTGGAAGGGTCTAGAGCCTCCATTTTTGCACTCAGGTCAAAGTCTCGCGGCCCTCTATCAGAATCCAGAGTTTTGAGAAGATTGGAGAAACTTATTTTTTCGCCCAAAAATGAAAAAAAACGAAAGGGGTAACACTGTCGTTTTTTTTTCGGGTCAAAATTTTAAATTTCGATATCTCAGCTCTGGAAGGGTCTAGAGCCTCCATTTTTGCACTCAGGTCAAAGTCTCGCGGCCCTCTATCAGAATCCAGAGTTTTGAGAAGATTGGAGAAACTTAATTTTTCGCCCAAAAATGAAAAAAAACGAAAGGGGTAACACTGTCGTTTTTTTTTCGGGTCAAAATTTTAAATTTCGATATCTCAGCTCTGGAAGGGTCTAGAACCTCCATTTTTGCACTCAGGTCAAAGTCTCGCGGCCCTCTATCATAATCCAGAGTTTTGAGAAGATTGGAGAAACTTACTTTTTCGCCCAAAAATGAAAAAAAACGAAAGGGGTAACACTGTCGTTTTTTTTTTCGGGTCAAAATTTTGAATTTCGATATCTCAGCTCTGGAAGGGTCTAGAGCCTCCATTTTTGCACTCAGGTCAAAGTCTCGCGGCCCTCTATCAGAATCCAGAGTTTTGAGAAGATTGGAGAAACTTACTTTTTCGCCCAAAAATGAAAAAAAACAAAAGGGGTAACACTGTCGTTTTTTTTTCGGGTCAAAATTTTAAATTTCGATATCTCAGCTCTGGAAGGGTCTAGAGCCTCCATTTTTGCACTCAGGTCAAAGTCTCGCGGCCCTCTATCAGAATCCAGAGTTTTGAGAAGATTGGAGAAACTTAATTTTTCGCCCAAAAATGAAAAAAAACAAAAGGGGTAACACTGTCGTTTTTTTTTCGGGTCAAAATTTTGAATTTCGATATCTCAGCTCTGGAAGGGTCTAGAGCCTCCATTTTTGCACTCAGGTCAAAGTCTCGCGGCCCTCTATCAGAATCCAGAGTTTTGAGAAGATTGGAGAAACTTAATTTTTCGCCCAAAAATAAAAAAAAACGAAAGGGGTAACACTGTCGTTTTTTTTTCGGGTCAAAATTTTAAATTTCGATATCTCAGCTCTGGAAGGGTCTAGAACCTCCATTTTTGCACTCAGGTCAAAGTCTCGCGGCCCTCTATCATAATCCAGAGTTTTGAGAAGATTGGAGAAACTTAATTTTTCGCCCAAAAATGAAAAAAAACAAAAGGGGTAACACTGTCGTTTTTTTTTCGGGTCAAAATTTTGAATTTCGATATCTCAGCTCTGGAAGGGTCTAGAGCCTCCATTTTTGCACTCAGGTCAAAGTCTCGCGGCCCTCTATCAGAATCCAGAGTTTTGAGAAGATTGGAGAAACTTAATTTTTCGCCCAAAAATAAAAAAAAACGAAAGGGGTAACACTGTCGTTTTTTTTTCGGGTCAAAATTTTAAATTTCGATATCTCAGCTCTGGAAGGGTCTAGAACCTCCATTTTTGCACTCAGGTCAAAGTCTCGCGGCCCTCTATCATAATCCAGAGTTTTGAGAAGATTGGAGAAACTTAATTTTTCGCCCAAAAATGAAAAAAAACGAAAGGGGTAACACTGTCGTTTTTTTTTCGGGTCAAAATTTTAAATTTCGATATCTCAGCTCTGGAAGGGTCTAGAGCCTCCATTTTTGCACTCAGGTCAAAGTCTCGCGGCCCTCTATCAGAATCCAGAGTTTTGAGAAGATTGGAGAAACGTATTTTTTCGCCCAAAAATGAAAAAAAAACGAAAGGGGTAACACTGTCGTTTTTTTTTCGGGTCAAAATTTTGAATTTCGATATCTCAGCTCTGGAAGGGTCTAGAGCCTCCATTTTTGCACTCAAGTCAAAGTCTCGCGGCCCTCTATCAGAATCCAGAGTTTTGAGAAGATTGGAGAAACTTATTTTTTCGCCCAAAAATGAAAAAAAACGAAAGGGGTAACACTGTCGTTTTTTTTTCGGGTCAAAATTTTGAATTTCGATATCTCAGCTCTGGAAGGGTCTAGAGCCTCCATTTTTGCACTCAGGTCAAAGTCTCGCGGCCCTCTATCAGAATCCAGAGTTTTGAGAAGATTGGAGAAACTTATTTTTTCGCCCAAAAATGAAAAAAAAACGAAAGGGGTAACACTGTCGTTTTTTTTTCGGGTCAAAATTTTGAATTTCGATATCTCAGCTCTGGAAGGGTCTAGAGCCTCCATTTTTGCACTCAGGTCAAAGTCTCGCGGCCCTCTATCAGAATCCAGAGTTTTGAGAAGATTGGAGAAACTTAATTTTTCGCCCAAAAATGAAAAAAAAACGAAAGGGGTAACACTGTCGTTTTTTTTTCGGGTCAAAATTTTGAAGTTCGATATCTCAGCTCTGGAAGGGTCTAGAGCCTCCATTTTTGCACTCAGGTCAAAGTCTCGTGGCCCTCTATCAGAATCCAGAGTTTTGAGAAGATTGGAGAAACTTAATTTTTCGCCCAAAAATGAAAAAAAACGAAAGGGGTAACACTGTCGTTTTTTTTTCGGGTCAAAATTTTAAATTTCGATATCTCAGCTCTGGAAGGGTCTAGAACCTCCATTTTTTCACTCAGGTCAAAGTCTCGCGGCCCTCTATCAGAATCCAGAGTTTTGAGAAGATTGGAGAAACTTAATTTTTCGCCCAAAAATGAAAAAAAACGAAAGGGGTAACACTGTCGTTTTTTTTTTCGGGTCAAAATTTTAAATTTCGATATCTCAGCTCTGGAAGGGTCTAGAACCTCCATTTTTGCACTCAGGTCAAAGTCTCGCGGCCCTCTATCATAATCCAGAGTTTTGAGAAGATTGGAGAAACTTAATTTTTCGCCCAAAAACGGAAAAAAAACAAAAGGGGTAACACTGTCGTTTTTTTTTCGGGTCAAAATTTTAAATTTCGATATCTCAGCTCTGGAAGGGTCTAGAGCCTCCATTTTTGCACTCAGGTCAAAGTCTCGCGGCCCTCTATCAGAATCCAGAGTTTTGAGAAGATTGGAGAAACTTAATTTTTCGCCCAAAAATGAAAAAAAACGAAAGGGGTAACACTGTCGTTTTTTTTTCGGGTCAAAATTTTGAATTTCGATATCTCAGCTCTGGAAGGGTCTAGAGCCTCCATTTTTGCACTCAGGTCAAAGTCTCGCGGCCCTCTATCAGAATCCAGAGTTTTGAGAAGATTGGAGAAACTTATTTTTTCGCCCAAAAATGAAAAAAAACGAAAGGGGTAACACTGTCGTTTTTTTTTCGGGTCAAAATTTTAAATTTCGATATCTCAGCTCTGGAAGGGTCTAGAGCCTCCATTTTTGCACTCAGGTCAAAGTCTCGCGGCCCTCTATCAGAATCCAGAGTTTTGAGAAGATTGGAGAAACTTAATTTTTCGCCCAAAAATGAAAAAAAACGAAAGGGGTAACACTGTCGTTTTTTTTTCGGGTCAAAATTTTAAATTTCGATATCTCAGCTCTGGAAGGGTCTAGAACCTCCATTTTTGCACTCAGGTCAAAGTCTCGCGGCCCTCTATCATAATCCAAAGTTTTGAGAAGATTGGAGAAACTTACTTTTTCGCCCAAAAATGAAAAAAAACGAAAGGGGTAACACTGTCGTTTTTTTTTTCGGGTCAAAATTTTGAATTTCGATATCTCAGCTCTGGAAGGGTCTAGAGCCTCCATTTTTGCACTCAGGTCAAAGTCTCGCGGCCCTCTATCAGAATCCAGAGTTTTGAGAAGATTGGAGAAACTTACTTTTTCGCCCAAAAATGAAAAAAAACAAAAGGGGTAACACTGTCGTTTTTTTTTCGGGTCAAAATTTTAAATTTCGATATCTCAGCTCTGGAAGGGTCTAGAGCCTCCATTTTTGCACTCAGGTCAAAGTCTCGCGGCCCTCTATCAGAATCCAGAGTTTTGAGAAGATTGGAGAAACTTAATTTTTCGCCCAAAAATGAAAAAAAACAAAAGGGGTAACACTGTCGTTTTTTTTTCGGGTCAAAATTTTGAATTTCGATATCTCAGCTCTGGAAGGGTCTAGAGCCTCCATTTTTGCACTCAGGTCAAAGTCTCGCGGCCCTCTATCAGAATCCAGAGTTTTGAGAAGATTGGAGAAACTTAATTTTTCGCCCAAAAATAAAAAAAAACGAAAGGGGTAACACTGTCGTTTTTTTTTCGGGTCAAAATTTTAAATTTCGATATCTCAGCTCTGGAAGGGTCTAGAACCTCCATTTTTGCACTCAGGTCAAAGTCTCGCGGCCCTCTATCATAATCCAGAGTTTTGAGAAGATTGGAGAAACTTAATTTTTCGCCCAAAAATGAAAAAAAACAAAAGGGGTAACACTGTCGTTTTTTTTTCGGGTCAAAATTTTGAATTTCGATATCTCAGCTCTGGAAGGGTCTAGAGCCTCCATTTTTGCACTCAGGTCAAAGTCTCGCGGCCCTCTATCAGAATCCAGAGTTTTGAGAAGATTGGAGAAACTTAATTTTTCGCCCAAAAATAAAAAAAAACGAAAGGGGTAACACTGTCGTTTTTTTTTCGGGTCAAAATTTTAAATTTCGATATCTCAGCTCTGGAAGGGTCTAGAACCTCCATTTTTGCACTCAGGTCAAAGTCTCGCGGCCCTCTATCATAATCCAGAGTTTTGAGAAGATTGGAGAAACTTAATTTTTCGCCCAAAAATGAAAAAAAAACGAAAGGGGTAACACTGTCGTTTTTTTTTCGGGTCAAAATTTTACATTTCGATATCTCAGCTCTGGAAGGGTCTAGAGCCTCAATTTTTGCACTCAGGTCAAAGTCTTGCGGCCCTCTATCAGAATCCAGAGTTTTGAGAAGATTGGAGAAACTTAATTTTTCGCCCAAAAATGAAAAAAAAACGAAAGGGGTAACACTGTCGTTTTTTTTTCGGGTCAAAATTTTAAATTTCGATATCTCAGCTCTGGAAGGGTCTAGAGCCTCCATTTTTGCACTCAGGTCAAAGTCTCGCGGCCCTCTATCAGAATCCAGAGTTTTGAGAAGATTGGAGAAACGTATTTTTTCGCCCAAAAATGAAAAAAAAACGAAAGGGGTAACACTGTCGTTTTTTTTTCGGGTCAAAATTTTGAATTTCGATATCTCAGCTCTGGAAGGGTCTAGAGCCTCCATTTTTGCACTCAGGTCAAAGTCTCGCGGCCCTCTATCAGAATCCAGAGTTTTGAGAAGATTGGAGAAACTTATTTTTTCGCCCAAAAATGAAAAAAAACGAAAGGGGTAACACTGTCGTTTTTTTTTCGGGTCAAAATTTTGAATTTCGATATCTCAGCTCTGGAAGGGTCTAGAGCCTCCATTTTTGCACTCAGGTCAAAGTCTCGCGGCCCTCTATCAGAATCCAGAGTTTTGAGAAGATTGGAGAAACTTATTTTTTCGCCCAAAAATGAAAAAAAAAAACGAAAGGGGTAACACTGTCGTTTTTTTTTCGGGTCAAAATTTTGAATTTCGATATCTCAGCTCTGGAAGGGTCTAGAGCCTCCATTTTTGCACTCAGGTCAAAGTCTCGCGGCCCTCTATCAGAATCCAGAGTTTTGAGAAGATTGGAGAAACTTAATTTTTCGCCCAAAAATGAAAAAAAAAACGAAAGGGGTAACACTGTCGTTTTTTTTTCGGGTCAAAATTTTGAATTTCGATATCTCAGCTCTGGAAGGGTCTAGAGCCTCCATTTTTGCACTCAGGTCAAAGTCTCGTGGCCCTCTATCAGAATCCAGAGTTTTGAGAAGATTGGAGAAACTTAATTTTTCGCCCAAAAATGAAAAAAAACGAAAGGGGTAACACTGTCGTTTTTTTTTCGGGTCAAAATTTTAAATTTCGATATCTCAGCTCTGGAAGGGTCTAGAACCTCCATTTTTGCACTCAGGTCAAAGTCTCGCGGCCCTCTATCAGAATCCAGAGTTTTGAGAAGATTGGAGAAACTTAATTTTTCGCCCAAAAATGAAAAAAAACGAAAGGGGTAACACTGTCGTTTTTTTTTTCGGGTCAAAATTTTAAATTTCGATATCTCAGCTCTGGAAGGGTCTAGAACCTCCATTTTTGCACTCAGGTCAAAGTCTCGCGGCCCTCTATCATAATCCAGAGTTTTGAGAAGATTGGAGAAACTTAATTTTTCGCCCAAAAACGGAAAAAAAACAAAAGGGGTAACACTGTCGTTTTTTTTTCGGGTCAAAATTTTAAATTTCGATATCTCAGCTCTGGAAGGGTCTAGAGCCTCCATTTTTGCACTCAGGTCAAAGTCTCGCGGCCCTCTATCATAATCCAGAGTTTTGAGAAGATTGGAGAAACTTAATTTTTCGCCCAAAAATGAAAAAAAACAAAAGGGGTAACACTGTCGTTTTTTTTTCGGGTCAAAATTTTGAATTTCGATATCTCAGCTCTGGAAGGGTCTAGAGCCTCCATTTTTGCACTCAGGTCAAAGTCTCGCGGCCCTCTATCAGAATCCAGAGTTTTGAGAAGATTGGAGAAACTTACTTTTTCGCCCAAAAATGAAAAAAAACAAAAGGGGTAACACTGTCGTTTTTTTTCGGGTCAAAATTTTAAATTTCGATATCTCAGCTCTGGAAGGGTCTAGAACCTCCATTTTTGCACTCAGGTCAAAGTCTCGCGGCCCTCTATCAGAATCCAGAGTTTTGAGAAGATTGGAGAAACTTAATTTTTCGCCCAAAAATGAAAAAAAACGATAGGGGTAACACTGTCGTTTTTTTTTCGGGTCAAAATTTTAAATTTCGATATCTCAGCTCTGGAAGGGTCTAGAGCCTCCATTTTTGCACTCAGGTCAAAGTCTCGCGGCCTTCTATCAGAATCCAGAGTTTTGAGAAGATTGGAGAAACTTAATTTTTCGCCCAAAAATGAAAAAAAACAAAAGGGGTAACACTGTCGTTTTTTTTCGGGTCAAAATTTTGAATTTCGATATCTCAGCTCTGGAAGGGTCTAGAGCCTCCATTTTTGCACTCAGGTCAAAGTCTCGCGGCCCTCTATCAGAATCCAGAGTTTTGAGAAGATTGGAGAAACTTAATTTTTCGCCCAAAAATGAAAAAAAACGAAAGGGGTAACACTGTCGTTTTTTTTTCGGGTCAAAATTTTACATTTCGATATCTCAGCTCTGGAAGGGTCTAGAACCTCCATTTTTGCACTCAGGTCAAAGTCTCGCGGCCCTCTATCAGAATCCAGAGTTTTGAGAAGATTGGAGAAACTTAATTTTTCGCCCAAAAATGAAAAAAAACGAAAGGGGTAACACTGTCGTTTTTTTTTCGGGTCAAAATTTTAAATTTCGATATCTCAGCTCTGGAAGGGTCTAGAACCTCCATTTTTGCACTCAGGTCAAAGTCTCGCGGACCTCTATCATAATCCAGAGTTTTGAGAAGATTGGAGAAACTTAATTTTTCGCCCAAAAATGAAAAAAAACGAAAGGGGTAACACTGTCGTTTTTTTTTCGGGTCAAAATTTTACATTTCGATATCTCAGCTCTGGAAGGGTCTAGAGCCTCAATTTTTGCACTCAGGTCAAAGTCTTGCGGCCCTCTATCAGAATCCAGAGTTTTGAGAAGATTGGAGAAACTTAATTTTTCGCCCAAAAATGAAAAAAAAACGAAAGGGGTAACACTGTCGTTTTTTTTTCGGGTCAAAATTTTACATTTCGATATCTCAGCTCTGGAAGGGTCTAGAGCCTCCATTTTTGCACTCAGGTCAAAGTCTCGCGGCCCTCTATCAGAATCCAGAGTTTTGAGAAGATTGGAGAAACTTATTTTTTCGCCCAAAAATGAAAAAAAACGAAAGGGGTAACACTGTCGTTTTTTTTTCGGGTCAAAATTTTGAATTTCGATATCTCAGCTCTGGAAGGGTCTAGAGCCTCCATTTTTGCACTCAGGTCAAAGTCTTGCGGCCCTCTATCAGAATCCAGAGTTTTGAGAAGATTGGAGAAACTTATTTTTTCGCCCAAAAATGAAAAAAAAACGAAAGGGGTAACACTGTCGTTTTTTTTTTTCGGGTCAAAATTTTGAATTTCGATATCTCAGCTCTGGAAGGGTCTAGAGCCTCCATTTTTGCACTCAGGTCAAAGTCTCGCGGCCCTCTATCAGAATCCAGAGTTTTGAGAAGATTGGAGAAACTTAATTTTTCGCCCAAAAATGAAAAAAAACGAAAGGGGTAACACTGTCGTTTTTTTTTCGGGTCAAAATTTTAAATTTCGATATCTCAGCTCTGGAAGGGTCTAGAGCCTCCATTTTTGCACTCAGGTCAAAGTCTCGCGGCCCTCTATCATAATCCAGAGTTTTGAGAAGATTGGAGAAACTTACTTTTTCGCCCAAAAATGAAAAAAAACGAAAGGGGTAACACTGTCGTTTTTTTTTTCGGGTCAAAATTTTGAATTTCGATATCTCAGCTCTGGAAGGGTCTAGAGCCTCCATTTTTGCACTCAGGTCAAAGTCTCGCGGCCCTCTATCAGAATCCAGAGTTTTGAGAAGATTGGAGAAACTTACTTTTTCGCCCAAAAATGAAAAAAAAAACAAAAGGGGTAACACTGTCGTTTTTTTTTCGGGTCAAAATTTTAAATTTCGATATCTCAGCTCTGGAAGGGTCTAGAGCCTCCATTTTTGCACTCAGGTCAAAGTCTCGCGGCCCTCTATCAGAATCCAGAGTTTTGAGAAGATTGGAGAAACTTAATTTTTCGCCCAAAAATGAAAAAAAACAAAAGGGGTAACACTGTCGTTTTTTTTTCGGGTCAAAATTTTGAATTTCGATATCTCAGCTCTGGAAGGGTCTAGAGCCTCCATTTTTGCACTCAGGTCAAAGTCTCGCGGCCCTCTATCAGAATCCAGAGTTTTGAGAAGATTGGAGAAACTTAATTTTTCGCCCAAAAATAAAAAAAAACGAAAGGGGTAACACTGTCGTTTTTTTTTCGGGTCAAAATTTTAAATTTCGATATCTCAGCTCTGGAAGGGTCTAGAACCTCCATTTTTGCACTCAGGTCAAAGTCTCGCGGCCCTCTATCATAATCCAGAGTTTTGAGAAGATTGGAGAAACTTAATTTTTCGCCCAAAAATGAAAAAAAACAAAAGGGGTAACACTGTCGTTTTTTTTTCGGGTCAAAATTTTGAATTTCGATATCTCAGCTCTGGAAGGGTCTAGAGCCTCCATTTTTGCACTCAGGTCAAAGTCTCGCGGCCCTCTATCAGAATCCAGAGTTTTGAGAAGATTGGAGAAACTTAATTTTTCGCCCAAAAATAAAAAAAAACGAAAGGGGTAACACTGTCGTTTTTTTTTCGGGTCAAAATTTTAAATTTCGATATCTCAGCTCTGGAAGGGTCTAGAACCTCCATTTTTGCACTCAGGTCAAAGTCTCGCGGCCCTCTATCATAATCCAGAGTTTTGAGAAGATTGGAGAAACTTAATTTTTCGCCCAAAAATGAAAAAAAACGAAAGGGGTAACACTGTCGTTTTTTTTTCGGGTCAAAATTTTACATTTCGATATCTCAGCTCTGGAAGGGTCTAGAGCCTCAATTTTTGCACTCAGGCCAAAGTCTTGCGGCCCTCTATCAGAATCCAGAGTTTTGAGAAGATTGGAGAAACTTAATTTTTCGCCCAAAAATGAAAAAAAACGAAAGGGGTAACACTGTCGTTTTTTTTTCGGGTCAAAATTTTAAATTTCGATATCTCAGCTCTGGAAGGGTCTAGAGCCTCCATTTTTGCACTCAGGTCAAAGTCTCGCGGCCCTCTATCAGAATCCAGAGTTTTGAGAAGATTGGAGAAACGTATTTTTTCGCCCAAAAATGAAAAAAAAACGAAAGGGGTAACACTGTCGTTTTTTTTTCGGGTCAAAATTTTGAATTTCGATATCTCAGCTCTGGAAGGGTCTAGAGCCTCCATTTTTGCACTCAGGTCAAAGTCTCGCGGCCCTCTATCAGAATCCAGAGTTTTGAGAAGATTGGAGAAACTTATTTTTTCGCCCAAAAATGAAAAAAAACGAAAGGGGTAACACTGTCGTTTTTTTTTCGGGTCAAAATTTTGAATTTCGATATCTCAGCTCTGGAAGGGTCTAGAGCCTCCATTTTTGCACTCAGGTCAAAGTCTCGCGGCCCTCTATCAGAATCCAGAGTTTTGAGAAGATTGGAGAAACTTATTTTTTCGCCCAAAAATGAAAAAAAAACGAAAGGGGTAACACTGTCGTTTTTTTTTCGGGTCAAAATTTTGAATTTCGATATCTCAGCTCTGGAAGGGTCTAGAGCCTCCATTTTTGCACTCAGGTCAAAGTCTCGCGGCCCTCTATCAGAATCCAGAGTTTTGAGAAGATTGGAGAAACTTAATTTTTCGCCCAAAAATGAAAAAAAAACGAAAGGGGTAACACTGTCGTTTTTTTTTCGGGTCAAAATTTTGAAGTTCGATATCTCAGCTCTGGAAGGGTCTAGAGCCTCCATTTTTGCACTCAGGTCAAAGTCTCGTGGCCCTCTATCAGAATCCAGAGTTTTGAGAAGATTGGAGAAACTTAATTTTTCGCCCAAAAATGAAAAAAAACGAAAGGGGTAACACTGTCGTTTTTTTTTCGGGTCAAAATTTTAAATTTCGATATCTCAGCTCTGGAAGGGTCTAGAACCTCCATTTTTTCACTCAGGTCAAAGTCTCGCGGCCCTCTATCAGAATCCAGAGTTTTGAGAAGATTGGAGAAACTTAATTTTTCGCCCAAAAATGAAAAAAAACGAAAGGGGTAACACTGTCGTTTTTTTTTTCGGGTCAAAATTTTAAATTTCGATATCTCAGCTCTGGAAGGGTCTAGAACCTCCATTTTTGCACTCAGGTCAAAGTCTCGCGGCCCTCTATCATAATCCAGAGTTTTGAGAAGATTGGAGAAACTTAATTTTTCGCCCAAAAACGGAAAAAAAACAAAAGGGGTAACACTGTCGTTTTTTTTTCGGGTCAAAATTTTAAATTTCGATATCTCAGCTCTGGAAGGGTCTAGAGCCTCCATTTTTGCACTCAGGTCAAAGTCTCGCGGCCCTCTATCAGAATCCAGAGTTTTGAGAAGATTGGAGAAACTTAATTTTTCGCCCAAAAATGAAAAAAAACGAAAGGGGTAACACTGTCGTTTTTTTTTCGGGTCAAAATTTTGAATTTCGATATCTCAGCTCTGGAAGGGTCTAGAGCCTCCATTTTTGCACTCAGGTCAAAGTCTCGCGGCCCTCTATCAGAATCCAGAGTTTTGAGAAGATTGGAGAAACTTATTTTTTCGCCCAAAAATGAAAAAAAACGAAAGGGGTAACACTGTCGTTTTTTTTTCGGGTCAAAATTTTAAATTTCGATATCTCAGCTCTGGAAGGGTCTAGAGCCTCCATTTTTGCACTCAGGTCAAAGTCTCGCGGCCCTCTATCAGAATCCAGAGTTTTGAGAAGATTGGAGAAACTTAATTTTTCGCCCAAAAATGAAAAAAAACGAAAGGGGTAACACTGTCGTTTTTTTTTCGGGTCAAAATTTTAAATTTCGATATCTCAGCTCTGGAAGGGTCTAGAACCTCCATTTTTGCACTCAGGTCAAAGTCTCGCGGCCCTCTATCATAATCCAAAGTTTTGAGAAGATTGGAGAAACTTACTTTTTCGCCCAAAAATGAAAAAAAACGAAAGGGGTAACACTGTCGTTTTTTTTTTCGGGTCAAAATTTTGAATTTCGATATCTCAGCTCTGGAAGGGTCTAGAGCCTCCATTTTTGCACTCAGGTCAAAGTCTCGCGGCCCTCTATCAGAATCCAGAGTTTTGAGAAGATTGGAGAAACTTACTTTTTCGCCCAAAAATGAAAAAAAACAAAAGGGGTAACACTGTCGTTTTTTTTTCGGGTCAAAATTTTAAATTTCGATATCTCAGCTCTGGAAGGGTCTAGAGCCTCCATTTTTGCACTCAGGTCAAAGTCTCGCGGCCCTCTATCAGAATCCAGAGTTTTGAGAAGATTGGAGAAACTTAATTTTTCGCCCAAAAATGAAAAAAAACAAAAGGGGTAACACTGTCGTTTTTTTTTCGGGTCAAAATTTTGAATTTCGATATCTCAGCTCTGGAAGGGTCTAGAGCCTCCATTTTTGCACTCAGGTCAAAGTCTCGCGGCCCTCTATCAGAATCCAGAGTTTTGAGAAGATTGGAGAAACTTAATTTTTCGCCCAAAAATAAAAAAAAACGAAAGGGGTAACACTGTCGTTTTTTTTTCGGGTCAAAATTTTAAATTTCGATATCTCAGCTCTGGAAGGGTCTAGAACCTCCATTTTTGCACTCAGGTCAAAGTCTCGCGGCCCTCTATCATAATCCAGAGTTTTGAGAAGATTGGAGAAACTTAATTTTTCGCCCAAAAATGAAAAAAAACAAAAGGGGTAACACTGTCGTTTTTTTTTCGGGTCAAAATTTTGAATTTCGATATCTCAGCTCTGGAAGGGTCTAGAGCCTCCATTTTTGCACTCAGGTCAAAGTCTCGCGGCCCTCTATCAGAATCCAGAGTTTTGAGAAGATTGGAGAAACTTAATTTTTCGCCCAAAAATAAAAAAAAACGAAAGGGGTAACACTGTCGTTTTTTTTTCGGGTCAAAATTTTAAATTTCGATATCTCAGCTCTGGAAGGGTCTAGAACCTCCATTTTTGCACTCAGGTCAAAGTCTCGCGGCCCTCTATCATAATCCAGAGTTTTGAGAAGATTGGAGAAACTTAATTTTTCGCCCAAAAATGAAAAAAAACGAAAGGGGTAACACTGTCGTTTTTTTTTTCGGGTCAAAATTTTACATTTCGATATCTCAGCTCTGGAAGGGTCTAGAGCCTCAATTTTTGCACTCAGGTCAAAGTCTTGCGGCCCTCTATCAGAATCCAGAGTTTTGAGAAGATTGGAGAAACTTAATTTTTCGCCCAAAAATGAAAAAAAACGAAAGGGGTAACACTGTCGTTTTTTTTTCGGGTCAAAATTTTAAATTTCGATATCTCAGCTCTGGAAGGGTCTAGAGCCTCCATTTTTGCACTCAGGTCAAAGTCTCGCGGCCCTCTATCAGAATCCAGAGTTTTGAGAAGATTGGAGAAACGTATTTTTTCGCCCAAAAATGAAAAAAAAACGAAAGGGGTAACACTGTCGTTTTTTTTTCGGGTCAAAATTTTGAATTTCGATATCTCAGCTCTGGAAGGGTCTAGAGCCTCCATTTTTGCACTCAGGTCAAAGTCTCGCGGCCCTCTATCAGAATCCAGAGTTTTGAGAAGATTGGAGAAACTTATTTTTTCGCCCAAAAATGAAAAAAAACAAAAGGGGTAACACTGTCGTTTTTTTTTTCGGGTCAAAATTTTGAATTTCGATATCTCAGCTCTGGAAGGGTCTAGAGCCTCCATTTTTGCACTCAGGTCAAAGTCTCGCGGCCCTCTATCAGAATCCAGAGTTTTGAGAAGATTGGAGAAACTTAATTTTTCGCCCAAAAATAAAAAAAAACGAAAGGGGTAACACTGTCGTTTTTTTTTCGGGTCAAAATTTTAAATTTCGATATCTCAGCTCTGGAAGGGTCTAGAACCTCCATTTTTGCACTCAGGTCAAAGTCTCGCGGCCCTCTATCATAATCCAGAGTTTTGAGAAGATTGGAGAAACTTAATTTTTCGCCCAAAAATGAAAAAAAACAAAAGGGGTAACACTGTCGTTTTTTTTTCGGGTCAAAATTTTGAATTTCGATATCTCAGCTCTGGAAGGGTCTAGAGCCTCCATTTTTGCACTCAGGTCAAAGTCTCGCGGCCCTCTATCAGAATCCAGAGTTTTGAGAAGATTGGAGAAACTTAATTTTTCGCCCAAAAATAAAAAAAAACGAAAGGGGTAACACTGTCGTTTTTTTTTCGGGTCAAAATTTTAAATTTCGATATCTCAGCTCTGGAAGGGTCTAGAACCTCCATTTTTGCACTCAGGTCAAAGTCTCGCGGCCCTCTATCATAATCCAGAGTTTTGAGAAGATTGGAGAAACTTAATTTTTCGCCCAAAAATGAAAAAAAAACGAAAGGGGTAACACTGTCGTTTTTTTTTCGGGTCAAAATTTTACATTTCGATATCTCAGCTCTGGAAGGGTCTAGAGCCTCAATTTTTGCACTCAGGTCAAAGTCTTGCGGCCCTCTATCAGAATCCAGAGTTTTGAGAAGATTGGAGAAACTTAATTTTTCGCCCAAAAATGAAAAAAAACGAAAGGGGTAACACTGTCGTTTTTTTTTCGGGTCAAAATTTTAAATTTCGATATCTCAGCTCTGGAAGGGTCTAGAGCCTCCATTTTTGCACTCAGGTCAAAGTCTCGCGGCCCTCTATCAGAATCCAGAGTTTTGAGAAGATTGGAGAAACGTATTTTTTCGCCCAAAAATGAAAAAAAAACGAAAGGGGTAACACTGTCGTTTTTTTTTCGGGTCAAAATTTTGAATTTCGATATCTCAGCTCTGGAAGGGTCTAGAGCCTCCATTTTTGCACTCAGGTCAAAGTCTCGCGGCCCTCTATCAGAATCCAGAGTTTTGAGAAGATTGGAGAAACTTATTTTTTCGCCCAAAAATGAAAAAAAACGAAAGGGGTAACACTGTCGTTTTTTTTTCGGGTCAAAATTTTGAATTTCGATATCTCAGCTCTGGAAGGGTCTAGAGCCTCCATTTTTGCACTCAGGTCAAAGTCTCGCGGCCCTCTATCAGAATCCAGAGTTTTGAGAAGATTGGAGAAACTTATTTTTTCGCCCAAAAATGAAAAAAAAAACGAAAGGGGTAACACTGTCGTTTTTTTTTCGGGTCAAAATTTTGAATTTCGATATCTCAGCTCTGGAAGGGTCTAGAGCCTCCATTTTTGCACTCAGGTCAAAGTCTCGCGGCCCTCTATCAGAATCCAGAGTTTTGAGAAGATTGGAGAAACTTAATTTTTCGCCCAAAAATGAAAAAAAAACGAAAGGGGTAACACTGTCGTTTTTTTTTCGGGTCAAAATTTTGAAGTTCGATATCTCAGCTCTGGAAGGGTCTAGAGCCTCCATTTTTGCACTCAGGTCAAAGTCTCGTGGCCCTCTATCAGAATCCAGAGTTTTGAGAAGATTGGAGAAACTTAATTTTTCGCCCAAAAATGAAAAAAAACGAAAGGGGTAACACTGTCGTTTTTTTTTCGGGTCAAAATTTTAAATTTCGATATCTCAGCTCTGGAAGGGTCTAGAACCTCCATTTTTTCACTCAGGTCAAAGTCTCGCGGCCCTCTATCAGAATCCAGAGTTTTGAGAAGATTGGAGAAACTTAATTTTTCGCCCAAAAATGAAAAAAAACGAAAGGGGTAACACTGTCGTTTTTTTTTTCGGGTCAAAATTTTAAATTTCGATATCTCAGCTCTGGAAGGGTCTAG
Source organism: Pimephales promelas (assembly GCF_988280905.1). Classification (NCBI taxonomy): domain Eukaryota; kingdom Metazoa; phylum Chordata; class Actinopteri; order Cypriniformes; family Leuciscidae; genus Pimephales; species Pimephales promelas. The sequence goes on along the minus strand of NC_142791.1, from coordinate 6,453,012 downwards.
AACCTCCATTTTTGCACTCAGGTCAAAGTCTCGCGGCCCTCTATCATAATCCAGAGTTTTGAGAAGATTGGAGAAACTTAATTTTTCGCCCAAAAACGGAAAAAAAACAAAAGGGGTAACACTGTCGTTTTTTTTTCGGGTCAAAATTTTAAATTTCGATATCTCAGCTCTGGAAGGGTCTAGAGCCTCCATTTTTGCACTCAGGTCAAAGTCTCGCGGCCCTCTATCAGAATCCAGAGTTTTGAGAAGATTGGAGAAACTTAATTTTTCGCCCAAAAATGAAAAAAAACGAAAGGGGTAACACTGTCGTTTTTTTTTCGGGTCAAAATTTTGAATTTCGATATCTCAGCTCTGGAAGGGTCTAGAGCCTCCATTTTTGCACTCAGGTCAAAGTCTCGCGGCCCTCTATCAGAATCCAGAGTTTTGAGAAGATTGGAGAAACTTATTTTTTCGCCCAAAAATGAAAAAAAACGAAAGGGGTAACACTGTCGTTTTTTTTTCGGGTCAAAATTTTAAATTTCGATATCTCAGCTCTGGAAGGGTCTAGAGCCTCCATTTTTGCACTCAGGTCAAAGTCTCGCGGCCCTCTATCAGAATCCAGAGTTTTGAGAAGATTGGAGAAACTTAATTTTTCGCCCAAAAATGAAAAAAAACGAAAGGGGTAACACTGTCGTTTTTTTTTCGGGTCAAAATTTTAAATTTCGATATCTCAGCTCTGGAAGGGTCTAGAACCTCCATTTTTGCACTCAGGTCAAAGTCTCGCGGCCCTCTATCATAATCCAAAGTTTTGAGAAGATTGGAGAAACTTACTTTTTCGCCCAAAAATGAAAAAAAACGAAAGGGGTAACACTGTCGTTTTTTTTTTCGGGTCAAAATTTTGAATTTCGATATCTCAGCTCTGGAAGGGTCTAGAGCCTCCATTTTTGCACTCAGGTCAAAGTCTCGCGGCCCTCTATCAGAATCCAGAGTTTTGAGAAGATTGGAGAAACTTACTTTTTCGCCCAAAAATGAAAAAAAACAAAAGGGGTAACACTGTCGTTTTTTTTTCGGGTCAAAATTTTAAATTTCGATATCTCAGCTCTGGAAGGGTCTAGAGCCTCCATTTTTGCACTCAGGTCAAAGTCTCGCGGCCCTCTATCAGAATCCAGAGTTTTGAGAAGATTGGAGAAACTTAATTTTTCGCCCAAAAATGAAAAAAAACAAAAGGGGTAACACTGTCGTTTTTTTTTCGGGTCAAAATTTTGAATTTCGATATCTCAGCTCTGGAAGGGTCTAGAGCCTCCATTTTTGCACTCAGGTCAAAGTCTCGCGGCCCTCTATCAGAATCCAGAGTTTTGAGAAGATTGGAGAAACTTAATTTTTCGCCCAAAAATAAAAAAAAACGAAAGGGGTAACACTGTCGTTTTTTTTTCGGGTCAAAATTTTAAATTTCGATATCTCAGCTCTGGAAGGGTCTAGAACCTCCATTTTTGCACTCAGGTCAAAGTCTCGCGGCCCTCTATCATAATCCAGAGTTTTGAGAAGATTGGAGAAACTTAATTTTTCGCCCAAAAATGAAAAAAAACAAAAGGGGTAACACTGTCGTTTTTTTTTCGGGTCAAAATTTTGAATTTCGATATCTCAGCTCTGGAAGGGTCTAGAGCCTCCATTTTTGCACTCAGGTCAAAGTCTCGCGGCCCTCTATCAGAATCCAGAGTTTTGAGAAGATTGGAGAAACTTAATTTTTCGCCCAAAAATAAAAAAAAACGAAAGGGGTAACACTGTCGTTTTTTTTTCGGGTCAAAATTTTAAATTTCGATATCTCAGCTCTGGAAGGGTCTAGAACCTCCATTTTTGCACTCAGGTCAAAGTCTCGCGGCCCTCTATCATAATCCAGAGTTTTGAGAAGATTGGAGAAACTTAATTTTTCGCCCAAAAATGAAAAAAAACGAAAGGGGTAACACTGTCGTTTTTTTTTTCGGGTCAAAATTTTACATTTCGATATCTCAGCTCTGGAAGGGTCTAGAGCCTCAATTTTTGCACTCAGGTCAAAGTCTTGCGGCCCTCTATCAGAATCCAGAGTTTTGAGAAGATTGGAGAAACTTAATTTTTCGCCCAAAAATGAAAAAAAACGAAAGGGGTAACACTGTCGTTTTTTTTTCGGGTCAAAATTTTAAATTTCGATATCTCAGCTCTGGAAGGGTCTAGAGCCTCCATTTTTGCACTCAGGTCAAAGTCTCGCGGCCCTCTATCAGAATCCAGAGTTTTGAGAAGATTGGAGAAACGTATTTTTTCGCCCAAAAATGAAAAAAAAACGAAAGGGGTAACACTGTCGTTTTTTTTTCGGGTCAAAATTTTGAATTTCGATATCTCAGCTCTGGAAGGGTCTAGAGCCTCCATTTTTGCACTCAGGTCAAAGTCTCGCGGCCCTCTATCAGAATCCAGAGTTTTGAGAAGATTGGAGAAACTTATTTTTTCGCCCAAAAATGAAAAAAAACGAAAGGGGTAACACTGTCGTTTTTTTTTTCGGGTCAAAATTTTGAATTTCGATATCTCAGCTCTGGAAGGGTCTAGAGCCTCCATTTTTGCACTCAGGTCAAAGTCTCGCGGCCCTCTATCAGAATCCAGAGTTTTGAGAAGATTGGAGAAACTTAATTTTTCGCCCAAAAATAAAAAAAAACGAAAGGGGTAACACTGTCGTTTTTTTTTCGGGTCAAAATTTTAAATTTCGATATCTCAGCTCTGGAAGGGTCTAGAACCTCCATTTTTGCACTCAGGTCAAAGTCTCGCGGCCCTCTATCATAATCCAGAGTTTTGAGAAGATTGGAGAAACTTAATTTTTCGCCCAAAAATGAAAAAAAACAAAAGGGGTAACACTGTCGTTTTTTTTTCGGGTCAAAATTTTGAATTTCGATATCTCAGCTCTGGAAGGGTCTAGAGCCTCCATTTTTGCACTCAGGTCAAAGTCTCGCGGCCCTCTATCAGAATCCAGAGTTTTGAGAAGATTGGAGAAACTTAATTTTTCGCCCAAAAATAAAAAAAAACGAAAGGGGTAACACTGTCGTTTTTTTTTCGGGTCAAAATTTTAAATTTCGATATCTCAGCTCTGGAAGGGTCTAGAACCTCCATTTTTGCACTCAGGTCAAAGTCTCGCGGCCCTCTATCATAATCCAGAGTTTTGAGAAGATTGGAGAAACTTAATTTTTCGCCCAAAAATGAAAAAAAAACGAAAGGGGTAACACTGTCGTTTTTTTTTCGGGTCAAAATTTTACATTTCGATATCTCAGCTCTGGAAGGGTCTAGAGCCTCAATTTTTGCACTCAGGTCAAAGTCTTGCGGCCCTCTATCAGAATCCAGAGTTTTGAGAAGATTGGAGAAACTTAATTTTTCGCCCAAAAATGAAAAAAAACGAAAGGGGTAACACTGTCGTTTTTTTTTCGGGTCAAAATTTTAAATTTCGATATCTCAGCTCTGGAAGGGTCTAGAGCCTCCATTTTTGCACTCAGGTCAAAGTCTCGCGGCCCTCTATCAGAATCCAGAGTTTTGAGAAGATTGGAGAAACGTATTTTTTCGCCCAAAAATGAAAAAAAAACGAAAGGGGTAACACTGTCGTTTTTTTTTCGGGTCAAAATTTTGAATTTCGATATCTCAGCTCTGGAAGGGTCTAGAGCCTCCATTTTTGCACTCAGGTCAAAGTCTCGCGGCCCTCTATCAGAATCCAGAGTTTTGAGAAGATTGGAGAAACTTATTTTTTCGCCCAAAAATGAAAAAAAACGAAAGGGGTAACACTGTCGTTTTTTTTTCGGGTCAAAATTTTGAATTTCGATATCTCAGCTCTGGAAGGGTCTAGAGCCTCCATTTTTGCACTCAGGTCAAAGTCTCGCGGCCCTCTATCAGAATCCAGAGTTTTGAGAAGATTGGAGAAACTTATTTTTTCGCCCAAAAATGAAAAAAAAACGAAAGGGGTAACACTGTCGTTTTTTTTTCGGGTCAAAATTTTGAATTTCGATATCTCAGCTCTGGAAGGGTCTAGAGCCTCCATTTTTGCACTCAGGTCAAAGTCTCGCGGCCCTCTATCAGAATCCAGAGTTTTGAGAAGATTGGAGAAACTTAATTTTTCGCCCAAAAATGAAAAAAAAACGAAAGGGGTAACACTGTCGTTTTTTTTTCGGGTCAAAATTTTGAAGTTCGATATCTCAGCTCTGGAAGGGTCTAGAGCCTCCATTTTTGCACTCAGGTCAAAGTCTCGTGGCCCTCTATCAGAATCCAGAGTTTTGAGAAGATTGGAGAAACTTAATTTTTCGCCCAAAAATGAAAAAAAACGAAAGGGGTAACACTGTCGTTTTTTTTTCGGGTCAAAATTTTAAATTTCGATATCTCAGCTCTGGAAGGGTCTAGAACCTCCATTTTTTCACTCAGGTCAAAGTCTCGCGGCCCTCTATCAGAATCCAGAGTTTTGAGAAGATTGGAGAAACTTAATTTTTCGCCCAAAAATGAAAAAAAACGAAAGGGGTAACACTGTCGTTTTTTTTTTCGGGTCAAAATTTTAAATTTCGATATCTCAGCTCTGGAAGGGTCTAGAACCTCCATTTTTGCACTCAGGTCAAAGTCTCGCGGCCCTCTATCATAATCCAGAGTTTTGAGAAGATTGGAGAAACTTAATTTTTCGCCCAAAAACGGAAAAAAAACAAAAGGGGTAACACTGTCGTTTTTTTTTCGGGTCAAAATTTTAAATTTCGATATCTCAGCTCTGGAAGGGTCTAGAGCCTCCATTTTTGCACTCAGGTCAAAGTCTCGCGGCCCTCTATCAGAATCCAGAGTTTTGAGAAGATTGGAGAAACTTAATTTTTCGCCCAAAAATGAAAAAAAACGAAAGGGGTAACACTGTCGTTTTTTTTTCGGGTCAAAATTTTGAATTTCGATATCTCAGCTCTGGAAGGGTCTAGAGCCTCCATTTTTGCACTCAGGTCAAAGTCTCGCGGCCCTCTATCAGAATCCAGAGTTTTGAGAAGATTGGAGAAACTTATTTTTTCGCCCAAAAATGAAAAAAAACGAAAGGGGTAACACTGTCGTTTTTTTTTCGGGTCAAAATTTTAAATTTCGATATCTCAGCTCTGGAAGGGTCTAGAGCCTCCATTTTTGCACTCAGGTCAAAGTCTCGCGGCCCTCTATCAGAATCCAGAGTTTTGAGAAGATTGGAGAAACTTAATTTTTCGCCCAAAAATGAAAAAAAACGAAAGGGGTAACACTGTCGTTTTTTTTTCGGGTCAAAATTTTAAATTTCGATATCTCAGCTCTGGAAGGGTCTAGAACCTCCATTTTTGCACTCAGGTCAAAGTCTCGCGGCCCTCTATCATAATCCAAAGTTTTGAGAAGATTGGAGAAACTTACTTTTTCGCCCAAAAATGAAAAAAAACGAAAGGGGTAACACTGTCGTTTTTTTTTTCGGGTCAAAATTTTGAATTTCGATATCTCAGCTCTGGAAGGGTCTAGAGCCTCCATTTTTGCACTCAGGTCAAAGTCTCGCGGCCCTCTATCAGAATCCAGAGTTTTGAGAAGATTGGAGAAACTTACTTTTTCGCCCAAAAATGAAAAAAAACAAAAGGGGTAACACTGTCGTTTTTTTTTCGGGTCAAAATTTTAAATTTCGATATCTCAGCTCTGGAAGGGTCTAGAGCCTCCATTTTTGCACTCAGGTCAAAGTCTCGCGGCCCTCTATCAGAATCCAGAGTTTTGAGAAGATTGGAGAAACTTAATTTTTCGCCCAAAAATGAAAAAAAACAAAAGGGGTAACACTGTCGTTTTTTTTTCGGGTCAAAATTTTGAATTTCGATATCTCAGCTCTGGAAGGGTCTAGAGCCTCCATTTTTGCACTCAGGTCAAAGTCTCGCGGCCCTCTATCAGAATCCAGAGTTTTGAGAAGATTGGAGAAACTTAATTTTTCGCCCAAAAATAAAAAAAAACGAAAGGGGTAACACTGTCGTTTTTTTTTCGGGTCAAAATTTTAAATTTCGATATCTCAGCTCTGGAAGGGTCTAGAACCTCCATTTTTGCACTCAGGTCAAAGTCTCGCGGCCCTCTATCATAATCCAGAGTTTTGAGAAGATTGGAGAAACTTAATTTTTCGCCCAAAAATGAAAAAAAACAAAAGGGGTAACACTGTCGTTTTTTTTTCGGGTCAAAATTTTGAATTTCGATATCTCAGCTCTGGAAGGGTCTAGAGCCTCCATTTTTGCACTCAGGTCAAAGTCTCGCGGCCCTCTATCAGAATCCAGAGTTTTGAGAAGATTGGAGAAACTTAATTTTTCGCCCAAAAATAAAAAAAAACGAAAGGGGTAACACTGTCGTTTTTTTTTCGGGTCAAAATTTTAAATTTCGATATCTCAGCTCTGGAAGGGTCTAGAACCTCCATTTTTGCACTCAGGTCAAAGTCTCGCGGCCCTCTATCATAATCCAGAGTTTTGAGAAGATTGGAGAAACTTAATTTTTCGCCCAAAAATGAAAAAAAACGAAAGGGGTAACACTGTCGTTTTTTTTTCGGGTCAAAATTTTACATTTCGATATCTCAGCTCTGGAAGGGTCTAGAGCCTCAATTTTTGCACTCAGGTCAAAGTCTTGCGGCCCTCTATCAGAATCCAGAGTTTTGAGAAGATTGGAGAAACTTAATTTTTCGCCCAAAAATGAAAAAAAACGAAAGGGGTAACACTGTCGTTTTTTTTTCGGGTCAAAATTTTAAATTTCGATATCTCAGCTCTGGAAGGGTCTAGAGCCTCCATTTTTGCACTCAGGTCAAAGTCTCGCGGCCCTCTATCAGAATCCAGAGTTTTGAGAAGATTGGAGAAACGTATTTTTTCGCCCAAAAATGAAAAAAAAACGAAAGGGGTAACACTGTCGTTTTTTTTTCGGGTCAAAATTTTGAATTTCGATATCTCAGCTCTGGAAGGGTCTAGAGCCTCCATTTTTGCACTCAGGTCAAAGTCTCGCGGCCCTCTATCAGAATCCAGAGTTTTGAGAAGATTGGAGAAACTTATTTTTTCGCCCAAAAATGAAAAAAAACGAAAGGGGTAACACTGTCGTTTTTTTTTCGGGTCAAAATTTTGAATTTCGATATCTCAGCTCTGGAAGGGTCTAGAGCCTCCATTTTTGCACTCAGGTCAAAGTCTCGCGGCCCTCTATCAGAATCCAGAGTTTTGAGAAGATTGGAGAAACTTATTTTTTCGCCCAAAAATGAAAAAAAAAACGAAAGGGGTAACACTGTCGTTTTTTTTTCGGGTCAAAATTTTGAATTTCGATATCTCAGCTCTGGAAGGGTCTAGAGCCTCCATTTTTGCACTCAGGTCAAAGTCTCGCGGCCCTCTATCAGAATCCAGAGTTTTGAGAAGATTGGAGAAACTTAATTTTTCGCCCAAAAATGAAAAAAAAAACGAAAGGGGTAACACTGTCGTTTTTTTTTCGGGTCAAAATTTTGAATTTCGATATCTCAGCTCTGGAAGGGTCTAGAGCCTCCATTTTTGCACTCAGGTCAAAGTCTCGTGGCCCTCTATCAGAATCCAGAGTTTTGAGAAGATTGGAGAAACTTAATTTTTCGCCCAAAAATGAAAAAAAACGAAAGGGGTAACACTGTCGTTTTTTTTTCGGGTCAAAATTTTAAATTTCGATATCTCAGCTCTGGAAGGGTCTAGAACCTCCATTTTTGCACTCAGGTCAAAGTCTCGCGGCCCTCTATCAGAATCCAGAGTTTTGAGAAGATTGGAGAAACTTAATTTTTCGCCCAAAAATGAAAAAAAACGAAAGGGGTAACACTGTCGTTTTTTTTTTCGGGTCAAAATTTTAAATTTCGATATCTCAGCTCTGGAAGGGTCTAGAACCTCCATTTTTGCACTCAGGTCAAAGTCTCGCGGCCCTCTATCATAATCCAGAGTTTTGAGAAGATTGGAGAAACTTAATTTTTCGCCCAAAAACGGAAAAAAAACAAAAGGGGTAACACTGTCGTTTTTTTTTCGGGTCAAAATTTTAAATTTCGATATCTCAGCTCTGGAAGGGTCTAGAGCCTCCATTTTTGCACTCAGGTCAAAGTCTCGCGGCCCTCTATCATAATCCAGAGTTTTGAGAAGATTGGAGAAACTTAATTTTTCGCCCAAAAATGAAAAAAAACAAAAGGGGTAACACTGTCGTTTTTTTTTCGGGTCAAAATTTTGAATTTCGATATCTCAGCTCTGGAAGGGTCTAGAGCCTCCATTTTTGCACTCAGGTCAAAGTCTCGCGGCCCTCTATCAGAATCCAGAGTTTTGAGAAGATTGGAGAAACTTACTTTTTCGCCCAAAAATGAAAAAAAACAAAAGGGGTAACACTGTCGTTTTTTTTCGGGTCAAAATTTTAAATTTCGATATCTCAGCTCTGGAAGGGTCTAGAACCTCCATTTTTGCACTCAGGTCAAAGTCTCGCGGCCCTCTATCAGAATCCAGAGTTTTGAGAAGATTGGAGAAACTTAATTTTTCGCCCAAAAATGAAAAAAAACGAAAGGGGTAACACTGTCGTTTTTTTTTCGGGTCAAAATTTTAAATTTCGATATCTCAGCTCTGGAAGGGTCTAGAGCCTCCATTTTTGCACTCAGGTCAAAGTCTCGCGGCCTTCTATCAGAATCCAGAGTTTTGAGAAGATTGGAGAAACTTAATTTTTCGCCCAAAAATGAAAAAAAACAAAAGGGGTAACACTGTCGTTTTTTTTCGGGTCAAAATTTTGAATTTCGATATCTCAGCTCTGGAAGGGTCTAGAGCCTCCATTTTTGCACTCAGGTCAAAGTCTCGCGGCCCTCTATCAGAATCCAGAGTTTTGAGAAGATTGGAGAAACTTAATTTTTCGCCCAAAAATGAAAAAAAACGAAAGGGGTAACACTGTCGTTTTTTTTTCGGGTCAAAATTTTACATTTCGATATCTCAGCTCTGGAAGGGTCTAGAACCTCCATTTTTGCACTCAGGTCAAAGTCTCGCGGCCCTCTATCAGAATCCAGAGTTTTGAGAAGATTGGAGAAACTTAATTTTTCGCCCAAAAATGAAAAAAAAACGAAAGGGGTAACACTGTCGTTTTTTTTTCGGGTCAAAATTTTAAATTTCGATATCTCAGCTCTGGAAGGGTCTAGAACCTCCATTTTTGCACTCAGGTCAAAGTCTCGCGGCCCTCTATCATAATCCAGAGTTTTGAGAAGATTGGAGAAACTTAATTTTTCGCCCAAAAATGAAAAAAAAACGAAAGGGGTAACACTGTCGTTTTTTTTTCGGGTCAAAATTTTACATTTCGATATCTCAGCTCTGGAAGGGTCTAGAGCCTCAATTTTTGCACTCAGGTCAAAGTCTTGCGGCCCTCTATCAGAATCCAGAGTTTTGAGAAGATTGGAGAAACTTAATTTTTCGCCCAAAAATGAAAAAAAACGAAAGGGGTAACACTGTCGTTTTTTTTTCGGGTCAAAATTTTACATTTCGATATCTCAGCTCTGGAAGGGTCTAGAGCCTCCATTTTTGCACTCAGGTCAAAGTCTCGCGGCCCTCTATCAGAATCCAGAGTTTTGAGAAGATTGGAGAAACTTATTTTTTCGCCCAAAAATGAAAAAAAACGAAAGGGGTAACACTGTCGTTTTTTTTTCGGGTCAAAATTTTGAATTTCGATATCTCAGCTCTGGAAGGGTCTAGAGCCTCCATTTTTGCACTCAGGTCAAAGTCTCGCGGCCCTCTATCAGAATCCAGAGTTTTGAGAAGATTGGAGAAACGTATTTTTTCGCCCAAAAATGAAAAAAAAAACGAAAGGGGTAACACTGTCGTTTTTTTTTTCGGGTCAAAATTTTGAATTTCGATATCTCAGCTCTGGAAGGGTCTAGAGCCTCCATTTTTGCACTCAGGTCAAAGTCTCGCGGCCCTCTATCAGAATCCAGAGTTTTGAGAAGATTGGAGAAACTTATTTTTTCGCCCAAAAATGAAAAAAAACGAAAGGGGTAACACTGTCGTTTTTTTTTCGGGTCAAAATTTTGAATTTCGATATCTCAGCTCTGGAAGGGTCTAGAGCCTCCATTTTTGCACTCAGGTCAAAGTCTCGCGGCCCTCTATCAGAATCCAGAGTTTTGAGAAGATTGGAGAAACTTATTTTTTCGCCCAAAAATGAAAAAAAAAACGAAAGGGGTAACACTGTCGTTTTTTTTTTCGGGTCAAAATTTTGAATTTCGATATCTCAGCTCTGGAAGGGTCTAGAGCCTCCATTTTTGCACTCAGGTCAAAGTCTCGCGGCCCTCTATCAGAATCCAGAGTTTTGAGAAGATTGGAGAAACTTAATTTTTCGCCCAAAAATGAAAAAAAACGAAAGGGGTAACACTGTCGTTTTTTTTTCGGGTCTAAATTTTAAATTTCGATATCTCAGCTCTGGAAGGGTCTAGAACCTCCATTTTTGCACTCAGGTCAAAGTCTCGCGGCCCTCTATCATAATCCAGAGTTTTGAGAAGATTGGAGAAACTTAATTTTTCGCCCAAAAATGAAAAAAAACAAAAGGGGTAACACTGTCGTTTTTTTTTCGGGTCAAAATTTTGAATTTCGATATCTCAGCTCTGGAAGGGTCTAGAGCCTCCATTTTTGCACTCAGGTCAAAGTCTCGCGGCCCTCTATCAGAATCCAGAGTTTTGAGAAGATTGGAGAAACTTACTTTTTCGCCCAAAAATGAAAAAAAACAAAAGGGGTAACACTGTCGTTTTTTTTCGGGTCAAAATTTTAAATTTCGATATCTCAGCTCTGGAAGGGTCTAGAGCCTCCATTTTTGCACTCAGGTCAAAGTCTCGCGGCCCTCTATCAGAATCCAGAGTTTTGAGAAGATTGGAGAAACTTAATTTTTCGCCCAAAAATGAAAAAAAACGAAAGGGGTAACACTGTCGTTTTTTTTTCGGGTCAAAATTTTAAATTTCGATATCTCAGCTCTGGAAGGGTCTAGAGCCTCCATTTTTGCACTCAGGTCAAAGTCTCGCGGCCTTCTATCAGAATCCAGAGTTTTGAGAAGATTGGAGAAACTTAATTTTTCGCCCAAAAATGAAAAAAAACAAAAGGGGTAACACTGTCGTTTTTTTTCGGGTCAAAATTTTGAATTTCGATATCTCAGCTCTGGAAGGGTCTAGAGCCTCCATTTTTGCACTCAGGTCAAAGTCTCGCGGCCCTCTATCAGAATCCAGAGTTTTGAGAAGATTGGAGAAACTTAATTTTTCGCCCAAAAATGAAAAAAAACGAAAGGGGTAACACTGTCGTTTTTTTTTCGGGTCAAAATTTTACATTTCGATATCTCAGCTCTGGAAGGGTCTAGAACCTCCATTTTTGCACTCAGGTCAAAGTCTCGCGGCCCTCTATCATAATCCAGAGTTTTGAGAAGATTGGAGAAACGTAATTTTTCGCCCAAAAATGAAAAAAAACGAAAGGGGTAACACTGTCGTTTTTTTTTCGGGTCAAAATTTTGAATTTCGATATCTCAGCTCTGGAAGGGTCTAGAGCCTCCATTTTTGCACTCAGGTCAAAGTCTCGCGGCCCTCTATCAGAATCCAGAGTTTTGAGAAGATTGGAGAAACTTAATTTTTCGCCCAAAAATGAAAAAAAAACGAAAGGGGTAACACTGTCGTTTTTTTTTTCGGGTCAAAATTTTACATTTCGATATCTCAGCTCTGGAAGGGTCTAGAGCCTCAATTTTTGCACTCAGGTCAAAGTCTCGCGGCCCTCTATCATAATCCAGAGTTTTGAGAAGATTGGAGAAACTTAATTTTTCGCCCAAAAATGAAAAAAAACAAAAGGGGTAACACTGTCGTTTTTTTTTCGGGTCAAAATTTTAAATTTCGATATCTCAGCTCTGGAAGGGTCTAGAACCTCCATTTTTGCACTCAGGTCAAAGTCTCGCGGCCCTCTATCATAATCCAGAGTTTTGAGAAGATTGGAGAAACTTAATTTTTCGCCCAAAAATGAAAAAAAACAAAAGGGGTAACACTGTCGTTTTTTTTTCGGGTCAAAATTTTACATTTCGATATCTCAGCTCTGGAAGGGTCTAGAGCCTCAATTTTTGCACTCAGGTCAAAGTCTCGCGGCCCTCTATCAGAATCCAGAGTTTTGAGAAGATTGGAGAAACTTAATTTTTCGCCCAAAAATGAAAAAAAACAAAAGGGGTAACACTGTCGTTTTTTTTTCGGGTCAAAATTTTAAATTTCGATATCTCAGCTCTGGAAGGGTCTAGAACCTCCATTTTTGCACTCAGGTCAAAGTCTCGCGGCCCTCTATCATAATCCAGAGTTTTGAGAAGATTGGAGAAACTTAATTTTTCGCCCAAAAATGAAAAAAAACAAAAGGGGTAACACTGTCGTTTTTTTTTCGGGTCAAAATTTTACATTTCGATATCTCAGCTCTGGAAGGGTCTAGAGCCTCAATTTTTGCACTCAGGTCAAAGTCTCGCGGCCCTCTATCAGAATCCAGAGTTTTGAGAAGATTGGAGAAACTTAATTTTTCGCCCAAAAATGAAAAAAAACGAAAGGGGTAACACTGTCGTTTTTTTTTCGGGTCAAAATTTTAAATTTCGATATCTCAGCTCTGGAAGGGTCTAGAACCTCCATTTTTGCACTCAGGTCAAAGTCTCGCGGCCCTCTATCATAATCCAGAGTTTTGAGAAGATTGGAGAAACTTAATTTTTCGCCCAAAAATGAAAAAAAAACAAAAGGGGTAACACTGTCGTTTTTTTTTCGGGTCAAAATTTTAAATTTCGATATCTCAGCTCTGGAAGGGTCTAGAGCCTCCATTTTTGCACTCAGGTCAAAGTCTCGCGGCCCTCTATCATAATCCAGAGTTTTGAGAAGATTGGAGAAACTTAATTTTTCGCCCAAAAATGAAAAAAAACAAAAGGGGTAACACTGTCGTTTTTTTTTCGGGGTCAAAATTTTACATTTCGATATCTCAGCTCTGGAAGGGTCTAGAGCCTCAATTTTTGCACTCAGGTCAAAGTCTCGCGGCCCTCTATCAGAATCCAGAGTTTTGAGAAGATTGGAGAAACTTAATTTTTCGCCCAAAAATGAAAAAAAAAACGAAAGGGGTAACACTGTCGTTTTTTTTTCGGGTCAAAATTTTAAATTTCGATATCTCAGCTCTGGAAGGGTCTAGAACCTCCATTTTTGCACTCAGGTCAAAGTCTCGCGGCCCTCTATCATAATCCAGAGTTTTGAGAAGATTGGAGAAACTTAATTTTTCGCCCAAAAATGAAAAAAAAACAAAAGGGGTAACACTGTCGTTTTTTTTTCGGGTCAAATTTTTAAATTTCGATATCTCAGCTCTGGAAGGGTCTAGAGCCTCCATTTTTGCACTCAGGTCAAAGTCTCGCGGCCCTCTATCATAATCCAGAGTTTTGAGAAGATTGGAGAAACTTAATTTTTCGCCCAAAAATGAAAAAAAACAAAAGGGGTAACACTGTCGTTTTTTTTTCGGGTCAAAATTTTGAATTTCGATATCTCAGCTCTGGAAGGGTCTAGAGCCTCCATTTTTGCACTCAGGTCAAAGTCTCGCGGCCCTCTATCAGAATCCAGAGTTTTGAGAAGATTGGAGAAACTTACTTTTTCGCCCAAAAATGAAAAAAAACAAAAGGGGTAACACTGTCGTTTTTTTTCGGGTCAAAATTTTAAATTTCGATATCTCAGCTCTGGAAGGGTCTAGAACCTCCATTTTTGCACTCAGGTCAAAGTCTCGCGGCCCTCTATCAGAATCCAGAGTTTTGAGAAGATTGGAGAAACTTAATTTTTCGCCCAAAAATGAAAAAAAACGAAAGGGGTAACACTGTCGTTTTTTTTTCGGGTCAAAATTTTAAATTTCGATATCTCAGCTCTGGAAGGGTCTAGAGCCTCCATTTTTGCACTCAGGTCAAAGTCTCGCGGCCTTCTATCATAATCCAGAGTTTTGAGAAGATTGGAGAAACTTAATTTTTCGCCCAAAAATGAAAAAAAAACAAAAGGGGTAACACTGTCGTTTTTTTTTTCGGGTCAAAATTTTGAATTTCGATATCTCAGCTCTGGAAGGGTCTAGAGCCTCCATTTTTGCACTCAGGTCAAAGTCTCGCGGCCCTCTATCATAATCCAGAGTTTTGAGAAGATTGGAGAAACTTAATTTTTCGCCCAAAAATGAAAAAAAACAAAAGGGGTAACACTGTCGTTTTTTTTTCGGGTCAAAATTTTTAATTTCGATATCTCAGCTCTGGAAGGGTCTAGAGCCTCAATTTTTGCACTCAGGTCAAAGTCTCGCGGCCCTCTATCAGAATCCAGAGTTTTGAGAAGATTGGAGAAACTTATTTTTTCGCCCAAAAATGAAAAAAAACGAAAGGGGTAACACTGTCGTTTTTTTTTCGGGTCAAAATTTTGAATTTCGATATCTCAGCTCTGGAAGGGTCTAGAGCCTCCATTTTTGCACTCAGGTCAAAGACTCGCGGCCCTCTATCAGAATCCAGAGTTTTGAGAAGATTGGAGAAACTTATTTTTTCGCCCAAAAATGAAAAAAAACGAAAGGGGTAACACTGTCGTTTTTTTTTCGGGTCAAAATTTTGAATTTCGATATCTCAGCTCTGGAAGGGTCTAGAGCCTCCATTTTTGCACTCAGGTCAAAGTCTCGCGGCCCTCTATCAGAATCCAGAGTTTTGAGAAGATTGGAGAAACTTAATTTTTCGCCCAAAAATGAAAAAAAAAACAAAAGGGGTAACACTGTCGTTTTTTTTTCGGGTCAAAATTTTAAATTTCGATATCTCAGCTCTGGAAGGGTCTAGAGCCTCAATTTTTGCACTCAGGTCAAAGTCTCGCGGCCCTCTATCATAATCCAGAGTTTTGAGAAGATTGGAGAAACTTAATTTTTCGCCCAAAAATGAAAAAAAACGAAAGGGGTAACACTGTCGTTTTTTTTTCGGGTCAAAATTTTAAATTTCGATATCTCAGCTCTGGAAGGGTCTAGAGCCTCCATTTTTGCACTCAGGTCAAAGTCTCGCGGCCCTCTATCAGAATCCAGAGTTTTGAGAAGATTGGAGAAACTTAATTTTTCGCCCAAAAATGAAAAAAAAACAAAAGGGGTAACACTGTCGTTTTTTTTTCGGGTCAAAATTTTGAATTTCGATATCTCAGCTCTGGAAGGGTCTAGAGCCTCAATTTTTGCACTCAGGTCAAAGTCTCGCGGCCCTCTATCATAATCCAGAGTTTTGAGAAGATTGGAGAAACTTACTTTTTCGCCCAAAAATAAAAAAAAACGAAAGGGGTAACACTGTCGTTTTTTTTTTCGGGTCAAAATTTTAAATTTCGATATCTCAGCTCTGGAAGGGTCTAGAACCTCCATTTTTGCACTCAGGTCAAAGTCTCGCGGCCCTCTATCATAATCCAGAGTTTTGAGAAGATTGGAGAAACGTAATTTTTCGCCCAAAAATGAAAAAAAACGAAAGGGGTAACACTGTCGTTTTTTTTTCGGGTCAAAATTTTGAATTTCGATATCTCAGCTCTGGAAGGGTCTAGAGCCTCCATTTTTGCACTCAGGTCAAAGTCTCGCGGCCCTCTATCAGAATCCAGAGTTTTGAGAAGATTGGAGAAACTTAATTTTTCGCCCAAAAATGAAAAAAAAACGAAAGGGGTAACACTGTCGTTTTTTTTTTCGGGTCAAAATTTTACATTTCGATATCTCAGCTCTGGAAGGGTCTAGAGCCTCAATTTTTGCACTCAGGTCAAAGTCTCGCGGCCCTCTATCATAATCCAGAGTTTTGAGAAGATTGGAGAAACTTAATTTTTCGCCCAAAAATGAAAAAAAACAAAAGGGGTAACACTGTCGTTTTTTTTTCGGGTCAAAATTTTAAATTTCGATATCTCAGCTCTGGAAGGGTCTAGAACCTCCATTTTTGCACTCAGGTCAAAGTCTCGCGGCCCTCTATCATAATCCAGAGTTTTGAGAAGATTGGAGAAACTTAATTTTTCGCCCAAAAATGAAAAAAAACAAAAGGGGTAACACTGTCGTTTTTTTTTCGGGTCAAAATTTTACATTTCGATATCTCAGCTCTGGAAGGGTCTAGAGCCTCAATTTTTGCACTCAGGTCAAAGTCTCGCGGCCCTCTATCAGAATCCAGAGTTTTGAGAAGATTGGAGAAACTTAATTTTTCGCCCAAAAATGAAAAAAAACAAAAGGGGTAACACTGTCGTTTTTTTTTCGGGTCAAAATTTTAAATTTCGATATCTCAGCTCTGGAAGGGTCTAGAACCTCCATTTTTGCACTCAGGTCAAAGTCTCGCGGCCCTCTATCATAATCCAGAGTTTTGAGAAGATTGGAGAAACTTAATTTTTCGCCCAAAAATGAAAAAAAACAAAAGGGGTAACACTGTCGTTTTTTTTTCGGGTCAAAATTTTACATTTCGATATCTCAGCTCTGGAAGGGTCTAGAGCCTCAATTTTTGCACTCAGGTCAAAGTCTCGCGGCCCTCTATCAGAATCCAGAGTTTTGAGAAGATTGGAGAAACTTAATTTTTCGCCCAAAAATGAAAAAAAACGAAAGGGGTAACACTGTCGTTTTTTTTTCGGGTCAAAATTTTAAATTTCGATATCTCAGCTCTGGAAGGGTCTAGAACCTCCATTTTTGCACTCAGGTCAAAGTCTCGCGGCCCTCTATCATAATCCAGAGTTTTGAGAAGATTGGAGAAACTTAATTTTTCGCCCAAAAATGAAAAAAAAACAAAAGGGGTAACACTGTCGTTTTTTTTTCGGGTCAAAATTTTAAATTTCGATATCTCAGCTCTGGAAGGGTCTAGAGCCTCCATTTTTGCACTCAGGTCAAAGTCTCGCGGCCCTCTATCATAATCCAGAGTTTTGAGAAGATTGGAGAAACTTAATTTTTCGCCCAAAAATGAAAAAAAACAAAAGGGGTAACACTGTCGTTTTTTTTTCGGGGTCAAAATTTTACATTTCGATATCTCAGCTCTGGAAGGGTCTAGAGCCTCAATTTTTGCACTCAGGTCAAAGTCTCGCGGCCCTCTATCAGAATCCAGAGTTTTGAGAAGATTGGAGAAACTTAATTTTTCGCCCAAAAATGAAAAAAAAACGAAAGGGGTAACACTGTCGTTTTTTTTTCGGGTCAAAATTTTAAATTTCGATATCTCAGCTCTGGAAGGGTCTAGAACCTCCATTTTTGCACTCAGGTCAAAGTCTCGCGGCCCTCTATCATAATCCAGAGTTTTGAGAAGATTGGAGAAACTTAATTTTTCGCCCAAAAATGAAAAAAAAACAAAAGGGGTAACACTGTCGTTTTTTTTTCGGGTCAAATTTTTAAATTTCGATATCTCAGCTCTGGAAGGGTCTAGAGCCTCCATTTTTGCACTCAGGTCAAAGTCTCGCGGCCCTCTATCATAATCCAGAGTTTTGAGAAGATTGGAGAAACTTAATTTTTCGCCCAAAAATGAAAAAAAACAAAAGGGGTAACACTGTCGTTTTTTTTTCGGGTCAAAATTTTGAATTTCGATATCTCAGCTCTGGAAGGGTCTAGAGCCTCCATTTTTGCACTCAGGTCAAAGTCTCGCGGCCCTCTATCAGAATCCAGAGTTTTGAGAAGATTGGAGAAACTTACTTTTTCGCCCAAAAATGAAAAAAAACAAAAGGGGTAACACTGTCGTTTTTTTTCGGGTCAAAATTTTAAATTTCGATATCTCAGCTCTGGAAGGGTCTAGAACCTCCATTTTTGCACTCAGGTCAAAGTCTCGCGGCCCTCTATCATAATCCAGAGTTTTGAGAAGATTGGAGAAACTTAATTTTTCGCCCAAAAATGAAAAAAAACGAAAGGGGTAACACTGTCGTTTTTTTTTCGGGTCAAAATTTTAAATTTCGATATCTCAGCTCTGGAAGGGTCTAGAGCCTCCATTTTTGCACTCAGGTCAAAGTCTCGCGGCCTTCTATCATAATCCAGAGTTTTGAGAAGATTGGAGAAACTTAATTTTTCGCCCAAAAATGAAAAAAAAACAAAAGGGGTAACACTGTCGTTTTTTTTTTCGGGTCAAAATTTTGAATTTCGATATCTCAGCTCTGGAAGGGTCTAGAGCCTCCATTTTTGCACTCAGGTCAAAGTCTCGCGGCCCTCTATCATAATCCAGAGTTTTGAGAAGATTGGAGAAACTTAATTTTTCGCCCAAAAATGAAAAAAAACGAAAGGGGTAACACTGTCGTTTTTTTTTTCGGGTCAAAATTTTTAATTTCGATATCTCAGCTCTGGAAGGGTCTAGAGCCTCAATTTTTGCACTCAGGTCAAAGTCTCGCGGCCCTCTATCATAATCCAGAGTTTTGAGAAGATTGGAGAAACTTAATTTTTCGCCCAAAAATGAAAAAAAACAAAAGGGGTAACACTGTCGTTTTTTTTTCGGGTCAAAATTTTACATTTCGATATCTCAGCTCTGGAAGGGTCTAGAGCCTCAATTTTTGCACTCAGGTCAAAGTCTCGCGGCCCTCTATCAGAATCCAGAGTTTTGAGAAGATTGGAGAAACTTATTTTTTCGCCCAAAAATGAAAAAAAACGAAAGGGGTAACACTGTCGTTTTTTTTTCGGGTCAAAATTTTGAATTTCGATATCTCAGCTCTGGAAGGGTCTAGAGCCTCCATTTTTGCACTCAGGTCAAAGACTCGCGGCCCTCTATCAGAATCCAGAGTTTTGAGAAGATTGGAGAAACTTATTTTTTCGCCCAAAAATGAAAAAAAACGAAAGGGGTAACACTGTCGTTTTTTTTTCGGGTCAAAATTTTGAATTTCGATATCTCAGCTCTGGAAGGGTCTAGAGCCTCCATTTTTGCACTCAGGTCAAAGTCTCGCGGCCCTCTATCAGAATCCAGAGTTTTGAGAAGATTGGAGAAACTTAATTTTTCGCCCAAAAATGAAAAAAAAAACAAAAGGGGTAACACTGTCGTTTTTTTTTCGGGTCAAAATTTTAAATTTCGATATCTCAGCTCTGGAAGGGTCTAGAGCCTCAATTTTTGCACTCAGGTCAAAGTCTCGCGGCCCTCTATCATAATCCAGAGTTTTGAGAAGATTGGAGAAACTTAATTTTTCGCCCAAAAATGAAAAAAAACGAAAGGGGTAACACTGTCGTTTTTTTTTCGGGTCAAAATTTTAAATTTCGATATCTCAGCTCTGGAAGGGTCTAGAGCCTCCATTTTTGCACTCAGGTCAAAGTCTCGCGGCCCTCTATCAGAATCCAGAGTTTTGAGAAGATTGGAGAAACTTAATTTTTCGCCCAAAAATGAAAAAAAAACAAAAGGGGTAACACTGTCGTTTTTTTTTCGGGTCAAAATTTTGAATTTCGATATCTCAGCTCTGGAAGGGTCTAGAGCCTCAATTTTTGCACTCAGGTCAAAGTCTCGCGGCCCTCTATCATAATCCAGAGTTTTGAGAAGATTGGAGAAACTTACTTTTTCGCCCAAAAATAAAAAAAAACGAAAGGGGTAACACTGTCGTTTTTTTTTTCGGGTCAAAATTTTAAATTTCGATATCTCAGCTCTGGAAGGGTCTAGAACCTCCATTTTTGCACTCAGGTCAAAGTCTCGCGGCCCTCTATCATAATCCAGAGTTTTGAGAAGATTGGAGAAACTTAATTTTTCGCCCAAAAATGAAAAAAAACAAAAGGGGTAACACTGTCGTTTTTTTTTCGGGTCAAAATTTTGAATTTCGATATCTCAGCTCTGGAAGGGTCTAGAGCCTCCATTTTTGCACTCAGGTCAAAGTCTCGCGGCCCTCTATCAGAATCCAGAGTTTTGAGAAGATTGGAGAAACTTAATTTTTCGCCCAAAAATAAAAAAAAACGAAAGGGGTAACACTGTCGTTTTTTTTTCGGGTCAAAATTTTTAATTTCGATATCTCAGCTCTGGAAGGGTCTAGAACCTCCATTTTTGCACTCAGGTCAAAGTCTCGCGGCCCTCTATCATAATCCAGAGTTTTGAGAAGATTGGAGAAACTTAATTTTTCGCCCAAAAATGAAAAAAAACAAAAGGGGTAACACTGTCGTTTTTTTTTCGGGTCAAAATTTTGAATTTCGATATCTCAGCTCTGGAAGGGTCTAGAGCCTCCATTTTTGCACTCAGGTCAAAGTCTCGCGGCCCTCTATCAGAATCCAGAGTTTTGAGAAGATTGGAGAAACTTAATTTTTCGCCCAAAAATAAAAAAAAACGAAAGGGGTAACACTGTCGTTTTTTTTTCGGGTCAAAATTTTAAATTTCGATATCTCAGCTCTGGAAGGGTCTAGAACCTCCATTTTTGCACTCAGGTCAAAGTCTCGCGGCCCTCTATCATAATCCAGAGTTTTGAGAAGATTGGAGAAACTTAATTTTTCGCCCAAAAATGAAAAAAAACGAAAGGGGTAACACTGTCGTTTTTTTTTCGGGTCAAAATTTTAAATTTCGATATCTCAGCTCTGGAAGGGTCTAGAGCCTCCATTTTTGCACTCAGGTCAAAGTCTCGCGGCCCTCTATCAGAATCCAGAGTTTTGAGAAGATTGGAGAAACGTATTTTTTCGCCCAAAAATGAAAAAAAAACGAAAGGGGTAACACTGTCGTTTTTTTTTCGGGTCAAAATTTTGAATTTCGATATCTCAGCTCTGGAAGGGTCTAGAGCCTCCATTTTTGCACTCAGGTCAAAGTCTCGCGGCCCTCTATCAGAATCCAGAGTTTTGAGAAGATTGGAGAAACTTAATTTTTCGCCCAAAAATGAAAAAAAACGAAAGGGGTAACACTGTCGTTTTTTTTTCGGGTCAAAATTTTGAATTTCGATATCTCAGCTCTGGAAGGGTCTAGAGCCTCCATTTTTGCACTCAGGTCAAAGTCTCGCGGCCCTCTATCAGAATCCAGAGTTTTGAGAAGATTGGAGAAACGTATTTTTTCGCCCAAAAATGAAAAAAAAAACGAAAGGGGTAACACTGTCGTTTTTTTTTCGGGTCAAAATTTTGAATTTCGATATCTCAGCTCTGGAAGGGTCTAGAGCCTCCATTTTTGCACTCAGGTCAAAGTCTCGCGGCCCTCTATCAGAATCCAGAGTTTTGAGAAGATTGGAGAAACTTAATTTTTCGCCCAAAAATGAAAAAAAAAACGAAAGGGGTAACACTGTCGTTTTTTTTTCGGGTCAAAATTTTGAATTTCGATATCTCAGCTCTGGAAGGGTCTAGAGCCTCCATTTTTGCACTCAGGTCAAAGTCTCGTGGCCCTCTATCAGAATCCAGAGTTTTGAGAAGATTGGAGAAACTTAATTTTTCGCCCAAAAATGAAAAAAAACGAAAGGGGTAACACTGTCGTTTTTTTTTCGGGTCAAAATTTTAAATTTCGATATCTCAGCTCTGGAAGGGTCTAGAACCTCCATTTTTGCACTCAGGTCAAAGTCTCGCGGCCCTCTATCAGAATCCAGAGTTTTGAGAAGATTGGAGAAACTTAATTTTTCGCCCAAAAATGAAAAAAAACGAAAGGGGTAACACTGTCGTTTTTTTTTCGGGTCAAAATTTTGAATTTCGATATCTCAGCTCTGGAAGGGTCTAGAGCCTCCATTTTTGCACTCAGGTCAAAGTCTCGCGGCCCTCTATCAGAATCCAGAGTTTTGAGAAGATTGGAGAAACGTATTTTTTCGCCCAAAAATGAAAAAAAAAACGAAAGGGGTAACACTGTCGTTTTTTTTTCGGGTCAAAATTTTGAATTTCGATATCTCAGCTCTGGAAGGGTCTAGAGCCTCCATTTTTGCACTCAGGTCAAAGTCTCGCGGCCCTCTATCAGAATCCAGAGTTTTGAGAAGATTGGAGAAACTTAATTTTTCGCCCAAAAATGAAAAAAAAAACGAAAGGGGTAACACTGTCGTTTTTTTTTCGGGTCAAAATTTTGAATTTCGATATCTCAGCTCTGGAAGGGTCTAGAGCCTCCATTTTTGCACTCAGGTCAAAGTCTCGTGGCCCTCTATCAGAATCCAGAGTTTTGAGAAGATTGGAGAAACTTAATTTTTCGCCCAAAAATGAAAAAAAACGAAAGGGGTAACACTGTCGTTTTTTTTTCGGGTCAAAATTTTAAATTTCGATATCTCAGCTCTGGAAGGGTCTAGAACCTCCATTTTTGCACTCAGGTCAAAGTCTCGCGGCCCTCTATCAGAATCCAGAGTTTTGAGAAGATTGGAGAAACTTAATTTTTCGCCCAAAAATGAAAAAAAACGAAAGGGGTAACACTGTCGTTTTTTTTTTCGGGTCAAAATTTTAAATTTCGATATCTCAGCTCTGGAAGGGTCTAGAACCTCCATTTTTGCACTCAGGTCAAAGTCTCGCGGCCCTCTATCAGAATCCAGAGTTTTGAGAAGATTGGAGAAACTTAATTTTTCGCCCAAAAACGGAAAAAAAACAAAAGGGGTAACACTGTCGTTTTTTTTTCGGGTCAAAATTTTAAATTTCGATATCTCAGCTCTGGAAGGGTCTAGAGCCTCCATTTTTGCACTCAGGTCAAAGTCTCGCGGCCCTCTATCATAATCCAGAGTTTTGAGAAGATTGGAGAAACTTAATTTTTCGCCCAAAAATGAAAAAAAACAAAAGGGGTAACACTGTCGTTTTTTTTTCGGGTCAAAATTTTGAATTTCGATATCTCAGCTCTGGAAGGGTCTAGAGCCTCCATTTTTGCACTCAGGTCAAAGTCTCGCGGCCCTCTATTAGAATCCAGAGTTTTGAGAAGATTGGAGAAACTTGATTTTTCGCCCAAAAATGAAAAAAAACAAAAGGGGTAACACTGTCGTTTTTTTTCGGGTCAAAATTTTAAATTTCGATATCTCAGCTCTGGAAGGGTCTAGAACCTCCATTTTTGCACTCAGGTCAAAGTCTCGCGGCCCTCTATCAGAATCCAGAGTTTTGAGAAGATTGGAGAAACTTAATTTTTCGCCCAAAAATGAAAAAAAACGATAGGGGTAACACTGTCGTTTTTTTTTCGGGTCAAAATTTTAAATTTCGATATCTCAGCTCTGGAAGGGTCTAGAGCCTCCATTTTTGCACTCAGGTCAAAGTCTCTCGGCCTTCTATCAGAATCCAGAGTTTTGAGAAGATTGGAGAAACTTAATTTTTCGCCCAAAAATGAAAAAAAACAAAAGGGGTAACACTGTCGTTTTTTTTCGGGTCAAAATTTTGAATTTCGATATCTCAGCTCTGGAAGGGTCTAGAGCCTCCATTTTTGCACTCAGGTCAAAGTCTCGCGGCCCTCTATCAGAATCCAGAGTTTTGAGAAGATTGGAGAAACTTAATTTTTCGCCCAAAAATGAAAAAAAACGAAAGGGGTAACACTGTCGTTTTTTTTTCGGGTCAAAATTTTACATTTCGATATCTCAGCTCTGGAAGGGTCTAGAACCTCCATTTTTGCACTCAGGTCAAAGTCTCGCGGCCCTCTATCAGAATCCAGAGTTTTGAGAAGATTGGAGAAACTTAATTTTTCGCCCAAAAATGAAAAAAAACGAAAGGGGTAACACTGTCGTTTTTTTTTCGGGTCAAAATTTTAAATTTCGATATCTCAGCTCTGGAAGGGTCTAGAACCTCCATTTTTGCACTCAGGTCAAAGTCTCGCGGCCCTCTATCATAATCCAGAGTTTTGAGAAGATTGGAGAAACTTAATTTTTCGCCCAAAAATGAAAAAAAACGAAAGGGGTAACACTGTCGTTTTTTTTTCGGGTCAAAATTTTACATTTCGATATCTCAGCTCTGGAAGGGTCTAGAGCCTCAATTTTTGCACTCAGGTCAAAGTCTTGCGGCCCTCTATCAGAATCCAGAGTTTTGAGAAGATTGGAGAAACTTAATTTTTCGCCCAAAAATGAAAAAAAACGAAAGGGGTAACACTGTCGTTTTTTTTTCGGGTCAAAATTTTACATTTCGATATCTCAGCTCTGGAAGGGTCTAGAGCCTCCATTTTTGCACTCAGGTCAAAGTCTCGCGGCCCTCTATCAGAATCCAGAGTTTTGAGAAGATTGGAGAAACTTATTTTTTCGCCCAAAAATGAAAAAAAACGAAAGGGGTAACACTGTCGTTTTTTTTTCGGGTCAAAATTTTGAATTTCGATATCTCAGCTCTGGAAGGGTCTAGAGCCTCCATTTTTGCACTCAGGTCAAAGTCTTGCGGCCCTCTATCAGAATCCAGAGTTTTGAGAAGATTGGAGAAACTTATTTTTTCGCCCAAAAATGAAAAAAAAAACGAAAGGGGTAACACTGTCGTTTTTTTTTTCGGGTCAAAATTTTGAATTTCGATATCTCAGCTCTGGAAGGGTCTAGAGCCTCCATTTTTGCACTCAGGTCAAAGTCTCGCGGCCCTCTATCAGAATCCAGAGTTTTGAGAAGATTGGAGAAACTTAATTTTTCGCCCAAAAATGAAAAAAAACGAAAGGGGTAACACTGTCGTTTTTTTTTCGGGTCTAAATTTTAAATTTCGATATCTCAGCTCTGGAAGGGTCTAGAACCTCCATTTTTGCACTCAGGTCAAAGTCTCGCGGCCCTCTATCATAATCCAGAGTTTTGAGAAGATTGGAGAAACTTATTTTTTCGCCCAAAAATGAAAAAAAACGAAAGGGGTAACACTGTCGTTTTTTTTTCGGGTCAAAATTTTAAATTTCGATATCTCAGCTCTGGAAGGGTCTAGAACCTCCATTTTTGCACTCAGGTCAAAGTCTCGCGGCCCTCTATCAGAATCCAGAGTTTTGAGAAGATTGGAGAAACTTAATTTTTCGCCCAAAAATGAAAAAAAACGAAAGGGGTAACACTGTCGTTTTTTTTTCGGGTCAAAATTTTAAATTTCGATATCTCAGCTCTGGAAGGGTCTAGAGCCTCCATTTTTGCACTCAGGTCAAAGTCTCGCGGCCTTCTATCAGAATCCAGAGTTTTGAGAAGATTGGAGAAACTTAATTTTTCGCCCAAAAATGAAAAAAAACAAAAGGGGTAACACTGTAGTTTTTTTTCGGGTCAAAATTTTGAATTTCGATATCTCAGCTCTGGAAGGGTCTAGAGCCTCCATTTTTGCACTCAGGTCAAAGTCTCGCGGCCCTCTATCAGAATCCAGAGTTTTGAGAAGATTGGAGAAACTTAATTTTTCGCCCAAAAATGAAAAAAAACGAAAGGGGTAACACTGTCGTTTTTTTTTCGGGTCAAAATTTTACATTTCGATATCTCAGCTCTGGAAGGGTCTAGAACCTCCATTTTTGCACTCAGGTCAAAGTCTCGCGGCCCTCTATCAGAATCCAGAGTTTTGAGAAGATTGGAGAAACTTAATTTTTCGCCCAAAAATGAAAAAAAACGAAAGGGGTAACACTGTCGTTTTTTTTTCGGGTCAAAATTTTACATTTCGATATCTCAGCTCTGGAAGGGTCTAGAGCCTCCATTTTTGCACTCAGGTCAAAGTCTCGCGGCCCTCTATCAGAATCCAGAGTTTTGAGAAGATTGGAGAAACTTATTTTTTCGCCCAAAAATGAAAAAAAACGAAAGGGGTAACACTGTCGTTTTTTTTTCGGGTCAAAATTTTGAATTTCGATATCTCAGCTCTGGAAGGGTCTAGAGCCTCCATTTTTGCACTCAGGTCAAAGTCTTGCGGCCCTCTATCAGAATCCAGAGTTTTGAGAAGATTGGAGAAACTTATTTTTTCGCCCAAAAATGAAAAAAAAAACGAAAGGGGTAACACTGTCGTTTTTTTTTTCGGGTCAAAATTTTGAATTTCGATATCTCAGCTCTGGAAGGGTCTAGAGCCTCCATTTTTGCACTCAGGTCAAAGTCTCGCGGCCCTCTATCAGAATCCAGAGTTTTGAGAAGATTGGAGAAACTTAATTTTTCGCCCAAAAATGAAAAAAAACGAAAGGGGTAACACTGTCGTTTTTTTTTTCGGGTCTAAATTTTAAATTTCGATATCTCAGCTCTGGAAGGGTCTAGAACCTCCATTTTTGCACTCAGGTCAAAGTCTCGCGGCCCTCTATCATAATCCAGAGTTTTGAGAAGATTGGAGAAACTTATTTTTTCGCCCAAAAATGAAAAAAAACGAAAGGGGTAACACTGTCGTTTTTTTTTCGGGTCAAAATTTTAAATTTCGATATCTCAGCTCTGGAAGGGTCTAGAACCTCCATTTTTGCACTCAGGTCAAAGTCTCGCGGCCCTCTATCAGAATCCAGAGTTTTGAGAAGATTGGAGAAACTTAATTTTTCGCCCAAAAATGAAAAAAAACGAAAGGGGTAACACTGTCGTTTTTTTTTCGGGTCAAAATTTTAAATTTCGATATCTCAGCTCTGGAAGGGTCTAGAGCCTCCATTTTTGCACTCAGGTCAAAGTCTCGCGGCCTTCTATCAGAATCCAGAGTTTTGAGAAGATTGGAGAAACTTAATTTTTCGCCCAAAAATGAAAAAAAACAAAAGGGGTAACACTGTAGTTTTTTTTCGGGTCAAAATTTTGAATTTCGATATCTCAGCTCTGGAAGGGTCTAGAGCCTCCATTTTTGCACTCAGGTCAAAGTCTCGCGGCCCTCTATCAGAATCCAGAGTTTTGAGAAGATTGGAGAAACTTAATTTTTCGCCCAAAAATGAAAAAAAACGAAAGGGGTAACACTGTCGTTTTTTTTTCGGGTCAAAATTTTACATTTCGATATCTCAGCTCTGGAAGGGTCTAGAACCTCCATTTTTGCACTCAGGTCAAAGTCTCGCGGCCCTCTATCAGAATCCAGAGTTTTGAGAAGATTGGAGAAACTTAATTTTTCGCCCAAAAATGAAAAAAAACGAAAGGGGTAACACTGTCGTTTTTTTTTCGGGTCAAAATTTTAAATTTCGATATCTCAGCTCTGGAAGGGTCTAGAACCTCCATTTTTGCACTCAGGTCAAAGTCTCGCGGCCCTCTATCATAATCCAGAGTTTTGAGAAGATTGGAGAAACTTAATTTTTCGCCCAAAAATGAAAAAAAACGAAAGGGGTAACACTGTCGTTTTTTTTTCGGGTCAAAATTTTACATTTCGATATCTCAGCTCTGGAAGGGTCTAGAGCCTCAATTTTTGCACTCAGGTCAAAGTCTTGCGGCCCTCTATCAGAATCCAGAGTTTTGAGAAGATTGGAGAAACTTAATTTTTCGCCCAAAAATGAAAAAAAACGAAAGGGGTAACACTGTCGTTTTTTTTTCGGGTCAAAATTTTACATTTCGATATCTCAGCTCTGGAAGGGTCTAGAGCCTCCATTTTTGCACTCAGGTCAAAGTCTCGCGGCCCTCTATCAGAATCCAGAGTTTTGAGAAGATTGGAGAAACTTATTTTTTCGCCCAAAAATGAAAAAAAACGAAAGGGGTAACACTGTCGTTTTTTTTTCGGGTCAAAATTTTGAATTTCGATATCTCAGCTCTGGAAGGGTCTAGAGCCTCCATTTTTGCACTCAGGTCAAAGTCTCGCGGCCCTCTATCAGAATCCAGAGTTTTGAGAAGATTGGAGAAACTTATTTTTTCGCCCAAAAATGAAAAAAAAAACGAAAGGGGTAACACTGTCGTTTTTTTTTTCGGGTCAAAATTTTGAATTTCGATATCTCAGCTCTGGAAGGGTCTAGAGCCTCCATTTTTGCACTCAGGTCAAAGTCTCGCGGCCCTCTATCAGAATCCAGAGTTTTGAGAAGATTGGAGAAACTTATTTTTTCGCCCAAAAATGAAAAAAAACGAAAGGGGTAACACTGTCGTTTTTTTTTCGGGTCAAAATTTTGAATTTCGATATCTCAGCTCTGGAAGGGTCTAGAGCCTCCATTTTTGCACTCAGGTCAAAGTCTCGCGGCCCTCTATCAGAATCCAGAGTTTTGAGAAGATTGGAGAAACTTATTTTTTCGCCCAAAAATGAAAAAAAAAAACGAAAGGGGTAACACTGTCGTTTTTTTTTTCGGGTCAAAATTTTGAATTTCGATATCTCAGCTCTGGAAGGGTCTAGAGCCTCCATTTTTGCACTCAGGTCAAAGTCTCGCGGCCCTCTATCAGAATCCAGAGTTTTGAGAAGATTGGAGAAACTTAATTTTTCGCCCAAAAATGAAAAAAAACGAAAGGGGTAACACTGTCGTTTTTTTTTCGGGTCTAAATTTTAAATTTCGATATCTCAGCTCTGGAAGGGTCTAGAACCTCCATTTTTGCACTCAGGTCAAAGTCTCGCGGCCCTCTATCATAATCCAGAGTTTTGAGAAGATTGGAGAAACTTAATTTTTCGCCCAAAAATGAAAAAAAACAAAAGGGGTAACACTGTCGTTTTTTTTTCGGGTCAAAATTTTGAATTTCGATATCTCAGCTCTGGAAGGGTCTAGAGCCTCCATTTTTGCACTCAGGTCAAAGTCTCGCGGCCCTCTATCAGAATCCAGAGTTTTGAGAAGATTGGAGAAACTTACTTTTTCGCCCAAAAATGAAAAAAAACAAAAGGGGTAACACTGTCGTTTTTTTTCGGGTCAAAATTTTAAATTTCGATATCTCAGCTCTGGAAGGGTCTAGAGCCTCCATTTTTGCACTCAGGTCAAAGTCTCGCGGCCCTCTATCAGAATCCAGAGTTTTGAGAAGATTGGAGAAACTTAATTTTTCGCCCAAAAATGAAAAAAAACGAAAGGGGTAACACTGTCGTTTTTTTTTCGGGTCAAAATTTTAAATTTCGATATCTCAGCTCTGGAAGGGTCTAGAGCCTCCATTTTTGCACTCAGGTCAAAGTCTCGCGGCCTTCTATCAGAATCCAGAGTTTTGAGAAGATTGGAGAAACTTAATTTTTCGCCCAAAAATGAAAAAAAACAAAAGGGGTAACACTGTCGTTTTTTTTTCGGGTCAAAATTTTACATTTCGATATCTCAGCTCTGGAAGGGTCTAGAACCTCCATTTTTGCACTCAGGTCAAAGTCTCGCGGCCCTCTATCATAATCCAGAGTTTTGAGAAGATTGGAGAAACGTAATTTTTCGCCCAAAAATGAAAAAAAACGAAAGGGGTAACACTGTCGTTTTTTTTTCGGGTCAAAATTTTGAATTTCGATATCTCAGCTCTGGAAGGGTCTAGAGCCTCCATTTTTGCACTCAGGTCAAAGTCTCGCGGCCCTCTATCAGAATCCAGAGTTTTGAGAAGATTGGAGAAACTTAATTTTTCGCCCAAAAATGAAAAAAAACGAAAGGGGTAACACTGTCGTTTTTTTTTTCGGGTCAAAATTTTACATTTCGATATCTCAGCTCTGGAAGGGTCTAGAGCCTCAATTTTTGCACTCAGGTCAAAGTCTCGCGGCCCTCTATCAAAATCCAGAGTTTTGAGAAGATTGGAGAAACTTAATTTTTCGCCCAAAAATGAAAAAAAACAAAAGGGGTAACACTGTCGTTTTTTTTCGGGTCAAAATTTTAAATTTCGATATCTCAGCTCTGGAAGGGTCTAGAGCCTCCATTTTTGCACTCAGGTCAAAGTCTCGCGGCCCTCTATCAGAATCCAGAGTTTTGAGAAGATTGGAGAAACTTAATTTTTCGCCCAAAAATGAAAAAAAACGAAAGGGGTAACACTGTCGTTTTTTTTTCGGGTCAAAATTTTAAATTTCGATATCTCAGCTCTGGAAGGGTCTAGAGCCTCCATTTTTGCACTCAGGTCAAAGTCTCGCGGCCTTCTATCAGAATCCAGAGTTTTGAGAAGATTGGAGAAACTTAATTTTTCGCCCAAAAATGAAAAAAAACAAAAGGGGTAACACTGTCGTTTTTTTTTCGGGTCAAAATTTTACATTTCGATATCTCAGCTCTGGAAGGGTCTAGAACCTCCATTTTTGCACTCAGGTCAAAGTCTCGCGGCCCTCTATCATAATCCAGAGTTTTGAGAAGATTGGAGAAACGTAATTTTTCGCCCAAAAATGAAAAAAAACGAAAGGGGTAACACTGTCGTTTTTTTTTCGGGTCAAAATTTTGAATTTCGATATCTCAGCTCTGGAAGGGTCTAGAGCCTCCATTTTTGCACTCAGGTCAAAGTCTCGCGGCCCTCTATCAGAATCCAGAGTTTTGAGAAGATTGGAGAAACTTAATTTTTCGCCCAAAAATGAAAAAAAACGAAAGGGGTAACACTGTCGTTTTTTTTTTCGGGTCAAAATTTTACATTTCGATATCTCAGCTCTGGAAGGGTCTAGAGCCTCAATTTTTGCACTCAGGTCAAAGTCTCGCGGCCCTCTATCAAAATCCAGAGTTTTGAGAAGATTGGAGAAACTTAATTTTTCGCCCAAAAATGAAAAAAAACAAAAGGGGTAACACTGTCGTTTTTTTTTCGGGTCAAAATTTTAAATTTCGATATCTCAGCTCTGGAAGGGTCTAGAACCTCCATTTTTGCACTCAGGTCAAAGTCTCGCGGCCCTCTATCATAATCCAGAGTTTTGAGAAGATTGGAGAAACTTAATTTTTCGCCCAAAAATGAAAAAAAACAAAAGGGGTAACACTGTCGTTTTTTTTCGGGTCAAAATTTTAAATTTCGATATCTCAGCTCTGGAAGGGTCTAGAGCCTCCATTTTTGCACTCAGGTCAAAGTCTCGCGGCCCTCTATCAGAATCCAGAGTTTTGAGAAGATTGGAGAAACTTAATTTTTCGCCCAAAAATGAAAAAAAAACAAAAGGGGTAACACTGTCGTTTTTTTTTCGGGTCAAAATTTTAAATTTCGATATCTCAGCTCTGGAAGGGTCTAGAACCTCCATTTTTGCACTCAGGTCAAAGTCTCGCGGCCCTCTATCATAATCCAGAGTTTTGAGAAGATTGGAGAAACTTAATTTTTCGCCCAAAAATGAAAAAAAACAAAAGGGGTAACACTGTCGTTTTTTTTTCGGGTCAAAATTTTACATTTCGATATCTCAGCTCTGGAAGGGTCTAGAGCCTCAATTTTTGCACTCAGGTCAAAGTCTCGCGGCCCTCTATCAGAATCCAGAGTTTTGAGAAGATTGGAGAAACTTAATTTTTCGCCCAAAAATGAAAAAAAACGAAAGGGGTAACACTGTCGTTTTTTTTTCGGGTCAAAATTTTAAATTTCGATATCTCAGCTCTGGAAGGGTCTAGAACCTCCATTTTTGCACTCAGGTCAAAGTCTCGCGGCCCTCTATCATAATCCAGAGTTTTGAGAAGATTGGAGAAACTTAATTTTTCGCCCAAAAATGAAAAAAAAACAAAAGGGGTAACACTGTCGTTTTTTTTTCGGGTCAAAATTTTAAATTTCGATATCTCAGCTCTGGAAGGGTCTAGAGCCTCCATTTTTGCACTCAGGTCAAAGTCTCGCGGCCCTCTATCATAATCCAGAGTTTTGAGAAGATTGGAGAAACTTAATTTTTCGCCCAAAAATGAAAAAAAACAAAAGGGGTAACACTGTCGTTTTTTTTTCGGGGTCAAAATTTTACATTTCGATATCTCAGCTCTGGAAGGGTCTAGAGCCTCAATTTTTGCACTCAGGTCAAAGTCTCGCGGCCCTCTATCAGAATCCAGAGTTTTGAGAAGATTGGAGAAACTTAATTTTTCGCCCAAAAATGAAAAAAAAACAAAAGGGGTAACACTGCCGTTTTTTTTTCGGGTCAAAATTTTAAATTTCGTTATCTCAGCTCTGGAAGGGTCTAGAGCCTCCATTTTTGCACTCAGGTCAAAGTCTCGCGGCCCTCTATCATAATCCAGAGTTTTGAGAAGATTGGAGAAACTTAATTTTTCGCCCAAAAATGAAAAAAAACAAAAGGGGTAACACTGTCGTTTTTTTTTCGGGTCAAAATTTTACATTTCGATATCTCAGCTCTGGAAGGGTCTAGAGCCTCAATTTTTGCACTCAGGTCAAAGTCTCGCGGCCCTCTATCAGAATCCAGAGTTTTGAGAAGATTGGAGAAACTTAATTTTTCGCCCAAAAATGAAAAAAAAACGAAAGGGGTAACACTGTCGTTTTTTTTTCGGGTGAAAATTTTAAATTTCGATATCTCAGCTCTGGAAGGGTCTAGAACCTCCATTTTTGCACTCAGGTCAAAGTCTCGCGGCCCTCTATCATAATCCAGAGTTTTGAGAAGATTGGAGAAACTTAATTTTTCGCCCAAAAATGAAAAAAAAACAAAAGGGGTAACACTGTCGTTTTTTTTTCGGGTCAAAATTTTAAATTTCGATATCTCAGCTCTGGAAGGGTCTAGAGCCTCCATTTTTGCACTCAGGTCAAAGTCTCGCGGCCCTCTATCATAATCCAGAGTTTTGAGAAGATTGGAGAAACTTAATTTTTCGCCCAAAAATGAAAAAAAACAAAAGGGGTAACACTGTCGTTTTTTTTTCGGGTCAAAATTTTGAATTTCGATATCTCAGCTCTGGAAGGGTCTAGAGCCTCCATTTTTGCACTCAGGTCAAAGTCTCGCGGCCCTCTATCAGAATCCAGAGTTTTGAGAAGATTGGAGAAACTTACTTTTTCGCCCAAAAATGAAAAAAAACAAAAGGGGTAACACTGTCGTTTTTTTTCGGGTCAAAATTTTGAATTTCGATATCTCAGCTCTGGAAGGGTCTAGAGCCTCCATTTTTGCACTCAGGTCAAAGTCTCGCGGCCCTCTATCATAATCCAGAGTTTTGAGAAGATTGGAGAAACTTAATTTTTCGCCCAAAAATGAAAAAAAAACGAAAGGGGTAACACTGTCGTTTTTTTTTCGGGTCAAAATTTTAAATTTCGATATCTCAGCTCTGGAAGGGTCTAGAGCCTCCATTTTTGCACTCAGGTCAAAGTCTCGCGGCCCTCTATCATAATCCAGAGTTTTGAGAAGATTGGAGAAACTTAATTTTTCGCCCAAAAATGAAAAAAAACGAAAGGGGTAACACTGTCGTTTTTTTTTCGGGTCAAAATTTTACATTTCGATATCTCAGCTCTGGAAGGGTCTAGAGCCTCAATTTTTGCACTCAGGTCAAAGTCTCGCGGCCCTCTATCATAATCCAGAGTTTTGAGAAGATTGGAGAAACTTAATTTTTCGCCCAAAAATGAAAAAAAAACAAAAGGGGTAACACTGTCGTTTTTTTTTCGGGTCAAAATTTTACATTTCGATATCTCAGCTCTGGAAGGGTCTAGAGCCTCAATTTTTGCACTCAGGTCAAAGTCTCGCGGCCCTCTATCATAATCCAGAGTTTTGAGAAGATTGGAGAAACTTAATTTTTCGCCCAAAAAATGAAAAAAAACGAAAGGGGTAACACTGTCGTTTTTTGTTCGGGTCAAAATTTTGAATTTCGATATCTCAGCTCTGGAAGGGTCTAGAGCCTCAATTTTTGCACTCAGGTCAAAGTCTCGCGGCCCTCTATCAGAATCCAGAGTTTTGAGAAGATTGGAGAAACTTAATTTTTCGCCCAAAAATGAAAAAAAACGAAAGGGGTAACACTGTCGTTTTTTGTTCGGGTCAAAATTTTGAATTTCGATATCTCAGCTCTGGAAGGGTCTAGAGCCTCAATTTTTGCACTCAGGTCAAAGTTTCGCGGCCCTCTATCAGAATCCAGAGTTTTGAGAAGATTGGAGAAACTTAATTTTTCGCCCAAAAATGAAAAAAAAACAAAAGGGGTAACACTGTCGTTTTTTTTTCGGGTCAAAATTTTGAATTTCGATATCTCAGCTCTGGAAGGGTCTAGAGCCTCCATTTTTGCACTCAGGTCAAAGTCTCGCGGCCCTCTATCAGAATCCAGAGTTTTGAGAAGATTGGAGAAACTTATTTTTTCGCCCAAAAATGAAAAAAAACGAAAGGGGTAACACTGTCGTTTTTTTTTCGGGTCAAAATTTTACATTTCGATATCTCAGCTCTGGAAGGGTCTAGAGCCTCAATTTTTGCACTCAGGTCAAAGTCTTGCGGCCCTCTATCAGAATCCAGAGTTTTGAGAAGATTGGAGAAACTTAATTTTTCGCCCAAAAATGAAAAAAAACGAAAGGGGTAACACTGTCGTTTTTTTTTCGGGTCAAAATTTTGAATTTCGATATCTCAGCTCTGGAAGGGTCTAGAGCCTCCATTTTTGCACTCAGGTCAAAGTCTCGCGGCCCTCTATCAGAATCCAGAGTTTTGAGAAGATTGGAGAAACTTATTTTTTCGCCCAAAAATGAAAAAAAAACAAAAGGGGTAACACTGTCGTTTTTTTTTCGGGTCAAAATTTTGAATTTCGATATCTCAGCTCTGGAAGGGTCTAGAGCCTCCATTTTTGCACTCAGGTCAAAGTCTCGCGGCCCTCTATCAGAATCCAGAGTTTTGAGAAGATTGGAGAAACTTAATTTTTCGCCCAAAAATGAAAAAAAAAACGAAAGGGGTAACACTGTCGTTTTTTTTTCGGGTCAAAATTTTGAATTTCGATATCTCAGCTCTGGAAGGGTCTAGAGCCTCCATTTTTGCACTCAGGTCAAAGTCTCGCGGCCCTCTATCAGAATCCAGAGTTTTGAGAAGATTGGAGAAACTTAATTTTTCGCCCAAAAATGAAAAAAAACGAAAGGGGTAACACTGTCGTTTTTTTTTCGGGTCAAAATTTTAAATTTCGATATCTCAGCTCTGGAAGGGTCTAGAACCTCCATTTTTGCACTCAGGTCAAAGTCTCGCGGCCCTCTATCAGAATCCAGAGTTTTGAGAAGATTGGAGAAACTTAATTTTTCGCCCAAAAATGAAAAAAAACGAAAGGGGTAACACTGTCGTTTTTTTTTCGGGTCAAAATTTTAAATTTCGATATCTCAGCTCTGGAAGGGTCTAGAACCTCCATTTTTGCACTCAGGTCAAAGTCTCGCGGCCCTCTATCATAATCCAGAGTTTTGAGAAGATTGGAGAAACTTAATTTTTCGCCCAAAAATGAAAAAAAAAACAAAAGGGGTAACACTGTCGTTTTTTTTTCGGGTCAAAATTTTAAATTTCGATATCTCAGCTCTGGAAGGGTCTAGAGCCTCAATTTTTGCACTCAGGTCAAAGTCTCGCGGCCCTCTATCATAATCCAGAGTTTTGAGAAGATTGGAGAAACTTACTTTTTCGCCCAAAAATGAAAAAAAACGAAAGGGGTAACACTGTCATTTTTTTTTCGGGTCAAAATTTTGAATTTCGATATCTCAGCTCTGGAAGGGTCTAGAGCCTCCATTTTTGCACTCAGGTCAAAGTCTCGCGGCCCTCTATCAGAATCCAGAGTTTTGAGAAGATTGGAGAAACTTACTTTTTCGCCCAAAAATGAAAAAAAACAAAAGGGGTAACACTGTCATTTTTTTTTCGGGTCAAAATTTTAAATTTCGATATCTCAGCTCTGGAAAGGTCTAGAGCCTCCATTTTTGCACTCAGGTCAAAGTCTCGCGGCCTTCTATCAGAATCCAGAGTTTTGAGAAGATTGGAGAAACTTAATTTTTCGCCCAAAAATGAAAAAAAAACAAAAGGGGTAACACTGTCGTTTTTTTTCGGGTCAAAATTTTTAATTTCGATATCTCAGCTCTGGAAGGGTCTAGAGCCTCCATTTTTGCACTCAGGTCAAAGTCTCGCGGCCCTCTATCATAATCCAGAGTTTTGAGAAGATTGGAGAAACTTAATTTTTCGCCCAAAAATGAAAAAAAACGAAAGGGGTAACACTGTCGTTTTTTTTTCGGGTCAAAATTTTACATTTCGATATCTCAGCTCTGGAAGGGTCTAGAGCCTCAATTTTTGCACTCAGGTCAAAGTCTCGCGGCCCTCTATCATAATCCAGAGTTTTGAGAAGATTGGAGAAACTTAATTTTTCGCCCAAAAATGAAAAAAAAACAAAAGGGGTAACACTGTCGTTTTTTTTTCGGGTCAAAATTTTACATTTCGATATCTCAGCTCTGGAAGGGTCTAGAGCCTCAATTTTTGCACTCAGGTCAAAGTCTCGCGGCCCTCTATCATAATCCAGAGTTTTGAGAAGATTGGAGAAACTTAATTTTTCGCCCAAAAATGAAAAAAAACGAAAGGGGTAACACTGTCGTTTTTTGTTCGGGTCAAAATTTTGAATTTCGATATCTCAGCTCTGGAAGGGTCTAGAGCCTCAATTTTTGCACTCAGGTCAAAGTCTCGCGGCCCTCTATCAGAATCCAGAGTTTTGAGAAGATTGGAGAAACTTAATTTTTCGCCCAAAAATGAAAAAAAACGAAAGGGGTAACACTGTCGTTTTTTGTTCGGGTCAAAATTTTGAATTTCGATATCTCAGCTCTGGAAGGGTCTAGAGCCTCAATTTTTGCACTCAGGTCAAAGTTTCGCGGCCCTCTATCAGAATCCAGAGTTTTGAGAAGATTGGAGAAACTTAATTTTTCGCCCAAAAACAAAAAAAAAACAAAAGGGGTAACACTGTCGTTTTTTTTTCGGGTCAAAATTTTGAATTTCGATATCTCAGCTCTGGAAGGGTCTAGAGCCTCAATTTTTGCACTCAGGTCAAAGTCTCGCGGCCCTCTATCAGAATCCAGAGTTTTGAGAAGATTGGAGAAACTTAATTTTTCGCCCAAAAATTAAAAAAAACAAAAGGGGTAACACTGTCGTTTTTTTTTCGGGTCAAAATTTTGAATTTCGATATCTCAGCTCTGGAAGGGTCTAGAGCCTCAATTTTTGCACTCAGGTCAAAGTCTCGCGACCCTCTATCATAATCCAGAGTTTTGAGAAGATTGGAGAAACTTAATTTTTCGCCCAAAAATTAAAAAAAACAAAAGGGGTAACACTGTCGTTTTTTTTTCGGGTCAAAATTTCAAATTTCGATATCTCAGCTCTGGAAGGGTCTAGAGCCTCAATTTTTGCACTCAGGTCAAAGTCTCGCGGCCCTCTATCAGAATCCAGAGTTTTGAGAAGATTGGAGAAACTTAATTTTTCGCCCAAAAATGAAAAAAAACAAAAGGGGTAACACTGTCGTTTTTTTTTTCGGGTCAAAATTTTAAATTTCGATATCTCAGCTCTGGAAGGGTCTAGAGCCTCCATTTTTGCACTCAGGTCAAAGTCTCGCGGCCTTCTATCAGAATCCAGAGTTTTGAGAAGATTGGAGAAACTTAATTTTTCGCCCAAAAATGAAAAAAAACAAAAGGGGTAACACTGTCGTTTTTTTTCGGGTCAAAATTTTGAATTTCGATATCTCAGCTCTGGAAGGGTCTAGAGCCTCCATTTTTGCACTCAGGTCAAAGTCTCGCGGCCCTCTATCAGAATCCAGAGTTTTGAGAAGATTGGAGAAACTTAATTTTTCGCCCAAAAATGAAAAAAAACGAAAGGGGTAACACTGTCGTTTTTTTTTCGGGTCAAAATTTTACATTTCGATATCTCAGCTCTGGAAGGGTCTAGAACCTCCATTTTTGCACTCAGGTCAAAGTCTCGCGGCCCTCTATCAGAATCCAGAGTTTTGAGAAGATTGGAGAAACTTAATTTTTCGCCCAAAAATGAAAAAAAACGAAAGGGGTAACACTGTCGTTTTTTTTTCGGGTCAAAATTTTAAATTTCGATATCTCAGCTCTGGAAGGGTCTAGAACCTCCATTTTTGCACTCAGGTCAAAGTCTCGCGGCCCTCTATCATAATCCAGAGTTTTGAGAAGATTGGAGAAACTTAATTTTTCGCCCAAAAATGAAAAAAAACGAAAGGGGTAACACTGTCGTTTTTTTTTCGGGTCAAAATTTTACATTTCGATATCTCAGCTCTGGAAGGGTCTAGAGCCTCAATTTTTGCACTCAGGTCAAAGTCTTGCGGCCCTCTATCAGAATCCAGAGTTTTGAGAAGATTGGAGAAACTTAATTTTTCGCCCAAAAATGAAAAAAAAACGAAAGGGGTAACACTGTCGTTTTTTTTTCGGGTCAAAATTTTACATTTCGATATCTCAGCTCTGGAAGGGTCTAGAGCCTCCATTTTTGCACTCAGGTCAAAGTCTCGCGGCCCTCTATCAGAATCCAGAGTTTTGAGAAGATTGGAGAAACTTATTTTTTCGCCCAAAAATGAAAAAAAACGAAAGGGGTAACACTGTCGTTTTTTTTTCGGGTCAAAATTTTGAATTTCGATATCTCAGCTCTGGAAGGGTCTAGAGCCTCCATTTTTGCACTCAGGTCAAAGTCTCGCGGCCCTCTATCAGAATCCAGAGTTTTGAGAAGATTGGAGAAACTTATTTTTTCGCCCAAAAATGAAAAAAAAAACGAAAGGGGTAACACTGTCGTTTTTTTTTTCGGGTCAAAATTTTGAATTTCGATATCTCAGCTCTGGAAGGGTCTAGAGCCTCCATTTTTGCACTCAGGTCAAAGTCTCGCGGCCCTCTATCAGAATCCAGAGTTTTGAGAAGATTGGAGAAACTTATTTTTTCGCCCAAAAATGAAAAAAAACGAAAGGGGTAACACTGTCGTTTTTTTTTCGGGTCAAAATTTTGAATTTCGATATCTCAGCTCTGGAAGGGTCTAGAGCCTCCATTTTTGCACTCAGGTCAAAGTCTCGCGGCCCTCTATCAGAATCCAGAGTTTTGAGAAGATTGGAGAAACTTATTTTTTCGCCCAAAAATGAAAAAAAAAAACGAAAGGGGTAAAACTGTCGTTTTTTTTTTCGGGTCAAAATTTTGAATTTCGATATCTCAGCTCTGGAAGGGTCTAGAGCCTCCATTTTTGCACTCAGGTCAAAGTCTCGCGGCCCTCTATCAGAATCCAGAGTTTTGAGAAGATTGGAGAAACTTAATTTTTCGCCCAAAAATGAAAAAAAACGAAAGGGGTAACACTGTCGTTTTTTTTTCGGGTCTAAATTTTAAATTTCGATATCTCAGCTCTGGAAGGGTCTAGAACCTCCATTTTTGCACTCAGGTCAAAGTCTCGCGGCCCTCTATCATAATCCAGAGTTTTGAGAAGATTGGAGAAACTTAATTTTTCGCCCAAAAATGAAAAAAAACAAAAGGGGTAACACTGTCGTTTTTTTTTCGGGTCAAAATTTTGAATTTCGATATCTCAGCTCTGGAAGGGTCTAGAGCCTCCATTTTTGCACTCAGGTCAAAGTCTCGCGGCCCTCTATCAGAATCCAGAGTTTTGAGAAGATTGGAGAAACTTACTTTTTCGCCCAAAAATGAAAAAAAACAAAAGGGGTAACACTGTCGTTTTTTTTCGGGTCAAAATTTTAAATTTCGATATCTCAGCTCTGGAAGGGTCTAGAGCCTCCATTTTTGCACTCAGGTCAAAGTCTCGCGGCCCTCTATCAGAATCCAGAGTTTTGAGAAGATTGGAGAAACTTAATTTTTCGCCCAAAAATGAAAAAAAACGAAAGGGGTAACACTGTCGTTTTTTTTTCGGGTCAAAATTTTAAATTTCGATATCTCAGCTCTGGAAGGGTCTAGAGCCTCCATTTTTGCACTCAGGTCAAAGTCTCGCGGCCTTCTATCAGAATCCAGAGTTTTGAGAAGATTGGAGAAACTTAATTTTTCGCCCAAAAATGAAAAAAAACAAAAGGGGTAACACTGTCGTTTTTTTTCGGGTTAAAATTTTGAATTTCGATATCTCAGCTCTGGAAGGGTCTAGAGCCTCCATTTTTGCACTCAGGTCAAAGTCTCGCGGCCCTCTATCAGAATCCAGAGTTTTGAGAAGATTGGAGAAACTTAATTTTTCGCCCAAAAATGAAAAAAAACGAAAGGGGTAACACTGTCGTTTTTTTTTCGGGTCAAAATTTTACATTTCGATATCTCAGCTCTGGAAGGGTCTAGAACCTCCATTTTTGCACTCAGGTCAAAGTCTCGCGGCCCTCTATCATAATCCAGAGTTTTGAGAAGATTGGAGAAACGTAATTTTTCGCCCAAAAATGAAAAAAAACGAAAGGGGTAACACTGTCGTTTTTTTTTCGGGTCAAAATTTTGAATTTCGATATCTCAGCTCTGGAAGGGTCTAGAGCCTCCATTTTTGCACTCAGGTCAAAGTCTCGCGGCCCTCTATCAGAATCCAGAGTTTTGAGAAGATTGGAGAAACTTAATTTTTCGCCCAAAAATGAAAAAAAACGAAAGGGGTAACACTGTCGTTTTTTTTTTCGGGTCAAAATTTTACATTTCGATATCTCAGCTCTGGAAGGGTCTAGAGCCTCAATTTTTGCACTCAGGTCAAAGTCTCGCGGCCCTCTATCAAAATCCAGAGTTTTGAGAAGATTGGAGAAACTTAATTTTTCGCCCAAAAATGAAAAAAAACAAAAGGGGTAACACTGTCGTTTTTTTTTCGGGTCAAAATTTTAAATTTCGATATCTCAGCTCTGGAAGGGTCTAGAACCTCCATTTTTGCACTCAGGTCAAAGTCTCGCGGCCCTCTATCATAATCCAGAGTTTTGAGAAGATTGGAGAAACTTAATTTTTCGCCCAAAAATGAAAAAAAACAAAAGGGGTAACACTGTCGTTTTTTTTTCGGGTCAAAATTTTACATTTCGATATCTCAGCTCTGGAAGGGTCTAGAGCCTCAATTTTTGCACTCAGGTCAAAGTCTCGCGGCCCTCTATCAGAATCCAGAGTTTTGAGAAGATTGGAGAAACTTAATTTTTCGCCCAAAAATGAAAAAAAACAAAAGGGGTAACACTGTCGTTTTTTTTTCGGGTCAAAATTTTAAATTTCGATATCTCAGCTCTGGAAGGGTCTAGAACCTCCATTTTTGCACTCAGGTCAAAGTCTCGCGGCCCTCTATCATAATCCAGAGTTTTGAGAAGATTGGAGAAACTTAATTTTTCGCCCAAAAATGAAAAAAAACAAAAGGGGTAACACTGTCGTTTTTTTTTCGGGTCAAAATTTTACATTTCGATATCTCAGCTCTGGAAGGGTCTAGAGCCTCAATTTTTGCACTCAGGTCAAAGTCTCGCGGCCCTCTATCAGAATCCAGAGTTTTGAGAAGATTGGAGAAACTTAATTTTTCGCCCAAAAATGAAAAAAAACGAAAGGGGTAACACTGTCGTTTTTTTTTCGGGTCAAAATTTTAAATTTCGATATCTCAGCTCTGGAAGGGTCTAGAACCTCCATTTTTGCACTCAGGTCAAAGTCTCGCGGCCCTCTATCATAATCCAGAGTTTTGAGAAGATTGGAGAAACTTAATTTTTCGCCCAAAAATGAAAAAAAAAACAAAAGGGGTAACACTGTCGTTTTTTTTTCGGGTCAAAATTTTAAATTTCGATATCTCAGCTCTGGAAGGGTCTAGAGCCTCCATTTTTGCACTCAGGTCAAAGTCTCGCGGCCCTCTATCATAATCCAGAGTTTTGAGAAGATTGGAGAAACTTAATTTTTCGCCCAAAAATGAAAAAAAACAAAAGGGGTAACACTGTCGTTTTTTTTTCGGGGTCAAAATTTTACATTTCGATATCTCAGCTCTGGAAGGGTCTAGAGCCTCAATTTTTGCACTCAGGTCAAAGTCTCACGGCCCTCTATCAGAATCCAGAGTTTTGAGAAGATTGGAGAAACTTAATTTTTCGCCCAAAAATGAAAAAAAAACAAAAGGGGTAACACTGCCGTTTTTTTTTCGGGTCAAAATTTTAAATTTCGTTATCTCAGCTCTGGAAGGGTCTAGAGCCTCCATTTTTGCACTCAGGTCAAAGTCTCGCGGCCCTCTATCATAATCCAGAGTTTTGAGAAGATTGGAGAAACTTAATTTTTCGCCCAAAAATGAAAAAAAACAAAAGGGGTAACACTGTCGTTTTTTTTTCGGGTCAAAATTTTAAATTTCGATATCTCAGCTCTGGAAGGGTCTAGAGCCTCAATTTTTGCACTCAGGTCAAAGTCTCGCGGCCCTCTATCAGAATCCAGAGTTTTGAGAAGATTGGAGAAACTTAATTTTTCGCCCAAAAATGAAAAAAAAACGAAAGGGGTAACACTGTCGTTTTTTTTTCGGGTCAAAATTTTAAATTTCGATATCTCAGCTCTGGAAGGGTCTAGAACCTCCATTTTTGCACTCAGGTCAAAGTCTCGCGGCCCTCTATCATAATCCAGAGTTTTGAGAAGATTGGAGAAACTTAATTTTTCGCCCAAAAATGAAAAAAAAACAAAAGGGGTAACACTGTCGTTTTTTTTTCGGGTCAAAATTTTAAATTTCGATATCTCAGCTCTGGAAGGGTCTAGAGCCTCCATTTTTGCACTCAGGTCAAAGTCTCGCGGCCCTCTATCATAATCCAGAGTTTTGAGAAGATTGGAGAAACTTAATTTTTCGCCCAAAAATGAAAAAAAAACAAAAGGGGTAACACTGTCGTTTTTTTTTCGGGTCAAAATTTTGAATTTCGATATCTCAGCTCTGGAAGGGTCTAGAGCCTCCATTTTTGCACTCAGGTCAAAGTCTCGCGGCCCTCTATCAGAATCCAGAGTTTTGAGAAGATTGGAGAAACTTACTTTTTCGCCCAAAAATGAAAAAAAACAAAAGGGGTAACACTGTCGTTTTTTTTTCGGGTCAAAATTTTGAATTTCGATATCTCAGCTCTGGAAGGGTCTAGAGCCTCCATTTTTGCACTCAGGTCAAAGTCTCGCGGCCTTCTATCAGAAT
Source organism: Pimephales promelas (assembly GCF_988280905.1). Lineage (NCBI taxonomy): Eukaryota > Metazoa > Chordata > Actinopteri > Cypriniformes > Leuciscidae > Pimephales > Pimephales promelas. Next base: position 6,410,641 of record NC_142791.1, on the reverse strand, counting down.
CCAGAGTTTTGAGAAGATTGGAGAAACTTAATTTTTCGCCCAAAAATGAAAAAAAACAAAAGGGGTAACACTGTCGTTTTTTTTCGGGTCAAAATTTTGAATTTCGATATCTCAGCTCTGGAAGGGTCTAGAGCCTCCATTTTTGCACTCAGGTCAAAGTCTCGCGGCCCTCTATCATAATCCAGAGTTTTGAGAAGATTGGAGAAACTTAATTTTTCGCCCAAAAATGAAAAAAAACGAAAGGGGTAACACTGTCGTTTTTTTTTCGGGTCAAAATTTTAAATTTCGATATCTCAGCTCTGGAAGGGTCTAGAGCCTCCATTTTTGCACTCAGGTCAAAGTCTCGCGGCCCTCTATCATAATCCAGAGTTTTGAGAAGATTGGAGAAACTTAATTTTTCGCCCAAAAATGAAAAAAAACGAAAGGGGTAACACTGTCGTTTTTTTTTCGGGTCAAAATTTTACATTTCGATATCTCAGCTCTGGAAGGGTCTAGAGCCTCAATTTTTGCACTCAGGTCAAAGTCTCGCGGCCCTCTATCATAATCCAGAGTTTTGAGAAGATTGGAGAAACTTAATTTTTCGCCCAAAAATGAAAAAAAAACAAAAGGGGTAACACTGTCGTTTTTTTTTCGGGTCAAAATTTTACATTTCGATATCTCAGCTCTGGAAGGGTCTAGAGCCTCAATTTTTGCACTCAGGTCAAAGTCTCGCGGCCCTCTATCATAATCCAGAGTTTTGAGAAGATTGGAGAAACTTAATTTTTCGCCCAAAAATGAAAAAAAACGAAAGGGGTAACACTGTCGTTTTTTGTTCGGGTCAAAATTTTGAATTTCGATATCTCAGCTCTGGAAGGGTCTAGAGCCTCAATTTTTGCACTCAGGTCAAAGTCTCGCGGCCCTCTATCAGAATCCAGAGTTTTGAGAAGATTGGAGAAACTTAATTTTTCGCCCAAAAATGAAAAAAAACGAAAGGGGTAACACTGTCGTTTTTTGTTCGGGTCAAAATTTTGAATTTCGATATCTCAGCTCTGGAAGGGTCTAGAGCCTCAATTTTTGCACTCAGGTCAAAGTTTCGCGGCCCTCTATCAGAATCCAGAGTTTTGAGAAGATTGGAGAAACTTAATTTTTCGCCCAAAAATGAAAAAAAAACAAAAGGGGTAACACTGTCGTTTTTTTTTCGGGTCAAAATTTTGAATTTCGATATCTCAGCTCTGGAAGGGTCTAGAGCCTCCATTTTTGCACTCAGGTCAAAGTCTCGCGGCCCTCTATCAGAATCCAGAGTTTTGAGAAGATTGGAGAAACTTATTTTTTCGCCCAAAAATGAAAAAAAACGAAAGGGGTAACACTGTCGTTTTTTTTTCGGGTCAAAATTTTACATTTCGATATCTCAGCTCTGGAAGGGTCTAGAGCCTCAATTTTTGCACTCAGGTCAAAGTCTTGCGGCCCTCTATCAGAATCCAGAGTTTTGAGAAGATTGGAGAAACTTAATTTTTCGCCCAAAAATGAAAAAAAACGAAAGGGGTAACACTGTCGTTTTTTTTTCGGGTCAAAATTTTGAATTTCGATATCTCAGCTCTGGAAGGGTCTAGAGCCTCCATTTTTGCACTCAGGTCAAAGTCTCGCGGCCCTCTATCAGAATCCAGAGTTTTGAGAAGATTGGAGAAACTTATTTTTTCGCCCAAAAATGAAAAAAAAACAAAAGGGGTAACACTGTCGTTTTTTTTTCGGGTCAAAATTTTGAATTTCGATATCTCAGCTCTGGAAGGGTCTAGAGCCTCCATTTTTGCACTCAGGTCAAAGTCTCGCGGCCCTCTATCAGAATCCAGAGTTTTGAGAAGATTGGAGAAACTTAATTTTTCGCCCAAAAATGAAAAAAAAAACGAAAGGGGTAACACTGTCGTTTTTTTTTCGGGTCAAAATTTTGAATTTCGATATCTCAGCTCTGGAAGGGTCTAGAGCCTCCATTTTTGCACTCAGGTCAAAGTCTCGCGGCCCTCTATCAGAATCCAGAGTTTTGAGAAGATTGGAGAAACTTAATTTTTCGCCCAAAAATGAAAAAAAACGAAAGGGGTAACACTGTCGTTTTTTTTTCGGGTCAAAATTTTAAATTTCGATATCTCAGCTCTGGAAGGGTCTAGAACCTCCATTTTTGCACTCAGGTCAAAGTCTCGCGGCCCTCTATCAGAATCCAGAGTTTTGAGAAGATTGGAGAAACTTAATTTTTCGCCCAAAAATGAAAAAAAACGAAAGGGGTAACACTGTCGTTTTTTTTTCGGGTCAAAATTTTAAATTTCGATATCTCAGCTCTGGAAGGGTCTAGAACCTCCATTTTTGCACTCAGGTCAAAGTCTCGCGGCCCTCTATCATAATCCAGAGTTTTGAGAAGATTGGAGAAACTTAATTTTTCGCCCAAAAATGAAAAAAAAAACAAAAGGGGTAACACTGTCGTTTTTTTTTCGGGTCAAAATTTTAAATTTCGATATCTCAGCTCTGGAAGGGTCTAGAGCCTCAATTTTTGCACTCAGGTCAAAGTCTCGCGGCCCTCTATCATAATCCAGAGTTTTGAGAAGATTGGAGAAACTTACTTTTTCGCCCAAAAATGAAAAAAAACGAAAGGGGTAACACTGTCGTTTTTTTTTCGGGTCAAAATTTTGAATTTCGATATCTCAGCTCTGGAAGGGTCTAGAGCCTCCATTTTTGCACTCAGGTCAAAGTCTCGCGGCCCTCTATCAGAATCCAGAGTTTTGAGAAGATTGGAGAAACTTACTTTTTCGCCCAAAAATGAAAAAAAACAAAAGGGGTAACACTGTCATTTTTTTTTCGGGTCAAAATTTTAAATTTCGATATCTCAGCTCTGGAAAGGTCTAGAGCCTCCATTTTTGCACTCAGGTCAAAGTCTCGCGGCCTTCTATCAGAATCCAGAGTTTTGAGAAGATTGGAGAAACTTAATTTTTCGCCCAAAAATGAAAAAAAACAAAAGGGGTAACACTGTCGTTTTTTTTCGGGTCAAAATTTTAATTTCGATATCTCAGCTCTGGAAGGGTCTAGAGCCTCCATTTTTGCACTCAGGTCAAAGTCTCGCGGCCCTCTATCATAATCCAGAGTTTTGAGAAGATTGGAGAAACTTAATTTTTCGCCCAAAAATGAAAAAAAACGAAAGGGGTAACACTGTCGTTTTTTTTTCGGGTCAAAATTTTACATTTCGATATCTCAGCTCTGGAAGGGTCTAGAGCCTCAATTTTTGCACTCAGGTCAAAGTCTCGCGGCCCTCTATCATAATCCAGAGTTTTGAGAAGATTGGAGAAACTTAATTTTTCGCCCAAAAATGAAAAAAAAACAAAAGGGGTAACACTGTCGTTTTTTTTTCGGGTCAAAATTTTACATTTCGATATCTCAGCTCTGGAAGGGTCTAGAGCCTCAATTTTTGCACTCAGGTCAAAGTCTCGCGGCCCTCTATCATAATCCAGAGTTTTGAGAAGATTGGAGAAACTTAATTTTTCGCCCAAAAATGAAAAAAAACGAAAGGGGTAACACTGTCGTTTTTTGTTCGGGTCAAAATTTTGAATTTCGATATCTCAGCTCTGGAAGGGTCTAGAGCCTCAATTTTTGCACTCAGGTCAAAGTCTCGCGGCCCTCTATCAGAATCCAGAGTTTTGAGAAGATTGGAGAAACTTAATTTTTCGCCCAAAAATGAAAAAAAAACGAAAGGGGTAACACTGTCGTTTTTTGTTCGGGTCAAAATTTTGAATTTCGATATCTCAGCTCTGGAAGGGTCTAGAGCCTCAATTTTTGCACTCAGGTCAAAGTTTCGCGGCCCTCTATCAGAATCCAGAGTTTTGAGAAGATTGGAGAAACTTAATTTTTCGCCCAAAAATGAAAAAAAAACAAAAGGGGTAACACTGTCGTTTTTTTTTCGGGTCAAAATTTTGAATTTCGATATCTCAGCTCTGGAAGGGTCTAGAGCCTCAATTTTTGCACTCAGGTCAAAGTCTCGCGGCCCTCTATCAGAATCCAGAGTTTTGAGAAGATTGGAGAAACTTATTTTTTCGCCCAAAAATGAAAAAAAACGAAAGGGGTAACACTGTCGTTTTTTTTTCGGGTCAAAATTTTACATTTCGATATCTCAGCTCTGGAAGGGTCTAGAGCCTCAATTTTTGCACTCAGGTCAAAGTCTTGCGGCCCTCTATCAGAATCCAGAGTTTTGAGAAGATTGGAGAAACTTAATTTTTCGCCCAAAAATGAAAAAAAACGAAAGGGGTAACACTGTCGTTTTTTTTTCGGGTCAAAATTTTGAATTTCGATATCTCAGCTCTGGAAGGGTCTAGAGCCTCCATTTTTGCACTCAGGTCAAAGTCTCGCGGCCCTCTATCAGAATCCAGAGTTTTGAGAAGATTGGAGAAACTTATTTTTTCGCCCAAAAATGAAAAAAAAACAAAAGGGGTAACACTGTCGTTTTTTTTTCGGGTCAAAATTTTGAATTTCGATATCTCAGCTCTGGAAGGGTCTAGAGCCTCCATTTTTGCACTCAGGTCAAAGTCTCGCGGCCCTCTATCAGAATCCAGAGTTTTGAGAAGATTGGAGAAACTTAATTTTTCGCCCAAAAATGAAAAAAAAAACGAAAGGGGTAACACTGTCGTTTTTTTTTCGGGTCAAAATTTTGAATTTCGATATCTCAGCTCTGGAAGGGTCTAGAGCCTCCATTTTTGCACTCAGGTCAAAGTCTCGCGGCCCTCTATCAGAATCCAGAGTTTTGAGAAGATTGGAGAAACTTAATTTTTCGCCCAAAAATGAAAAAAAACGAAAGGGGTAACACTGTCGTTTTTTTTTCGGGTCAAAATTTTAAATTTCGATATCTCAGCTCTGGAAGGGTCTAGAACCTCCATTTTTGCACTCAGGTCAAAGTCTCGCGGCCCTCTATCAGAATCCAGAGTTTTGAGAAGATTGGAGTAACTTAATTTTTCGCCCAAAAATGAAAAAAAACGAAAGGGGTAACACTGTCGTTTTTTTTTCGGGTCAAAATTTTAAATTTCGATATCTCAGCTCTGGAAGGGTCTAGAACCTCCATTTTTGCACTCAGGTCAAAGTCTCGCGGCCCTCTATCATAATCCAGAGTTTTGAGAAGATTGGAGAAACTTAATTTTTCGCCCAAAAATGAAAAAAAAAACAAAAGGGGTAACACTGTCGTTTTTTTTTCGGGTCAAAATTTTAAATTTCGATATCTCAGCTCTGGAAGGGTCTAGAGCCTCAATTTTTGCACTCAGGTCAAAGTCTCGCGGCCCTCTATCATAATCCAGAGTTTTGAGAAGATTGGAGAAACTTACTTTTTCGCCCAAAAATGAAAAAAAACGAAAGGGGTAACACTGTCGTTTTTTTTTCGGGTCAAAATTTTGAATTTCGATATCTCAGCTCTGGAAGGGTCTAGAGCCTCCATTTTTGCACTCAGGTCAAAGTCTCGCGGCCCTCTATCAGAATCCAGAGTTTTGAGAAGATTGGAGAAACTTACTTTTTCGCCCAAAAATGAAAAAAAACAAAAGGGGTAACACTGTCATTTTTTTTTCGGGTCAAAATTTTAAATTTCGATATCTCAGCTCTGGAAAGGTCTAGAGCCTCCATTTTTGCACTCAGGTCAAAGTCTCACGGCCTTCTATCAGAATCCAGAGTTTTGAGAAGATTGGAGAAACTTAATTTTTCGCCCAAAAATGAAAAAAAAACAAAAGGGGTAACACTGTCGTTTTTTTTCGGGTCAAAATTTTAATTTCGATATCTCAGCTCTGGAAGGGTCTAGAGCCTCCATTTTTGCACTCAGGTCAAAGTCTCGCGGCCCTCTATCATAATCCAGAGTTTTGAGAAGATTGGAGAAACTTAATTTTTCGCCCAAAAATGAAAAAAAACGAAAGGGGTAACACTGTCGTTTTTTTTTCGGGTCAAAATTTTACATTTCGATATCTCAGCTCTGGAAGGGTCTAGAGCCTCAATTTTTGCACTCAGGTCAAAGTCTCGCGGCCCTCTATCATAATCCAGAGTTTTGAGAAGATTGGAGAAACTTAATTTTTCGCCCAAAAATGAAAAAAAAACAAAAGGGGTAACACTGTCGTTTTTTTTTCGGGTCAAAATTTTACATTTCGATATCTCAGCTCTGGAAGGGTCTAGAGCCTCAATTTTTGCACTCAGGTCAAAGTCTCGCGGCCCTCTATCATAATCCAGAGTTTTGAGAAGATTGGAGAAACTTAATTTTTCGCCCAAAAATGAAAAAAAACGAAAGGGGTAACACTGTCGTTTTTTGTTCGGGTCAAAATTTTGAATTTCGATATCTCAGCTCTGGAAGGGTCTAGAGCCTCAATTTTTGCACTCAGGTCAAAGTCTCGCGGCCCTCTATCAGAATCCAGAGTTTTGAGAAGATTGGAGAAACTTAATTTTTCGCCCAAAAATGAAAAAAAACGAAAGGGGTAACACTGTCGTTTTTTGTTCGGGTCAAAATTTTGAATTTCGATATCTCAGCTCTGGAAGGGTCTAGAGCCTCAATTTTTGCACTCAGGTCAAAGTTTCGCGGCCCTCTATCAGAATCCAGAGTTTTGAGAAGATTGGAGAAACTTAATTTTTCGCCCAAAAATGAAAAAAAAACAAAAGGGGTAACACTGTCGTTTTTTTTTCGGGTCAAAATTTTGAATTTCGATATCTCAGCTCTGGAAGGGTCTAGAGCCTCAATTTTTGCACTCAGGTCAAAGTCTCGCGGCCCTCTATCAGAATCCAGAGTTTTGAGAAGATTGGAGAAACTTAATTTTTCGCCCAAAAATTAAAAAAAACAAAAGGGGTAACACTGTCGTTTTTTTTTCGGGTCAAAATTTTGAATTTCGATATCTCAGCTCTGGAAGGGTCTAGAGCCTCAATTTTTGCACTCAGGTCAAAGTCTCGCGACCCTCTATCATAATCCAGAGTTTTGAGAAGATTGGAGAAACTTAATTTTTCGCCCAAAAATTAAAAAAAACAAAAGGGGTAACACTGTCGTTTTTTTTTCGGGTCAAAATTTCAAATTTCGATATCTCAGCTCTGGAAGGGTCTAGAGCCTCAATTTTTGCACTCAGGTCAAAGTCTCGCGGCCCTCTATCAGAATCCAGAGTTTTGAGAAGATTGGAGAAACTTAATTTTTCGCCCAAAAATGAAAAAAAACAAAAGGGGTAACACTGTCGTTTTTTTTTTCGGGTCAAAATTTTAAATTTCGATATCTCAGCTCTGGAAGGGTCTAAAACCTCCATTTTTGCACTCAGGTCAAAGTCTCGCGGCCCTCTATCAGAATCCAGAGTTTTGAGAAGATTGGAGAAACTTAATTTTTCGCCCAAAAATGAAAAAAAAACAAAAGGGGTAACACTGTCGTTTTTTTTTCGGGTCAAAATTTTAAATTTCGATATCTCAGCTCTGGAAGGGTCTAGAACCTCCATTTTTGCACTCAGGTCAAAGTCTCGCGGCCCTCTATCATAATCCAGAGTTTTGAGAAGATTGGAGAAACTTAATTTTTCGCCCAAAAATGAAAAAAAACGAAAGGGGTAACACTGTCTTTTTTTTTTCGGGTCAAAATTTTAAATTTCGATATCTCAGCTCTGGAAGGGTCTAGAGCCTCAATTTTTGCACTCAGGTCAAAGTCTCGCGGCCCTCTATCATAATCCAGAGTTTTGAGAAGATTGGAGAAACTTAATTTTTCGCCCAAAAATGAAAAAAGACGAAAGGGGTAACACTGTCGTTTTTTTTTTCGGGTCAAAATTTTTAATTTCGATATCTCAGCTCTGGAAGGGTCTAGAGCCTCCATTTTTGCACTCAGGTCAAAGTCTCGCGGCCCTCTATCATAATCCAGAGTTTTGAGAAGATTGGAGAAACTTAATTTTTCGCCCAAAAATGAAAAAAAACAAAAGGGGTAACACTGTCGTTTTTTTTTCGGGTCAAAATTTTGAATTTCGATATCTCAGCTCTGGAAGGGTCTAGAGCCTCCATTTTTGCACTCAGGTCAAAGTCTCGCGGCCCTCTATCATAATCCAGAGTTTTGAGAAGATTGGAGAAACTTAATTTTTCGCCCAAAAATGAAAAAAAACAAAAGGGGTAACACTGTCGTTTTTTTTTTCGGGTCAAAATTTTGAATTTCGATATCTCAGCTCTGGAAGGGTCTAGAGCCTCCATTTTTGCACTCAGGTCAAAGTCTCGCGGCCCTCTATCATAATCCAGAGTTTTGAGAAGATTGGAGAAACTTAATTTTTCGCCCAAAAATGAAAAAAAACGAAAGGGGTAACACTGTCGTTTTTTTTTTCGGGTCAAAATTTTTAATTTCGATATCTCAGCTCTGGAAGGGTCTAGAGCCTCAATTTTTGCACTCAGGTCAAAGTCTCGCGGCCCTCTATCATAATCCAGAGTTTTGAGAAGATTGGAGAAACTTAATTTTTCGCCCAAAAATGAAAAAAAACAAAAGGGGTAACACTGTCGTTTTTTTTTCGGGTCAAAATTTTAAATTTCGATATCTCAGCTCTGGAAGGGTCTAGAACCTCCATTTTTGCACTCAGGTCAAAGTCTCGCGGCCCTCTATCATAATCCAGAGTTTTGAGAAGATTGGAGAAACTTAATTTTTCGCCCAAAAATGAAAAAAAACAAAAGGGGTAACACTGTTGTTTTTTTTTCGGGTCAAAATTTTACATTTCGATATCTCAGCTCTGGAAGGGTCTAGAGCCTCAATTTTTGCACTCAGGTCAAAGTCTCGCGGCCCTCTATCAGAATCCAGAGTTTTGAGAAGATTGGAGAAACTTAATTTTTCGCCCAAAAATGAAAAAAAACGAAAGGGGTAACACTGTCATTTTTTTTTCGGGTCAAAATTTTGAATTTCGATATCTCAGCTCTGGAAGGGTCTAGAGCCTCCATTTTTGCACTCAGGTCAAAGTCTCGTGGCCCTCTATCATAATCCAGAGTTTTGAGAAGATTGGAGAAACTTAATTTTTCGCCCGAAAATGAAAAAAAACGAAAGGGGTAACACTGTCGTTTTTTTTTCGGGTCAAAATTTTGAATTTCGATATCTCAGCTCTGGAAGGGTCTAGAGCCTCCATTTTTGCACTCAGGTCAAAGTCTCGCGGCCCTCTATCAGAATCCAGAGTTTTGAGAAGATTGGAGAAACTTAATTTTTCGCCCAAAAATGAAAAAAAACGAAAGGGGTAACACTGTCGTTTTTTTTTCGGGTCAACATTTTGAATTTCGATATCTCAGCTCTGGAAGGGTCTAGAGCCTCAATTTTTGCACTCAGGTCAAAGTCTCGCGGCCCTCTATCAGAATCCAGAGTTTTGAGAAGATTGGAGAAACTTAATTTTTCGCCCAAAAATGAAAAAAAAACGAAAGGGGTAACACTGTCGTTTTTTTTCGGGTCAACATTTTGAATTTCGATATCTCAGCTCTGGAAGGGTCTAGAGCCTCCATTTTTGCACTCAGGTCAAAGTCTCACGGCCCTCTATCAGAATCCAGAGTTTTGAGAAGATTGGAGAAACTTAATTTTTCGCCCAAAAATGAAAAAAAACGAAAGGGGTAACACTGTCGTTTTTTTTTCGGGTCAAAATTTTGAATTTCGATATCTCAGCTCTGGAAGGGTTTAGAGCCTCAATTTTTGCACTCAGGTCAAAGTCTCGCGGCCCTCTATCAGAATCCAGAGTTTTGAGAAGATTGGAGAAACTTAATTTTTCGCCCAAAAATGAAAAAAAACAAAAGGGGTAACACTGTCGTTTTTTTTTCGGGTCAAAATTTTACATTTCGATATCTCAGCTCTGGAAGGGTCTAGAGCCTCAATTTTTGCACTCAGGTCAAAGTCTCGCGGCCCTCTATCAGAATCCAGAGTTTTGAGAAGATTGGAGAAACTTAATTTTTCGCCCAAAAATGAAAAAAAAACGAAAGGGGTAACACTGTCGTTTTTTTTCGGGTCAACATTTTGAATTTCGATATCTCAGCTCTGGAAGGGTCTAGAGCCTCCATTTTTGCACTCAGGTCAAAGTCTCACGGCCCTCTATCAGAATCCAGAGTTTTGAGAAGATTGGAGAAACTTAATTTTTCGCCCAAAAATGAAAAAAAACGAAAGGGGTAACACTGTCGTTTTTTTTTCGGGTCAAAATTTTGAATTTCGATATCTCAGCTCTGGAAGGGTTTAGAGCCTCAATTTTTGCACTCAGGTCAAAGTCTCGCGGCCCTCTATCAGAATCCAGAGTTTTGAGAAGATTGGAGAAACTTAATTTTTCGCCCAAAAATGAAAAAAAAACGAAAGGGGTAACACTGTCGTTTTTTTTTCGGGTCAAAATTTTGAATTTCGATATCTCAGCTCTGGAAGGGTCTAGAGCCTCCATTTTTGCACTCAGGTCAAAGTCTCGCGGCCCTCTATCAGAATTTTGAGAAGATTGGAGAAACTTAATTTTTCGCCCAAAAATGAAAAAAAACGAAAGGGGTAACACTGTCGTTTTTTTTTCGGGTCAAAATTTTAAATTTCGATATCTCAGCTCTGGAAGGGTCTAGAGCCTCCATTTTTGCACTCAGGTCAAAGTCTCGCAGCCCTCTATCATAATCCAGAGTTTTGAGAAGATTGGAGAAACTTAATTTTTCGCCCAAAAATGAAAAAAAACAAAAGGGGTAACACTGTCGTTTTTTTTTTTCGGGTCAAAATTTTAAATTTCGATATCTCAGCTCTGGAAGGGTCTAGAGCCTCCATTTTTGCACTCAGGTCAAAGTCTCGCGGCCCTCTATCAGAATCCAGAGTTTTGAGAAGATTGGAGAAACTTAATTTTTCGCCCAAAAATGAAAAAAAAACGAAAGGGGTAACACTGTCGTTTTTTTTTCGGGTCAAAATTTTGAATTTCGATATCTCAGCTCTGGAAGGGTCTAGAACCTCCATTTTTGCACTCAGGTCAAAGTCTTTGCGGCCCTCTATCAGAATCCAGAGTTTTGAGAAGATTGGAGAAACTTAATTTTTCGCCCAAAAATGAAAAAAAACGAAAGGGGTAACACTGTCGTTTTTTTTTTCGGGTCAAAATTTTAAATTTCGATATCTCAGCTCTGGAAGGGTCTAGAACCTCCATTTTTGCACTCAGGTCAAAGTCTTTGCGGCCCTGTATCAGAATCCAGAGTTTTGAGAAGATTGGAGAAACTTAATTTTTTGCCCAAAAATGAAAAAAAAAACGAAAGGGGTAACACTGTCGTTTTTTTTTTCGGGTCAAAATTTTAAATTTCGATATCTCAGCTCTGGAAGGGTCTAGAACCTCCATTTTTGCACTCAGGTCAAAGTCTCGCGGCCCTCTATCAGAATCCAGAGTTTTGAGAAGATTGGAGAAACTTAATTTTTCGCCCAAAAATGAAAAAAAAAACGAAAGGGGTAACACTGTCGTTTTTTTTTCGGGTCAAAATTTTGAATTTCGATATCTCAGCTCTGGAAGGGTCTAGAGCCTCCATTTTTGCACTCAGGTCAAAGTCTCGCGGCCCTCTATCAGAATCCAGAGTTTTGAGAAGATTGGAGAAACGTAATTTTTCGCCCAAAAATGAAAAAAAAACGAAAGGGGTAACACTGTCGTTTTTTTTTCGGGTCAAAATTTTGAATTTCGATATCTCAGCTCTGGAAGGGTCTAGAGCCTCCATTTTTGCACTCAGGTCAAAGTCTCACGGCCCTCTATCAGAATCCAGAGTTTTGAGAAGATTGGAGAAACTTAATTTTTCGCCCAAAAATGAAAAAAAACGAAAGGGGTAACACTGTCGTTTTTTTTTCGGGTCAAAATTTTGAATTTCGATATCTCAGCTCTGGAAGGGTCTAGAGCCTCCATTTTTGCACTCAGGTCAAAGTCTCGCGGCCCTCTATCAGAATCCAGAGTTTTGAGAAGATTGGAGAAACTTAATTTTTCGCCCAAAAATGAAAAAAAACGAAAGGGGTAACATTGTCGTTTTTTTTTCGGGTCAAAATTTTAAATTTCGATATCTCAGCTCTGGAAGGGTCTAGAACCTCCATTTTTGCACTCAGGTCAAAGTCTCGCGGCCCTCTATCATAATTCAGAGTTTTGAGAAGATTGGAGAAACTTAATTTTTCGCCCAAAAATTAAAAAAAACGAAAGGGGTAACACTGTTGTTTTTTTTTCGGGTCAAAATTTTAAATTTCGATATCTCAGCTCTGGAAGGGTCTAGAGCCTCCATTTTTGCACTCAGGTCAAAGTCTCGCGGCCCTCTATCATAATCCAGAGTTTTGAGAAGATTGGAGAAACTTAATTTTTCGCCCAAAAATGAAAAAAAAAACGAAAGGGGTAACACTGTCGTTTTTTTTTCGGGTCAAAATTTTGAATTTCGATATCTCAGCTCTGGAAGGGTCTAGAACCTCCATTTTTGCACTCAGGTCAAAGTCTTTGCGGCCCTCTATCAGAATCCAGAGTTTTGAGAAGATTGGAGAAACTTAATTTTTCGCCCAAAAATGAAAAAAAACGAAAGGGGTAACACTGTCGTTTTTTTTTTCGGGTCAAAATTTTGAATTTCGATATCTCAGCTCTGGAAGGGTCTAGAGCCTCCATTTTTGCACTCAGGTCAAAGTCTCGCGGCCCTCTATCAGAATCCAGAGTTTTGAGAAGATTGGAGAAACTTAATTTTTCGCCCAAAAATGAAAAAAAACGAAAGGGGTAACACTGTCGTTTTTTTTTCGGGTCAAAATTTTGAATTTCGATATCTCAGCTCTGGAAGGGTCTAGAGCCTCCATTTTTGCACTCAGGTCAAAGTCTCGCGGCCCTCTATCAGAATCCAGAGTTTTGAGAAGATTGGAGAAACTTATTTTTTCGCCCAAAAATGAAAAAAAACGAAAGGGGTAACACTGTCGTTTTTTTTTCGGGTCAAAATTTTGAATTTCGATATCTCAGCTCTGGAAGGGTCTAGAGCCTCCATTTTTGCACTCAGGTCAAAGTCTCGCGGCCCTCTATCAGAATCCAGAGTTTTGAGAAGATTGGAGAAACTTAATTTTTCGCCCAAAAATGAAAAAAAACGAAAGGGGTAACACTGTCGTTTTTTTTTCGGGTCAAAATTTTGAATTTCGATATCTCAGCTCTGGAAGGGTCTAGAGCCTCCATTTTTGCACTCAGGTCAAAGTCTCGCGGCCCTCTATCAGAATCCAGAGTTTTGAGAAGATTGGAGAAACTTAATTTTTCGCCCAAAAATGAAAAAAAAACGAAAGGGGTAACACTGTCGTTTTTTTTTCGGGTCAAAATTTTAAATTTCGATATCTCAGCTCTGGAAGGGTCTAGAGCCTCCATTTTTGCACTCAGGTCAAAGTCTCGCGGCCCTCGATCATAATCCAGAGTTTTGAGAAGATTGGTGAAACTTAATTTTTCGCCCAAAAATGAAAAAAAACGAAAGGGGTAACACTGTCAGTTTTTTTTCGGGTCAAAATTTTAAATTTCGATATCTCAGCTCTGGAAGGGTCTAGAACCTCCATTTTTGCACTCAGGTCAAAGTCTCGCGGCCCTCTATCATAATCCAGAGTTTTGAGAAGATTGGAGAAACTTAATTTTTCGCCCAAAAATGAAAAAAAAAAAAAGGGGTAACACTGTCGTTTTTTTTTCGGGTCAAAATTTTAAATTTCGATATCTCAGCTCTGGAAGGGTCTAGAGCCTCAATTTTTGCACTCAGGTCAAAGTCTCGCGGCCCTCTATCATAATCCAGAGTTTTGAGAAGATTGGAGAAACTTACTTTTTCGCCCAAAAATGAAAAAAAACGAAAGGGGTAACACTGTCGTTTTATTTTCGGGTCAAAATTTTAAATTTCGATATCTCAGCTCTGGAAGGGTCTAGAGCCTCCATTTTTGCACTCAGGTCAAAGTCTCACGGCCCTCGATCATAATCCAGAGTTTTGAGAAGATTGGTGAAACTTAATTTTTCGCCCAAAAATGAAAAAAAACGAAAGGGGTAACACTGTCAGTTTTTTTTCGGGTCAAAATTTTAAATTTCGATATCTCAGCTCTGGAAGGGTCTAGAGCCTCCATTTTTGCACTCAGGTCAAAGTCTCACGGCCCTCGATCATAATCCAGAGTTTTGAGAAGATTGGTGAAACTTAATTTTTCGCCCGAAAATGAAAAAAAACGAAAGGGGTAACACTGTAACGCCATCGACGGCGAGAACCTTCAGGCTTTGGATGGGTGCTTGGGAGCCCCGCGGGAGGAGGCGCTCTGCGGACACAGCTGCATCGCGACAGAGCGCTCCACCGGAGGGATCCCCGCATACCCACGGGCAGCCGCGCCATCGAGGGGAGGAAAGGCGGGGGAGGCTGTAGCGCGCTCTCAGGAGGTCAAAGGAGCCTTCCAAGTGCGCGTCAGCTCCACATGCAGCTCGGGAAAAAAGGGAATTGGGTTCGGCTGTGGCCTTGCGGCGGCAGCTTTCCCCAAAAACCAATTGTCCATCCGTGAGAGATCGGGGCAGGGCGGAGGGTTCCACTTCAACCCGATACTCACGGCGGCCCGAGATAGCATGGCCGTCATCTCGGGATCAGACACGGGCAACGCCGGCAACGCAGCCGTATCCTCACTTCCCGAGGATTCAAGCCCGCCTTGTGATGCCGCGATCGACATCGCGTCATCCTCTGGAGCGCCGAACGAAACAGACGGTACCTGCGAAGAGGCAGTTGCCTGAATCGAAGCAGCGCTCGCTGGCTCTGACACTGGGGCGGTGGGTGTGGCCCGAGGTTCTCTCGTCGGGTTCTTTTTGTTCCACACCGTCACCGTCAGATCACCCTGTCCGCGAGTCGAGGCGCTTCTCGAAGAAGAAGCGGATCGAGTAACGGACGCGGGGACTCTCACTTTAGTTAGATCATTGAGTCTCGATCGCAGTGTAGAGATGGTCATCTTCCCACAAAAGGAACATGAGTCATCCACGAACGCTGCTGCTTCATGCTGAATGCCAAGGCATACAGAGCAGCGATCGTGACCATCAGAGGATGACATGAATCGACCGCATCCAGAAGAACACAGGCGAGACATCTTTAAAAAGACGTGCCACGTATAGCTCTTTCACAAAGAGAGGAGGAAATTCACTCTTTCAGCGCCGAGGTGTCCAGGAAGAAGCGCACAGTCTGGCAGACCACTGCTCAGATCGCAGGCAATGCAGAATCTCGCTGGGTATCGCCGTCACACCAACACTGAAGAGGAGCTCGTCTCGAAGAGTCTTGTCAGTGAGAATGGCTTAGGAGTGAAGAGGTCTCTTGGCTCCTCAGCGAAGACATACTGCGGTTGCGTTCACTTCCTCCTTTTATACTCACGGAGTAGGGCGGAGTACGCTATGCAAATTTCCGCAGCCCCAAGGCATTGCATGCCATTGGCTCGTGATTAAATACTCGAAGAGGATTGGCTTTCTATGCGAAATCCCCCAATCTCCGTCACTTCTGACGTAACGTCTCCGTTCCCTACTCAGGGAACGAGGGTTACATCCGTAACCGAGACGTTTTGAGAAGATAGGAGAAACTTGATTTCTCGCCCGAAAAAAACCCCGAAAGCGGCACCACTATCATTTTTTTTTTTCAGGTCGAAATTTTGAGTTTCGATATCTCAGCTCTGGAAGGGTCTAGAGTCTCCATTTTTGCACTCAGGTTTAAGTCTCATGGCCCTCTATCAGAATCCAGAGTTTTGAGAAGATTGTAGAAACGTATTTTTTCGGACCGAAAAAAAAAAAAAAACGACAGGGGTACCACTGTACCACTGTTTTGAGTTTCTCTGATCTTCTTGAAACTCTGGATTCCGATAGAGGGCCAAGAGACTTAGACCTGAGTGCCAAAATGGAGGCTCCAGACCCTTCCAGAGCTGAGATATTGAGATTTTTATAACAGCATAAATGCTATGTGGGATCTCAATATCTCAGCTCTGGAAGGGTCTAGAGACTCCATTTTTGCACTCAGGTCTAAGTCTCATGACCCTCTATCAGAATCCAGAGTTTTGAGAAGATTGGAGAAACTCAATATTTCAGCCCAAAAAATCTATAAGGGGATCCCCCGTCATCTTTTTTGGGTCGACTTTTTCAGGTCCAAATTTTGAGTGCAAAAATGGAGGCTCTAGTTCCTGAGCTCTGAATGGGTTAAAATAAACATGTATGTGCACTTTTATGATGCGGAGTATTGAGAAACAGAAACTTTCGAAAAAAATTAGTTGACATTTTTTAATAACATGGCACAATTTACATAACACAACTTTAACTGAGGAGCATGCTGTCACTCCACCCTTTTTTGTACATGATCTAGAAAGGACTTCATTTTTTTACGTACATGATAAACAACAAAAAATGTCTTACAATCTCTTTGCAATACGTATTGACTACCCACTACTGCTTCAGTGGACATTTTATTGTTTGATTTAAGAAAACAAAAAAGTAGAGAAAAAAAGCACTGCACAACATCTGAATTTCACAGAGTTTAAAAGCGCACAACTATCCCTCCTCCCATGGACTACTAAAATAGATCTCTGCTCATTAAAAACAAACTTTCATAGCTTACAACTCACTTTATCATTGTGTAGATACATAATATTTTCAAACACAGTTCGACCAATAGGGAATTGTCCTGCTTTCTGTACTCAAAACATCTTGTGACATGAAGGGGATTGTCAACACAGATTTGTAGTATTAATTACTTGTCTTTCTATCTTGTCGAACAAAACATTGTTTTTGGATCAAGAGTTATGCTTGTCAGATGGGTTTCAGTGTGAGGAATACTCAATGCTGAAAATCCCCATCTAGGAACAATCTTGTAAGTTAAGCATGTACTGTTGCTTTGAAAGGAGAGTGTGAGAAAATGTGATACAGAGAGAGCCCACATTGCACGAGTTGCATAGTTGAACGAAGGGATGTGGTCTCTTGGACAATATGATGATCCTTCAAAATCATAATTATGCAGCATTAAACTAAAACCAGAAGCTGTGCACTCAGTGCTCTCCTTTTGATCACTGCCCAGTATATATACAGCATTTCAAAGTAAAGCTTTCATAACACCCATTTGCATATTTGTACCTTACATTTTTTCCCCCAAGGGGAGAAAACACAGACTTTGCACATATCTACATAGTTTTGTCCATGTGTTGAGGTGCCTGTACATTCCAAAATCATCTTTTCAATGATGGACATCTAACATTTGTCCACTTGCCAACGCAGGAGCGAACAGAATAAAAGAGCATGAAAAAAATCTCAGTCTTTTGTACAAAAACAAAAACGCAACACACAAACATCAGTAATGGACAGTCTACACACCGATATGATAGAGCCTCAAGTGCTTGCTTTTGAGTTCCATTATAGTCCCATATCAGGGGGTCTCACCGTGCCTCGATGTCTTTGTGTGTGTGTGAAGGGGGTCTGTCTCTAATGTCAGTGCCGAGTGGGGTAGTCCGTCTGGGAGACGTGGAACGTGCTCCGAGCGTTGGGATAAGAGGGGGTGGGGCACTGAGTGATGCGGTGGGGCCGGGTTTGTTGAGCATTCCGTTCTGGGCGGCAGCCACAGCAGAAGAGGGGCTAACACGGGGGTAGTGCATGCTGGGAAGTCCGGGGGCCATGAGACCAGGGTGAGGGAGATGTCCATCTAAAGCGGGGTGATGCATGGGGTGCAGACGGCCATGCTCGTAGTCCTCTCGCAGCATGTGCAGACGTTCCCTCTCTTCTAGGTGTGCCCGCTCTTGCTCCCGCCTCTGTTCCAAGGTTAGTCCGTGAGGGTGGTCTCGGTTAAAGTCATGAGGCTCACGGTCTCGGTACGAGCGCTCTGCGTCATACAGCCGCGGCGGGGCTGCTAACCGGTGCAGAGGGTCGTTCCGTAGTAGCAGATCCCGAGCTAATGGATCCCTCCGGTGGATGTCGAGTCCCCGGTAAGGGTCCCTCATGGGATCCCAATGAAAGGCGGGATAGGGAAACCGCTCCGCTCCTGGGATGGGACTGATACCCATAAAGGGGGCCACCATACGAGTCCTCTCCAGACTACTGATACTGTTTATGGGATGCATGCTGGCCATGCCCATGGGTACCGGCATGGAAGATGGAGGGTGGAGAGCAGTGGGAGGAGGAGGAGGTGCTTGTGGCGTGGATCTTTGCTCTGGTGTTCTTTCCGTAGGACCGTCCTGTTCCTCTTTCCTCTCCTCTTTCACCTTCACCTCACTGCTTTTCTTCTCATAGGTGATCTCAGCCTTCTTCTCCAGAGCATCTCGAGTCAGCCCGCCGTTCACCCGATCTATGCCGCCTGGCCGCATGTAGGGTGATGCTGTAACCCGATTGGCTGGCTTGTCTTCAGAAACTCTGCTATCGTGGATGACGGAAACGTCCTTGTCATTGTGGTGATTCTCTTTCCCCTTGTGATCATCTGCATTGGAGTCTTTCCAGTCTGAGTGCTCTCGTTCTCTCTCGCGATCTTTGGGTTTGTCCTTGTCCCGAGGCTCGCTGGAAGAGATGTGGTTCCGGGAGGGCTCCGATGGCCGAGTGTGACCCAACAGAGTGAGAGGGTTAACGGGAATCGGGGATTGGTGATTCTGGTGCCGCTTCTCAGCAGGTTCCCTAGAGGTGAAACGGACCATTATTGTTTGGATAATAAGCAGTCTGCTGTTCATTAATGTACAATACAACTTCAAAAGAAATAAATGTCAAGTAAAAATAGTCCTCTATTATTCCATCAAGTTTAAGGTACACTTCAACATTAGGCTGTTTGCCCAGTTTTGCTATAATTTAGAAAGGCTATGTCAATAGGTTACTTGTCTTTTACTTTGAGTTAATTTAATTAGTCAACTAATAACTGAAAAATAAGAGCAATAAATTAAACCAAATGATCATAAAATTAAAACATTTTCAGGGCTTGCAGTTACTTGCCATGTTACTCGGCAGCATTTGTGATTAAGCATGCCAAAATGCCTACCACGACAAAAAAAAAAAACCAGTCGCACTGAAGTCACGGGACATTGTGTAAAACAGCAGCAATTGCTGAATTTTAAAATGTAAGTTTACTATCTGTTTATTTTTAAAAAATGCTGTCTCGATAGGGGAACAATTTCTGTCAAAAATAGTGGGATGATTAAAACATTGTATAATGTGATAAATAATAATTAAAAGCAAAAGACGGTTTAAATTCATATTGAACACCAATAAAATTAGTAGCCTTATTATTACTTTCTTGTGTTCATCATTCTGGAACTGTAAAATGAAGAGGTGTTCATGGTCTCACGACAGTTCAATTTTTAAAAGAACTTCAGATAAAGTTATGTGGCACTAGTCTTTTTTAACATGGCTGTGAAATGTGGGTGGGGTTGCACACGTGTTAATCAAAGGTGAGAAAAATATTATGAAACGATCAGAGGTGCCTATTCAAACCGCGGGGCCCTTTCAAATTTATGAGGCAAATTTATATATATATATGTGTGTGTGTGTGTGTGTTTTTACATTTGCGTTTTCATTTAAAATAATCACACCGGAGCTCCGTTTCATCAGCAGATAAATTTGTTCGCTCGACTTGTTCGCACTTAACCAGGATCACAACTGTTCAGTGTTTTCAAATAATATTTATTATTTATGTTTCTGATATTTACATACACTGTAGATTACATAAAGAAATACGGTACAATGTACCACACAAAAATCGCTGCAAATTATGCTTTCCAACAGGTTTTATCGTAGTTTTTGTCCAAGGCCAATTTCTTCCTGTTTTTGGTCGAAGTCCCCAGTAGTCGATTGTCGAGTTTGTGTGCCCGATCCTTAGTCATCTAGTTACCAATGATCGCGCATGTGAACTCGACAATTTACTATTGTGGACTTCGACCGAAAACAGAAAGAAAATGAAGTCGGACAAAAACTACGATAAAACCTGTTGGAAAGCATCTTTTGCAGCGATTTTTGTGTGAGCATATCAATGTTTGTAAACTAAAGTTTTATGCGTTTTTTTATGAATGATTGTTCGAGTGCACCTATGCTTTCATTATAAAGGTGGGGGGGTGCTAACACAGAATCCAAAAATTCTCGTGACAGGAGCATTTGTCTTAAAAACAATCTTAACCATTCTATTTCATCAGGGACGATCTTAAAACAGGGCTTTAATTGTAAAATACCGAACTTGTCCTTTAAGGTCATATCTGACTTGAAAAAGTTCACTTCCAGGATTAAGTTGTGGCTAAAGGCAAACCAAAACTGTAACCATTTTTAACTATTGTTCTTTTTCTGGTTGTGTGTGTGTATTTGAAGAAATGTAAATGTTTTATATTTGTTTTGTATCTATTTATAATGTACTTAGAAATGCCCAACCAGGCACAGGAGTTGTAATTTAGTATTAGCTACAAACTCTATATGCTGCAAATCAGTTACAGGCTTTGTATTGTGACTATGTTTGACTGTATGGTCCCTTTTAAATAAATGAATAAATGAATAAATAAATAAAAATACATAAGAAGTAAAAGCAAACAATTATAGATAATCACGACACGCAGTGCAGAGCGCGTCTCATAAATATAAACTCAAATATATCCTACTCCACAGACCTGAAACATATATCTATACTGAAATGTCAACTTGTAAACAGAACAATTCAAAACGAAACTAAACCAAAAAGATTGATTCAGTCTTCTCATACCTCAATAGCGTCATTGAAAGCACCCAATTTATTTTCACTGATTGTGAGATAGGCCTATTTAAACTTTTGATTTATAAAATGTTCTGCTATAAAAGTTTAGATTATATTTAACGCAATATTCTATTTAAAATGTAGGCTACTTTTATATAATTATGATTTTCTTTTGCTAAATGTCCCTTTGCGCCACCTGGTGGTCATTTCGCGACCGACTTTGAAATACAGCTGGTTTATTTTTGCCGCAGTGGTAAGTGTCATTCTGGTTGATCACCTACTGTATGTATTATTATTACATATTAATATCATTCACACAGCTCTACACACCGTTCTTTATCATCCTTGTTGACTGATGAATCCCTCTTGTCCAGGTCACGTTCTCTTTCTCTTTCCCTGTCCCTTTCTCGTTCTCTCTCGTGTGAGCTGACTGATGATGCACTGCGTTCTGAGTCTCCTGGTTTGAGCCAGGGAGGTGGGGTGGGGAAGGAAGGCGGCGTGCGGTGGAGTCTGTTCCATGGCTCGTGGGGTCCGCTGAAGTGCTGTTGTGCACTGGGTGCATCTTTGTGACCAAATACAGAGTTGGGTGCTGGGAGATGGAAAAATAACATGGTGAATTTTCATTTATTTTCATCTCTATTTCATGCAAATAGTAATCTTTGAAATCAGATAATTACTGTTGTAATGACCTTTTAAGCTACAATTAGTTGTCTTAAGTAAGGGATAATGTACAACCAGGACAGGGTGATCAGGAAGGGGTTTGCTCTGCGATAACAAACGAATGGATGTACATAATCCCGATTATTACATGGCTACTTGCCACACAAGTAAACAATTGGATATAAAATATTGATCCGAGTCTACATATTTTAATAGCTCTTTAAACGCGAACAAAAGTTTCCACAGAGAAATCAGTTGCAAGCAAGCGGCAAGTTCAAACTAGATAGACATTTAAGAGATACAGTACAGTCATACCACTTGTTATTACACGCTATTTCACCACATAAATAAATATGGAGACAAGATATTGATTTGAGATGAAGTGGTTTTTACCCTACAACCGCCACAGGATAAAATTTACCCATGGCTGTTTTTCAAATGTGGATTTTCAATAAAATATCCAAGTCTCCCAGTCATTAACTTTTAATAAAATTGTTTAAACAATTTTTAACAACAGGGGATTGTAAACGATAAAACCAGATTAAAAACAGGGCATTTATACCTAAAACCACCAGCTTGTCAAATTTACCTACAATGCCTTTATTTTCACATTGTGTTTGAGCAACATGTTACACAACACATGTTCAAATGAAGAAGTTTTAGCTTACTCTCTTAAATGTTCAAACTTTGGAATATTTAAAAATTTTTGTTCTGCAATTTTTATCGTGTATTGTTCGCTACTGTTTTGAAGTATGCCCATTTCCTAAAAAAAATAAAAAAAATTCATACATTGTTCAATTTGTTGGCCAGAGGAGAACTGGCCCTCTGACTGAGCCTGGGTTCTCCCAAAGTTTTTTTTTTCTCCATTCTGTCCCTGATGGAGCTTTGGTTCCTTGCCACTGTTGCCTTGGCTTTTGCCTTGCTTAGTTGGGGACATTAAATAATTAACAATATTATTGATCTGCCTTAAAGTGGACGTTGACGCAATTTTCTTCAAGAAACAAACTTTGTTGTATTATTTTCGTGCTATCACTCTGAAGCTGCATTGATACAACATGTATTATAAAAAGCGCTATATAAATAAAGGTGACTTGACTGGAAATTAATACTTTTTTTAATGATTACCCAAAGTTTACTAAACATATTAATAATTATTATTGCTCATTTTTGTCTAGGGTATTTCAGTCATTTAAATAAGATGCGTTATCTTAATAAGTGATTAATAACATTTTATCATATTATTATACCACCCAATTATGTATTGATTTCCCTCTAATTCTTGTTGTCACTGCAGGCTGGTTGAGCCTATATTCACTAAATATAAGAAAAGTGATTAGTGTACACTGCTTAAAATAGCCTTAAACATAAAACAACAGGACAAAAAGAAAATTGATGACTGCAAATTGATGACTGAAAAAAACTAATTTCATGTCTTTACACATTACTTTGCGAAGACAATGGCTTAATACAATCACATAATACATTTTTTAGCCATTTAAAAACAGAAGTCATGTGCATGGGTACATTTTACCCGCTGATGGTTTTAGGTATACAACGACCCCTGGCGGTTCTAGCGTTAAAATCGTACCTGTTGGTTATCTTACAATATAAACCATTACAGTGAACAAAACAATCTTTGCAAAACAGCAGCAGCTGCATTTGGATGAAACAAGAGAGAGTGAGTCTGCGATTCCAGATGACAATTAAATAATCGTATCCAAATTATGGATTTGACTTTTAATATTTAATTAGCTCTCCAAACGCATAACTTCCATGAGGAAAAACTGTTCCTAACGAGCGTAAAACACTGACTCTTCAGTTACCCGGATGAGCCTGTGTTATCTATCTATTTTTTTCCAGTTGTTATGGGGATAACATACCACTGGATGGAGCGATTGACCAATCAGAATCAAGTATTCCACAGAGCCGTGTAATAATGAGATTTATCTGAACGATAAAAAGTTGACTGAATGAGAAATTTCTAATAAACAACAATTTGACTAATTGACACTCACTGAGTGCTGGGTTTCCCAGCCCACCAAAAGCTGCAGTGCTTAATGAGGCCAGACCTCCAAATGAAGGCGGTCTGCTGAAGGGCTCTGACAATCAAAACAGGAATAAAGAATCAGTCAGTGAACAAACGATTGTGTGATTTCTCAATGAACTAAAGCTTGCTTCATTATAGAATGTTAACTTTTCACAATGAACCAGCTTTTAACCGAGTCTTTAGTTCACAAATGAACAGATATATCAACATGTTTTAGCACTATGCACTGACTTTCAAAGAAGTGTTCAGTAACCCTTAGTCCAGGGTTGTCCAATCCTGTCGAGTTTAGCTCCAATCCTAATAAAACACACCTGAACCAATTTATCAAGGTCTTCAGGATAATTAGAAGCTTTCAGTCAAGTGTTGAGGCATATTGGAGCTAAACTCTGCAGGATGTTGGCCCTCTAGGAGCAGGACTGGACACCCCTGCCTTAGAATATCCACATTTCAGTAATTGACTGCACAGTGACACCTAGTGGAGGAGTGTGAACGTGCAAGTGTAATCTATCTTGTTAGCTTACCTAAGTGGGGTGCTGGGGTAAGAAAGTTGCTAGGATGATGAGGATGGTGTCCGAAAGGTGCAGCTGAGGGATGTGTGGACCCTGAAATAAAGACAGACAACAGTGAAATTTATTCCACTCTTATAGAAAGGCTAATGGTGTAGGCTACATATACATACAGGCAAAAATGTCTTTGATGATGCATCCTGACAGGAGTGAAAACACAGTATGTAACACAACGCAAGCAACATAATAAAATTAGAATGTTCACATCAACAAAGCATAAATTGCTTTAATTATAATGAAGGATTGTACTTTTGTTACTTCACTCGCTTGCAGTACAGTTGGATACTGCATGTAATGAGTACTAAGAAATGGGGACTAAAACAATGATAAATCTTTTAAGAATAAAATATTACCTAAGATTAGTGGTTACTCTCTGAAAAATACTGGAAGCACTGCAGATTTGGAAAATCCACTCACCTGCTGCTGAGAAAAGCGATGCAGGTCGTGCCAAGTCATGAGGGTGATGGATGGCTCCAAACAGGGTGGGGCCTGAGGGCCGACACAGGAACTCCGGTTTGAGGCCAAAGTCCAGCTTGTGTGGGTCAACCTGCATCTGCTGCTGGAGAAAGCCAGGTACAAGAGAGAACAGATGTGATACCCCTCTCAGAGTACCTCAAAAATAAAGATTATATTGTATTATGTTGTTTAGAGTTAACAGGAGGAGAAAGAAGAGAGACAAAGAATATTTCTTTCCATATGTAGTGATTGGAGGGTAAAAGTGAAATCAGGTTATGTATGCAAATCTCACCTTTACTTTCTGTTGGTGGTGGTAAATTTGCCAGGCTATATGGACATGCATAGCACACCACTTTCCTGGTTTCTTTGGAGACAGAAAGACAAGGCAAGGTTTTCATGTTTAGACATGACTAAATTCATGTTAGTTTCATTTTATTAATCTAAACCTTTTAAGCACTTTTATAACAGAAAATTGTGCACATCTGACAAGATAATCTACAATTTTATGTAAGACATTTTTAAAGGGACACTATGCAGGAATTCCATTTTTATCAAACAGCGACCATTAAATTGCGTTTAATTTTTCGTTTAATGATATCTAATATATGTTGTTAGTGGTGAGAATTTTCATGTGATTAAATACATAGATCCGACTATTCTCCCCATGTACTTTAATGGTCCAGTGACAGAACCATTCAACACGAAACAAGCCATTTAACCATTTCAATAACTCCGAAGCTGTTCAGTTAAACTAAAAAAAAACTGCACAGTGTCCCTTTCAAGCGAAATTTCACTTTGCTTATTCCCATATTTGGGGCCTGGCTGCAAATTAATTAAGCAAAATGTCATTACAAAGTGTTTTCAGATAAGGGAGTCATATAGTGTCTCCTATAGACTCTGAAATGAGACCGTTGAGTCCCAGAACACAGCTAATTAAAGAGACTGTGGAGCGGAAGGCAGGTGCCAAGTGTAAGGTGGGATTAAACTGTAATGAGCTTTTACTCTATTTCCTTCATAGTCCTGTGGGGAAACAAACTGAATAACTGATAAAGCAGTCTTACCCTGAGAACTGGCCGGAACGGATCTGTCAGCTTGAGAGGAAAGGAAAAAAGAGATTAGGGACACAAAGCTGTCAGTCAGGGCTTTTAATTAGCATCTGAGCATCACTTCATCACTGACCAAATTAAAATGTTAAAATTTCCCTTTCTAATGAAGCATTTCGTGGAATAATTAGGCCAGAATTTAGAGTATTCCCTTTCCTATCACTGCCAGCATACCAATGTGGACAACAGTTTATCATGACTGACAAACATGATAGCTAGTTTGCCAGCATTAGTTTAAAAACCACAGTCAATACAGTTTGTTCGTTTTAAACTGTGTCTTTGGGGTGCTTACCCGAGGGTCTTTGTGAATAAGTGTGTGTGGGACGGCTCCGGGCCTGGCTGCCACGTCTAAAGGATTTGAGGTCTATTGTGTACAAAGACAAAAAGTATGTATTCTCAGCTTATCACAAGATACCTACATCTTCCAGTATCATCTCTCACTTACTTTCAGCATTACTGTTAGTTAACTGGGGACATCACCAGACTGTACACGTTAAAAAGAACATGTGAAATCGATTGTCTATTTATACTATACCTATACATAAAATTAAAGAAGTAACAGACTGTCTGAGATCTGTTTATGTTTAGCCAGACCCATTCCATGTGTGCAGGAGTACACTCAGAAGAGCACAGGAGGTTAGTTTTGGGAGTTGTCTTGACATTCCGACATTTAGCATTTGATATTGTGATACCTTGGGCTGGAACGCTCCCTGCAGAGATCCGAAGGGCCCCGTTGGCGGGATGACGGGAGGAATGCCAGACACCGCTGGGGGGTAAGAGTGGAACAGCTGAGAAAAGAAAAAAAGATATAAGCCGCACTTACTCCAAGAGGTTCTTGTTTGATCATGTCAGCTGTTTACAGTTATACAGTGAGACCAGAGCCTGCAGGTCATTGTACAAACGAACAACTACACAAGATCAGCTGCTGACATTTAAATGGCCCTCCTTCATAACATACTACATCATTTAAAGCGTCGTAACGTGAAAATACGCACCATGTGAAAATAATTCACAACAATGTTTAGCTTATAGTTTTTCTTTATAAATTAATAAATGAAAGAAAGTGACTACAAAGCACCTATTCTGCTCCATGAAATGATACAACCTTCATCTGACCCTAGGCTGTTGTGACATTCAACAAAGATTAACCGCAAGATGAATTTACAATACGGGTCACTCTCTAAACCTGCTTTGAAAGCAATGACTGTTATTATCACAACGCACTGCATAATGCATGTAATTACTGCAGAGTGTGTGTGTTCTTGGGTCGGTGTCACAAATGAATCATTGCTATATAGCAACTCCATAATTGAAGGGCAGAGATCAAATAAATTAAAGTTGCATTAACCTGTTGGACAGACAGGCAGAATGAAACACATTTTATCTCTAACCCGATTCCTGCAGTATCCAGCAAGGCATTTCAGTAAAAACACATCTTGTAGCCAATCTACTTAATAAAAATGTATAATGAAAATTTGTGCCCTTAATATATTTAGAATGTAGAAAATGTTTTTAATAAAATTGTAATAAGAAACTTGTTGAGAGGTCAATTGTAAATATAGCTATGGCTGTGTGTGGTACCTAAAAAAATGCCCTAAGCATAGCCCCAATTGCTTAACACCCATAATATAAAGTACAATGAAATTAAATGGAGCACAAAAAAAAGAAAATGACAATGACACCACAGCATATTACATAAATATGACAAGGACTCACGCTGTGTCTGTAGAAGGGGTCGACTTTAGTGGGGTATTTGTCGAACTGCAGAGGAAAGGAAAAACAGAGCTCAGTACACACAGAAGTCCTTTAGGCCTACAAACAATTTAGTCCTGACAAATATCTTATGGAGTCATGAGGGTCAAAACAAATACCAAATGCTTTAATGTTCTCTCCAGAAAAGTGTGCTTAGTTGCCAGTAAAATGGTCTCTGCCCTGATTAATGAATTTAAGCACAGATCAGAAATGTAGCCCTGCATTATTCCTGCTGGGATTTCTCTTGTTAATTTGTAAACTCAGCAATTCTGTGAGTGGTCAAGTAGAATGTCTAAAAATAGTCCAATAAACAGCTCATTTAATGAGGTTAGAGTGGTCTAATCTGGATCCAGAGAGAATGTTTCCCACTCATGAGTAAACAATGCGGCTCTCAAACTGGTTTTATACCCTCATTAGCTAAAAGAGCGCCATTCTCAGAGGCTTTTGAGCCTGGCATGGTTCAAAAGCCACTTTTAAGCCTCTGTGGGCACTGTAGTTATGATAGAGCTGTGTGTGGGAGTGTCTGTATGAAGCCTCAAATCACTAATCAGCACTGCTGCGAGCCAACCAAAAGCCCTCAGTCAAAACTCCACCAGACCAAAATGATGTCATTAAACTGGGAATGGATAAACTAGTATTAAGTTCTCAAAGGCTTGGCTGGAACAAAAATGTATTGCCAGTGGCTCTGACTGCCAATTCTAAAATCAGGGTAGAGAACAGAGGGTGGAGAAACATGCCAGAGAAAAACAGCAGTTTTTCAACATAGAAAAGCCACATTGTGGCAAGAGAGAAAAGTTATGATTGAGAAAGCGATCCACTGCCATGGCTTTCAGTGTTTCCTGAATACTGTACTGTATAAGTTTATAATTCAGCAGTTGGTACAACACATACACATGCACAATTTTAGTAGTTACCTACAGTGTTCCCACAGTTTTTGACAAATTTCAATGATTTCTGATGATTCAAGGATTTTTACAAATCATTTTGATGCATTTGATCTTGACAGATTCGCAAACAAATGCATTATATGTGATCAGGTTTGATGATTCATTGAAATTTCCATGACCATGGGAACCCTGTATCTTATATACATGCATTTTGTTTTTATTAGGGCTGCACGAATGCATCATTTTTGCAGGATGTGCGATGTAGTACAGGGTTCGTAGATTTTCCGTAATCCGTACGGGCCAGTTGCCATCCGGTTCTGAACGCATGTGATGCGCAGAGTAATTGCAAAGTTGAAAAATCATAGAGTGACATCATTTGCATGTGTTTAAGTCCTGTCTGTTTAAACATCAAGTGCAAGAAGAAAGGAACTCGTAGAATGAAAAACATTTTTGTGTGCACACACAAAGCCACGCAAACAGCATGTGAAGTTAGTGAGCACCAAATTCCCTTCCCTTTCTTATCGATTTGTGCTTGAACGGACATGTGCACGGAAAATTAAGTCAAAATGCCCGTCTCGACGAGTTTCCTCATAAACAGTCGGTTTTGAATTATAAACAGAGAAAGAAAACGGATGCTTGTCATTACCGATATTGGATAGTGCATTCATCTTAAAGTGACAGCAGCCCAATATACCCGCAACTGTTTGTGTCACCAAAGTTCATCAGACAACAAAAGAGATAGAGAAAATCACTTTTGTAGCATTAACAAAGATAAACTGTATTAATTATCAATGTTTGTACCTGAATAGTTAATTTAACTGAAAAACACAAAGCACTGCTCATTTAATCTGTGTCTTTGTTCTATTGTATTCATCTAGGCTTGTAATTTGTATATTATTTTCTATGCAGATGCACTACCCTACAAAATTACTCCAATCATCCTAGAATGATTCATTATTAAAATCATGGTGAAATGCATTGCATGATATATATTGCATTATATTTCACAATGTCAGTTTTTTTTCCAATATCGTGCAGCCCTAGTTTTTATGTTTTTTTTATGCATTTGTTTTATACATTCAGTTACCCATTCAACCAGCCAATTATAAAATCACACAACCATCACCACAATGTTAATTGTTTTAGAGTTGTGTTCCACTTATCCTCACATTTCTGGCTGGGGTACGCACCATGGGCGGTGCAGGCGTGGGCATGATGGCGTGGGGGAAAGGGGTGAAGGTGTGCTGGTGTGTGTGTTGGTGTGTGTGCTGGTGCTGATGCTGATGCTGGTGCTGGTGCTGGTGGAACTCAGTCCTCAGGTATGGAGGGGGACCCAGTGATGCCCCGCGATCAGCACTCTGAGACGCCAAGAAACGAGTATTTAATTCCTGCCGGAGAATGTCTTGTTCTGTGAGAAGAAAGAGGTAAGGAAACAAAAATTAACATTAAGTTTTAAAAACACACATCTAAATTGGAACTTAACCAGAACCCCTTTTCAAAAGTGTTTATCTGAATGCAGAACAAACATTCAGATAAACGATAACGTGATCCAACATGTGCTGGAAATAATAGATTTTTATGTATACATATATATATATATACACACACACTTTATATTATGTATTAAAGGACGCTAGATGACAGATTGGTACCTGAGTAGGCACTCCCAGCTGGGTGTCCGGGGACAGGCAGAGTGTTTGAGGTAAGAGGAGGAGGTGGAGGCAGAGCAGCAGGCGACGCAAACATATTGGTGTGATGAGGAAGAGTGGATGATGGCAGGGAGGGGGGGAAGGCGTGCGAAGCTGTAGGGTTCGCTGGCAGGGGGAAGGTCGCTGCTGCCCCAGTGGGGGCAGGTTGGTGATGATGCAGATGAGGGGCTGGAGAGGGGCCCGGGGGCTTCCCTGGAGTGCTGCTTCGACTACTGTGAATAAAAGAGAAAATAAACATCTGTAAATATGTGCCTGTATAAAAGACCTTTCCAAACAATGATCACAAAACTGCTACAAATCTATCAAAAGAAACCTGGAAAATGTGCATTCAGTGCTGAATAATGTTATTCCAGGAGAGATTTTCTAGCTACACAAGCTAAGGTATTTATCGAGCTGTACGCAATCTATCAAAGAGCTAATTTACAGGCTAAGTAATCATTTAAACACAAATTATTTCATATTAAAAGCTGCACACAGACACAGAGAAACACAAGGTATAATTATCATCAGCAGTCTAAAGAAATCTAAAGGTCGGCAGAGAAGGGCGAGAGGAGGGAGGAGAAGATCTGCTTCTCTGCTGGATACTGGGGTGTCTGAGTCAAGCAGAGAAATTGTTATCTACAAGCCGCCGCCAGCTACAAGGCAGCAGCAGCATCTATGTGGGAAACCGTCTAATCTCTCAGCTGGGGTTCTCTCTGTGGTGCTGTCAGGCTCACGCACACTCACACACAAACACATACAGACAGGGATTTGTGCCTCATGTTTACTGGAGGATTGATACATTTTACATTCTAATACAGGAATCATGCTGTTCCGCTACAGTATTTAAGAGCGGTGGGCTCAGAGCATCTGCTCATTCAGTATACAGCACATCTGGAGTATAATAGAAAGTTCTTGCTAATATTTAACTCCATTACACTCATTTGTTGCCCACTCACCTCAGGCCGTTAAGGGTAAGGCTGCCACTGTAGGCTGAAATCGGGCGCGGGTGGCACCGTGAGGGTGGTCTGTGCTGCACAGGTAAGGTGGGGTTCTGCTGGGCTGGTTGCACTGGTGATGGGGGGAGGTGGTAGATGCCTGGGGTTCGAGGTGGCCTTGCGTTAGATGGAGGCTCAGATGGGTCCCGAGGCTGGGGCAGGGGTGCCTGAGTGGGCTTGTGGTTCTGGGTTGGAGGCAGAGCAGTAGCTGGTGTGAGAGTTCTAAGTGGGCGCTCTGGACAAGGGTGCTGGGTTTGAGCTGGACTAGGGGGCAAGGGTAACCCCCGGTTGGAGGGAGGTGGCTGGAGATGAAGAGGGGTGGGGAGGGGAGGTTTGGAATGGGAAGTGGGCACCAGTGAGGGGGTGGCCGAGGAGAGTTCGCGGGAAGTCTCCTGGCTCTTTTCTTGACTGCGCTCTAGGCCTGACACCTTGGGAATGGCCAGGCCACGCAGCTCCTGGCTGGCATTGGTGGAGAGCGTGTCAATGCTAAAATCTGGAACTGAAGAGACAAGAGAAGAAGATTTTGTATCAATGCTAAAACCTGGAACTGAAAAGACAAGAGAAACCACACATGCAAACATATTTTGGAGGTTAAGGTCTATCATTTGATTTAACAAAATCAGATTTGAACTAAATGGTAAATAAATTCATAAAATGGTTGGAAAAGGAAGACTTATGGCACAGAAAATTGTTTCAATTTACTTTCAGAGGCAGGTCTGTGTTGCGTTCACTGTTAATACATTAAGTTCATAAAAAGTTTTAGCAAAATAAATATGTAAATCTGCAAAAGTCACTAGATTACAGTACGTCACTTCTCAGACATTCCAATCCTGGGAATCCTGATTTAACATGTTCAGTCAGCGAAAACAAGTACAGAGCAATGCTAACAGATGCAATGCCACCAGGGGTAACACACCGATCTGACAAAACTAGACGAACATGTCTGTTGCCTTAGGGAAAGCACATAAACTAAGGAAAACCTGACCGGCAAGCCTAAAACTGCTTTTACAATGAGCTGATATTAGTGTTTTATTGTACATAAGTGAACTCCATGATTGAGAAAGGAAAAGAGAGCGACTGTCAACCAAAGGTTGATGTATCCTCTGGGACCAATATCTCTTGGGGATCACAGTGCATGCATGCACAACTCTGATTAACTCTCTGTCTGCCTCAGAGGGAACCACAGTCCTATCTCTTTTCCATCTCTTCACACCCAGCCTGGCTTCTCCATCGCCCGCAGCAAGGGATGCTGATTGAACCTGAATCCCAAAGGCTTTAGAATCCTTCTGGAACAGAACCCCTATGGAATGCTGAACCCTCCCTCAAGGGCCTGAGCTATTGCATTGCATTGGGCCTCCCAATGCAATAGCTCATGGGAACCAGCTCAGAGCATAAGGTCCCTGGTGTGCAGCTGAGAGGTAGTATGTGTGATGCTGCTGCAGACATTAAGGATCAGCCCAATAATCTGGGAGTACAAGGCGCCCCTGAGGAATGGGTTTGTGTCAAACATCTGCCATCTGACATGGTGGGAATGCAAGACACACATATGCACAAACACACACTGATAGCCAAGAGTTGACGGACCTGTCACTGTCCCGATCGTGCCAGTTCTGCATCGTTGTGAATGTTTATAGACTGCACATGTTTTTAAGCCATGCCAATGTAAACATTTAAGTGCAAGAAGAAACAAAAGAGAGCTTAATTCGGTACTCGCTGTGTAAGAAGTTTTGTGTGTGCACACATCCGAATGCGAATACTGAATCGATTTCTCTTTCACGCCGTCTTGCTGTAGAACAGACAAATTTTACACAAAACTATGTCAACATGCTAGTCTTGGCGTGTGTCCTAGTAAACATAGTTGATTATTAGGGCTGTCGCGGTTATGGAATTTCCCTTGCGGTAATGTTGAGTGGCTCAATAGCGCGATATGCGGTATTATTGCCATTTATTTATTTAATTTATATGTATTTGTTGCTATATAAATAAAGTTTACGATGTGGACAAAAACGAGGACATTTTCAGTAACTAATGTAACCGAAACTAAACAGTGTGTACAGTATATGCGCATTGGAAGACTTTCACTCATATTGTTATGACAACGGACTTTGAGCGAGTCATTGAACCGTTCATTCAACGAACACGTTTAAAAAATCTCATATGGTACATGAATACTGAATTGATTTCTCTTTCATGTCTTTTCATGCACTTGAACGGACAAATGCACAATTTTGACAAAACACCCTTGTAAACTCTGTCGGTTATGTCTTACGTGAACGTAAACAATTGAGGAAGAAAACGCATGTGTTAAAGTATATTGGATCTGGGCATTACCTCTTAAAGTGACAGCAGCCTAATAAACCTGCTGCCATCTATGTCATTACTGTTAATCAAAGAACAAAAGAAAGAAAAAATCACTCATTGACTGAAAAAACTTTTGAAACATTAATAAGGATTAATCTATATTTTATTTATAAAAAGAAAACCATGTGTTATTTTACATTTGATTTAAAAATGTTTTAACTTTGTTCAATTGCTAATTTGCTCTTATTGTATTAATGACTGTATGTGCATTATCTTTAATAATGTTTGAAATTTATTATTTTAGTTTATTAGTTAGTAGTTTTTTAGGCTGCTGATTTTTGTTCTTGGTATTCAGCGATACCCAACCCTACAAACGCATTTAAATGTGTTTGTCACTCCTGAAACTTTACAGTGTGTACGTGGCCATTGGCTACCTCATTTGACCAGGGAAAGCTCACAATACCCTCTGGCTCTGGCACTCTAAGCACACTTTAACAAACAAGGGCAGTTCAGCCTCCCAGCTCAGAAACAAGCTGTCCAGTGGGTGCAATAAGTCACCCTTTATCCTGCCTGAATAACTGGATTTAAGGCAGAGAGGGCTAACAGCACTCAAAGAAAAGCCTTTCACACTTGTTTGTGTCAGAATGAGGGCTTTTATAAAAGAGTTTCCTTCAGATTATATAGTTCCAGTAGTCAGTCAACGACTGATATGCTCTCCTTACTAGACACAAAAGCGTGGGTGCCCATCTCTCATGCTCTCTTTCCTGCACTGTGGCCTTCCAGTAGAGACTTGATGGAAAATATCCAAAGCTCCTCTAAAAGGCTGAACCACAGAGAGCTCTGCTGTTCCTCCCTGGAGCGACTCTCTCAATGTACTAACATGCCTAAAAAAAAACAAGACGGAGAATGAAAACACTGCTTATTCTTCCCGTAATGAAGACTCCAGGGCCGGGCAGGGAGCGGAGGAGAAGTGTGTTTCTCCTCCCTGGGGAGTTAATTTGTCAAGTCTCCTTGATCCCTGGAAACAAATAAATGCAGCTTTTTCTAGCCTCGCCAAAAAAGAGTGAAGAGAGGTGATTTTTATTCCAAATGGCAGCTGTGGAGGAGGATGTTTATTAAGATGGTAGAACAGACCGGGAGGCAGACTTTGCAAAGTTCTCATCTGATCACACAATGTTTATGTATGTGTGTGTGTGTGTGTGTGTGTGTGTGTGTGTGTTTGAGCAGGATTAAGGTCTACAAGGCTTCTGGAGCAGTGAGCTTGGGTGAGGTCTCCACGGACAGCAAAACACCGCTCATTATCCCGAGTCCACTCTAAAAGAAAACAGCTATATTCAGCTGCTAAAAACCACAGACAGAGCCAGAAGATCTCATACACAACATGTTCAAAAGCAGGAAAACAATGGGAGAAATCACTACCTATTCAGAATTTATATGATGCAGTTAAATCTTTAAATTTTTTAAATTGAATAGCATAAAAAACATTTAACTTGTAGGAACCCCCCCCCCACACACACACACACATCAAATCAAGTTGTGTAATCATGAAAAAATATTTGACAAAATGACAAAAATAAGGATAAATGTTTGGCAGGGAATGCATGTCTTATCACCAAAGACTTTATATATAGGAAGACAGTCCACTCGTATCAGTATGAATAGGAGAAAGTGCAACGCTAAATATGGCGGAATAAATAAATAAAAGAGCCAATCACTGATTGGTAAAGTCATCGCGTCACTGCAGCTCCCGTTAGAAGCTACGGTTGCTATAGAAACAGTTGTGCACACTTAGGACTATGTATTCGCATTAAATTGGTCCAGCCCAAAAGGAAGCATTTTTCATGATTTGAGCATTTAGAAACAAAATTTATGAGACAGTTGACAGATTTCATTGGTGATATCAAACATGAAATTTAATTTCTGCATTCTGCAATTCTGCATCAATGCAGTAATAGACCATAATCGATTAAAGCCTAGTGACGTTTCTCTATAATCCTTCGTCACATGTGCCCTTCTCTTGCTAGTGTAAAACGCGAGGCGCGAAAATGTGAAGAAAAAACAGTAAGAAGTATCATTACTTGCATCTTCACCTTGGTGAGAAAAAATCCCATTCCGTCACAGCCCTATTCCTACAAAACACCCACACACACACCCACACCACCAGTTACTTTAAGTGACTTCTGTCTCTCTAAACAAGTTTGTGCTGTCATTTGTAAGTACTTATGAAAACTTACAGGGCCTCCCTGGGTGGTATGTGCCGATAGCCAATACTTTTGGCAAATGCCAGTCATGCTGTTAAGCTGGGCGTCAGGCATCTCACCACTTCTACATCTCTTCAAACCCGAAATAGCCCCACATACTCCTGTCAAGCTAGAGATGAGGTCTGGGGTTATGGGGCCTTTCTTCAGCACCCCCAGGCTTGAGTTAAACTCTTCCCTTCATTGTAACTGACAGCCCTGCACGTCTTCTCTGCCTGACGGCTGTTTTACTGTCAAATCAGCTGGGCTGAGACTTCAGCCTAGTGGTAACGGCTTAGAAATGGCTATTTGTGATCACTCTGAGCAGAAAAGAGGACGGGGGGCTTTACAGAAAGATGATGTAAGTACTTTAGAGGGTAGCTACAAAGCCACAGCTGAAACAATGCAGTAGCAACAAGCATTTGGCCTCATATCCTCAAGTTTTGGCTGCAACCACAACATAGATTAGCAACATAAACCAACTCAGACCCGACAAAGACAACAAAAATGGGTCATTCACTAATTCACAATTACAAATAATCAGATATTAAAGATAGGGATGGGGATTTTCGGGCTCATAAAAATTTAATATTCGTTTTTTTTAAATAATGTTATTTATTTTATTAAAAATGTATTATTATTTATTTAATTTATTTTTTAATAGGTTTTTGTACAAGCTTACAATTAGGCAATATACACAACAAGCATTAAACAATAGGTGTAAACAAAACATATAAAGAACAAAAGAATTTAAGCTCAAGCAGCACAAATATAGACACGAGTCAGCATATCATTATCGTGTTTATTGTTTAACGTTTATGTTGATAAAAACAATAATATCTTATCCACACGGTTGAGTGAGAAAACGCAAAGCGCCGAAAGACGTTGCAAAGACACATAGGCTAAAGTTAATGCCCTGGGGTCGACAAACTTTCACATAGCGGCATAATATCAACATGAATATATGCCTACAGAGAGCGTGCACTATGGACATCAACTCGACAAAACTCATCAGATGCCGATCACGATGCAGGAGTCAAGACCGCAGTTTGAGCCAGCGGCTTGAATTGATATGGCCCTGCGTCCACAGACAATTCACCCTCCTCTACTTCAGGTGAAGGTGGGGGAGAAAAGTCCTGGACTTCAAAAGACCGCTCTGTTACAAAGCTACTTGCGTCACTCTCCATTTTAGAGTCTGACAGCAGCTGTCACTGCGGGTCACAGGTGGCGCATTGGTCAATGACTGACCTATACCTGTAGGTCAGTACACAACCTTTCTCTGGCTGTAAATGGACCAATCAAAGCAAGTTTGCAAGTAGATGGGTCTCATGGTTATCATGTGAGATCATGAATACTTCATGTCAGCGATAATCTAAAAGAGGAAATCAAATACATACAGAATCACAAGAGACAAACAAACTAAACCCAACATGTCATTCTGAGCATACACAGGATTTATTTGAGGAGACTGAGCAAACATGACAGCAGATGTCTAGTTGTTTATGTTGGACACCCATTTAGTGTCACAATTCACTCTCCACTCAACACCTTGTGCTGTGTTTGTTGCTTTTATGGATGTGTGTGAATTGTGTTATTGTTCAGCTCAGTGGATATGTGAGGGTTCGTCTCCCACAGATGGCTAAGGTGATAACTGCTGTCGCCGCTGTTTAAAGCTGGTCAATCTGCTGTAATTACTGTGATTAACACAGAGATGTTTTTCCAAGCCCTTGTGACAGACACACTGCTCCACCATCCTGTAAACACGCACACACACACACACACACACACACGGCTACCCAGGGCCCTGTAAACACACACACACACACAAACACATTACTGTCAGCTAAATCTCACACACACCTCATTCACTCCGTCACACATCGCTTTTCACTGCCTCTGCTTGAATCTGGCAAGCTCCTGCTGTTGTTAATTAACTCCCTTTCTGTCTCTGTTGAACACTTGTTTTTTTTAACACCCCCATGCATGTTTGTGAGATATAATTTCTCAATGTATCATATTTGTGACTAGTAAATCTGAACGTGCCTATGCACACAAATACAGCCTAAACAAGCACCTCACCAGGTTTTGAAACATATCCTCTGTCTTTCTCAAACTCTCTCTGATCACAGGGGCCATGGCAGATCTATATTTCAGAGTATGATAAGGAGTTAGTCTGTGTGTGTGACTATACGCTGGCAGAAGGATAGATTTCTTCCATGGTGAGGACAAGTGTTGATCCCTCTGAGAACAAATCTTTATATATCCCTGAGGAATGAAAGATTCATGTGCACACATTGAAATCAGAGAGTGCTCTGACAGCAACTGGCAATGTTACACACACACACACACACACAGTGCCCAGAAGGGTGTTAACACAATTGCTGCAAACTAGTCACTGAAGGAGGCATAACTCAGTCTCTTTTCAAAGGTGACTGTAGTGACCTTAGTCTGTGTATCATCTACTTTTAATTTGACCCTGGATGAAAATAAGGCTCAGAAACAGAAGTTTAGACCACTGATATCACTGACTCTTAACTTAGGCTAACCAATAGCCAAATAGCTTTGTTTTAGCGAAATTGGTCTGACTTCACTGTGAATTGGTAGGTTATTTTATGATCCAATCAATTCACATTGGATACACTCAAGTCCTGCTCTTTATTGTGTGCTGTTGAATATCCTATTTCACTTAGAAATACAATACATCACATTATGGAAGTAAAATGGGTTGTAAACAGCAATTCACATTCACTTTAAATCTCTGCACAATGTGTCATTTCCCATGTTTTATTTTCCATTATAAAATAAAAAGAGTGTTTATCAGTTGAAAGACTGACACACAGGTACACAAGAGAATGATATACTGAGCAGACTTCATACCTTCAACTTAAATCAACCATTTACTCTGACTAGTCAAGCACAAGTAAAATCTACAATGTTTACAAAATTATAGCTTTCTAATTTGTTTTAAAAAATGGAAATTGTTACATCTGACTGTAAAATTTAGTTGACACAGCTGTTCAAAGAGAAGCTGCAGTGATGGTGAATACTAATGTAAACATGCCGGAACACAGACAAAACACCAGCAACACAGTCAGAAATAGACAAAGAGGTGATGAGGGAGTCAAAGTCCTGTCCATTAGCACTAGGCTACACCTTCATTTTTTAGCTGCACATGTTCTGTCAGCTAGCACAACATTTTAAGTTGTATTTAAGTGTCACACCGCTTCGCTCACATGATCTGGTGTGTGGCCTATACATGCGTGCGTGCGTGTGGGGGAGGGGTGCGATTTTCGAAAAATACCGCGTGATCTTCGAATATTATTTTTGCTCGAAATGCCTAACCCTATAGTAACTTCACTTTGGAAATATAACTTTTTCCACTTCTGAGTGAAAAAAATAAGATCCCAGGGGTCACATGCAAAAAACCCTCCATATTTAGCAAGAAGCAGAACTCAATTTCACCCTGTCTAGACCTTTTCCAGACATTCTCTGTTAAACTAACCCTCTTACATTTCTGAAAAGCAGGTACCTAATGCTTTGGGTAAAAGTTGGTATGACTGTAAATATTAACAGCTAGTAAAGCAGCCATGCAAGTCGGCATCCACTGAGAAACCAAGTCACCAGTCTCCATGTGACTGCTTGTAGTCATTAAAGATTTTAATAGAGGACACAAGAGCATTATGTTGAACAGATGTCCACTGTAAAAAGTGAGACAGTTGTGGTAAGATCCTGTTGCAGTCACAGCGTTCAAAGTACTAAACACACACTTTCACACTAGCAGATGGCAAGCACACGATAACTGGTATGTAACCCCTACTTATTCTACAAAAAGGATTTCAAGACACCTGTTTACTGTCAGTAACTGAATTGGAAATCGGAAAAACGGAAATCATTGTCTTTCCATCCCCTTAACCCCTCGTTGCTATTTCAGTGATTCATAAACTAATGAAGTAGGCTATCTCTAAACTCAGTATGACAAAGGAACACACCAGTAGAGATTATATTCACACACACACCTACTCAACTAGCAGGTCCACCTGCTGCTTGTGATTGCTGTTTTGTCCTGCCATTTAACTAGTGTCATGTGCAGTGGTTGAATGACACACACAGCTTCCCAGCGGTGAGTGGTTTAACCCAGTGAATTGTACCATAGTGTTTAAGAAGGTGGAGAACACAGTGTCTGACTGTATCTAATTCAAAGGCTGCATCCTTTAAAGGACTCGTACTTCAAAGGCCACGTTTTTGACGGCCGCAAAGGTGATACTGAGCGATGTTAAATGGGACGGTCTAGCCAACGGAGGTCTGTTCTTGTCGGCTAGCTGCTGTTGATGAGCGACAGTAGCATTTGTAGTAGAATTTTTTGTCTGAAAACAAAACAGGGTTCACAAACTGTCTAAGTATGTTCATCATTGTCCATTCAAGCAGGGCTCGAATTTCGGCGTGGGGTTGCGGGTATTGCGCATAATTTTAATAACTGCCACAGGTCTCCAACTTATAATGCAGAAAATTCCTGAAAACATTGATTTATTTTAGCAAGTAGATTGTATGAGTAAATTAATTAATCCCCAGAGTATAAAATCAAATCAATCTTTTTAAAACTTTCTCCAAGACATAATTTCACAAATTGTGAGTGTTCAGTGGTGCTGCGTCCTTCTCTCTATCTCTCTCGCTCTCAAAACAGGTTTCACAAGGCAAGAGTAAAGCGCGCTGCAGGCGGCATAACACACTCTCGCATTTAGGAGTCGTGACATGACAGAATATTCACTTGCACAAACAAATAACGCATGGCAACTAAAGTTTATCATTATCACGTCTTATCAGTTTAAACATTCAAGGGATTTTACACTATTCAGTACTTGCGCACTCTCTGAGAGATGTTTGCATACATAGCATGCATGCATGCATACATAGAGTAAAGCCTCCTCACAAACAGCTTGCATATATCATATATATATTGCGTATATCATATCATACATATGATATAACTTGATTTCAATATATCATGCATACCTGCTACTAACTATTTTAAAGTGAGTATTTGTGTGCATATTAATAAGTGAGTGAGTGCAGTTCCTGCAATATTAACACTTTGACACCACCTGAATTCCTCCTCTTCAGATCACCATTAGTGGTGTGTCCCTCAGGGAACTTCAATCAGTCCTTTCTCTCACTCAGGTTTCACAGCTAAACGTGTTTAATCCATTCAAACAGGGCAGAAACTGCACTCAGTGCCTCTCTGTCTCTCTGAATGTGTAACACGGGGGACAGAATGCTGCCCTTCACTGAGATCTCTGGAAACATAAGTCCTCCAACAGCCTACCAAAACTGGCACTTACCAGCTCACACAGCCTGTGTGTGTGTAAAGACCCCTCATTACCCAAGACTCATGTTTCAGTAAGTTAGAGATTAGAGACGCACATGCTGTTTGTGTGTGTATGCCTAAGGGGTGTTAGAACTGAGCCACCTGGAAACTCGCCTTCCTAGGGCATGGCCGTAAAACAATCCTTTGGCTCAACCTGTTGCCAAATAAATCCAAAATCCAAAGCAGGGTTTCTCTTTCTTCTCTCTTATTCACATGTTTGCATCTGCTCCCTTCTTGCTATATACTTTAACAAGTTCTTCCGTTAAAATCAAACTCAATTGGTCATTCTTGTGTTGATCGAAGGAAACAGTGGCTGAAGTGAGTGACGCAAGGCTGGTGAAGTATTCTGCTATACGTCTTATTTCGTTTATTTGAAATGCTAAGGGAACGCAAAACAGCCAGCTGCCTCGGGAGTCTCTCAACACACCCTTCAATACAACAGAGGATAGGAGAGTCACTGGGCAACCCAGAACCCCCTCAAACCCTGCAAGACCTTGGGTTGGGTTACTATTAGAACAATGCCGGCTCTGTGCAGGGCAGCACTCTCAGAGGAGGCAGTGGCTCAGATGG
Organism: Pimephales promelas; assembly: GCF_988280905.1. Classification (NCBI taxonomy): domain Eukaryota; kingdom Metazoa; phylum Chordata; class Actinopteri; order Cypriniformes; family Leuciscidae; genus Pimephales; species Pimephales promelas. The sequence goes on along the minus strand of NC_142791.1, from coordinate 6,369,440 downwards.
ACACATCGACACACATACTTGTGACGGGCCGAGTATAGAAACATATAACATATCTGAGGCCAAAGGAAGCAAACTAACCAGTGTGTGTGAGTCTCCAGAGTGTATGTTGGTGGCACTAGCCATCAGAATTCAATGCATATGTGTGTGTGTTTTTGTTGTATCTAATAAGCAGCAGCCGTCAGCTGGGTGAGTTGTTTGTTTTTCCAGTGTCCCCTAAGCCCGAGCATTGAGGCCCAAACTTAAATATCTGGTTTAGAATGTCACTGTTTGAATAGAACTTGATGCAAGGATAAAGGCTGCCATTTAAAACTGAAGTCAAACAGCATCTTCTAAGAGCAATGTAATCTGGAACAGATGGTGACAATTCTGCGTATGGGACAGTTCTTCATACAGCTTATGAAAGGCCTGAGTGTGGAAATCGTGATAAAATGGAATATTTCACACTTCATTACTGCTTATTTATAAGAAAGCACACATTGGATTTTCCCTTTAGCAAAGAATTCTCCGAAGCAACCACAAGCTGGCCTGAGTTGAGCACGGTCTTCAGGTGGCCTGATTTTGCTCTATACAGACCTATACATTTATAGGAACAAAGGTAGTCTAAAAACAATATTGTGTCTGAAAAATAATCAATCAGAAATGCTTTCTAATAATGGAGAAAAAAGTAATTTAATTAGCATCTTGCTACGTTAATGATGTGAAAAACATAATGATTCATATTTTTATATTTTTAAAAGGTTCTTAGGTTCTAACAAGGCTATAGGCTTGTTTACACCAAGAATGATAACTAAAAACAGGTAATGATAATTACACAGTGGTCCAAACTAGGGCAAGGTATTGACACAAATTTCACAATTTGATCTGAATTCGATATCAATTAATTGGGGTATATCAGGTATGGTCCATGGCAAATTTTTTCAAGGGGAAAAAAAACTCTCAAAAAATGCTGTAAAATACACTCCTGGGCAAAAAAAGTACCATGCCAAAAATGGCGCAATATTTCAATCATCTTAACCATTTTAATCACAAATCAGTAATGGATTGAGTGATTTCTCAAATGGGGAGCTCTGAGACTTCTGACTAACATTTCAACAGAGCATTTAGCAGAAGTGATGGAAACGAAAAGCGAATGGGGTGAGGAGAGGTGTTCCTTTTCCTGGCCTGCAGGACAAAAAGGTATTTACTTTTACCATGGATAGGTATGAGTGAGAGTCAGCTGAAGGAATCCTGGGAAATGGAGGGAGGCTTGAGTTAGGAAGCATAAACTCTTCAGGGAGCAATTAATTCTCTACTTTTCCTAGATTTGAGCTCATATTCTGCACTCAGTCTGTTCACCAGCTGTGCCTCTACCCCCCGCTATCCAACTGAGCGTTTCAGTGTTTACTATTTGAATGAGGAGCTCTCTCCCTGAGGGACCACAGGGGTGGCAGAGAGGCAGTTATCCCACCCAGAAGGTGGTCAGTCACAAGTGTCTATCCTCGGCTACCACCATGGGTGTCCATAAGTTATTTCTCTCTCGCCTTTTTATAGGTCACAGTTCCCGACCAGCTTGATCCTACTTCAGGCTGGTGCTCATCTATAGAAAAACATCTAGCAGCTATTCTGGAAAACTGCTTTACCTCCTGAACTTCATTCAGCTGCAACAGCTCCTCTTTCAGTCTTAATGGCATAGTTGTGTTTAGACGACTTCAAATCAGAGACTTCAGCACAAAATGCCTTGTACGACGAAAAATGCAGTCGTGTGTAGCGTTCACCTCAGATTGGAGGATTATCATTCTGGCAATATGATGGAGTTTAAAATGGGATGCTGAAGCAAGAATATTGTTCGTCATTTATTATACCATTGGCATCAAAATAGTGTGATTTAGCAGGTAGTCATGCCTTAAATAGAGGCAACTTGTAATTGAAAAACAAAATTACTCTGTTTATGATGTAACCCAGGGGAAAATTATGTATTAAAAATGTACTTGAGTATGTATGTACTCAAGTATAGTTTTTATACATTTAATAGTATAAATCTACCCAAAACATACTAACGTCTGCTGGCTGGATATACGATTGTAATAATCTGTACAATATTGTGAGCACAGTGTATATCGTTAGCGAATGTGTATATATAAGCTAAGACTGGTCTCTCACCAAGACACCTGCACCTCTCCACTGGTTCTCCTCACATCACAACTCAAACAATGTCTCTGACCATTGTTCTGTCTAACATTAATCCTGGCCTGTCCCTGCACTCTTGGCAGCATAGCAGGCTCATAATTGTATGGCTGTGGCCCATCATACGAGTAAGTATGAACAATTTCCTCAGCGTCCGAAATGTCATTGCGATCCATTGTTTTCCTGTTGTTTGAATCGACCACTCTCCCGCCTGTTACGTCAAGCCTATTTTCAGACGCGAAAGTAACGTTTTTCTCACAAAAACGACTCCAGAAAATTAAGTATATTTGAAACAAAATCTAGTTCCTACATTATTTTTCTATACATTGACTCGTTGGGTCCTCTAACTTGCAATATGCCCTTTAAGCACACATAAAAACACACACCTTGTTGGGAGCCATTTACGAATCGCAACAGAGACCTTGAAATGTCATATGCATAATTGGACAACATTATATGACAGACCTTGAAAAAGACGAAAAATTGGGAGCTAGAGGGAAAGAAACAGAGGGGAGAGAAAATAAAATAAATGTTCATCTTGTCCAAACAGAAGGAATGGGACCTACAAGGTGATGTCATCACAGGTGTAAGGCAGGGTTACAACTACAGGGACCCTTTTCACTTCTGCTTTTAGTATCTGTCACGCATTCGTGTCAGTCAACCACCATCTACAGTATCAAGTACAATGCAGGTGGTAAGACGATATTTTACATGCATAGATTTTTCAGATTAAGCACAGACAAAGAACATACAAGTCCAATTTGAATTGCCAATGCATTGTGAAATGCATATAAACACACAAATACACTAATATCCAAAAGTTTGTGGTATGGTTCACCAGGGTTGCATTTATTTGATTAAAAAAAGTTTAAAAAAATGTAAAATCTGTAAAAAAATAAATAAATAAATAAATAAAAACCAGCAAAAAAGTATGATTTTATGATTTAAAATAAGTTTTCTACTGAATATATTATAACAAATGTATTAATTCCTTCAGAAATCATTCTAATATGCTGATTTGTTGCTCAAGAAACATTTAGCATTATTACATTTTTTTATAAATCTTTACTGTCGCTTTTGATCAAAAAGTTTTTTTTTTTGATCAAAAACTTTACTGTCGCTTTTGTCGCATTCTTGCTGAATAAAAGTATCCTTTTTTTATTTAACTTTACTGACCCAAAACTTTTGAACAGTGGCATATAATTGATAAATAATCTCAGAGTGGATTCTGAAAAAACACACTGTCATTAAATACAATTACAACACTTTAAGATCTTTTTGACTCAAGCAAACTCAATGAGAATGAAAATTAGAGACTGTTTTGTATGCACTCTAACATAGCTGAGCTCATCATGGCATCTGAACTAGAATTAATCTCCCACATTTAGAGTTTACATTTAGACTTAAATATATTCCAAACCACAAAGGTGACCTGTGACGCTATTGAGTGATTCCACTTTCCTCATTTCTTCTCTGATGAGACAACTAGGTATATAAACGGTTAATCGATTATTGATTAATTGTCGACAAGAATTTACTCGATTAAATTAAATGAATTTTCGGCTAATTGAACATTGCGAACGTGACACGAGATTCTCACGCGAGAAACCCGACACAAACTTAGGGCAAAAAAGAAACCAAACATTCTAACAATGGTCGATCAAATAACGATTAATGAATTAATCGATAATTTGCATACCTAAAGACAACGTCACATGAAAAAAGAAGTCCAAAAGTGTTGCTAGCAGTTGCCGTGTGCCCCTAAGTAGTAGGCTCTTCGTTTATCTCTGGAGTGCAGCCCATTTTCATATTTGTACATAACTTTCATTTAGCTTGATGGCTTCCAGACTCTCCGCGTTTATTGTGACATGTCGGATATAGTAATGTTTACACAATGACTCGTCTCCCTAGCATTTCTTTCTTCCTCTCTCTCTGCATCCTCCTCCAGTCACCAAGATGAATGGATTTACTTTAGTCCTTCAACCTTTGGGGTTTGGGAACAACCTCAGAATGACCTCTTTGAGAGAGAGGGACAAATTGAGAGAGAGGAGTGTAGGAGTGCAGTCATGGCTGTGTTATGGCTACAGGCGGGACGGACTGAGATGATGGATAGCGTTAAACGAGTGTCTGACTTCCAATTCATCACCAGTTCCACGGCATCTCCACCTCTCCTCCAGCTCCGCTAGTGTGCGACTCTACTTAAAGCTGTTTTAAAACAAACTCTTGTTTCCCCCATGGCAGGAAAACCACTTATAGCAAGTCTACTGGAAAAAAAACAATATTCATATGGTCATACAACAATGCTTACTCATACATAAGGACATCCAGACAAACTCATGCATCACTGAGCAGGCTGTGAGAGTGGGTGGTGCTATTGTTTACTGGCCTTGGGCAGTAAATCAGGATGATGGCCATGGTGTGTTAACCTCTGTGTGTTTGTGTGTCAGGGGATGAGACATCACTGCAGACTACAAATGCAGTGTGCTGTGAATTACAGCCCATCTCTCATCAAACACACTTTCACAGAGCCATAAATTACAGCCCGTCTCTATACAAACTATGAAGCCACATCCACCGAGATATGTCTTGCTCAGCATGAGGAAGCATAGTCGAGCTGACTATCACAGCTTTGTCAATAATAAAATGCGATCATCGCTTGTAATGCTTTAAAGAGAAGCTCATTTGCAGTGTAGACTTAAGGCTAACAAAATGGCACAAGATCAATACATGAGCACAACTTTCTGAATTAAGGAAAAAAAAAAATGCAGGCACAGTTTTGTATAGGGATCATGTCCTGTTTATTTAATAGTTTAAAAATGTGCCCCATCCAATCAGATTTTAGAGTTAAAAATATATATTTTATCCAGCTTATTTCTACGATACGAACCATTTTTAACTTTAAGTGCAAGGCTTCCAGTGTCAACCGCTTCCAGTTATTTTACAAAAAAAGTCCATTATGATGCTTGGTGTTGCTAACTGGTTATTGTTAGGCTATATTATTTTAATAATTTTTTTAACTATGCAAATGTTTTACAGCACTTTGTTATTCTAGTTATTTACTGTACCTATAGCATTATGAACCTTCAGCTGAGCCTTTAATGCCAGTGTCAAGCACATGGAAATGCAAACATTCATACTAACACACATACACTCCTGAAGCTTCAGACATTTGTGAGACTACAGCACTCAGCGAGTGCTCCGCTATCTCAAGAGCTCTCCACATCTATCCATCCAGCTCTTAAAAACTCTCATCTGGCTCAAACTTCATCTCTCTGCCTCTTCATTCCTTCTCTTCAGCCTCTATTCCCCTCTTTTTCAATCTCTTGACAATGTCATTGTCAGAGAAATTACACAATCCACACAGGCAGGGGTGGCGCCAGAGAATTTTTTACGCAGGTGCTGAGAGGGTGCAAGATCATTGACAGGGGGAGCTGCTCATTTATATATATATATATATAAATATAGTTATAGATATAACTGACCAGGTTCTGTTATTTGTTTACAACCAAACCAAGTACTAAACATACATAAATATTACATTGTGCATTAGACATGAGAGAGAGAGAGAGAGAGAGAGAGAGAGAGAGAGAGAGAGAGAGAGAGAGAGAGAGAGAGAGAGAGAGAGAGAGAGAGAGGGTATCTGGAGAGGGGTCTGTAGTGAGCGACCTGTCCAAGTCCAAATGTGGCCAATACAATGTCAGTCTCAATTTATACACATAATAAAATTACTTCATAAAAACTTCATAATAGGGATTTCAATTTACAGAAATTACCACTGTTGTTTAATTAATCAATTAATCACCGCTCATCGTGACATTTTAAATCCAAAGCGGTTTGCTACCAAGTTATCACATTACTTAACAGCCACTTGCTTACCTAACACAAAATAGGTGTCATTTTAAAACTTAGAAACTTGCCTTTACATTGAATATAGAGATCATGATCATTACTTAACAAGTGCTTTTTAATTAGCTGACATATTAGAAGTACTCTATTTTCATAGCGAGAAAAAATAACTGCTTGACATAAAAATATGATCTGTAAAAGAATCTTACAAAACAATCCATAAGAATAATCGTACTACTTCATAGTTGCGTTCAATGTACCCTCTAATGTTTTGCAACTTTACTGGTGTAAAAAAGTATGTTTGCAAACAGTTTGTTTACGGCATGTGTTAGTTTAAGGTGTTAGTCAACGGCATGTGTTAGTTTAAGGTGCATAAAGAGAGTTTTAATCCTTTCAGGGGGGTCGTAATGGCCACGGAGAGGCGTCTCCAGGAGGGAAAGCCTTTCCGAAAAAAAGAAAAAAAAAGGGACGCAATTCAGCACCCCTCTGAACCACACAAATCAACCCTCTAAAGACCTTCAAAGAGCAGAATGTGGGAAATGTGTTTGGAGTCCCGAAGGAGTGAAGCAAGGGGAAAAAGGCTTGTCGGCATCAATCAGTTGTTCTCCCTCACGTCCTCCCCGGGGTCAGATCTCTTTCCAGACTCCGTCGCCCCCTCCCCACCCCACCCATCATGCTCTCCATCCTAGTAACGCACCATTACAGAGGAATGTGGATTCACAAGGCTGGGCTCTATTATGTTGGCCTGCCTGGGGTTTGTAAAATGGGGGAGCTCAAATTCCAAAGGCTTTAAGAGCAAATTAGCAGTGTGCTGATGGGCTCCTGCTGTCTAAAGACACTGAGGTTTTAAAAGCAACTCAACTGACTCCGCTCTCAATGCCTCGGATCCTTTGACTTCTTACCGCAGTCTCAACACGAACAAACTTCCTACGCACATGGCAGGACGTTTACATGCACACAAAGAACAGACGGTGCGCACATCGCAGCTCCTCAATGTATAAATTCAAAGCGGGCTTTTTAAAATAGACACGGCAAACAATATCGCACACGGAGTATCAAGCCAGCAGGGTAGAATTGCTTCTTCTACTACCGTCTGTGCCGCAGATCCAGCACCTTTATTTAGCATTTCACAACTAATCAATTTCCATAACAGAAGCCAGACGCCACTGCACATGGGACCCAGTGTGTGGCGTTTACACATGCTGCGCGCCTGAAATGGATTTTCTCATTCATCACTCAGCAGCACATTGGGATCTGTTTAACAGAGTGGCTCGGATGGATTTCTCAGAGCCCATACGCTGTGAGAAAGCACGGATACAACACACTGTGTCTGTCAATGGAATCGCAGTCGGCCTCGAGGAAATGCGTTATTTCCCGTGCCGCCCCAGAAAGCAAAACACATCAAACGTAATCTGAATGTGATATTGGTAAATAAGGTTGTCTGGTATAATGTGACGGATTCAAGTTCGTCTCGCAACACATCAAAAACAGCATGCTGCTTCCGGAAATCATACAATACCTACATTATAAAACATTGCAAGGACTGGATTATTTCTCACATATTTTAATGTAATTTTGGAATTAATAAAGTGTAATTTTACAGAAAACAACAATCATTTTGAGTATGTGCCTCCATGGGACAGGTATAATAATCTGTCAACAGCAATTTCACTATTACAGAACTGTAATTTACACAATAAATAGCATATTGGCAGTATGGAATAAAGAAAGACAACCATACCTTTAACTGCAGCTGTGCTGAAGAGTTTCTCTGAGCTGGCATCTGAGCCCTGAGAGAGAGCGACAAAAAGAGAGTCAGTACATCTGCTTCAGAACTAAGCAGGTGGGCTTCATCATCAAAGGTTGCGCAGCACTAATGAGCGCAAAGATTCAGTCTCTTCCAAGAGCGGCCACTGGATGGCACTGTGGCTCCATGCGCAAAACGATGCGCTGCACTTGAAACGGGTTGAAAGCATTAACATTGATGTTATTGTGCAAACATCCAGCATTGCAATTTACACAGCATTTAGGTAATGAACGCCTATTTAAGCGACAATGTGATGTCAAAGGGGCATCGGCTAATTAAATTGGCTAACCAGCAACAAAGATAGAACCATTGCAGTCCATCCATTAGCATCTGACCTGGCTCTCCACTCTTGCAATTATTAACCAAGAAAATAATAACAAACAGAAAAATTTATTTTGCGTGAAGTTAACTTGTAAAGATGCACCTTGTAGCCTACGTCTTTCATTGGATACACATTGGACACAAAACAGCTCATTTGAACACAATTATTCTGACAGGTTTAGCAACACAATATCCATAACCAGCTCGAGGCAAAAACGATAAAAGTTACGAAAACCCTCCCAAATATGTGCACATTTTAAGTAGGCTACATTTAAAACTAGCTATGTATATAAAATGTCATGGTAATTTAAAGATCTAAAAATGTCAATAATAATGATTATAATAATAACAAGGTGATATGCATTCATTAACACATGACGTCAAGAGATTTCCACATAACGATGCGTTCGCGTGACCGCTAGTTTTTTATTCAAACCACAAACAAAAACATCAGGCAACATTCACTGCAGAGATTTCAAATATATTTATTCACAACCAGCGACAAGAAAAAGAAAACAACGCTTAAAATCTTCCAGCCATCGAGTAATCCAATGAAACTGCTGTAAAATTTCCATAAAACGTCGAATGACATTGAGGTAATCGATCTGAACTAAAACATTTTTTGAGGGATATGAAGGTGCGGTGTACCTTTCAATGTGGCGAGATTGGCACGGAGGAAAATAAGTCAAGAAATCACTTTTAGTAGGTTTCGTAAATACGCCGTTTCACATTCTGCTTGTCAAACAATGTAATCCATAAACAGGCGGCGAATTCCTCTCGCTCCCTTTGAGAGAATGACAGCCATGCAAAATAAGAAGCCTTTTCCCATGGAAGAAGAGGAGGAAGAAGAAAAACATCCAGAGCTCAAAGCAAGAGAGGCTCCCGGACAAAGGCAGACATGTGTCTGGAACCCAAGAGCGCTGAAAAGTGGAGAAATCCTTCAGTTCGCCCCCTTCGCGCGAATTGACCGTTTGAAATCCTCGCCAACCGTCGCTTCACGGTAGCTGCCGCTTATGTGCTTTTGTGTCAGGGGCGCGCTCAGTGACAAACCATCCGCGCGCCTCTCTCCCGTGCGCTTGTGCAGAGCTAGAAAATCCAACAAAGCGTACAGTATTTTCCTCCTATATGCAGATTGGGTGGAGTAAAACCGCACTAAAAACCTCGACCGCCGCTTCCTTTCTTCGAAATCGTCGCTCGTTTCAAGCTCGTGTCCTGTCGCTGGCTCCCGTTCCTCGCGCAAGTGCTGCCTGTATCCATACAAACTCTCTCATTCACCCACAGCGCGACCGAGTCCTCCCACTTCCTGATTCTAACCTGACTTCATTCAGCTTCTACCCCCTGCTTCTTTCTGCCTCGCACACACGGAGCGTGCTTCCTTCGCTCAGCTTCACCGGACAGACGATGAGTGTGAGAGCGCGCGCGAGGGTGTGTGCGCGCGGTGCTCAATGAGAGTTCCTGGTAGCGGAGTCCTAAGTGCAAACAGGAGATGGAGCGACCAAGAGAAAGAGAGAGAGGAGGAGGAGGAGGAGGAGGGAACTGGGATAGAATGATATTCTTTCACTCTCTGGCCGGAGTGAGGATGATGTCAGCTACTAATGAATTTCCCAGTAGGGTGCAGCTACTGTGAAGGGGAGGGAGACACAGAGACTCTCTTCATGAGCAGCACACACCTCTCTGGTTCCCTCAGCCACAGCCTTCTTCATTGGGGTTAAAATCACCCAGGCTGACCCAGAAAAGCACAATTTGCCCTGCTGAATAATTAGCAGGGGCAAAGATGTCCAAAAAGGCAAAGCAGGGGCAAAGATGTCCTGAAATTTCGCTGAGAAATAGATCCATTACACTATCAATAGAGTAGAAAACCGCACACAACAGTCACTTTCAAACCAAGCAGTGTTCTGGTGGTCAAAAAATGGTGAATTTGAAACATAAAAAACTTAGCCTTTACGTGAAATTCCAGATAACATTAATTATTGAAATGACAGGATTTTGCTCACAAATGTTTGGCAAGCAGCGGTAAATGTGACAACACCTTTAGAAAATAACAAGATGGCAAGCTGCACTGTTTGTTGTTGGGACTAACATGGAGGGATATTTAACACCAGGAAAAAGAATTAAAGACTGAACTGATCAACCACGTCTTTAGCAATTATACGCTAAGACCGATGCTAATTGTGTTTCCAAACCGTGGTGTAATATTTACCTCCTTCCCCCAGGGTTTGCAGAAAAGCCTGAAGATCTAATTCCACTAACCTCAGTCCATGGCCACTCAAACCCAAACAATCCGGCAATCTTCAGATAAAGCCGGACATTCCTGGAAAATCTCCTTAATCTGACTGATTTGGGGTCCTGTGGCTTGGCAAACCAGTTTTAACCCTCTGCACTGCGGGTCAATGGATTAACAAGGGACTCGCATTGCAGTGACCTCTGACCTTGACTGGCCCCAACAGAGTAAGAGAATGAGTTAGCTTATTGCTGGATCTCCTTTGAGCCACACTCCATCAATATAACACCACATGCACTCAACCTCCAACATCTGCCTCAACCAAACAACAGACATGAGTTTATTTTTCTGTGTGAGTTAAAATAAAGTTCAACATGTGTAATCTATTGTGAACAAAATTGCTGGAAAAAAAGTATTATTACATTATTTGCAACAAATCAATGCCATATATATAAGAGGGTTGATAAGGTACACAACAGTTTTTTTTTACATTTAGGGTAACATGGTGAGTTTCAATGTTGAGTCAACTGCTATGTAAAGCTATTTACAGGCATTGTTCATGTTAACTAATGCATTAACTAATGTTATCTAACCATGCTGTTGATGAGAATTGATGCATTAGTTCATGTGTGAGTTAACATTAACAAATATTAAGTAATGCTGAACAGAGGTGTTACTAAAGCATGTTAACTTTTTCTCTTAAAAATACGAGATGCGCATAATCCAACTGCAGAGCCGCAGCGCTGATTGATGGAAAAGAAGGCTTGGTCTCAAGCTCAACACGTTGAAAAAGATGTGAGATGTGGCACAGTAGTCAAAGACTTCCATCTAGTGCATATATTTACATAATAAACTATTGAAAAACAGCGGCGGTTACTGCAAACAGAACGGAGTAATCACTGCATCTCCATACTAATTTTATGATTGGCCAAAAGCAGTGCATTATGACTTCATACTCATATTGGTAATCTTCATTCTGCATTCACACAGAGCATCATGATGGCAATTTACTGGTAATGTTACAACTTTCCTTACTGGTAAATTGCCACAACCAATTAACCGGTATTTTTGAACAGGTATTTTGGATTTGCAACAAATATGCCAGGATAAAATTTTAACAGGAAACATTTTCAATTTTATTCCCAATTTGGTAACACTTTACTTGAAGGGGTGTGCATAACACTAACATGACACCTTTATAATCATGACATATGTTATGAATATGAAGGAAGTTTTATGCATGTTTGTGACAACTGTCATTAAGTGTCATTCTCTCAGTTATGACATGTTTAATGCAAATATGACATTGTTTGAGATGTCTTTGTTATGACACCTTGACAAACCAATACATCATAACCTGTCAGTGTCTTTGTCATGACAATTTTACTAAGACAACACAACCTGTCATAAACATGACATAGCAGATTAATTATCATACTTAAGAAACCACCTAGCTTTATTGGTTAACAAAACATTAAACTGTCAGGTGGTTGGTTTTGACATTGGCTCTCATGAAGCCATTAATGACAAATTTAATTAGTAGTTGAGGTCACGACAAATATTCATGACAGTTATAATGGACTCATGACAGCCATGTCAAAGCCAACCACATGACAGTTTAACTTAAATTTCTGTCAAGTTTTCATGACAAAGACACTGACAGGTTATGATGTTCTGGTTTATGTCAAGTCATAACAAAGACATTGTAATATTTGCATTCAAAATGTCATTATTGAGCGAAAGTCACTTAATGACAGTTGTCATAAACATGCATAATGTCTATGGAGGTGTCAGTCTTATGCACACCCCTTCAAGTAAAGTGTTACCCAAAAGGGTTAGAGATCCAAGTATCATAATAATTCTTTTTTAAAGGTCCTCCTCACACATTTTAAGTATAATTTACCAGTAATGGCTGTATGTGTGAAAGGTTCGTCATATGGATAAACTGACAGTAAGAAATAAATTAAATATAGTGATCCCAAGTGATCCGAGTGAAGTCAATGCCACTCAAGGGAGAGGAGGGGGTAGGCTTTTAAAATACTTCCCCTTACACATTTTTGCCCTCTGCTAATTTCTGTCTCGCAACAAGCCTGAGGTTATCTAGGTTTAGCCCACAGACTTTCAGAATACAGAGGCAGCTGAAGCTTATTAGACCCATCAGACTGACAGTGTAGGACAGGTTAGTGCTGCTTAGGGGCCCCCTGCTCCCAGAATCAGGTGGTCAGCAGGGGCACTATCGAAAACCCTTGAGAGTTTCAAGGAATCATAATTGGTAATTATCCAACATAATTGGTAATTATTTATACAAAGTGCAGTTATGGATCCATGTTTAAGCAATGAGTTCTACTGACCCTTTTAAGCACTTTAATTGCAGTTGCAAATAAAATGCCAGGACAAAATTGTAACAGGAAACATTTTCACATTTATTCAAATTTTAAACCAATCATAATAATATTTTTTCTTTCTTTTTTTAAAAATTTGAGGTTCACATTTACTACATAATATTATGCTTGTATAAGTATATTTTTATGTGGACGTAACCATGGCAAAATTGGTTCGGCTATAAAAAAGGTCCCTTTTTCATCTATATTTGATTAAATAGATATGATTACATTATGATTACATATGAAGCATGTCAGGGTTTGGATGAGGTGCACCAAAGCAGCCTTCGTCCCCAAAATCAGAGCTCGCTTTCCTAAATGCCTATCATCAGATTTGAGCGAAACCTCAAGCCTGTGATTACCGCTCTCCGCTCCACAATCAACGTCCGGATCTCTCAGCGCAGATTATTTTTAATTCAAATGAAACGCTGACAGACTACAGAAAGCAGGGAGAGAAACAGAGAGAAATAAATGGAAGGAAATGCAGAGAGAGAACATGACGCAGAGTTGCTAAAAAACTAATCTAAAGTGGCAGTGGGGTATGGATGGATAAGCACTTGGTGAAGCTTGCCAGAAAAGTGGAATAGGAGATCAAACATTAATATCGAGGGTTATGCTATGCATACCAGTAATTGCTGTCTGTGACTGTAAAATTCCACCAATAGACCATAAGCCCTTTCTGCTGTCGTTTTTTCATATTTCATTCCTTTATCCTCTGCTTCAAAGTAACCAGAGCTGCATTTTGCCTTTCTCCTTTATACCTCCCTCTCATTCCCTTCCCTGCTTTCTTTCCCACTCAAAACACATGGTTTAATTTCATAGGAACTCGGAGCTAGATTGCAATCACAAGAGATCGGCACTCTGTTATGGTCTCTACGGCTATTACGGAAGCAATCTCTCATCCTCATTCTCTCTCGCTCCCTTTTAAAATATTGCTGTGCATAAGTGTAACCTGAGGGGACTGGATATAATGTGTTAAATAGGGTAGCTCTGACCGGCCCTTGTCTGTAATCTCCTCTCTTGTGTTCTCTCTGTGCTCTTTTCAGCTAGAGCCTTTGAGAGACGCTCAAAAGAAAGGTCCATTTCTAGTGACACTTAAAACTTCGCCAGTCAGGAGGGAGCATTGACCAGCTCTTCTGGGAGGCCTTCGGGATGGTATTAGTGGTGTGTAAAACACCAGCTCGACAATGCTAGCTCCAAAAAGGGGAAAGGGTTTTTCACAAGACAAAAGAGCTGCGGACACAGATGCAAAGATGGAGCGATCTGCTTTCCTCGGTTCTTTTCCACAAACAGACATCCAGAGCGATAAGGCTCCTCCGGTTCCACCGGCAGCCACTGTCTGCAATCTGCTAAGCGCTGCACTGTTCAAGAGAAGAAATAATAGGACAGTGTATGTACAGGTACGTGTGTTGTATACTGGAACAGCAACACCTGTTGTTGGCTTCAAACCACTTAAAGGAGTAGTTCACTTTTTAAAAAAAACTTTTGCTTATAATTTACTCACCCCCATGTCTTCCAAGATGTCCATGTCTTTCTTTCTTCAGTCGAAAAGAAATTAAGGTTTTTGATGAATACATTCCAGGATTTTTCTCCATATAATGGACTTCAATGGGAACCAAACGGTTCAAGGTCCAAAAGACAGTTTCAGTGCAAACTGCAAACTGTTCAAAGGGCTTTAAACGATTTCAGACGATGAATAAGGGTCTTATCAAGTGAAACTATCGCTCATTAAAAAAAAAAAAAAAAAAGTTTTATAAGCTCAAACTGTGATTGTGCCTTTGTGACTCTCCTATTCGAACTCGTTCATCAAAATGAACAAATCTTTTCAACTCGTTCATTTCATTCGTTGAATGAACCAAATGACACGAAAAAAGATTCGTTCATTTTGATGAACGAGTTCGAACAGGAGAGTCACAAACGCGCATCACAGAACAGAGCAAGGCGACCATTTGAGCTTATAAAATTTAAACTTTGTTATTTTTTTTTTAAATGAGCGATCGTTTCGCTTGATAAGACCCTTATTCATCGTCTGGAATCGTTTAAAGCCTTTTGAACAGTTTGCACTGAAACTGTCTTTGGACCTTAACTGTTTGGTTCCCATTGAAATCCATTATATGGAAAAAAAAAACCTGGATTGTTTTCATCAAAAACCTTTATTTATTTTCGACTGAAGAAAGAATGACATGGACATCTTGGATGACATGGAGGTGAGTAAATTATCAGCAAAAGTTTTTTTTAAAGTGAACTACTCCTTTAACAAATTTCTACAAATGAATTTGAATGGACATTCTTTAAATTTTTGAGTGAAGCATCACTTTAAGATACGTGGAAAAAGAGCAAACAAATAAAACTGATTCACTTTTAGAGGTATTTGCCTGCATTATTAAATATGTCTGAGAGTGAACGTCTTGAAATGCTTTGAAATGGAACAGTCAACAAAACAGGTGAACCTTGAGCCGCGCACACACAAAACTCTAAACGCAAAACTCCAGATAATCTTCCATCTCTCGCTCCCTGTTTACAGGCAGTGGTACAACACTTTCGCTGCTGAGACTTATCTGTGTGAGACCGCTCAACGCAGCCTATGACAGCTCCTCTAATCTCCCTCCTCCCCAAACACAGCGCGCTGACAGCCGCTCTCTCTTCCTTCCTCAGATTCCCTACCATACATATATTAATCTGTCATTCACACAGCACATAACAGTACACATCCTGTAGTAACACACAAATATGTGACGTGCAACAACAAATTCACAACACACTCATTCAGTTATGACATTTGGACGCATCAAGAGAATGGAGAAAGTTAGATACAAGCTAGATGAACATATGTGAGCAAAAAGAAAAAAAGTGGGAGGACTGAGCACGAGACGTTAGGAATTTTAAAAGCAAGCTATCTATTCAGACTAAATTATCTTCGGCTTCCGCGCTTTGTGATATGAACCTCACAACATGTATCGTTTCACACAGGTCCAGGAAACGCATGCACTCAGCTTACCCAGCGGGAAAAAAAGAGAGTGAGTGTGTAACTGAAGTATTATCAGTTTGTCTAGATACTATCTCCCTCAGTCAAAAGGCGGTTTAGAGCAGGCAAATGGTATGCGCAGGACAATGTTCAACATTATCACCATCTGGAAGCCCACACAGGCCAGAGTCAAGCCAGTTGGCTGATAAGCACCAGTGCAGGTCTAGCTGCTCTCTCGCTCTTTTTAAACAAACTGTACAGGGAAATTGGTTTATCCCTCCTGTCTCAAATGCTCTGGTTACGCCCTTAATATGTTTTCGTCTGTCGTTCACTCAACATATTTTCAGCGGGAAGGAAAGGAGAGAAAAGCAGAGGGCCCTTTTGGTCCAAATTACAGGCATGACTGAGAGTGAAAATCAGCAGAAAAACCAATACATGCATGAATGCAAAAATATTAATAATAGCGTTTAAACGCATCCAGGATTTATTCATTCAAATAAACCTGTGCCACATGGATATTATTTAGTTATATATAGCTTCAAAGTAATAACACACATGGAAAACACACAAAAGCGTCTTTATAAAAACATTATGTCATGATATGATCATGAGGGTGTAAAACTGCTCATATTGAAGCTCAAAAAGAGTGAAATCACCACACTGATCTGGTTTGTGGCCATTTTGGTTCAGGCTTATGAAGATCCCTTATTAATACCCCTGTCTAATGGTCTAAAACTGACTTTGAAAAAAGAAGGAAATTATGTTAGGTGTCATTAAGATTTCTTTTTAAAGAAATGAATACCTTTAATTAACAAGGACATATGAAATTGATCAAAAATGACAGTACAGACGTATAACGTTGCTAATGCTATTCATCAAAGAACAATTTTCAGTTAAATTTCAGTTTCCACCAAAACAGCACAACTGATTTCAACATTGATAATGATAAGAATTGTTTCCTGAGCACCAACTCAGTATATTAGAATGATTTCTGAAGGATTATGTGACCTGAAGACTGTAGTAATGATGCTGAAAATTCAGCGTTGCCATCACAGGAATAAATTACAGTTTCAAATATATTAAAAATACAAAACAGTTATTTAAATTGTAACTATTGCTGAATTTTTGATCAAATAAATGCAGCCTCGGTGAGCATACACTCTAAAAAATGCTGGGTTGTTTTAACCCAATTTTGGGTCAAATATGGACAAACCCAAATGTTGGATTAAAAAAATGCAACTGATAAATTTAACCCAACAGCCGGGTTTTGTCCATGTTTGACCCCGAAATTGGAAAAAAAGAGCAACCCAGCATTTTTTAGAGGGTGTGCTCACCGAGGCTGCATTTATTTGATCAAAAATAAGAGATGTCTTTCATAAACATTTTAAAAATCTTTACAACCGCAAACCTTTGAAAAGGTTTGAAATACATTTTTGCTTTTTTACTTTTTGAATGAATGAAATGCAGGGAGAGATACAGAGCACTGGACAGAGATAGTCAGAGAGAAAGCAAAATAAAGGGATCATGACAGACACACACAGAGGGAGGGCGGACAAGACAGAGAATCCCGCTGTGACTATAAGGTAAATCCCGACAGGAAATAACCAGGAAGCGTGCCATCAAAATCTGTCTGACCTGCCATAGATCGCTGGGGCCCGAAGCGCTCTGGATGACAGCAGAAACACGCGGGCAGTGGGGGGAGGACTAGGTCTCTCAAACGCCCTGTCAGGACCACTCTGTCAGCCCCAGTGCGCAGCCCCCACCCCCGGCCCGCCTCGACTGACTCACTCCAGGCTTCATTGGTTTGAAATGCTACAAAGTGGGCGTCTGATGACTGGCTCTCTGGGGATCAGAGATGGCCTCAAGACTTCAAACACCAGCCGGCTGACAGGCCTCTCTAACTGCATCTCACCCCATGCCCCCACCAGCGCTGGAGGGGTTTCTAATTGCGTTTCACAGGGAGAGCCCAGCTAAATAAGGTCCTTGTTCTCTCTCTGGCTGCTACCCTGCTGGGGGGCAGAGAGACGGAGAGATCGAGAGGAGGTGTGCCTCCCCTGTGTGACAGAAAGCTTTAACATGTCAGAAATCTTGTGGGAGAGAAAGACAGAGCTTTGATTTCCCTGCAGGTAACAGAACGAACGAGGGGTATGATGGGGGAGAATGAACAAAGAGGGAGTGATGGGAAGAATGGAATCATCTCTATAACCCTTAGGATGACACGAACGGTTGCGTGCGAGGGGCGATGAAGATGAAGATGGAGTCAATGCGATGGCACATGAGGATCTACTTTGAAGCTGTCTGGATTTAAATATTTCATGCTCAGCTCTGGCCCCTCCCCTTGTTTGTGGCCTTTCATTATCTCCCCTTCAAAGAGGGCCGGCGGTGGCAAGTCACAGTCCTCGCCTGCAATCTGCGCTGGTCTTATCTGTGACAGCATCTCATTAACCGCACACGCCAATTAAAACAATTACTGATAAGAGAGGTGTATCAGAGCCCGCAAACACACAACAGATACGAGATGTCTGCACTGATTAACACATGTTGTTATCAGGAGGAGCGCTAATCACTGTCTTATCTCGAGTGTGCCGACTGCCTACACAGGCGGATGTGATACAACATACAGTATCACAATATATTAGGAAACGTGGATTTACTCATTCTGCAAAAACAGCTAAAGTTTGAGGTTCCCTCCAGAGGGTTAGTTAAAACGTTTTCTGCTCTAGGCTATACAAAAAAATTATGTAACAGAAGTTTACTGAAGCAGGGCACAAGATAAAAGGCATTACAGTGTTTTTTTTTCAAAAAATAAATAATTACATTAATATACTGGTGCAAATACTGATCAATAAACCGATAAAATGAAATAATCAACGATTAATTAGTCAGTTAGCCAACAAACAGTAATATTGTGAATATTATATACAGTTTAAAGTTATTTAAAGGCATACTCCACTTTTTTGGGAAATAGGCTCATTTTACCAGTCCCCCAGAGTTAAACAGTTGGGTTTTACCGTTTTCGAATCCATTCAGCCAATTTTCTGATGTTTAGAAGAATATCAGTATACAGACAGTTTCTGGTCTCATTGACTTCCATAGTAGGAAAAAAACATACGATGGAAGTCAATGAGACCAGAAACTGTCTGGTTACAGATATTCTTCTAAATATCAGAAAATCGGCTAAATACATTAGAAAACGGTAAAACTCAACTGTTTAACTCTGGGGGAGTTGTAAAATGAGCCTATTTCCCCAAAAAGTGGAGTATCCCTTTAAAGGTGCATTATGCAAAATTTCATGTAAGCCGTTTTTCTAACCCATACATGCTTAAACAATTGCCTGATGGGCTGAATGAGCCCTTCTCTGATCACTGCGATTGCCTCTATAATCCTGTACAGTGAAATAAATAAGAGGGATTTAGGCTCGAATCTGAGACTGGGCATGACGTCATGCGTGTTCACGCTCACCTGGCTATGTCTGGCAGGTTTGTGTATTCGCCACCATTCTCCATATCAGCGAAGAAAACTCGAGCGACACAACTTTAGTCAACTTTCTTCTAAATTTCTTCTTCTGTGTTCAGGTTTAGAACAACTTGAGTAAATGACAACAGAATTTTTTATTTTTGTGTGAACTTTCCCTGTAATGCAGGCTTTGAGTGTCTTGTCCAGATGGAGCCGGAACTGTTTAATAAAGTTCAAAAGCATTAGAGCCACAATATCATGTTAAATCTCCTAAATGAGCCCATTCAGAGTGTGTGTTTGTATGTTTACGCTCAATCTCCTGTGTGGCCTGATTTGTAGAGTAGATTTCCAGGTTGCAATGCATATCTGTGAGTGTGTTGTGTTATAAGGGCTGCCTGTCTGGCTGTAATAGAGATGCCTTTGAGAGTGCCTGTACTGAACCCGCGTCGAGTCGGCGGAGGAATTCCTCACATTCTCGGCACACTTACATCCCTCTGACGAGCTAAATGTGGACTTTGTGAGGCCTCTGCCCCGAGAGGAGAGAAGCACACATTCACAGTAAGATGGAGTTATTCCACTCGACTGCAGACGCACGCGTACAGAATGTGCACACATCGCAAAGTGAATGTAGGGGTGTTGATTTGTTTTTACATAGATTTGCACAGCTTTGAATGGGTGAGAAAGAGTGTGAGCATGTGGGGAGAGTGTTAATATATGTGCATGATGTGTGTGTGTAATTTGTATGTGTATGTATGTAGAAATGTGTGAAGGTGAGTTTCCTGTCAGGTTGATCTGTGTGTGAAAGCTGCCTTTGTCAGGGTAAAACGGTTCAACGGTTTCTCTCTGTTGGTCCGGTCGGACCATTAGTGAAGATTATTACATGCTCTGCCAACATTTTCACTGACGCTATTTACATTTTTATTTTTAGCTGTAGTTATGTTTTGTGAATGTGATCGACTGGGTTAATTTGCAATAATACCACGAAGTCTAAATGGAAGTGGGCAAATTGGATTATTTGTGTTTGTACGATTCAATCATCAGCATTCGTGTCAGGCTGGCTTAGTCCGACCTCTGTTTAACAACACAAGACTGAGTGAGAGAGACTGTCCGAGGATTTACCAATGAACACATTACACACTTCCCTTATGTCTCACAGCACACACTGATCTAACTGTAGTAAGGGAAAGATAATCTCTGGAGGAATCTCTGGAGTAAACCCGGACTAACACACATACAAGAGAGCATCCTGAAGCTTCAAAAAGCCCTTGGGACTTCGCGTCACTGAGGGAAAAAAACATGAACACATGCACAGACAATTTTAAGTAAAACCTTAATGTCTGACTGCTCCCACTGCAAACCCTTCTAACAACACATACAGCCATCAGTAGCCAGATGGCGGCTCATAAAGCAAACATAATCTGTGCCAGAATAAAGCTCTACTTTTCCAGGTGCTGAGAGAGATCTCTACTGAGAGTTACAACCAAATGGCACCTCAAATCACGGGCCCTGAGGATATTAAAAAAGCAGGATTGACACACACGCTTTGTGAGGTCTCAAGACTTTGAGAGTTCAACAACTCTCAAACATTCAAAATCTGTTCATTTGTGTTTGCTAAGTCAAATAAATAACACTTAAAGGGATTGTTCACCCAAAAATGAAAATTCTGTCAGTATTTACTCACCCTCCTGTTGTTCCAACCCCGTAAGACCTTCGTTCATCTTCGAAACACGAATTAAGGTATTTTTTATCCAATAAATGTGCGCAAAAACAAACTTAAATAACGACTTTATTTCAACTATTCACTTCCTTCTCTTTGCGCCTCTAGTCAGTTAAACTAATGTAATTGCGTAGAGCTACGTCACACGTAGGCTCACTATTGGCCAACACTGGTCATGTGTGTGATGCGTGTGACGTACAATTACACCAGTTCAACTGACTAGAGGCGCAAAGCGAAGAAAGTGAATAGTTGAAATAAAGTCGTTATTTATGTTTGTTTTTGTGCTCAAAAAGTGTCTCGTCGTTTGATAAACTTAAGATTGAGCCACTGTAGTCACTTGGACTATTTTAACGATGTCTCGATGCCGGCAAGTTTCAATCCCTCAAGAAGCCTATGGACTAGTATGGAGGAGTGATCCAGCTCTCAGATTTCATCAAAAATATCGGTCCCACTTTATATTAAGTGGCTTTTAGTACTATGTACTTACATTGAAATTAATAGTTTGTAACAATGGACTTATTGTGTACTTACATGTTTTTACGTTGTACTTATATTTTAAAATTCCAGCATGTAATTACAGCCATAATTACTTTATGTAATTACATTAGTAATTACACAGTTGACCCTCCCCTCACACCTTAACCTACCCTTAAACCGACCCATACCACCACACCTGTCCCTAACCTTACCCCTATCACACCTCAATAGCAGCAAAAGTGTTTTACAATACAACAGGAACACAATAATACATTGTACTTATTGTTCAATGTAAGTACATAGTACTTAAAGCCACTTAATATAAAGTGGGACCAAAATATCTTAATTCATGTTCCGAAGATGAACAAAGGTTTTACGGGGTTGGTGAGTAAATACTGACAGAATTTTCATTTTTGGGTGAACTATCCCTTTAAGCAGAGAAGGGAATGTTATGAAGTAATTAAGAGTTTATAGAGTTTAATTAAAAAAAGAGTTTTTGTTTAGATTAAACTATAAAGTAATTTTCTTAGGAACCAAACAACACTAGCCACACTGTTTATTTGATTCACAGCAAAGAAGCATCTTATATGAGTCTATAACAGAGGTCTATGGATTAACCGCTTTAAAACCATCGAGCCCGACCGATAAAGGATTTTGAAGGCCGATACCGATACAAATATTCGTTGGTTTTAAAATCCGATATTCCGATATATCGGCCGATATTATTATTTATTTTTTTAAATTTCAGAAACGCCCAAGAAAATATTAACAGATTTCCCTAACATTAGTTATTTGTAGTTATTTATGAGTTTTAACTAAAATAATATGATAATGCATTTTAAAAAGAAACTTGTTTCTATTGCCACAACAGAACAGAGGAACATCAAAATATATTAAAGTTCTGATAAATAAAATAATAGTTAGTCCCTACACTGCCTTATAAGCTACCTTTTAATTACAATGTCAGCTTGGTTATCCCTTTAACTGCACTTTTTAAATTATTTTCATCAAGCATCAATGTTATTTTAATTGTTATTCAAACAATATATGTTGCGTGACTAACTATACAACTCCAACACTCATGACATGGTTGAAGCGTGATTCGTCCGTTTTTATTTTATTTTTGCAATATTTATTTATCGGCCATTATAACTGGAAATACCGATATTTTAGAAAATGCCTAATATCGGTCGATAATATCGGCCTGCCGATATATCGGTCTGGCTCAAAAACTTGTAGTGTAATAGTTTACTTTTCATTTGTCTGCTTACAAAAACAAAAATCAGACTTTATCATTTACACTTGATCAAGATTTGAATTAAATACGATTTTACTGATTTCACGGTTAAAAGACGTCTAGTAACAAACCTCTTCCTCCTCCTCCTAATTAAAAAACAAGGTTATTCAATTATTTGTATAATGCATGAAATTGACCAATGCCATGTAACTATAAAAAATACACAAATATTAAAATACAAAAACCACTCTTAATATCCAGAGAAAAAAAAATTAAACTCTAAGTTATAGTAATGGCTCTAAGAGAGTCATTCGTTTGGCAATCGGACTACGTAGATGCATGTTTATAATTCAGTAAAAAGAATGGGCTCATTCAGGAAGCAAGACTTTTTTGCGTGCGCCTTTATCGATTCACTAAAAATAAAACATAAAAACCATATTATTTCATTTAAAAGGAACACTGCTTTTCATTAATGGAATAATCACAATTCACTTTTAAATGTTAACAGATCAACTTAAAAAATAATTTTCTAATGCATATTAAAAAAAAAAGATATCCATAACACACACACAGACACACACAGACACACACATATATTTTCTCTTACACACACAATGTCTGTTCTTCCCCTGCAGGCCCTGCGGTGGGAACTGTGGTGTCAAAACAAGATTGTCATTTTTTTCCTCACTTTTCCGTGGTGTTGCTTTGTTCACTTGGCCGTGTCTGATTCCCCCCGCTCCTTTCCTGATGCATTTTTCAGAAGTTACGCAGCAAACATTGTGTTCCAACGCATCAAAAAGACTATTTAGAGCCCCCAGGATTAACAGCTCTTGTTAAATTGAAGGTTACACTTAGCACAACCATAAAAAATTGAGCAGCTAACTATATTAACCAGGCTGAGCGGCGTGAACTGCATTTAAAAGATAACACGGTTTCTTTTAGCATTACTAATTCATCCACAAGGCCTGCTGGTGAAATGCAAAAACACTGGGATCCAGC
Organism: Pimephales promelas; assembly: GCF_988280905.1. Taxonomy (NCBI): domain Eukaryota; kingdom Metazoa; phylum Chordata; class Actinopteri; order Cypriniformes; family Leuciscidae; genus Pimephales; species Pimephales promelas. Next base: position 6,345,850 of record NC_142791.1, on the reverse strand, counting down.
AGCTCACACGGGTGGAGACATGAATTGAACATGCTCTCTGTTCTGTGTCTGTCTCGCCCTCAGACCTGAAACATCGATTTCTCCCCATGTGTCGATACGTCTTAACTCACAAAACACTCAAAACAAACTCTCCCACCATGGAGAGTAATTACCCAATCACTGCCTCTGAAACTGATAGAACAAATGCCAAACAAGTGTCTCACGATACTGGGAATCCACCTTTGCTGGATTATATTTGCACACAAACTACACACGAGTGCAGCAGGTGTGAGTGTTTTGGGAAATAACATTGTTTACAACACTCTCCAGTGCATCTCCTACAAATGACAAACTATAACTGACATGTACAGGTTTTTAATGAAATATCTTGCAGTCTTGTTGTGGCTGATCTCATTGGCTAATGAAACTCATGGGATTGCGCTGGTATTTTGCTTTCCTCATAAGTCAAGTCTTTTTATTTGCATAATGCTTTTCACAATCTATGCTGTTTCAAAGCAGCTTTATTGAAAATTCTGCCTTAAAGGGTCATGAAACCCTAAAACACATTTTTTAAGACGTTAACAGATATGTACAGGTTACCTGTCCCCATTGACTTCCATATAGTGGAAAAAAAATACTATGGAATCAATGGGGTCTACCAATTGTTTGGTTGCACAAATTTGTCAAAATATCTTCTTTTGTGATCAGCATCGGAAAGAAATTGATACACAATTTCCATGGGTGAATCCATGGGTATCCCATATAGAACTACTATAATTTTTTTTTTTTTGTTATATAAAAAGACACTGTTTACATAATTAATTCATACATAATTCAGCTTTGTTCTTAAATTTGTTCCTCACGGTTGTTTAGGGATCGTGGTCCCTTTAAATATTCTGTATGCGAGATGATGTGAGACGCTGGTCAGCACCATTTTTAGTTTCCGTGTTTTGGTTTGACAAAAATAAACAACATACGGATTTGTGTGCTCAATGTGAGAAGTTGTCTCTTGTAATTTACAACAATTTCCACATCTGCACATTTTTAAAGACACTTTAATGTCTTAAACTATAGTTCTGTCATTCTATCATTTACTCGCCCTAATGTTGTTCCAAACATATGCATTTTCTTTGTATGTGAAATGCTTTTTTGTCCACACAATGGAAGTGAGAGAGGCCCAAAACGGTTCGGCTACCAACATTTTTCAACAAATCTTGTGTTCAGCAGAAGAAAGTCATACAGGTTTGGAACGAAATGAGAGTTAGTAAATTACGACAGACATTTTTTTTTTTTGTGAACTATCCCATAAAATTATCCAGTAAACAAGCCAACTGTGGCAATAGATCAGTACAGATAAGCAGAATCAACAACAACAAATAAGAACAATGTGAATGACAGGCAGGTTACAGGAAGACTTCCAATAATGGGGACCAAGTCAACCACCTGATACAGTAGTCAAGTCGGATCTGTAAATCTGTTTTCTTTAACAGTAAGCATCATGCCCGAAGGGCCTGTCTTCCAGTCCGTCAGCTGTTTTGTCAAAGGGTCATGTGTGAGAGAGAGGTCAAATGTTGGCTTCAGGTGGTCAGCTGTAAATACTTCAGGGTTGACTGACATCTGAGCGACCCCTCGTGAAGCAGGCCAAGTCACGAACACTCAGACAGACAGAGGGACGCACTCACACACACACACACACAGACAGACGCTCAATCCTTCTCAGCATACAATTGTTCCCTGATTACTCAAAGCATTCCAGCAAATGGCTGATTACACAATCAGAGGCCTTTGAAGCAGAATGATTCTCATGTGGCTTCTGTAATGGAGGCAAAATGAAACCTGTCCACTTGCCTTAGAAAAGACGTCTGATGAGACCTTCATCTGGGAAAACGAGAGCAAGAGAGGAAAAGAGAGATGGAGGGAGAGAGACATGGGGGAAATACCCAACTAACACAGCACATCAATCACTGCACCCATGGGGAGAGAAAGAGAAAGAAATGTGTTCCCTCCTTCCATTTCTCTTCCCTCTCTGTGGTCTTATTATTTCTGTAAAGCGTCTGGTTGAGGTGCTCAGGGAAATGTGAAGGTGACTGTGATACCAGACCAATGATTGATAGAGCTGAAACAATCAATCAATCCATCCATCCATCCATTCACCAATCTATTTGCTCACTTTCAACACTTTGAGTAATTATCCACCAGGGATTTTTCACATTTGTCTACATTTTGTGTGATAATTATCGATGCAGTTGAACAGGTGTACCAAATAATTATATATATATATATATATATTTTGATGCGATCTGGGAAAACCCACCATATGGTGAAATTTGACATATTACAGGCTATGCGATCATATTAAAGCTGGGCTCAAGCCCTTTCCAAATCTGTTTTTATTTCTTTTATCGTTTGTCTATAACAAAAGTTATGGTTATGATTTTCAGAAATGGAATTTTAAGAAAAACGGGTTTAATAAACTGTCACGACTGATGCTCTATTGCCTTTTTTCATCACATGTTTTAGTAATCATCATAGATTAGGTATAATTCACAAGCTTACAAACTCAAAATTCATCCTGTGAAAACCGTTTTGAAATTGGACGAATGAGAGGCGAGCAAGGTCTTTTAAACGAGCAGCTTCAGACTTTGTTGTTCTCTTGTCCTCCGCATCACACCCTACGATAACACTGGATAAAAACAAATAAATAAAAACTTGCATGCCGTTGTAGTTTAGACAGGACTGGCGGGAACTTTATTCTGTTATGTGGTTTATTTTGATAGACAAAACTGTCTTTGTAGTGTTAAGAGAAGGCGAGCTAAATGGGTGACCTTGTTGTTTACCCCGATCTACTCCGCCGTGAGTGTTCCTAAAGAGAAAGATGTTTTCAGCTGGCCAGTATAAATCGCTATTTTTCTGCACTAAACTACTGAATTTTCCCAAGATATGATAAACAAGATGACCCAAACCCAATTATGACAAAAAACTGACATCGCTGAAAAACTGACATTGCTGGAATTATGGATTTACAAGATTGCTCACTACTGCACTATGTTGTTACATACTTACTTATGTCTGACAGCTAAAAAAAACAACAAAAAAAACTGACATCGCTCTGCTTTTACACCTTTTAGAAAACGTACCAGTGCGACATCCGAGCGGGTTTTCCTGGATCGCATCACATATATAACCCGAGAATCTAATGTGTTAATATCTGTCTGGTTGGTAGGCCGTGTGCAGAATCTGAACGTGTAATGCTTACTGATTTCTCCGCCATCAAGTTTATGCAAATGAGAGAGCACTTGCTGGCCTCAAGAGTGAATTAACAGCACTCTTGTAGGGCGTTCAGAGGAAGTGAGAGGGATTGTGATGGGTCAAAAGACCTAGTCACATACAAATACACACAAACAGCAGGTGCACAGAATGGTATAACTTTGCTAAAGCAAGCATCACTATTATTTGAACCAAACCCAACGTATTAAATTTTGCCACAAGACTCGAGCACCATCTCAGGACCAGAATTCTTTTGAACACCTTAGTGTAAAGTGTAAAAATCCTCCATTTTTGTTGTGCAATATCTACTCCTATCCGTGTGCAGCCCACCCCCCACTGCTCCTCTGGCTGTCGGGAGGATCGATACCAGGTCGCACTGTCAGGGCCAACAGATGTAGAGTTCTCATTTAACACCTGACAAAGAGGAACACACCAGAGAGACAAGCACAGGGCAGGGGTCAGAGGTCAACCTGCAGGGGTCAGAGGTCAACCTGCAGCCTTGTCAGTGCTAAGCATCAGGCTTCAGGCCAGTACGAGTGAGGCAGATAAAGACAGCAAAACAGTTTATAACCTGACTCGGCCCTTCCTAGTTTGGGCAGATGCAACACATGTATATGAAAACACGTCAATTTCACAAAAAGTTTTTACGCTCGCATGAGATGGTTTTTCAAGCAATTTGAAAAAGGAAAGGATTATTTCACAAAACTGCAGCAGTCACCTGGCGTACGTAAAATTAGATAATTCGGTAACACTTTACAATAAGGTTAATTAGTTAACATTAGTTAACTGCATTAGTTAGCATGAACTAATAATGATCAGAATTTACACCATTTATTAATCTTTGTAAATGTTAATTTCAATTTCAAATCTTGTTAACATTAGTTAATGCGCTGTGAGCTAACGTGAACAAACAATGAACGGCTTTATTTTTATTAACTAACATCAGCAAAGATTAACAAATACAGTAACAAATGTATTTCCATGCCATTGTAACATGCTCGACTTCTAAGATCATCTAACTGCATTACGCAAATTACATTAATGACTCAACTTCAATACGTTTTTTAATTGCTTGAGCAATTTATTTGTTTTTGCGTACAATTATTGTAACGTGTCAAGGATTTATTACATGCTTTAATGTGTTAACGTTGACAGTATAAAGTATATAAACAAAATGCACATGCATAATATTGGTATTTAGAATGAATTTCGATACACATTGTGAGTATATTATTAAATTACTACTTACCAACTAAATTAATAATATTGCAATATTAATGTGGGATTAAATTCACATTTTAATAGCACATTATATTCACTAAATAACTAAATAAGCACTTCCAAAACCTCAGCGGTCAAGACATGAGGAATAGTTGTAATTTTGCTACTAAATGTACTAAATGTGCACAGTGTGGTATTTCAAAACTGCATCTGTTCTAGATGTTAAAGAACAAGGGAAGTTAAATAGAGCGTCCTGCCAACGAGAGAGAGGGGGAGAGCGAATGAGAGCTGTGTGTTCCTGTAGTCAAGAGGGTGTGTATTCAACAGGCAACACTCAAGGACCATCATGCACACTTCACTTCAGCTCACTTCAGGGCCAAGTGCATTAAGCACCCCACTGGTGTGCTCCACCAACACAGGAAAAAAAAAAAAGGACTGGGGGCTGGAGAAAAAGTAAATGAATGAACGTTTGGAAGGAAAGAAAACTGCACGACTTCGATCATTGAGAAAAAGCAAAGTGACTGTAGCTAAAGCCCATGCTGGAATTCAAAGTCAGTCTATCTGTCTGTCTGTCTGTCTATCTATACGCAGTTCTATCAAGAGAGACCAGAATAGGAACAGAGAGAGATAAAGAGTAAGTCATTCTCTAATAAATGATTAATTGGTGACAACATGTTAAAGCACAAAACACCTGTGTATTTTCTGATTTTGTGTAAGGTGGTGGTGTGTAAGGTGTGAATATGAGTTTGTGTGTGTGTCAAGGTGTAGAGTTGCATTATTAAGACTTTAAATAACAACGTGGAATAGCATAGTAGAAATGATTTGATTAGCATAATGGGCTCTTAAAAACGGAAGCTGGAATTGAACCAAATGAGTGCAGAGAGAGATAAAGTGAGAGAAAAAGCAAGAGAAGGTGCGATAAGGCCTTTAATTGCTGTAACTGCACCTAGAGACTTGATGATCTGTGACATCTTCCTCTCCGCCAGGTGCAAACTGTGCTAACAGTTAATTAAGTGTTGCAGGGATGTTAGGGAGAGATTGCTCGGCACTGGCGCGCTCCCTGGATCAGAGAGAATTGTTCTCCGGAGAATACACAGACTGCATTATGAGGCACGGTGTCAGTCTGCCTCACAACATTTTAGGAGCTTGTTGAGACCTAAGCGCTTTCTGTCGACCTCTGTCAAGAGTTGATGTTGGTGTGCTCTGACATATTCTGATAAAATAAAACACATTCGTTTCCTCCATATTCCAACATTTCTAGTGTTCACATTCTAAATAGAGTTGTAATGTTTAAAGCCTGCTACAGTAAGATGTTAATTAATTGTTTAAAAAGATAACAAAAATATATTTATAAATAGTTACTAAATTAAGTTTTAGCATTTAATAACAGTTATTTTAGTACCTCAACTAAAACTAAACTAAGTGAGAAATGTTTTTTTATTTATTTTATTTTATAGCTCTATATATATATATATGTATGGTTTTAGTTTTAGTTAACTATGGAAACTTGTTAATTGGGAGTTTATCTCTCACAATTCTGAGAAAATTGTGAGTTAAATTGCAATTTCAGAACTGCAAGAAAAGGAGACCATTGAGCTTATAAAACTTAAAGCCCTTTGAACAGTTTGCACTGAAACTGTCTTTTGGACCTTGAACCGTTTGGTTCCCATTGAAGTCCATTATATGGAGAAAAATCCTGGAATGTTTTCATCAAAAACCTCAATTTCTTTTCGAATGAAGAAAGAATGACATGGACATCTTGGATGACATGGGGGTGAGTAAATTATCAGCAATTTTTTTTTTAAAGTGAACTACTCCTTTAACTAGGCTAGTTGAACCTTGAATCCTCATATTACATATTCATACAGAGAGCAGCAGCATGATGCTTCAGTGCTAAATAGGTAGATGACCAGCATGTCTGAGGGACACAACGTACAACGAACAACAATACCAGGAGACCAGATCACATCACATGCCACAGACTGTCAACCTGTCACACATGGTCAGAGTAACACAGTAGGACGCAGGAGTCAGAACACACACGCACACACTCCCCCCGGCCCTGCACTGGTCTTTGTTTTGCTGGTGGCGTGCCTCTGACCGCAGAACCATCATGGGAAATGTCACTCAGTCAAAACGAGAGAGGTCAGACATTCTGATACCTCTGAGCTTTTCAACTGACTTGAGTGTATTAGACTGGAAAACCCACACATACAAGACTTACTTTGACTGCTTCACTTCCAGACTGTGCTTTATGACTAGGTGGTACAGCCAAATCTTATATTACAGAAGGTGTCATTTTATACAATACAGTTATTTCTACAGCAAATTTAAATAAAGCAATGCATTTTTTTTTTTTGCTAAATTCTTGTATTATTTTTGTATTGCATTTTGTATTTTAAAGTAGTAGTGAATATTTCGCTATTGAAAGCTACTTCATTTTATGTTACTAAAAGATTATTTTCTCTTTTTATTCAGGACTATCTATTCATCCACTCAACTTAAAAAGGTTGCATTTAAAAACGGGGATAGAAAAATATTTGCGAGCTAACTAGCAGCCTCTTAAATATTTATTCTGAAGGAAAATGCAATCTTTTTGAATGCGTCACGCTAGAGTGCATCGGTTGTATTTGTAAGCAAACATCATGTTCAGTGATCTTAACTTTAAAGTCTATTTACTTCTAACACTTTGCACACTTTTAACACGCTCTGCTTGTTGGCATCATCTGCCTGACAGAGCTGTTTCTCTGAGCATTAATCCCCGTGTTTGTACACAACACAGACCGTCCTGCATGTTGCTTTCTATTCCGAGACGCCGCTGACGTTTTGACAGAAGCAAAGCTGGCACTCTGCCTGCCTGTCGTGAGGCTTGATTAAAATGGGAAGTTATTTGTTACAAAACCAATTATGGGACAGTTGATGATGACGCAACGTCTCCCCGCATATCTCTGCATCTCTCTGAAGACATTTCGCTCTGAGAAAGACTAATTAAAGAGCATCAAAGCCACGGTTAGGAACAACAACAGTCTTGATGATGTAAGACGTGTCAGACAAAGTGGAAAATGTAAATCTTGAGTCATGAGCTTCTTTATGTGCTCAACCTTGACATTTATAGTGACAAGACGTAAAAATCATGGTAAGAGAGCAGTTTTTTTCTCCAAGACCTGTCGAAGTTTATAGACTCATCCGATGCACTGCCCTTAAAGGAGTAGTTCACTTTTAAAAAAAAACTTTTGCTGATAATTTACTCACCCCCATGTCATCAAGATGGCCATGTCTTTCTTTCTTCTGTCGACAATAAATTAAGGTTTTTGGTGACAACATTTCAGGATTTTCTCCATATAATGGACTTCATTGGGAACCAAACGGTTCAAGCTTCAAGGGGCTTTAAACGACACCGGACGATGAATAAGGACAGAACATCACAGAACAGAGCAAGGCGAGCATTATTTTATTTCAAATGACAAATCGTTTCGCTAGATAAGATCCTTATTCTTCGTCTGGTGTTGTTTAAAGGGATACTCCACTTTTTTTGGAAATAGGCTCATTTTACCACTCCCCCAGAGTTAAACAGTTGAGTTTTACCATTTTCGAATCCATTCAGCCGATTTTCTGATATTTAGAAGAATATCAGTATACAGACAGTTTCTGGTCTCATTGACTTCCATAGTAAAAAAATATACTTTGGAAGTCAATGAGACCAGGAACCGTCTGGTTACAGATATTCTTCTAAATATCAGAAAATCGTCTGAATACATTCGTAAATGGTAAAACCCAACTGTTTAACTCTGGGGGAGTGATCAAATGAGTCTATTTACAAAAAAAGTAGAGTATCCCTTTAAAGCACTTTGAAGCTGCACTGAAACTCTCATTTGGACCTTGAACCGTTTGGTTCCCATTGAAGTCCTTTATATGGAGAAAAATCCTGGAATGATTTCATCAAAAACCTTCACTTCTTTTCGACTGAAGAAAGACATGGACATCTTGGATGACAGGGGTGAGTAAATTATCAGCAAAAGTTTTTTTTAAAGTGAACTACTCCATTAAAGGACAAGTTTAGTATTTTACACTTAAAGCCCTGTTTTAAGATCGTTTCTGATGAAATAGAACGGTTAAGATTAAAATTTGGACGCATGCTGCTGTCTCACACAATGGCTGCCTCCACAATGGTTGCATAGGTGCACTGAAACAATCCTTCCTACAACGCATTAAACTTTAGTTTACAAAGACGTTAAACTCACCGTGTGGTCAGGGGTGTTCACTGATATGCTCACACAAAAATCGCCGCAAAATGCTTTCCAACAGGTTTTATCGTCGTTTTTGTCCAAGTCAAGTCAATGGAGTTGGACTTAAAATACCGAACTTGTCCTTTAAGGGAAAACTGAAGAACGAGATGGGATGCTGATTTCAACTCGTCTTAATTGAAATAAGCAGTACATTTTGAAAAAAACATCTTGTGTACACGATCATATACCCTCACAGAGTGGCCTATTTATTAATGCCATTTTCCTTATATTCCATCAAATATCCATGGCAACAGGACTCGAATCTGTGAAGTTGAAAGATGTTTCAGAGAAAAGGCAGCGTTTTCTCTTTTACTCTTTCACATCAAATAAAAAGAACAAATAAATCACACCGCATTCATCAAACATCTTCCCTGAGAGGCGCAAAGTTTCGCTGCAGAAAAACAAGCCCTAAATCAAAGCAACAGCGCCTGTCGTCAAGCTGCCGGCTTAGAGAGAAATCTATTATTTGGAATGGAACAAGAACACCAATCCAAAGCAAAAAGAAGATGGGGGCATCTCAAGCTGTTTCTGTTTAAACAGACCTCCCTCAACCCCACCCCCATCCTTTTCTCTTCAGGCATATGTTTGGCCTCTCACCCGTGCCTGCTATGCTGGCTGACCCAGTGTTTGGCTCTTCTGAACCCCCTACGGTCAGCAGTCATCCGGGGTGCAAGAGGGCACGACAGTCGGGAAGAGAGGCCAATAACACCTGCTGCTCAGCATGATAGCAGCCGCGCTATTAGATTCTGGCCTGTAGTCACACACAATATTACTGCTGGTGTGTGGTTTCTGCTTCTTTTCCCCCTCTCAAACACTCACACACACGCACACACACACTTTGTCTCTCTCACGCAGAGCAGCACATCGCTGGTGTAGGAAACGATACCTACTGCACACTTTCATCTGTTAGGATGTGAGTGAGTGATTGTAAACGCATTCATTGCATGGTTTGGCCTTCTGTTAAGTTTTCATATAAAATGCTACTTTAAAGGGATAGTTCACTTTTGAAATAAATTTTTGATATGTTTTAGCTTACCTCAATGGCATCCAAGATGTAGGTGTCTTTGTTTTTTGTTTTTTTTTTGCAGTAGCTTCAATTTTGATATTTTTAGGTCAAACCGGTCATATAATGGAGGTCTATGGTCACCACTTCAAAGAGCATGCACAGAGAAGTCCAAATTAAACATGATTTAATGACTCGTAAATGTAAGTACACATTGATGGCCTAAGACACGAAACAAGTGGTTTGTGTGAGAAAACGAACAGTATTTATTTCATTTTTACCTCTTGTAATCTCTTCTCTGTGCATTCTCTTTGAGGTGGACCCCATAAACCTCCATTATATGACTGACAGACAAGAAGGGTTTGACCTAAAAAATATCAAAATTGAAAATACTGTGGAAACAAAGACACCTACATCTTGGATGCCCTTGAGGTAAGCTAAAACATATCAAAAATTAATTTCCAAGTGAACTATACCTTTAAGTATAACAGCAGTATAACACAGCTGTTGTATTTTGACAAAAATATCCTTTAAATGGTAACACTTTACCATTAAGGTATAATATGTTAACATTAGTTCATGTATTAACTAACACGAACTATCAATGAGCAATACCCAGGGATGGATTACTGACCGGGCCTGTGAGGCCAGTGCTCAGGGGCCCTTGACTACCAGAAGCCCGGGGGGGGGGGGGGGGGGGGGGCCTGGGGTTTAAGGCAGTGCAATCCAGTTTGGTTCAGAAAACCCATTAACAATGAAAACAAATTTTTATTAATGCTGTAATATATGTGTCCCATACATGACCTCTTAAACAAGGATCTTGGACTCTAAGGGCTCCCTGGAACTCACTGTTGGGCCCTATGTGAATATAAAGGGCCCAAAACCCCGTCATAGAGTTATTGTCACTCCTTGAGCTTATTTTTGTGAAAAGTATTGGAAAAATTACAATTTATTATTACTTTATAACTGCCCATTTTCCCAAAGTTGAAGTTAGACTACATTTTTAAACATTGCCTTATTTTATATTAGCCTCATTTGCATAATGTTTTATTGCATAATGTTTTATTAATTATTAATGATCCCACAAAATGGGCCTGTAGAGAAAAAAAAATGTCTTTATGAATGAAAATTGTAATAATTACATTAAAAAACAGTCATTCAAAAATTAATCACCTCTACTGTGTGTTTTTCATACACTTTACAAATAGATGGATCAAGCAAAACAGATTTTGGAACAGAATACAGGGGTCTTAAGATGTAATTTTAAAGCCCATGAAAATACTATTAACAACATGCTTTTGAAATGGGAACCTAGTCAGTAGAAAGTGTCTCCAAACCCCTGTAAAACCATCAAAATAGACCAACCTAACCAGCTTGGCCAGACTGGGTACGTGACCATGAAGCATCATGTTTTCATCAGGGGAATGAGTGCTTGTCATTGTGAATGCTGAACTGAATGTCTACAGTGGCCTTTCTCTGGCACTGGAACGTAGAAAGTACAAACTTGCACAACTTCAAGTTGGCTGTCCAAGGCTAGCCGACCTAAAACATCCGTGACAGCAACAAAGATCGCACCAGCACACAGATGAATTAGTTTGTGCAAGCTGCGGTTCCCGCCCTAACCACGAACAGGAGTGTGACGTGCGATGATATCCCCCTAAGGGGCCGGCTTAATCAATGAAAGATGCTGAACTCTTGAACTAATTCTCCGCAATGCCACAGTAAAGCTGTGCGATGTAATTGAGAGACAAACTGTATTTGAAAAAGATGTGCACGGTGAACTCAGAATGTCTCGCTCTTTTTTTTGTCTGGCTGGCTCTGCGAGCAGTGCTGTTTAATCTTCAAAGTCCTGTTTTATAAGTATCTAATGAGAAAGCCCCAAAACAGAGAAACAAAATATTTATTTTCCCTGCGGAACAAAACAGAACCAGCTGGACCGACTGGGTCCAATTAGATGCAAACTCATGACCGGCTGGCGGTGAACTGGAGAAACCTAGGACGCCCTGGCAGAGCCCAGCCCTAATGGAAACACACAAGGAACACAAGGTCCCATTTCATAATGTGATTTCTATGGTGGTGATGAGGTGTTTGTTAGACCTGAATGGTCGTTAGTTTGTTGCCATGTGGCTGCTGAGATGATATCCTGGTCACGACTAAGTGATAAAAAGCTTTTTTTTTATGGTCGTGTGCAATATAATATACTATGGTATATGATAATATTTTCATCTGCTAAAATGAACTGCATATATTACAACATTTTGAATCTCAGGACTTATGCATATTAACCTAGAACTAAATATTTTGAAGCTTCTGGTTTTATATTGCTCTCTTTTAAGCAATAAACCCCTTTGTGAGTCAAACTGTATGAAAAGCTCTTATCATACAGAGCAGAGTGAGGACTCTGGTCCTCCGGCGGTGAGTCTTTAAACAGGGATTTATACTGTTTTTGCACTAAGCCAGATTCTGCTCTAAAGGCATTAAACACACAGAAATCAGCTAAGGCCTAAGGGCAGCATTCTATTCGCTAATCATGCTCTTCAATTTACTAACTGGTTCTGATTCAGTTTGTTAATAAGGCGCAGGGTTTTTGATCAGCAAAAAGCGCGCAGAGCCTGATCCAAGATCAGCCATCATTTATTCGGACTGAAGTAGAGAGATTGATGATGATGATATCATGAGACTGGGATTGTCTTGGGAATATAAGCCAACAAGAACAAAAAGAGAGAGCGTTAATAACTCAAGGCTAAAACCCTGCACTAATGCCGGGGATTGATATCACCAAAGAAGTGTTAATTAGGAGGCTCAACTCTTCCTTCCGGCCAATCACATTTTCACGGTCGCTCTGAGCATGCCAATTTACATGCCTCCTGTCCAATCACATCAGTGCAAACTCTGTGGCTATGCTAATACTCTGTTGTCTGGAGCTAAAAGCTAATGCTAATCTGCTCATTTATCTCTGAGGGGAACTGCAAGGCAGAACCTGATGAACCTGATCAACCTTTCCTTCCCTCCTAGGGAGATGAGTGTGCCCCCAAGCTATGCATCGTTCTTTTGGAGTAATGAGGGAGGCAGGAACAGCAAGAGAGAGTAATGATGAGAGCCACTGCTCTCTGGGCACCAACACACACCCCGTCCCGGGCACCAATTACACTGCCATTAATAAACAGGGCTAATCCTTCTAAATGTGGTGTCTGTGGACAGATGTGTGTGTGTGGACTGACCTTCAAACACACACATGCACGCATAAATTCACAGCAGGGATTGCAGGCAGGCCCAGCTCGACAGTCTTCTGCACCTCCAAACTAACTTCCCACATCGAGCCCCTGAGACTGGCAAAGATATGGACTATCTCCTTCATTAGAGCCCGTTTACAGAACTGCACAAGCAAAAGAAAAGAAAAAAAAATCCATTCCCTTTAAAAGTCTCTGGAACAGATGGAGGGGAATTAATTGCACCATTAAGCCCCAACAGAAAATACCATAGCAGCCTCCTCTTCAAAATGTGCATGTGTGATAAAATATACTTTGGAGAAAAGGCCAATTACTGCAACACTTGCTATAAAATAAAGGTTTCTTTAATCGGCAATAAACACAGGACTGAGATTTACATTGAATTGAATCTCACAAGAGCCATGAACATGGCATTTAGCGTCTTGTTATGTCTTAGGTCTGTAATATACACACACAAACAAACAAACAAACAAACAAACAAACAAACAAACGTAAAACAGGGTCCAAAAAGGTTGACTTTTTTTTTTGTCAAGTCTTTCTGCCAAAGCACAGCCATACATTTTTCTTACTGGCCATGAAAATGTTTTGCATTATATATAGATATTAAATTATACTTTACTTAATATATTAACCCTCAATCGGGTCATGGGGTCTATACAACCCCAATCCACTTTTAATTCATAAAAAAAGGTTCCCTTCATCTCAGTCGAAAAAGATTTTGTGACTTTTCATACATTATCTATCTATACACACACACACACACACACACACACACAAAATGGGCTTGATTCGGTTGTTCTGAAGGTATGTAAAAAAAAAAAATGTTTACACTTCTGGTCTTCGGGGTCAATATGACCCCACATTGAAATGAATGGGAAATGTGAAAAAAAAACTAAATACATTTTCTTCATGTGTCAAAAAATAAATAAATAAATAAAAAATCAGGCATAAATCTGAAACTTTTTACACAAAAATGAAGGCCTAGTACTAGAGCATAAATGCAATGTATCATAAAAAATAATATTTCATATGCAAGCTAACGGTGTAGTTGAGCAATTGTGTGGTATATGTACATTATTTCTCCAAAAACACAGCATTAGTGAATAGATGAGAAGTAAACAAAAAAAAAAGATATATTATTTCTATGATTAAAAATGTATATTTTTGTAAACTTACTCAATCAATTGGTGGGGTCGTATAGACCCCGAAGCCCAGAAGTGTAAACAGGAAACGAAGACCATTTGAAGGTTAAAACGATTATATGAATATTTTTCATATTGTAATATAATTATATATATCATTTGTATATCATTTATATCATATATTATATCTTATTGTAATATATATTACATTATATGATTTTTTATAATATTTATATATAATATACTATTATTTATTTATTAGATCTTCATTAGTATTAATAAACTACAATATCCTGTATGTAAATAAAGATATAAAATAGCATAATTTAAAACTGCAGTAAGTTTCAGTCTATAGCACCAGCACAGTTAAAGCAGACAAGCAAGAGAAACCCTGATCTCTGAACTCAGACTCTCACAGCTGTGAGCTCTTCTATCACAGCAGTTCAGCTCAGCTGCTGACAGAGAGAGAGAGAGAGAGAGACAGACATCGAGGGAGAGAGAAAAGAGCTTTTAAATCACCAGTAATTTCCCATCAAATATTTGTGCATGTTTGCCTGCGGCTAGTAATTAAAGTGCTTTCATCTGGTGGCTAATTGCTCCTAATGTATCACACAAGAGATGTGGCTCAGGGAGGGATCACTGCTCCAAAGAAACCAGCTGATGAGTCTTAAAGGCAAAATGCAAAGACATCGGAAGAGAAACATGTTCTTGAGAGGTCCATTGTGAATCCATGAATCAGATACTTCCCTGTCTCTGGGGACATTTACACTTGGTCACTTTCATGTTATCCGATCAATAAGATATCAAGTTTAAATGCCCTCCAAGAGGCATCAGATTGCTCAAATCACCTCAGATTTCAGATGCCTACAAGCTACGACAACAAAAACTACATCAGAATACAGAACTTTGGGAGTCCTGAAGAAGATGCAACACATAACATATTTGGAGCCACCAATTCGATTGAGATCTGGGGAATTTGGAGGCCAGGCCAACACCTTGAACTCTTCATCATGTTCCTCAAACCATTCCTGAACAATGTGTACTGTACAGTGTGGTGCAGTGCATTATCCTTCTGAAAGAGGTCACCATTATCATGAAGGGGTCTACCTGGTCTGTAACAATGTTTAGGCAGGTGGCATGTGTCAAATTTACATCCAAACGAATCCAAACCAGACATCTGCTTGGCATCATCTCACAGTGCATCCTGGTACCATCACTTTCCCAGGTAAAAAGAGCACACGTTCATGTGATATAAAACAAAACAGGCGATCTTCTACCTCGACTCCAAGGTCCAGTTCAGACACTTGTGTGCCCATTGTAGGGGTTTTCGATGGTGGACAGGGGTCATCATAGGCACTCTGATTGCTCTGCGGCTACGCAGCCCCATACGCAGTGTGTAAAAGTGGGCCAACAAAAGGTCCAAAGTGGGACACCTTGGGCGCCCAACACCCTCTCACCGGTTTGAGATTTGTCCCTCCTCGAACCAATGTTGCTAAATTTTCACCAATGCTGACAAGGAGCAACCCACAAGCCTTGTTGTTTCAGAGATACTCTTACCCAGTCGCCTTGCCCTAACAATTTGACCTTTGTAAAATTTGCTGCCTATTTCTTTTTCTTTTCTTTTTATTTAACCTTCAACCAAATGATCTCATTGAGATTTAAAAACTCTTTTTCAAGAGAAACCAGGCCAAAATGGCCTGCATCCAACACGTTGATTACGAGAACTAAACTAATCTAATACCCAGACCTTAAAATGTGGCCTTGTAAGGAGACGATCAATGATACTGGGTGGACCTGCGACTGGCCATAATGTTTTGGGTCATATATACTTATATATACAGTAGTGTAAAACTCTGACTAATTTCTCTTTTTCCTCTCAATAGATGTGTTTTTCAAGGAAAATCAGAGTTTGTCTCTCTCTCCAGCATCATCTTCTCTCCCTCTGGCTTCCTCTCTCTCCATCCTCTATAGCTGTTCTCTTTTAATGAGTAGCTGTAGATGACAGCTTTAATCACTGCCTGTGGCCGTCGAGAGAGAGAGAAAGAGAGAGAAGAGAAGGCTGTTAATGATAGAAGAGAGCCATTTGCATCTATCATTTCCAAATCACTCTTTATGATAATGCAGTGGAGCGTAGGGAGAAGACACACACACACACACGCTCACAGATGGAATGCATGGTGATAGACTGAGGCCCAGTGTCCTTCAACATGACTTCATTGTGCTTTTGAACACACACATAGAATACGGTAAGCCCGGGGTGCAAAGAATCAAAGCATTGAATATTGAGAATGTAAACATTCTAAGATAACCAGTACAGAGTGTGTCCTTACAGCTCTCATCTTTATCAATAGAAACATACAGTCAAAAACATGGCAAGGTCAAGGGTTTGATTTCATGGAATGCATGAACAGATGATAAAATGCATGAAAAGATATATGCCTTTAGAGCTAGATTGAAGTGTATGCCAAATGCATAAATGTAACTATAAAACTTTTAATGCTGTAATTACTGTTATATATCCAAAAGTCCCCTTAAAAATATGGGATTCAAAAATGAATTTAAAAAATGAAAAAAAAGGAAACAAAGACACTTTATGATCTAAAATGAACAAAAAATATTTATTCTTGACTGTGTTGATCATATGAACTACAGATCAGATGTTGTTTAGATCATTCTCAATTCATGCAGATCATTAGGTTCATCAGGAGTTTATGCTGGAGTCATTAAAGCAAAACTGTGACCAGATACATTTTTTTTTAAATAAGACAAATACAAGTATTCATACTAGTGGTTTCAGACCTTGAACCCAACTTTATATTGAACATCTTTTTAAAACCAAAATGATAATGGTGAATGTTACACTCATTTAATGGTTACTCCTATATACTTTTAAAGTTCTAATTTAGTGTTTCACAAGTGCCTTTCTTGTCATTTGCAAACGCCACCCTTCAATCCAAAGTTAAAACAAGTAATAAAAATGAGACGACATACAAATTAAAGATAGCAATCATGTGTAAATAGTACGAATGCACTACGAATCTTCAAACACATTCAACACACAGTACAGTAGTGCAGTTCCATTAAAACATACAAAATGAACGTCTCAGTTCTGCAATGCTTTCTCGTTCTTAAAAATCAAAACATAAGCTCTTGATTAATCTCCAAGTGATCTACATCCAGCAAAAGCAGCAGACGAGACATCCAAAAGTGTCACGAAAACATCCCAAGCGCCTGTCAAAGCTCCTCGGCAGAATGCGGAATCCTGAGCTAGATTAGAGTGACCTTGGCTGTTCAAAGACATTAAGCTGGAAAGACTTCAAACTGCACACAGGACAAAACAGTCCAAATCTCAACAAAGGGAACACTGGCGAAAGAAGAATCCAAAGCAACGCACACAGACAAGACAATAGCCCTTCAGGCAAATGCCTCCTTTCTCTCGCAGGTTCTCCACAGAGCCCTTCTCTTCACCCTCCCTCTTGCTTTCTTCTCCTTTCTTTCTCCCTACCCAGCCCTTTCCCTCCCTCTCCCTGCAGATGGCTGAGGAGGGAGAGGGTTTTGCTCCAGTAATCCCCTGCCACACAGACGGAAAAGCTTGTTACAGCATTGCTGATCACTGTAGAAAGTCAAAGTGGAGCCAGAGAGAGGTCAGTCGGAATTAGGCCACGTTTTAACTCCGTGGATTTGACTAATTCTCCCATAAGCCTTTTGAAACCCAACCTGTTCTGGCGATGCCCAGGGCTCAGGCTCGACTCAGGCACCGGCAACTGCTCGAGAAAATCTGCCTGAGCCTAATTTACACCGGCACAAAGAAAGCGCGCACTACAACACACCTGTACACATACTCACCAGCGCCAATATTTTTACCAGGGCACACACACTCGCACACTCTGGCAGGGACGTTAAGCTTTTCCCAAAGACCAGGCTGGAACAATCGACCAAGGAATCATTGATTTTCAATGGGAGTGAGTGGAATTTGAGAAGGCCAAACATGACACCAGAGCTCTGGGTCTCAGCTGCTTTAGAGCTCAGGGACTCTTTGAAGCTCTATCATGATAATAGGCCAACGACTCAAGGCCTCTGCGCATCAGGCTCTGTTGTTGTCAGTTACTCACTTTGAAGGGAAAAAACGAGCTCAGTGCTGAAAAGAGCCGAACAAAGGACCCAAGAAATGAAGGTTTGAAATTTCTCACTACAAAGCTACATTATTGTAAAATGAGAGCACTTATAGGTAAAGGTTAGTAAAGAGAAAGTGGTTATTTCATTTATTCAATCCTATACAGCAGAGTCCACATTGAAGAGGACTACTTGCATTAAATTTAGAAAATAATACAATATAGACACATTTTCACTCATGGCCTCAGACTTTCTGGCCCCATTGTACTTGTAACTGCAAGATGTTGTTTAATGATAGTTTTATATACTTTGTACACAAACAATAGTACAACGCAGTCTGGAAAAAAAACACATTGTTAATAATGATTATAATAATAATAAAACTGATTTGGTTCATAATTAATTCGCAATTTAATTTTAAACAGTTGCATGTGCTTATCAATGCATAAATAATGTTGCAAGAATGCTTAATAAATGATGAAATCTGGTGCTGCACATGACTGCACTTTCCCTGTGAGCTCATAAACATCCACTCATTATAGGATGCAAAAATCTGGATGACAAAACCAGTCACATGGCATTTTTTGAAATTGAGATTTATACATCACACGAATGTTGAATAAATAAGCTTTCCATTGATGTATGGTTTGTTAGGATAGGACAATATTTGGTCGAGATACAACTATTTGAATATCTGGAATCTGACGGTGCAAAAAAAAAAATCGAAACATTGAGAAAAACGCCTTTAAAGTTGTGCATTTATGTACACAAAAATAAATGTTTTATACATTTAAGTTAGGAAATTTACAAAATATCTTCATGGAACATGATCTTTAATTGATATCCTAATGATTTAAAAGAAAAAAAAAGATAATTTTGACCCATACAATGTATTGTTGGCCATTCCCACAAATGTACCCGTGCGACTTAAGACTGGTTTTGTGATCCAGGGTCACATATTAGAGCAAAAATGTGTGTGGAGCTTGTCCCCTACTGCCAATACAGCCTTGAATGGTGCTAGGTGGGTGTTTAAATGCTCAACTAAAACAGAAAAGAAGAAAAAAAAAAAGCCTACCCTCAAGTCTATGATATCCTGGTCAATATAAATACAGGTAATGCTGCATATCGAGGGCGCATCCAGTGGTATATGACCCTAAGAGCACTTTTCAGTCAGCATGAAACTGACCTTGACCTTAAATTGCCTGCCAAGAGGTAATTAATGGCAACTGAAGAGGTCATTGGGTTAAGTATGAGCTTTTCACAGTTTACCTGTCGTCTTTAGTATGATTTTAGCCTACTTTCACTTTCAGACTATTAGAAGCAAACCTGCATGATGATTGATTTTAGGAGCTAAGCTTGTGGTATTTCTGATTTAAACGGTGGTGTAAGCATATCGTAAACATCAATGTTGAGTACTTCACAGACAACGTCAATTTTGTCCTCTGGGATTAAAAAACAGAAAGTCTTCATCCTTTCCCAAGAGACTCCGGAGATGTGATTTCTAAACAGCAACATGTTCGCATAAAAATCACACAAACACTGTCTGAATCGGTGATCTGCATTCATAAGCAGCTCTTAATCCCTTCCTGTCAAAATCCGACTAAAAACAGATCTTGAGAGTATTCATTATGATGGCCTAATACATGGCGTATTATTCAAATGAGCTGCTGTCATATGTTCTTGTGTGAATCTCCGCTAGTGTGATCATTTGTAATGGACTGTTTTCGTGCCTGAGGGTTTCTGTCTAGACAAAAATGAAAACATGTGTTTGATCTCGGTGCTGGGCGACACCTAAATCCACTCTGACTGCTCAAATATCCATCAGTTGAAGAGAGTAATAATTACTTATCAAACCTGCATGCTGCCAAGCCACATAACAGCTCAGAAGCAGGAAGACTGTGCAGATCTATTCAAATTTAAATGTGGAGTTTAGTGCATGAAACACACAAGCGCAAATGTACATAAACATATCTAGGCTGACACACAAGCACAGGGGTTCACTGACATGTGGCTGTGGCATTAAGGTCTATAGATTTTCACATCCTACAGATGAAGTGATAAAACCCGTGTTCCAGACAAGAGGCAGCACTTAACGCTAGTGCTGATGAGTTTTACTGGGTTAAAGCTCTGTGCAATGAGTGAGTGTACATTTTAATGAGACCATTAAGGTCTCTTTAATAACAACAAAGGACCGAATAAGCTCCATAAAGCCATTAGATCACAAAAAAATGTTTAAGGACAGCGGTTTGTGTTTCCTTTGAATTTTAAAGATGATTTATACAGAACTATTGACAGCTTTAGGAAAATAATTCCCCCATTTAAAAAACAACTTAAAATTGCGCAAAATGACAGTGAAGACTTTTACATTTCAAATGAACGCTGATTGTTTGAACCATCTATTCCTCAAAGGATTCTTAAAAAAAATATATCGTTTCAACAAAAAAACTAAGCAGCAAAACTGCTTTTCACATTGATAATAAATACCTTTCAAATCAGAATATAACAATGATTTCTGAAGGATCACATGACACTGAAGACTGGAGTAATGACTATTAAAAAAATTCAGCTTCGTCATCGCATCATTTTATAAAATATAATAAATTAATAAAATATAATAAAATCAAAAACAGTTATTTAATATTCCACAGCATTACTGTTTTTACTGTATTTTTGGAAAAAATTCTTACTGTATTTTTGGTGACTTTAAAATACTTCAAACTTCTGAATGGTAGTCGCTATTAGGGCTGTCAAGCGATTAATCGCGATTAATCGCATCCAAAATAATTTTTTTTTGTTTACATAATATATGTGGGTGCACTGTGTGTAAAATTATATATATATATATATATATGAACACACACATGCTTGTATATATTTAAGAAATATTTTCATGAATATACTGTATATAGATTTATATATAATTTATATTATATATAAATATTTTATATATAAATTAAAAAAATCCTAAATATACATGCATGTGTATAATTATACACAGTGCACCCACGTATACTGTGTAAACACAAACTTTTATTTTGCGATTAATCGCGATTAATCGTTTGACAGCCCTAGTCGCTATAAATAAACAATGCTTGATAAATAATGGAATACATGACTACACATGCCTAACTACAGGGCTGTTGAATGCTTGATTCTGATTGGTTGAGAACTTTCTAAAGGTGTGCAGTTATTTTCAGGGAAACGCACGGCTAAAGTGGTTTCCATGCAGGCCCATGCGCTTGATCTGCAATTTTTGATGTCTAACTTCACAATCAATGGACACATACACTTTAATTTTAATAAATAAAGTATGTAGTCCAACCTAGGCTAAATAGAAAATTGAACTGAATGGGCTATATAAATAAATTGATAGTCCTGCTGCACGGATTTTCATAATTATTCCAGATAACAATTGATAGGCGTAGTTTTTAAAAGGGCTTTGTGTGTTTCATTTATTGGGTTATCTACTGTCAATTAGAAAACAAGAATGAACGAATTAGAACGAACAAAATAGTCCTTGATACTGACCAGCGGAGGGATATTCTGCTTGTATCTCTATACAGGCCCAACCATGAACAACAACATGGCACGCTGTCAACACAGAGAACAAGTCCAAACACCAAAGAACTTTTCTTCAAAATGTTGAAATGTGGATATTTTGTTGTCTATCCATCTGTTTGTCTGCATGCAACCATGGTCCTTCTGTTTACGAGCGAAAAACTTTGGCACAGCGTGGAGTAAATTTGATTGTGTGGGCATGCATGAGTGTGTGTGGTTGGGTGCAGGGCTTCCCACAATCCCCCTCATTAACAGCTCATGCGGGTTGGCAAATGACTGCTCGAGCCCTGCCTGTCTCTCTCTCTGCTTGGCTCTCATTAGCAGCTGGCAACACCACATGAGAGATGAGTGGACACTGGCACAGAATGGCATTACCCGCTTACTCGCTGTCATACGCTCACACACAAAGAAGTCGCTGGAAACAGAGGAAGTGATGAAGAGAGAGAGAGAGAGAGAGAGAGAGAGAGAGAGAGAGTCCTCATCTCAGTAGATTTAATTAAAACTGGGGTGAGCAGATGGGGGGAGATGGAAGGAAGTCCAACAGGAGACAGCTCATCTGTCTGAGGCACACTCGTTTCCCCTATTTCTCTTCTCTCTCTCTCTCTCAGTTCCCTTTCTCTTCACCGTACATCTTGTTTCACTCTATCCTTTTTAATGAATCCTTGGCTTTCTATAACCTACCAATTTAAAGCTTCCACTCTGGATGGATGACAGATGGCCAGTCCAGATCAGCAAGAGAATGTGTGTGTGTATCTGACAGTGGTAGGTAATTAGTGTATGGAGGTAAACCCGGTTTGCTCAGGCCTGTTGAGCCGGACAGAAATTCTGTTTTACAATCCAAACGGCTTACTTATAGATGACTCTCAAGTCTCATGTCGTTCCAGCCTTACTTTGTTCAGTGGAACACAGAAGACAATATTTTGAAAAATCTATACAGTGAAAATCAATGGGGCCCAGTGTTGTTTTGGAGCCCACTGACTTTTATTGATGAGGGCAGGGTACTGAAAGACAAAGAGCTGAACAGACACACAAGAGCTGGCTTGTATGGAATCTCTGCCTGCAAACACCGGTCAGTCATTCAATTCTGAATCCCTTACTCATCAGTTAGTCCTTGCAATTGATATTATAAATTCAAGATTATGTTAGATATATAATATAAGAAATGTGTAATGGAGTCAAAACAGCACCATGAATTCCTCTGCTGCACACACAAATGAAGATCTGCTGAAAGCCGACACGATAGGGAAACAAAAGGGAAAGGGAAACAAAGTATTCCAAAGTCATTTGGATGTGTCTGTGGTTACAAGAGGTAAAAACGATATAAATACTGTTCGTTTTTTCACACAAACCGCTCGTTTCGTGTCTTAGGCCATCAATGTGTCATTAAATCATGTTTAATTTGGACTTCTCTGTGCATGCTCTTTGAGGTGGACCCCATATACCTCCATTATATGACTGACAGACTTTTAAAGTGAACTATCCCTTTAAACATTCTATCAACTGAAAAGAATTATGAAAAAAAATGATTTGCCATCGTTCTGCTCTAAATCTTATTATGCAATAGGCATTATGCAAAAATGAACTCAACTACAAATACATCATAGTCTCGTTAAAACATTTTAAACATTTAAATTCTGTAGATTACCCCCAAAACCAATGCATAACCCCCAATTAATGGCTGTCCATTGCTCCGGGTGTGTCACGGTTTGCAGTGTGTGTGTGTTTACTACTCCCTACTTCTAATGTGTGTGTACTAACTTGGATGGTTTAAATGCAGAGGACAAATTTTGAGTATGCGTTACTTGGGCTTCACACGTCACTTTCAATTACTGCAAAACAAGGCAAATCATTTCAAAACTGAAAGGGATGTTCTAAAAAAACAAAATAATAAATAAAGGACATGCTAAATGTCAGCTAAAATCAAATAAAAAAAAGTGCGCAGGCGACTGTTTATCATAAATGAATACTTAGAAATGTCCATGCATCACTTAAAACGCTTTTCCACTTTCCAACCTTTTTTCTTTCTTTTTTTTTTTTTTTTGCTTAGCTCAGTTCTCTACTACATTAATCTCATTATCCTTTGAACCTTTTCACCACTGATGCCAAATGCAATTTGTATTCTGCGGCCCGGCAAAGAGCCCTAAACTGATTATCCCAGTATAAACCGTGGCAGTCCTGCATATTGTAAGGCCTGAAAGGCCCTTCTAGCTTGTGAAAAGGGGTTCCCATATGCCCTCAGAGTTTCATGACACAATGTTGCGTCTGCTTTGCAAGGAAGAAATTAAGCGTGTGAAAGTCTACGCAAAGCCCTCATTTTCCAGTTAATCAAATCTCTGCCTAATCAAATTAGCGCACATAATTCAGCTGGATGCGTGGCACAAAAAAGGCATTATCCCCTCTCTCTGAAGCTGAAAAGAAGGGAACCAGCGTGGCATCTCTCCCTGGGCCTCCACATCGGCCGCAGTCAATAGAAGAGGCTGGGAGATGGGGACGGCCTCTCGGGGGGTCAGAGGGGAGGACTTCGACAGGAAGGGGAGGTCCGAAAAGGGGTGGGCAGGGGTGTTAAAGTTGGAGCCACCAGGGTAAGCAGAAACTGCAGGGTGGAGGCAGATTTTGGCAGCGATTAAGTTCCCAGCTTATTAAAAGGCCTGGCTCAGTTCTCTCCTCACGGGAGCAGCCCAACGCTTGCTAATGAGGTACTTGTTTAATTTTCTTTCAAAGGGCTGGACATCTGTGACAAACTCTCTCTCTCTCTCGCCCCTCCCTTCACCTCGCTCGGCCTCCCCACACAGACAAAGCCCATCTATCAATAGACGTAGAGCGCCTCTGGTTTGATGAAGTGTTTTCCATTGTATACAGCAGATAATGTGTTCAGAGTACGGCAGGACTATCAGTATTACCTCTGATCTCTCATCCCAGTCAAAGCCAATCATGAAAACTCAATAGTGCTTTGAGTTCAATGGCGAAGCAGGGAGAGAATCTCCTCCCTCTCTCTAATTGATTTCCCTTCCGTGGAGGATGCGTGCGTGAGGGAGCGTCGTGTGGGCCCGCGGTGATGGCTGTCCTTTACCTCGATCTTAAGGGCTTGTGTTTGTGAAGTGCACCAGAGCTGTCATCTACGATTCATTTTTATGACTCGAGGGATCTGATCTTAGACCATCCATCGCTGCTGCATGGGCAATCGTATTTGCTTGAGCGCACTGACTAGAAGCACTTCCTCTGGATAAGCAAGACCCAGAATGCACTCTGGTTATGGCCCTACGACAGAACTGAAGCAAGCATTTCCTGTGTATCCTCATTTAAAACCTTTATCTATTAAAGTCTAGAGTCTTTAACTGGCTTTCAAATCTCTTAGTGGAATCTATAATATTCAATTTTAAATCCAAGCAAGATATAACTAAAAATTGAATACTAATGTAAAATAATTGCATAATAAAGTATTTTTTTTATTTTTAAGCCTACAGTAGTCCCAGACTGCAATGTATGTTTGAGCTGTTTTAACAGAAAGCAACTTATCATTTCTTAAAAATTCCAGTGCCATTGTTTTGCCTCAAGATTAACATCAGTAATGTTTTTTTCAAAGGCATGTTTATAAAAGCCATGTCCTTATTGAACCAAAGTCTAATCTTGGCTTAATCTAAACCCAGTCTGTGAAACCAGGCCTTCCATAAAATAATATACTATAAACATACATAAAATAAAAATGATACATTTCACCTTTGAACTGCTTAAGCACTGTATATGCCAATTCACATCTGTATATTCGATTTCATTTCAGATTTATATGGCCTTAGATGTCTCATAAACAAGCTAATTGTGTTTACGTATAGGATCAGTACTTCTTTTGAAGGAAATTAATACTTGAATTCAGCAAGGATGCCTTGATTCGATGAAAAGTGACAGTAGAGACATTTATAATGCTACAAATAAATGACGAAACAATGCTGAGTTCTCTATTAATCAACTAATCCAACTTGGCATATTAAAATGATTTCTGAAGGATCATGTGAGACTGAGGACTGGAATAATGACTGCTGAAAATGCAGCTTTGTTTAAAATGTTTGTTTTTTAGTTTAAAATAATTAATAATAAATAATTTTTTTTTTTTTTTACAAAATATTACTAAACTTTTGACCAGTAGTGTACATGTAAGTCACATGGTCCCTTCTTATTCAATTGGGCCAAAACACGTAAACTGGATCAAACTTTGCACCCATAATCAGAAGTTTGGCTACATTTAGTGTCCTTCAACATTAGCATTTCCCAATAAACTCCACCAAACACATCTAAATAAAAGAAATGTTAAAAATGAAACTGTTGATCAGCATCTATGCATTTTTCTAAGATGTGTTCCACCTGAATAATCCGTCTTAAACACTGATCATTAACAGATAAATAAGATCATAAAAGCTACAAAAGATTACATCGTTCTCTCCACTCTAGTTTTATTTGAGCTCTCCTCTCTCCTTTTTGTCTCGCTGGCCTCTAATTGGTATTCAAAGGAGTGCGTGTCTTGTCTCTTGCTGTCGGTCACTTCTAGTTATTTTATAATACATTCCCCCCTCTCTCATTATGAGAACTGCCAGATTCATACTTGCACTTTGATACCCTCCCTAATGTGAGTAGACAGACACAGCATACCAACATGCTCCTCCCTAACCACCTTCACCTCTCTTTATCAGAGACACTCGTGTAGTGTGTGTGACTGCCAGACAAATCAAGCAGCAAAACAGCTTCAATCTGCTCAATGTAAACAGGCACTAACAATGGCATCAGGTCAGAGGTCAATCCCATGGATCCAGCCTCAGCTGGAACGCGGTTATTGATGGATTGAGCCCACGGGGGAGGGGCGTCGCTGAGGACAATGACGGAGGCTTAGCACCCCGAAGCCCTAAAGTCGGATCATAACTAAACTGCATGTTATTATAGCCTAGCCTCAAGAGAGGGCCATCTGTGCTGTCTAATGGGCTTCAGTGAGGCGGTCAGAGCTCATTTACGAAAACGATGATGATGATGACAATGTTAATGGTGCTACAAGGAAACTAGTCTTGCCACGGGTACCGGGAAATCCAACCGAGCTACCGGCCATTCGCTGCACCCCGCTGTTATATTACGACAAGCTTTACAAAGTGCTTTTTATAAAGCTTTGTGCTGTGGGGCATTGTTGTTGCGAGTTATAGTTTGGCTGGATTTTGAGTATTTCGACAAAACACTGTATATGAATACAAAAACACTGGATTATAGATTCTTTTAAAGTTAAAATGTTCCCAGCAAACACAGAACGTTCCCGAATGGTCCCATGAGGTTATTTTTTTGGGATCCAAGCAAGAATGTTATAGGAACGTTTTATGTAGGTTATTTTTAGGTTCCATTTTTATAACGTAAAATTCTGTTATGTCTAATATACCTTTGACAAGTATTCAGAATCATGGAATCATTGTGATCTATATTTTAAACAATTTTAAACAAACACATTTGTGATTCTCAATGTTTTCAGAATCGTGCAACTCTACAACAGATATATTTAAAAATACATGTTGAATTCAAAATGAAGCGAAATTGTTTTTTAATCAAAGCTAAATGCCATGCTAGATTTCTATAGTGTTCATGTCAGTCCAGACGACCTTGGGGTGGCATGGCTTAGGTGTGCATCTGATGTGTTTGTGTGTTTAAGCGGTCGCCGTGTCTTCTGTTGACAGTGAGGTGATCAGTCATGAGGTTGAGTGTTAGAGACATGGCCTGATAAATGTATACAACAGATAAGGTCAGAAAGAAAAAGAGAAAGAGGGGGTCAACACCAGATTCATTAAGATCACCATCTCTGATTTACAGTGAACTATGGTGATGACGTGAGGCAGCGAGTAGGTACAAATATATGAAAGTGTGCATTGTTCAAATGTGGATTCTCATTTCACCTATTTGAACACTTTTGCTGTAATTTAATGCTCATTTAAAGTAAAAAAAATACTTCCAAAATGTTGATAAATGGAATCTTTAGCAAATCTAAAAATTAATAACCTTTTTTCATACTGTACATTTTAATGTTGTGATGCCTAAATTTACTTTAGCATTTAAAACAAACGATTTTCACTTTATACATAGAGCTTCGGTTATTTGTTCACCGAAAATGTATTTGTCGTTCCAAACCTGTATGATTTTCTTTCCTCTGTGAGGTATAAAGATTTTTTTGAGAAATATTTGTTAGTTTTTCATCCATACAATGGAAGTCAAAACGGTTACCAGCATTCTAAATATATTATCTTCTTTTGAGTTTCAGCAGTAGAAAGTCACACAGGTTCGGAATGACACGCGGTTCTGATGAGGTTCTCATTTTTGGTGAGCTATACCTTGATTTTGTATAGATAAAATATAATAGAATTGTAATGTCCAGTGTTGTAGTACTCGAGACTCGGTCTCGAGACCATATTTTAATGGTCTTGGTCTTGTCATGGACTCGTGTCCATTTGGACTCGGAATTGACTCGTACTCGAACATTTTTTTTTTAAGGACTCGGAATTATTCCCGAGTCCACTCGAGTTCAATTAAAATTATTTTTCATGATTATTAATGTATGTTAATAAAATATTTCTTTAAATTGATTGACACGCCCAGTGATTGGTGATTTTCTAGTGCGCAACTGCGCATGACAAATTGTAATAAAATTACTTTTAACACGACCTACTATGTGGCCTTTTTACCCAAAACTGATCATATTTTTTAAACTCTAAGTAAATTCAGTAAAAAAAAAAAAAAAAAAAAAAAAGGATTTCTCTAAGTAAATAAAAGTAAATTAGGTAATCAACCCTCACTGGTCTCGGTCTCGACTCGGACTCGACCGTCTCTGGTCTCGGACTCGACTCGGACTCGACTCTCTATGGACTCGGTCTTGACTTGGACTCGATTCTCTCTGGTCTCGGTGTCGACTCGGACTCGAGTGAGGTGGTCTCGACTACAACACTGGTAATGTCAAAATTTATTGGTTACAGACCATAAAATGAAAATAATTATCGACCTAACAGGATCTGCCACTTTCCAAATGGCATAAGAAAACATTTCAGAACACAACAATGCATAAAATCAAACTTGCGTAGCTAAAAGTGCTTGCATTCACATACCTTCAGGCTTTACTCATACTGCATGTTCTCAGCTCTTCATAAAAAGTGCTAGTAAAAATAAAAAATGTATCAGTGGTAAACAGTTCTGTCATGTTTTGCAGGTACTGAGCACCATTGCTAGCTAGAATAACAGAAACACAAAAGCCTGTGGAGGTGTTTCTTGCAGCAAACTCTCTGCCCTGGTGAAATGTGATCAGATAAAGCCCTTCAGCTACACCGCTCCTCCAACTATCCCCTCCTGGGTTTCCTCCACTGTAGCAGATCATGTTTTTTATGTTGTGGGTAAACTTTGCTCCTGGCTACACCTTCCGCCACGTAGTGAATCATCATGCTGAGCCTTGGAGGTGGCCTTGAGAAAGCCGAACACGGGAACGAAGAGTTTTAAACTGAGCCGTGAGGGTGGATGGGGTGAAGCTCCTGACAGGCACTGCTGCTGGCAGTCACAGAGCATGTTAAATCATGCATGCAGGTGTCGGGGCTTACAAACAGACTGGACCCGTCCTGCCAGGCTTAAAGTGAACCATAACATCTACCACTCAAAGACTGACATGGAGGAGAGAAGGCCGAGGGTAACCTCCAGATCAACTATTTCATTTCTGTCAGGCGTACAAATGTTGGTGCGGTGTATAAAAACGCATTCCCGCAGATTTTACAGATATGGCCGTTTTTGTTCCCCCAGAAAAAGCCATATTTACCAGATACCATATTTATTTCTAACAAGTAGTACACACAACATATTTGATTGGACCCAAAGAAAAAGAAAAAATAGAGAGACAGTCCAGATGCGAATAGCGCGTCAAATTCGCGCCTACCACGTCTAGTTATACGCTTGACCACTATGAATCCCTTCGCGCATCAAGAGCAAAATTGACGCATGTAAAAACAAAAGTTTGAAACGAAATTTACGCGCGTCAGAATCGAAATCCGTTGGCGGCCATCTTTTTTATGTTGATCGAGCATTCATCGTTAGAGTCACCGCTCTGTATTTGCTCTGGAGAGCAGAACAGCGGCTGGGGATCGTCGCCATATTTGTGTCACCGGACCATTCTGAGGCGAACCGTTTGGTAAGTTTCACAATTTGCGCTGCGCCTGGATGACGGCCGCTGTCAGCGGTACTTCCGCCTGTCCCGGCCCAGTTTGATGACCTGTTGTCCCGCATCGGAGCAAGATCACCGTCATCCACCTAATCTGTCCTTTATTTTTGTTTTGATGATAAATAGAGAGTTAGCCTCCAAAAGTGATTAAGTGTCCTGTGATTTCTTTCTCTCTCTCACGTTTCATATAATCTAGATATGGAATAAATAACATTCAATACAGAAGGAACATGTCTCGTATATTGAAATAAAGTTTTAAGTGATAAAATATTTGCTTTGTTGTGCATTAGAAACACATATTATAAAATAATTTATTGAAGCATCCAAATACTTCAACACGTGAGCAAGCAGCTAGGCTCCTGATTGTTTAACGCAGAGCGAATTGATTGGTTTTCCACATCTAAGAATAATGAAGTTATTTCAGACCAACCCCTTTTAAACTTGCGTCGGGTGCAAGAGTCATTTATCCCGCCGGTAAAATAGCAACAGCGCCCAAGACCCGTCCACAAAGTTACTTGCGCTTCATGCTTGATACTTGCGTGTCAGATCGTTAAAATAGGGCCCTAAGTTTTAATTGCGCATATCTTCTTGTGTCACTAACAGAGAGACATGGACTAAATGTTACAAAAATCCTAGTTTGACTCTTTAAAATATGATGAATTCTCAGATTAAAGTTGATTATGTAAGATCAGAGAGGGACCACAATTCTTTGAAAATGCTGTTTCAGAAACATTCAAGTAATGAGATTCTGATCTCATGTAGCTAAAGATTTATGAGCTGAAAGCAATAAACTTATTCAGTTTGATCAGCAGTTGAACATGACATATCAAGAATATCCAACTGTGAGAGAGCCAGCGCTGCAGAGGATTTAACTATCATTATAATATTGTTGACACACACACCATGGCAATGATACACTTCCTCAGCTAACAGCATTATAGTTCATTAATCCATGATAGAGCACGTAATTCATGCAGAAAAGCAGTAGGGGATGCATACAAACGAACACATGCGCAAATATACACTTCTGTAAGAGCACAAAACGTGTTAATCACATAGATTAGGATTAGCCTGTGACGTCTCCGAAACAAAAGTGAGATTAAAGCAGCGTTGAGCGCTAACATTTCTCAGCAGAAATCCCATTTGCTTCATAATGATACTACTGACAAGCATCTAAAGCTTAGCTGAGCTTTGAAAATGTAAACAAGAAATATCTCCTTATATTTCATATGAGTCACCATGCAAAAAGCTGTTTTACAAAGAGACAATTCATAGAAGTATAAGAGTAAATATATTGTTATTACTATTAACTAAAATGAACTGGCAACAAACTGAAATATGTTTGAGTTGAGGCACTGAAATTACTAACTGGAAATGAATATAAACTAAGAAACTGACGGAAACTTGAATAGTAATATTTGGAAAAAATAATATTAAAAATGACAACAAAAAAGAAAACTTAAAAGATAAAAATAAAAGCAAATTTAATATATGAATAAAATAAACACTGATAATTCATAACATTGTGAATTGTGCTAATGAATAAATATAATTTATAGTTTAGTTATAAATTACGTCAATAATATAATAAACATGCTGAAGCTGATCGGTTGCTTTTTGTCACATGACCTGCGGTGTGCTTGCACATTCTGAAAAGATGTTTTCATCTCAACTTTTGAGACCGCGTCGCTTCCATTATGAGCGCCTACATTTTAAATAACGTATACTTGAGCGTGCAAAAGACGCGATATGTGAGCTGCCCCTAATTGACATTTAAACTGACCCATGAAGCCTTTGCACTAGCCAAAGTCATGTGACATGAGAATGGGATTAAACCTCCATGTTAGTTCAAGTTAACATCTTTACACATGTACTAGCAAGTGTGGAAGGTCCACTAGAGCCCCAAAGGAAATGTCAGACCTCCTAGCCAATGTGAACTGCTCATTGCCATCTAGTTCATACCTCTAGTTCAACTTGCTGAAAAAATTAAATAGGAATGCTGATCAAGGATCATTTTATGCTAAGCAAATCTGACAACAATGATTCCAGCCTAATTTTCTCCAAAGGCCCGTGAGCCCTGAGAGCGGTGGTTATATATGCTCGAGCACAGTCCTGGCCAGCCTGCCATCTGTGGCTGATGCATTATTTAGCTAGCTCAGCCACTGATTAGCATTAAAGCTATGGTAATGGCCCTCCGGGCTCCTCCAGGTCTACCTTCCTCCCAGCACACCCTGAGGTCTCTCTCTCTCTCAGCTGATCTCTCTTTCACTCACTACCTTCTTCTCTGCATTTCCATCCTCTTAACTGGCCAGAGAACGGTTGCTTTAATTCTTTATGGCATGTGTATTCAGGTGAGGGACGCATTAAACCAATATTGAATTTTTGTGGCCTTTAGTCCATGTCTGTTAGCCGTGTAGTGCAGTGGTTCACGTGAGGACCGAACACGGAACCAAATTCATTTAATGTACAAAATCTCATTGGCATTGGTTATATTGTAATAGGAAATACGCCGATAAAGAAATCTACTCTTGTCATGCGGGTATTTAAAAGTGGCCAATTAAATTGAGACACCGCTTAAGACAACTTCCCATGAAGCATCTTCGTTGAAGCCCATCCAGCAGGTTTGAGTGTGTGTGAGTGCCTTTGATAAGCTTCATTAATAAACATGACATCCTCTAATACACAGGCTGCGGCATATGGTAAAAGGCAGAAAGAGGAAGGGAGTGATTTGCTGTTTGCTCTGAAAAACAAACAAGCCAACAGGTCCTGCCAGATGGCGGCGAGTGCTGTTTGGGAGCGAGCGAGCGAGAGCGAACAGAGAACAACAAAGAGAAGAGGAACCAGACAAAGGTGAAAGGAGCTTTAGGAAGGACGAAGATTCGCCAACAGTTGCCACCAGCTTCTCAACTGGTAAACAAAGAAAAACGTATTTCTGCTGAGCTTTTTATACATTTGATGATCCTACCTCAGAAATTCAGTCAGAAACAAGGATGTTTTTGGGGCAGATCAAAACATACAGTAGCTTGAGGCCTGCAATACATCTGAAAAACAAAAAATAACGCAATACAGAGAATCCCAAGAAACTCATTTGATGTTTCTCCTCCTCTATGTGTGTGTGTGTGTGTGTGTTTAAATGAAATGCAAGCTCAGCTAGGAGTTTGCTCACTTTGAATTATGGCAATTGTCATTAGCATAACTAAGACATTTCACATGGGCTGCCCCAGTAAGTGCACTGAGATTTATTTCCACTAGTTCAGCCACAAGGCCAACATTATCACTGATCAACCTGTCACCCCCTTAATACATTTACACTCTAATTGGGTGTTTGTGGCTAATCATTTGCCTGTAATGGTGCTCTGCGGCAGCCGGAAATGCAGCACAGTGCGACAGCTTACTAAACCCTCTTTCATTAGACCAGGGCTGCATGATATCATGTGATACCTTGTTAAATAAATCTATATTTGATATGCAACAAGATAATGCTTTAAGTGTGTGAAATCAATTAAAATAATACACTGACAATGATGGTGGATGATTAGATATATTTCTTATTTAAAAATGTCTTTGTTAATAACAGCTGAAGGTATACTGTATTATGCTGCTGTCACTTTAAGACTAATACACGGATCCCATTGACGCATCTGATTTCTTTCCCAAGTGTTTACATTCACTTAAAACATAATAAAACATGTTTACATGGCATTTTAACATAACTGTGTTTGAGTTGTTGGACTGTTCGGGTGCAATAAGTCATGAAGGAGAACTGAATTCGGGATCGCACGCTGTCAAAGAGGCCGCTTTCTGTGCGCAATTCACAGTTTATTCTCTGATATATGCGTCGACCTAAAACTTTGACTTTTGCAACTTTTTGAAGAAGCCTATTGAAGTCCCTCTAACACATTAGAAATGTATTGCTAACATATTACAAAGACTATGAACAGGGAAGTACTGAAGTACTGTTAGACCTTAGAGTTAGACCCTTAAATAGTATTTTTCCCTATTTAAATGAGTTACACTACTCCAAGAATGGTGACACAAAATAAAAAGCTGCACTTTTCTAAGCGTGTAAAGTGAAAAACTATAATGTAGGCGGAATACCACAGCAAGTGATTGGGAGCACTTCGACTTGGCGCATATATATCTATGGACTCGGCGCAGTAATCTCATCGCTCTGGGGACGGAGAGGATTTTTCACGAGTGATGATATTGCTACGCCAAGTCGAAGTGGAGTGGAGGACAGCAGAAGTTGTTAAAGGTCTGTGAGATAAATTATTTTAAAATCCTACAATGTGATTTCCTGGATTTTTTTTTTCTCATTTTGTCTCTCATAGTTGAAGTGTACCTATGATGAAAATGACAGACCTCTCTCATCATTCAAAGTAGGAGAACTGACAAAATACTTTTTGACCCCACTGTAACTGCCATTAAATAGTATCTTACAACTAGGAGAGAGACCAGTCATTCATTACATCCTTTTACCTCTGTCTTTATCCCCTTTATCCTCTTCTATTGCAGACAATAATGCTTTTTTATAACGTGTCATGTAAATCGGCCATCCGTCACAATCAGGAACTTGTCTCCGCATGCCGTAGGTAACACTTGTAAACGGAAGACGGCACTGCCTCAAATCTCAACATGACCAGTACATTAACAATGCATCTGCTCACTCATTCTCCTTCATTCAGCTTGTCAAGGGGCCGTTTTAAATAAGAGAGAGACAGAAAGAAAGGGAGAGAGAGAGGAAAGTGAAGGTGAAAGATGAAGCGGTGGGCCTTGCAGGCATGAATCACACTCTTTTGAAGATGAATAATCCTTTTGAGGGCTAGCAGGCTAAGCTGATTTAGAATTCTGTTTCAGCTTTCTCCCATAATGCCTGTCTGCAGCTCCACACGTACTGGAAGTTAAAGTGAAGGCCCAGAAGACCGGCTGTCTGCAGGCCAAACCAATAATGTTTAGTTGCTATTATGTCCAAAATCACACACTGCAACAAGACCTATAACAAAGACATCTAAAATGGAGCATAACATTCAAAAGATATGTTTGATGACTTTCTTTATTCTGTGGAACACAAAAACAAGCGTTTTAGTGGATGTTTTGATAGTTATTAGAGTCCAATGTAGTTTTGGACCACACCAACTTTCATTGTATGGACACAAACTGTTGAAACATTGTTCAAAATATATTCTTTTGTGTTACACAGAGGAAAGAAAGTGATACAAGTTTAGAATGACATAAGTGTGAGTAAATTATGACTCCTTTTAACCACTATGTTGTTGGAACGTTTTAAACGTTTGCATTCATGTACTTTCGTACTATATTTTTGAGGCCTTAGTTTCACTCAACTATGAAGAAAAACCTACCGACACTCGTGAAAAAAATGACATTGGAGACAATGCCTCATGTCATTTCCATGCCTCATTCCTCCGGCTGACGCCTCCAGCTCGTTTGCTCATGTCAGGGTGTTAGATTCCATCATTTGCACTCGAGACCGAGGACGATCACCTTCCTCTACACGGCAATTAACATACATGGCTTGCTAATGTTAGTGATTAAGACAGAGGCAGACGCTGATTAAAATATTTCCCCTTGATTTGCCAACGGTAAACACTTCCTGAAGACCAAGGTTGATGAACGTGGTGCTGCAATCAAGCTGCGACAGAAAAAAAAAAAAACGTCTCGGAGGTGCTAAAAAGAGCAAGAGAGAAATAAAGACTGAAGGTTGGGGAAGTCCAATTTTCTTTCTTCACCCTCCGCGCCTCTCTCTCTCTCTCTCTTTTTTCCCTCCCGAAAGAAAAGAACTCTGACTACTTAATTGGAGGAATCAAATTTAGTCAAGCACCCTGTTGGCTCAGACCTACATCATTAAAGTTGCCAGCTAACAAACATCAAAAACCAGGCAGCATTAATGAGGCAGATGTATTAATTTCCCATTTATGAGCAGCTAAGCAACTCTCCTCCACCTCTCCCTCTATCGCTCTCTCCTTTCGTTTTCCCTCTTTCATTCTGACAGAACTATTAATGATCTTTAATGCCCCACAGGCAGTAATAGGCCCCACTGGGAGAGCAGAAATACAGCGATTTGTATGGAGGATTTAGACATAACAGAGGAGAGCGATGGGAAGAGAGGGAAAGGAGCGCCGTGCGATCGGCTCCTGGGAGAGAGCGTTTGATCAGGCCGCGGTCTCTCCGAGGAGTTCGGCCCAGCGCTGGGATGGAATAATAAACGGCGGGATGCAGATGAAATCAAACCGGCTGTTCGGAGACAGAGAGAGAGGGAGAGACGGAAAGTCAGACGGCTTCTGATTGTTGCTAACAGTCGACAGCTTTTAACAAAAGCACCTCTGGGGCTGACGAACCAGACAAACGTAGGAAACGGGACCGGCGGGTGGAAAGTACTGTCATCGAAGACAATTAGACAGGTGTGAAACATAGATGCTACAGCATTAGCACAGATTACGGATGGGTTACAGGTTTAAGATGTCTTAAAGGCCAATAACTAGAACAATAAGTTCCTTTATAGAGATGTCCAATAATAACACAATATCATTGGAATCAATTTGACAGCCAATCACAATCAACAAAACTCAAGAGCTCAAGCATTTAAAGTGGCACACGCATACATATATTACATAGAACATTATCATGCACTGGTGTGGATGCTAACACAGTTATTCTTGGTATAAATAGCCCTGAGTGAGTGACATTGTATAGACAATATGTGATGTCATGGGCAGGATGTGACATCATACTATGTTAACTTCTCTGTGTATTTAATGGCTCGTTTCCAGTGAGCAGTACGGTACAGAACGGTTTGGGTCTGTAAACCGTGATCCGGCTTGCGTTTTCACCGCCAACTTGATAGGCGTGGTGTTTGCCGGAAAGAAGTGATCGATGTCATTTTTCGCGCGAAGAAGTTATCATAAATCTATAAATAAACCACAGATTTGAGCTTAAGAAACTACATTCTCGCCTGAAAAACTCTTAAAACTACACTTCGTGACACAATGACAGTATTATATTTCATCTGTATATTAAATGGTGCTTCTAATGCCACTGTAGCACGTGCAAGTGACGATACTCTGTCAACCAATCACCGTTCTGCAGTGAGTCTATAGCTCCAACGGTTGCTAGGTTACAAAAGTGCTAGGTACCTCAACGGAAGGTACGGTACGGTTCGGCTTTTTGGTACCATTCACAACTTTTGACAGTGGAAACAAATAATTGCGTACCGTACCGAACTGTACCGTAACGTATCGCTCAGTGGAAATAAGCCATAAAACATCTATTTTGTTTATTAAACAAAAAAGGCTAATATTAACTGAATTTCTTTGAAAGAATAGGTTTTTTTTTTTTTTTGGAAATAAGAAATAGGAAAAGGTTCCAATGACTGGAATGTTCCAATGACTGCAGTGCGAAACACAAGGTAGTTTTCCATTTAGATTTCATTTCTCCTAAAAATAACTTCTGCTCAAGAGTGTTTGTGAACTAAAGCTTTTAACAATTCCCCAAAGTGCTGAGAGAAACTAAACACACAAATCTCTCACTGCCAGAAAACAGCCCGTTCTTTGTTGGTATTCTCATGTTTGCTGTTCTACAATAAACCACACT
Organism: Pimephales promelas; assembly: GCF_988280905.1. Taxonomy (NCBI): domain Eukaryota; kingdom Metazoa; phylum Chordata; class Actinopteri; order Cypriniformes; family Leuciscidae; genus Pimephales; species Pimephales promelas. The sequence continues at coordinate 6,308,234 of NC_142791.1, read as the reverse complement.
ACAGATTAACCCAGATAAATAAGCTTCCTATCAAATTAACCTACAAATTATCCATGCAACAACACAACATGCTCCAGAACCGCAAGCCTTTTTTCATATTTTTGAAAGCTCTGTGCTGTAAGCCTTTTGTTTGTTTGCGTGTTTCAGTGATATTGTGCTAGCTAATTTAAGGCTTGCTGTGGGTCTCTGGAGAGATGGAGAGCAGATCTGAACAGTCACAGGATTATTAGCAGGACAATGATACTGCTTTCCTATGCGTGGTATAATCAACTGCAGAAAATAATGTTTTTGTAAATTCGATCAGTGATACAAATTCATTAAGGTTGATTTATTACAGAACAGAACACTATTTAGCCATTCATAATCAAATTAATAACAAGCATTTGCATTTAAATTGTACAATAACAACATCTTAAAGAGTTGTTGAGATACTAGAAAAAGTTGTGACAGAATATCCTCACACTTATTTGTATAGTTTGGGAAGTTTGATTTATTTTAGTGAATTGGCTCAGTCAGATGATTTATACATGAACTAAATAAAAAGTGATTAACCGATTTTTTTTTAAGTTTCAGTTTTTTTTTTTACATATTATTGTTAGTGAAATACTTAAACGCTGCTGTTTATCACCATGTTTCTGACTCAATTATATAAATATGTCTTTAAATTACAATTTAGTTTCAAGATGTGATGCACTGACAAGACACACACACACACACACACACACACACACACACACAATATGGCTGTCAATCTAGATAGCAGACTAATTTCCTGAGTGCCATGTGAATCCTCTGGTTGTCTATGGCTGGGTGATAGTGAGATAGAGCCCACAGCTGGGCCACAGAGATAGCGGCTTTCAGTCTGATAGCCTTTGCCTGCTGGACTGCCTGTATAATGAGGAATGAGCGAGCAGAGGGGAGGTGTTGGTGGTTTCAAATCAGTTGTGTGATAGTTGAAATCAGGATTTGGTTATAAAAATCTAATCAGTGCTTAAGAGAAACAAACATATGCAGCTAAAATAAGACTCATTTCATGAAATCAAGATGAGTTGATATAATAAGATTTAGGAAAGTGATTCTCAAGTGATGGATTGTGACCAAACCAATGTGTTGGGGAGGGGGAAACAATGATAAATGCAAATGATATATAAAACAAGAGCATTACTATGCATGGTTAGATCAGCAAAACAAATAGGATAGTATGTGTATATATACATTTCTTATTATCAATATTGAAAACAGTTACTTAATATGTGATGCATTTTTTCAGGATGCTTTGATGAATAGAAAGTGCAAAATAATGGCATTTTCTTGAAATAGAAACCTTTAGACACTGTTACTGTCCCCAAACTGACCCCTATTACATATTTTAAAATGAAATGATATTTCAGTTTGTATTATGTGTTAAAATTCATGTTTTAGTCAATTTTACCTATTCAGGTAAATGTTCATTATTTTGCATATTGTTGGGCCTTTAAAGTTTGATTGTGTCCATGAAATGATGTCCAATGAAAATCTGGGACCATGAATCAAAAACAGTTGAGAACTCTTCAGAGATTCTGAGTACAACTGCTGGTGTGTGTGTGTGTGTTCCCGATGCTTGATTGTGAGGCTTAATAAAGAGCAATGTCTTAAAATCTGAACTCTCCGTCAACCACAAAATAAAATATTCATCTCTGGCATATGACAGATTCGTATCCAGATCTCATTTCAAACTCGTTCAGCTTTAAAAGCCTTCAAATACAGCGTCATCTCTTGCCCCCTTCGTCTTCTCCAAAGCGACGGCATCCGTCATCATTCCGTACGCCCTGATCGATGCCTTTTTTATCATGATATGTTACGAAAGTGACTTATGAAACTCCCCTCCCCCCCGACGCCCGACCATTTCATCACTGCGGTATTAGGATTGATGGCACTGCAGGTAGGGGAGATTAATCAAGCCCAGAACACCCTCCAAAGCGTTCTGCGCTCGGCTGGGGCTGGCTGTGAGAGACGTGAGGGCACAGAGCCGGAACAAGCGTATCATTGGAAGCGCTTTCTAGGGGACCTAGATTCATTCTGCCTGCAGGCTCTTATGATCAAAAGAGCATTCTTCTTCTTCTTCACCACTGCCCACCCATCCTCCCCTCGTCCGCCGTCGCCTCCCCCCCTCCGCCAGCTATTCTCACTCTGGGTCTCCGCCAGGACTCGTCTCCAGAATTGATTTCCCAGGGACGCCACCTCGTGCTGCTGCGGGCTGCTGTAAGGGCTCTAACGATCAGGCTGTGGATCATTAGTTTAGAGCACTGTTTTCCACTGCCCAGAACCCTGAGGCTCATACATCTTCCCCTCCTGCGCCTGCAGCTCAGCCCTGCGAAAGCACCTCATCACACACACACACACACACCTCACTATCTGGCACAGGCGTATCATACCCATCCATCTTTGGCTGACTATGCCACTGCATTTAAGTAGAAGAAGTGAAAAATGCTAGAGAAAGAAAAAGGGAGGAAAGATAATGGAAGATGATGGAAAGAAAGATTAAAGGAATGTAAGGAAAACTTGGCGGGTTGGCGATGAATTGGTCTTACTTAATCATTTCATGTTTGCTTGACCCATTCGCACATTTCTTGTGACACGTTTACATACGGCTTGTTTTTTAAAAACTTAGTGCAACAGAATTAAACAGAGGTTTCATGTGACATTTTTTAAACTAACTTTTTGAGCATTTTTAAAAGTATATACTTGTATATTATTGCAGAAATAATATTTTAATAAAATAATAAAAAAATTTGATATTCAAAGTAAAATGAATAAATAATTAAATGTAGTGGTGGCCGTGAGGTGGCCTCATTTTAATATACGTAAACATGTGGGCTTTAAGTTTTTAAATGAAATGACCAACAAATATCTTAAAACGCAATGCAATGTACAAAGACATCTATCTGCTGTAAGTATAGTGTCTGAAGGCTAATCTGAAGGCAAGCCAAGTTAAGTTTGAGGACATTTTATTTATGTTCAAACTCACACAAATGATTACAGTTCAATTAAAGGGACAATGTGTACTTTTTTAGGTATTTTATTATCTAAAGTCAATATTTTTATTCATAAATATGTCCTCAATGGTGTACAAATACCTTTGCCAATTATCGGACTTTTCCTTGTGAATGAAAAATGTATTATCTTTATATACATGAGCCGACTAGGTCCACTGAGGCTTCCATGTAGTTCCGCCATCTTGAAAAACTATAATAGCAGAGAGGGACAAAAAGTACTAAGCCAACGCGTTTCCACAGCGCATTTTCGTTCAGAGCCAGCGTGACTTGACTGAAAGCAGCAGAAGCGGAGGAGCAGAGCAGTGTTTAAAAGGCTGAATTGCACTGTTATTTTTAATGGCGAACTATACATAGTCCAAAATAGAACATAAAAAGGAAACATGACTGGAGATTACAAAAAACAATGTCGGGATAGGTGGAAAGAAACTAACGCTAATGCAGGAGAAATATTTCAAAAGAAATGCTGATCGTCCACTGAGTCTCTCACTCGGCCTCAATCTCCTGCACTCTGTCCAGCTCATTTTCTTTTTCATTTGTTCTTCTCTCTCGCTCAGTAATTCAGCACAGAACAATAGAGCAGATCTCTGGACTGTGATCCGAAGGGCCATAAACGGTTCAGTAATGATGATGTGTCACTCTCTAAACACTCTGGCAGAGGAAGCCTGTCTTTACTGGCCTTCATCATCAGGCGAACACTAAATCAACACCTCCAACAGAAGTAATCAGCTTTCCACTCTTTTAAATCACATTTCCAACAATGGAAACAAACCCCATCCAGCTATAGTGCTGATGCAATATTAACTCCCTGATGCTGAAGCAGAAGAAATAGCATTTCAAAAACAGACGACTGTTGGAATGACTGTGCACTAGTGCAAATAGTTACCAAAAGGTTGTTTTCACAGTGATGCCATAGAAGAAGCATTTTTGGTAAACAGTTCTTAAAAGAAGCATTTTTTTCTTAGTGTGAAGAACATCTAAAGAACACTTTTCCATTATAAACAACCTTTTGTTCAATGGAAATATTCCATGGATGTATAAGGTTCTTCGTGCAACCATAGATACCAGAACCTAGCTATTTTTAAGAGTTTGGCAGAAAAAAAACCTAAACAAAAGCTTGGAAGTAGTTATTTATTCAGAGGTGATTAAATCAGGTAAAATTCATGTTCCACACTCAGACAAAGTTGTGACTTTAATCTCATCAAAAAGCAAAAATAAAAAATGGATGACAGTGCTAAATGGAGTTCAAATCGAGCCACCCAGCTATAATTTAATTTCGTAGCCGTATTCAGTCAGGCTAACTGACACGTTCTGGCTCAGGAAGTTTCTGAAGCGCTGCTGGGTTTGGACCTGATGCTGATTTACAGCTGTGCTTTAGTGGATCTAATAGGCCGGGCAAATGCCTCCCCTCGGCCTGGCACCAGCCCACTGCATTCGCCCTAATTATTCACATATTTTGGCAGCAGATTCCTTCCCTGCTTCCCTCCCTTCCCTACTCCCTGACGCTATGAAGAGAGAGAGATAGAGAGAGAGAGACAGACACAAAGCTCTTAATCAGAGTATATCAGTTAAAATAAATGAGAGCAGAATGAAAAGAACGCTTTGCTGAAATTCCCTGGCTCAGGCCAAATGAGTTGAGTCTGGGCCAGGCGGATGAGATGGGACTTGGCTGTGGAGTATGTGTGTGTGTGTGTGTGTGTGTGTGTGTGTAGCATTGCCAGTGGCTTGGGGAAATATCTCACTGGATATAAGATTTAGGCACAATAAGTGGAGAACAAATAATGCAGTCAAACACACACAGGCCACATACTCACTCACTCATATATATTGACAAAAAAAACACATACATGATTTACTGGTATTTTCAATATTGCATATACACTAGTGTTCAAAAGTTTGGAGTCAGTAAGATTTTTTTTCCCCCAATTTTTCTTTTCAACTAGTGAGAAGTGACTAAAGACATGTGTAATGTTACAAATGATGTATATTTCAAATAATTGTTGTTCATTCTAATTCATTAAATAAAAATAAAAACGGTATAATGGTTTCCACAAAAATATTACACAGCACAATTGTTTTCAACATCGATAATAACAAGAAATGTTAAGTGAGCACAAAATCAGCACATTCGAATGATTTCCGAATAGAAAAAAAAAACTATTCCAAAATTTAACTGTATGCAGCCTTGGTGAGCATACGAAACTTCTTTCAAAAACATAAAAAAATTAAAACATTATCGACCCCAAACTTTTGATTGGTAGTGTACACTCATCAAAAGGATAATTAGGAACACCTGTTCAATTTCTCATTAATGCAATTATCTCAACCAATCACATGGCAGTTGCTTCAATGCATTTAGGGGTGTGGTCCTGGTCAAGACAATCTCCTGAACTCCAAACTGAATGTCAGAATGGGAAAGAAAGGTGATTTAAGCAATTTTGAGCGTGGCATGGTTGTTGGTGCCAGACGGGCCGGTCTGAGTATTTCACAATCTGCTCAGTTACTGGGATTTTCACACACATCCATTTCTAGGGTTTACAAAGAATGGTGTGAAAAAGGAAAAACATCCAGTATGCGGCAGTCCTGTGGGCGAAAACGCCTTGTTGATGCTAGAGGTCAGACGAGAATGGGCCGACTGATTCAAGCTGATAGATGAGCAACTTTGACTGAAATAACCACTCGTTACAACCGAGGTATGCAGCAAAGCATTTGTGAAGCCACAACACGCACAACCTTGAGGCGGATTGGCTACAACAGCAGAAGACCCCACCGGGCACCACTCATCTCCACTACAAATAGGAAAAAGAGGCAACAATTTGCAAGAGCTCACCAAAATTGAACAGTTGAAGACTGGAAAAATGTTGCCTGGTCTGATGAGTTTTGATTTTTGTTGAAACATTCAGATGGTAGAGTAAAAATTTGGCGTAAACAGAATGAGAACATGGATCCATCATGCCTTGTTACCACTGTGCAGGCTAGTGGTGTTGGTGTAATGGTGTGCGGGATGTTTTCTTGGCACACTTTAGGCCCCTTAGTGTAAATGCCACGGCTACCTGATCATTGTCTCTGACCATGTCCATCCCTTTATGGCCACCATGTACAGCAGGATAATGCACCATGTCACAAAGCTCGAATCATTTCAAATTGGTTTCTTGAACATGACAATGAGTTCACTGTACTAAAATGGCCCCCACAGTCACCAGATCTCAACCCAATAGAGCCTCTTTGGGATGTGGTGGAACGGGAGCTTCGTGCCCTGATGTGCATCCCACAAATCTCCATCAACAACAAGATGCTATCCTATCAATATGGGCCAACATTTCTAAAGAATGCTTTCAGCACCTTGTTGAATCAATGCCACGCAGAATTAAGGCAGTTCTGAAGGCAAAAGGGGGTCAAATACAGTATTAGTATATATGGTGTTCCTAATAATTCTTTAGGTGAGAGTATATTGGCCAATATTTGAAATTTATACAGGTATACTAATTCTGGTAGTACACTGCAGCTGAAATGCTGTATGTTCTCTCTGTCTCAATGAAAAGATGCTTGAGTTTATCTTGAGTCCTGCACTGGGATGTCATCTGGACCAAAGCTCCATCAAACTCCTCTGATAAGGCCTCTGCATGAGATAACCAGACTTCCCCCACTCTCAAATGGCAATCACAGACTGAATCTCAAATGATTTCACTCTCTGACAAGGTGATCAATGCTGTCAGAGCACGGTACAGGAGGATGCTGTTAATTTCTTGTGATAGAGATAGAAAAAAAGGAAGTATGCAAAAGAAAGTGCGTCGATGGCTTGATGTGTGGGGAGAAATATGGTATCACAGCTTGCCTAAGGGAAGCCTGCCACAAATCTCCCTTAGTCTTACTTGACGGGCCTGAGACTGTCAGCGGAATCTTCTGATGTCACTTCCTCCCCCGACAGCATTGACATGCGTACGAGGGAGGCAGAGAGAGAGGGACTACTCCTCGCCGCTGTATTCTTTAATGTCGGCTCTTTTATCGAGGATTCAAGCTGTCAGCTGTAATCAGAGGACTACTGGTGCGAAGCAGAGGAGATAAGACCCGCCTGTCAACAACCCATCATACACGCCACACATATGCTTGCACTCATCCCACTCATCACACCATCCCCAGAGAGAGGGAGAGAGACAGAGAAAACACAAGAGATACAGGTAGAGAAAGACAAAGTGGAAAAATCAAATAGCAGATAAAAACCAGTAAGGGAAACAAGGGGACAAGAAATGGAGAGGTGGTCTCACGGTGGATTACAGCGAAAGGCTGCAACATTTTTTTCCACGTCTACGTGACTTCAAAGAGAATTAAAATCAAATCCAGGTAAAAAAAATTGGACCTTGTAAACTCTAGGGCATGTCATAAATGCGTCCTGTGAATCCTGCTGAATCTATGGTGTCACAACAAAAGAAAGTGTATTTCTCGAGTGAAGTGTGAACTGAATGGACAGAGATAAAGAGATTGACAATTACAGTCTGATTCCAAAACAAATGGCTCTACTTTATCTGTCAACTATACAATAAAACTGCTATCTAATGAATATATATATATATATATATATATATATATATATATATAGATGTGCAATATCACAAGTCTACAGAGCGATATCACATGGCTACAAGTGTGACATTAGCGCAAGTAGTATTTGTAAAATGATGGTTGTTTGCCCATCTGCCATGATGCTGTCTGTGAGAAATGCCGCAAACGGTAAATGGTTCCTTTGGTGATACTGGCAGAATATCGCATGGCTGGAAAAGGCTCTCAGCCAATCAGAACCGAAAACAAGAACGAATCGTATCTATATAATCAGATTAGCTTTCATATACATACATATGTATGATTTACACATAATAATTTCCGGTTTGGAAATTATATAATTATAATTATATATATATATATATACTTTAATGTTATTAAAATAAATAACAATAAAATATGTAATAAAGAACATTATTGATTTTTTTTTTATCAATTAAAGTGCTGTACTGATTGGATGACACAAAATTGTCCATATTGTTTGGATGTGTTGCACCAAACTGAAAAGTATGTTTTAAAATGAGCAGCATGGCAATTTTTTAAAAAAGCTCATTAATGTGTTTATTTATTTTGCCCAAATGAACACAACATGAGTTAAATATCTTAGTATGTACCATGATGAAATTGTTTAATTCTGCATATTAGATTAAATTAGATGATTTAAGATATGATCAAAACAAAAATACACTAATCACACACAGTAGCTATAATTTATTTGGCTTATTTCACTCTACTGAGATCATTACCAAGGCTTTAGGGCATTACTGTGGTACACACACACACACACACACACAAACACACATGACTTCACTACAGCAGCAGCTGTTAGATAATAACTAATAACTATTTGTGCAAGCAGACAGGAGTCAACTGGCTTTTGGTTACCAATTACTTCATGGCATCCTTCACGATTTACTACTAAATAATACAGCTGATTCATAATGCTGGATCATCCCTCAATGCCTTGGTGACTGATGTCTGATATAAATTACACGATCACTTGTGGCCTCCTATCAAATGTGTATGAAAACACTTGCTGACCTGAAATGAGTTTACAAATCCGAGAATGATACAGACTGAGAGAGCAAGAAATATGTTAAGAGAACTCCATGAATAATGCATATATCACTAGCCAAGCAAATAACAGAATACATTATAACTCACAGTATTACCATATCTATACCCACACCCCTCTGTTACACTTCCATATCCTAAGAATTAATGTGATGAAAGCACACACTACGCAAGACTGTTGACAACATATTATCATATAGCATCTAGAGATACAAGCAAACAAAAATTCTCTATAAGCATCTGCCAATGGAACACAAATTTCTGGGGAAAAAATATATTACATTGATCTGACTGATCTGATATTTATATTCAATAAAATTCCAACTAAATACTATTTGAAATTGAATCTTAATTAAAGGTTATATATACACATACACAAACACACATGCCAAAACTGTACACGGTACTTCCCAAAAGTGATGTCTGGCCTAGGAAAATTGTTATCACCTTTATATATATGAAGAGTTCAGATGCAAAAGCCTCTAAGTGCCATTTGAAATTTTCTTCTAAAATGATCATTTTTATCAAGCTTGTATATTTAAGTTCAGTAAAAATTTCAAATGGCATTTAGAGGCTTTTGCATCTGAACTCTTCATATATATATATATATATATATATATATATATATATATTATTTTTTTTTTTCAGATTTTGTAAGCATAACCTAGTGCTCGGTGTAAATTGTTTTATTTGTGATAATGCAATGAAACATTCCAAATTTTACTGACATAATTTTTGTCCAGGCTAAATTAACACATGCAAAAGCAAGCAATAATCAATGACAAATCAATAACTGATTATGTTTTAGTAAGTATATGTTTTGTCCTGTAAGCTTTTTTGTTTTTCTATGCACTTTTTTGCATAGTAAAATAAAACCAGTAGCTGTAGTTTGTCTTATTTGAAAAAAAAAATAAAATAAATAAATAAATAAATAAAAAATGAAGCAAGTTTAGTGTTTTGATGGTTTAATCGAATTTGTAGGGTCATGAAGAACAAATATCCCCTCTGGACATCACTTTTGGTCATTACTGTATATTTGCTGGTATATTTGTCGCACATTAGAGAAACTGGTTCAGGTCATTTCAGTTTCAGTTTCAATGAATTGCTAATATAAAACAGTTCCCGGAAGTTTTGTCGCTGATTATTAGTTAAGTGTAATTTAATCTATAGCAGGTTTAATAGAAAAATAACAAATAATGGTGGTGTTATGTTCCAGACCATGCTGTGGTTCTTTGAGCTGATATTTGTATGTGAAAACATTCAGTGATAAGTGTTTTAAAAGAGTTAATTGTGTGAATTAGTTTGGGGTTTGGGACAGTTGTCGCCCTGAAGCTCAGTGATTAGTATCAGTGTTTGCTTCCTGTCTCCCGCTAACTATCTTTCTCCCATGTTGTACAAAACTCACTTATCCGCCTACAAATGCCTTAATCTACGGCAACATTCACAGACACACACAGGCTATGCACTATATTAATGCCAAATGATCTGGCTTTAGCTGGCTGTTTTATTGAGCTCTTTAAAAATCAGACCACACATTACTCTCCCGTCTCACAAACTCAACATACTTGCACTAACAGCCGAGTGTTTCCATATAATCTCATTGATCCCATTTTCTTACACAGTTTGGGCTCCTATAATGTGTGGGAAACCAGCAGTGAGCTCCGGTGGTTTATTTCATATATCTAATTATATCTAATTGACCGAATTTTCTGGTCTTAGTCTCCCTCTCTCGTTTATTGTGGTCTCGCACTTGTTTCATGTAGCCTCATTCCTGTTTTTCCAGCCAGTTCAAGAAAATGCCAGAGAAATTATTTGCCAACCATGCAATAAAGTTATGATGGTTTTTTTTTCTATAATGCTTAACAGATCGTCGTTGAAAGAAACAAAAACAAACGTGTTTTTTTTTATGTCAAAATGACATCTATAGGCTACCTTCTTCCTGGTCCATTCGATCCTGTATGTCACCCACACCCACATGCAAACACACATTATCTCCCTCTCCCCCAATTACAAATGAGTCCATTAGTGCGTGCGCAGTGCACCCTGTGCTGCCGTCCCATAATGGCAGCTGAGATTTCCATCATGATCATAACGGTTCCCTCGGCTGCCATCAGCACAGATGGAAGGTCTCTCTTTAGAAATGAGCTATCTACCCACCAAAGGGCACATTGCAGGCTTTGTTATTTAGCCCGCTGTGCACGTAATAGTGTGAGTGTGTGCGTAATAACGTGTGTGCAGCCACATGTGCCAAGTCTGTATCATGTTTGATGAACACTGGAAGGTAAATTGGTGATAAAATGATGCTATACTCACGTAAATGATGGTCAGACGTCCATATTTTACAGTCATTTCTTCTGGTGCTTTGCTACAGTGAATGGATGCCGTTCATTTGCATAGTCAATTGTGTTTTATGTCTCCCTGCTTCATTTGATTCAGAACCAAAGCAGAGTGTTGGATTCATTATTGTCTTTCATTAATTTAAAAACATATCGTATGGAAAATGGAAATGCGACATTTACATTTACATTACAGCTTTATCAGCTTTTTTGTCATGTTGACGTGAACAGTCTAATTATAGAAGAGCTGTGAAACGAAAGTACTTGACTACATCCTATTTGTCTTGATGTGGAAACACAGGATTCTGGGTACTAATTACCTTGTCACAGATACATACATAAACACACGGCTCAGCGTTCTTCTGTCACAGTAAACGCCTTTCTCTTCAAACATTTGTTGTCATACTGTATGTCTCAGTAGGGGTCTTGGCTGCGCAGAGAGAATGTTTTCTCATGATGTGCGTTTGCAAGAATATAAAGTTGTGTTGAGAACAATTTCTTCAGCTTACAGACCTTTACAAACTGCCTGAGGCTTTTAAAAGCCTGAAGCTTCAGAGGAAGGACAGACTGAAAGAAAGCAAAATGCATTCTGAAGCACCACAGCACTGAATAATTAAAAGAAATGTTTATATGTTTGTGTGGAGGAATGTTCTTAAAACACCCAACCCACCACACCCTTACTTAAAACTATAACTATGATTATAAATATTTTCTTTGTTTTTAATATCAACATTTACCTAACCAAGCGATAAGCCTGGTAAGTTCACCCAAAAAAAAAATTAATTGATAATTTGCTTGTCTTGATGTTGTTCCAGATTTATAAAACATTCTTCCTTACCTTTCTGTTTTTGGCCATGCAAAGAAAGCCAATGGGGCCCAAAACAACAGTGGACCCCACTCACTTTAAATGCATGGAAGAAAAACTGAGGCATTTTTGGTACACACTCTTTAGGAGTACTTTTTGAAAGGGTACCACCCCGGTGAACGAATCTTTTTTGTGTCATTTGGTTCATTTCATGGACGAAACGAACGAATTGACATGAAAAAAAGATTTGTTTATTTTAATAAACGAGTTCGAACAGGAGAGTCATGAACGTGCATCACAGTAGCAAGGCGAGCATTTGTGCTTATAAAACTTAAACTTTGTTATTTTTTTTTTTTAATGAGCGATCGTTTCGCTTGATAAGACCCTTAATCATCGTCTGAAATCGTTTAAAGCCCTTTGAACAGTTTGCAGTTTGTACTGAAAGTGTCTTTTGGACCTTGAACCGTTTGGTTCCCATTTAAGTCTTAACTCCCATTAAGGAGAAAAATGCTGGAATGTTTTCATCAAAAACCTTTTCTTTTCGACTGAAGAAAGAAAGACATGTAAATTATCAGCAAAAGTTTTTTGAAAAGTGAACTACTCATTTAACCCCTAGGTTGCTCCAGAGGCATGTGACCTCTGACATATTGTAAGTCGCTTTGGATAAAATTGTAAGTAGTAAGTCGCTTTGGATAAAAGCGTCAGCTAAATGAATAAACGTAAATGAGAGTGTATTTTTCATTGAGAGTGTATCTTGTGTTACCTTATTGGTTCCCAATTAATTTTAATGTCTGGTTTGCTCCAGAATCCTAAGCTACCTCAAAGCAATGCTATTTGTTAGAAATGATATTTATATTAGCCTTTAAATTAAATTAAGTGTCTGTATGTGACATTCGCTTTATGTGTCACTTACGTGACATTCGGTTTAAATAACCTAGAGTGAATCATTAGTTTCTAACAAAAAATAAAATAAAAAAATAAACAACAACAACAAAAAACAACAAACTAACCATCCTCTGAGGTTCATTAATCTTCATTTCTCTCCAGAGGGCCACTTAGTGTCGGTGATCTGTCCTGAGTCAGAGCTGTTTACAACCTCACTTAGAGAGACTGGACGCAATCAATGGCTGTCCTGCTCTCAGAGCCCGAGGGACCATTGCTGAGGTGTTTAAATAGGGCCTGATAACAGCAGAAAGACACTGGAGAGAATACCACAACCATTGCATCACGCTGCTGTCGAGACGTCCGCACTGAAAATGAGCTTCAGTCACAATGCAGGACATCAACAGGGCAGCGGCAGCCTCATTATTCCCAGTCAATACTGGCTGTCACAACCGGCGTAGGGTGTGGATGAACACACACATACACACAAGGATGTAAGCCAAAGTCCTTATGGGCATTATATTTACATATTTGCAGCTTGACACTCTGGACCCTTAAGCCTAGACAATGGGGCTGTTTTAATAAGAGACAAAATGTCTCCCATGAGGCCTCGGTTGCACATCCAGCTGGGGGACTCCATTTAATTTCCCTCAGGCCGACGATGTCTTGTACACATAATTGGAGCCTCGCGCACAACAGGCCGAGCTCTTTTGTTGATCATCCTCATGGGGTTAATCAGGACATAGACGGACAAGATTTTCCTGACCTGACCTGTTTTTGCAAAGCTGAACACCCTCCAATTATTCTGCGGTAACAAGCGAGTTAGTGAGCACTTGGGACGGGAGACTAAAGATGTGTCTGCACATGAGTCTGCATGTCCGGTGTCCTCGGTGTATACGCGGGGGCGCACTTGTCATTAGGGTCATTCTCTTTCGATCCGTAGACGCAGAAAATGCTCTGGGGACGACAACAATGAAATAGCAGACAACAGATATTATACGCTATCAATCTATTCGGTTTTTCATTTTATTTTTGAGGACATAGCAGTGTCATTTTAGTTGTATTAATATTTTGAATTAACCTGTATTTTTGGATTTTTAGTTAATTTTTAAAATATTTTTAGTTTAGATTTGATTAATTTATTTATGTGTTTTTGTCATTTGTTTTAGCTTTTTTCCAGTTAATACTGTTAGTGGTTCAACATTAAACTTGTTTTAGTTTATTATAGTTTATAGTTTCATGGCGTCCTCAAGCTCTGCCTTTGTTATTGTTTTGAAAAAGCAACATCCAGTGCTGAAAACTTACATACTGTGCCTTTAAAGGCAATAATTCCAGTTCAAAATGAAGTCTATGGACGTTTGCTCTTCAAAACTAACATGCTAATGGACAAGAACAATGTGATTGCGTGTATATGAGTCACTTCATAGGGTCTGTGAGTAGGTATGAAGTCCTTCCATGGATACGGCCTCAGTTCAACCTTGGACTGTCAGCACTCAGCCTGCGGAGGACGCCAAGTCAGAGACATAATGAAGGGTAAAGAACAAACAGATGGACAGAAAGAGTAAAATAACAAAACCCGGCATAACAATGTCTGAGATTTTCCATGTTTTGAGGAAAAAGTCTGTTAGGAGACGCGGATCTGAACCCAAGGTCTGAACGCATACATTATTTAAACTAGATAACAGTCAACCTGCTCTCATTCATATTCATGAGTGCAGATAGGCATATCTCAGGCCAGGTGAGAGGTGTCTCACCCACACCTACCAGTCTCACATGGAATAGAATATTCTAGAACACTTTACAGGCACCGGCTCACAAGTCATACATAGATCCATCACCAGACTATAAAAGTAGTTGGAAATACACGGAATATATACATATGTATATGTGTATATAGTATGTAGTTTTGTTGTGATGCAAAGCTGAATTTTCAGCATCATTACACACACTCCAGTCTTCAGTGCCACATGATCAACATGCTGATTTGGGGCTCAAGAAACATTTATTATTATTACTATTATAATACATTTTAAAATCAGTTCTGCTGCTTTATATTTTTTTGGAAACTGTGATACATTACCATTTAAGAGTAAGTAAGTTGTTTTAAAGAACGAAATAAATACTTTTATTCAGCAAAGATGCATTAAATGGACCAAAAGAGACAGTGAATACATTTATAATGTTACAAAAGATGTCTATTTTAAATAAATGGTTTGCTTTTGAACTTCTATTCTTCCTCCGAAAAAAAAAGTAAATTAAAAAAAAAAATAAATAAAGGCTGTGCAACGATTGATGGCAATTAACCGCATCCAAAATAAAAGTTTGTTTTTACATAATATATGTGTGTGTACTATTTATAATTATTTTGTATATACATAAATATACACACATACATGTACTGTATATATTTAAAAATGTGTTATTCATTGATAAAATATTTTTATTTCTATCAAATATAAATTATAAATATATATACAGTATATACATGCATGTGTGTGTATTTATATACACAAAATAATTACATATAGTACACACACATACTGTATATTACGTAAACACAAACTTTTATTTTGGAAGCGATTATAATATAATATAATATAATATAATATAATATAATATAATATAATATAATATAATATAATATAATATAATATAATATAATATAATGTAAAAAACATCTATAAGGTCTGAATGCCTGACTTTTTTGTAGATTGCAACACTGATCGAAAGCTTTGCCACTCTATCAAAATTCACAAGGGATGTTTCCCTTTCATTCTATTTCAAGGACTTTGCGACCTTTTCTGATTCACACAGGTACATCATTACCTTTTATTGGCTCGTGCAAATGAATGCTGAGGTTGAGGGCTCCAAGGAAGCTCTGATAATGCAAAGTATAAAATATCGTATGCTTTGGGTTGGAAGTCAACATGAAATTTAAAATCAAGAAGTCACTGAATTATTTCTGCAGGTTAACCTTTCTTTTATTCCATCCAGCCTCCCTATTCTGTGTTGGAAATAATAGTGTTTGCTCAGAGAGAGAGAGAGAGAAAAAGCAATTTTTGCCTTTTCACTTTTCATTTATGCCTTTTCACATGATCTTGACCCTTTTTCCTTCTCCAAGTGCCTGACTACAAAAGTTTAGGATAAAGCGTGATAGAAAAGGTCCATAATGGCCCACACCAGCTGAGCTGTCGTAGCGGGGCTACTGTCCATCCCGATCCATAAGAGGTCAGACAGGACTCTAACACCCCCCACCCAAAAGGGAGTATTTTCTTCATAGGGCCCCTGCTGTGAGGTTGTGTCCCAAATGGCAAGAGCACACAGCGTTAGTCTCAGTCCTGGAGACAAACTCTAACCACTCAACCTCCCACCACACTGAGCTCTCCTCGGGGACTAAAGTACTGTCAGGGGCTCTCTAGTTTGTGTGTATGAATCTGGAGGCATCAGCAAGGCTCATCATGGCCTAGGGGAAAGGAAGATGCTGAATCCACACTAACAAGTTGATCGTTGTCCACATGTTAGAGGCAAGCGTTAGCACTAGACATACACCATGACAGAATGAGGCTCTGCCTGCTGGGGAGATGGAGGAGAGAGTGTGTAAATGTGTGTGTGAGTGTGATTGCGTTGGCAAGTAAGGGTCGGTGGGGGTCATTACCGACTGCCTTAGGGCACTTGGATGCTTCTCTGCTTATCCTCAGCACAAACAACAGCTGCAAGTCACGATTTACACTATAATAACACAAACAACTTGAGTTTTCTATAAAGAATAATGTTGGGTGATGAAATGCTAATTGCTATGTGGCATTTACAAAATGTTTTTAGGAATGCTGTGATGAAGAAATTTTCGCTGATAGTACACTCTAAAAAATGCTGGGTTGTTTTAACCCAATTTTGGGTCAAATATGGACAAACCCGAAATGTTTGGTTAAAAATGTAATGTAAAAATTTAACCCAACGGCTGGGTTAGTCCATATTTGACCCAAAGTTGGGTTAAAACAACCCAGCATTTTTTAGAGTGTAATATCAATTTACAGATACGATTATCAAAATTGTACATTTATGTTTTACAAGCTGTAAAAAAGAATGACAGCCTTTATCATTAAGATTATTGGCTATTGTATTGGTCATTAGTATATTTTCTGTTTACATGAGACATTAATTTAATGTTTTAGTAACATTAGTAACAACAACAGTAATATTAATAACAATACGCAAACACACATAATATTATGAAATACCAACCCGATTTCACGGCAATTCGTACGAATTTTTACGAGGTGGCTAATTCGTATGAATTCGTACGAATGACCTACCGCTGACCCCGCCCCTAAACCTACCCATCACGTGGGTTTAGACAAATCGTACGAATTTGTACGAGTGAGGTCGGATGAATGTTGGAAATACCCACTTTAATTATAGATGTATATAAAAAAAAATCATATTTTTTATAATAAATTAAATAAATGGTCCCACTTTATATTAAGTGGCTTTAAGTACTATGTACTTACATTGAAATGAACAATTTGATACAATGGACCTATTGTGAACATACATGTTTTTACATAGTACTTTTAAAAATACCATCATGTAATTACAGATGTAATTAACTTATGTAATTACATTTGTAATTACCCAGTTGACCCCTGCCTTAAACCACACCTGCCCCTAACCTTACCCGTATCACATCACAATAGCAGTAAAAGTGTTTTACAATACAACTTGAACACAATAAGTACACTGTACTTATTTTTCCATGTCAGTACATAGTACTTAACGCCCCTTAATATAAAGTGGGGCCAAATAAATATATAAATGGATGAATATAAAAATAAATACATAAATTCCATTAGCAAATCTTAACTGACAGTCCCTATACAATGCTGTTCTCAAACACAAAGAGGTTCTGTTTAATTGCTGTCACTCAACCAGCAGCGCTCCGCAAGTACAATAAGTGGGCAGCACTCTTTCTCCCATAATGCACCGCTGCGGCAGACAGGAATGAGAGGGACGGCCAGGGGTGAGGGGTGGTGTGTGACTGCATAGCCTGCTGACCTGTCCATCCATCAAGCAGCATACATCACCCTGCTCTCTCTCTCTCTCTCTCGAAATCCTTCTGCTGTCTTGGCAAGTCTGAGGGGCTGTAAGGTCGTCACATAATTTTGGCGGTAGGCCCCTATAATGAGCACTGCCTGCCCACCAGCCCCCAGGATCCCGGCGATTAGCCTTCCACAGACACGTGATCCGTCTCCCACAGCTCTGGCATTTACAACGCTGACCTTGCCTGGATATAACAAGGATCAAAATAGCCGGCAACCACAAGAAAGAAATTAAAGAAATAAACACGTCATTAGAAATAAAAGAAAGAGGGGGGTGTGCCGTGGTGGGAGCGTAGCCGAGCAGCTTTAAAGGAGACGTGTGAGGGACGCCGAGTCTCCCGAGCATCAATCACTCTGCCAGACCGGAGCCACCCGGTCGACTCAGGGGAAACGCCACTGACCCGACTGGGGAGCAAAGAGAGGGAGGGATAGAAGGAGCAAAGGAAGAAAAGCCAGTAAAAATTTAATGCACTCCGCAGAGCGGTCATGTCATACTTGGTTATGGAAAATAATCCCAGATGCTTGCAGTGGCTGAAATGGAGCTGTTATGTGCATGCCTCCTAACTCTGTCTGACAGCCGTGATGTACGACTACCATTACCGGAAAATATCACTTCAACTAACCCATGATCCGGCTCCACTCAGGGTCACATTATCCACGAGGAACAAATTACACGACTCCCCCCGCCGCTTCCTCACTCCCCTCGCACCCCAACCCTAAAGTAAATACAAATTTCCTACACGGCCCGGTACAAATGCGGGCCGATACGTTAGCTATGACAACGCTCCGCGGAGTGACGGAGATGATGAAGTACATGACAAATCACGGGCTGACAGGCCACTCTACAGCAATCAGCCTCTTTTCCCGGCCTCACGAGCGCCCACTCAAGCCTGTAAACACCCCTCTGCTCGCTCCCCTCTCTGTCCTCCCTCCTTTTTCCAGATGCAGGGAGGGCAAAACACATAATCTTTTACCGCTGACAACTCGCTCGCGAAGCTTTATTACCCGCCCCGTTTCACAGCGCGGAAGTGTGGCGAGGAGATAAAAAAAAAAACTGTTTTATGTTCCAGTGCTCCGGCTGAGTGATGGAGAAACTAATGTGCCTCTCCTCCTCCGACCGCCTCAGGGCAAACATCGTCAGAAGACGGCGGATGAAGTGGAAAAAGACAGGCAAATGGATGCCAGGATACATACTATACATAAGGGCAGTGCTGGGTAGACGTTAGTAATATAGTAACAATCTATTACATTACATATTTTACACTCTAAAAAAGGCTGGGTTGTTTCAACCCAAATTTGGGTCAAATATTGACAAACCCAAATGTTGGGTTCAAAATGTAATTAAAAAATTTACAGTTGAAAGTGAAAGTTGAAGTTGGGTTCATTTTTTTTTTCAAAATATATATATATTTTTTTTTTTACATTTTTAACCCAACATTTGGATTTGTCCACATTTGACCCACATTTGGGTTAAAACAACCCAGCATCGTTTAGAGTGTAGGGAATATAATCGGACTACTTTTAATACTTTTCTACTTTTTTTACTTTTGATATAACTCATCACATTGATTCGAAAAGCACTTCAAAATAAAACACTTAAAAAATAAAATATTTTATTTGTGTATGCTGTGTGGCTATGTGTGATTATAGCGGCCTGACTAGTGGCCGGACTTTCCGAACATACTGTATATAGTTTTTAAATTGGAAAATATTTATTATTTAAAGATACAAATCAATCAATTATGAATTTACATATTTGTGAATATTAAGTAATCATGTAATCAAAAAAGTAACTAGTCCGATTATAAATATTTTAAAATGTAATATAATCTGATTACATAATCCAGACTACATGTAATCCGTTACTACAGTATATGAGCAATTCTGATCATGGTTTTGTGAAAGACACTTTTTCTAAAGCAACGCTTTAGTGAAGGTCTCAGATGAGATGCGAGAGAGTGAAATTATAGCACTTCTCTGACGCAGAGATGATAATAAATCTGCAACTGCTTTCAAATGGTGTCCTCTGGCCTTGGCCACTTGGCCACACACAGATGGGGGAAAAATATGCAAGAAGGAATGAAGGGCCCATGAAAAGAGCAAGGGGGTTAGGGGTGTTAAAAGACTTCAGTGATAAAGGTCCTCTTATTTTCCCTTTTAAGGCCTCATCAAGTGCATTAAAACGCAAGAGGATGTTCATTTGGAGCCAAAGGTGAGATACTTTAAAGGTACTTAAGATTAAAATGTCCATGCTTGTGCGATTTGTCATCTCCAGCTCCTCTTAAAGGTAATGGGCTGATAATTGATTAGTACACATAAAACCATTTCAGCATGCTTTGTGCTCGCTGTTAATGTTTTTTTTTTTTTTGGCATCAAACACATAATGCTTATGCTGTGATTATGCTATGATTTAAAAGCATTATTTGTGGTTAAAAACAGCAAGTTTAAAAATAAAAATCCATTATGACATGATGCATCACATATGATGAGAACCATATGACTTATAAGGACTATTGTCATTGAAAAGCTTACATTTATTAATCTTGTGCATCCATGTTACGACTTGCAAGCTTAAACGTTGGGCTTTGTGATCATTTTCCAGTACAAGAGTTTTCATGAATTTATAGCTACTGTTTTCATTTTGTAAAAAAAAAAAATGTATTTACAATATTGTATTTTAAAAAAATACATTTTATTTTGTGAAATATAAAAATCTATTCATGCATGTATATCTATATTTTATGATTAAAAATGTTAATAAAAAAAGAAATATCTCTAGTAAATATATAAAAAAAATAAATGGTAATAAGCTAAAAACAAAAAATGGATTATTCCTTTATGATTTATCCTGACTGAGACAGCAGAGAAAAGGCCTAATTGTTGAGTTCTGAGGCTTTTCTGTCTTTAAATGTACAAATCAATAAAGAGAGACAAGAAAATAGGAGTAAACAATGATGTGAAGCATGTCAGGCTCAAACCCGCGATCTTCATTGGCTTACATGTGCGAGCCACTGCACCACGGCTCAGACGTGAAGAGGGATTCAGAGGGTAGAGAGGCACTAAGCCTGAGCACATGTGCTGATTTGTTGCTGGCTGAAGTTGGCACAGATTCACTTGAGCCTCAACGGTCTTTAAACGCTCTCAGATGGCGCAGACCTGTTAGTGTTAACTGCGCCATGAAAAGGGGACGTTATTGGATCCGGGCAGCAGCGGAACATCAAACAGCCCGTCAGGCGGTGGAATCTTTCCCTCTTTCTCTCTCTGCCAGCCACAGAAGACATAATAATCCCCCTTGAGCGCCAGGTAATGAGAAGACAGGGTCCAACCTGCTCTCTCTAATAACACACACTTCTTCTGCACACAAATCAGGGCAGGGGCCTGGGGTTTGGTGGGTGAGCAGGTTGTGGGGAGAGGTGAGAACAAGATCCCTGGCACACCGAGGGAAATAGAAAGAGAACGAAAGTAACGGGGCAACCAGGGACCCAAGCGGAGCCAAAAGCCTGGAAGGTGGAGGCCAGCCATAGTTGGCAGAGCCAGCCAAATGCATTCAGAGCATTCTGGACCCTGTTCGGTCTGCAAGCTGCCAACTCATCCAGCAGCAGGAGAGGGAGAGCGAGCCAGAGAGGGCAGACAGCAGGACCAGGGCCGGGTTCCAGTTGGAATAGGCCAGGCCTTACAGACTGTACCATTTAATAAATCTCTCGCTCCGCTCCAGCTAACACAAACGAGATGTCAAAAAGCCATTAAACACTCTCACACTTTACTCAACACGTCCACACACATACTGCTTCCCATTAACATTAAAAATACATAAAAAAACAATTATTTTATAATTCAATTTAATAAAACACCATTCCATCAATTACACTAATTAATCAAACCTGCATGTAATGCATAACTATTGCTAAGTAAATTACTTAAGTGAAAGAAATAAATCACTGCTGGCGTTATAGAAGCTAGTTAGAATATTTTATAAATAACAATATTAATAATATAAATATTAAAACAATATAAATGACATTTCTGTTAAATACTTTTTTAAAATAAATTATTTTACATTATTTAAAAAATAATATATAAAAAACAGTTAAAGTTAAGCCTACATTTAAAGCAAATAATTCTAACATTTATAAACAATAATCAATAATATAAAAATTAAAAATGTATACATTACATTTTTTATATTAAATACTGTTTTATATATGTATACTGTATTATAGATTTATAAAACTATTCTTTAATTTGATCACATCAATTTATAAAAAAATTGTATAAATATTTTTTTAAATGCCAGCTCATTATTGGCTCATTACTGTAGCTCAAATATTAGAGCGTCGATGTTTGCAACGCCAAGGTCATGGGTTCGATTCCCAGGGAAAGCAAGAACTGATGAGAATGTAAATGTGTAGCTTGCAATGTAATTTAAGTCTTTTTGGATAAAAGCGTCTGCCAAATGCATAAATGTAAATGCATGCTCACGTGAAGCGCAGCACTGACTTTACTAAGAGAACTGCGTAGAAAACTAACATGGAGGAGAAGAGATTGTTGAACAAAGTTATTATTTTTGTTTGTTTTTTGTGCAAAAAATGTATTCTCGTCGCTTCATAACATAAAGATCGAACCACCGTAGTCACATTGACTTTTTTAATGATGTATTTACTACCTTTCTGGGCTTTGAAAGTTACAATGACGTTGCAGCCAAGCTGATTCAGAAAGAAAATATCTTAATTTGAGTAATTAATGACAGATTTTTCATTTTTGGGTGAACTCACCCATTTAAGGAGAGTGGGCATGCAAAATGGAGACATTCTTGCAGTCAGAGAGTGATTTCTCCAGAGCGTCTTTTTTCATTTCCTGATTTGAGCCGGAGGAGAATAAAACGAGACAGTTTGTTCTGTGGATGAATAGAACGGACCCATTAATGTGAATAGTCGTCCTTCCCTACAGCCGCTGAACATACTGTACTGTAACTGCTATTGCAGGGGAAAGAGCTCCTGAATTCATTCCCAGAGTAAAGCACGTGAACATAGCTGTCACTCATTGCTAATGCAGATCAACATGCTGACAGTTTTGTAAACACATTTTAAGAGCTATTGACAGAAAGAGATCTCTCTGAAGTGTTTGCGAATGTGTGTGTGTGTGTTTGAAAGAGAGCGCTCTTGTTTCTTTGTTTACCTAATAAACCCTCCCATTGTTTTGACACATAATTAATCAAAGGCAGAGAGAATGACATGACATTGTGAAAATCATTAGAGGAATAATGAGAAGCAGGAACGCAGCGAGCAAAACAGCGATTAATGTCGTACACCACACATCTCTGCCATGCCACAACAAAAGGGCTTTGACTGACATGGATAATTCGACTCGTCGTCATCAAACCACCACTGGTTAAAAGCATCAAACCACCAACAAATAAGGAGAAAAAAAAAAAATTCGTGTGATCATGCTGATGTTCAACAAACAGTAAATAAGTGGTGTAATGTGTCTTGTAAATCTTTCTGTATCTTGCCTAGTTTGCATCAAAGTTAGCCTAGAGCCTAGTGTTCAATTACATTCATGCATTTAAATAATGGCCTGATTTAGTACGTACCGCATTAATAACATACTGCATGTCTTGTGGGTTATCTATATATAATAAATCTGTTGGAATTGTTTCATGTTAATATGTATAAAATTTAACTTATGAAGCTCGTAATGGTCCTTTTCAAATTTCGCACACCATTTAGTCATTCATAATTAATGCAGAGTTAATTAAGGCCTTCTCACAGTCATTAACAAGATGGCAATTCTAATTAAATAGAAACACACTTTTAAGTAGAGTCTAATATTGGATTCTCATTGATTCAACTTTGATTAAAAACGAATAAAGATGATTTTAGAAGTGCTGATGTAACATGGTATTAATAATACCACCACTGGCACTAAAACTACAGCTAACTAGCTTTACATTTCCAGAAGGAAATCACAATTCAGTATATTAATTACAATGTTGTAATTTTTCCCCCACCATATTTTACATAAACCAAACAAAAACTAAAAGACATTCACAGTGAGTGACCAAAGCGAACAGACATCATTCATTTTCAAGAAAGAGTTGGCGAATTCTGGGAGAGAAAATTTACAGCG
This sequence comes from Pimephales promelas, assembly GCF_988280905.1. NCBI lineage: Eukaryota > Metazoa > Chordata > Actinopteri > Cypriniformes > Leuciscidae > Pimephales > Pimephales promelas. The sequence goes on along the minus strand of NC_142791.1, from coordinate 6,284,326 downwards.
ACCAGAGGCAATGCAATAACGATTTATGCAAATTAGTAGCGAATCGATACGACGTAACAACTACCAATAAGAGAGCAGACAGTGATCTCCAATGATGTACAGTATTCGCTATTATAACGGGGCTTTGTAGTTGTCTTTGCATTTTATGTAGGGATAAGAAACAGTACTATAACAAAAACATTTCAACATTAATGTTTAAATCCTAAAGAACTTCATAATGAGATTTCAATACACTGCTGTTGTTGTAGAAATAATTAGGCATGGTCTTACCTTGTCTTCTTGGTCACTCTCGCTTTCACACTGTAAGACAAAGACAAAGGCAACATTACAACAGTGCAGAATCTAATAGATGTGACAAAGCTGAAACACTTTTTTTTTTGCTTTTAAATATAAAGCCATTATGAAGTGGAAATCTGATTCCGGCAGTCTCGCACTGCACAGCTCATCAGCAGAGTAATAAAAGTCTAAGCAGGAAAAGGCTGTTCTTATCTCACTCAGTGGCCAGGCCTCATTACATCTGCCTATTACCACCAGCAGGGCTTTTCTCCCAGACACCAACTAGAGTACGAGTCCAACTATCTTCACGTCTCATAGGCCACAGACACACTGCAACTACTTAAGCTCTGCTCTGTACACAGCTTTTTCAAATAAAAACAACCAAATTAGCTTTCCTGAAATTTAACAAATTGATTACTTGGTCAAAAATATCTAATATTAAAAGGGTTTAATTGTTGGCATTGATGTTTAGGGTTGGGTACTGCAGACGTCCTGATTCAAAAGATTCTGAATCCTTTGGGTCTATTTCTAACTTTTTCTGCTAACGCTGTAAATCATTTCAGATTGATTCAAAACTTCTTTCGAAATAAAAAGAACTGGCTCATAATAGTCATTTGTTCATGAATCAGACTACACTGGTTGCTGAATTTGGAGCAACATACTACTCTTACTATTTAAAATGTGTCAATTCTGATTCACTAAAAAGTACCAGTACAGAAGAGTTGTTCATGTTCACAATTGGGCTACACTAGTCACACTGTATTTTTCAGAATCATTCAAAAGAACTGGTCATTCGTCTTCGGAATCGGTTGATCTCAAAGATGCTCTATTGAGTTGACTGTGGGGGCCATTTTAGTACAGTGAACTCATTGTCATGTTCAAGAAACCAATTTGAAATGATTCGAGCTTTGTGATATGGAGCATTATCCTGCATCAGAGGATGAGTACATGATGGCCATAAAGGGATGGACATGGTCAGAAACAATGTTCAGGTAGGCTGTGATATTTAAACAATGCCCAATTGACACTAATGGGCCTAAAGTGTGCCAAGAAAACATCCCCCACACCATTACACCACCACCACCAGCCTGCACAGTGGTAACAAGGCATGATGGATCCATGTTCTCATTCTGTTTACGCATAATTCTGACAGAAATCGAGACTCATCAGTCAACATGACATCATGACTTTTGCGTAACCATAGACGCCACTTTCAAGTCAAGTGGCGTCTTATCTATACGCATTTTGAGCTATCAGCGTATTTGGCACCATTGACTTCCATAGTGGAAAAAAATACTATGGAAGTCAATGGTGCCAATCGTTCTTCAAAATATCTTCCTTTGTGTTCAGCAGAAGAAAGAAACTCGTACAGGTTTGGAACAACTTGAGGGTGAGTAAATGATGACAGAATTTTCATTTTTGGGTGGCGTATCCCTTTAAGAATTTAACATTTTAGACATAACCCTGAATGAAAATAAAATAAAGTAAAACAACAAAAAGCGTAGTGGGGACTTCATGCTAATAAACATAGAATGATATTAAAATGCCGAATTTAAGCCTTTCTGTCCAATTTCAATTTCAAGGTCCGCTTAATTCTTTATCTACTAATTAACTAGCAGCTCACAGATGACTTGGCTGGGAGAGATGCGCTCAGGGTTTGAGTTTGGACTCCCTAATGAAGGCCTGCTAGGGGTGGGGCTTAAGGTCTTCAGGGCCAATTACACCCAGCAGAGCATAAACCTTGTGGCAGCCCTGAATGATTGACAGTTCTGGGAGCTGTATTCCTGCAAGGACTGAAAGCTAGGGATAGAAAGTGAGAGGAAGGGACAGGGTGAGAGAGGGGGGAATATTTTCTGGCACGAGTTTCTCCCGTCTGACCTGATACAGGGCCTGCTGAGCAGCATCCAATTTACAGCCCCAGTCCAGTGGGATTCGAGACATACGGGGCTCATGTATTATACATAACCAATAAACACACACACACAGATGTTAATAACCTACTGCTCTTGTGTGTGCCAGTACCATAACACTGTTAGCATTACAGTAAAAATGCTATGAAACACAATCAGTATTGTATTATTGAGGCTTTCGAAACACAATCCACACTCTTCCACAATCCACAATCCACCCGCCCTTCCATGTACTTGGTCGATTTAATGTACGACTACATGAAGCCTTCCTAAAGGCCAGAGGCTCCCCTTCATCTGGCAAAGGCAAAGTTCCTGAAGAGTTAAAATAATGAGCAAAATGTATTTTTTCCAGTGTGTTGTGATCCATAAAAAACACTGCCGGCATCTCCATTGGCGTGCCAGTGCTCCCCGTTGCCCAGCCTAGCGCTTTGATTGCGGAGATATGAGAGGAACGAAATGACTCGCCCTTGCTTGTGAAGCAAATGGAACGCGCTAATAGAACTCATCGCATTACCCAATGCAAAAGTGCCATAGCTCATTACGTCAGGATAAAAGGATATCATTGTAGACGGTGAGCAGAATTGACTTTCTGTGCCGCGACTTGATGATTTAATCAACTGCTCTCCTTCGCTTCTCATCCGCGCGCCTGTCGCTAACACAGGTGCCGTTAAACGACACTCTCTCGCAAGCCAGCGAGTGGAGAAAGGGAAGAAATTGCTGTCATTATTCTTTCTCTCTCTCTTGCTCCTTCTTTCCAAGAATAGAGGTATGTAAATTTCCATACTGGTGCTGAGAGAAAAGATTGAGAAAAGGGGGGTGGGTCCAGATGGAAATACCTTTATAGTGGGAAAGTAAAAGTAACAGAGAAAGTAAGATTAGACCTGACAGGTAAGGGCAGGCAACTTGTTTGTCCTTAACAGCGAGAAGCTGCACTTTTCATGAATAAAAAACAACAACAAAAAAGAAAAAAACAGGTAAGATCTGTCACATATTGTGATTCAAAGTACACTTACCTAAAGGATTATTAGGGACACCATACTAATACTGTGTTTGACCCCTTTTCGCTTTCATAACTGCCTTAGTTCTACATGGCATTTATTCAACAAGGTGCTGAAAGCATTCTTTAGAAATGTTGGCCCATATTGATAGGATAGCATCTTGTTGTTGATGGAGATTTGTGGGATGCACATCCAGGGCACAAAGCTCCCGTTCCACCACATCCCCAAGATACTCTATTGGGTTGAGATCTGGTGACTTGGGGGCCATTTTAGTACAGTGAACTCATTTGAAATGATTCGAGCTTTGTGACGTGGTGCATTATCCAGCTGGAAGTAGCCATCAGAGGAAGGGTACATGGTGGCCATAAAGGGATGGACATGGTCAGAGACAATGCTCAAGTAGGCCGTGGCATTTAAACGATGCCCAATTGACACTAATGTGCATAAAGTGTGCCAAGAAAACATCCCCCACACCATTACACCAACACCACCAGCCTGCACAGTGGTAACCAGGCATGATGGATCCATGTTCTCATTCTGTTTACGCCAAATTTTTACTCTACCATCTAAATGTTTCAACATAAATCGAGACTCATAAGACCAGGCAACATTTTCCCAGTCTTCAACTGTCCAATTTTGACGAGCTCTTGCAAATTGTAGCCTCTCTTTCCTATTTGTAGTGGAGATGAGTGGTACCCAGTAGGGTCTTCTGCTGTTGTAGCCCATCCGCCACAAGGTTGTGTGTGTTGTGGCTTCACAAATGCTTTGCAGCATACCTCGGTTGTAACGAGTGGTTATTTCAGTCAAAGTTGCTCTTCTATCAGCTTGAATCAGTCGGCCCATTCTCCTCTGACCTCTAGCAATCATGGAAGGCATTTTCGCTCACAGGACTGCCGCATACTGGATGTTTTTCCCTTTTCACACCATTCTTTGTAAACCCTAGAAATGGCTGTGCGTGAAAATCCCAGTAACTGAGCAGATTGTGAAATAGTCTGGCACCTGACAATTATACTATACAATTATTATTTTATTATAGTTATATATTATAGTATAATAGAATGTAATATCATACTCATTTTACATTATAATTGCTTCAGTCAAGAAAACATCCATTTGAACAGATCGAAGTTAAGAAAATAACAGTAAAGGATGCTGACAAGAGTAAATATGAAGAGATTGGCATAATGATGGTCAGTCCAACATATTTAATTCCTCTAAAATACTTGGTATTACAGTCATATTGGATGGATTAACTTGGGAATCCATCTCAGCATTTTCAAGCTTTTTTTCTGGTGTGGTGTTAATTTCAAAGCCAAACACTTCGCCAATTGATCTTGGCTGCAGATCAATATAGCATGTTAAGCTTATTATAACAGCCAATGGCCTCAGTGGAACAGTAGAGCCATCTGCTTTAGTTAGACACACACTCCTCAGATACAGCGAATGAGGAAGAGCTGATTAGGCCTCCGAATGAGACCAATAGTGTAACGGATCCTGTCTAACCCTGCTATGTTCATGCAGTCTGTACTGCAGCAGTGCAGCATGGGAGCTAAACATCTCAAAGAAATCAAAAATGACATATTTTTGGCATATTTCATAATAACAGTGAAGCAGGCAATGTATGAAATCATGGTTCATTATTTCCTTCCCCAAATATCAATGAAAAGGAATAGGCATTTTAAAAGGGCCTTCAATGTTTTGTGGTTTGTCCCTTGGCTTTATAACAAGAAACAAGCTCTTTGAAATGTCACCAACTTCTTGTTACAACATGGAATGTCAACCCAGCACTCTTCAAACAATGTCTTTGGCTGGTTGTCCACTAATTTGGCTGGTTGTCCACTAAAATCAAAATTTAAAAAAAACAGAGCATTTACGTGAAAATATCTTCAAGCAAAATACATTTAATTTCATTCCTATTTGGAGTCAAATCCCAAAGGCCTACCGTAAGTGCGGTACAGTAAAGTCGTATTCTGAGCTCGTTTAACCAAGTCTTTGCCATTGTCCAAAGCACCGAGCTTAACCAGACTTCTCGAAATGAAAACCTCAGTGCCCACATCAAACTGCATGACACACTCTGGTGAAGGGCCAACACAATGAAAAATGTGTGGTTTCATTTCAGCACAGCAATGAGCCAAACACAGCAAACACTGAAAATATGCTTCAAAAATATGTTTAAAAACAGCACATAAAGAGATCTATTCTTGTTTAGCAGTCATTGATGTAAAACCGCAGTCAAATGTCAAGTTAGGACGCAAAGTGTTCAACGTTCCATTTCATGGACTATTTGCCATTGTGTTGTAATTGGCACTGTCAACGAACGCTGAAATTAATTGAGACTGATCTGTGCTTGATTACAGAGGCAGTGGGGGTCCGGAAGGTTGACGATAGGTTTGTGCGCTCTTTCTCCCTCCCTCCATCCCTCCTCCTCCTCTTTCCTTTGCTATTTTCACCCTCTGCCTGTCGCTCTCTCGCTCTGCCTGCGGGCTGTGGTGGGTGGAGGTGGGGGGACAGCTTGAAGAATGGCAACCATTGCCAGGGTCAGCTCTGACAGTGCCAATTTGATGCGCTGCCACAGAGAGCTATGTCCCCCACCTCCTTCCTCCCCCCTCATTCTCCATCTCCCTGTCCTCCTACCTCCCACAGAAAAAGCTGCGCGTCCTGATGGTTTTCTGATGCAAACCATGGCGCGGCAAAATGGTTTTTCCCCTCCCGCTGCCTGCTTCTCCATCTGCCACTGGGGCCGCGCCGCCGCCGGCCGCCTGCCTGTCACAGCGTGCAGTGAAATTAGCCAGGGAGGAGGCGCTCGCTAGTGCTAATTACGTTTTAATCATTGGAAATGTGTTGGCAAATCAAGGCCTGGAGCTCCCACTCTATGCTCTGCAGTAGGAGTGTGTATGTGTGTGTGTGTTGAGCACGATAGAAGAGGAAGGATGAAGAGAGAGAGGAAGCAAAAACAGGCACAGCCAGCACTGAGCTAAGAGTCAGACGCTCTGAGGAGAAAATGGCGGCGTGCCTTCTACTGTCTGCTGATGGCGAGGCTTTGAGTAGACAAGACATTTCAAGACTGAAACCAAACGCTTCTCCAAGTCTACGGCACAGAATGAGTTATGAGTACCAAGGTGACATTTTAACAGGTACCTGATGAGTCGAGCGTGGCTCTCAAGATATTGGGCAGATTCTTCAAAAACTGAATACTAAACCTGTTCAAATATTTTAACTTATTCATGATTCAATTTTTGAGGTTAAACCAATAAGAAGGAAATTATTTTCTTCTCCAGTGATACTCATGACAAACTTGTATTTAATATGAGTTCACAAACTCATTTGGATGTGAAATAATAAGCTTATGGCAAATAGGCAGGAATGTTTGACAGAACAAAATATTTTCATGATTTGTAGTCATTTTCATTTTTTCTTTTGTTAAAATCAACTTAGATAATTTATGTAGTTCGGATCACATAATATTTTGAGTTTCTAGTGATTAAATTAATTTCCTTCGTTGTTTTAACTTAATTTTTCCATTTCAATGAACTTAAAATTTTAAGGCAACCAGGTAACTTATTTTTTAAGTTAAACCAACAATATTTTTTACAGTGTATATACAGAATATGTGTGTATGTGTGCAACTGTTTAATTCATTTAGTCATTAGAAATGTAAAAAAAAAAAAAAAAGCGTTCAATATATTTTCTCTAGTTTGGGTCTCCGGTAAACACAAAATGGCCTTTTTAGGCCACAATTTATGAAAGTGTAAAACCCTGATCTGATTGCAAGCAGACATCATAGATAAATCTAAGCAAATAAATTTAAAAAAGACAGACAACCATTAAAACATGAATGTAGCTAACACAATATTGAAGATGCATTCAATATTTATGTCATTTTAAGCTCAAATGTCCAACTTAAGCTAAACCTAACAGTGCATAAATGACAGACGTGGGTGGGTGACATAAATAACATGACTGCGAATCATCTACCCCATGACCCTGTCTCTGTGTTCTCCACACACCTTTAACATTAAACTCAAGTAAAATTTAACCTCACTTAGAAGAAAAAACACAGCAGCGCTGCTGTCAGCCGCATCAGCGAGAAGGAGGAAATGTATTTCGACACCTTTGACTGGCTTTGGCCATTAAGAGCACCAGGATCCAGACCTGATGACATTCAGGGACTAATTCACACAGCATCTGCGTGACGTCCAGCTGTCATCCTAAAGTACAGCAGGATGAAGGAGCGGAGGAACAAATGAGGAGGGAAGCGTGACAGCCAGGAGGGCGTCTAGATATAGGGAAAACATCTCCTTCACCAGTGGAGTGTGGCCTGTCCCAGGGCAGCTCTCTCTCACGCCTGTCAGAAAGCAGTCATCTGCTGCCTGGCCTAATAACCTCCAGCCTGATCGTAACGTCCAAACCTCTCTCCCTCATGCACCTTTCCAACATCTGCAGGCAATTTCCTCCCCGATATGACACTTTCTCCAGACCGTGAGCGCTGAATATGAACTAAAGGACATTAGAGAGCACAAATACTGACGCTTTGTTTCAAAACCAAGAAAACTGCCAAAATAAAGCACACTTTAATCATGTGTGCGCTCCTAAAAGCAGCATTTTGGAGAAGGAAATCCCATAATGCACTGCACTGGGGGAAAAAAACAACACATTTTTTTTAATGATAAATGTACTATTTCAAATTAATACTAAAATGTAATGATTAAATAGTTGATTTTTATTGCTATATATTATAATTATTTATATTATTTAGACAATATTTTTTTATATATATATTCTGTTAAAGTACTGTGCCAGTAGCTTAGTAACGTGCAAAATCACCTGTTATCTTTGTGATGCAGAATTGCTGCCTATGTAGCTCCAATTTGGTTACTTATGAGGTTCCATGAGTTTGTATGCTGTCTTATTGCAGTAGTTTTAAAATAGCACCTGTGTGGGAAATACTGGTGTATAATAAAATTGTAGATAAGAAGCTGAATCTCAAGTGTCGAGAGCAATTCTTAGACGTATATCAGCCACACACACACTCTCTGTGTGATGCCGTGCCAGGAAACAGGAAAGGGTTAGCGGGTACAAGATGTGTCTGTGTTATGCCTGTATGCATGTATGTAAATGTGTCTACGTATCTGGAGGGAACGTCTACCTTTAAAATAACTTGTCAGCTAAGCTGCCCGGGCTGACAGATGTGAGATGGTGCCCCGAGGTTGAGCTTGGCACAGACAGATGGTGCCACAGGGCAATGCGCTTAGCTGATCAACCAAGGGTGGCATTGTCACCCAGCCTGCCAGCCACAAGTGAGAGTGGGAAGCTGTGTGTGTGTGTGTGTTTGTTTGTAAAAGAGTGGGAAGATGAAATCATATGTACAAATCAGTAAAACATAATTTATTTCTGTGATGGAAAAGCTGATTTTTTTTTTCAGCATCATCCAGTCTTCAGTGTCACATGATCCTACAGAAATCATTATTCTAATATGCTGATTTGCTGCTCAAGAAACATTTCTTCTAATCAATGTGGAAAACAGCTGTGTTGCTCAATATTTTTGTGGAAACCATGATACATTTTTTTTTTCAGGATTAAAATAGAAAGTAAAAAATAACGACATTTGTTTGAAATCTAAATCTTTATATATTTGTAACATTATAAAATACTCTACTATCACTTTTTATTAATTTAATGCATCCTTTTGGAGTAAACGTTTTACTTTCCAAAAAAAAAACAAAAAAACATACTGACCCCAAACTTTTGTACAGTTGTGTATGTAGGCACACTCACACGCACACACATGACTGAATGTCTGCATTATTACTGTAGACTTTAGAGCAACAACATATTTAAAGGGGTAGTACAAGATTTTGGACATCGGGCCTCATTTACAAGTTAGCCTTAGTGATGAAAAGAATTTCATCCAGTTGTTCCAGTTGAATAGTTTGCCGGTGCTAGGCTAGCGCGAGTCAACGGTAACTGCTAGCCTGCCATTTAAAACATTTTTACCCGCTCCTCAGTACACCAAAAGCAAATAAATCATAACGCCAGACTATCGATGTTAAATGTCTGTCGAGAGAATAATGTTAGACATCAAACTACCCTTTCATTGCATTGCTGTATACTTTTTTCCCTGTATTTATTAGCACAGTCTACAGCAGCGGCGGAGTGATATGTAGTTACCTAGGCAACCAAGAGAGGTAGTGAGGTAGAGAGAGGTAGTGCAGGTAGTTACGACTGTAGGGCGCAGTACTACTAACCGGAGCAAAGTAATACTCCGCCGCTGCTGAGAAACTAGTTCCTGTAAATGTAATGCGATCACTGAGATACAAGAGTAGCTGGATTTTTAAAATCATTCTCAACAGACATTTATATCGATAGTCTGCCGTTATAATTTATTTGCTTTTGGTGTACTGTGAAGTGGGTAAAACTGTTTTTAGACCATTATTCATCGTCTGGTGTCGTTTAAAGCTGCACGGAAACTGTCGTTTGGACCTTGAACCGTTTGGTTCCCATTGAAGTCCATTATATGGAGAAAATACTGGAATGTTTTCATCAAAAACTTTAATTTCTTTTCGACTGAAGAAAGAAAGACATGGACATCTTGGATGACATGGGGGTGAGTAAATTATCAGCAAAAAGTGAAAAGTGAACTACTCCTTTAAAGGCAGGGTAACAGTTACCGTTGATTCACGCTGGCCAAGCACCGGCGAACTATGCAACTGGGACGACTGGATGAAAATTCTTGAAAACTGTCTCCACTGATAAATAACACTAAGGCTAACTTGGAAATGAGGCCAGATGTCCAAAATCCTGAATCAACCCTTTAATTTGACAAAAGAAAGCGGGACTGCCAAGGACAAAAAGTATTTTCAAAGGGTTTTAACCAAGAGTTTTTATGTAAAATTTTCATGAATCGGTTTTAATTCATGTCTAATTCATCCAATTTTCTATGGAATTTTGTATCCACTGTAAAGTTATTCGGAATATTTAGTCAGCTAACAATCAACACCTAGGTAGGCAACAGCACAATAATTCATAAACTGTGCTTCTGTCCCTCACTGCTGTTTATGTCAAATTAAATACGGCATGTTTTCTGATTAAGGTCTATTTCAAGATGCCAGACACTTTTCTTTCCGCTAACAAACAAACAAACAAGCAAGCAGAGTCACTGTGAATTTCACTCCCACAGACAATTCAGTGCTGAAGAGGGTTAGGCAGCAAACAGTTGCTAGCTTAATCAAAGATTAATAGAAAGATTTTCAGACAATTAAATACATCAGATTGCATTGTTTGTACCATTATGGCTCCTCCCTGGGGAACAGTCCACTTTGTTTGCATTTTAATTACTGCATGCACAGCTGACATTTGCTCTGATGCCAGCTGCCATCTTTGTTATGCTTCTCCTCGTACCCTCTGGAAAACAGCAGTGAGGCGGAAAAAGTGTGGATGAATGTGTGCAATTATGATATAACTGAATATCCCGACAGCACAAAGACATATATAGGACAAGTGGACAATGCAGAAGCACACAGGTCAAACACTAACTATTTATTTTATCATTGAGCAAGTTTCTTGACAGACCAGTTTCATTCGTGCCCATATAGACATCCCACATGAATGAGCAATTTTCCAGCTTTCCTTCATTTAGTCTTCATCATGTACTCTAATTTTCTATCAAACTGCAGTATCTATTTTTTTTTCTCTATTTCCCTGTGCCTCCCCCACTTTCTCTCTTTCTCCAGCAGGAACGGATGTGTAGCTCTAATCACTTTGCTCCCCACACCTGACGGCACACTATTAACTCTAGGTCTCTCTGGTGACCCTGCGGGTCGTTGCCCATCACATCAAGTTTTTATTAGGGAATTTTCCTCATCATTAGCTCTGGCCCAGACGCCCACCATTAATATTCATTCTACTGCACACTTCCATCATCCTCTGTCTCAGTCTTACAATCCATCTGAAATGCTGCAGCACATTCACCAGCTATCATTAACAGAGCTCCATTCCACCAATGACAGTTGTTTGGGAAGGCACACGCATACCTTGACCTGTTACGTCTTTCTATATGCCTGTCTGTACATTTTAATATGTGTATGGACATTTGTAAATTTACTTACAAATTCGAGTGTCAAGTGATTTACATATTTTCTGAATCAGTTTCGGCGAATCATTTCAATGCCCCCTTGTAGTCAATAATTTTAAACCTTAAGGCGAGACACTACAGGTGAATAGGGTAAAATTTTTAAATAATAGATATCACCATAAAACTGCCTCAGTTGATTACTTACACAAGTATATATAAAAAAATGTATTATCAGTTTTTGAAATATGTATGTTTAATTATGCAAATTAGGCATTAACTCATTAAATATGCACCATTGCGCATATTTTTGGTAGATAGATCTGAACATATGATAAATCCAGGTGCAAAATTCTGTTTTCATTTTGTTTACACACATTATGAAAAAAAAAAATTCAGAGGGATTTCAGGATATATGCTTTCATTACCTAGGAAATCAAAACATACTGTCCATTCCCTTAAAAAAACTATTTTCGCCATTTTATTTTTATGAAAATGTCACATTAATCTGGCCAGGAATAATTTATTAACAAATACTCGGAAAATCTCTTCAGAATACTGCTAAGTGTATAACTGGAAAGTTTGGTGTACATAGGGGCTACATAGGCTAAGAAGTTTCTACTGGAGAATGACAAAAACTCATTTTGAGAATACATTTCTATTGGAAAAAAAATGCTCAAAAGCAGAATAACTGCTCAGGCCCTTAGTAATAATAATATATAATATTTCAAGCTCATGAAAACTGATTATTTAATAAAATGGCAGGCATAAAAGGCCTACAACTGCAGTGACTCATTGAATTAACATTGGCAGAGTACACCGCGTGATGTGTCTGAGTGAATCACGTAAGCAGAAACCAGCAGTAGCCAATGAGATTTCGTCATTAGCTTTAGATCACCCTTTGGACATTCATGATTGGTTACTGATAGAAAGGAAATACACAGAGTTGTGCACGAGATTCAGAGCTTTCCAACGATACCGGACATGACAGACTTCAGTAACAGACAGAGTGCGGTATGACGCGCTGGAATGCTAGAACTTCTTGGTAAATTCGGGAGAAATTTACTGCCGCAAGTAAACTAAATGTAATAAAATAAACATTTTAATGTATACATTCAACATTTTCTTTTTAGCAGCTTTGAAGAACTCATTGAAGCAGTAAACTAGCCCAAAATCTGAAAACTGATCACTGCATGAAATCAATGTGTTTGCCTGCCGTGTCTCACCCTTAAAACTAATCTTTGATCACTTTTTTTGACCCTGGGAATTCATTCCTTTAAATAGCTTGAAAGTAACTCTACATTCTTGCTTTATTTAGTATATGCAGAACCATGAGTTTGTAAATTAGCCCCGCCTCCACTCACTCATATAGGCTCACCCACAAGTCGATGTATCAGAATGGTAATGCATTTTATGTATCGCTCTCTACAATGTCGGTTACATAACGATAATTCATATGATTAGCCTTTTGTTATCAAACAGCTAATAATGTTTGCTAATATTACACAAACCATGTTCCCGTTCGTGATTTCAAAGTGCGTTTTTGAGACTTTTCTTCACTGTAGCTTTAAGGAGAAAATATTCAGCAATGTTGCTGACTTATTAATTCGCAAATGGTTTGTCTTAAATCATATTAAAAACACCCCATAGACATGTAGACAACATTAAAAACTTGAATTTCCCCACAGGGGGTCTTTAAAAGTATGGGATTCAAATCTGAACTGTTTAATAAATTGCTTATCTACAAAGGTAATTACAAAAACAGCAGTGCAGAACTGTTGAACAAAAGCATTAACTACAGGCCAGACCAATGAGCCACACACGCACATGGACAAAGGTGATAAGACAGCCTCACACAGCGCCAGTGGCCAAGTCTTATTCTGATCACCCTCCTGCTCCAGGGGATGGTTGTCTAAACACACAGACCGCGGTGGTGAACAGAGGCCTCAGCTACACACAGGCACCTCCAGCAATTTGTGCCTGTATGTGTATGCATTCCTCGATGCAGTATTTTTAATTAAAAAAAAAAAAAAACGATTAAAAATTACACACACATACAAACAAAATATATAATTACACTGATAACAGTCATAGTATTAGATTAATATCGAGCTTTTAAAATTGAAATTAAATCTCAATTTAAATATATACAAACAAACAATTTGTGCTGCCAACACACACAGCACAGATGTGATGGATGAAGCAAAACTCTAATATTTGTATCTTCCAAGTGCCGAACAGCTTTAGTTCTTGTGCCATTATCATTAGTTATGAATTAATTTTCCCACACATGCTTGATCCAATTGTTCTCAAACAATCACCATAAACACTTCTCAACACGCAAACAAGCCTAGATGAATAAACACCGATGGAAACGTCTTGCTCTCAACTCGACGGCCCAACAGAGCTGCCAAAGATCTGCTTTGTAAACAACAAAAATATTTAATTTGAGAGAGTGATGCTGAGCAAAATGAAATTAAAAGGAACTCATGCTAACTGTTAAATTACTCGCAGCGCGCTAAATTACATTTGCTTTTCCATCGGAGAGATCAAACGGGAAAACTCCAGCACTCCAGCGCTAATTATTTACAGTCTTCACCTCCCTCCCATCCCAGGAGGCTTAATAAACACACTATTTCTCTCTCCCTCTCTCAAGTTTTTGCACACACTTGTTTATTTCTGTTTTTTTTTTTTTTTAATAATTATATTCCCCCATCCCGCGACTTCATAAACTCTGGCGTCGAGAGCCAAGACTGAGATTCTGACTGTAATCCTAGTGTACACTGGGGTTTCTTAAGAAAGCAGACCATCTAATTCAGGGTGGGCCACGTGGGGGTGTTGCTGTGGAAGCGTAGCCATGGGAGCAAGGGGTGAGTGACACGAATGGCTGTCACTGGGATTAATTAGCATGCTAAGTGGCGGAGGGGAGCATTAAGCAGCGGGTATGAAGAAGAAGCCATCTGACATGCACACACACCCCAGAAGTGTGGATTTTCACCAAAGGTGGCGACGTACAGATTGCAATCGCACCCCTGAGAAGTGATCTCACACATATACTCCTCTCTGAAGAACAAAATAAAAACAGAAAAGGTGTCTGCTCGATGTGCAGTTAAGAGGGGGAACAAAATTATTTCTAATAAGAGGCAGCCAAAAAGACATCGATTACTTCTTTTCTTTTCCCCCATTCTCCTCTATTGGTCCAATTTGATTTTAATAGCAAAACTTTAAGCAACAATCTCAAAATTCAGCAGAAAATTAGCTATTTGCCATATTTCAAGGGATGCAGCCATATATAAAAAATAGTTTTATGCCGATAACCAATAAATGGTCAATATTAACATTCCATAAACTGTGTCTAAATAAATCAAATAAGTCATTTTAAATGCTACAAATTAATTTAGGCATCACATAATTATAATGTACAGTCGAAATTAATTTTAAGACGGCTTACAATACCATTTACCAGTTACCAAACTATTTGTATTTTTAAAGGCTAAAGGAATAGGTCCCTTTACACTGTTTTTACTCAATAAAGTGAAGTTTCAGCTATTTACAGTATTAAATGCAGTGTAAAGTTTAATTGTGTTTTAAGAAATATTAATGTGAACTCAAATTTACTCGTATAAAAAATAGTTATATTTAAAATAGTAAAAATAGTATAAAATAGTACTCTGAACTTATTTTATATAAGTTCAGAGTACTCATAACTATTGTTTTTCATTAACTTAAATTATTTGAGGCAATCGGTTTCCTCAAATGAAATGAGTTAGCTTTACTTGTTGGGTTTTAGTCAGCCAAAAATACATACTGTCATCATTTACTCACCCTCATGTTTTTTGGTCCATATAATGGAAGCCAATGGTAACCAAAACTGTTTGGTTTGGAATAACATGAGGGTGAGTAAATTATCATTTTTGGCTGAAATCTCATTTTCCTTTAGATGAAAAAATGTAATATACGTAGATGTAAAAATGGGGGAAACGAGCATGCACACTATTAAATATACAAAACTGGCCAATACTGATAAGTTAAAATGACAAAATAAAAAATAAACTAAACTCCAATATCGTACAATAACCATTACAATACCAATGCATCCCCATGACTTCTACACTTTTATTACAACAATCACAAAAATGAGGCTGAGGCCCTCTGGAGGGTCTCTGGAAAATATGCAATTCTGTTACAAACTGAACACAGCATAAATTCTAGTATGTTCTAGACATTCTAATTGCAATGAGTATTCTAAAAATGGCTTTGGATTCTAGAACTCCATATGAGTCTGACCCCTCTGATCATAATCTCTACAATTAGAAGAGGGGTCGTGCCCCCCTGCTTGGCCCAGTGCCGTCATGTGACCTCAAAACAGCAGCAGAAAGACCCGGCCTATTGCACTTCAAAAAAGAGCGAGCTTCCGCCTGGCACCAGCGCTGAGCAGATAAGCCTAATTAAGAGATGGAGAGATGAGAGCAGTAGAGCAAAGCCCCTGCCAACATCAGTCTCTCTGCTCAGCCCATTAAAACTACAGAGCAGGACGAGGGAAACAAACACAATCAAAGCCCTGTTCCTGTGCGTTTCCTGTCTAGAAATTGGCCGTAGGCATTATCTCCAGCTAGCAGCGCATGCTCGCACTGGAACATGATCCAAAAGCTACAAAAGCAAACTTTCGCCCGCATGCAACACCTGTTTGCGGTTAGTGTGTTCGACAACACTCCCCTCCCTTCGGGCTACTTTGTTTGGCTTTAAAGTTATGTCTCTTAACATGATAACATCACGCTAATAATCCCAAAGGTTTTTTTTTGTTTTGTTTTATTTTTTTCTAAAAAAAATAATCCCAAAGTTAATCAAAGATTTGACGGTGGATGTTTGCCAGTCTGCCCTTATTGAGTAAAACCACAGTAAGATCACTGTAAAAAAAAAAATATTGTTGGTTCAACTTAAAAAATTAAGTAACCTGGTTGCCTTAAAATTTTAAGTTGATTGAATTGGAAAAAGTGAGTTAATACAATGAATGAGATTGATTTAATCATCAAGTTATCTGAACTAAATAAATTATTTAAGTTGATTTGACAAAAGAAAAAATGTTAAAAAATCTTGAAAATATTTTTTTTTACAGTGTAGACTAACCCCAGGGTTCTTGTTATCTTATCGATCTGCCCGACAGGAAGTGGCCTTTAATATCTGGGTTTCTAAAGTCCTACTAGCTTAACATGGCGAACAGACAGAGAAGCAAACACTAAAACCAAATGCTCCTATTTGGGGCACAAGCCAAGCAAAATCTCATCTGTCAACGCCACATTTATTAGTCGAATTCTTCTCGAGCTAAAGGCCGCTTTGCTTTGGGAAGGAATTTGCGTGTCATGGCTTTCATGGTGAGCAGTTAGAGCCGTTAGTGAAGAAGTTATAGTTACAGCTCTTCAGAAACAGTAGCCCTGTCTGTTGGAGAGGGTCAGAGGATCGTGTTACTACTCCTCATGTGGTTCGGCTGTGTTATTCCAGGCCACCGGGTAAAGCCGTGCGTGAATGTGTGCACGTGTGTGTGCGCTTGCTCTTTTCCATTAAAGCCTGACCTCTATTTCCATCCTGCAAATTCAGCACATGGTCCCCTGTAACTCTTTATGACAAGCCTGATCTGGCTTTTCTCTCACAGAGAGAGGGAGAAAATAGAAAAAAAAAAACCTGAAGTGTTTTGTCAGCCATAATTACTCTTCAATTATGTGGTCCAAACACAGAATTAGGGGGCACTTTGTTGTTGGAGCAGACAGTCTTTGATCAGGCCCCGGTAGAATGTGTTTCGCATTAGGGGCCCGGTGCTGTGATAAATGTGTCCTGTCAGGTCCAGGATAACAGTAACAGGACCAGGGCAGGGTCACCCCCACCTGCTGAGGATCAGGTCAGAGGGGGTATTATATGTGACTGAGCTACAGCTGCTCCCCTGCCCCTTAACCTTTTGACGTGCTTCTTTTCACCATAACTGCCAGCCAAAGACCCTCACGTGTGGTACTGCAGTCCATTTAAGGGTGTTTCTTTAACTTTGAGCCCTATATGTCCACTTTTATGTTTAATTCGGATATGGATTATGTTTAAAGCGAAGAATATAATATATATCAATTCAATACTTGTGTAAAGTATACTTATTTTCAGCAAAAAATAATCTAAACTTTTTAAAATGTGAAATGTTCCAGTTATGTCCACCCCATCCAGAAATTTCGCTTTAATATTTTTTAACACAAATATATAAAATCATAGTTCACAAATCTTAATTTGTATACAAAGGTTAGTGTTTATTATAAATAATTTATCCATGCCCATAATTTTTTTCATATTTTTTTCTTTAATACAAAAATATTAACAACCTGTCACCTTACATTTCTTGTTTGAGAAGATGTATCATTTGGATTTACACCATAATAGGGATGAAAAGATCGCAATTTACTGTTTCATGGGCGCTTCGCTGTAAATTGTGCTGTGTGCAGAATATTTTTTATATTCAAAATGTAATTTAGTCAAATTTGTGATAATATTATTTGTGTATTTTAAATAGATTTAAGATCCATAACATGATACATATATGAAATTATTGTCATATAAGGTGGGAATTTCAATTGCTTTCAGAAAAAAGGAGCAAATCAAACAAACTATTAAAAGTATGAAAAGTGTGTTTTGAGAGAGTTTCAATTTATTTCTAGTTCACAGGGCCAGAGAGTCAGACGGGTTCATAAATTACACGATATTTAATTTTTCTCACTCAGACAAACCCACTTCGCCATTACGTAAGCCAGTTGTGATAGATTTGTCAAGAGCTTGCACTAAAAACGTCCTGTACATAACAAACGAGGTCAGAAACAGCAGAAATGAGCTGAAATTTAAGCTTCAAGCTATTTTCTCTGTCAAACAGTTGGTGTTATGTTTTAAACACTTCTGCAGAGTCTCAAGCAAGTCCGAGTCATTCTTCCGCCCGTCTTAAATCCCTCCATTCTCAGGAGAGCTTGGTGAACGCTGGCGGTGGCCCACGCTCCAGCCTGACAGCCATCTGCCGAGTCCCATCGGTCCACTGGCGAGTGATACAGAGCAGGCAGGCGATCCCTCCCAAGAGTGTCTACATGGCGTGTGTAAAAGGGTTGTTCTGTGGCTTCGCTGAGAGCCCCTTGAGTCACTGTTTCGGGCTGGAGGCCCAGGGGAGGAGGGTGGTTGTTTGTGAGGCAGGGGGAGAGAGTGAGCCCACTCCAAAGCTGCCTCCTCAGGCTGTGGCCCTCTGGAGGGTCTCTGGAACGTCTTGGAGCCATCTGGGGAGAAGTGGAGCGTGGCAGAGAGCAGCTGGACCCTCTGAGCGCCTATTTAAGTACTGGCAGCCCTGAGGCACCATCAGTCACATCACAGAGACAGAGCAGGGACATGCAGAGAGGGGCAAGTAGGAAATAGACACCCCTAAAATATAATTGCCCACAAATCACCAGCCCATGCCCCCAATATGCCCTTTGCTCCCTCAAGAAAAATTGATTTTACTCTAGTAAAATGAAGCCATAAAGACATGCCATATTATAAAACTATAAAACACTTGAGCAAAATATTAGCACAAAACAAATCAGTTCTTTGGCCTCATAAACACTCCACTGCCACATTACCTATGCTTACATGGACCCAAATAAACAATTAGTAATCAGATTGATGGCTCGGAATAAAAAACACCTTAAAGGAGAACTCCGGCGCAAAATGAACCTTCGACTAGTTCGTGGTTTGACTAGTCGAGACTGTTTTCCAAAGATGGCTGCTGCCTGTATACATGAAGAGCACTGTCTTTATAAAATATATTCTTATTAAACGGTTTGTACACTTACAAAGTTCTCAATGCTTCGTTTTGCATGTAGGGACCCTCATTATGTTACTGTGTTACTGTGGGGCTATTTTGAGCCTTGTTAGTGGTATTAACTAGCGATTTCTCTTTACTTAATAAATGCCCCCATATACTAGTGTATACGCGAAACAGATTTTAGAGATAAAACTCTTTACATTCGATTATCATGAAAACAAATCTCGGAGAATGGTTGACTAGGTACCAATGTGTAATTAGACCAAAGGTTCATTTGCGCCAGAGTTCTCCTTTAATGTAAATACCCCAATCCATCCAATCGAGCTTGATTCGGATCGGACTGAAATGGGTGGAGAAAAAATAAATAAACAAAGCATGTAAATGCCTGAATACGAGTAGCTTCTCAATCGTACTGAACAACTCCTTGCACGCGTGCAGTGCCGTGATATGTTGGTTGGCCAGAGCCCAGAATATGAAATCAGATTGGATTCATTCAGGTTGATGAAAAGTTGTACATGTAAACAAATACTGAGTGGTACAACTTGGCGGTCCGTCTCAACCGCCTTATACAGGATATAGGACATATATAGACATGAGGAAGGTATGTGTTAAAAGGAATAGACTGTGTTGTTTATAACATCTCAGGAAGAACACCTTTGTGAAGCAGCAAAACGCAGAAATTACTGAAGCTTTAAATAAACCACCACACGTACTAACAACAAGCTGTGCCTTCTTATCACATCACCTTATCGTGCTTCCAACTGTCAGCATCCCAGCAGCATAATTATCAGAGCCTGTCAGCCCACACTTATATATATATATATATAATATATTTGTGCTTATTTTTGGGGTGTTTTTTGAGCATATCGGATGAAAGATGAATCTTGGGCATAAATCTCACAGCTGGCAACATTCGTCATGAGATTTCTTTGGCTGGAAAACGTAAAAGTAACTGCAGACGGCAAATCATTAAACAAACGCTGCGATGAGTGATTCCTCTGTTAGTAATCCGCGTTCTGGTCCAAGTGTCTGACAGATGAGCTACCACATGCTAAACTTGTAATAAAATGTTTGAGAGATAATTGGGAAGGTCGTGGTAAGACTCTGGCTCTCTGCTCCATCTAAACGTGAGAACCAAATGCTCTCTTTCTATTTCGCGCCGTCTCACGTTTACACACAAGCCCTCCGGTAAAAACACAAACACGAGCCTCTAAAAGACATAAAACTTAATAGGCACCATCCTCTCAGTGGTGCACTTGTCGATTGCTCGCTAGAGGCGGTGTAGGTGGTTTTCTCCTGCCGTTCGGCTGTCTTGATGCTTTGTGTTCGTCCCGGGAGACCATATTTATGAGGCTAGGGAGACAGCGAGGGTGATGAGGGAAGAGATTGCAGGAGAATGAAAGAAATGAGATTTCTATACCGAGAGAAAGAGAGAGGGAGAAAGCTCCTTGTCAGGAAGAGCATTAATTAAAGTGTTAAAGCTTAAAGAAGTATTGACTTCCTATTTCGTTACAACCCCCACCCTCACTAGCTCCCCATGGTACCGTCTTCTACTGCAGGCCTAGAGAGCTGACTGCTAGAAAAAGGCCCACCAAGACCAATTAAAGCCTTCAGCACCAGGCTGAGAGCAAGACAAATGGAGGCAGAGAGGCTCGATTACAAGAAACCTTTGTACCAATGTAAAGCAATTAGAGCGCTCTCAGGGGCCAGACTGCACGGTACCTATGTGTCATGGATCCGACATGCCGACTAAACCTCCCAACAATCACTCTTTTCTGCTGCCTCGGCCCACTCAAATAGTGGTATTAGTGTCATATATCAGCTCACAGGCCAGCTATTGGTTTCAGCTGGGGCAGGAGAGAACCAGAGTAAATGAGATGGCTAAAAGAATGGCCAACCTTTGAACCTCCGTGACAGAAAAAATATGTTGGAATCTACGCTCAGCCCTGAGGGATCTCCTCTTTAGTCCGGCTAAAAATCACTGTTTGTTTTAGAGGTCAAAGAGTTCAAACTTGTCATGTTGATCCTTGCTCTTGTCTCTGATTAACTACTTGTCTACACAGCTAATAATAGTCTCTTATCAAGTCATTGTATATTTACAAGTTTATGTTGGGGTTAGTATTATTTATTATTAGCTTTTATTCTGCAAGTTGATAAAGTGACAATAAAGATATTTATAACGTTACAAAATATTTCTATTAATCAAAGGAATCCTGAAAAAAGTACCACGATTTCCATTAAAATATTAGCAGCACTGTTTACAACTGATAATATACAGTAATTAGAAATGTTAGGCATCTTAGGCATCATATATATATATATATATATATTAGGGCTGTCAAACGATTAATCGTGATTAATCGCATCCAAAATAAAAGTTTCTGTTTACATAATATATGTGGTTGCATTGTGTATAATTATTTATATATATAGATATATATAAACACACACATGCTTGTATATATTTAAGAGATGTTTTATGTATATACTGTATATTGATTTATATGTCATTTATATTATATATACATACATATTTTATAAATAATATTTTTTTCTTAAATATATATGAATGTGTGTGTATTTATATATACACACAAAATAATTATACACAGTGCACCCACATATATTATGTAAACACAAACTTTTATTTTGGATGCGATTAATCGCGATTAATCGTTTGACAGCCCTAATATATAATTGTATTTATTCCTGTGATGGAAAAGATTTCAGTGGCATACGATCCTATCTATATTATATTCAAATAGAAAACAGCTATTTTAAATCGTAACAATATTTCAGAACATTATTGTTTTACTGTAAATCCACAAAAATAAATATACTGTAAACATGCATAAAATATAAAACCTTGATGCGAGACTTTTTAATCTCAGACTGAGATTATCAAAGATGTATTGGCCCAAATAAAAGTGGTGCAGCCTGTCAGGAGGAGGTCATAAGCACTGGTGGATAACAAAGTGTTTTTTAATGTAAATTTATGTTCATTAGTTCTATCTACAATTAACCGAGTGAAAATTCTCTCTGCGACCCGAGATTACAAAGTAATTTTGACAAATGGTAGCAGATCAGTAACGACCTTTTTCTTTTATGGCGAGGCAGCGGAGGCTGAGGTTATTTATTATGCCTTTTTCAAGAAGCAGGTAGAAAAGAATAAATGTGATGCTGTCATAGAGTGTAATGGTCCCAGTAATGTCAGACTCCAGACTGCATAATGATGATCTTTCTCATGTAAAACCTCACAAAAAGACTCTCTTTCATTCTCATTCTTACATTTAGCACCACAGTTTAGAAAAAAAATGACAAACTACTTCTAAATGACAGCTTTTGTATAATGAGGGGTTGTAAAGACCCCCGTGCTCCATTTTAAAGATGTTCAGAAACAGACATACATACATGCAGTGACAGATTGTCTTATCTTTCATGTCACTATAAATCCAAACCTTGCCTTTTTCCTAAGTATGGGATTGAGGTGATTTCCCACTCTGTCTCTAGAGTTTCCAGATTTCCCTTGATTCTGGAAGAGGCCGACATGTTTCAAAAGCTCCCATTTCTTACATCAGTCAAACAAAAACAATATCTCAAAGGAATCAATCTACAAATGACAAGCCAAATTGTTGGAAAAAAAAAAAATCCAGGAATCTATGGCTCTGAAATGAGTTTAGGACTTGGCCCAGACATAAGGCAATGAAGTCAACCAAAATTACCCAGCAATCATGGCAAGCTCTCTGGATATTAGCCCACAGTAAATCAGACTGACGACGGAGATTTCCCTAACTGCAGAAATATGGGAGGCTGTCTCTCATTTTCTCTTGGTCTCAGTCTTATTCTCTCTCTCTCTCTCTTCACAGTTTGGGTTTGATGGAGTCCCTTGGCATTGCTGGGTAAAAGCTTCAGCAGATGGCTAGATACTTGGCTCAGGAAGAGAGCCATACTTAATTTTTTTGGCAGAACTACAGGCATATGGCAAAAGTTCACGTCAAATGCTGCGCTTCGCAGGCGGAGACCGTCTCCAAAAGATGGAGGAACACTAGGCAGAATGTTTTTCTCCTTTTCACCATTTAAAACTAAGAAACAGAAAGAGACAGAGGAGTTGTCAAAATAGCGGGCGCTCTTGATTGATTTGATGGGGTGACTACAAATGTGTGTAATTCAGCAGGCGACCGGCCAACTCCACTCATTTCTCAGATAAACACGGCCACAATAACAGAGAGCGCGAAGATAAACATGGTTCTGCTTAAGATCAACTGCGCAATCCGCAGCGCAGAGGAGCCTGCCAAAACTGCACTGCCCTGAGCACTTACTAAAGCGAAGACAGTCAAGTCGCTGATCTTAGTAGGAGAGCCCAGAAAACACAAGGCCTTTTGTCTCTGTCCAAAAGATTAGCTCCGAAGACATTTGTGGAGATTGGATACACATTTAGGATTTAAGGGATCGTTTGCAGGATTCAAAATCAATAAAGGCATGGATTGTGAAGCCGCTGGAGCCACGAGCAGAGGAAAAATCAAATAAGAGGCTCTTATCCTCAGAACATCTCCTGCTGGCAAACACATGTGGAGATATGATTATTCTGCTGGTCAGATTGCGGTTTTCATCTTCTCGAATTCAGTTTAAAATTATGTCTTTAACTACATGGAGGGCAGGCAACCAAATCATTATGCGGGGGCATAAGTCATGAGACTACTGTTTTAAGCTTGTAAACTGAAAATGTAAAAGAGCACCGTTTGCACTACAGACAAACTACAGACACTACAGCACTGCTTTTCTGAGCTATGGCAACCACCCAAAACACTCCCACAAGACATTTTCTTCACAGGCAATCCAAAAAAATATAAAGTTTAAATCATTACTTTAATCTAGGGCTGTCAGTTAAACGCGTTATTAACAGTCTTTTTGGCCAAGCAAACTTTGTAATTTTTGTTCACATGCTTTTGCAACAGGATTCGCGCACTGCGCTATGAAACCCATTCATTTCAATGGCTTGCGCCACGCAAGGATGTTTTGTTGCTTCGTCGACCAAAGCACAAGCGGATCTAGCTAGACCCGAAACAAAACAACAGGCACGCCGCACACACTTGTTTGGGCTTGCGAGACAGCCACATAGTCAGTCAACGTTACGTTTTGAGTGGATGACAAAAGCGAGATGCCGAAAGGATGCCAATAAGATTCTGAATTGAAAGTTGGTTCCATTGACAAGACCAAAGTGATCTGTGTGTTTTGACGTTGTGAACTGAGCTATCATCATCGCTGCACGTCCAGTCTGAAATACCACTTGATGGCCAAGCACACACACACACACACATTGACAGTGTTACATTGTGTGAGAGATTATTTGCTCCAAGTAAGAATTTTAGTGTGAAATTGAACACAGTATATGCCAATGGTTGTTTTCAATAAAAATGCAAGAAAGCACAAAGCAAGCCAATCCACTTTTACATGTTGATAAGAGCATTAAAATGAGAAAAAAATAATGGGACAAAAAGAAATCTAGTGATTAATTGCGATTAATCGCGAGTTAACTATGACATTAATGCGATTAATCGTGATTAAATATTTTAATCGATTGACAGCACTACTTTCATCCCTAGAAAAATGTATTTTCTTTTTTTTGTGTTGCACAAATTGTCGCATTCACGTTTGTTCTGATCATGCATAGAACAATGTTGGAGGGAAGGACAGAAAAAACCCCCAAAAAACATTCTTTCCACATCAGACAACAATCACATGGCAATATCATTCTTTTCTCCTATAATTTATCCTCCCATCTAAAAGATTGGCATTCTTGTAGCCAAGAAATGAATCCCTGTGAAATAAAAAAGGGGCCTCTATCAAATCCTGATGCAGAGAAACAGTTTGCCTTGAAATAAATCACAGGGGAAGAAATCAGCCAGAATAACAGCAAAAAGAAAAAGCAATAAAAAAAAGAACTTTATGCAGATGACAGATTATTATGTATGTATGTATGTATATATACATACAAACATACACAAATAAACCCACAAACACACATGCAGTTTTTTAAATGGTAAAATAATCGTGTGTGTGTGTGTGTGTGTGAAAAGAAAGTGTGCATGAAATAAAACCACACAAACAAAAATCGTGTTTTCCAAACCGTGCATGAAAGAGAGGCCAAGGACGTTGTATCCCAAGCGTTAGATTGGTTTCACATCAGATGATTAGCCTCATCCATGCTAATTACGCTGAATGGAAACTAATTAGGAGGAACCACTCTTCAGCTAATGAGGATTTGGGGCATTTCTTAGGACATTATTTAGTGGCGCACACATCCTCCCTTAAGCCAAACTACAACTCGAAAAAAGCTTTACCCTGTTATTTAATGCCATTTAACACCAAAATTTCTAAAACAACAGCCAAAAACAATGCTTAAAGCTAATCGTTGATGCTAATTAAGTAATTAAGTTACTTAAGTGTAAGACAGTTTATGTGATTGCATTTTTCTCTGAGAGTACTGCTCTTTTATACCGAGCAGTTAATGTTGTGTTTGTTTTATTTTATTTGTAAATGACATCACTTTAAATGAACAGAGGCACGAGGTGCCGTTCTTCATATAGCTTTTGTGAATTTCATAACACGCGTCACGTTTTCTGCAAATAACACGTCTAAAGATGAATGTTTAATTGAAGCACGCACACACACACATCAGCTCCCGGGGCCCGCAATTAGACCCGCAACAGCAATCAAAACCCGATGACAATACCCACAATCCCCCGCCGCGGACATGTTTTGCTAACCTCACTGAAGACCTTAGCAGAGGTCCACTTATTCTGTCAAAAGAGCCCCATGTCTAAAATCAAAACAACCCAATCAGCAGACACACTGGTTCTGCTGTCCCACTGATTAAACGCACGGTGTGTGTGTGTGTGTGTGTAGGAGAGAGAGGGGAAAAGAGCGTGGGGGAGAGTGCAATTTGCTAAATTACAAGTATTCTGAACATGTAAATATAGTTTAATTACAGCAATTAAAGAAGATTACTGGAGATTGGCAGATGGGGGATGTAATGCTCTTTTAATTAAAGTCTGAATATACTGTAACACAAACAGAATGTTAACCCCACTGAATGGAATGGGTAGTTAGACCCTGACAAATTGTATCCCCATGCCTCTCTCTGAAGACTTATAATTACCAGTGTTTAGAGGGAGAGCTCGCATGTGTGAGAGTGTGTACGTTTCTGTCAGGGTGAAAGAGACAACGGTGGAAAATTGAAAACAGACTTTTCTGGCTGCAATTGCCGACTCTAGGAATAGCAGATTGAATTAGGTTGACATCAGGAAAAACATTTTGACAACAGTTGATGTGGCATTAGAACCAATTAATTGGGATTTAGTGTGTGAGATCACTCTCGCTGAATTGGAAACAGTCTTTTGACACGCACATGAAAACCTTGGAAACGAGGGCTAACGAAAGTACGAGGCCTTGGCGGGGCTTCAAAGCGCCAAGTGAGAATCAATCTGACACACATTGAAAAAGTTCTAACCGGTCTGGGGATGAAAGCGACTCCAGTAAAAATGGTCATGGATTACGGTGGTGGTTTTACAAGAGGTTTGCTCCTAAGTAAACTCTGTAATGCCTAACAATCAGAGCTTTCTGAAACTCCATATGTGTCTAATGTGCAAGCCTATACATAATCCAAACAGCTGCCATGCAAGTCGATACGTCTCTACATACGGAACAGATCCAGTGCTATTGTCCCACACTCCTAACAACAAAACTAACATGCATAAACAGCATCAGGTGGCCTTTTCTACCAGCAACACGGCAATGGAAAAGGCGTTTCCAATGGATCTATACAACAGTGTAGCAACATTTTATAAATGCATGTCAATAGTCTATTAGAAATTCTAACAGAAAGATCAATGACCTTCGCCCAGGGCCTCGCAATAAAGATTGCCTTTGGAAAGCCATTTAAGGGCTTAATCTCTTCATCATGTGGTATTTGGAAGCCTAACTTTGTTCTTGTTAGGCAGATCAATTGCATTAATTTACAAAATGGGGGAAAATGTCACCTTTCATCCTTTAAATCAGCAACGAGCGAG
This sequence comes from Pimephales promelas, assembly GCF_988280905.1. NCBI lineage: Eukaryota > Metazoa > Chordata > Actinopteri > Cypriniformes > Leuciscidae > Pimephales > Pimephales promelas. The sequence continues at coordinate 6,257,195 of NC_142791.1, read as the reverse complement.
AGAGCCGCATTAACGAGTGTGACCGCTCCACTCCCTCATATTAGCACAGAGACGTGTCATGGGAGACCTGACCTACAAATTTTAATTACAGCATGAAAAATGCAGGGCCGCCGATGAACAGTGACATCGAAAGTGCCGCCTGGGCGAGTTAACGGTTCCCCGCCTGGACTGGAATGAGAGACTTTACGCACAAATAAGAGAACAATCACAAGACCGAGGAAACATAAGAACATCTGACCAGGCCATGCCTTTCTATTTGTTGGACGTTTTACTGACTTTTTATCTAAAAAATGACGGGAAATATGGTAAAATGTGGGAAATATGAATACGTGGCATGTGTAAAATATTTTTACAATTGTGATCCAAGCTATCTGAAACTCCATACATGGAATTTACCCTTTTTTCAATTTACATGGAATTTACACGTAATTTACACTTTTCACATTTCCGTTTTCCCCACTTTCACAATCGTTTTCTGTCATCTGTCAGCTAAAATAATCAGTAAATAGTGATTAAAAAGAATCAAAATGTGACAAACTGCGGATATGTGTTTTTCTAAACCATTTTTTTTTTAGTAAACTCCGTTTACTGACTGTGTAGCTCAGAGCTCTCATGTTCATTTTAATGCAGACATAATGGGTTCTCATGGATCAGTGCACCAGCATTGTGTGCTTCTTGTTGCTGTCGTGCATCGGAGAGGTTGGTTGTTTCTGTGAGATAATTAAAGCAACGTGAGGAGCAAGAACTCGCCACTTCTAGACCCACAAAGATTAATCGGGGGATTGTTCTCAAAGGAAAAACAATTTGTGTCAGATGTTGTTTGGGTTGAATAACATAGGGTTAACTGACACATATAATCTCTATAGGATACTTGAGTGATGAATTTAGATACTCATTAATCATGCAAAAGCCTTTTGGCGTGGTTAAGTAATAAGATGCATTGCCATAGAAGACAATGAACAAAAGCCCCATTTTTATGAACAGGAGATCAGGATCAGGATTCAATAATGATGTCACGTCCTTTCTGGACTGCTTTGAGTACTATATACATCTGATAAACAGTAACAGTGGTCACAAAAAAAACAAATAGAAAAGGAAACAAACTATATGAAACAAAACTTAGCAGGATGATAACATTAAGACCCAATAGGGCATGGAATAGTGAGTAATTGGGATCTGTTCTAAAAAGCATGCTTTCATTTGGGAGTAAGCAGATGGTTGAGATTAGTGGTTTTGAAGTTTAGCGTGCTGTGAGTTGCAAATAATAGAGCTGAGCTTTACCAAATTCAACACAGAAACCACAGACACTACATTCCCACACTTGACATCAATCAGGGTGTTCTGCCAGAAAAAGAGAAGCCACAAGACAGACTCGGCTTCATGATGGTTTAATCAAGATGGTCTTCAGGATAAATCAATTATATTCTGTAGGTAACTGGAATTTTTTTTTTTTAATCTAATGCTTGCCAAAAACCTTTGCCTCAATGCTAGGGTGCTCAGAGTGGTTTACAGCACTTTGATAGGTGGTTGCTTAATGGATATTATGGTCTCTCAGTTCAAGTAGATTTTTCTGTTATTTTTTGTGCAAGTTTTTCTAGTAATTTGTAAGTTTTCTTAAGTAAAATACAGCATGACCTTCTTTGTGTTACAAAACAAAACAAAAAAAAGAAAGAGATAAATTGTATATCTACATTTGTGATGATTTTTAAGTATACAGTATAATTTGAATCTAAAAATATAATTACATTAAAATTAGGCAAAAATGGCACCAGAGTAGGCAGCTTCTATTAACTTTAAATTGTCCTTTTTAGTGACTCAAAAATGTGAGTCCAGTAAGATTTATATTTTTAAAAGAAGCCTTTTAGGCTCACCAAGTTACTTATTTGAATAAATACTGTGAAATATTGTTAAAATTTAAAACAACTCTTAAAAACATTTTTAGCATTTTCAGCATCATTACTCCAGTCTTCAGTGTCACGGTTTTTTACAGTTTTGTTGCTCTCAAGAAATCTTTCTTATTATTATCAATGATGAAAACAGCTGAGCTGCTTAATATTTTTTTTGCGGAAGCCATAAAACATGGTTTTATATGTAACAAAGTCTATACTGGCACTTTTGATCAATTATTGAGTATGTAGGTTAATATTAATGTTAAATTAAACTAAATTGCTTTCAGTTTCAGAGGCAAGGCTTAAGTCCAGTCCAAAATTAAAATGATTGAGCTGTTTTAACTGAAAGCAACTTGTACTGACATATCTTAAAATATGTTAGTGCCATTGTTTTGTCCCAAGATGCACACCAGTAATGTTTTGTTTTTCGCTGATGTCCTACTTAAACCAAGCCCTTTCTCTGAAACATTGCCTTTATGTGTTTATAAAGAATGTTTGATTGAAATGGTTCCTATTATTGAGGGGGCAAAAAAAGCCCTTTAATGTTATTTCACAAAAAATATAAAAACATCAAGATATATTATGAATACTGTCAAAAGGTTGAAATAATACCAAATATACTATAATTTTCCCCCAGCCCTACCTACAATAGCACTTGTGGAGTAGTATTATTGGTCAACATTAAAGTTATTTAAACTTATGTTAATTAATGCAAAGCTGTGCTAGTTTGGCTAGCAAAGCCTCATAACTCTGATGGCCTTTTACCTTCTCCACAAGTTCTCTTAATCTGCCAGTCTTCTGAGTGTGAGCTCACCCGCTGCGAGAGCTTGATTTACTGTTCCGTTTTGCCTGCCCTCCCATTCCCTGCATTCTTTCTTCTACACTTTGTACTTTCCTTTTCAGTCTATTGTGTAGAAATGATGGGCAGATCACAGGTCTCCTTCAGTCATCAGTAGGTTAAAGAAACTAATAGCTTAAAGTCTTTAAATTGTCACGTAAGCCAGTGGCTTTTAGACAAATTGAAGAAAATGGGCCCCCTTTCCAGCCCCCCCACCCTCATCAGAATGTGCGGGTGAGTACAAAAGAAGGCCCTTCAGGAGGGGGCGTGAAAGGAAAGGTAATGCACTGCGTAGGTCTGTAGAGCTGCACATCCAATACCACCTGCTATTAGCTTTCTTACTGCCATTACAGCTGTCGAGATGGAGGGCCTTGACACTTGGAAAAAAAAAAAAAACAGATGGGAAGTTAGAGGGATATGTAAGAGCAACTAGAAGATTCAGCCCTTTCACCTCACTCCCCCATGCTTTGTCAACTGACTGTCAGTCAGCGAGGTAATTTGCCTCATATGGTTCAGAGACAGAGTGAAGAGAAAGAAAAGCTATGAGGGATGCAGTTGGTGAACAATAAATGACATCTCTTGTCTCTCTCCCATCTCTGCGTCTTTATCGGTGTCTCATTATTTACATGGCTCTGAGGGAAGCCAGCTTTAAAGGACGAATTCAGATGCTGAAGGATCATACTCTACATATCAACTGAAAACAAATGCAAAACAGGCATCAAAAGCGTGTCAATTTAAATTAGGGATGCACCAATATTAAATTCTGGCTGATATTATGATACGGCCGATAATCAATAAATGGCTGATTATATATACAGTATGATAAATATTTTAAACATTTTAAATGCTACAAGTGAATTTAGGCATCACAACATTATATTATATGGTATGAAAAACGAATATTCATTTTGAGATTTGCTAAAGATTTTATGTAAATAAAGTTTTTTATGTAAAAATAAGAGGAAATGAGCATGCACAATTAAATGTTGAAAATTAGTCGACCATTATTGATCAATTTAAAAACTCTAACATCAGCTGATACTATACACTCTAAAAAATTCTGGGTTGTTTCAATCCAAATCTGGGTCAAATATGGACAAAACCAAATGTTGGGTTAAAAATACAATTAAAAAGTTTACAGTTGAAAGTGAAAGTTGAAGTTGCAGACTAAAAATGTTGCAGACTTTAACCCAACTTTGGGTCAAATATGGACAAACCCAAATGTTGGGTTAAAAATGTACTTAAAAAAATGTAACCCAATGGCTGGGTTTGTCCATACTTGAAACAACCCAGCAATTTTTCAGAGTGTGGGTTAAAATTTGAAATTACATTTCCAATTGTTTGAATTTAGGTTCACACAACCCAGCATTGTGTGTTAGAGTGTATCGATAAATATATTGTGCAATGCCTAATTTAAATGCATTTAAATTGATTTTGATTCATCGCAAACTAGAACGTCACACTGCGAGTTTTCAAAGTCAAAGTTTAGTACCATGTTTAGTGCATTTGTCATAAAAAGGAGTTATACTGTACTATTGTTTTTTGTTATTCTCTGAAATGACGGCGTGGAACTCTACAAGGCATTGAGAGCTATAGTAAAAGCCTCGTTTCAGGCTGTAAAATGCCTCATTTCCAAAGAAAAGCTAGAGCACCCCCGAATTTTCCACATTTGTGAATTCGGAGGCGATGTGGTTTAGCTTTTCTCTGGAAACGTGGCCTTGGCTAGGTCTGTCCCATAGCCACTCTATTTAGGGGGTTTCTTTTTTGATCCAAAGTGTTCAGAAAAGAAAACCAGCAGAAAAGAGGCTAAATGGTCCCTTTAATTTAGCACATACAGTATCACATCTCACACTGTGGAATTGTGCATTAAAGTTAATGGGAAAGAGATTGAAGGACTGCCTCATTGAACTGTGCTGATTCAGGCCTCAAACCAAGAGCCCAATAATGTCTGCAAATCTACATCAAACTTAACAGTTCCTTAGAGAAGCTGTATGAAAAGTCTTTGACCTCATCTGTAATGCTGAAAGCAGCCAAGTTGATCTCTCCTGCGACTGGCCATGAGATCCGCGCATTGCTGCTGCCGCCGCCTTCCTGATTTACGGAGAGTATTGTTCTAACCTCAAGCACCTTACCATAAGGTCTCTAGAATAACGTGTCTGTATTTAAATTTAATAGGGAACTGTGCTTGCGTGCACCTCCGGTGATCTCACAAACTGCTAACACCATCTAGGAGTGTTTTATATTCATAAGACTTCAATTCACTCAGCCAGGGAATATATTAATATGATAACCAGTCATTAATCAAACCACACCACGAATTCAGAGCACATGGCCTGTGCTTATAACATCTAAGACTTCATTCCCATGGAGTTTCCTTTTTAATGATATCGTTTCCCAGTTTAAAATTCAATCCTTTTTAAAAGGACACTTTAAAGAGGGAATTTTTAGTGGCCTTTTAATGCAATTATGACCCAGCGTTTGAGGAGTGTGCAGCTGAGAGACGCCCGGGTTTCAACACCCCTCAGTCCCCAATGCTCCCTGCAGACTGCAGCTAATTGAATCGAAAGTTCAATCTTGCTGAATTAGTGGTGTGCATAAGAGAGACAATTTATCATGTCCAGTTAAGCAAAATGGATTTGAAAAACATTAAGAGGCACTGATTGGCTTCAGCACATCATTAGTTGGCTGTTTTGCTGCCCGTCTACATGATGAGAGAGAAAAAGACAGGAAAAGAGAAATGACAGACCAAAGCCAGCGAGACGGAGCTTAACTCAGGTAATTGACATGAGGGAAATGCTCAGTCATCTCTACTCATTAGAAACAACCACTATGAAGCATTGGAACAAGACCGATAATTAAAGCTAAATAGAGGTGCGGGAGAACTTGAAATACTGACTGACAACGGATTTGCTAACATTGCTGGGTAATGCTCATAATATATACCCTATTTCTTAACAATATTAGCTATTGCCCTTATTTTTGGCCCAATTTATAGTCTGGATGAAAATCAGAGCCAGTTTGCGGATTTGACATTACATAGTGTATGCTCACTGATTTTTATAAATGACAGCTTGCTTATTTTGCTCAAGATAAGGATTTATTAAGTCCAAATGTAATGCAATGTAGAAACTATGCTTCTAACCACAGGTCGAGAGCTGTCGTTCAAACCACACAACTTTGCGAAGCTATTTGCGAATGTTCATTGGAACGATGGTTTCGGGAAACACCGACTCGTTGAACTATGCTGATAATGACGGAATTTTCGACCATAGTTGGCTAACGATACTTTCGGGAAATGCACCCCTGAGCGAAGAAGGAGATGACGTATGCAGAGCGGCGGATTTGCTCGGTTTTTAACAAAAAGGAAACGTTCAAATCGCTTAAAACAGAGGCGATAGCTGATTCGAACGAGTGATGTTTGACGGCGACATCCATCTTTGTAAATTAGGCTACAAAATCTGCTTCAAAATCCCAGCGCTGTCGTTATCGTGTGACCTTTCTGATTGGTGCCTCGACTGGAAATGGGCTTGAATGAGCTCTTTGCCAGACTAACTTTCAGAGCAAATCTAAATTTGACGGAAGTTGTCTGGGTTTTCCCAGGCTAATTCCATCCACTCCTCAGCATAATTTCCTGTTCTCTCTCAACTGTCCCTAAATTACAAAAAAATTGAACCTGAACAGTTAAACGGCAAGATTTTAACACAAGGAGGACAGCAAAAAATAATCCACTGTAAAAAACCCTGGCACCAAAACAGTCCCTTGTTCCACACAAAAATAACACGCTCTCTGCCATGATGTCTTTACCATGCCTTCAGCTAGCCGAGCATGTGAGGAAAACAGCACTCAAGAGGTATCCGTGGAAAAGGTAGAGCCCAGACGAGTGTTACTCAACGGCCCTTAAGAGAGACCGGGGTGGCATAGAGGACCTGGCCTGACTCAATCCCACTGAATAAAACATCCGGCAACAATCCATAACGCGGCCATAGATAAATCTCTCCTTGCTCTCTCTGCCCTTGGTGAGAGATCTGTCTAGATTAGCTTGACATCAGGGCTATGGGGAGAAATGGTGTTTATCTGAACCCTAACAAGGGGGCTCTGAGACTTTAAGCAGTGAACTGGGATTGCTCAAAATGAAACACATTGCAAAAAGAGATTGAAGCCTAGTCTGATGGATATACACTGGAAAAGAATGGAAAAGAGACTCCACACATGTGGTTTAATATCGTTTTGGGCCCCAATTACCTTCGTTGAATGGATAAAAACAGTGGAAACATTTTTCAAAATATCTTCTTTTGGGTTTCACACAAGAAAGTCGCATAATTTGCAGCTGTATTCTCAAGGGAGAGTCCAATCAGGCTGTGAAGAGTTTCTTCTGAACTTCAACAGGCAATTAACACGGTGTCCATTACTGCCCTCAGGGCTTACTCAACCAGCCATGCAGTGAAAAGGCCGGGTGTTTAAGGCTCTGAGGTAGAGGAGAGGGGAATCTTTCAGGTCAAGGCCTGGGGAAGAAGTCTCATAAGAGAAGAATAAAAGAGGAAAGAGAGTCATTGGCTGCCACAGACCAAATGGAAAGCAGGTGCTATTTTGTCACCCCGTGGGGATTTCCCCTCTCTTCTGTTTTTCACATAACTCAAGCATGGGTTTCAAAAGAAAAAATACAGCTGAAAATTGGGAAAAGTGCGTCCCGGTCAGCTGTACAAGCGCATTCACAGAGTGCCTGTCCTTGGATGGCTCTCCCACCGCCCATGAGACGAGCCCTCTGGTCCTGTTTGTGTGTTACAGACACGGAATGTTTTCCTCCGACCAGATCGGTCACAACTCATAAATGTTTCAACGATGTTCTCGTCTTTCTTTGATCTGAGGGTAAGTTGAGAAGCGGTTGTTCACACTATGCAATGCAATCTGCACTTCCTCTATGGGGAGATCCCCTACAGCTTGACTTCCATGATATTTTTCGTCTCTATCTCCCTCTACTTTTTTTAATGGCTCTTGGAAGTTTTATCGGGTTTCTTTATCCACTAAGTCTCCAATTACGTGGGATACTGAAAAGAAAAAAAAAAAACATTTAAGGGAGATGCAATTTGCAAAATGCAATTTGCTTGAACCTCCAAACCACCGGAAATGAGATCTGAGATCCCTGAGAGAGTAAACATTGTCTGGCATGTAATGGTCTGCTTTTCTGAATTGTGCAGTCTGCATTTTCTAACTGACGTGAAATCTAGTACTTTGTGGTGTGAATATTGATTCAAGACATCATAGGAGAGGAGTAAGTGAGAAGTGAATATAAAAGGAAATTAATGGGAATTAAACAAAGACTCAATTGCTACTTATGTCACATCCCTCCTTGTTGCTCAATATGTGTGCTGACGATCCAGACATTTAAAGACAATCTCTCTCAGCCGCCCCATCTCTCCAGCGGAGATCATTATGCAGTGTCAACCCCCTGTTGACAAGTTTACCCGCTCGCTCTCTCTGCACAGATGCCGTGGCGGCTGCCGATGGCGTGGAGCTCAGCTTGGTGCGAGCTCCGAGTGGAAAGATTCTGTCATGTCTCAGGAGAGTAGGGTAGACGTTTTATAGCTCAGCTGAAACTCATAAACAGAGCCCCCAGTTAGGTGAAAGAATGACAGCCTCTCTATCTTCGCCAGAAAAGGATGGGAGACCAGGTAGACGTGAAGCTTCAACTGAGACTGATCTAGATCCAATCACTGTTTTTACGATCATGATTTAAAACACTGATGATATTTTATTTTGCATTCTCTATCCTGATTTATGTATGTGAAATAAACAGCATAAATTGTCTCTATAAAGCAACCGTAGAGCTTTGAATGTGCTCTGCATGTGGCAACAGTTCGTATTAATTCCTTAAAACCAACTTTTCATTGCTTTGCAACTATTCAAGGCCCAGCCTTGGCAACCTCTCCAAAGCTTTCCATTTGAAACGGGTAAAGTGTTGCCAATCTGATGTTTAAAACTCCCCCTTGAGGAGATCCAGAGACTGTGAGGGGATCAATGCCACCGAGTCTTGGCACGCACAAAAGTCTCTGCCGCCCAGCACTTCACAGGGCTGGACCTGGGGAAATGCAGTCTGTGTTGAGATCTGGCCAGATGGGGGGAATTAAAGAGGGTTTCTGTCTTTGGCAGAACTTCTTACATCAGTGCCTCATACAGAGAGAAGCCTAAACCTTTTCAGAGAGGGAAACATTGTCTAAAATCTCAGATAAAGGCCAGGACATAGCACAGTTAACCAAACATGGCAAAATATGTCCGACTGATGCTTCTTTATTACAGTTTTATGCACGTCAGATATTAAATCAAATTCTATAAAAGACATTACCACCATCAACTTGGTAGTTGGCAATATGTGGATTGGCAAAACTTATGGGTCAGGATCTTTGAAACTCTTTGTCTTTTGGACCTTGAACCGTTTGGTTCCCATTGAAGTCCATAATATGGAGAAATAATCCTGGAATGTTTTCATCAAAAACCTTAATTTCTTTTCGACTGAAGAAAGAATGACATGAATATCTTGGATGGCATGGGGGTGAATAAATTATCAGCAAAAGTTTTTTTTTTTTTAAACTGAACTACTCCAAGTGTCATGCTCAGGGACACATTGGTGTCTCGCAGCGGATTTGAGCCTAGGTCTCTCACACCAAAGGCATGTGTCTTATCCACTGCGCCATCACCACCCCACTTTTTTTTTCTTTACTGTCACTTTTGATTTAATGCATCTTGCTGTATAAAAGTATTAATATCTATTTGAGAATAGATCTATTATTCTATTGTCGTGTGGTTTGGTTCCTCTCTCCCATTGTAATAAGGTATACTCTATCTATCATGCTTCACATGATCTATTTATCTGAAGCAAAACTTTGAGGAGAAGGAAAAAAAAAACCTCAAAGTGATAATTAACTAATAAATAGGAGAGATGTACAAGTCTGTTAGATGTTGCCTCTTTCACCAGGGGATGAAGTCTGCCCAGCGTGATCATGGCACTTTGAAGAACATCAAAGTCCGAGCTAGCCTCTGGTTCCTGGCTTCTTCACTCACACACACACACACACACACACACTTGCCTGGTAACATATCCTTACTTTTGACACCTGGGAAAAATTCCTGTCCTCATTATCTGGTCTCTATGGTTGCAGATGAGTGACAGACTGTGGGTACCATGGTCGACATAATGCAACAAGAATGGGGCCATCCCACAGAGAGGAGACATTATGTCATCATTTCATCCAATCATTGCCTTCCTGTTCCTCATTTGGTACAAGCGTCCTTGTCTAACATGACAAATCTTCCTTCCTTAGGCGGCTTATGCCAGTGTTGGTGACAATTCTATACAATATGTAATAAGTTTAACATATTTGTTATGTGCGTCCTGGTGCATCCCCTGTTGATAACACTGCTCAACAGCTAAAATTCTTCTGAAACAAATGTAGTCAGACTTTACTAATTCTTGCTCGCTGAGAAGGAAAATAATATTTTAAATTGTTGATTGGCTCTACAGTTTTCAAGGTATGCTATTGGGCCAGTATACAGTAGGACCCTTGACTTGTGAAAGGCAGAGGATAAGTGAGTAATAAAGGGAAGAGATATACATTTAAACCAGAAAAGACTAAAATACATCTTTGACTGGATCTATGACTGACTAGGTTTGGACAGTACTTGTTTTTAGGCAAAACAATGAAAGATGCAATCTGAAGCTGGATATGCATCATGCACGAATTGCATCATGTTATTCCTAGAAATCATGGGTGATGCGATCATAACAGCTTACATCACTCTGCTGAATAAATTGCCCTATATCACCCCTGTCATACAGTGGCATGCTCTCTTATTTGTCAGTGTTTAGACAAAGTGAGCAGAGATGCCTCATACTGTGAACAGTGCAGATAACTTTAAATCAATGCTTGAACACTATTGCTGGACAGTGACAAGAGATGCTCCATTTAATGAAGAGATGAGCCGATACTCAATAGGACTAAACGGTGTACATAATCGTTTTTGCCTTTTGTTTTATAATACATTTGATTTATAACTATTTTGCTGATTTTTTAAAGGGTTACATAAACAGGGCGGGTACTATCTACAAAATATACTGTACATATAAATGTAAAAACTCAAATATCTTGGAAACTGTAGACAATCAGTTGTTTTAACTGTCATATGTGAATTCAGCACATTAAAATACATAATAAACAGTACATTTTATCTCAAAAAAGCTTCTAAAAACATTATAGACCAGCGAAATAAGTGAATAATCTAATTTTTCTCAAATTCAAGCATCCACTGTACTGTATACATGTTTAGCAAGGAAGGCATCTTTTAAAAATTATAAATATCTTTCCTCTCACATTTGATGCATTTAATGCTTCCTTGCTGAATAAAAGTATTAATTTCTTCATTAAAAATAAAATTAACAAAAACGAAAAAACAAAAACTGTACAAAATGTATGCATCTGGCTTTTCCCGCCACATTAAAAACACAAAAAGTACAAAATGTTCCCAACCTCGGCTCTAATATTAAAAAAGTGCTAAGTGAAACAGTATGATGACACTACATTTGTGCAGTACTAAAGTGCAGGCTAGGCTGGCAATGAGGTGTTCAAACAGAATTCAGTTTATTCCAGGTCAGGGTTCATCTCAACAGACCTTTGCTTGTTTTCACATACACAGCAGTCACATCAGGCCACTAGCTTGGCAAAAATGACAGCGCTGACAAAATCTTTTCTCTCTAAGCATTACTCTGTCTACCTGACAACTTCTGCACTTATTTTTTTTTTTTGCCAAACCAATTCTCCATCTTTCCACTGCAAAAGCCCCTCCTCTTCCTCTCTCTCTCTGTCTCTCTCTCTGGGGGGGAGCAGGATCTCATTAGTAGCTGCAGGATAAAACGCCGTCCTCTCTATACAGGTTCAAGGTGATGGAAGATTAGACTGTTTGGCCCTGCCTCATCCTGAATGCAGCGCGCGTGTCTCTCTGCCCGTGAACACCAAATTACATTGAACCCGGGGAGTCTAACTCCATTAATTTTAAATGGAAGATTAATTTAACAATATGCAGCGGATATTTGTTACAAACCCATCATGTGAAAGTGACGTTTGGCAATAAATTTACGGGTGGCACACGCTGGCTCTGAAAGCCCCAGCAAAAATAAATCAGCAGGCGTCTCTAGCTTCATCGTTCTCTAATGTCAGACACACACGGTCAAACTAATGCACATTCATGCACACTCACACACACACACCGATGCTTTAACACTCAAGCGCACGCATACCAGCATGCAGCACCTCTATCTAGCAGAAAACACAGAAAATGCTTTGAAATATGAAAATACTACACCTTAAATAGATTGAATTATTTCTACAATGAACAATCCTAGACATAAGATTAGTCAGTCATAGATAAACAAAACATTTGCAACCCAATTTACTTTTCTAATGTGTCAAATTTCAGTTCGTTCACATCCCAAGGCATCATATACTGACGCTTTTGACATTTCGTCTACATCTGACGCACATGGCACCCTTTAGCGTCAATATGAGACGCAGATATATATGGACCAGAAGGCGCCTCCTAGTGGTCTAACCCTAACCCTACCCCACACCTAAACCTACCATAACCGAACAAAGCTCTGTGCGTATTATATTGACGCTAAAGTGTGCCATGTGCGTTGGATTTAGACAAAATGTCAAAAGTGTCACTATATGACGCCCTAGGATGAGAACGCGTTGCATATTTCTGTATATTCAAACTATTCAATATCCAAAAATAAAGGATGGGACTTAATTTTACTCATTAGGTCTCGAATGGGTCATGAAAAGTGGGCATTTCACACCAAAATGAAGCCAAGCCTGAATTGCTAGATGCCTCATTGGCCACTGGGCGCAAGAAATGCGGCCGCCATCTTAAACCGGTCATACTACTATTGTGTTGAGCAATGTGCAGCATATTCAGCAGCAGTTTTATGTCCAGTAATATTTGGAGCAACATTTTTATCTAATTATATTATAAATGTAGGCCTAGGTACATAATTACATACTATATATATATATATATATATATTTTTTTTTATATATATATATAATGTTGACGAATTGTACAGAATAAGACCAGGAACAAATATAAATAACTTTTTTTTTTCTTTCTTTGCAGCACCTAAGAACATTTTTTTTTTTCACAGCAAAGAGTTCATAGAGTAAAGTGGGCCATCCTTTTCATTTCAACCCTATTTGCTTCCTGGTGCCTCGCTGAGCACATTAAAGTGTGGCAAACAGGCTATGTGTGTGCAAGCGAAGTGTAAGAGGGACACCCATCAGGTCTCTGTGATAGGAACTCGACAGAGCCAACATCCTATTTCTATTTCCGACCTAAACAACCAACATAACACACAAACGACAAATTGCGACCCAGAGAGAGGGAGTGAAAAGAGAAACCAAGGTTATTAGTTAATCTTCACGAACAAGCAAAAAGAAAACCTCCTTGAAAAACAAACATCCCCAAAAACGCCCTGTGGCCCGCTGCGCCCCCGCTGCCCTTATCCACCAGCGTCAAACGCCTCGGTTTATCTCCGGGTCTCTTTAATGCAGACTCTCTTCTGGGAGCACCCTGGCTAATTAGAGGAATTGATAACCCCTGCGCTTATTAACGAGCCAATATATTTTGAAGTCATTAAAGATAACCAAGGCAATAAGTTTGGCTTTAAGCGCCACTAGCTTTCACTGCCTTCGTGTCACTAATTATAAGGATTGAAGGAGGGGGGGACGACGACGACGACGATGGAAGAGAGAATGTGAGACAGAGAAAAAGCAATTCCTGCCTACTCAACTGTAAACGACTGGTTATTGGAATCTTTAAAACAGGCAGCCAGGAGAAAATGACATTAGCAGCTCTCCCTTCTCCCTCCTACCAGTTAATGAAGAATTAGAGCTCCCATTTGGTGTATTATTGGGGTTCACGGGGGGTTAGGTCGTCGAGGGATGTGTTTGACAACGATGTTGATTTAGCGCTGGAGAAGCTCACGGCACCATGGCGGAACATCATTCAATCCTGTCACTAGCACTTATCTCCTTCATTCTCTTGGCAGCAAGAGAATTCGGGTCACCCTCCCAACTCACAGTCCCTGTCTATGTCTATGCCACTTCCTTTAAGGTTTTGACAGCAGGCTGAGGTTTATTTTCGTTCCCTATTTAGTTTTCATCAGCAGGACATGTTTTCACATTCTATGCTGACTCTGAAGGCCTTGCAGCGCTGTCTGTGATTGTTTTAGCGGAAATAACTCAATCTCAAGAACTGACAAAATAAATAAATAAATAAATAATCAAATACAGTTTTGCTTTTAAATATGAAAGAAGCAACAACAGAAATTTGGCTGGCAGTAATTTAATAGCATTTCCAGCATTAATGGGTAACACTTTACTTGAAGAGGTGTGCATAAGACTGACATGACACCCTCATAACCATGACATGACATACGTCTTGAATATGAAGTAGGGTTTATGCATGTTTATGACAACTGTCATTAAGTGTTTTGAATGCAAATATGACATTGTTTAAAGACACTGACTGGTTTATGTCAAGGTGTCATAACAAAGACATCTCAAACAATGTCATATTTGCATTAAAAATGTCATAACTGAGAGAATGACACTTAATGACAGTTGTCATAAACATGCATAAAACTTCCTTCATATTCATATGTCATGTCATGTTTATGAAGGTGTCATGTTAGTCTTATGCACACCCCTTCAAGTAAAGTATTACCCATTAATGGATAGTCCTAAAGTGAATCATATTTCTGTACAGATTTTTATAGAAAATGGCCCGTCACTTTTTAAATTCGGAATTGTACTTTTAGAGAGAGACAGAAAAAAAGACCTAAATAAATAAATGCGGCGTTCAGTGACTGATGCATGGTGTATAAAATTTGACTTTGACTTGATCATTGTGCATCAACAAACAGCTAATCATATTTTCATACAGATGGGCTGGTATACTTTGGTTCCCCTGTCTATTTAGAACATGTTAAACATATTATGAACCCAAGGTGAACAGTAGTGATTTATGAATCTGGCTAATGGGATGAATGATGTCAGTGATAAAACAAGAAAGATGACATGCACCGAGGGATATACATGCGGACACATTTTGTCCCCAAAATATATTTGGACACATTAGCCACATAAAAATGTCTTTGAAATGACATGCAACAATATATAAAACAAAGTGACATTCTGTTTAAAGAAGGATTAAACAAGCACAAAACATACATACATTCATCCACTAAAAATGACCTGGAGCTCATTTGCTTGAAAAAGGTATGATTTTGATTAAACCTGAATTTTTTAATTTCAGTAAATAATTAAAGTGACCTAACATCATTATAATGCACAAACCAATCTGTAGCAAACAAATACAACGATTTCAATAAAATGTGCCATCAAATTCACAGGAGATTTTCATTTATTAACTGGTCACAACCTTAATCAGTTGGGAGACTAAATACAGCAAAACTGTTTTTGCAAAAGTTTCACTCTCATTATTTTGGCAAAGAGTCAACTGCTAATTGTCTCTCTCATTTTCCTGTGCTTCAGTCACTGCCAATCTACAGTAATAGGCTCTAAGTGTGCCATTCTCAGTGTAGTAATTAATTAAGCTAATCAGAGGATCAGGGCTACTCTGACTGTACACACACGCTTTCACCTACGAGACGATTAAAGGGGACAACACGGGCCACTGTCAAGCCAAAGGTAAGCACATCTCTGTGTTGTGTTTAACTCAACATATTAATACGACGTGAACAGCATGAGATGCAAGAATACAGATATTGGTGCATTATTACACAAACAAAAATTATATATTATTAGCACTAATTTTAACATTCAAAACCGTCTGTGCTGTGGCTGAAGTGACTTGAAAACCTCCACCTCCACTAATATCCCTCATTCCTGTTAAAGCTCTGCCTGTTCTAGAAATAGGTAATTCCTGTCACTTCGTATACCTTACACTGTTTGTCAATACATGGACTGCGCATTCGACAGCATGGAGATATTGCTGGATCTACTGAAGGTGCCCACTCGTTTTTTTTTCTCTTAAGTGAAACCATTTAATCGCCAACCTTAACTCAAAACCATAGAGAAAAACATCAAGAAATGTGAATATACAGTTGGGTATATAATGTAATAAAATCAATAATCTGTGATTTGTTCACTTTTTTTTGTATGTGCGTGAACTTCGAGCCCTCAGATGCCATCGCATGATAAACCATCACGCTATGTGTTATATATAGCCACATGGACTCAGGAGTACTTTGTAAAACCGTTATCACTTAAAACAGTCTTCCGCTGCATTAAAGACATGTAACTTGAATCTCTGCTATGCAAAGAGAAAGCTCTGTTCAATCCAGAGATGGCACTTAGTTCTCTGGACTCAAACTCATCTCAGATGGTCTAAAAGACAGCGGAAATGTGTGCTGTGGTCAGATGTATCAACGTCTTTTTTTAGGGGGGCTGACTTTGATTTCTCAGTCCCAAAGACGAAAAGGACCATCAGTGAGGTGCGAAAGCAAAAATCTGACATGGTATGGGGGGTGAATCAGAGCAAAAGTTATGGGTGACTTGCATATGTATGAAGGTACCATTTACGTGGATGCATATACTGGGATTGTACAGTACGCCATCAATATGACATCTTTCTTGGGATGCAAGACAATGCCAGGTCTCATTTTCCACATGCTAAAAGTGGTATTCAAATGGCAGTTAGACGTCATTGGGTGCCTAAAGCGTCGGATGTTGACGCGTGGTCAAAAGCGTCAGTTAGATGACGCCTTGGGATGAGAATGGGCTGATATATTATAAAACATGAATATAATATTATAATAATAATTTGTTTCTTATGGGTGTCTACTTAAAGCTACACTGTGTAACTCTTTTAGTTTATTCTTAGCTAAAAACACTAAGTTCTTTCAAAAATATATGTGCTCATTAATGTACATTTACTTCGTTCAAGTAATAAAGTATTATCGTGAGTGTATAATATGACATTGAAAACACATACGGGTAAGGGGTTCTAATGTCGGTCGCCATGTTGCCCCTCCATCTTGAAAGTACATTAGCCAAAGATCGACATACCCGTTAATTCAAGCTTCGCCTTCCGTGTTTACGTTTGAGTTACGGTAACACTCATGGACGAGGTCGAACTGGAAGCCATGTTAATCTTGGACTACATTGGCCACCGTAGGAGTTAAAACGAAATCGGAATTGAGAGGAACAGAAACTAATATTCAGAGGATGATCATATGCCTTTTCACCGCTAGATGGGCGTAAAAATCACACAGTGTAGCTTTAAGACATCCTCTCACTTCCACAAAAACATATTGACAAGCTAACCTCACAAAACGACTAGTAGCTTGTTTGGTGACGATAGAGGGCCATCGTGGATCATCCCTAATTTAGACACACTAATGCTGTGAGGGGCCATCAGCCCCCGATTGGCCGATAAATTGTATCTGACACCCCATCTCAACCTTGCTAAATCTCATCATCGCCAAATGAACAGAGAGTGAGATGAACAGATAAAAGGACAAAGTGATGATGTGCAGCAGAGAGTGAGTTATCGGTTAATAATGACGTATGCTTTTCTGACATTCAAGCTCAGATCTGTGGCTTGTCAAAAAGAACTTCAAATGTTATTTTCCAGACAACTGAAAAGGAAATAACGGCAGTTCGAAATAATCAGAAAACAGACAGTTTAAAAATCAAATTATTATTGAGTGACAAAGAAAATGTGAATATGCATTAAATACATTGTTAGGCTTGTCACTCACCAAACCCCCACATTTCCAGAGATGGTAATAATTAGGTTTAATTTGAAGTAGCATTCAAAGACCACATCTATGCAATTTTCTAATTAAGAATGGCCTCAAGTAACATTTCCATCTAGTGTTAATTCAGTATTAATACAGAAAGAAACATTCAAAATAAAAGAAACTACATTATCAGCATTTGAGGACATCCATCCCGTCTGCCTCCTTTCCCTGCAAATTAAGCCCGTTTCAAAATGCCACAGCATCATTTTCAATGTTCAGGGGGAATATAAAGCATGCAGCGCTGCGCTCACAGCTTTGCCCTAACCAGGCCCCTAGAGACCCGCCGGCTCTTCTTGCCCATCCATAACTGGATGACACCTTTGGGGACTGTTTCCCCTCTTCCTTAACCTCTCAGCTCATTACAGCTAGTCTCAACAGTGCTGCTCTAACTAGAGGTTTGTGCTTTACAAGCTATGCGCTTGCTCTCCCTCTCTCTCTCTCCAATCTAAATAGAATGGTTCGGGGTGGTTAGATCAGTAGCAGGTAGAGCGTCAGCCTTGGGGAGTCAGAGTTGCTTTGCAGCGTAAGCCACTTTTTAATATATATTTAGCATTACACCTGGTGCACTTTAGCCACGGAAGCGGAATGGCTGCCCCTGTTTTGCAGGGAGGTGTTTGATGAAGCACCGTTGGGGCTTCACGGCTTGATGCCATTCACCCTGAAATGCGGGACTGCTACAGGGGCCTCCATTAGGCCCTGCACCTGTGTGCTCATGATCCAGATATGAGGGAAGCATCATGAAGATCCAGCAACTTCAAAGACTCAGGGAAAATGCTGAGGGGAGTAAAATGTAGCCTAACGACTCCCTGGTTATGTGGTTTAGCGGATGGATCATGAACAAAACACACTTACATCAATAGGATTAAGAGGAGGAGGACCTGTTCATTGAGAACAGTCTAGATCAATTAATAACGACTGTATATAATCTAAAGCAATAATGATAATAGTAATACTACAAGTCATTTTCACACGTCTAAAAGCACTCCAAAAAACAAGTAATCAAAATATAGGGCTACTTTTGAAATATAATAAATATGATGCTTTTTTTTGCTAACTTTGCAATTTTTGATTGTTCATCGTATCTGCTATTAATTAATATCAGTGCAATTTTTTATTGTAAAAGAAAAAAAAAAGAGGAAATGTGTAAATTAGCTGCCTTAAAATAAGCTGCCAGCCTGGAGCCCTTAATAAAGTTGTATAAAATGGCAAATTAGTGCACTGAATCCTGCACACTCAAACTAATCTACTGTTCTCATTAACCCTGTGGAGGTCAAGTTCAGCTTTCATTCAACTTAGCAAACATCGGTTAAAACTTCCTCAATCAGCTTCACTTAAAAAAAAAAATTGAATGAATAAAAGAAATGATGGAAAGGTTTTCCACATGATTAACTTGCCCTATTTCAGCATTATGCAATTATGTTATTCCAGTTTATTGTATTTACGTTGGGTCAACTTAATTCATTAAGGTTGATTCAACTTATTTACTATGTTTAAACATCATTTAAAACTTCCTTAATCAGCTTCACTCAAAAAAAAAAAATAACGTTTTGAATGAATAAAAGAAATCATGGAACGGTTTTCCACATGATTAACTTGCCCTATTTCAGCATCATGCAATTATGTTATTCCAATTTATTGTAGTTACGTTGGGTCAACTTAATTCATTAAGGTTGATTCAACTTATTTACTATGTTTAAACATCATTTAAAACTTCCTTAATCAGCTTCACTCAAAAAAAAAAATAACGTTTTGAATGAATAAAAGAAATCATGGAACGGTTTTCCACATGATTAACTTGCCCTATTTCAGCATCATGCAATTATGTTATTCCAATTTATTGTAGTTACGTTGGGTCAACTTAATTCATTAAGGTTGATTCAACTTATTTACTATGTTTGGGCACAGCCTAATTTAATAGTGTCAGTGAATTTAACTCAAATTTATTCAAATTCATATATTCATCCATCCAATGCAATATAATTTATTTTAGTGACACAATAATCAATTACTAGACTATAGCCATCTATTAGCTACCAATATGCAACACGTTCTCATCCTAGGGTGTCATATAGTGACACTTTTGAAATTCCGTCTAAATCCAACGCAGATGGCACACTTTAGCGTCAATATAACACGCACAGAGCTTTGTTGGGTTTTGGTAGGTTTAGTTCTGGGGTAGGGTTAGGGTTAGACCACTAGGGGGCACCTTCTGGCCCATATATATCTGCGTCTCATATTGACGCAAAAGGGTGCCATGTGCGTTGGATGTAGACGAAATATCAAAAGCGCCAGTATTTGACGCCTTGGGATGAGACCGGGCTGCAATATCACTTTAAAGCATCTTAAACGATAAGCTTTATTTGGTTCATCTGTTGCAGAATCAGTCTTCAGGCTAACCAAATGCTCCACTCTTCTCCACAATGGCAACCTCCACAATTACAATAACATTAAACACAATTACGCACTAACAAGGCTTCCCCTTTTCTAAATTTCTTAAAAACACATAAAATAAAACTTAATTTTAACATGTATTCTCTCTTAATTCAACCATATGCAAAAAGCATGCTGGGAACTAACAAGCACAGCCCAGATTCAGATTCAGTTAATGCAACACAAATCATTCATGTAATCCAACACAAACGGATTAAGTAAATTTAAATGTTACATATATTTAAGCAGATTGAACACAATCAAATTAAGTTTGGACAAAATGTATAGCAATTCTTCAATGTGTCTTACAATGAAAATTTCACAACCTTCTTGTGTTAACATGTCACTTTATTTCACTGGCACACTGGTTTTCTCCTGCTCTCACTCTCTGCTGGGGTCTGATTAGAAACCTGCATGTTTTGCTAAGAGCACAGCAAAAGCTGTCATTATTTTCATGAGATGCAAACACCAAACCCAGACCTAATGGGCTTTAATGGAGGAAATGTTGGCTGTATATTTTTTAGACAAACACAATACACTCACTAGAAACAATCCCAATCACTTGGGAAAAAAATTATGAAAAGAAATTAACACTATGCAAAAAAAAAATGCATAGGGAACATAATGATATACTGTATGCACCTATACTTGTTCTTAATTTAATATTGAAAGACAGCAAATAATTCAACCATTAAAAATGTAAATACTTAATGTATTTTTACATATATGATTGTTTTTTTTTTCACATCACTAGCTATGCATTTTTATCCTACACATAGCGTTTTGAGCACTTCACAGTCTGCTTTGCTGCTGTGTTCAACAGCAATGAGCCTCGAGGTAATGTTTACGAATAACAATCTATGCTAATGCCTTCATTCAGGACTGATTTGAAGAATGGACTTGGTCATTGAGACTGGCAGCTACATGGCAAACAGCGCATGGAGATGTCTGACTGACAAGCTGGATTTGACATGTTTCACCACCCTCTTATGAATAAATATGATTTATACGTACGGTCAAATATTTGGTGGAGGGTCACGCAGATCTGCGAATGAAACCGTTATTATGGTGAATATCAAAGCTTTAATCCTATAAAGAAGCAAATAAAATGAGCAGATGAGTGACTTGTTATATAAAAGAGGATGAATAGGAAATGAGAAAGATGGCGGAAGCCTCCGAGGACAGATCCGCTCTGATTTTTTTTTACTCTTTGAGTGTTGTAAATTAAATTCCCTCGTCAAAGCTAATCATTCATGGCAGATGGAGTCTTGCGCTCCCCTTTTAGATCCAAGGGAATTCTAATGGTTATTGTTTCTGTTTAAATAGGAGATTATTGCATTTTAATAAGTCCTCTCTGGGATTTGTGACAACAATTCAGTTTTGTGAATTGCTACAGAAGGCTGTTAGTGTGAGCTGGGGAGAGATCGACTCGCTGAATGCGACAAGTCGACTACTGCACCCAAACACTCCACCCGCCATCGCCCCAACTTCCCCTTTTAAATGGGAACGGCTGCATACATATTTACCAGCGAATGAAGGATCCGCCACGGGGATAATAATTTCATCCGCCAGCGGGGAGGGGAGAGGAGTCTAACTGTGGATTTTCATTAAAATGACACATCTGTTCAGCAATTTCAGCAAAGTAATTCTGCTGAAAGTTTTATCGCCTAATTTTCATTATTCACTCCACTGGGCTGAATACAGGATTCATCTTGTCGAATTAACACATTCAACATGGCTTTCTTTCTTTTTTTAAACAGCAAAGAGAGACAGGAGGGGGAGCGATCAACAAATTGAATTGTCAGTGCGTATGGATTAAAACATGATTTGTTAAATCAAAAACAGCAGCAGGGGCACAGAACTCAGACCTGAGGGTGAAACTTAAAACGTCTGTACACATCATCACCCAAATCCCCAAGTTTGGTTTTTACTCAATTCACTGATGAGCACAGCCATTGTAAAGGCTTTTTTAAAATGACGAAAAAGTTATGAAAACTTCAAGACCAAAGCTAATCCACTTAGAATTTACGTTATGAACTATCAGTCTTTAAATTAGTTGAACGGTTTCAGTTTTTATCACTAATTCAAATTAAATTAAATGAAAAATGAATGCTGTGGTTTGAAACCACCAATTTTAAAAAATTAAATAAAATCAGAACCTTTAACATGTAAAATAATAATAATAGTAATATTAACAAAATAATATATATTACTACATGAGCGCTGAATGGCTGCTGACGGCCTGGATCTCTAAAAGTGTCTAAACACATTTTCAAATAGGGGCAATGTTTATTTTTTATTTTTTTTATTTTTTTTTATTTTTGACATTTTTAATTTATTAAACCTTTATTTAACTAGGAAGAAACTCATTTTTTCTTGTTTTTTTCTTTTTTCTTTTTATATTTATATTTTTTTTAACAGGGCGCAAGAGTCATTTATCCCGCCGGTAAAATAGCAACAGCGCCCAAGACCCGCCCACAAAGTTATACGCGCTTCATGCTTGATACTTGCATTTCAGATCGTTAAAATAGGGCCCTTTACGTGAATGGCCCTTTATTCGGCACTGGAACGTATCAATTTTTTTTAAAATAACATCATCTAATTAAAAATGCACATTTCACACAAAAATTGTGTGTGCTATATTTAGCAACAAGCTAACATCAAAATGAATCAAATCAACTATTTAGTCAAATCTCTTGTGGAGTTTTGAGTCTCTACCGCAGTAACGTGCTAAAGTAAAATCTCTCAAGAGTGGTGTTATTTGTGCAAAGTATGTGAGTGAATTATGAGGTTACTTATGAGGTACGATGCTGTTTACTGTACATCAAACTCTCACTGAACCCAAAATGTGGCCTCTTGTCTAGAATCGCCCAAGTGAGAAATATTCATGTCTAGCCACAAATTGAGTTAGCATATGCAAGTAGCAAACATCTCCTTCCACTAACCACTATGATTCAGTCACCAAGTTTCAGAAAGGTCTCAAGGGTTCTTTCGAAATGGGAAGTGAGTATCCAATATATTTTACAGCTTGACTCACCTCTGCTTCAGTGAAAAGATTACACCATTTTTTTTCCATCTCCAAAAGCTTCTAAAACCCAGTTCACTTAGCAGATCAATTTGCCACAATTTAATCCTTTCTTCCTTTCATTTAGGTTAAACATTATATCTAGATTTATATAACTACCCTAAATTGCCTGTCAAAATACAGAACGCAACAGAACAGAATGTTATTACAGAAACAAGCAATGCTAGTTGATGAATCGCAACAGTGTGCATCGAAACATCTTTGGGAGCAATAATCAGACGGCAGTTGCTGCAATAATAAACTGTCCCTAAACAGTTCCTCCTACTCTCTTGAGGCCTGTAGCCGTTATTGAATTTAATAAATCAAAATAGGTGATGTCTGTCAGCTTGTGAGCTGTCTTCTGAGGGCTTCCTCAGAGATGGAGGATTAGCATTTTCCAGACAGCATATTATTCCCTTCGGCATTGTACAGCTAGTACTGTGCAGTTCCAGATGGAGCATGATAGATTTAGACAAGGGAGTGTCTGTTACCCAGTCATGAGCATCCTAAAATAAAATCCAGGTATCCAGGTTAGAAAAAAAAATGCAATAATTAAGGATTATCTTGCAGTAAGTACACCATAATTGGTGTTGGCGATGATTTCTGCATGATAGCGTTAAATATTCATTATTAATGCATTGTTATAATCTTTGTCCGTCACTAAACTAAAATGTGTCAACTTGGAAGACACATATGTGGTACAAATTGTACAAAAATGAACAAGTGAAGTCTACAAGTGACCTGTATTGACAGATCTTGAGAAACAGGATTACACAAGAGCTGGAAATATTAATACATATCCATGAAAAATCCTTTATTGACGAAGGGACACTTTACTGAATAGCCGTGATATGCGATGGCTTGGTGGCAGGAAGGAAATGAGGTGCAAAAGAAAATGGTTCCAGATTTATGTGTGGCGGCTGGAGAATTCAAATAGGCAGAAATACATATCTAAGCGAAAAAGGGGTCCTAAATGTAAAAATAATGTATATGATTTGTGCAGGGCGAGGATGTTCTCCATCCTCAGCGGAGGGCTTGTAGAGGCCCTATTTCACGGATTATGGGGTGAGTCTGTGGAGAGAAGAATGACTCCCCGAGGGGCCTGGTGTGGACAGAGAAGAGAAGGACAGAATTTTCCATCTCATAAATTTAACGGCAGGCAAATATTCTTTAATGCTTTCATACATAACGACTGTCTCCCAGCGAGTAGATAAAATTGCTGTGTGTGTCATGATAACATAAAAAACCCTTTCATTTCCCATGAGAACATTGTGCCCAGAATAATAAATATATATATATAAAGCTTTAATTATTTTTAAAAATAGTTTATAGAAAAAAAGTTATGCACAATTCACAACTACACCTAATAAATGAATGGCATTGCATAATAGAACACAATTTATTTGTATTATGTATCCAAATAGTTTAGTTTTTAACAGTATATCTATTATTCTATACCTTTAAAGGGATAGTTCACTTTGAAATACATTTTTGCTATGTTTTAGCTTACCTCATGGGCATCCAAGATGTAGGTGTCTTTGTTTCCGCAGTATTTTCAATTTCGATATTATACAGTATTTTGACTCATATAATGGAGGTTTATGGGGTCCACCTCAAAGAGCATACACAGAAAAGTCCAAATTAAACATGATTTAATGACTCGTAAATTTAAGTACACATTGATGTACTCATTGTTTTTACCTCTTGTAATCACAGTCACGTCCAAGTACCGGAAAGCCCCATGACCGTGATTACAAGAGGTAAAAACAATATAAATACTGTTCGTTTTCTCACACAAACCACTCATTTTGTGTCTTAGGCCATCAATGTGTACTTATATTTACGAGTCATTAAATCATGTTTAATTTGGACTTCTCTGTGCATGCTCTTTGAGGTGGACCCCATAGACCTCCATTATATGACTGACAGACAAGAACGGTTTGACCTAAAAATATCAAAATTGAAACTACTGCGGAAACAAAGACACCTACATCTTGGATGGCCTTGAGGTAAGCTAAAACATACCAAAAATTAATTTCAATATCTCTTTAAGCTGATATTACAAGCCAATTATTATTTTCATCTTATGGCGTATTACTAATATATAGACAATGTTGAAAGTGTATAGTACTTTGTCTAAATAAATGTAAAATAAAACACTTAAAAATATTTTCTACTATTAAAACACATTTATATGCAACATTATAGTGTACAATTAAAAAAGAAGAGGAGGAATAAGGAAATGATACCATGGGTACATCATACCATAAAACACAACACAACACAACTAAATGTGCTGACGAGAGACATTGTGTGAACAGGGGGTTTTGAATTAATTTGTCTTTAAAAACATTGCGCTTTCAAACAGGCAGAACAGAGTGACCTTTTCAGTGAATAATAATTAAATTGTACGGCTCTAACCGCTTATAATCTATGGCAGGCCCAGATCAGGCCCTGCACTCTCACTCTAATTGGCAACATAAATAATAGCGTGACGAGCGTCTACGTGAAGCTCTCCATCACAATGACCCGCTGACATTGCAGAGATGGGGTGTCTGAATTATCTCGGGGCGACGGACATCTGACAGGTGGTAAAAGGGCCTGTGATTTGACTGTAAATCACAAAAAGGCCTTGCTGACAACACCGGAGCAGGGGGTGGTGAGATGGGGGCGGACAGAAGCTGTTCTCCAATAGACACTGTAAATGAACCAGATTTATCTACAGGCTCAGAGCAAAGCCTTTAATTGCTTCTACTGGTTGCACATTTGTGAGGGACGCTGGAGACCTCACCTGGTGCACGGTAAATTGGGATTGAGCCTCCTAACCTGCAATCCAACCTGGAGGGATAAACGGGCTCAGCTTCCAATTCAATAAATTTGCTTAACTGCTTGTAATCCAATCAAGCACCCTGTCACACAAACAATATGCACACAGCTTGTTTCTCCACAGTGGATTAAACCTCCCGGGGTATCGAGCAACGCATTGGCAGAAAACCCCAAATAACTTACCTGGCCCCCTGCTGCACCTATTATTGTCTAATTCACACCTTAGTGCAGGGCAAGCCAAGGTGTGACTGAACTTGAGCACTGAAGCCACAGTCAAGCAATTATAACCGCAGAAACGCAGTCACAGGCTTTTAATACCATGAAACAACCACCAGGCCAAAAATGACATAGATCACAGTTGTTGTTGTTGTTGTTTATTAAAAATGTGTTATCTGTGTTGTAAAATGTGTTAATGTGTTATAAATGTGTAAATATGTCAAGATTTGGGCTTGTCTCTGTCACGTTTTGGTTTTGTTCATGTCATGTTCCATGTCTGTCATGTGATTCCCTGTTTGTCATGTGATCCTGCCATGTGTCTTGTCATTGGATAATCGTCTGTTCATTGTTCATAGGTGTCCCTTGTCTTGTCATTAGTCTTGTGTATTTAAGCCCTCGTGTTTGCCATGTGTCTTTGTCAAGTATTGTTTTCCTGTAACCACTGTTGTGTAAGGCCCCGTTTACACGGGAACGCTCGCGGGTGAAACGTAAAAATATTTTATCGGATGTGCCTTTCGTTTACACGACGTTTGGGGCCTCCAGAGTGGAAATCTTAAAAATCTTTAAAAAAAAGTCTGCTAGACAGGGAAGGTTGTACGCAGGCGCGCGGACTTGGTGTTGTTGTGTGGCAGTGCTCCACATCGCCACCTAGCCGCCTGGAGTGCGCACTACATCGAATTTCCGTGTAAACATAGCCAATGTCTTTGTCCGCGGTTTTGTTTTCATGCCACGTCATGCTTTTCTTTTATGTTTAAATCGTGTTCTGCTTATAAATAAATGCTGCACTTGGGTTCTCGCTACAACTTGCCTCCAGCGGATCCTTACAGTTATATTGTTATTTTTAAAATGTTCAATTCATTTTTATAAATTCAAATTGCAATTCTGAATCCTCTTACTTCAAATTTAGCAACTGAATTGGAATTTTAAAGCCATTCTAAATTCAATTTAAAATGATGCACAACCCTGATAAGCTCAGAAAAGTATATAAAAAGTATAATTAAAGTATTTTTTATATGACTTTTGAACTATATTCCAAGTTACATCATAACTTTCATGAAGTCAATAAAGACACCTTCCCTGAACATTTGTTTTCAATGTTTGAGCAAGTGCTCTTATTTTAAATGGATGCGCTTAGACTAAATTGTGCTCATCGTTATTAAATGAATTATATTATTGTTAAAAAAAATTTTTTTGGCATCTATTCAAAATGAAATTTAGCGGTTGGGCTTATGAACATGAATCCAGACATGAACCCACACACAGGCACCTTCACACACTCCCCTGCTGTTTAAATAGTGTTGATCTTCTACAAAACAGGGAGTTCGGTAATCACTGCTCGTTTCGATTTGATTCACGACAGGGTTGGGGGGTTGGGGATACTGTATTACACCGCTCTGTGGGAACTATCTAATTCAGACCTCCACATAACTCAGCCTACAAATCAATAGACTACAGTCCAGCAAGAGACCGACGGTGATGGAGAGAGACAAAAAATGAGGGAGAGAGAGAGTTGGGCTGACTGTAAAAGAGATGGGGTAAAGACAGACGATACTCTCTCTGGAACCCAGAAGCTATAATATCCATCCTTGGCGGTTCACTTGACATTTACTTGCCCTGCTTTTCTCTGCCTTCTAACTCCCGGCGTTGCGACTCTCATGGGTCTGCCGACCGGGTGAACAGATAACAAACCTGTCAGAGCGGGTTTAGGGAGAGGATAAATCTAGAGCCAGGATGAAGGATGATGGGTTCCAGAGGCCAACATGTTAGTATGTGTTACCATAAGAGGAGACTAAGAACATGACTGTATGTGTGTGTGTGTTGGCGACCAACAGGACTGACATGTGACACCTTGGGAGAATAGCCGTAGCGTATGAGCGGCCCTTGCATCTAATCTGAGGTCTGGTCTCGCCCCCCACACAAGTCTCTGTGCCTTACAGGAAGAGCTCACAAAAAGCCTTTCAACAGCCCGCGGTCAGGTCAGAGCACCGGGGCGGAGGGATGAAGCGAGGGAAGGGAGAAAGACAGAGTTTGAGTGGTGTTAGTGAAAAAGACTGGGAGGTGTCTCTTTAAGGGCCTGATAACATTCTCTGTGATGGGCTCCCCAGGGTCTCTGAAATGTCACAGCTTTGAGGCCATGGGCTGTCATACCCGTAGACACCGGGGACTCTGGGACTGAGAGATATGCAATAGACCTGCCTCAGAGCCAAATTTGAGAACACAGCACTTCCACTACACTCTCTTGGTTAAATGTCCATCAAATCAAGCCTTAAAGGAATACCAGCGTTTGGTTTGGTTTACACAAACATTTATGTGCACCACAAACTCTCTTTTTTTTTTACTCCATTCCTATTGCAAGGCTACTAATAATTTCACTCCAATGACAATTAGACATGTACAACATCGATCAGATAAATGTATTTGATAAATAATAATAATAATAATAATATAAATAAAAAATCTGGCCTGGAGAGACCATTTAAAATCTATTTAATTTATGACAAAAAATTAGGGCTGTCAAACGATTAATCGCGATTAATCGCATCCAAAATAAAAGTTTGTATTTACATAATATATGTGGGTGCACTGTGTATAATTATTTTGTATATATATAAATACACACACATGCATATATATTTAAGAAAAAATATTATTTATATATAAAATACTTATATTTATATATAATATAAATTATATATAAATCTATATACAGTATATACATGGAAATGTTTCTTAAATATATACAAGTGTGTGTGTATATATATATATATATATATATATATATATATATATATATATATATAATTATACACAGTGCACCCACATATATTATGTAAACACAAACTTTTATTTTGGATGCGATTAATCGCGATTAATCGTTTGACAGCCCTACAAAAAATAGACTGTATTCATATTTATTTTGAATGGTACTGTCAGAATAATAAGAATAAGCTGTTTGACACAATTTACCAACTAAGGATGTGTTACCAACTGTTTATTGTGTTAGAGTAAAGCTAAAAATAGATGGTCTTTAAGTGATTGACACAGGATTGATGACCTTCCTTTTAGGAGAACCGTGTTAAACAGTTTTGGAATACTGACTCGAATGTCCCTGTCCTACAATGGGAATGATGAAAACGTCCTTTGGAAGGTCTAAAAATTGCACATCAATTACCTGAAGCAGTGAGGCCTGTCTTATTTCCCAGCCACCATTTTATAAAACCAGAAAATGTCAATACTCAAGTCACAAAGCATTACATCAAGGACATTTACAGGAGAAAAAAAAAAGACAGAATATATAAGGATAACATTTGCTATGACTAAAAAGGGATGAGTGTTAGCACGCTCTGTGACGATGACAACAAATAGGCCGGGAGACATCTTTAAATCCTCTTGAAGAGCACATGAGCATGCCTCTCTGGGAGATTTGTGTGTTTATTAACGAGCAGCACACTGTGGTTTAATCAGTGCGTGGAGAATACTCGTACTTAAAAAAAGGCTGCACGCCATTTATACTCCTGCGTGCTTGTACGATTTGCTAATAATGTGAGTTAAGATCAAAGCAGGAGTGAAAATAAAGAAAACAAAGTGCAAAAAGACAACAAAAGGAAACACTTCACAAATACAGTCCAAACACAGTCGAATGCTTTAGTGTTAACAAATCAGGTGATGCTAACAAGGGTGTGGGTGCAAACTAGAAGTAGGCAAGAAAACAGAGCGTGTTCTCATTTTTTGTCTGAAAGCCCCACCAGGACCACTGAAACTTGCTTGATTTCCCCAGTCCAATTATAGCTGTGCGCTCAGTTCTTCCAGAATAGCAGCACAGAGCTGAGGGACGGCGTCTGCGTAAGCGAAGAAGGGCTAATAGAGTCCCTGAAGCTAACTCCATTTCGCTGCTCCAGCTAATGGGCTGTGATATTTTCCCAAACTAACTGCTGCTGTGCCCTCTTAGAAGCTAATCTAGCCTTGTGCTTCAGAGGCCGGGGCATGCCACGCTCACCCTACCTCACTGTCCAAATCTCGCCTTATCTCGAGACAGAAAGGAGAAGACTCAGCTCCCTGACTTACACATGCGTGACGTGCCCAACCATCCTCATTCAGGCTGTTTTGAGCAAAGGTTCCTTCTGGTGCCAACACACCCTACGATGCCATGCTGCCTTGAGCCATCCAAGGAGATTTTTAGATTTTATATCAGGCCTGAGAGACAGAAAGCGATAGGCGCAGTTGTTGAAGGATTCTCTTTTAAAACCCCTATATAGCTCTCGGGTGGCTAATAGCATCCTGGATGCTGCGGTGGGTAGAAATGGGCAGACATAAATCCAGGAAGATGGCTCCCTGGTCAGCCATACAGCAGACAGCTCGCCCCATTCCAGATGGTTGTGAGACATACCGGTGGCATTACAGTCAGACGTTGAGACTGCCCATTGACTACATATTAGAGACCATCATATTTTTGTAGTCTCAAATACACCACGGCCCATTTTAAATGAATCTGCCTCACAATGGCGGTATAATTACTAAATCTTTCAATAAAACTGATTTGCAGACAATTCTGCCATGAAATTGCTACTCAGCACTCTATAGGCAAGATCAACGGGTCGGGTAGAGCCCTTGCAATTATTCATGGCATTCAAGACCCTGAAATGTTCGGAGCTGGTTATAGATACTGCAAAAAATCATGTTGAGAGCAAAGCAACGGTAATTAAACGAGCACAGAAGAACGCACTTTCACATGATGAGATGTACTGCGTTCATTCTACACGCCCTCCATTCTAGTCTCATCACACATTTAGAGTATAGAAAAGACATTCGCAAGACGGTCCATTTTTAACAGGCAGTTGCAAAGGTTAATTATTTCCTAATTATACCTAGAAATGGCAAACATTTGTTTTTCTCCCTAATTGACAAGAAAATTAACTGTGAACTCACTGCATTATAAGGCGTGTGAGTGCTTCAATGCACAGAAAGAATCAAAAAGCCATTATGGTTCCCACTGCGGCATCCTTTGAAATCACTACATTTCAATGCAGATAAAAGAGAAAAATCACAATTATGCCCAATATCCTGTGGCTCTTGAAGCTGCACTTGAGACAATAAAGTTCAATAACTCTACACGCATACCAGCAGAAAGAGCATAAGGGGAAGCGTAACCTCAGTGCTAATCAATATTAATTCCTTTGCCGCTCTAATGACAAGGTGTAGTCAATGTCGGTCCAGACTCTCTTTCTTGGGTTCAAGCATGCTGGGCTTGTTCTGCAGGCACCTGTCTGCCCTTGTACCTGAGCTGTATTATGGGCGATTATCACACCTCGTCCCCCAGGCAGAAGGTCTTCATGCGTCTGCGGCATTGATCTCATTTGTTGAGGAGATAAGGCTGTAATTGGATGATGCCTGAAATCAGATGGAACTCCATGGCAAGGCCAAGGCTAATTCCACTATCCCTGACCTGCCTAAATAGCTAGGCCATGGCCACAACTACAGGGGGTTAATCCTGTCCAACCCCACCCCCAAGCCAGCTCATCACCATCTGGGCCACTGTCCACCTCTCCTCCTCCTGTTTAAGCCAGGCTCCAAGCCATTGAGGCAAGCGAACAAGTGTACCCGGCCACTCCAGACAAGAACCTGAGCCAAGACCCTAATTGTGAATGCATAATCTATTGAACTGTGACTGTAGTGGCTGTCAGCAGGATAAATTACTACATAAATATTTAAGCTCACATTAAATTGCCCAACAACCACAAACTCTGAGTTCCTACACAGTCTACTTCTCAAAGTAATTATTCTTGGAGGCAGGGTGGTAATGTTGTTAGTTTTGTTTAACAAAAGACACAAGGATGGCTCGAATAAACTCAGTATCTTAACGATTTACTGATTTGCACACAATATTTTTCACCTTTAACAAGAGTACACAATACTAGTGGTCGGGCAATATGCTGATATAACGCCAATATTTCAAACAAATTCATAGTAAACAACAAGTCACATGCTGCTATAAAATTTATATTTTCACATAATATTTACTGAATTAGAAATAAATGTAACAAAATTAATCAATATGAAAAAACTCATTTGAAAAAGAAAATCTGTACAATTAATAGATTTTTACTTTGGAATTCATTAACCATATAAAGAAGTTTGTTTTGTTAACACTTTACACTAGGGCTCGAACGATGCGTCGGCGTAATCAATCACGTCGATTATGCATGGTTTATGTTCATCCCTAATCCCATGTCATGTTTCACACAAAACAAAACTCGAATAGCGCGTCAGGCACGAATGATTTCAATGTTAACCCTTAGAGGTCTGAGCTGTTTTCTGGGTCCTGGAGGTGTTCTGATATGCTCTGACATGTGTGCTGTTTTCTGTTACTTGTGAAATTTTCAACGCAAAGACACGTTACGCGTGTAAAAAATTCCTGCAGCGCGAATGAGGCGTAGAGCATGGCACGGTAGATGCAAATAAGCCTTGTTCGCACGAATGGTACAAATTGAGCGTTAATGAATTAGTGCTATTTGTGCATTCACGCGTTTGATGCGAATTCGCGTCTGCCGCCCGAGTTGAAAAATCTGAACTTTGGTGTCAATTCGCGCCGCGTTGGATGACCTGAAAACAGGTCATCAAACTGGCCGCGGGATAGGCGGAAGTATCCCTGACAGCGGCCGTCATCCAGGCGCAGCTTCTGGAGCGAGCAAATGGTGAAACTCGCCAAACGGTTCACCTCCGAAGGGTCCGGTGGACACAAATACGGCGACGATCATCCCCACACCGCTGTTCTACAGTCCATAGCAAATACAGAGCGGTGACTCTCTTGATGAATGCTCGATCAACATAAAAAAGATGGCCGCAATGGGTTTTGATTCAAAACGCGCGTAAATTTCGCTTCAAACTTGTGTTTTTACGCGCGTCGGTTTCACTCTTGACGTGCGAATTAACACAAATTGGTCAAGCATCAAACTAGTCACGGTAGACGTGCTATCCGCGTCCAATGTTAATGCACAGTAAAGCAGATGCTAATGGCTAGTACGAACGCTTAATACAAGCCTGCACATTTTCACCGCATTCAACAAAAGTATAAAAAATGGTGATGTCCATTTTTGGACAATGGTGATGTCCATTTTTGGTGATCTCCATTGTCATGTTCATCTATGAACATCAGGAAGTTTTATCCCAATTGACAGCGTGTTGTTAAACAAAATGTCAGATGGAGCCATGAGTTCATCCAGCCCGTTCTCATCCCAAGGCGTCATATACTGGCGCTTTTGACAATGCGTATACATCCGAAGCACATGGCACCCTTTAGCGTCAATATGAGACGCAGATATATATGGGCCAGAAGGCGCCTCCTAGCGGTCTAACCCCACATTATATACCCCAAGTTATATTGACGCTAAAGGGTGCCATGTGCGTTGGATGTATACGCATTGTCAAAAGCCTCACTATATGACGCCCTAGGATGAAAATGCGTTGGTTTATCAGATATTTTAAACGAGGACTTTAAATGCTTAGTAACCGAGTGCAGAGTAAACTAAACAGAGTAATCTTCTTGAGCAAACTAAATCAGTCATGATTATACAGTTAACCTTGGCTCTCACGTTTATGATGTGGCAGACAGCTAGTAGTCAAATGTGGTCTGTTAATTCAGTGCGGGTTTGTCAGGAATGCGCTTGGGAGTCCTGAAAATTGTGGAGATGTCAGCTCAGTTACATTGGGTTGTTTTTGCAAAAAACAAAACGCTGTATGAATGCAACAGTATAAGCAGCGCTGCCATACTATGTGTGAAACATGACAGGGGATTAGGGATGAACATAAACAATGTGTAAACGACGTAATCGATTATGACGACGCGCCCCTCCAGTCCTACTTTACACAAACGTTCAATTCGTTAATTTTATTTGAAGGTATAGTTCCTCAAAATTACAATCCTGTCATCATCTTCTCACCCTCATGTCGTTTTAAACCTGTACGACTTTCTTCTGCAGAACACAAAAGATGATATTTCTAGCTTCTGAATAAAATATAGCATAAAACAATTCTCCCCGTTGTACTGAAAAAAAAAAACGGTTTCGACGAATATACAGTAACAACATCCAGAACAATAGAAAAAGCTGTAATGCAACGTATAACTTTGACTGCTCGGCGTGTTTTGAGAGAAGTGAGATGAAGCAGCGTATCAGGTGAAAAGCAATAAGCTATACCCTGAAGATGAAAGCTTCACAAATGCTTTGATGACTCAGAGTTTGGTGCATAGTGCTGTTTTTGATCAGACTAACTAGAAGGAAGGGAGTTTTGCAGAATGCAGTCATGGGTTTGATAAAGTGTCGAGAAACTCTGAGGCTCGTCTAAGAAATATCTCGCTAGAAAAAAAAAAAGGCTTCCTCTTAAGCTTGCGTGCCTTGCAAAAAAAAAAAAAAAAAGAGAAGCTTTTAAGCCCAAAGACACTTACTGTGACGTGTCATTTCTGAAAACATAAACTCTCACTTAGAATGAACATTCTTGTGGCGTATTTTCATTTCCAGCAGTATAATGTACAATAATAAGCAAAATCACGGAGACCCGCAGTGCACCCAGTTCTGGGAAAGTGGAGAAATTCTTCATAACTGCGGCAGCAAGAATATTCCGGAGATACAAATATCTATAAAACTGTAAACTATTTTTCTCTCCATCCCTCGCGAACACTCAACTCGACAGCACCGGCGGGGCTAGACGGTAATTCGACCGGCCAATTTAAACATGTCATGATTGAGCTGGAAAGAACAAACGGACATCAAAGAACAAACCTCGAGTCTGAGAGAAAGAGCAGCGTGCTGGCGGGAGGCTGAGAGAGGGACGAGAAACGGGTAGGGGGGGGGGGGTTCGATTCGTGTGTCATTACGACCACACCGCTGTGTTGCTATTCTGGATTCCTGGGGTTTGACATCTAGATTGCAGATGGATAAGTGTGCCTTAAAACCACATCCCCCATCAGGGAAAAGAAAATCATTTCTCATAACGGCATCTATTTACTGGCACGGCCTATCTCCCCCACAGGGCCCGAAACAAATGAAAATGTTATTTCTCTCCTCATGAACTCCCACCTTTTCTGTCTGCCTTTTTTCACTGCCAGCAATTTCATTCTGCCTCTAAATTTGAGTTAAGTCCATGACTAGAGGGAAATAATGTCTCTGGAATAATCTTTCCGAAACTATGATTCCAGGGGGCTGTGTTCCTCTTATATATTTATATCCTTTCACATTTATTTACTCTGTTCGCGGGCTTTTTGCCTTGCGGTTTTGGAGAAAATTGCAGTGGCTTCTGATATGGAAGCGATGCGACATACGGAGGATCTCTCTGTAATCCCCTCAACCGCAGCGAGGCCTTGACGGGGACCGAACATGCCCTCTGCCAAACATTTAAACAGCCCTGATGCGGACAGAAAGCCGCGCACAACAGCGCCCGTCAGAGAGGCATTTCGAGCGCCACTCAGAGCTGATGCAAAGCACAATATTAGCTCAACCCATGGCAATGTTAAGCCTAGAATGACACAATTGTACGCATTGCAAAACAACCAGATGAAGGGTCTTTTTTTTTTTTTGTGGTGAACACACATGATCAGACACGTTGAGCTGTTGAATCCAGCTCACAACATTCCTCAATCCTGTTCCTCACACTTCTCAACATCCAATCTCTCATGGTTCTCAACCACTGTCCAACACAATATTTAAAGGGCCCTCATATATGCTATAATATTTCAATATGTTCTGCTGTAATTATGTTGAAGTTGCTTGTTTCGATCTTTTTTAATTAACAGAAACTAGGAGAGTACAATGTATTGGATTCATTAAAAACATTTATTTTTGTGATAACAGATGTTCAGTTTGTATGTTCTATTAAAAGAGAGATATTCCATTCATACCTCAGATGTATGTGCTTTTTAAGTTCGATTATTTTAATATAACTTAATTTAAATAATTTTTAAATCATCATTTTAAGTCATCTTGCATATTTGAAGTTTGCTGTGGCCTTCTGGTTGAGAACCACTGCTTTATGGCAACACAGTGGGATGTAAATGAATTGGAAATAAAAATGTAAAAAAATAAACAAAGAAAGAAATATTTAAGATTAAGTCCAATTTCATCCAAGTCATTAATCAAATGAGTTGCATTTTCCCCTTAAAATGTTATGCTATTTTATTTCCTTTTCCCACAATAGAAGCATTTTAACTATTGCTCTTGGACTTGTGGATCCCGTGTCCGGTCAGGATTCAGACGTCGGCTCTGGGCAGGGTTTGAGGTGGATGTTTTAATAGCTTGTTCTTTAACACTCTGTGTGTACTCAGCCTCTTCCACTCAAGCATAAATCTCAACAGAACCGTGACAGATAGTTCTGGAACCTTGGCTGGATCCAGAACACCCAGCAAGGATTTATGTTTCCCCAACCACCTGCGTGGCCTGACATGCCATTTAAACGGCTGCTGGAAGAAAATCAAAACCAAGAAACTACTTTACTTTTTCATTCCATCTCATGTTTTTTTTTTTCTTCTTCCTTTGCATACGAGGAGAAATACTTGTGGTTGTTACACTAAATCACAAAGGCAATAAAACTTAGCGATTTGTTACATATCACAAATCCTTTACATAACCACTTTAACAGAAATAAGAGATTTTCTTTATTTACTCATTTCCTTCGATCATAAAGCTCTGTGCTTAGACCGAATTCACGACGAAAAGTTTGATTTTATTCTCGACGGACACGCTCTCTGATCTCGGTCTGACCAGATAGTGAATAACTGAAAAACACAGCACAGTTCATTAACTCAACGTCAGTGAGCACAACGCCTGCAGTGTGTTAAAAGCCTCTTTGAATACAGTCTAATGGTTCGGAGTCCAGCGATATATACCTTCTCTGTGCAGCCCAGCAGACACATTCACACATTAAAATCCTATTGGGGGACGAAACAGCGGG
This sequence comes from Pimephales promelas, assembly GCF_988280905.1. NCBI lineage: Eukaryota > Metazoa > Chordata > Actinopteri > Cypriniformes > Leuciscidae > Pimephales > Pimephales promelas. Next base: position 6,220,119 of record NC_142791.1, on the reverse strand, counting down.
AAGGCCGCGCATGGAGATAATGGCCATTCAGACCGCAATATCCGATTGCCATACAGAGCTGTAAAGCAAGGAAGGTGGTATATGAAGGCTCAACTTTGTGTTCTTTATTAACACAACATTATGAAACAAATTAAATCTGTTTAATGCCTGCAAGATGGCACAACTGATCCTTCAAACAGGAAATTACAGATAGATAGTTCCGCTCTTTGGATGGGCTAGTCCAGCTGTTTGGATTTGAAGCTGTTGAATATAGTCAATACACACTATATTCACACAATACACACTGTTTATGCCGATGACCAATCAACTGAATTTCACAAATTGCTAAATGTATATAATATATAATAAAATGTATACTGTAAAAATGATATGACCAAGAAATCATGGCAACATATGTTTTTCAATATATATATATATATATGTATATATATTATGATTTGAAATTACTATGAAATTACTTGAAAAATTGAAGGCAGCAACTGAACTTAACTTTAGTTAAGTTGAAGCAGGTGGATTTGTTTTTATGTGCTTGCCAAACAGCTAATGAATACCCTACAATATAACTTGCATATAACTACATTATTTAGTAGATAAATTATTTATTGTGATTATACTGACATTGGGAAGAAATTTACTTAATTATCTTTAATTATGAATCATTAAGAATGTTATTTGTAACTGTTGGTATCGTATGGTGTTCTTTTTCCAATCTGTTTTCACACACACACACACTATATATATATATATATATATATATATATACATACCTATTATTATGATCACATTTAAATGTAAATCCATGACCTTGGCATGTTTATTAAACATTTACTTTTACTAAACCAAAAACATTGTATTACTACAATTTATCAGGACTCCACAACACACCAAACAATACCACTTAACTGTGGTAAAATCATTCCCTATATTCTGTGTGGCAGCCACAAGTCAATGTAGCGAATTCAACACAATAGTGAGAGATTCGATTGGCAGTGCCGAACAGTTTCGGCCATGCTTTATGAGGAGAAATGGAGAGTAACCAGGCCTACAACCTCACAACACAAAACCTTTCCAACTTCTCCTCCCACTTTCTCTCATCCCCGGAGAACCCCACACAGCCTTTCCGTCAGCACCTGAGTCTGCTGAAGATACAGCAGCACTACTTGGCCTGGGCAAGGCTGTCTCTATCCATCATAAGGAAGGATCATTAAGGACTGAAAACACAAGTCGCCTCTGAGGAAGCCAAACAAGCGGAGGGGAAAAAAAATGTCAGGAAGAGAAAGAAGTCTGGTATATTTACAACATAGGCTTAGGGAATAGGGTCATGGCAGCTCAGTTGAACACACACACACATAAAAACACACAGAGGCACCAGGTCAGGGTGATTTGTAGGCCCGGGAGATATGAGCTTGTGCTGGTGTTTATGAAAGCGACTGATGACTGTTTCTTGGTGGGAAAGGTTTCATTTGTTTTACAGTAGCTCATAGTCCTGGCACTGTATTTCACAACTTTTCTCAAGTGACGCTTGCTCCACAGAGGGTGAGGGGTGTCGAAGCATTTCCCCCATACAGTACGTTGTGTGTGTGTGTTTGTGTGTGTGCAGGCATGCTTTCTATACAGGCTCCGAGTCAAAAAAATCTTTTCTTTTCCGCTCTCTTTCTCTGCCGCATTCTCGCACATTCTGAATATGTACCCACATTGGTCTCTTATTGCTATGGCAACAAGCGATTTCTCTTGCTCCTTGGGCCCCGTGCTGTCATTATCCAATCAGAACAAGACCTTTGTTAAGATTCCCTCAGGCTCCACTTATTCAACTCACTATGATGAACTGACCTTAACACTAAAGGGAGACAGAGAGAGAACGACAGCAAGAGAGAGATCCCTCCAAGCTATCAGTCTTTATCTGGAAATAAATAAATAAACGAGGAAACGACGGGCATCTAAATGGCACTACAATCTGCACTCTGATCTGAAAAGAAGACAAAGAGAAAGAGACAACCCAGTCTCTGCCAGCACTTTTTGTCTGCTTCTCTCTCTCTCGCTCTCTCACTCCCTTCCTCCTACTGTCTGTGGGTGAAAAAAAAGAGGGATTTGGAGAAAAAATGACTGGATGCTGTTAAACTGGACTGGATTTAAGGGTACTGTGATGGTGGCACTGGTTCAGACACTTAATCAGATCAAACAAAAATAATCAGAGACAAAAATTTAGACATACGAGAAGAAAAATGTGACTTCTGAAAACACACTGAGCTATGGAGGGTCATGCAAGTATAAAGTCAGTCTCTGATGTTCATTAGTCATTTCATGCTCAATGTTCTAGTTAAAAAAACAATCCAAATTAAACAAACAAAAATAATTATAAATTGTAAAATATATATTCAAAATAGTACAATATAAATAGTATATAAAGTAAAATATATAAAAACGTATAAAAAAAACTATTCATACACAAGCCATGGTTGACTTGCACCTGATGCTTCAGTGCCTCAATATGATTGGGTCCCTACTTGATAGATAAGTGCTGACTGTATGTGTAGATATGTTCATTTGTGTTGTCTCTCTCCTATCGCCTGTGATGGACAGTTAGCTGTTAGATAATGACAGCACAATACAGACAGGCTGTGATGAAAGCAGACCACCCTGTCACTGTGTGTCAAAATCTCTTGCCACATTCACACGAAAACAATCTCAGGTTCACCTCAGTCCACACCTGCCAACAGTGGAGGAATCGTGGAAGATGTATGACAAATAAAAAAGTCTTGGTGTCCACGAGACTCAAGAGCCATTTTCTTCAGCGAGTCTTTGATTTGGAACTGTTCGTTTAACTTACAACAGCGAAATTCAGATTATAGTTGATAATTCAATAAATTCAAGTACATTTTTTACTCATATCTGGACTCGGAATTGCTTAAATTGACAATTAAAATGACATTCTGTAACAAAAAAAAAAAAAAAATCTAGCAGCTGGGATTTGCTATAGTACAGCATGTATACAAATAAATTTGAACATAATATACGTATATGTATATGTATGTATATATATACACAGTACATACACACACAGACATCAGTGAAATTGTTGGGTTAGTTAGAATGTTTTGAAGCATCGAAAATACATTTTAGTCCAAAAATAACAAAAACTACGAGTTTATTCAGCATTGTATTCCAGCTATGTTGTCTTGAATAAAGAAGGTATCACTACTTAACTACAAAACTACTAATTACAATAGTTCATGTTTTTCACATTTGTTTTGTTCGTTGTGTCAAGTTGCTGTTTGTTTGAAATAACAAACCTGTTTACTCGAAGGAACAGTTGACGAAGTGCTATTAGAAAACATCCTGTCATAGCATTTTGGTACACAATGGCTACTGTAGATGCAACGCGCATTTGAAAAAGTGAGGCGCTGGAGAGCACAATTCGTTTGAATGCAAAATACATTTTCACCTCTAGATGGGAGAAATTCCTGCACATTGTCCGTTTAATGTCATTATTTTCATTTTTGGGTGAAATAACCCTTTAAAGTATTAAATGACCAAGAGTTGTGAGGCCATGGGATCCACGACATGTGTTACAGATCTTAAAGTGACAACAGCCTAATACACTTACTGCTGTCTGTCATTTAAGGAGTAGTTCACTTAAAAAAAAAAAAAAAAAAAACTGATGAATAAGGGTGTTATCAAGCGAAACGATTGCTTGTTTAATAAATAAATAAAAAAAAGTTTAAGTTTTATAAGCTCAAATGCTCGCCTTGCTCTGTTCTGTGACGCACGTTTGTGACTCTCCTGTTCGAACTCGTTCATCAAAATGAGCAAATCTTTTTCTGAGTCGTTTGGTTCATTCAACGAATGAATTGACTCTTTAACGAGCTCAAACAGGAGAGTCACAACGCGCATCACATGTTGTCACTCTGTTGACAATTTGAGCTTATAAAACGTAAACTTTGTTATTATTTATTAAATGAGTGATCGTTTCGCTTGATATGACCCTAATTCATCGTCTGGAGTCGTTTAAAGCCCTTTGAACAGTTTGCAGTTTGCACTGAAAGTGTCTTTTGGACCTTGAACCGCTTGGTTCCCAGTAAAGTGCATAATAAGGAGAAAAATGCTGGAATGTTTTCATCAAAAACCTTCATTTCTTTTCGATAGAATGACATGGACATCTTGGATGACATGGGGGTGAGTAAATTATCAGCAAAAGTTTTTTTTAAAAGTGAACTACTCCTTTAAGGATAATCAAAGAAGAAGAAAAAAGAATAAAGAGAAAATCCTTCACTGTTCTAGACTGAATAACTTTTGTAGCTTTAATGAGGATTCAACTATATTTAGATCAACTAATTAAAAAAATACTGTCTTTATGTTGATTTATGTTTTTTTCTAAATTAATTTGGAGATTAACTGTGAAATTATTACAATACAAAAATATATTTAAAAAATGTAATTTAAGGTGCGATTAACTGTACAATTAAAAATATGCTATTAATTAGTTGTTTTTTTATTGACTGACAGCACTAGTTAATATAAATATATCTAGTCCTTAAAATCGTCCCTGAGCAGCCTAATAAGGGTGACTTTCACAAAAATCTTTATATATATATATATAAACACAGTATATGTGAATGTTCTTTTTTTTTCTGATTCTTTGAAATAATTAAAAAGAAAGTCACACATTTAGCTTGTGGCTGTGCTAAAAGTGTGAACGTTAATGCCAAAAAAAAAAAAAAAACAGCTGTTGCATCTAAAGGAAGATAAGTGTGTGAGTGATTTGTGTGCGTGTGTGTGTGCAGCGCTGGCCAGTTTAAACATAATGGCAAAGCAGAGAGGGACGAGTGGCAGGTTTATTGTGGTGCTGTCACCAGGCGTGTTTCAGGTCAGAGTGACTGACAGCTGATTTAGAGCAGAGCTGTTAAGCTATAAAGCAATCATAACCACTACTGTTCTTCAGACACACTCCGCATTCCTTTCCACATGCACACAATGAACTGACAGTTACGTATAAACACACTGTGATCCAGACAGGCAAAAAATTACCTCCTCACATGCACAAACAAATGCATTTTCTGCACGTTCTACACTCCTGTTCAAACGCTTTAACTCCTGCCATGATAATAAGCTAATTATAGGTGCGATGCAACTGCCATATCTCTAATAAGGAACATTTCAAATTAGAGAACGAGCGAGTGGGAGAAGAAGAAGAGAGAGAGAGAGATCAGGAGTGACGAATGGAGACGGCAAAAGAACTACTAGATAATTGATGCGAGCAATTACAACTTCCATGTCGGAGCAAATTGGTCGGCATTTCTCAGCATGTAAGGGCCCCTGACCTCATTAAAACAACTGTGTAGAAGAATAATCAAAATTAGCGGCGAGGTTTGAGGATCCGTGACAAACAGAGAGCGGAAAGTTTGACTCTAATGTAATCTGTTATGACTTCAGCCACCAGAGAGCAATATCCGCAGGTCAAATCCTCAGCAGAAACATGACCTCTCCGCAAAATGCCGTGGACTCTTTCCACGTCCCGGCGAAATCAAATAATAACAGTAATCATTAAGAACAACATCTATATTATATGACATAAATCTGCTCCAGCAGCCATAATTACAGGGTGGAGATTGTTTTACCACATAGCGAAAGAATCCCCCAGCACAGGCAGAACTAATAATCTACAGCCACTAACCACGACGCTGGATTCACTGAGAAAGAGCAAGAGGGCTACAAATCCTTGCAAACCAATCAGACGCTAACAAAGTGAACACACAGGGGCCCATGGGAAAGAATGATTTTTCATAGCGTTGTATTTGGAGAACATTTACTGTATATGAAGTGCTGGAAACACATACATAACCAAACTAGCTGCAATGTGTTTATACTAAAGCTGCACAATTCTGGAGAAATTGACAATCATTTTGTTTTTTCAATAGAGATCAAAATTCTCTTACGATTCAGAATAGACAACTAAACAAAATAATGTAATTTAGAAGTAATCTAGACACAATGTTAATCGCCCAATGTTTATTTGAATGTTCCGCTGTGATCATTTCATAGACATAGCCGAATTGTTGTCATTTAGGAATAACATCGCATGGGTGTTTCAAATTGCGATTTATTAACTATTGTAGAAGTAGTTCACTTTTGAAAAACTTTTGCTGATAATATGCTCACCCCCATGTCTTTCTTTCCTCAGTCGAAAAGAAATTAAAGTTTTTGATGAAAACATTCCAGGATTTTTCTCCATATAATGGACTTCAATGGGAACCAAACGGTTCAAGGTCCAAAAGATAGTTTCAGTGCAAACAGTTCAAAGGGCTTTAAACGATTCCAAACGATGAATAAGGGTCTTATCAAGCGAAACGATCGCTAATTTATGAAAAAAAAAGTTAAAGTTTTAATATTTTATTTTATTAAAAATAAAGTTTTATAAGCTTAAATGGTCGACTTGCTCTGTTCTGTGATGCGCGTTCGTGACTTTCCTGTTCGAACTCATTCATCAAAATTAACGAATCTTTTCCCAAGTCAACTCATTTCATTTCATTCGTTGAATGAACCAAATGACACGAAAAAAAGATTCGTTCATTTTGATAAACGAGTTCGAACAGGAGAGTCACAAACGCGTATCACAGAACAGAGCAAGGCGACCATTTGAGCTTATAAAACTTACACTTTGTTATTTATTTTTTTAAATGAGCGATCGTTTTGCTTGATAAGACCCTTATTCATCGCCTATAAAAGCCCTATAAATAGTTTGCCGTTTCTACTGAAAGTATCTTTTGGACCTTGAACCATTTGGTTCCCATTGAAGTCCATTGTATGGATAAAAATCCTGGAATATTTTCATAAAAAAAACATTAATTTCTTTTCGACTGAAGAAAGAATGACATGGATATCTTGGATGAAATGAGGGTGAGTAAATTATCAGCAAAAGCTTTTTAAAAAGTGAACCATTCCTTTAATTGTGCAGCTCTATTTCACAACTACCTAAACCTCAAATTCAAGTGATGAGATAAACTTGAATTCTTTATCAAGACTGAATTATGTGGTTCTAAATGTAACCACATTTGTGGTAAATGGATTGTAAATGTAAATCTGAATGGTTCACTCTGAAATCTGCCGACAACATTAGTCATGCAGATTCTGACCAGACATAAGTGCGCGCGTGTGTGTATGAGTGTGGAGAGCACGTCTCTTTACATTACACACCCGACCCCCACACATGACGGACCACTAAACAGGCCAAACTGCCACCTGACCCTCAATGTAAATATTTCATTGCTCTGCCTCAGTTAAGACTGCTCTGAATGATGAATGAGCAATAAAACGAGTTACCCAGAAATCCCAAAGTACAGTCTCTATGGCGACCAAAGAGCAGGTAATGTCATCGCTTTCTCTCAGCTTTTCGGTCTGTTTCACTGTCTGTCTGTGCCTCTCTGTGTCAGATTAGCAGGCTGTAATGAGAGTTAAAGAGTCGCTTTAGGATGCTCCCTCTATTGGAGGAACGCTGCAGTGACGATGATGTTAAATTAACTGTCATATTTAAGCCTTTTAGTTTGGTTTTGTTCGCGGCTTGGACTGACCTCATTATCGTCTCCCACTTTGTCTCTCATCAGCAAGATGGTGACGGGTAGGCAAAGGCACCAAACGCTCAGGGGGCACGTACGGCCGTCCCCCATTCCTCTCGGCAAACACACACACACACCAAAAGAAAAGCATTAATGTGCTGTTTACTGGAATCCGGCGCCCTGTAATTGCCAATTTATTTGATAGGCAGCCGGATAATGATGGCATTTCACTCCTGCCGCAGAGACTAAACACATGTGTGTTTGATTCACCCTGTCTCTACCACACATCCCCTTCTCTCCTCTTCCCTTTGCCCTGGCCTCCAGCCACCCTGCCTGGGGAAACCGTGCCGCCATGCTGGCTTCAAACACGGCTGAAAGGGGACCCGGGGCTTCGGAGCAAATACAGCAAGCCTGCCAATTTATCCAAGGTTTGGGGTTACTGCTGCCGAGAACAAGGCTGATGCGCCATTTGTAGCTTAATGAGCTGGCAGCGCATGGGGGCAGAGGCAGGGGGAGAGGGAAGAGAGAGGGTGAGAAAAAGGAGGAAAAGAAGGGGGGCGAGCAAGATGTCCTGCGTGACCTCTTTTGACCCCAGCTTCCTCTCTGTCAAGTGAAGATCAACGCCAGGCTCTTTCTCGCATTTTTTTTTTTTTGCAGTGGATAGGAGTAAGAGAGAGAAGACATCATTAGAACTCTGCCAAACAGTCGATAAAGAGAAAGAATTACTCCTCAAAACCCCAACTCAAGCTTACTCTCTTTTTTCACTTCACTTTAAGGAAAATTATGTGCGTATGCAATCATGAATAAATACAAACAGTATATACACTCACCTAAAGGATTATTAGGAACCCCATACTAATACTGTGGTTGACCCCCTTTCGCCTTCAGAACTGCCTTAATTCTACGTGGCATTTATTTCAACAAGGTGCTGAAAGCATTCTTTAGAAATGTTGGCCCATATTGATAGGATAGCATCTTGCAGTTGATGGAGATTTGTGGGATGCACATCCAGGGCACGAAGCTCCCATTCCATCACATCCCCAAGAGGCTCTATTGGGTTGAGATCTGGTGACTGTGGGGGCCATTTTAGTACAGTGAACTCATTGTCATGTTCAAGACACCAATTTGAAATGATTCAAGCTTTGTGACATGGTGCATTATCCTGCTGGAAGTAGCCATCAGAGGAAGGGTACATGGTGGCCATAAAGGGATGGACATGGTCAGAGACAATGGTCATTTAGGTCGTGGCATTTAAACTAAGGGCCTAAAGTGTGCCAAGAAAACATCCCCCACACCATTACACCAACACCACCAGCCTGCACAGTGGTAGCAAGGCATGATGGATCCATGTTCTCATTCTGTTTACACCAAATTCTGACTCTACCATCTGAATGTCTCAACAGAAATCAAGACTCATCAGACTAGGCAACATTTTTCCAGTATTCAACTGTCCAATTTTGGTGAGCTCTTGCAAATTTTAGCCTCTTTTTCCTATTTGTAGTGGAGATGAGTGGTACCCGGTGGGGTCTTCTGCTGTTGTAGCCCATCCGGTCCTAAATCACTTGCACTGTTTGTAAAATTACAGATTTTTTTTCCCGGTCACCTATGTGGATAAATTTACTACTTCAACCTACTGTTCATGCTATAGTGAATAAATGTTTGCAGGAAGTTCCCACATTACAAGCGGGGAACTTTCGGGAATGAGTAAAATTATGCTCAATACCCGCTAAAAATTCAGGCCTTGCTCTCCATCTCTGTTATCTAGTAACTCTATGCTGGTATGAAGTGTTTTTTATGGTGTGACTGTGAATAAGCTTCCATCATCCTCTCAGGAATAGCTCAACTTTGAGTGTGACCCTGAGAAACTGCTCAAGCAAAAAACCTCCAGCACCTTTCAGCCAAGGGTTACATAACATTCAGTGACAAATACACATAGCCAATGAACTTTGAGTAGACAGCATACTAATTTGATGAGAATGAATTTTATCATAACTATTATTCATGTCAATCTAAAAAAAAAAAAAAATCTATGAGATCCTCAATGGTGAGCACCTTATTCTTTTGCTAATATTTAAAGTTATAATTATTAAATATAATAAAATAACTTGTGATTAGATCTCATTGACTTGTCTCCATTTTACACAAAATAAATAAATAAATAGTCATCATATAATGTGTGCCTTTATTTCTTTCTTTATTTATCTGGTTCATCTTGAGTCTTAAAGGGAGAGTTCGGCCAAATACAAAATAATCATTTTTATTCGAATCTTCATCTATACTGGAGCTCATGTCTAGCCTACATCCAGATTAAAAGATTGAAACAACATAATGTCCTTTTTTTGAGTGAACTATCCCTTTAAGACTAAAGTTAAAACCCATCACACATAACACATTCTGCATATCTTGGCGGGTAGTTTTTACCTGTCCAATAATCAAACTCAATCTTCTGTTTCACCTCTAACTTTATTTGTTTCCCCTATTCCACTAGCATTTCTTTTTTTCCTATCTCCCTTTCCCTCTCCTCACCCCCCCTCTCACGCTTTATCTCTTCGGTCTTCCCTCTCTTCCCTGACGAGGGGCTGCAGGTATCATTTCAATTTCTGATGTCAACATCAAATTACTTATTTCATTTCATGCCTGGCCAAGCATCCTATAGCTACACGCAGGAGTGGTCGCGCTCAACTCGTTCTGCCGTGTCTGTTCCGACGACTCGCCTCGCCCTCCAGCTGACAGCTCTAATTATGCCCGATATCTGATAGTGCCGGCACACACTCGGAGACTCACATCTCCACTGCGGGAGCCAGAGCTTGAGGTTTGAAGAGGGCCGATGCCAGACTGCCTGAGCTTTCACACGAGCCTCTGTGTAAGATCCGTAAAGAAGGATAACATAACTTTCAGTGCAATGTAAACTGTATAGACTGCCTTCACATGGGTGAATGCTGCTTCAAGAGGGTTAAATATGGCTGTGTGTGTGTGACGGCCCATGGGTTTCTGGTTTCTGTCAGGATGCTTGGGTTTGTCTTTGTGTTTGCAGGGTGAACTTCTGGGTGGAGTGGAGCTGAGGCCGTCACGTAAATCGGAGTCAGCTGGCCACTGTCTCTAGATGGCATAAAACCCGCCCCTTCCTGATTGTCGCGCGCTGCACTGTTTGATCTGTCGCGCGTCCCCAGCATGGCGTTTCCTTCTGTTTTGGTTGTGTTTCGTTTGTTTGAATAACTGGCATTATGTTTTGCCAGTTCCATTTGTTGAGTCTTTTCTAATGATTTCCCATATTGTGTTAAGTTAATCCACTTTCGTTAATAAATATTCTTTTGTTTAGTATTCCCTTGAGTCTGGTTTCCTCTATTTGTTGTGGCTTTTGAGCCGAGCCATAACAAATTGGGGGATCGTCCAACTTGGAAATTATGCTGTTAACAGGGTTTAATTTATGTACGTTTTTTCGGGGTTTCCAGTAGGGTTGGGTATCGTTTGAATTTGAACGATTCTGATTCCGATTCCGATTCCTTGTTTCGATTCCGGTTCCTAACGATTCTCGATTCCGATTCTTTTAAGAGGAAGGGTCAAAAAAGTTTAGCTAACCTTGCTAACCAACGGCCTTTCTGAAGGAAATACTCCTTCTGTAAAAATACTCCTTTTGTCACAAATTTAGCATTTTGCCGAGATTTCGTTATTTTTAGAAAAGCGAAGCCACACTTTGGATCGCCGACGTAAGGTACTCATGTTCGACTCCTATGCCAACACTTCCGGTAGACGCTTCTTCGTTGGTGTTGTTCAGCGGTTTCTTCTTCCGCTCGACGGACTGTGAATGTCGAAACTAGGAATCGAAATTTTAACTTTTGAACGATTCCGGGAAAAACGAAAAGTTAGTCTCGGTTCCAATCGATACTCGATTCTCGATACCCAACCCTAGTTTCCAGTAGGGATGCGCTGATTCTGAACCAATGCCGATAAACAGACGTTTATTTTCATATAATGGCCGATAACCACAGAATGGCCAATATTTAATATTTCTATACTATTTTGTCTCCAAAAAAAGGTATGTATGGTGGTGGGCCGTTATCGGCGTTATCGTGCTGCGTCAATGCGAGACTCTTATCGGGCGATAAAAAAATATCACTGTTGAAATAGTTCACTTTTCAAAAAACTTTTGCTGATAATTTACTCACCCCCATGTCATCCAAGATGTCCACGTCTTTCTTTCTTCAGTCGAAAAGAAATTAAGGTTTTTGATGAAAACATTCCAGGATTTTCTCCATATAATGGACTTCATTGGGAACCAAACGGTTCAAGGTCCAAATGAGAGTTTCAGTGTCTCTTCAAAGGGCTTTAAACGACACCAGACGATCAATAAGGGTCTTATCTAGGACCCTTCGAGTCATGACTCGAAAAAATACGCGTTTGAACAGGAGAGTCGCGAACGCTCATCACAGAACAGAGCAAGGCGAGTATTTGTGCTCTTTGAGCTTTATTTTTTAAATGGCCGATCGTATCGCTAGATAAGACCCTTATTCATCGTCTGGTGTCGTTTAAAGCCCTCTGAAGCTGCACTGAAACTCTCATTTGGACATTGAATCTAGATTGTATATGACTGAATACACAAATAACAGTTCAAATGTAAAACGTCACGATGAAATAGTACATTTGGAGTTTCGGTGCTTAAAATATGTGCTTTGTGTTTTTACGGTACATCACTGATGTCCAACCATGGACGCTGTTATATGTTTCACTGTGTTTCTTTCTTTCGTTCTCTCCACTTCTCTGGTATATAAGCAGTCGCGCTTCAGCCTGAGTCTCCACTGTAGCTGCCAGCTAAGTAAATAGGATGTTCTTATCACCACCCGAGCACAAACACATACCAAAGCCTGCAGGCCTGGGGGTGCAGACAGCCTCCGCGCTATTCTACATGTACCTCACACCCTGACAACACAGGCACACACACACACTGAGCTCAAGAACAGCTCGGCTCTTAAAACACTCCTATTGTTCCTGTTGGCACAGGGTCTTGTCTAGACCAATCGAACGGATAAGAGATATTGTAAAATACTGTTTAAATATTGAACCTTGTTGTTTGTGATAATGAGACAGATATGAAAAGCCACCAACTGACAGATATAAATCAGGTGCCAAGACCAGACCTACCTTAACTCTTAACTTTTTTCTGGGTCCTCAAACTTTCATGCAGCATCAATACACACAATAGCAATGGTACAATTCTACACTAAATGCCAGTTCTGATACATTTAGCATTTTAGTTGTGACTGCTATAAATGCAGAGTTCACATACAGATGGATTACCTGAAAAAAGGACTTCACTAAGGCTAATTTAAACTTTACACTGGCAATATTTAGCTGATATTTTGAATTATTTTTCCAGTCATGGAAAACAGAATAAAAAAAATCAACTCTTTAAATTATCATTATAAACTTCAGGGGTGTTGACTGAGTGTGATTTCTTGTTAGTATGGTGAGTGCTACACAGATTAGATTGGTCACTCACGTCTGTCAGTCTGTCTCTGGAGCTGCTCCGGATGGAGGGCTTGGATTCTCCACTGACGCTCTCACTGTCGCTGTCTTTGCAGTTGTTCTGGCCTGGCTTCAACTGGAAAACACAAAGACAGCAAAAAGAAACAAACAATCAGATACAGCAAGAAGAGAAAGGGCACTAAATTAAGTTATGTATCTAAATACATTTGGAAAACAAACAAAACAAACAAACGGAAGCAGCTCTGGTAAAAGGTAGCTATTGGATGTACACTACTGTTTAAAAGAATCTTATGTGAACCAAGACTGAATTCATTTGATCAAAAACTGTGATATTGTCAAATAGTATTATAATTTAAAATAACTTCTTCCAATTTGACTATCTTTTGAAATGTAATTTATTCCTCTTATGGTAAAGCTGGATTTTCAGCATCATTACTCCAGTCTTCCGTGTCACATGACCCTTGCTTCAGAAATCCTTCAACTATATTGATTTCTTGCTCAAGAAACATTTCGATATTATTATCACTTGCTTAATATTTTTGTGGAATTCATAATACTTTTTTCAGGACTCTTTAATGATTGGAAAATTCAAAAGAACAGCATTTTATTTAAATTGAGATATTTTGTAACATTATAAACCGTCACTTTTAATCAACTGAAAAACTATTAATATCTTTCAAAAAAAAAAAAATTAACAAAAACAGCAAATCTGACTAATCTTACAGTGCAAATCAGCCAAAATACAAACTGACAACCATATTTTGTTGTTGTGTGAACATTTGGGAGATGCTAATTCGGATGGGGACATCTCTAGATTCTTTCATTTGGGTTCCCACACCTTGGTTAACTTTCAAAGAATTTCTAGGTCCAATACCCTCTAATTCAAGGACTTAATTTGTGTGTTCAACAACAAACATCGAGATGCCATCGTAGTAGTTTTGTGCGCACGTGAACGTCATGGCAAAGTACCTCACGCGGGAAACACTTAACAAAACGCTTAAATCAAGCAAGCTAATGTTCATAGGCCATGAAGTGTTGTCGAAATAAACTTTCCTTCGACCGGAGAGAATAAATTGGAATTTTTTTCCAGAAAACTTCTTGCAAAAAATAAATTCAAGCACTTTTAAAGACCTGTCTCTATGTGCGTTTACTTTCCAAAACATTCCATTACCTTGAATTTCTTTTTTTCAGATTCACAAACTTTCAAGGATTTCAAGGACCCGTGGGAACCCTGTTTCATGTAATTTCATCACTTTCTCTATGAATACCATGGCCACACCGGTCTCGAGTCCCACAGAGGAGCTCCAGAAGTATAAAAGGAGGAGTGACGACAGTGGAAGACGACGAGAGAGGACCAGGTCTGGACTTGGTGTTGTTTTGTTTTAGTTTTTATGTGGCAGTCATCCATGAGGGGCTGCCGCTTTTCATTTATTTGTTTATGTTTATTTTGTGATTAAAGTTTTGCGATGAATGTTCGCTGGTTCCTGCCTCCTGCATCCCTGAACTTAATTTTTGTTACAAATACATTAGCCAATATTCCAAAATAATAACATTAAAATATAACATACATTCATGCAGCGAGAATCGGACACCAAAAATGGTAACCCCAAAATTCTTGTATATCTGTTGAAGATATGGCACAGAGGGTTGAACATACAGAAACTGGGTTTTAATCAAATAAAGAGCAACAAAATAAATAGGAAAAATCAATAAACTGACATCTACATGGTTTTAAGCCTGAATTCTTATCAGCCCTGTGAGAAAGAGAAATAAAAAAACAAACTACTTGTACATCAAAAGCAGTTTTCCATTCAGTGAGCCACTCTCCCCATGCAAGGACCAGAGATTCACAGCAGGTGTCCTTCAGCAGACGAGAAATCATAAAGAACAAGAGCAGAGTGTAGAGGAGAAGGACGAGGGGGAAAACGGGAGGAGGACATAAAATCCAAAAACATCTGAGCCCCAATAAAGTCTGGAGAACAATGGCATACTCCTGGGACCCGGCAACTGTCATCAAGGTCTGCAATTTACGTCTTCTGAAGCTTCGCCATTCAGACGGGCTGTTTCCGTACCCCTCGCGCTGCCAAAAAACCCACTGCCTTCATCTTTCAGCACATGAAAACCCAGTTTTATGAGTCGAGATGAGCTGTAAATGGCTGCAGTGTCACTTAATGGAAAAAGCAGAGCAGGCCACGGCACACTGGAGGGGTTGTTTACCAAGATGGAGAGATAGAACGGCCGCTCATTTCTTTTCCTATCTTTCTCTCCCAGACATTCCCTCTTTCATACTTCCCCATCACGTAGGAGAATAAAAACAGATTCTTCGCGATAGTTCTTGACAAAGGCAGCGGGACGGGGGAGGGAAGAAGATGAGGGTTGGAGAATATCTCTTTTCACTGGTGCAGGCTGTGGGTTGTTAAAGGCGCACAGGCGGGATAAGGGACTGCGGGGAAGAGGGCCCTTGAGTAAAGCACATAATTAAAATGAAACTGTTCCCTTTCTGTAGCCATTAGCTATGTGAAAGGATCTCTCTCAGAGGGAGAAGCTCAGTGACTCCAGGCAGAGACGCTTGCTTCTACCAGCAGGCCACCGTGATAAGAGGCAGGCACTGCTCAGAGAGAGAAAGAGACTGAGTGAGAGTTGGCAGTAACAAAAAGTTTGAAGTTGAGGGAGGATGGTCAACTAGGTGCATTTCTATGTGTCGGGTTTTATTCCTGTTGGGAAGCAGGTTCAAATACTGTCTTTATTCAGACATCCTACATCATTTCAAGCCCACTTCGGACCTACAACGGCACTGGCCAAACCTCTTTCACATCATCGACGCTCAGAGAAAACAGAAGTCCGAGAAACGCAGGCAGATTCAGAAGATAATCATCCATTGACTCATACGGTGGACTCTCAACAAACCTGGAAAAGACACTGTGAGATAATCTTCTCAACTGCTCTTTTAAAGGAGAACTCCCGCACAAAATGAACCTTTGGCCTAATAACACATTGGTGGTCGACCGTTCTCTGAGATTTGTTTTCATGATAATCGAATGTAAAGAGTTTTATCCCAAAACACTGTTTTGTGTATAACGCTAGTATATGGGGGCAAATAATAAGTAAAAAGAAATCGCTAGTTAATACCACTAACAAGGCTCAAAATAGCCCCACACTAACACAGTAACATCATGAGGGTCCCTACGTGCAAAACGAAGCATTGAGAGCCAGACAGTTTAATGATACTTTATAAAGACAGTGCACTTTGTGTATACAGGCAGAAGCCATCTTTGGAAAACCCTCGACCAGTCGAACCACAAACCGTGCCAAGTGAGCTGAACTGTATGAACCCCATTCGTGGTTCGACTTGTCGAGACTTGAGCCTTGTTAGTGGTATTAACTAGCGATTTCTTTTTACGTATTATTTGCCCCATATACTAGCGTTATACGCTAAACAGTTTTTAGAGATAAAGCTCTATAAAATCGATTGTCCTAAAAACAAATCTCAGAGAACGGTCGACTAATGTGTTATTAGACCAAAGGTTCATTTTGCGCCGGAGTTCTCCTTAAAGTCCAAGGGAAACTTTAAAAAAGAGGGGGGGAAAGGAATGTATATCCAGCAATAAAAAAATATACAATAAACAAATTCAATAATGATTTGGAAAATAATAAAAGGACAATGACTAGGAAATAACCAAATGAAAATAGTACATAAAATAATGTGTTATTGTATTTGAATCTATTGTAAAACTACTGTATCAATTCCACATTTAGTTATTAAGCTTATAAGCCATTTGTTTTCATTATTAAAAAACATTTGTTTTAGGACATTTGTTTTTTTTAACCAACGTACAGCTTTTTTGTAAACAAAAACAAAAACAGCTGGTATTACTTTTTAAGAAGTGACTCTGGGCAGTGAGTCGGAACTGAAGACACTGGTTAAGAGCTCCGGATAAAAGTTTAAATAAACAAGTTTTAGTTCAGTATTGCCTAGTTCAGATGACAAAAAAAAAATGTATAATGGATACTGGCTGTAAAGCTCCTGTACATACAGTAATGTGATTCATTATATGGCTTGCATGTGTATACTTCCCAAAAAAGGGTGGGTTAGGGGTGGTGTCACTCAATCATTTGCACAGCACTGTACAGGACATGCACCAGGAAGTTTCCTACTGAGCGTTAAGTGTTCTGAAGAAAAACGCAAAATAAAATTACCATGAAGAAACACTTATTATTCTCCAATTAAGTAATGCAAATGTCTATGTAAAAGGATGGTGTATCTTGACTTACTCTGAGTTGAGTAAATAATCAAATGTTAACACAGATATCGAACCAAGATAAACTCCCTTAAACCAGTTAAGCAGGTACAACTTTAACATGAGAAATTAAAAAGCGATTTGGAGATTTGTTAGCTATCCACTTAATGCCTCTTAAATAGCCTTTGAAGGCACTGAAGGCACGCAGGTCATTTCATATGAGTTCTCAGAGTCATTTTTGAAGAGATTTTATTAATAGAGGTGTTAAAGAAAAAAAAAGCGCAATACTGGAAGCCACGATAAATTACCATCATCAAAAAGTTCAGTGCAAATCGGGTTTCCACCCACAGTCGATAAATCAGTCCAGTCTATGTCCACGCATTGTTCATTACTCCACATTTACAGTTTAACAGGGCATCTCACTAACTCTAAAATTAGTCTGATGTCTAGACACATAAAGTGTGATATCTATTGTGTTCATTTTTATTGTCTCTACGCTCTTTCTGGTTTTGGCATATGATCGTTACCTACTGCTGCTCGCTAGATTAACTGTCATAACAAACGTAATGCAGTTTCTTGTAAAAATGATCGTTCTTTGGAAAGCAAGCATCTCCCATATGTACACGCCTGTGAGTGTGTGCACATAATAATGTTGTTTACGAGTGTGTGTGTGGGTTTTCACAGTCTTGCTTGTGCAATCATAATGACGTTAATGAAGACTGACAGTTCCACCAGGTTGCACCATAAGGATAAACTCCTTTAACAACCCAGAGCAGAGCCTTGGTAAAGATTCCCCCTCCAGGAAGATAACAAACAGATGGTTTTCATATTCCAGCAACTAATTCCTCAACAATTAAAAACACAGTAAGACATTAGCATCTAATGAAACATTTAAACTACCAGTAAGTGCATCTGCCATTAATTTCAACACAGTAAGTTCTTGTTTTGCCTCAATCTGTTCCCTGTTAGGGCTGATTTCTCCCTCCCCCCTGTCTGAGTTTACTGAAGTATAGAATTAACAACTGTTTTCAATAAGCAGTCAGCATGATTCCCTGGCACAAAAGCCTCCACGCTATTAAAAATTAATTTATGCTGCCAAGGCTTTGATGTGAGGCAGTAACGGAAAGAGCTTCTCGCTTTGCCTTCCTCATAAAAAGGTCAGAGAGACCTGTGAGCGTTAACCCGGGTCTTGCGATCGCCCGCAAAAAGAAATGGTCATTTTATAGATAGCACAGTTTTATAGCGCTGTAATCACATTGCACTTAGCGAGTCCCTCTGAGGGAAAACCTCCACGAAGGTAGCCTGTTTCCAACGGGGCAAATGGAGGCCGAGCGAAACAGCTTTTGACTGCATTACACTCATGGAAATTTTGTCAACAACTTGCTTTATTTTGAATTTACTGCGATTTCGCACAGGCACCCGCACTGAAGCTACGCATCCATTACAAGCGCTGTTACAACAGTCCATACGTCTAAATGTATTTTATAGGGATTGTCTCAAAGACACGGCACACAATAGCTTTGAGTTTCCATATAACAGTTTTAATGGCCCTTTAAAGCTGAAAGTGGGAGTGGTGGATTTCAATTGAGAACGGTGCCTTAATCTGAAATAATACTGACATACATTAAGAGCTTGCTTGTAAAAGCCATATTAGTTTATACTGAGATGGGAGCACTTGTAAAGAGGCAAGAGCTTAGATAAGCATCCTGATGCTATACGGAGATGTTTGCATATTCGAAAGCAAAGAACCCATCGGAAGAACAAAACAGTGTAGAAATTCACGGACGGTTCCTCCGAGGTAGAAACGGAGCTCAAATAATGGGATAAGCATCCTTTTAAAATGGCTTTTGAAGCTTTCACAGGATTATCGTTAGCACATGTAGTCAATTACTTCCTTTGCCCACTTGCTGAAAAGTGCTCGGCGGTGTTATGATAAAATTTTACAAGTCTATTGAACTACTCCCACAGGCTCGGCCCACAACCCGATGCAGTCAAACACAAAGACCGACTCGGCCACGTTGGCCTTTTAAACGGCGCCGTTCGCAGACCCCAATACTCTTTTCATCTAAAACCCTACTTTGAACAGCTCGGCTGACCCTTCGCTTCCAGCGGGAGCCCGAGGGATTCTGTTGCTATCGGCTTCTGTTCTTCCTTAGTTACGCACTACGGCAGCTGTGCAGCTTGACAGTAATAAAACCTGGAACAATTTACCAGCTTTTATTGTTCTTCTGCGGCGTTTCAGCACAGCTAACCTGTCCTCCAAGGAGCCGAAAGAGAGAGTGAGAATCCCACTAGAGCGCCAATGAAAGAGGATCTCATTTACCTAAAAGCGCTTATAAATTTTTAATTTGCTTTAACAAGTAAATTAACAAGTCCCTCATTCGGGAAGTTTTATGGCTGCCTGCCACTGAGGGACAGCCATGAAAGTTTTATAGATAATCCACTAGTGTGCTTGGCTGCTTATAATAAATTGTCTATTTCCTGCTGCAGAGTCAAATCCCTCAGTTTCCAATGACTACACTTTAAATATCTCCCTCGCTGCTTTCTTTTCAGTGCAATATAACGCCTGTTTTAACACTGGAGCAGACGGCGGCCCGTGGAGGGAGAATTATACAGTTACATGTGGAGGTGAGGAGGGTCTGGTCTATATGAGTCAACATTGGCTTATATTCTGAAGACAATGCTTACCACTGTACCCACCATCTTCATACCGGTCTCCGTGATTGGCTGACTAAGTTGGCTGACTTCATACCAGTCTCCGTGATTGGCTGACTAGTTAAACATCCAACGCACATGGCACCCTTTAGCGTCAAATGAGATGCAGATATATATGGGGCAGAACCCTAACGCTAACCCTACCCCATACCTAAACCTACCGTGACCGAAGCGTCTCATTTGACGCTAAAGTGTGCCATGTGCGTTGGATATCTACGTTTTGGCAAAAGTGCCGTATATGACGCCTTGGGATGAGAATGCGTTGGTTAAAGGGATAGATTACCCAAAAATTCTAATTCTGTCATCATTGACTCTCATACCATTCCAATCCTTCATGATTTACTTTCTTCTAGTGCTGGGCGGTATAACCAACGCATTCTCATCCTTTAACGTCATATAGAATGCTATATGACAAAAAGGCGCTATACTACGCACATGGCACCCGTTATCGTTAATATAACACGCGCTGTGAGGGCTAAGTTTAGGTGTGGGGTAGGGTGTGCGTGTCATATTCACACTAAAGGATTTATAACGTCTTGGGTTCGCGTGTTATATTAACGATAAAGGGTGCCATGTGCGTAGTATAGCGCCGTTTTGTCATATAGCGTTCTATATGACGTTAAAGGATGAGAACGGGCTGGTATAACGGTTCATAGTGAAAACCGGACTATATTTTGTTATGATGTTCATTTTTAATATACCGCCATACCGATGTATTTGATTACACAGCGTTCGGAATGAACGTTACGCTGCGCCGCCGGCACTGTTCCAGATGGACCCTTTACAAAGTTGCACTTCTAAGCAGCGACAGTGAGGCGAGGGTAACTCAAACAGCAGTGCTCTGGTGTTACGTTACAGGGAAGGAGGATGCTGCAGAACTATGGCATTATTTTATTGTAGCGCGAAAGTAAATTAATATAATGTGCGAGCGCGAATCTCTGCTCGGGCGTGTGCGCGCTCTCAGATACACGCTGGTCTTGTGAGAAAAGGTCTATTTTCTCTGGGCTCGCTCAGAGAATCCTGCATTTAAAAACGTGTTCTGTGCAATCGCGAATCTCTCCTCTTCCCCAGTCAATTTTAGGTTATAAGACGTTCCCATTAAGTTATAAAAACTTTATATCTAAATGTTCTAGGAACATTCAAAACGTCCAATTTTTTTTAGACGTTGCATTAACATTCTTGCTTGGTTATAAGAATGCAATTATAATGTTAAGAAATAACAATTTTAGGTGCTATTATACTGGGCGCTATTCTAATCTACAATATTAACTAATGACAATAAAATAGACCATCCAGTCAATTTACTGCAGTAATTCCTCTCTCAACCAGTAGAAAATGCTTTGAACACCTGATTATGCATGGAGAAAAAACCAAACAAAAAAAAAAAAACCTGAAAAACCTGAAAATTACCTGAAAAACCATAAACCTGAAAGCTTAATTTTGAAAAACAAAAAAACAAAAAAACAAACATGATATACATTTTTGGTCAAAGCTCCCAGCACTACTTTCTTCCGTGGAACACAAAATAAGATATTTTGAAGAATGTTTCAAAAGAATTAAATATTTCATATCGAATGGCTTGATTAGATAAATAAAATCTACTGTGAAATCATCATCATAATTAATATATTTCATTTAATCACTGATGGAAAATTTGTGGTGGTGGTTAAGGAGATTCCCCCTCGTAAAGCGCTTTGAGTGCATTCTTATCATTATTTGGTTTTATCACATTTCATCAGCTGTGATGAAATAAATGTAGCACTCAACCTCTTAATTTGGGGGGCACAATTAATTGAAATAAAACTGAATTTACAATATGGCTGAGTGCGATTATCAAATCGAAGAGCTGCAATTTAATAAAATAAACACATGCGCTGCATGTTTTAGAGGGAAGCACGGCACTGTGTTCTTTTACACATGAGCAGCTCATGATCCAGAGTTTTAAGCAAATGCTTCTCCACATGAATTC
The DNA here is from genome assembly GCF_988280905.1 of Pimephales promelas. Lineage (NCBI taxonomy): Eukaryota > Metazoa > Chordata > Actinopteri > Cypriniformes > Leuciscidae > Pimephales > Pimephales promelas. The sequence continues at coordinate 6,198,163 of NC_142791.1, read as the reverse complement.
ATCATGAATTGCGTCTGCTTTGAGTTTGGCTCGCTTATAAAGTGCATTTGGGAACGCTTTTATAGTTTTATAGAAAGTGAGATGGATAATCCACTAGTGTGCTTGGCTGCTTATAATATATTGTCCATTTCCTTATGCAGAGTCAAAACCCTCAGTTTCCAATGACTACACTTTAAATATCTGATTTCTTTTCAGTGCAATAACGATATAAAAGGGAAAATTACACTGTTACATGTGGAAGAAGGTCTGTAATAATTATTATTGTAGTCATATTAATCTATATTTACATAAAAAACATTTTGGGCACAGTAAGAAAAATCACACTTAAAATGGCTCTTTTTAGATCAGAAGAATCACAAATCCCTACTCACATGGCATATTGCTCCACAATACATCTGTATATAGGTCACACACAGAGGTCTTGACTCTGTTCCCAATTAGTGAATTAAAAGGCCCTGTATGAGCTCCCTGGACTGAGCGTTCTGGTTTTCTGGCAGCCGGCAGTAGTTGGATCCAGCTGTGAGCAGTTAACCTGAGTGAGCTTACCCCAACGACAACAGCGCTTGACAGAAGGACGCAGGGGCCATCGTAGCTGGTGCGGCACGGCTGCAAATGTTCCGTCATTGCTTGGACAGCCACTGAGTCACCCAGCCAACCCGACCGGCCTCGCTATGACCTCGTCAGCTCTGAGGGCCAGGGCTCTTAACCGCCGCAGACAAGCTGCCTGTATCGCATCCGATCTAAAGTAACAGCCTGTCAACAGGGATCAGAGCTTGGGTCAGGCTAAAAGGCCTGCGTGGCTGTTTATTTAGGCTAATATTACGCCTGAGTACGTACTGCAGCGTGCTTCCACTCGCACATTGTCACGCTTAAACTAGATCACCCTGTCCTCGCAGAGACACTGGGTTATATTCGCCGCCTTTCTCCGTCGAGCGCTCCAATCGACATCTACATTCCCCCCCAAAGCCTCAATTCTGTAGGTGACATCACATCCTAAATGTCAGCAGAAACAATTTTGCAGGAATATTGCAGCTTTCATCAGCGTCTCTCGTTCCCCAAGGTGCGATCGCCATGGAAACACTGCGGGCCCCCCTCTTTGCAGTTGCTAAGCTCAAGTGACACGCATCGACCTTCAGTGACCTTGTCAGGCGCTGCTGTCGCGATGGCATAAGGGATCTTAACTGACGATTACCATTAGCTTTAACCTGCCTTTTATTCCACCGGTGTGCGAATGCAACACTTTTAGGAAGCAAAAGAGAGGTTGTGTGTCTCAACAGAGGCCTGAGGGTAAATGAACCTTGAATGAAGGGATACAAAAGACAGGTAGAGGTGGACACGGAGTAAAAACAGTGCAGAGTGCAGTTTAAACCTCATAACTCACACAAAGAGCCACGTTTACTCACTTCAGCTGCTGCCTCGAAGGACAAACCTGAGGACGCATTTATATGGGTATAAAACTTAGTGATGTACAATGACATTACAGACAAATCAATATGCTTTTAACATCCATCCTCTGCTTGTGCTCAGCACTACTCCAGTTCCACTCCTACAAATGGCTCTATAATGTGCTGCTCCTGCATACTGATATATGGGGACAATTCCCAGATTTAATAATGAACTGAAGAGCAGAGGAGGGAAGTGAGATATTACGAGCGACCGGAGACTTCAATTCTCTTAGATCATATCTGAACAGCTAGTCACGGTGCACAGAATGACAATAAAAGAGGAGGTCGTCATTCTGTGAACACCACACATGTACAGGACGGATACGACTAGTCAAGGAATCCGTTTACCTGACCCCGATTAGACCATTATTATCCTCTTAGCATACATAAATGTCAAAACTGTATAAAATAAATAAATTAAGGCTGTGCAAAGATGAATTGCGATTAATCGCATCCAAAATAAAAGTTTGTGTTTACATAATATATGCGTGTGTGCTGTGTATAATTATTTTGTATATATAAATACATTTGCATGCATGTATATATTTAAGAATTATTTGCACATAAATACTATTAATCACGATTAATCGCATCCAAAATAAAAGTTTGTGTTTACATAATATATGTGGGTGCACTGTGTATAATTATTTGTATATATAAATACACACACATGCTTGTATATATTTAAGAAATATTTTCATTTATATACTGTATATAGATTTATATATAATTTACATGATATGTAAATATAAATATTTTATATATAGATAATATTTTTTCTTAAATATACATGCATGTGTGTGTGTATGTATATATATATATATATATATATATATATATATATATACACAAAATTATACACAGTGCACCCGCATATATTATTTAAACACAAACTTTTATTTTGGATGCGATTTTGACAGCCCTAATATAAATACATAATCTATATTATATATAAATATACAATAAAATAACACATTTTCTTAAATATATACACGCATGTGTGTGTATTTATATACAAAATAATTATACACAGCAGCACACACACATATATTATATAAACACAAAATTGTATTTTGGATGCACATAATATTAATTAAGATAAATACAGATACAACAAGAAACTAACATAAAATAATCAAATAGTAGTCATGTCAATCAATAGCTAAAAAAAAAATTAACTAATTAATCACATTTTTCTGTATTCAATCGCGATTAATCGCATCTAACGTTAAAGCTGTGTAAGCATGAGTCGTGTGTGTCACACAGACAGGAGATTCACATATAATGCTAGCCAAAGAATGATGGGAAAAGCGGCTGCTGCGTTAATTGCGTTAAATCTTTTTTCTTTTTTTTTCGTTAAACTGAAAAAATGGAACACAAGCGTTAACTTTGGCAGCTATATTCAATATAGATAAAGACAAAATGAGGAAATAAGAATAAAAAATAAGGGAAATTGAGAATTGAGAATAAATAAGTAAATCTAGTCAGTTGGTGGACAACTAGATGACGATCTTGAACCATCCCTAACACAATGACACTCAAGAGATAAACACAACTTGGCTGATTGAAGCAAGTGAACAAGGTCTTGGAAGCTAAGCAGATATTTCCCAGAATGCAGCAGATGCATAGAGGGCAGGCTGTCACAGAGAAGCCAGAGAATTTAAGCTGGCGGGCCAAGTGCTTATCACTACATAACATTTCATCAAAGAAATTTGTGTGCAATTAATTACATTCCCAGGCCTCTGCGATCCGGCTGTAGTTGTTACTCGGCTATCGGCTTTCAGGGCTCGCCATCTCACTAAGCCTCGCTCACGGTGCCAAGTCACATCCCCCAACACCAGCCAGCCTCAATAAAAGAGAACGAAAAAAAAAAAAAAAACCCTCTCTTCTCAGCTTGCAGGGGCTCTCATTTCTCTTTTTTTATTGCCATTTATTTTCCTCTAGGAATTCAATGCCAGTATATTGGCAAGCCTTCCAGTAGATGGAAGCAATGAAATTTAGCACGGACACTTAACACCGGGTCAAGCCATGCGCGCGGCTCATGTGTGGCGGTAATATGATAAACAGGGGTATCTAGTGTGGTTGAGACCACTTTTATTTTTTGTCTGTCTGTCTATGATGAAAGTGACAGGGAGAATGTGCAGCACGGGTGTGGAATGCTGTTTATTTTTTTAGGTTTCTATATTTATACATTTTATATGGCCTATTTACATTTGTGGATGTAAACAGGTCAGGACCAGAGCGTCACCTTACAGCCCATGCAGACATGGATAAATCTCTAACTGAGCATTAGCATGAAATTTTCATTATTCAAATTATTCGCCAAGAAGTGTGGTTATTTTTACCGCCATTCTTCAAAAAAAAACAAAACAAAAAAAAAATATTTCTATGGACGTATTGGATATTAATCGGCACTTATTAACCTGATATTAGGGTGCACACAAGCACACTTCATGTCTTTGCACTGGTATAATATAAGGAGAAAAACAACAATATTGTGTGCCCAGAGTCAGACTATTAAGCAGTTTGTCTGTTTAGGTCAAAACCCTGGTAACCCCTGCTGGTAACACAATAACATTCACATTTCCATAAAACAAGACAACAGCAACTGATGTGATAGTATATAATAGTGTTTGGGTTAAAAGCACATGTTAAATGGATACTTCAGGATTTAGCATTTAGCTTTGTATTAGTAGAAAACTTGTAGTATTTTCAAATTACCATGCTTTCAACTCTCATATCCCCTGAGACGAGAGATTTAATTATTTATTGTCTGGGAAAAATCCTCTGATAACGCAAAAATCGTCATTTTGCGTCATCTGAGGGTTTTTTGTCCAGAGGCTAAAGACTACAGTCAGTTGTAGGGGCTGTCCGGCATGTTCTCAACCCACCCATAGAGGGCGATCTCATTTACTGAATGTACACACAGTGTCGGCCATCTTTTTTTGGAAGCTAAGCTAGCAGGCTCTTGTTCTGTGGAGAAAGCTGAGTAGTAGGGGTTACCATCCTCTTTTTCCCAGACATGTCTGGCCGTCGATGTTCGGGATTCAGCTTTTGCTTTTCAGCTTTTGTTTCAATCTAACTGAATTCATTGCGATTGGTGAATCTGAATGTAGTGTTTATATGAACGCTAAACAAGTGATTGGTTGATGTCCATTTTAACATTGCTAAAAAAATTCTGGCTCCTCCGTGAGAGATACGAGACCGGTGCGCCTCACAACTGTCGCTCACCGGTAATCACGCCTCCGGCCTCGCGTCGTTCTCCCGCGGCCCTCACTCGTCCCACAGTAAACATAATGAAACGCAAAAGCCGAATCCCGGACATTTTGGGCGATCTCGAAACACGTTTTCAGGCAGACTCATCACGGAGACTCACTAGTAGCCTAGCCTTGTTGTTTAACTACTGCGCTCTTTTACTGATAGGCATGGCCTCCTAGGGCAGCGAAGCAAGTGCATACTGGGAGTTGTTGTCTTTCATCCACATAAGCCAAAAATACATTTTCTAGCTTTTCTCAGTCTAGAAATCTCCAAATTCAAAAATAATTTCACATTTCTTCTACATAAAATACACATTCATCTTTCCAAAAGTGAACTATCCCTTTAAGTACATAAACCACGGATATGAAAACATAACACGGTGGAAACACAATGTAAGACGCTGCTATGATACCTGGCAAAACAAACGCCAATTATTTTTCTCTGGGTGTAAGGATGATATTAACCTCATTCGCATCGCATTTAACTTGTTACAGCCTTCCAAGTCAAACAATGTTTAGTATGTAACGACTACTATATGAACTTACAACTTCATTTTAAAAGATTGAACTGAATCATCAAAGTGGCCAAAGCAGGTCACCTTAGTTACACAGCCAAAATTTAAACAGCATTGAAAGACTTTTTTTGAAAAGAAGTTTATGAAACAACACTAATGTCATGTGATTTTTTCCATTGTTTAAACAAAAGATTAAATTTAAAATCAACATCACGATACTATTTATAAATCATGTGCGCGCAGATTCTGTGGTTTGTGCAGACTTTATTATGGGAAAACATGCATGATGTAAATTATGCATGAGGCCCTGATCTGTTTTGATGAAAAATGCTCTAAGCATTATGCACACCATTCGTTTCTTCAGGTGTTGGTCTTCATTTTTCAGAGTTGCCTGTAAAGGTATATAGCCTCCCTTGATGATACCAAGGATCTGGGTGGGCCATGCTGGGAATGCGGGACACAGGTGATCAGTGTGTGTTTCGGAGTATACGATTTACACAGTGTTTAAAATAGCTTCCTGGTCTCATAGACCTGTCACCACCTACATCACATGGGAGAAAAAAAAAACAGGGCTGGGGACAAACCGTCCGACCTGTGTCAGCCACAAATTACAGCATTCCCAGGAGAAGTTCTGGCCTCGATCCGGTTTCTTCTTGCCCGATGCTGCTATTTCGTGTCAAATTAATAATAATAGTGTAAAATTATAACCAGATTGATTTTTTTTTTCAGCCTCTGCCACAAGTTCATCTTAAACAAGATTGTTATCGTCCATCTTTTTAAGCAGCTTAAGGCAGTTTGACCTTCTCAGCCATGCACGGCTTCTCTCTGTTTGTGTTTAGGTCTGCACTTCCTTTAGCTAGTAATGGACTTCCTTCAGAGCATAAATCACAGTCATATGCTCTTTCCAATCTCATGTTTCCTCAGTTAACTCCATGCATCTAGGCATGTTTTTCCTACACATACAGACAATTTCTGAAATATATTTGAATTTGATTGTATTTATCGATTTTCTGTTTTAATTTTTAAAGGGATAGTTCACTTTGAAATTAATTTTTGATATGTTTAAGCTTACCTCAAGGGCATCCAAGTTGATGTAGGTGTCTTTGTTTCAACAGTATTTTCAATTTTGATATTTTTAGGTCAAACTGTTCTTGTCTGTCAGTCATATAATGCCAGTATAAACCGCATATCGTTGCCATCACAGTTTAGTGCTACAGTCTTTACATGAATCATTCAGCACAACATTGTTAACATCTGTTATCTCGTTTATTTACAGATATGTTAAGGAAGCTAAGTGACATGATGTACAACACATCTAGGAGCTAAAGTTAACGTTTTCTAATGTTAGGCAAGCTCACATTAGAGATTTTAAAGATAACCCTCAAATACGTTTTTGACTTAACTTAAAACAGACGTAGACATCCTTGTTTAATTTATCCACGTTTAATTGGTGTTGTGGTCAACCGCATAACTTAATTACATAACGTTAATCCAGACTCTTATCTCGGTTGAGATGTTGCTTGGGAAAAGGTAAAAAAAAATACACACCGTCGCCCAGCCTCTCGGGAACCTAACGTCGGAGTTGCATGTACCCAATGCACACTGTTTGACCATTTTAAACTTGAAATGACAAGAAAACACGAATGAAAACTGATTACTGCAATGCATTTCAATGGACGTGGAAGCAGAGAATGTCCGAGTGTATTGGGTTAGCTGCGCACTGTGATTGACTCATTGTGTTTGAGGGGGCCTGGCTTAGCCATAGGTCAATTAGTGGACTAGTCATTTAAGCAACCCCGAGTTGATTTGGAAAGCATAAATTGTGCACTGCACACCTATAGTATATAGAGCCAGACCGATATTATCAGCCAATATTAGGCATTTTCCATAATATCGGTATCGGCAGTTATAATGGCCGATAAATGAATATTTAAAAAATAAAATAAAAATGGACGAAACACGCTTCAATCATCTCTCCTTGGCCTATTATATTGAAAACGTATGTTTTACAATTTGCAGTATGATGTTATCTATTGCTAAATTATAACCACAAAGCTAGCTAATGCCACTATCATCAGCGGAAGACCGCTGACGTTAACATTAATGAGCTTGGAAACCACAATGAACTAAATAAAGTAATGATTACTGTATATAACTAGCATATCTCTAGTTACAATCGCTGCATTGCAAAATGAAGTTATACTTGCGAGGAGTGAACATTTAGACATAGAGAAAAAGTATCAATTGTATCTTGTGCAGAAAAGTTAGCTTTTCTTTTACACGTGCGTGAAATCCAACAACATTTAATAAAAAAAAAAATATCGGCCGATATATCGGAATATCAGATTTTAAAACCCCAAAATATATATGTATCGGTATCGGCCTTCAAAATCCTTTATCGGTCGGGCTCTAATAGTCTACCTCTAAGTATACATTTCAAAAATCGAGCTAATTTCTTTCATTTTCCAGGCAAACGCTTCCATTGCTTTGCCAGACAACGGTAACCTTCATCGTCTCCGTCTGGCCATGATGGGCTTTTCTTTTCTTTTTTTCTTTACAAGCTCTCAGGGCCACAAATGTCAACCAGAGGAAGGCAATTATGAGACTAAAATTACTTCCTTACTGTTATCAATCCACTCTGTGGGCCAGGGGACTGGTTAAAAGCCACCATGTAATGGGGCTCAGTTAGACTTTTCTCCTGGGCCTCCGCCAAAGGCTGCTAACCTTGCTATTAAAGGCCTCGACAAGCTTTGTCAATGCAATCTTCTGAATGCTTTGAGTGACAAGCGATCGATACTCTCTACTCTCTGGGGTCATCGGTGGTGACAGAGCCCTAAGTAATAACACAACTCCGGCTGCCTCCTCCAACTTAAACGCTTCCCCTGACACAATATTTCTTTTTTGTCTCCAAGCTCGCGAGCTAAATTTCCGTGCCAATCGAAAAGGGGAGGATGGGAAGGAGAAGGTGGAGGAGGAGAGAAATGGAAGGAGGGTCTGACAAATGGCTGTGTGTGTGTGTGTGTGCGTGCGGATTGATGCCGACCGGGGCGAGAGCGAGGCGCGGGGGAGGGGGGGGTGTGGGCGCGGAGAGCTCAGATAAATCGAAAATGACTGGCTGGCGAGTTGTAATCTGCCAGCGCCGAGCCCCCTGTAGCAACAAGCCAAATGAAAAAGCATGCTGACAGACCACAGAGATGGAGGGCCTGCGGTAGACTGCAGGAGGGAGGGAGAGAGAGAGAGAGAGAGAGAGAGCAGTGGAAAGGAGAAAGGAAGTGAAAGCCAAGCCAGAGATATTGCGAGGAAAAATGCTTGCTCTCGTGCTTGACGGAGAGTATGCCGCACTGTCATATATGATGAACCGCGTGTTTTGTGGATTTGGGATTTCTATATAAAATGCAACAGAAACGATGCATGCACAACGAGACTATGAAGGAAATTACATCTACATTAAGGCGGTTAATCAGTTTGCCATTAAATATAAACTTCACCTGAACGCAAATGAATTCATCTTATAAAATATGCTACTACGGCTTTAAATGGGGTTACACACTCTAAATGCATCCGTGAATTAAAAAATCTCCTATATGCTCATTTCTCACCTGCCATCTCTGAGAAGCGCACAATTTAACACACTCGCACACACTCGCACAAAGGCAGCTGTCCTGTCCTCTACCAGCAGGTGGAAAACATTCTGACATCGAACTCCGACACAAGAGCTCCACCTACAGCAAATTCTGCTCCACCCACACTGCACACTAATTCTTCTTTGTCTAAACATGGAGATCCACCCATCTTCTGTATTTACTGCACAGAGGGATGTCAGATCTGGCTCTGACCATTAATTGTAGATCATGGGGTCGAGATGAATGGGAATGTCAGTAGCAGGTTTCCTCTCCACAAAACGACTGTCCTATAATAATAATAATAATGGTAAAATGCATTTATTTCACACACACACACACACACACAGAAAGAGAGACAGAGAGAAAGAGAGAGAGAATTAAAAAAAATGCTGCAAAAAATGAAATATGAATTTAATAATAAATCATGTTTTATAGCATATACAGTACTATATATATATACTGTATATATATATATAAAAAATAAAAAAAGATTAAAAAAATAATCGTGATTAATCGCATCCAAATAAAAGTTTGTGTTTACATAATATACTATATGTGGGTGCACTGTGTACAATTATTTTATATATATATATAAATACTATTTTCATGTATATAGATTTATATATAAATAATATTTTTTTCTTAAATATACGTGTGTATTTATAAATACAAAATAATTATACACAGTGCACCCATATATATTATGTAAACACAGACTTTTATTTTGGATGTGATTACAGGTACTACATCAAATATATATATATATATATATATATATATATATATATGTGTGTGTGTGTGTGTGTGTGTGTGTGTGTGTGTGTGTGTGTGTGTGAGAGAGAGAGAGAGAGAGAGAGATCACAAGAGAGAAAAAAGAAACTTCCAAAAACAGAATATTTTATTCTTTGCAGACTTTCTAAGGTGTGTCATGCATGTTTCACATTCTGAGCTCCAGAAAAGTGAGAGCAGAATGAACTCCTCTTGCCTTTCTAAATCCAAAGACAGGCAACCAAGGGATTGTGGGATGCGCTGACCCCTAGCCTGCCAGTCTGCATTTCCTCAGCTCACACTGCAAGGTCAGACTGAATAACCGGCCTCTGAGACTCACAGTCTTATCACTGACTCAATAACCTTGCCTGTAAAACAATACAAAACAGGCTCCAACACATCCCACACAAACAGAAGCATTATACACACACACAAACATACCCTAGGAGCAAAAAACTCAAGGCTGTGAGCAATACTCAGACTAGCACTGTTTCCATAAGCTATTCACCAATTCATGCATATTCAAACACACTCTCTCTCTCTCTCTCACACACACATAATTCACTTTTTATCTTGAGGGGAAGAAGCTTTGCCTTGTCATTCAGAACCACCCCTTGCTACGGAAAGTAAAGAGATGGCAGGAGGGATGTAAGTGAGAAAGGGGCGAAACAGACAGAACAAATTCAGAGCAGGCGATGCCTCCCCCCCATTTCAGGACCCCACGGCTTCCCGGCGGATTGTGTCAGAGAAAGCCATCTCCTTCCCAGCAGGCCGTCTATTCCCCTGCCCGGGCGCAACTTCCCCTCCTGCCGCCACACTTCCTGGCTCCCCCCACTGAGCCATCTAGGAAATCACAGCCAATGGCAAATCATTTGTCTCTGCGGTGTGTTCACTAAGTGTTCGCTGCCCTGCAGAGGGACAGAGCACGCACATTTCCTCTCAGTAAACACAGCAAATGAGTTTTGCAACCCTGCGAGCGGCAATTTGGTGAAGGAATACAAAGATGGGAAACGCACCAATCAAAACGCTTTTGTGAGCCTGCATGAGAAAATTAGGTTTTGCCGTCATTTCAGATGGCCAGATAACTTGACTCAAAAGAGCCTTCAAATGTCTTTCCTTGTTATATCAACATTATTATTAAATATATTATAACATTATTGTTATATAAACAAAAACTCAAACACAGAATTTGAATTATGGCACTCAGTTAAAGGCACGATATGTAGGTTTTTTGCCATGCCACAAGAGGGCGCAGTTTCCATCAATAACAAAGGCGTAGGTTGATGACGCAGCGATGAGCTGAATGATGCGATTTGCTTTCAAGTTGATGGATCTAATAATGTTTATGGATGAGTGCAAACATTCATGTTTTTTAACATTACAGTGGTATGAAGCAGGTCGCGATTGCTAAAGAGACGGATATCACACACGAGTCCCACGGATATAAAGGAATAAGGACATTTAATTCTACCGAACTACCCGAAAGTGCTAAGCTGGGTTGTTTCAACCCAAATTTGGGTCATATATGGACAAACTCATATGTTGGGTTAAAAATGCAATTCAAAAAAAAAAAATGACAGTTGAAAGTTGAAGTTGGGTTAAAATTTGTAACCCAATATTTGGGTTTGTCCATATATGACCCAAATTTGGGTTGAAATAACCCAGCATTGTTTAGAGTGTAGATTACTCACACAGGTCAGTTTATTAGACTAATTAAACTTGTGAGGTAATGCAGCACTGCTTTACTCGGTCTAATGTTACACTATCACACGTGTTAGTTCGTTTGCTATACGAAACTAGCAGTAAGCTAGATCAACATTAGAATAACACACTAACCATATTCTAACATTTCATCATGTTGAGCTAATGTCTCGTGACGCTCTATCAAGTCCAAGTTAGTCGTGGACGTGGCGCTCTCGGCATCTCAAAAACGCCACGCTGATATTGATCATAACTTTAGTTTTTGTTTGTCCCAAAGTCTGCTTGCCATGGTCTATGTTTGAAAGAAACTGAAAGAACTGCGTGCCGCTAAACGTTACGCACTACACAGTTATCCATGTCTGTCGCCATGGTTACGTCATGGCTATGGCAGTATGAACGGAAACCGAGGATAGTGCGGATAGCCTGGGACGGCCACTTATTTAAAATTGGAAATTCTCTGAAATAAAAAAAAAAATCTTTGGAGACTTTTTTTAATATTGTAAGTACATTTTGGATTTTTGGATATTTGATTACAAAATTCTTACATATTGTACCTTTCAATGACAGATTGTTTGACCTCTTCGGCAATGTGATTCCAGGATGAGTCTTGTACAAACATCCTACATATAGCAGTCAGGTAGATATCGGAGTTGAAATTTATTAGCACATTTCTCACCTCCATCAATGGCACGTCTGTGAATCCATGCCTGAGAGATAAGCGTGGCTTAAATAAGCTTTGTTACATTAATGAGGGGTGAAAACAAACACATCAAGCCTGTCTCTGGACATTGGCCGAAGCTGATAAGATTGCCTGCCCTGCAAGTGACTGATATCAGCATGACACCAGTGTAAACATCAGGGAAGAGGATATACTGTGTGTGGGTGTGTGAGTTTAAGATGTTTGGTGCTTGTATTCAGAGGCCTGAACCTCTTATCATATCGTCTCGGCACACTTACAGAGGTGTCTGTGATAAGCTGCAGTTGGATGTGCTTAAAAATGATTTATAGCTGGTCACGATATCTCTTTTACGAAAATTTAGGATTTAATGCGTTAGATAATGGCACTACTAAAAGCCATTGGAATTTCTAAAATTTCTACATATATTTAAAGTGAGCTATATTAGGCTAACATTTTGTTTGTAATTTGATTAAGTTTAGCTCACATCAGCATAAAAGTGATTTCAGGGGTGCAAAAAAGATTATTTTAATGTACAAATTTATATGCAGACTAATAAATCACGCAACATTAGGGACATGTTTTAAATAAAATAAAGAGGGTGAATTTAGATTTCACATCTATATTAACTCTAAATCAAAAAACATGATATCTAATAAAATTGCAATATATCTGAATGACTATTAGAGATGAATAGAGAGTAAAATATGAAGTTGATTTCCTCAATATTTTAAGGGAGAAAAAAAAACAATGCAGAACATGCATACAACAACACACAAGAGAGGAATACACACCACAGCCTCTGCCCTGGGCTTTTAAGAAGAAAATGAAAGCCAATTGTGGTATGAATAATGCAGAAGCATGCAGAATGCAAATGCAGGACACACAGGATTTATTTTAAAGCCTAGAGCCACAAAGGGGGATTTAAAATAAAAAGCAATTGAAGGAAATATGTGGTACAAACTCTAAGGTGCATGTGAGCTTTGAGAGGGGTGTGACATTTAACTTTCTTATAAGAAGAAGAAAAAAAAAATCTGATCAGGTATACATTGAGTTGGTGTTCGCTCAATAATAATGCTCTACTTTACAAGCTCTCCTTGCGATGTAATATTGATGCCATGAACACACAGAGCATTAGAGAATCGATTCTGTTGATCCTGTCAAACTTGCTTCCATAAAAACAGCAAAATAATCCTCTGTGTACATGGACACCGTGTACCTGTGAAGAGGGTGTTACCTCTCTGCTGACCTGCAGGTGGTGCTACATGATCACTGATCAGATCAGGGTGAGGCAGAGGAGGATGAGGCAGGGTGGGATACAACACAAAAACAGAAACACGCACGGAAAGAAGTATAACATATAATATGAGAGTATCCAGAGTTAGAGGATGCGTAGATAAAAATGTGTCTTTGAGGCATGAGACGGAGAACGAGAGGTGAGGAGAGTACATGCAAGGTGTGACACTGCATTATTGTTGTCCTTCGGGATAACATTCAAACCGGGATCAACTATGAGGATTTTATTCTGCTGCTAAAGAAAGTTCAGACTTTTACTTGCCCTGCCAACATTTTTATTTGGAATGAACAATAATTAATAAAAATATATTATATTAAACATATAATAACTTTTAATTACATTATAACTATTTGTAAAATAAATGTTTTTAAATATTTAATATTAACATATATTTATTTTACACATTTACAACTATCAGGTCAGTTTTACAATTTAGACAAATCCTTACCAAATATATGTCAAATGACAAGTCAAATCAGGATAATATACATAGATATGCCTTAAAGGGAAATAGTTCACTTTGAAATTAATTTTTGATATGTTTTACCTTACCTCAAGGGCATCCAAGATGCAGGTGTCTTTGTTTTCACAGTAGTTTCAATTTTGATATTTTTAGGTCAAACCGTTCTTGTTTGTCAGTCATATAATGGATGTCTATGGTCACCACCTCAAAGAGCATGCACAGAGAAGTCCAAATTAAACATGATTTAATGACTCGTAAATGTAAGTACACATAGATGACCTAAGGCACAAAACAAGCGGTTTGTGTGAGAAAACGAACCTCTTAACTCTTGTAATCAAAGCCACATCCAAAAGATCTAAGGGCAAGGGCGCTTCTGTTTGCACGCCGGAAAGCCCCGGAAGTGATCTCTTAGTCTTATCCTTCACTGTGAAGATCTAAACATATTTAGATTTACAGGAAATTGCAATGGAAGACGATTTCTATGTATCAACAGACAACGTTGATTTTTTTTTTCGCAACCTGCACAAGAGTTCACTTCCGGTGCTTTCTGGTGCTTGCATAGACCGAAGCGACCGTGCCTTCAGATCAGATCACTTGGACGTGGCTGTGGTTACAAGAGGTAAAAACGATATAAATACTGTTCGTTTTCTCACACAAACCACTCGTTTCGTGTCTTAGGCCATCAATGTGTACTTACATTGACGAGTCATTAAATCATGTTTAATTTGGACTTTTCTGTGCATGCTCTTTGAGGTGGTGACCATAGACATCCATTATATGACTGACAGACAAGAACAGTTTGACCTAAAAATATCAAAATTGAAAATACTGTGGAAACAAAGACACCTACATCTCAGATGCCCTTGAGGTAAGCTAAAACATACCAAAAATTAATTTCAAAGTGAACTATCCCTTTAAAACTAACATATCTGATTAAAAGAATATATAACTGAAGCATGGCTGAGTAATAAATCTAGATGATTCAGAATAAAACAGCTCCATTTGCCAGAACAGACTTTGAAACCACAAAAAGATCCATTCTGAGTTCATTAGTGATATTAAATGAATGTAAAGATAAGAAGATCAATCTTACAGTCCTTACTCTCTGCTTCCCTCTCTCCCCTTTCCCCCCGGTTCATTGTATAGCTGCAGGCTAATTAGTGTGATTTTAGATAATTATTATTAAAAGCAGAGCAGCGTGGAGGCTTTGGCAGAACATTCCCCGCGGGGAGGAGTCTGCTTACACCGAGAGCGCCAATCGGCCCCGCATCACGCAAAGCATTTCCTTTGTTTTGCCCTGTGTTGCTGGAGCGTGTTACAAGAGAGAGACACAGACAGACGGGGAGCTCGCACACACCGTTACACTTCAAAACAAACACAGACGAAGAACCAATGCGATGAACGTACAACTGTACAGCACCACACAAAGCATAAGTTGCTATATCACAGACAGACGCTTAGTCATCTGCTCTACAGAAATGCTCTCCAGGTTCTTAGTGTCCAAAACTTCAATGACCACAAACACACAGACAGACACTCGCACACCAACATAATCTGTTCTCACATACACATGTGAAGGCTGCATCCAGGTTTTTTGTTTTTACATTATCAAATATTTCAAGTCAGTAAGTCTTATTGTGTCATTTATAATGTTACAAGAGCTGCTTTGCTTTTGAACTTTCTATATAATTATTAAAAAAATGTTTTTGTGTTTTCTGTTTTCAACATTGATAATAATAATAAATGTTTCTTGAGCACAAAAAAATCAGCATATTAAAATGATTTCTAAAGGATCATGTGGGAATTCAGTTTTGCCATCACAGGAATAAATTACATTTAAAATATATATTCAAATAATAATAATAATAAAAAAAACATGTTAAAATGGTTCAGAAAGGGTGATCATTTGAGGCTATCTGTGTCCATTTATCCTTATTTACCTGTAAATGCTCAGCTAGATGTGAAAATTATATGGATAATTACATTTAGCGAAAAACTGGTCCTACTAAAACATGATTAAATCGGCCTGAACTTTTCTTAAGACTTAGCCATGCACAACATTACAGCAGTTACTGTATTCACACACACACACGCACACAGTACAAGAGCCTGTGGGCAGAGGGTCCTCCTCAACCAGACTCTTCTTACTCTTCCTCTCTGGACATGAATAATGCATGAGAACATGTAAATACGTTATCTGGTGCATGCATTAATGATCACAGGAAGACTGAGGGTCTTTCAGCTCCCATGATTAATAAAACATGTAGACTCCGAAGACTGACACCCTTTAGTACTTTCTTTCCAAGTACACACACATAAAAAGAATCGATGTTGTTTGTTAAGTAATTGCATATGAGCGGGTCAATAGAGACGTCAACGTGGTCTAGTGCTTCTCAAACTGTTGATTTGATGAATAAACAATTTCTAAACAACGTTCTTCGCTGGGAAAAAAATGAGCTTTCAATAAAACTCAGCTGTCTATACAGTAAAATGTCTGTGCTAAATCTGTCTGTGTAATCTGTGCTACCTGACAAGAGAAAATGGAGAAAAAAAGCTATTGTCTTCCCTTTAGCCGAATAGATAAAACATCAACACACCCATAATCCACTCTACATCTCAAAAATCTCATCGGTGGACTTTTGCTGATTGAAACTGTAAACATGAATTTCTCTGTCCAGGTAACAGAATGAGTAAACATTTTTCATAACATCTACTGCAGACATTGTAAAAAAAAAAAAAAAAAAAAGATGTTGAAAATTGGTGGTTACACTTTAATTACAATCGACCAACCAATAAATTTGGCAGATTATCTTAACTCTTTCCCCGCCAAACACGGAATTTTCCGTGTTTAATGAAAAAACGCATCTGCGCCAAACACGGAATTTTCCGGGTATCCGTGTTTTAGGTGGTATACGGTAAGGAAGACCCGCGCGCATGTCCTGAATGATTGCGCAACTCTTTGATCAGAGAAACAGATCGCAATCGTCTCAAACAGTGGAGTAGTGAGAATGTATCAGACAGACAATGCAGAGGTATATGGCTGAAGTACTGGAGGTTAATGGACTCGGAGTCCGATCACTCTTTATTTGATAATTCTGAATCTGATCGGGACGAAGTAGTCAGTGAGAGAGATGCACATGTTCATGCTAGCCATGGACGTGCCGCAGATAGATCGTATAATATTATGACACTATAATATGTATGTGTGTGTGCAGGCATTTATGTGTGGCTGTCTAAATATTAAGGTGTAATTGTCAAATTATTTATCTCTTTGTGCACATTTACCACATTGTAATATGTATTTGTGTGTGTGTGTGTGTGTGTGTGTGTGTGTGTGTGTGTGTCTAGGCCTGTTTATTAGGTGTTCAAGCACGAAGTGCTGAAAACCTATTGTAATTGTACCGATTTTTATTATTATTATTATTATTTTTCTTCTGCCGTAAAACGCATCGTGCAGCCCAAACCGTAAGGGCCAGAGCTCTGAAACTTTGTCAGATGGTAGTACAAAAATCGAGGAGAGGTTATCAAATTATGAGCCCGATTGGCCCATAGGTGGCGCTATAGCGACCAATTGCGCGAAGCTGCTCATAACTCCTAAACCGTAAGTCGTACACTCAAGTGTCTTATATCATTGGAAAGCTGGTCACCTGACGAACAAAACGTATATCTCCGATTTCATTTCCGGTATGCAAATTTTTCGGCTATTTTGAATTTTGTCGAAAAACTACTTTTGCGAACTAGTCCCTGGTTTTTTGCCCGATCGGAACCAAACCAGTGCAGAAATGTTCTCTGGAGTCTGATTATCAATAATCATTGAAAAAAAGTGGAAATTTCTATTTCCGGTCGCTAGGAGGCGCAAAATAAACGTTGTGGGAGGAGCCTATTTTACTAAAATGGCTATAACTAAAGAAGTAAATGAGATATCTTCACCAAACTAGGTACACATGTTTAGGAGCTCAATTTGAGGTCACAGTAAAAAAATAGCGACGATTGAACACTAGGTGGCGCTATAAAACGAAAAAAAACAGATAACCACCTAACCGTCAGTCCGATTGACTTGAAAATTGGTATGCAGTGTCTTGGTCCAAGGCCCCATGTACGTTTATGAGGACATTGGTGTATCTCAAAAAACATGGCCGCCATCAGCCAATGAAGTTTGAGCACCCATGAAACAAGGTTAACGAAGGCCGATCGGAACGAAACTCGTTGGGAATGTTCGACTCATGGCCCTAGAGGTCTGTAAGAATTTTGAAAGAAATCGGCCACTAGTTGGCGCTAACGAGTTTTATGGCTCTGTAATCACGTGGTTTGCACACACCCTCACAATATGTATATCAATTGATAGATCTCCTCATGCTGAACAACTTTGCTTCTAGAACCATTGCTGTCAATCAAATCGTTCGTTAAATATTCACGAATATGTCAAAAACCTACTTTTGCGAACTAGTCCCTGGTTTTTTGCTCGATCGGAACCAGACCAGTCTAGGACAATTCTCTGGACTCTCTAGATCAATAACTATCAAAAAGAAGTGGAACTTTGACATTTGTTTTGCTATAACAGGGTCATTTACAAAAGTAGGCGTGACAAAATGCACCCAAAGCCTAAAAATCCTAAAGGAAAACTCAGAACATCCCAAAAATTGATGAGCATATGTGTCATCACATCATTAACAAGCATGCAAAGTTTCATGGAGATCGGACCATAGGTGGCGCTATAACTGTTAAAAAGCTTTAAAACCATGTATTTCCTATGGTGAATTGCCAGTATTGGCTGTAAATGGTGTTTTCCATCTCTGATCATATCATAATGTTAAAACCAGTGCAGTACAATTCTCTGGACTCTCTAGATCAATAATTATAAGAAAAAGTTGAACTGCTTCATGTGGATGGCTTCAACATGTACTGTGTTGAAGCCATCTACTACTACACTTTCAGTGTCCCTGAAAGCGTTGATCTCTTCAATAAACAAGTCAGAACACGTGACATTAAATAATCATGAACATTTTCAGACAGATCGGACAAAATATGCCTGTAGAACAGTTAAAAAGGTGAAAATGATGGTCTGTTAAGCCAATAAGTGGAGTTTTACTGCCCCCTGCTGTTCAAAATAGTAAGTTGTCATGTATAATTTATATTATGACTTTATCAATTCACTAATTTAACATTTACAATCACATTTAGTCAAAAAGTACTATGACAACTGTCATATTGAATTAAAATCTACACACACTCATTCAGTTGTAGATAAATGATAAGAGTAACTACCACTGTTGTCACTGTTTTTAACATAGTTTTATAACATTAGATTACAAAGAAATATCCCAAAGGTGTGTGTGTGTACATCTCTGATCATATCATAATGTTAAAACCAGTGCAGTACAATTCTCTGGACTCTCTAGATCAATAATTATAAGAAAAAGTTGAACTACTTCATGTGGATGGCTATAATCGATGGCTTCAACATGTAGCCTTAAAATGAATGCTCAGATCACAAGACTTGTTAAAAACAAGTCAGAACACATGCCATTAAATAATCATTAACATTTTCAGACAGATTGGACAAAATATGCCTATATAACAGTTAAAAAGGTGAAAATGAAATCAACATGATGGTCTATTAAGAAAATAAGTAGTGTTTTAATGCCCTCTGCTGTTCAAAATAGTCATTTTTACACTACTCAACTATAATTCATATTATTACTTTATCAATTCACTATCATATTTTGTCAGAGTTTATCACTTCAGTTGTTCTGAGTTTTCACCTAATTGCTATTAACATGGTAAATAGCTGTACTATATTACCAGAATCACATTGAAATCCATGTTGAATCTTCTAAACGCAGCACACAAAGATATGCATTTCAACTTTCAACTCCCAGCTCAATTACTCAGCAACACCAGGATGGGTGTTCAAGAGGGCTCATTGAACACTAAGGTCTGAGTTTCAGATTTTTTCACTTTATCATTCCCGAGACATAAGTTAAAAAAAACAAATTTCCCGTCATTCATTTCAAGTTTATGTAGGTTGTAAAACCAATGTTGTCCACTAGAGAGAGCAACAGCATTGGTTATTTTTAATCTTTTTTAACCAGTTTCCAGCACTGGCTAACAAACAAATGCTCAAATCTATTTATTATGTTGGAAATAATATTTATAATAATTAATATTATGTTAACCCTTTATGACCTGCCATAGAACAATTTCACTAGAGTATATCTTTGCATTTTTACATGCTGTGCTGTCATTCTTTTGAGCATTTTCAAATGCCACACATCAAAATTATCCTTACTCTCCCAATTTGAAGGCTATGTTTGTAAAAAAAAAATCAATAGAAAGAAGATAAATATCTCAAAAGTGCAATAAACAAAAAGAAAAACAATTAACAAAAAATCTACATAATTTTATTCAATACAAAAAATTATAAATGTCAACCTTAAACTTGTCAATGTGAAAAACTTGCATTAAACAATTTAAAACTATACAGAATACATCAATTAGTTTTGAATATACACTCATTCAAAAAAGGGGGTAAAAATGCCATGTAAAATATTCAAGTACATTGAATGACGATTGAACACTAGGTGGCGCTATAACATGAAAAAAACATACTGTGTACACACAGTAAAACATACGTCAACACATGTACTGTGTTGAAGCCATCTATTACTACACTCCCAGTGTCCCTGAAAGCATTGATCTCTTCAATAAACAAGTCAGAACACGTGACATTAAATAATCATGAACATTTTCAGACAGATCGGACAAAATATGCCTATATTACAGTTAAAAAGGTGAAAATGATATTAATATGATGGTCTATTAAGCCAATAAGTGGTGTTTTACTGCCCTCTGCTGTTCAAAATAGTCATTGTCACACTACTCAACTATAATTCATACTATGACTTTATTAATTCACTAATTTAACATTTGCAATCACATTTAGTCAAATATTAATATGACAACTCACATTAGGTCCTGAATTTAAAAAATGTGTAATCTACACACTCTCATTCTGTTGTAGATAAATGATATTAATAATATGACATATTGTATATGAAGGCTGTAATTCCACTGTTGTCACTGGTTTTAATATAGTTTTATATCATAAGATTACAAATAAATATGTGAATGAATATGCTTATAGTTCAAATAACAAATAAACTATCCCAAACGCGTGTGTGTGTGTGTGTGTGTGTGTGTGTGTGTGTGTGTGTGTAAGCATGAAGCATGAATCATCTATTGAAGTAACAATTGAGTCACTTTGGATCCTTTTCAAAATGTCTAAAGTATGAGTTTGTGTAGATGATAATAGCACTGTTGTCCACTAGATGGAGCAGCAGCATTAGACTTTTTTAAACTTTTTATTATTCTGCCGTAAAACACATCGTGCAGACCAAACCGTAAGTGCTGGAGCTCTGAAACTTTGTCAGATGGTAGTACAAAAATCAAGGAGAGGTTATCAGATTATGAGCCCGATTTGGCCCATAGGTGGCGCTATAACAACCAATTGCGCGAAACGGTTCATAACTCCTAAACCGTAAGTTGTACACTCAAGTGTCTTATATCATTGGAAAGCTGGTCACCTGACGAAAAAAACGTATATCTCAGATTTCATTTCCGCCTGGATAGATTTTTCGCCATTTTGAATTTTGTCGAAAAACTACTTTTGCGAACTAGTCCCTGGTTTTTTACCCGATCGGAACCAAACCAGTGCAGAAATGTTCTCTGGAGTCTGGAGATCAATAATTATTGAAAAAAAGTAGAAATTTCTATTTCCGGTCGCTAGGGGACGCAAAATAAACGTTGTGGGAGGAGCCTATTTTACTAAAATGGCTATAACTCGAGAAGTAAATAAGATATCTTCACCAAACTCGGTACACATGTGTAGGAGGTCAATTTGAGGTCACACAAAAACAATGGTGACGATTGAACACTAGGTGGCGCTATAAAGTGAAAAAAACATAAATTCAACTGACCGTTTGTCCGATTGACTTGAAAATTGGTATGCAGTGTCGTGGTCCAAGGCCCCATCTATGTGTGTGAGGACATTGGTGTATCTCAAAAAACATGGCCGCCATTGGCCAATGAAATTTGAGCACCAATGAAACAAGGTTAACGGTGGCCGATTGGAACGAAACTCGATGGGCGTGTTAGACTCATGGCCTAAGAGGTCTGTAAGAGTTTTGAAAGAAATTGGCCACTAGTTGGCGCTAACGAGTTTATTGGCTCTGTAATCACGTGGAGTTGCACCCATGCCCACGAAATGCATATAATTGGATAGATCTCCTCATACTGAACCACTTTGCCAATAGAACCATTGCTGTCAATCAAATCGTCCATTAAATATTCACGAATATGTTAAAAACCTACATTTGCAAACTAGTCCCTGGTTTTTCGTCCAATCGGAACCAAATCAGTCTAGGCCTATTCTCTGGACTCTCTAAATCAATAGTTATCAAAAAAATGTTGAGATTTTACATTTGTTTTGCTATAACAGAGTCGTTTACTAAATGGGTGGGACAAAATGCACCGAAAAGCCTATAAATCCTAAAGGAAAACTCAGAACTTCACAAAAATTGATGAGCATATGTGTCATAACGTGCCGAAGAAGCATGAACAGTTTCATGGAGATCGGACCATAGGTGGCGCTATAACTGTTAAAAAGCATAAAAACCATGTATTTCCAATGGTAAATTGCCTATATTGGCTGTAAATGGTGTTTTCCATCTATTATGTCAGTGGATAAATGTGTGTTATATAAAACTGAATGCCTTTTGATGCTGTTGTGCTTAAAGGCCTTAAAGGTCTGAACTGCTTGAACACCGATAAATGCTGCTTGCAGCTTTAATTGTAATTCCAATTATTCATTATTCACAGGTAGAACACAGAGAGGCAGAAGTTTTATTGCAAAAGTTACATTTCCCTTACATCCTGGGAAATTTGATATATTTTACATTTATTTTATGTTTTTAATTTATTTTGGAAAGTTTTATATATGAAGGAAACAACATCTGAATGTATTCTGCTTTTAAATGCACTTGTTTGATAAAAACACCTTTTTCTCAGTTTTTTGTCCAAAATGTTGTGTTTTTGACAAAACCTACCTCTGTTCAAGAGGCAATAAAAAAAGAACAGATGAAGATAAAATAAAAACGTTTTTTTTGCCTAAAAGCAGAGGCTCAGATCTTTATTTTTATATATATCATCTTCATATATTCATGGAAGAAAATATTCAGCGGGGCATTCAAATTTAGCGAAAATCGTCAAAAACCCTGGTGGTGGCTGGCAACTTTTTTTAAAAACGCTGGCGGGGAAAGAGTTAATAAAGAAAGGAAACAGCAGTATGGCAAAATAAAAAGGCTATTTCAAGATATAAGGTCTAAAATTTTAAAGTATGTAAAATTGCAAGCAATTGTCAGCATTGTTTTCTGAAGGAAATACGGTTGTGACGTGTCATTTCTTTGTAACTGTTTGTGAAATTTACAAGCAATTTCTGATTGAAAGTAGTTTCAAAGCAAAACCTACACTGATTGTTTTTTTCAAGGTGAATACAGAATCCATATTCTCATCTGTCCATGTAATGTAATGTCCCTCTTTTCACGGTTTCCTCTATTCTCATTTTTCCACACGTACAGCACAGGCTCTATGGCTGCGCCCAATAAAGTGACAGCTATGCCTTGTCAGGACTTTTCTCAACAGATTTTAAGTCACCCAGGCACCCTGTCAATCAAAATGCCAGAGAGATGACAGCTTCTCCCATTCGCTATCGTGTTGCTGCGACGACAGGGTGACCTTTCATTGCCTCAGCAGCTGCCAGGCATCTTCCCCTCATCACATCCCAGAGTCAGAGAGGAGGGGGGATGAAGGGGAAAAAAAGGAAGGAGATGGGGAAAGAATAAAAACAGGAATGCTCCCCGAGGAGGAAGATTGAGTGCCGGTCTCAGGCTGTTTCAAAAGCCAAGCAACATTTTTTGGGTCTATGATGTCCAAAAATCCTTTCTAGGAAGACAAACCTACTAGGTTTCGAAAAAACGGCCAGAAAGACTTGTTAAAATGGCTAAGATTGCACACTATAACCAGATTTCAAACCAGTTAGTGACTCGAGTTCTTTTGAATGACTTGGTCGAAATTGATCTGGAAAGTTGTTCTTTTTGGGGAGCAAGTAGTGAGGTGGATAACATGTTGAACTCAAACAAAAATATTTAAATGTACACAATCCACAGTAACCTTACTGTAATGAACTTCAAATGAACGCATTCTTCTAGGGGCCTTGATTGGTCCGGACTTTCGGACTTACTTACAATAATCAAAATTACTGGTGTGAAACGGTCTCGGTCTGGATCAAACTGAACAAAGGTTTGGTTCGTTTCTGGTGTGAAAGCATCTCTGTATGATTCGGACTTTCAGACATTTTACAGGACGTTCTGGTGGTTCCCGCATAGCCGAAAAAACAGAAGTTGGCAGGAGAAATGAGCCGTGTAGCACATGGGGAGAGGAGGAGATGATGTTTTTATTTGAAGTATGGTCGGATGACATAAGAAGTCAACTGGAAAAAACGCACAAAATGAAAATGTTTGCAAGACGAGAACGTTTATTTGGCGAATCTGAACTAGCCTTGTGTATAGTTGGTGCTGCAGGTAATTATGCCATAAAAATAACAATATAGCTGCAACAATATGCGTCTGTTCATCATGTTGTCAAAGTAACTCGCCGACAGACAATTGACAACACGCTGTCAGACGCACGTCCATTTACAAACCAATCAATGTCAAGATGCAGCCCACATTGATGATGGCGACAGGACGCAAGTATGTCATAATTGCAGTGTGAAACCGAACCAAAACTTTCTGAAAGTATAAAACGTGTCAAAACGTGAACTTTGGTGTGGACCTTGTTGCGGACTTCAGGTGTGAAAACCCCCTAAAATGAATCTGATTTGTAGCAGGTGAGATCATGATGCTTACAGTGTGACCCTCCCAGACATGAAATCTTAAAAAAAAATCTAAAATATGACAATAATGTCTATTATTTCTGAAACAAGGCAAACTTATAGAAAGCGGAACGTGAAAAGCATTGAAAACAAAATGAAAATGCACAATTTGTTGAAGCAAACATTCTGAAGACATAAGCATGAATTGATGATAATGTAAATGAGTGTGAGTGACTGTGGATGGGCAGGTGAAAATGTGTCATATTTCTGAGATATACACGCACACACGCAAGAGGACAGCAGCATCTGGAGGTTGGGGAGGCATCACAGCACACGGGCTGTCCGCTTGCCTTGCTCAGAGAGTGGGAAAAAGCGGGAGGAAATCTGTTTCCTGTCATCACCCATCTTGTCAGTCTTGGTACAGACATCTTGCATCCCCTCGACCAGCTGTTTGCTGCTCACTCACACAGATGGCTGCTTCTCTTTGATACAAACTCTATCTCACTCTCTCTCTGTTCAACTTTCCCTTCATCTCTACATCTGACACTAACTTTCCTAAAGACTTACAGAATGTAATCTTCAAAAAAAGAGCGGAAAAAAAGAAAATCATTAGTGCTAGAACAAAAAGATCAACAATAAAGATGGCCAGCGAGAAAGAGCTAGAGATTAGGATTTGTCGATTCAGAAGCACCAAACAAATCAGTAATGTTTTCACTGTATGCCACAATAGTACACTCTAAAAAATGCTGGGTTGTTTTAACCCAATTTTGGGTAAAATATGGACAAACCCAGCCCTGTGTATAGTATAATTTTAAATAAGGCTGTAACAAACGATTATTTTGAGAATCGATTAATCTAACGATTATTAGAGCGAATAATCGTCGATTAATCAGTGGGTTTGGAGCGATTATTCAGATTTTTTGATTAGTTAAAAATTGAGTTATACATATCTTACTATAATATAAAAAAAAAAGAAAATCAGTTCAGCTTTTGAAATAGTTGTTTTAATGAACTTTGAGCCAACTAAACAGGTCATTCTCTTTGAGTTTTCAGATTTCGGTCCGACTCAAATCAGACACAGATGCTCTCCAAGCATTGTTTAATAGGACAACTGCTTTTCTTAGAACTGAAACAGAAAAAGGGACATTTACTTCAGGACACAAAGAATGGTAAGGTATTCATTTGCAAAACATTATTATAAGTATGAAATTTAAAAAAAATTTTGATAAAAATTGAGCTGACTGAGACGTTCTCATTCATTACATTTACATTTATTCATTTAGCAGACGCTTTTATCCAAAGCGACTTACAAATGAGAACAATAGAAGAAGTAAAACTAACAGTAAGACAACAATACATAAGTGCTATAACCCCTCCCAGTTTGAAGTTTTGTGAAACTTTCCCAAACCTTGCTAGTTCGGCCTCGTTTGCACTCTGTCATAATTCGTTTTTTTGTTTTTTTTACCGCAATAGCATTTGCATTACACTCTAGCGCTACAGTGCCGTAGTGGTCAATTGCATGCCCTTACATTAGGTCACGTGAGATCAAACGAGTACTCAACAACAAAGATATTTGACATATTCGACAATATCGAATAATCGTTTCAGCCCTAATTTTAAAGCTTCAATTATAATCAATTATTTGCTTTTTGTTTGTTTTTTTTTGCAACACGGCTGAATCAAGATGTTTTTTTTTTTCATTATTATGTCAAGATACCTCAGTTTAACAGTGGCAGCTAAAGGTACTTTAAACATGGAATTGCTCACAATAGGTGACATAAAAAAGAGAGCTTTTCTTTATTGTAACATTGTTTTGTGGAAATCCAGTGTGTGAATTTGACAGGTACACACGTCACCTGCAAAAAATAAGGCTGAAAGGGGAAAAACGTCATACCATATAGGGACAACCAGGTCTTATTCCTTCTAAGTACATCCATAAGGAATTGGACTACACTGCTAA
Source organism: Pimephales promelas (assembly GCF_988280905.1). Taxonomy (NCBI): domain Eukaryota; kingdom Metazoa; phylum Chordata; class Actinopteri; order Cypriniformes; family Leuciscidae; genus Pimephales; species Pimephales promelas. Next base: position 6,171,528 of record NC_142791.1, on the reverse strand, counting down.
CTCACACTTTTTTAGACTCCAATTAGACACTATTAGATATAATTGGGTGGTTTAGCACTGAATAAGGAATAATACTGTATAATACTGAATAATACTGTCTCTTAGCAGTGGTGTTTGAAGAATTCAAAATAAAGAATTGATCAGACGTCTCATGCATATTAGTTAATATTAAATAAACATGAAGTCTGACGTATATAGACTGACAGATATAGAAAGATTGCAGTGCTTAAAAGCTCTGAAAGAGCAATAGTTTAGGGGATCTGTCATCTATCCCCTGCAATAACCCAAACACAGCTGATGAATCAGTCACAATGACACTGTTTGGGCCTCAAAGCCTATGTTTAGCCGTAGTCAGAAAAAGGGTTAGCCTTTAAGACACATTGTCCCAGACTCTAAGAATAAATCATTAAATATGGACTCTACAAACCTGCTGCATTTGAATCAATCACTTTTGAAGAGGAAATAAAATGAAAAGTATGTAGTTAGTTGGTTTTATTAATCAATGAAAACAACCTTTTTTTGGAGCTATAAGAAATATGTATTGACAGGGTGTGGCTAAAAAATCCAAGCTACCACCCGGACAGAAAGACCACCCATCTCGATTAAACCAGCCTGACATGGCTTCCATCAACAACAGCAGAGCAATGAACTGGTCAGAGAGCTGGGGTATAATAAAACCAGCCCATAATCACTAAAATTATCTCTGCATGCTTCTCTATGAGAGCCGTTTACGATTCACAATTTTCCAACCCGCAACTAAAACAACAAATGCATTCTGATGCAATTAAACCAGTGCACAACCCATGAGAAATTCACAATGTCTTATTTTCCCTGTTTGTTTTTATACTTGTTTAAAGAAGGGTGGATTGTTCCAGTCCTCTCTTTTGCATAAGGGAGCCTGTCTTTAGCCCACACATGTCAGAAGCGGGGTAAATCAGTGGCATTCTGGTCAACAGGGCTCAACCTGCGTCTCTAGAGTTACTCTGCTTTTAGAACAACACTTGGCAAACCTCTTTGATGTAGAGAGTGAAATAGTAATGAGTGCATCCCATTCACAGCACAGGTGACCTGGTCATATCTTCCCCTTTACGACTAGTTATAGCATGAAATAAATATAAATGATCATCAGAAAGAATTTTGAAAGAAACAGTACAACGTACTGAAATGTATCATGTCTCATGTAATGTATCTCGCTCAATCGGTGTTGCAGCCACATAAAGACACCAATAAAACAGCTTGTAAACAAAGCCATTCAATTTTTGTAGCTTGTTAGTTAGCTTGAAAAATATGTTAAATATGCAGTGTGAACTATATTGCATATCTTCATAAAAAACTAATTATTTCAGCCACCATTTAAATGTTTATATTTCAATAATAAATTGGAGTGGAAACATCATTAAATCATTACAAAGTTTATGTAAAAATGTCTTATGTGCAATTGAAATGTTTTATGTATAACTCATAAAAAATAATTGCGACTTTTTATCTCACAATTGTGAGATATAAAGTCAGAATTGCGTGATAAAGTCAGAATTGCATGATATAAAGTCGCAATTGCGTGTTATAAAGTCAGAATTGCGAGATATAAAGTCAGACTTGCGTGATATAAATTTGTATCTCACAATTCTAAATTTTTTCTCACAATTGTGAGTTTGCATCTCGCAATTCTGACTTTATAACACATAATTGGGAGTTTATATGTCGAAATTCTGACATCTTTTCTCAGAATAGTGTGATAAACTCGCAATTGCGAGTTATCAGGCCAATTCTAAGGGGAAAAAAAGACTAACTTTTTTTCCCCTCAGAATAGTTTATATCTCACAATACTGACTTTATATCGTGCATTTCTGACTTAACACACAATTGCGACTTTATATTTTACAATTCTGACTTTATATCTCGCAATTCTGAGAAATAAAGTCAGAATTGCGAGATGTAAACTCGCAATTGTGAGAAAAACAGTCAGAATTATGAGACGAAAAGTCGTAATTACCTTTTTTATTTTTTCATTCTGTGGCGGAAACAAGCTTCCATACTTTTGGGCTAAATGAAAACTTTAACTTTGGTTTTGTGTTTTGGAGAAAGAAAAAAATCAGTATATTATGGTATATCAAAAAACTTGAAAATGGTCAATCTTTAATTCCACAAGTTTTTATTTTATTTTTACTATATATAAAAAAAACAAATAAAACATTGATAGAATGAAAACAAATACAACTGAAATGAAAGCACACATGGGAAAATAAAACCAAACTAAATTAAAAACTACTATAACCCTTGACCCCAATTGCAGGCCTTTTTTTTTACTAATTTCAGATCTCAACAGTAAGTATGTGTGGACAATTTTGAGAAATCCAAAAGCAAGACAAATTTCTGAGAAGTTTCAACACCTGAAAGTACAGTCTCAGACTCTGACACACTGAACCCTCACATCTCTGCCTTGTTCAAAGCTCAATTAGTCATTCATCGGTCTGCTACCCACATTTCTCAGCTCATCTCTCTGTCCTCATCCGTTGCTCTGTTAATCAGCTGTGAAGTGAATATTTTTACTCCTCACCCTTGTTTCATGGCCTGAATCAAAAGCGTTCTCTCAATCTCTACTTTCACACACCAGGGAGCAGAGCAGTCAGGCGGTTGTCATGGTTCCCTTCTCTCATCCGCTCTCCTGTCCAGTGTATGAACTCCATCTCTCTTCCATTTCAAACCCTCTCTCTCTCTCTCTCTCCCTGTCTGTCTAGCACTCACACACGCTGAGTTATGAGCACTGTTAGGTGCTGTGTTAAATTATAGCAGTTCACATGTCATATGAGCACACTTGGGCATTAGAAAGAGAGGAGCACAGAAAGACAAACACTGGAGAAAGAGAGAGGGGGGCTTCATATAAAATGGATGGCCTGTGTGAATAACAGTGTCTTGAACAGAGCAAAATTGTGGCTGACACTGTAAAATAAAACGGTAAGCATACAGTATTTTTCACAGACAGATATTTCCACCCCTTAATATTTCCTATTCACTTCCATTACAACTACCATGATTTGCAAAAGGGGCTTCTGCAACGGCTAGTTATAGGGACTCGATTATAGCAACTAGCCACCAGGGCGGTCCTCTGAGAACTACATTTTCCCCTAGGGTAATTTTCCTGGTTGCATTCGCACCACCAGAAGGAACTCTGAAGCAATGTAAGCCGTCTGACAGCAACGGCATTTAAGTTTGGCATTCAACAAAATCAACAACTGGAGGATGGAGGACGCTGTTCGAAATGTGGACGTATAAAGCTCCTTTCACACAGCGCGTTGATCCCGGTAAATTGCCGGGAAATTGCCAGAACACCTTCTGTGTGAACACAAACACGACCCGGGATTGATACCGGCATTGATGACGGGTTGGGGACCTACTAGTAACATTGCCTGAATCAGTCCCGGAACGCGTGTTGTGCAAACAAAAGCCAGGACCAATGCCGTAAGGGGTGTGTCATAGTGATGACGCTCGTGCCATCGCGCGTCTCTGTTGCTCTTAGAAGAAAGTCGAACAATCAACAAAGAAAGAACGAACAAATGTCTGCAAACTGGAGCGAAACAGAGACCAGGAGCTCCTCACTATCCACCCTGAAGCTGAGATCGTTCACCAGCTTTGTGGAACAGTATGCGCGTGTACATGTTTTCGACGCATACATTACACGTCTCATCATGACGTCATGTGTCTTTCCGGGATCTTTACGGGTTGTGTGTGAACGCACTCACAGATCCTGGCAAATCACTGGCAGTGTGAATGAAAATCAAATGCCGTTTCTCTGGTGTAAATGCTCCTAATTATTCATTTTAGTTAATTTACAAGGTATAAATCCATCAACCGAACAACTTTTATACGTTCTTTTATTTTTATTTATTTAATACAAATTACAACTAGGGCTGGAACAAAGCATTGACGTAATCGATTAAGTGGATTACGTAAATTAGTCGATTTGCATGGAATATAATAAAGCCGTTATTACAAAAAAAATAGGGGCTCGCATACCTCAAAACGATGAGACAGCAACGCAAGTATTTAGACTATTACAGTGAATTTTTGCAAGATCACATTTCAGTCTCACTCACTCCCTCATCAATCCATAAAATCAATCAATTAATAAAATGTAGGTATTTAATTGAGTATAAATTCTTGACCATTGTACAGAAATATTCCCCCCTAGAACAATCATGAAGGTACAAGATTTACCGTCCTAGTTCTCCAGCTTCTAGATTGCCACTGGAACCTTTGTGTAGACAACTGAGCTCCTTAACCATTGGGTACCATCATCCATGTTTACCCTTCAGTCTACTGAAATGCATCAGGGTAACTGGATCAAGTTCATATTTCACAGTGCTGACCATATGGACATGTGACCTTTGATAAGGTTTTGCAATCTAAGATATTTTATGAGCTAAAATCCAATAACACAATGACAGATGGATGGATGTTGTTTTTTTTTTTTTTTTCCAATTGACCATTTAAGTAACTGCCAAAACATGCAAAGCAGGTCTACATCTTATTTTTCACAGTAACACCATCTATCAGTTTCTCTCCCTCTCTGAAGAATAGAATATCAGCCTTCATTAAAGTTTAACACAGCTGACAGGACTGAACAGGACCTGACCATGACCTGATTCACACACACACACAAATCACATCAGTATGACTGTTACCATCTCAAAAGATTTCTGTCAATAGTGTCAATAGTCATGTCAAAGAAGCTCTTTCATATTACCGAGCACATGTGGTGCATAAGGGCAGCTATCAATATACCACCAGTACTGTTATCAACAGATCAATGCCAGGTATAAGATTACAGGACCAGAGTTTCTCAGGCTGTGAACCTAGTTAAACCCCAGACCGAACACTGAACACAGAAAAATCCCTGTTAAAATAGAAAAAGGCAACAGATTCTGTTCTGACTCACCTTTTCGTTATATTTGAACTTGACATAGAACCAGCTGGACTTAATCATGGTGTCGGCTGTTGGCCCGGAGCGTAGAGTGTGCCTGGGGGCAGCGGTACAGGTCAGACGGGGCGAGAGGTCCAGTATCAGAGCAAAATGCCAGAGGATGGAGATCTGTATGCGGTCGGTCTGCTTCACCAGAGCTCAATCCCTCTTTCTGCTTGTGCTTCTTTCCGTCCTGCTCTCTCCCTCGCTCTCTCTCCCTGTCTCGCTTTGCTTTCTGCTTGTGCCTCTCTCTCTCGTTCTCTTGGCAGGATGTCAGCCCAGCTCTTCAAATACGTTTCAGCTGTGTTCATCGGCGATGGCACATGCCAGGGAGCCAGAGGATATCCAGCTTTTCTCTTTTCAGTCTCTCAATCCCCACTCTATGCTTCCAACAATCTGTTTTCTGTCCTTTACGATTTTATGACAGCTTGACAATCCTTTAAAAAAATATAAGACCAAAAGTCTCTGAATGATTCATTCGGTTTCTGCCACTGCTACTGTACTTTTTTCCAGTCTGGGCAATATCACGCTCTCATCCACCATCTTCTACTTGTGTCTTTTTCTCTGTGTCTTCTCTCAATTTCCACAGATCTATCACTATAAACATACAATATTGACACTTGTCTACCTGTAATGTTTCGGTGGGGTCGCCCAAATGTCTTGAGACTACAATGAAAATCTGAGATTCAAAATCTAATGCAAACCTGAAAATACATAGATAAATTAATTTGGAAACAAAAAAACTAAAAAAAGTAAAATTAAAATTAAAAGTTTGCTCTATATATGTCATTAATCAAATTGAGAAATGTAATACCCTTTTAAAGTGTCAGATTTAATTTTTTCCACAAGATGCTTTCTCGTTACCATCAGGTTTTGCTAAACCCTGTATATTTAAATGAAGTCATTCGCTAAATAAAAGTGAATGATGTAATGTAACATTTTCCAGAGTCAATGTGCTGGTGTGGATCTGCTTTGTGTCGTATCCACATTTCTACAGTATGTATATCACCTCTGTTGTGACTGACTAACCTCTTTGCCACCATCACCAAATTGCTGAATACTAAATAGTTTGAAATGTGGTAAATGTGGATGGTCATTTTTCAATGCGCTCATGATTGTGACATCAATACCACTATTTCTAAATGACCTATTTTTGCAGCTTAGCTTTTATAAATACTCTGGATGAAAGTAGAGATGATAGAACTCCTCCCAAAAATGCTAAAAAATAAACGAGTGAGAGCGTGTTATATAGGCTATTTGTCATGTTATAGTCAGATATGACGGTGCTACTGTGACACGCATCACCGCAGATGAGCGTCCATTCATCGAGCCAACGTGCAAACATCGCAAATAAAAGTGAAAGTAAGTCACAGACGCTTAACACACAATCATCTTCAATTATATTAAATCTGCATATAACGCGGGAGTTGAAGATCGGATTTATATCCGTTTTGCAAAAACACATTTATGTGGCCAGGTGTAAATGGAATCGGTACTTATCCGGATAACTTATCTGGATACAGATCGCATTTTAATACCAGGTGTAAATGGCGTCTAAGCTCCAGCTAGACTTGTGAACACATTTGGCAGATATGTCTACACTTCTGATAGGCTTACACTCCAATCCACTTCACAACAAACATAAAGTTCAACAAAACAAAACCAGACTGCAGGGTCACAGGAATGAACCGCGCCAGCAATGTGACTCAGCAACTGTGCCATTTGTTGGAAAACTGTTGTCACATCATTCATATCTACTTAGCAAATGACTTCATTTAATTATATATAGAGCAATCCTGTATGTCTATCCTGAAACAATCATCAAACGACAAAAAAAAACCTAATTACATGAACTACAAAACAAATAATCCAATCTTTTTTTCGTTTATAAGTGATTTCGTTACTAAATTAAATTTAAGTGCGCAGCATTCACTGAAATATCTTATAAACACAAAGTTCCCACATCATGTTTAACTGTAATAAAGAAACTTTTGTAACTAAACACAAACACACACACTCACAAGTGTGCACACACAATGTAATAATTATATTTTTCCAACAGCGCATTTGAACCTAAACACATGCCAACCAGAATCAACAGAATGAACTAAATTTGGCAGATATCCATATCTCACACATGCTGCCAAATCCCCTACTGCTTCAAATAAAAAAAGCCAATCAAACATGTCTAACATGTATTTACAACTATTATAATGTTTGGAAGTGTCACAGAGTCACAATTTTCAGCTAAATCAACCAATGAATGGATTACGCACAACCTAAACAGTACTAAATGCAAAAATCAATTTCTAAAACCAGATTCAATTGCTAACCCCGCCCCAACCCCCTTCATATGTTTCCGGAAATAAGAAATGTAGTCTAGGGTCATCATCTGGAAATGTAGCAACAAACAGAGAGATATTAAAAGCAGATTTAGGACACCCACGGGCCCCAGGGCTGTTTTAGCAGTTGATCCATCCCATGCTGTGCACTGAGACCCATCTATTGCCATGGTAATACTTAGTGACAGTGCATCTGCATGCTCGCATCAACACCCACAAACACACACACGCTCCACTTCACTGTGCACCCCGTGGACAAAACACAAAAAGACAGAGAAAAACAGTAAATAAATAAGATTAGAGAGATGTCCTGGTGCCCATTAGAAAGAGACACACAAGCATCGGAGACTAAAGCAGAGAACGAGAGAGAAATAGAAAGGACAAAATATTTCCACAAGAAAAGTGCCTGTTGTGTTCTAAGACTCTGGAAGCACATCTTGTTAACATAAAATATTATTTTTTTTTGTCCTGTCAACAGCTATTGTTGTCCTGTTAAACAGCATAAAGTGTATAATAATATAATGCAAGCATGGAATCAGTGACTGACGAACTGCAACAAGCTCATGCTTCAAAACAGGGGTTGACCGATCATCGGCGCCGATATTAAGCATTTTTATGGTTATCGGTATCAGTTTGTTGATTTTAATTAATTAGAAATGCTTTTGGATTACTAAAATTTTAAAATAGAGTCTTTCAGTTTTACAAAATATCGGTTCAAAATATCGGTTATCGGTCTATTTGATCTGTAATAATCGGTATCGGCCCTGAAAATCACATATCGATCGACCCCTACTTCAGAAAAGCCACAATAACTTTACTTTTTCTTGATTTTCTAAAGTAAAAAAAGTTTAAAATATAATATATCGATTACTGTATATCAATTACTGTAATAATAATTCTTTATTCATGTTCTGTGATATTTATTTTTGGTTGGAATTCTATGAAACATCATGGTATACCTGGTCTCTCCTGCTTATTGTTGCAGCTCTTTACAATACAGCGAACACCCATGACTGTAAACTATGCTTTTACTATCTAGTAATTGCTGACTCTATACTCCAACTCTGAACCTCACCACGGCGCGTCTCGGGTGCTGTGGTAATCACTCCGCTCAAGTAGCAGTGCTTCGCCTTCTGAGAATATAGTTCCCAAAATTTATACGGTTAAAAGAAGGCTGTGTCTCATATGACCTTGTTATTTGTACACTTGTAAAATCACAACATGTAAATAGGAAAATGTTTGCATAATTTTGTCTCTTATTGGGATTAGTATGCAAGCTGTATCCATTTACATCCAGTTTTTGTGCTAAGCTAGGCTAGCGGTGGGTGCGTCAGACAAGAGTTACAGCACACACGGAGATAAAAAAGGTATGAATGGACTTGTCTAACTCTAGGGAATATAGTGAATAAACTAAAGTCTTAAAAAGCTTAAGCTTAAAATACTTTTATATCATAACAAAAATACAAATAAATCTGTTTCCACAAAAAATATTAAGCAACATGACTGTTTTCAACATTGATAATGAGAAATTGTTGAAAATGTTTACAATATCACTGTGTATTTTTGAGCAAATACATGCAGACTTGGAGACCATAAAGAGATTTATTTCAAAAACATTTAAAAATCTTACCAACCCCAAACCTATAATCGGTAGGGTGAGTAAAACAGCTTTAGACCACAGATGTGAATGTTCCTAAAAGTGAAAGATATTTACGTTATTTTTAGTGCAAACGTTGAATTTGGTGGGAAAAAAATACTCGCTTATACATGTACAAACAAGTCAGTTATTCAAGTCAGCAATGGGTGATTCTAGTTCAATTGAAAATGATGATAATGCAGAATTCAAATAGGCCCTCAAGTGAGAAAACACAAACAGCGACTCTAGTAGAGGAAAGCAAAATGTCCTCTTGCATAGACACACTGACAAATGCACATCCGCACAGACTACAGTGTGCTAGAGGGTAAGCGCCTCAGGCTTAGCAGACCAGCAGGAAGCCACATCCTCAGCTGTGAGCTCACTGCCATAGATCCAGTTTTCAACAGCACTGAATGCCTGTGAGAGACAGTCTGCCTGACCCACAAGGCCCTGCCCTGGGCATGTTAACAGAACGACGGGCCATCCCACCGCAGCTCCCCTGGTAATCCTGAGCTACACTCCTACAGCCCACCTATGCTGAAGGAGAACCACAGACAAAAGACCACTTCCACATGCTTTTAGTGCTTCATTCAATCTTTTTTTAAGATTTTATGTTTTTAAATGAAAGAGAACTTACATTATGTAAATGAAAGGGAGGAAAAGAGTAAGTGAAAAGACAGAGAGATAATACAAAAGTGAAAAGAAAGTTGACAGTTGGTCATTAGATGTAGATCAGTCTCTGTTCATTTAATAAAAACCTATGACATTTTTCCATTTATGTCTGTAGCAGGGAGATTACATGCAAAGTTTAATAAGCACAGCCAATGTACAATTTGCATTCAAAAGACTAACATTAGCATGGATTCTGATTAACGATGCACTCAAATTTCAGCAACCAAAATATTCTGGCGAAAATTTATTTTAAGTTTCGGATTAAACCTAAAGATCCATTTTGGAGGGCTGTCATCCTTTACTCACCCTTAGGTCGTTCCAAACCCGCAAGACTTTCGTTTGTTTTAAAAAATCAATACGCAGAGATGACATTTTAAAACATTTTACATTCATTTTAAAGCAATGGACTATCCAGGATTAAATGAGGAGATAGATTATAGACATTTTTTGTGACTTTGTATTATTGTTTTTTTTCTTCACTTAAAAAAAAACAACAAAAAAAAAAAAACATTTGCTGATAATTTACTCACCCCCATGTCATCCAAGATGTTCATGTCTTTCCTTCTTCATAAATGCTCGCCTTGCCCTGTTCTGTGATGCGCGCTTGTGACTCTCCTGTTCGAACTTGTTTCTTTAAAATGAACGAATCTTTTTTCGAGTCATTTCATTCATTCCACGAACGAAATGACTCGAAAAAAGATTTGTTCGTTTTGATGAACGAGTTTGAACAAGAGAGTCACGAATGTGCATCACAGAACAGAGCAAGGCGAGCATTTGTGCTTTTAAAACGTAAACTTTTTTATCTATTTTTGAAATGAGCGATCGTTTCGTTAGATAAGACCCTTATTCATCATATCGTGTCGTTAAAGCCTTTTGAAGCTGCAATGAAACTCTCATTTGGACCTTGAACCGTTTGGCACCTAGTGAAGTCCATTATATGGAGAAAAATCCTGGAAAAAACTCTTAATTTCTTTTCGACTGAAGAAAGAAAGACATGGACATCTTGAATGACATGGGGGTGAGTATTATCAGCAAAAGTTTTTTTTAAAGTGAACTACTCCTTTAATAGACTCAATCACCTTATATGACAGACCGATTGAATTTAGGCTTTTATTCAAATAGTGTGATAAGGGATTTTCATTTTTGGGTGAACCCCTCTTATCGCAGACCGCATGTTAACTAATCATCATTTCTTCTTTGCTAGTACTTGAGCTTGAAATAAACATAACTGAGCATCAGAATGTACTGTATGCTCAAAGAAACGGTAAAATGACTGCAATGTATCATGTCGAATGTAAGCCCTCATTAGTAAAAAATTAATCACTAGTTTTGGCAGATAAAAACATCAGAATTGTCCCTTTTAATCCAAGGTTATCTCAACACAAAATAATCTTTCAGATGCACTGCACCCGCTATTACTGTGAGAACGACAAAATATTATGCCATAGTGTGAAGGAGTTCTAATTCACAACAAGGCACAAAATGTGCAGATCTTGCAGGCTCTGTCCCATGATCCGCAGGGATATGTTAAGCAAAGCTCTCAGAGAGGTTAGGCAAACGTTTGTCAGCTGTTACCAGTCGTTAGAGACGCACAACGGGTTTAATGTTCTGTGGGCTTTATGAACAGTGACATGTCTGCGTGTGGAGCTCATTTCTGCTCTCCAGGCAGCGGGAGACTTGGATGGAGATAAGACCGCCCTAGAGAGACAGAGATGAGGCAACAATTCCACCATCCAATGACTTTCAGACGTAGGGGCCACTGCCAAACCCTCTCCACAGACTGCGCTCTTCATTTGTCCTAACACGAAACGGGGCTCCACAGCCCAGGCTTCGCACGCACACCTCCCGCCCTCTGCTACAGCCCAGCTGGTGAGTCTTTAGCAAGCGAGGGATCAGATGAAAGAGAGGAAAGGGAGATAAACTAGTGTAATTGCTGGCAGATGACGAGAAGAACAATGGAACAAAGTGTAAAGTGGAGAGGACCTGAACCAGAAGAGGTAAGAGGGTTGCGTGTTTGCCACAGGTCTCGAAAACCACACAAACAAACTCCAACTCTGGAACAATAGTTCCTATGAGACTCGAACACCCAAAAAACAAACATTTAAGTATGTCAACGCATTCTCAACCCAAAGCGCCATATACAAGCGTAAATATCCAACGCACATGGCACCCTTTAACGTCTAATGAGACGCTTCGGTTATGGTTAAGTTTAGGTATGGTGTAGGGTAAGGGTTAGACCACTAGGGGGCACCTTCTGCCCAAATATATCTGCATCTCATTTGACGTTAAAGGGTGCCATGTGCGTTGGATATTTACGCTTTTGCAAAAGCGTCCTATATGGCGCTTTGGGATGAGAACGGGCTCCAAAATGTATTTAAAAATGTAAATATCAGTGTTGTAGTCGAGACCAGCTCTCTCGAGTCCGAGTCGAGACCAGAGAGGTTGGATAACCTGAGGTTGGGTCTCAAACCAGACTTAGATAGAAAGATATCTTGAAGAATATGTAAAATATGGTGGAAACAATAAAATTGGCACCATACTCAAACAGTAAACCAAATATGCCATGGAATCATGTACACTGTAATTGTAAAAAGGCGACATAGTGGTGTAAAGGTCATTTTATTATAATTATGACTTAATTATTACAATCAGTAAGTGCTCTTTCATATAGCATTACTGCACACAAATTCTGTGTGGCTCTTATATGAATATTGAGATGTGTACATTCCCAAAGAAATCTCAAGACTACAATTGAGGCGTTTCAGGGAGTTCAGAAACAGACCTGACTGAAAAAGAAAATAACACTCTTTGGAGTGGACTTTATGGTTCTTTTTTTTTCATGGTTTAACAACATCATCACACACAAAAAATGATGAAAAAAAGTGTGTAAAAAAGCACAATAGGTCCTCTTTAATTTCACATTTAAATTAAACTTCAGCTTCAGTGCATTTATGATTCTGACTCAAACTATTCACAAGCCCCATAGACAAAGAAAAATATTACAAGGCTCAGTCCCATTCAAGGCTATATCAACTTGAAAAGATGAAAATAGTGAAAAAAAAGAGCCGGCAACTTGTAAAGCCAGTGGTCAAGTCCAAAAGTTCTGGATCAGATCCAGAGCCAAACAAATTATATGTAAAGTAACAAATTCACTGAGTGAACTGTCTGTCAATTGAGCCCAGAGACCAAGAATCAAATGAGCAATAACAACAGTCGCCCTATGAGAGTCAAAAGGCAAAGAAAACTTCAGTCAAATTTAGTCTAAAACCACACAGCTCTTACAGCGCATCGACCTAGGCCACAATTCTGGCCTGCACACATATTATGGGATTTGGTTGCCAGGGCTGAGTGCAAAGTAATACATCTGCTGTCCAAAACTAGCTGAGGGGAGAAAAAGGGACTTACTGTGCAGAGTGGCCAAACCTAAAACAATATTTACAGATTCTGCATTCAAGCGCTGCACCAGGAAGAGGTCCATTTTAAGAACTTAAAGGAGTAGTTCACTTTTCCAAAAACTTTTGCTGATAATTTACTCACCCCCATGTCATGCAAGATGTCCATGTCTTTCTTTCTTCAGTCGAAAAGAAAACATTCCACCATTTTTCTCCACATAATGCACTTCAGTGGGAACCAAACGGTTCAAGGTCCAAAAGACAGTTTCAGTGCAAACTGCAAATTGTTCCAAGGGCTTTAAACGATTCTAGACAATGAATAAGGGTCTTATCAAGCGAAACGATCGCTCATTAAAAAAATAATGAATGAATCTTTTTCCGAGTCAATTCATTCGTTTCGTTCGTTGAATGAATCAAAAGAATCAGAAAAAAAGGCTAAATATAACACTGATATACGTGATCACCCGGATTTAGACCTACCTATATTGTATTTATATAAAGCGTTCACAGGCAAAATTGCTTAGGTCTGTAATGCTTTTAATTCCCCGGTGTTGAAATCAGGCAAACATAAATGTCAGGCAACACGATTCCTGGCTGCATGTCAAAATCCATGGATCACTGGATCTTTAGTAAGTTGTAAGAAACACTATATTGACTCATTGAGTCCAACATTTAGTTTAAATTGATAAAATTGTTTGTTTTAGTCGCATTTTCGCAATTTCCCCCAATTCAATCCAGTCACGCAGCAGATCTTTTGCCACTCAGGTAGCCTGAGAGGGGTTGTTCCGGCGGGAAAGTGACGTCAATGCATTCCCTCTATACTAGGACCAGCCCCCGCGGGGCGATCAAGACGTTTTGGCTTGTGCGGCTCGATTTCAAGGCTTCATTATGACACACAAGTGCTCTGCTCCCCACTTCCAGGCCCTTCGGAGTGAGTAGGGCATAGTGAAGTGATACTCACTTCTGAATTGGAATTTGCCCCAGAAAAACCCTCTCTCAAGTCTCTATGATATTATAGTCTCTAAACATGGCCCTCCTTCAATGCGGTCTATGGGAATTTGTGACTGTTTTTCTCCGTCGGTCGTAAGTTATGCAAGTTTAATATTTACAGTTAGTGTGTCCAAAAGAAGAAGACAACACTTCAAAGCAAATAACAAATGAATCTAGCAATCAATCGCACTGCTAAATAATGCCTCCAAATAACACAAATTTATCTTGGAGGAAGAAACAATCTTCAGCTGCTGCATTAAAAACCCCATCGTTCTGAGAGACAGAGTGCATGTCATTACAAGAGGCCTTAGCAATCGCAATCACTGCGAAACAGCCCGAGCAGGGCGGGCCTCTATCACAGAGCGATCGATGCAGACCTGTGAACTACATGTGCTGCATCGACAGGGTGAATGCATCAGGGAGAGCGAAAGGAAGATGGAGGAAGGGGGATGGGAGCAGGGAGGGATGCCGCAGGCCGTGTGGGGGAGAGAGGTGCTAAAAAAGGGTGAAAGAGATGAAGAGGGGAAAAAAGTGCAACAGAGCTCTTGTTTAAACACAGTATAAACACCCTCGTACACACACACACACACACACTATACTCCAAGCTGTCAGGCTTCCTGTCTTTTTGAGGTACTTCTGACATGTGCATTTTTTAGCTGCAGGGAAGAGACTGTCTCTCGGGGAAGAATAAGACATGGATATAGTCTGCACTCAACCAAGCATCGGTGGATATATGACAGAAGTCGACCGATTTGTAGAACTCACTAATAGCAATTTTTACACACAAAATACAAAACAGCATTTTTAAGTCAAGAATAGAGGTGCGCAATGTTTGTTTGTTTTTAAACTAAGTAGCTGCTGTTCTCTCTGTGCACGAAGCAGTCTGAGAGCTGACTAATTGAGAGAACTTATTTAAAGAAAGGCGAGAGACACTGCCGCACCTTCAAAGACTATGAAGACTGAGAGAGAGAGAGAGAGAGAGAGAGAGAGAGAGAGAGAGAGAGAGAGAGAGAGAGAGAGAGAGAAGAAAAGGGAATGGAATGAAGGAAAATAAGAATAGAGCGAGAGAAGGAACGAGAACGAGCAAGTGGGAAAAAGCAAAAAATGAAGGAAGTGACAAACAGATAAAGAAAGAAAAAATAAAGAAAGGACAGATAGATAGATAGATAGATAGATAGATAGATAGATAGATAGATAGATAGATAGATAGATAGATAGATAGATAGATAGATAGATAGATAGATAGATAGATAGATAGATAGATAGATAGATAGATAGATAGATAGATAGATAGACAGACAGACAGATACCCTTTTCTAAAATCCTAAACAAAACTGCTGAATATGTTCTTCACTCAGGACACCAGAGGGTGCCAAAGCATCATCTTTCTGTTTTCCCACACACATTTGTCCACTCGATAAACCAGATCCTCTAATTCAGTTCAGCTGGAGGTCAAAGTGGAAGTATTAAACATCTGTTTGGAGATGTTTCTGTCTTTCCTGTCAACAGAACACTCAAGATAATGAAGATATTTACACCTTTATGTCTGGCTCTCCAGTCTAATGTGTGTGTGTTTGTGTGTGTGTACATGTTTTTCTATCCCAGTGGGGACTTAAAAATGAATGCACACAGACTCATGGGGACTCGTGTGACTGTGGGGAACTAAATTGAGATCCCCATGGGTAAACATGCTTAGAATTCATACAGAAGAATCATACAGTAGGTTCAGGGAAAGGGGCAGTGTAAGGGGATACAGTTTGTACAGTACGCCTGAGAGTCCTCACAAAGCTAGTAAACCAGACATGTGTGTGTCTGTGAGTGTCCCTGCATGCACAAGTGTGTTTCTGCGCTTGTGTTTATTTCTTATATACCACCAGCTGTATTGTTGTATTTTCAGTTTAGGGGTTATTTTGGCAGTAAAAATGAACAATCCCTACACATCCCAGAGGCAATTGAGAGCGAGATACTGTAGTATTGTAAACCCATTTAAGAGAGTTAGAGGCCAACAAGAAAAAAAAAAAGGAAATAAATCAGAATCGATTTCTGATGCATTCAATGTTCATACACACCTGACGCATTTCGGATATCAAATTGTAGCTTTTTTATCTCTTACAATGTCACGGGATGAACAAACGACTCAAACCCGAAGGCTCGAGAGGTGAACTACTCATTTCTGTATTCGGTACCCACAGCATATTTTTTTCTGGAATCTGATCGGTCCTTGACAAATCAATCAAATGTTAACTTGAACTTGATTAGCTAGTTATACCTTCTACAGGCTGCGATTTTATCAATCCTGTAAGTTCATAACAAACCACACTACGACATGGATCTAATAAACGACAAGTACGACTGTCACTGGACATGTAGCCATGTCACGTTGATCAATAAACCATTTCATGTTGCGTTTTTATTGGCTAGTCTGTAGACAGTCGTAGCTGCAAGCACACTGAGATGAAAATTATACATTTCTGAGACTGTCAGTAAATTATCGCAGGCTATCTTTGTTTGCAAGACCGTGGCAATGGCTGTCTTTTAATTGGCCATATTTTGTCTGGGACAGACCAAAATTGTTCCGAGCATTAATATATGCACTCAAATTCAGATGTACTGTAATAATATTTATAGTGACACAACAACAAACATAACAGTTTTAATTGTATTATCATTGTTATTTTGTATTATTGTTGTATGTAAAGAGGGAGACCTAATCTGGTGGCAGTTGTGCTATTGTTGACTAGTCAAATTCAAATGTAATGACACAGTATTTTCAGTGATATATTATTATTATTATTATTCATGAAATCACAAATAATAATAAATATCATCATCATCAACAACTGGGCTGCTCATTGAGTAACTTTACTAAATTTATAACCCGTCCCAGTTGAACAAAGAACAGACACAGGCAGACAGATAGATGTGGACTGAGGCTCAGTGGTGGTCATGTGGCCATAATTAGATTGTATTTATTAAATTCAATTCACTTTATGGTCAATTTGTTGAGCTATACCAGAACACGCCCAGATTATTCATTCACTCTACTCCTCTCACACAGAAACCTTCACTAACAGATTCTATTTCAACCTCAACTCAAAGTTTATTTTGCCACCTATTCATGTATGGTGTCTTTAGTGCCTCCAAATTCAGCTGCACTTATGTAGGCCATAGTGAGAGCTTGCTTGCTTATTCATCTAGAATTTACTCAGCTAAAATTGCTCTTACCAGTTTTTCTTGCCACAGTCCAGTTGATCTTATCATACGCTATGTCAGGATTTCAGTGTTGAGAACAGTTCCTCTCCCGGGAGCTATTCAAAAAAGGACCTCTGAACGGCTAACCTGCAGGAGGCTCTCTATTCAATGCAGACTGGAATTTATGTTTCTCTGTGTGCCATGGGTACTGGACATAAAATATCACCCCATGTGTTCTTACCATAAAAGCTTTGTGCACTTCTCTCTTTCCATAACCTCCTCCTCCTTTTTTGCCCAGCAAGCTTCTCCATCTCCCTCTCCCTCTCTGCTCCCAATCTCCCATTGCCTCAAAGGCACCTGATCAATAGTGTCTTTACAGCTCCACCTAAAACTGAACCGGTAATCGCCTGAGGGTGACTCAATTTACTTAGTTTCAAAGATAAAAAGTAATACCCACTCGCCGTTCACACGTCTCTGTTGGTTTTTGTTAAGCTTGGGGTTTCATCCAGAATATTACATCATTTACTAACCAGACTGAACACATAACCTAATCACTTGGTAGGCCTGCCCATCATGAAATCTCATTGGTCCACAATATACCTTCTCAAAACTGTCCATTAATCAACAAATATCTTCTAAATGAGTGCGACTGCCATTTTGAGGTCACGCATGATTTATGGGATTCACATTATAAATATTATGAGTGATTCCTCCACTCTGGAATCTAGAGATAATACACAGCATAATCCCTCTGCAGGAAGAAAATATTATCAAAAGCACTCTGTGTCCACCAAAGCGTTTTTCCACGTGCCTGGCGAACATTTTCAATTGTTTTCAATAGGAGCGGTACGTTTTTGAAACGCCCTGAGTGTAATGCTACGTTCACACCTGACACGAATAGCGCATCAAAAAGTTGCGTCTAACGCTTGACCACTTTGTGTTAATTCGCTTCAAACTTTTGTTTTGATGCGCGTAAAAACAAAAGTTTGAAGCGAAACTTACAAACCCTTTGGAGGCCATCTTTTTTATATTGATCGAGTATTCATCGTTGTCACCGCTCTGTATTTGCTCTGGAGAGCACAACAGTGGCGTGGGGTTCATCTTCGGCGTATTTGTGTCCACCGGACCCTTCGGAGGTGAACCGTTTGGTGAGTTTCACCATTTGCTCGTTGTTATTAACCTGTCCTGTGATTTTTTCTCTCTCACGTCCAGACACGAACTTATGCACATGTATGTTGTCTTTACATCATAATAATATTTCACATAATCTATGGAATAAATAACATTCGATGCAAAATGAACATGTCTCGTGTATTAAAATAAAGTTTTAAGTGATAAAATATTTGCTTTGTTGTGCTTTAGAACCACCCAGGCATTTAGTCATATTAAAAAATAATTTATTAAAGCATCCAGATACTTCACCATGTGAGCAAGCAGCTAGGCACTAGATTAGTTAACGCGGCGCGAATTGACGCCAAAGTTCAGATTTTTCAACGCAAATTCGCATCAATTGGTGGTGGTTGAGGAGATTCCCCTCTCTATGTAAAGCGCTTTGAGTGCCGAGAAAAGCGCTATATAAATGTAATGAATTATTATTATTATTATTATTATTATTATCAAAAGCCTGAATGCAAAAATAGCACTAACTAGCCAGATGCTCAATTCGCGCGAATGAGGTGTATTCGTGTTTGCCGCGCTCTACACCTCATTCGCGTCACAGGAATTTTTTACGCACGTAACGCGCCTTTGGATTGACTTAACATTGAAATAATTCGCGCCTGACGTGCTATTCGAACGTTTTTTTGTTTTGTTTTGTTTTTCACGTTGAAGCACCGAGTGCCCAGCATTTTTTACTGGTCGCCAAAAGTTGAAAAACGATGTTGAACAAAACGATGCACTGCCAAAACGCTCTCAAGCGCCCAAAGCACGACGTCTTCAGCAGAGCGTTTCGCGTTTTCAGCTGGCTAAAAACGCTTTGGTGGACACACGGCCTAAGAGAAAGAACTGATTCACTGTGTCTTCTTCTATTGACTAATATAAACACCCAAACATGTTACATCCAACAATAAGATCTCAAGGCTGATCCAACTCATCTTGGCAATCTAGCATGACTAGCAAACGTTAAAGACAAACCTAGAGTAAATCTAGAAAAGATAAGCTGCAACATACTAAAGCAAATATTTTGAAGCAAACAAAACAATCTCTCAAGAATAATCAAGATTATTGATTAGGCACAGGGATTAAAGATTAAACAATCAAAGCGTGAAGAACTGGATATTAATGATATGCTTTGAATTATGTCACGATGCAAATAAATAGCCTGTTTGCCATGAAGCGTGTTACATTCCTCATGTCCAACAAGTCATGATGACCAGCTACTAATGCGGAAGGAAGGAATTGCATTACAAGCAATTAGCTGTGAGCTACTATACACACATTACTTGAATCTGATCACATCCTTCTCCTATATTGTTAGTCAATTTTATGCTTCAAAAGCAATTCAACTATGAATATAGAGGTTATACAGAGGAATTACAGTCAAATCAGTTTGATCTTGAAGCTTTACTCTGGAGAGGAGATGGGAAATTATGTTATCATGGAGAATGTGTTGTGACTGAAGAGGACGAGCAGAACAGTCTTTAAAAATTATTTTCCATTTTCGAATCTTGACTGTGGTTATAATAACAGTGAAGGAAAATGTGATAAGGTTGATTGCTTTCCATAAAACATCCCAAAATGAGTTAAAAGACCTATGAAATATACTGCCAGGTTTGATGAGATAACGGTAATTTACATTTTAGGTGAATTATAAGGGAGGGATCTTTTGATAATATTCCGAGCTGGCCTCGGTTGTCACTATAGGGTGTTGAGCATGGCCTAGGTTTCCACAAGAAGCCCACATAAACGTGAAGTTGGATTCTTAAACACTGGTCTTCAGTTCTAGGCCAGATGTAACAGTTGATCCACGGAGAGCTGAATTCCATCTCTATGAGATGATCGAGACCATCGTTCTGGAAACCTTGGCCAGACCACTGGAAAAACAAACACAAACTCCAAGAACTATCAGCTTCTCCATTCCACTCACTTTCTAAGAATGCAAGCAATAAAAAAACAGAAAACAAGTATTACACAATATAAACCTGGAAAAATGTTTGGTTAGAAACCCTTCCCTAAATTTGAGAAGAATGCGAGAGTTGAGCAGAAGAAAGGTAAGTCATGAAAACAAGCAAAGCTTGAGGTGTTTATAGACCTTATTTAACACTACAGAAAACAACATCTTGTGGTCTATCACAGTCTAAACATAGCTGATCAAATATCTAAACCAACCTAAGCCTGCTCAGATGAGATATTGACCACAAACTGACTTTTTTATAGACAGGTCTGACTCAATACTTGTTCAGAAGTGGCACTGAGGAATGAGAACTACTCTTGATGGTTCCTTCACTTGATATAATGGTCCCATTATGACAAGTGGAGAAAGTAATCGTTATACACTGTAAATAAAACTGGAGCACAAGCAAATACTATTTCAGATTTTCTACTTGGATATTTCACACTTAACTCAATGTGTTGCTACTTTGTGTGAAATTTACTCACAACTTCGAGTGAAAATTGATCCACACCATTTTTTTTCACCAACAACAGGAAGCTTTTGACATTCGCTAAAAAGTCTACAATGGTTAATTTACTCTGTTTGTGACTCAACAAGATGGTGATGAAGGATCACACATTGTTGTGTGTGTGCGTCTTCCTGAATGGCCATTAGTTTTTGATGTCAGGTAAGTGGGTAGGTTTGATTGGCATGCAGTTTTAGCAATGCTGCACTTTAAGTGCTGTAGTGAGGTGCAATTAATACTGGCTAGACAAGTGATCCAACTGGCAGCAACTGTCTGAGGTATTACAATATGAACACGTAAACTGCTCTTGCTTAATTTCAGCAGATGGACTGCCCACCCTCGACTTGAAGGACGGACGGCAGGAGGGGTGTCTATTATCCTGTCTTTAGCCCAGTCACCACCGCAACAATGCTTAACAAGCTTGTCTGCGAGGTTAACGCTTCACCCAATCCTGTCAAGCCGAGACGTTGTAATACATGGCAAGTGGAAAAAGAGCTAATTCCATCCCTTCCATAGAGGAAGAGAGAGAGAGAGAGAGAGAGAGAGAGAGAGAGAGAGAGAGAGAGAGAGAGAGAGAGAGAGAGAGAGAGAGAGAGAGAGAGAGAGATGAGCAAGGGGGGAAATTAGAACCACACTGTGATAGGGGGGACACCATGGCCTAGTCTTGTCAAACAGTATTAAGACTCATGGAAAAGGAAATGCTGAGGGCTGACAGGAAGTAGCATTACCATTACATTAGCACCATAAACTGCCACACAAAGACAACATTAGGGCACATTTCTTTGCAAAAAAATAAAGAAGAGAGATAGAAATAAGACGGTTGAATAACTTGTGATAGTTCCTAATATTCAAATGTGCCCAGGACAAAATATTTTAATGCCAAGGATCCCCAAAAAAGGGGGACCACCACATTAGCTATGCTAATGTCTCCACACATCTTTTTGCAGATCACACTATCTGGGGTCCGCTCTCATGCTCTGCGCAGTGAGAGAGTGCGGTCGAGCGAGGGTGGTCAGCATTAAGGCCTATGCTGTGATCAGCACCACTCACCTCCATGTGCTTCTCTTTGGGAGGTCGATGGGCGCAACATGCAAGGCCCACAGAACGTTCTCATGTTTCAAACTCGGTCTGGCTATCAAGCTGCAAGTGCTTGTGATACTGACGATGTATCAGACAAAAAATTATACCAAATGTAATTCGATACAAATGTAAATATCGGGCCGATATTTGTGTTTATTACGTGTATCGGGATCGGCCCGCTTTATTATTTATAGACTGGCGTCCACAGGCAGCTCTGTGCAGATCAATGCATGCCCCTCCCCCACTAGCAGAGTGCAACCAAGATAATGGTAACTTTTAAACTTTCAAAGCACATTTTAACTGTTTGACAGCTGTAATATTGCCATACGCTTTGAAATGGAAACGCTTTGCTCTATAACTGTTATGTGCTTGCAACTATATAGCTAAGCAAGTTTGTAGGTCCAAAGGGAAAACGCAAATGCCTCGCCTATAAAACTGCTTGCCATTGTATTTAGGAAGCTGCAAGCATTAGGGCTGTCAATGAATATTCTAAATTTGAATATATACTCAAATAGTTTTAAAAAACTGAATTTCGAAGGTTAAAATTAATATTCGAATGTGGAAAAACATGCCCGCGGTAACGTTACCACAGCACAGAGCACTCAAGGTCGGTTCTATATACTGTGAAACTTTAATTAATGTATTTGTTTCGATCACTGAATGAAGCCTGCTATATTTGGGACAAGGGTCAGAACCTTAAATTGCTTGCACAAAACTCTTGATCAGAGCTCAACATTTTTCTGGAATTCTGGAATCGGACACTTGTGGTCTGAAATCTCTACACTGTAAAAAAAAGTTGTTGGTTTAACTTAAAAAAATAAGTAACTTGGTTGCCTTAAAAGTAAGTTCATTGAAATGGAAAAAATTGAGTTAACACAATGAAGGAGATTA
The DNA here is from genome assembly GCF_988280905.1 of Pimephales promelas. Classification (NCBI taxonomy): domain Eukaryota; kingdom Metazoa; phylum Chordata; class Actinopteri; order Cypriniformes; family Leuciscidae; genus Pimephales; species Pimephales promelas. The sequence continues at coordinate 6,148,756 of NC_142791.1, read as the reverse complement.
ATTTAATCACCAGAAACTCCTGGTAAAAAAGTAACCTGGTTGCCTTAAAATTTTAAGTTCATTGAAATGGAAGTTGGAGTTAATACAATGAAGGAGAATGATTTAATCGTCAGAAACTCAAAATATTATGTTATCTAAACTACATAAATTATCAAAGTTGATTTGACAAAAGAAAAAAATGTTGTGATTACAAATCATGAAAATATACATGAATTTACAGTGAATGTTAATCAACTACAAAAGACAAAGAGACAATTCACCTGCGTTTCTTGAGTAGTTGTATATTTTATTTATATTGTGCAGTGTTATTTTACATTTGATTACAGTTTACATGTACACTGTAAAAAAAATATTTTCATGATTAGTAATCACAACATTTTTTCTTTTGTCAAATCAACTTTAATAATTTATTTAATTCAGATAACATAATATTTTGAGTTTCTGACGAAAATTTCTAAATCATTCTCCTTCATTGTATTAACTCCAACTTCCATTTCAATGAACTTAAAATTTTAAGGCAACCAGGTTACTTTTTTAAGTTAAACCAACAATATTTTTTTTCAGTGCATGAAAATCTTAAAACACTGTTTATTTCAATCATATCTTTGTTCAGTTGTTATTTATTTATAGCCATACGACTTACAATAAATGTGAATAAAATCTAAGGTTTTTTTTATTACATTATTGGAATCGAAATTAGGAATGGAGCGGAATTGATAAAATTCAAACGATCCCCAACCCTACTAGTCACTCACACATACTTCAGCCTTCAGGACTGTGTGTAAATAAGAGGAAATACTGATCGGGACAACATCGGCCCAGTGTCCTCTTCGGCAGTGTCACACTGTGTACATTTCTCACACAAACAACTGAACACAGCTCCCAGCGGCAAGGCCAGATAATGTGTGTTTGTGTCTGGCCAGATGGGCCTCTCAGCATGCCACTGCTGTCACACACACAACACTTCACATTCACACATACTGACTCATAAACACATGTCTTGCACACACACAACCTTCCAGGCAGATGACAACCTCGTCTGAGCATGGGCCTGTGATTAGTGCATGAACGCAGACACCCACATGAGCTCTCTATGGTAGGACTAAGCAACACAATATGTCAAACTGCCATAGTAACCAAATATACTGTAAATGTATAAAGTAAGTATTAAAACGTATATATTTTTTAAAATGCTGTATTAAAAAAAAAAAACATTTTTTCCAAAAATTAACACATGGCACAATATATATTATTTATGTCAATTTGTCACAGTAGTCAATAACAGCACAACACATAAAGACAATTTTCATTATCAAATGAAGAGACCACTCTGATGTGAACGGTACATAGTTGTGACAGCTCTCATAATGAATATTTCTAAACATTCCTGCAGCCTCTAATTACCACTGGGTTGAGAGAAGCATGTTCATATATCTCTGTCATACATGCCTATAAGAGCTTGATAAAGAGGTGGATGTTTTCTTTTCCCTGGCTGCAGGGTTGTATCAGGACAAGGCAATGCATCATGCGTCTGAGTCTGCTGCTGGGTTTATGTTTATATATGGCTGCTGTTTGTGGATCTGGGATTTACTGCAAACAGAGGAGAGTGCCTAGATAGCCCTGCCTGTGTGGCTATGGTGTCCCCTCCTGAACATACCCCTGCCTATCTGCACATACACACCACATCATAAATGTATGAATGAACGAAACAAATTCATTTCATTTTTTTTTTAAATATAAATATATCTACACTATAAAATGTACTTTATTCATGTGAAGGCAAAGATGAATTTTCATTTTCACCAGCCATTACTCCAGTCTTCACTGTCACATGATCCTTCAGAAATCAAAATGGTGTGGTGCTGCTTCATATTTCTATTTTCTAGATTATTGTAGCTCTGGATCAAAAGTGAGCATGCATTTACTCATCTGACATGCACATAAACAGATTCAGTATTCCTCAAAATGAATAAAAACAGTGAAATGCGAATATTACGCAAACCTGCAATGATTAAATGTTAAATAAAAGAAATATACTTTTATGTATTTGATCTCATTTATTATTACTAACCATTGTCTTTGCTGCTGAATTTCGATGATCCAGTTCAACCTACTAATAAGTAAAAACAACTTTAGATAAACGTCGCTTTTGTGTTTTTGTTTGCTTGTATTGTTTTTTTTATTGCTGAGACTGTTGAACTTTTTTCTCCTGCATCATAGTCATATTGTTTTGTCCATTCCAGCACTGTCTGAAACAGCTTTCTGTCCACATGAGTAGTGTGTGTCAGAGACAGAAGATAAGACCAATATGGCAGACAGACAGACAGACAGACAGACAGACAGACAGACAGACAGAAGATAGATAGATAGATAGATAGATAGATAGATAGATAGATAGATAGATAGATAGATAGATAGATAGATAGATAGATAGATAGATAGATAGATAGATAGATAGATAGATAGATAGATAGATAGATAGATAGATAGATAGATAGATAGATAGAATCCTACATAGAACAAGCGGTTTGGAAAATGGATGGATGGATAATCATGTTCCCTGGCCGTATGTGATACGAGTGCTCCTCTGGATTCTATCAGCCTTCCCCAGGGTGTCCCGCCAGATTCCCCGTTTTTCTAAATCAGTGCTCTTCACACAGGGACTGTAGTGGACAGCTGTTCAGGGCTCAGGAGAGGGCAGTCAAGGGTTCTGAAGCCAAGACTGTGAACAATATTTTGTGTGACAGCAATATAAAGGTGAGTCAGAGCTGTCAGCTGAGTCAACTCACCAGGAAACATTGAGACCCATCTGCTGGAACTTCAAACCTACGTACACACAGACACACACACACACAACGTTCTCATTCACACAAAATACACACACAAGCAAAAAAATAAAATATGGGCACCTCTGACCTAGAAAAAACCCAGTAAGAAGTAGAAATCAAAATACAGTACCCACAGTTCTACAGTACATACATATATTTTGGCTAATTAAATATATTGATGTATTTAAGTGTAAAAATTACACAATAAGGACACAATAAACTGATCAAATATAACAGTATATATATATATATATATATATATATTACAAAAGATTTTCCATTTCAAATAAATACTGTTCTTTTGAACATTGTAGGCTGGGGGGGTGCTTTAAAATTATATTTAAACAGAAAACTTATTTTAAATTGTAATAATTTAGCATTACTGTTTTTACATATGTTTGATCAAATAAATGCAGCCTCAGTGACCATAAGAGTCAAAAACATGAAAAAATCTCAACCTCAAACTTTTGACCGGTAGTGTACATACGGTACATATATAAACCGATTATGAAACACATGGTTAAACAGAACACAAATTCATCCAAGTTGTTTTTGCTAGAAACAAGTTGTTTATATCCAGGAAACATGTGCATGTTTGATACACGCCGTAGAGGTCAAACTCACATCTGTGCAGCACAATATATGCAGCTGGGCAGGAAAGTTGGGTGAGGGAGAAAGGGGATGAAACAGTGAAGAAAAGGAATTTAATTCCTCACCATCCAGCGTAACTCAAGTTTATGGCCATTGCCTTGGTGTTTGATAAAAGCTTAAAGTGTCCGAGCCATCCCTTCCCTCAGTCTGCTCCATGAGAGATGGATTTGTCTGCTCTTAATTCAGCCATGGGCAGAATACACATGATGAACAACAGAGCTGCTCTCTCTCTCTCGCTCTCTCTCTCTCCAGAACAAGGACAAATGTACCAGTACCCTTCCTGTCTACAGCTTCTAGTATCTATGGAGAAAGGAGTATGTATGTCTAAAGTAGAGATGCACCTTTATGAAATTTTTGACCGATACCGATAACCGATAATTCTTGAAAGCCGATGACCGATATTTTAGCCAATAAATCTAAATTCGAAATTTTCAGATAATGTTTGAAAGCCTGATTACAAAAACAAAAGTCTCATCATGTCCAAGTCACACCATTATAAAGATGTTCTCATTAGCTTATGAGACAGACTTGCAGAGTGCATGTTGCACTTAACTGTATTTTCTTTCTCAAAGTGATTCTAATCATTTCAAGCAATTCAAAAACATCACGGCGAACAGTGCGTATCTGAAGCGTCTCGGTTGAAGGAAATAATACATTAATTATCGGCTTTAATATATTGGCCGATACCGATATGGTAGCCGATATTGTGCATCCCAAGTTTAAAGATATATTTCACCAACCTCAAAAAAAGTAATATGTCATCATTTACTGATCCTCAAGTGGCTCCAAACCCACATGACTGAGCATTTTGAAGAATGTTCTAGGCACACCCAATAACACTGAATGGGAAAGCTTCAAAAAGGATTCATATGCATCATAAAGGTATAAACTTCAAAGCTCTTCTTAGTGCATGTACACTGTAAAAAAAATATTGATGGTTTAACTTAAAAAAGTAAGTAACCTGGTTGCCTTAAAATTTTAAGTATATTGAACTGGAAAAAGTGAGTTAATACAATGAAGGATATTAATTTAACCATCAGAAACTCAAAATTATATGTTATCTGAACTAAATAAATTATTTAAATTGATTTGACAAAAGAAAAAATACTGTAAAAAAAATATTGTTGGTTTAACTTAAAAAAAGTAATTAACCTGGGTTGCCTTAAAATTTTAAGTTGATTGAACTGGAAAAAGTGAGTTAATACAATGAAGGAGATTAATTTAACCATCAGAAACTCAAAATATTAAGTTATCTCAACTAAATACATTATTATAAAGTTGATTTGACAAAAGAAAACATGTTGTGATTACAAATCATGACAATATTTTTTACAGTGTATGAGTGAATGAATCATTCTTTTGAGCCATAACTTTTTTAATAAATCAGTTAGATGAATCGGTATATTGTCAGCAATATTGTCAGCAAATAACTCACACAAATGTACTGGCTTAAAATAAAAGTCTATGGACCGCTTGTGCTTATTTGTGCTTAACATCCCCTAAATCACACATAATTATACTGAAAAGAGTTGCCAGGACATCCTTAAAAACAAATTATATAATGTTCCATGTGAAAAAAAATGGAATATTTTTGGGGTGAACTGTGCCTTAAAGCGTACATGAGAGTGTGTGTGTGTTCAGTGTAGTGTGTGGCCATCTGATTGCTTGCTCTGTAGTGGCAATTCCTCTGTGTAAACATGCCATAAATACTCATTAGTGAAAACAAGAGGATGTCACAAACACACACAAACACAAAGAGCAAGAGAGCAGCACCTCGCAGCAACAATAACAAGAGTGACTAATTTAATTAGCACCATAAAACAAGTCCAAAAAAGCCAGAGCCCATCCGCTTCTCGTTCATCCTTAATGACAGAGTTAATCAGCAGTGTCTTTACACATCTAATCTTAGAGGACACAATCTCTATTATTCTCTCTCTCTCTCTCTGCTTTAGCACTTTTGTAAATCAGTCCACACTTTTTTCATTGTGTGTAATGTCTGAAAGATCCAACAACCAGCCTGCCTGTAAAACCTAGTATCTTATTAATTACCTCCTTCGATTAGATCGGTAATAAGTCTAACGCCGTGACAGAGACGGCTAATGATCATCGACAATTACTTGATTCAAACGAGCTCTGCCTTAATGGAGTCAGATTGGCGCACCTCTTCTGTTGTTCCGTCATTCTCAGTGAAGAAGACACAGCTTTGAGAAATTAACATGACTGTAGGTTTGCATTATCTCAGTACACAATCTAATCATGATTTCATTTAAAAACACTCTGAAACAAAGCAGTGCCTTGAGGTAAACTATAATTAGGTGCAAAGGGAACAGACAGTAGCCCATCCAGAACAGCGTTATTATCTTTGACTAAAACAAAAACAATTAAACCTGTTTTTGATTATAGAAATAAAGCTGAAATAAAATATATATAAATATTAGATGAAATTAAATTGAAATAAAATAAAGGGAAAAAAATATAGACATGTTTACACATTTAGATATATAAAACAGACAGACAGATAGATAGATAGATAGATAGATAGATAGATAGATAGATAGATAGATAGATAGATAGATAGATAGATAGATAGATAGATAGATAGATAGATAGATAGATAGTTTTTTTAATCATGATAAAACTTATTGACTACTATTTCTAATTTCGCAGCTGCGTCTGACACCTATTTTACTCCAACCAAATGCTGAAGCTCGAAATCAATAGAATCTACCAACAAAATCTGCCAAATACATCAAGGCTCCCAGTTCCTGTTTGAACAGACCCCAATCGTGATTTTTGGACACATGTAGCGAGCTAAAGTTAAACTCACAGGTCGGTGTTTCTTCTGCAGGTGTTTCTTCTTCTTGCCATGTGTATGGGCCAGGCGAGGGTTGTTCTCCTGGTCTGAGTGGTGGTGCTGGTGGTTGTTGTGGTTGAGTCGGTCTTTGTGTAGGTCTACGTTCAGTCCGTTCGGCACTCGGCCGGGCTTCTTCTTGCGCAGCGGTCCTGCCTGGTTCTGCCTCCGCTCGTGGGGCTTCAGGGTCATGTCCTTCTAACAGAAAAAAAAAATTGACATCAGTATAAAACATTTTTTGGGTTAAAGGTTTCCTTTCATAATAAATTCCTAAGAATTTGAAGTAAAAATTTAAAGAAAAATATCTGTTTATTCAGCAAGGACACATTCAAGCATCATCAAAAGTGACAGTGAAGTTATTTATACTGTTACAAAAGATTTCTATTTTCAAATAAATGCTGTTCTTTTCCATTTCTAGTTATCTAAGAATTCTGAAAAAAAGTGTTTTCCAAACAAATTAAGCAGCTCAACTGTTTTCTGAAAATTAGCATATTAGAATGTTTTCTGAAGGATCATGTGACATTTAAGAAGTAAAGCTTGATGAAAACTCAAATAGAAAACCATTATTTTCAATCGGAATAATATTTCACAACACTACTGTATTTGTGATCAAAAAAATGCCTTGGTGAGCATTATGGAAATGAGTGTGATGTAAATGAAATGCACATGCTGTTTCAAGTCTTTAAGGATCATAAATAAACAGTATGAAGTCTATTCCTGCAATAGACCGGATATGCTGTTTGTGCTAAAAGACGTTACACAACATAAGCATTGCACTCTCCAGTAGGCGTACGCTTGTCTACCTCCAGCAAACATTGTTCTGCCAAGCTGCTAAATAAAATAATCTTTACCCCACAGAAAAACAAGTGTTCTGATAAAAGGAGTCTGAAGAACAGCAGAGGAAGCAGAGGCGCAGCGCTCCGGTCTGACAGAACTTTCTCATCCACTGAGAACTCTAGACAGGAAGATCAATATTCAATATGACAAAGCTCGTCTCTGCAGGGGAGCTGTGTATCGCCACATATCTCTGCTTACAGAACGAATCAATTACATTAGTATACTCCAGCTACAGAGAGATAGATACTTCTCGTGCTGAAAACTGTACACTATAGGAAGGAAAATGAGACGTTCAATACAGTTCAGAGTAGAAACGGCACAGTGACTTGGCAACTTGTAGCGTTGTCAGTGTGAACAGGGCTTAGCCTATATTTATAATAGAGCCTGACTGATAAAGGATTTTGAAGGCCGATACCGATTGTTGGATATCACATACGTGTAAAAGAAAAGCTAACTTTTCTGCAAGATACGTTTGATACTTTTTCTCTATGTCTAAATGTTCACTCCTCGCAAGTTTAACTTACACTTTACAATGCAGGGACTGTAACTAGAGATATGCTAGTTATAAATACGGTAATCATTACTTTATTTAGGCAGAAAAAGTTCATTGTGGTTTCCAAGCTCATTAATGTTAACATTAGCGGTCTTCCACTGAAGATAGTGGCATTAGCCTGCTTTGTGGTTAGCTAGTCTATGATGAGCCATAATTTAGCAATAGATAACATCATACTGCAAATTGTAAAACATATATTTTCAATATAACAGGCCAAGGAGAGATGATTGAAGCATGTTTCGTCTATTTTTATTTTATTTTTTAAATATTATTTATCGGCCATTTTAACTGCCGATACCGATATTATGTAACATGCCTGGCCGATATATCGGTCTGGCTTATAACATCGATTGCAAGATGAAAACAAAAGAATATATATGTATAAATATCATATTCAAATTATTTCTGAAAAATCATATGACATGGAAGACTGGAGAAATGTTGCTGAAAATTCCAACGCTATCTCACGACCAATTCGTACGAATTTGTACAAGTGATTAAAAAGTGGCTAATTCGTACTAATTCATACGACCTCACTCGTAAAATATTTGTCTAAACCCACGTGATGGGTAGGTTTAGGGGCAGGGTCTAGGCGGGTAGGTCATTCGCACGAATTCATACGAATTGGTAAAACATGTACGATTTAACAAAAAAGTGAGGTCGTACGAATTGTTACGAATTAGCCACCTCGTAAAATTCGTACGAATTGCCGTGAGATCGGGTTGGAAAATTCAGCTTTGCCATCACAGGAATTTTGTGATGTATTCAAATAGAAAACTTTTAAAAAATATAGCCTAATATTTCACAACATTTCTATTTTAACATATTTTTGATTAAATAAATGCAGCCTTGGTAAGCACAAATGACTTTTAAAAAATAGATTCCCAAACTTTTGAACAATGTATAATGTGACATATTTTCTTACTGATGAGTGATGAACCAAAAGGAATCAATGAATCTGCGCTTTGAATCAATTCACGGAAGCTAAGAGTTTGTATGATTCACAAAACAAATCTATTCCAATGTAATTTCTACAATTATATTATATGATAAGAAGGAATTTGCAAAACTATTCAAAACACACATTCTTTAGGAATCGCAATGACAAAATAAAAAGTGCATTACAATCTTTGTCCAAAAAAAAATACAAGAGGAAGCAGACCAATTACAAAACGATGGGCAGCAGAGTGTTTAATGTAAAAATAATGATCTTATGCCTCTCCACATGTTCAACGCTTCATATCTTACTTCAGAGGTGTTGAACACTGTCCTTTTTGTCTCACTTTCAAGAGATTTGCTAATATCCTTAAATGATAGCTCCTCATTTCAAGATCTCTCTCTCTCTCTCTCTCTCTCTCTCTCTCTGTTTGTTTGTGTGTGTGTGTAAAATGTTAGTGTGTGATTAAAATGAGTAATGGCTCTAACAAATGTGTCTTCTCTTAAAAAGCCTCCAGATTTATCAGCAAATGTCTGTGTAGAACAGTCCAGTAAACTGTAACATAAGCAAACACTGCTTATGCACAAAATTGTGTGTTTATTTTGCATCACTCCAAGCCCTTAGAAGATTAAATCCACCATTTCTCAAACGTAAAGAAATGTGTTTATGTATCTGATGCAAACCGTACCATGCAAGACGCAAACCTTCTAATGTGGGTGTGTGTGTGTGTGAGCAGATACACCATCAGCCCTCATCCGCCTGCAGGGCTGATCCATCATGTTAAACTTATGTACTAAATCAGATTACATGCTTCAGAGACATTACATTTTTAATAGCCTTGTTCATGTACTTGAAGTCAGAGACATCAAAAGAGCTCTCGGCTGAGCAGACGGAGCATGTCAGGACTGCAAGATACAACAGGCTGATAACTAGCCATCAACTCTTCAGCTCTGAGAGAGCACTCTGGGTATTTGTGCTGAGGGACAGCCTCTATTCATTCAATATCTCTCTATTCAGCCATCCGAATCATTTAGACTCAAAAAAAAAAAAAATCAAGCTGAGGTTGATTCATTTCAGCTGCTTGAGTTGAGAGGAGAAGCTCTTCTTAAAAAACATCTGGACAAGACTAAGGGTATGTTCAGTATGTTAATGGGAAAACTCTCGCCCTATCAGTCAATTTAAAGTTGGCATGAAACAGAAGTTGCGGATGGCTTCATAAACAAGAAAAACTGTAGGGCGGGACGTTATTTGGTCCAACAAGAATTGAATGGATTGTTAGGGGAAATTACTTTCATTAAAGATTAAGAGGGAACATGAATTAAAAAAAAAAGTATGTGCATGTGGATAAATCATTTATAATAAACACTGCTATTAAATTTTTTTAAAAGTTTTTTTTATTTCATGGTGACTTTAATGGGGTCATGTGTAGGGTTGGGTATCATTTGAATTTGAACGATTCTGATTCCGATTCCGATTCCTTGTTTCGATTCCGGTTCCTAACGATTCTCGATTCCGATTCTTTTAAGAGGCAGGGTCAAAAAAGTTTAGCTAACCTTGCTAACCAACGGCCTTTCTGAAGGAAATAATCCTTTCTGAAGGAAATACTCCTTCTGTAAAAATACTCCTTTTGTCACAAATTTTGCATTTTGCCGAGATTTCGTTATTTTTAGAAAAGTGAAGCCACACTTTGGATCGCCGACGTAAGGTACTCAGGTTCGACTCGCGTGGTTATGCCAACACTTCTGGTAGACGCTTCTTCGTTGGTGTTGTTCAGCAGTTTCTTCTTCCGCGTGGCGGACTGTGAATATCGAAATTTTTTTTTTTTTTTTTTGTGAATATCGAAACTAGGAATCGAAATTTGAACTTTTGAACGATTCCGGGAAAACGAAAAGTTAGTCCCGGTTCCAATCGATACTCGATTCTCGAAACCCAGCCCTAGTCATGTGACCGTATTACCACCTCGGGTGTGCATTATTTTTATAATAATTCAACGGCCTGTCGTCAATTATTTCTTACTTATCTTGATTGCTAATCCACAACAGATGACAACTATTAGGTTAAAAGTTCAGAATACAATTCCATACAAGGTTATATTTCAGCACTTCACAAATGGACAGCGACTCTTACGTAGCACGTAAAACATGTTCTCACGCGTTCATGCTAAGTGCATTTTTAGGAAACGCGCGTGGAATTGCGGCGAGCGTTCGTAACCTTAAACGTAGAGCTCTTAAGAGCTAAGATACATCGTTATCGGGAAACCCGGCCCAGGTCAGTACAGTACAACTATGATCACTATACTTGACATCACACACATCCTGTCATGTGACTATCCCGGATACACGCATTTCATTGATGTTACGATATTGATGCTAAAACAATATATCGCACAGCCCTATTTGAAACTATTATATTTTATATTTAAAAATTTGTATGCAGTAGACAGTATATTCTGAACATACTTTCTTTCTGAACATATTCTGAGGTGTGTATGGCAGCTGGCATGTGGAATTTTTTACCAATGAGTGTCAGAGACGGCAGTACATTAAACATTTTTAAAGGTAGTGTGAAAATATGGTTGAAGGACAATCAGGTTTGTAGTCATTGAGCTATGAGACATTGAATGTGGTCAGTATGTTTTTTACTGTGTTTATGGTAAAATTATTGTAATAACAGTTTGTTTATTTTTGATGTTAGTTATTATGGTTTTATTGTAATATTTTGCACGCTCTTGGCACCTGCCCAGGGACTGCAGATGGGAATAAGCTTTTAGCTAAATCTGGTACACTGTCCCTGTTAAATAAATAAATAAAACAGTAGTATCTTTCTCTTAAGTATCTGAGCCAAAAACTTAAATTATCCTTTAAAAAAAAAATACATCAGATTTTAATCAAAAAGGCTATAAGAGCGTACAATAAGCAATGAGGGAGACTTAAGAGGAGGGTGGAATCTAGGGCTGTCTGGAAACTGTCTGGAATGACCGAAAAGCGCAAGAGATTATTTAGGATATGGAAACTGAGTTTGTCAAGCATACTGAGAGTGAACCTGAATGGCTTTTCCACAGCAATCACTCGATCACTAGCGCTCGAGTATGTGCTGAACCAGAGCCATAGTCTGGGACACATAATTCAACAACGAATGGGCTTAGTTTTGTGGGCTTTTCTTCTGCGAGGACAACATGGCAAACTTCATTAATCCATCTGCAAGCACATCTGGCTCTAATGTGCATCTTTCAGTGTGAATTAAGTATAACAACATGTGATGCTCTAAAGCTGGCAGAGGAAACTCTAGAAGTTCACTCAGGGATAACATCTAACGATATATTTGATTGGGTTAGCTCATCTAAATTGTCTAGTCTATCCCTGGGAAAAAAACATCAAGACTTTATTTGGTACATATCTCTGTTATATATTCTATATTTTTTTTTTCTTTCAGTGCATTTTAGTATAAACTCTTCTCTTTATCTGTCTTTATTTGCCTGTAGTATATAGAACAAACTGATAAGTGTTTATCATTGTAATATTCAGAGTGCAAAAAAATGTAGAATAAAGAGAAAATAAATTCTTTCATATTCCGCGTAATGTTAAGACAAAGATTGTCAACAATTTCAGAGAATTGTTTGTATTTTTTTGCCCTTTCCCAGGAGATTTAGTGAGGTAAACTCTGGATACAAGAACAGCCCTGCATTTACCCACAAATACACATTACACACAAGCTCCCTAGAGTTCACTTTGCTGCCTTGCTTTCTAGAAGTTCTTCTTTTGCTGTGGGGACTTAAAACACCTCCGTGCTCTCTCTCTCACACACACACACACACAACATCATTCAAAGGCAGCCGCTTTCAAGTGCAAAGTAGGTTTTTACAGTCTACACAGGGTTTATCTTTCATCTGCTTCACCACGAAAATGTAAGACACATTCAGACAACACCCAAACGAATGCAACTTTTTTGATTGCAAAAACATTACTTAACTCCACAGTTAGCATGAACTAACAAAGAATTTATTAAATATGGTTATTTAAATTTCTGTTCATACTATTATTTTTAATAACAATATGGGTAACAACACTGTACAGTGAGGTTTCAATTGTTAACATTAGTTAAAATGAACTAGCAATGAACAATGGCATTTTATTAATCTTTGTTAATGTTAATCTCATCATTTACTAAGACCGAAAATCATTTTAGGATCAAAAGTTGTATCTGTTAACAGTTAATGCACTATGAAGTAAATTGAACATTTTTATGATTTTTATTAACTAACATTAACAGAGTTTAATATACTGTATGCTGTTAGAATTATATTTTCTTATTGTTAGTTCATGTTAGCAATTGGTAACTAGAGACCTTAAGTTGTTGTTACTGAATTATGGACAAATTATATTCTATTAGTCTATACTGTAATTAACACTAACATGGGTTAATAAATAATGCAAAAAAATGTATATTTAATCATCATTATCATTTAGAACATTATCTATATAATGAACTACTAAGTAAAAAGATTTCAATTATTGGGTTATCTTGTCAAAAGGCTATAGGAAAACAGTATGTGACAGACTACCAGTTTCTCGGATCGTGATAATAATCTCTGAAGTACTTTTTCCTCTGCACTGCGCTGCTAAAAGCTCGTCCTGATTCATTAGTGACACATGCGAGGGCTGCGCACACCATCCTACAGATGCAGGGGATGCTGACGAGGCAACCAGGAGAACTCCCACTCCCTTTACCCAGCAGTAAATGAGAGAGACAGAAAGAGAACAGCATGGGAGACCTGCGCTTCGATTCCATTCCGTGATTACACCCCTGTTCTACAGCAGAGCCACTCCAGGGATCAGTTCCCCTGCCAAGCGTAACTACACAGGCTTTTGTGAGATGGAGAGAGAGATTCTGTCCATGGCCTCTCTGTTTTATTAGTCTTATCTGTGGCCCTGAGGGAAGATATTACTTCTTTAGCAAAAAACAAAAACAAAGCACTAGCAGAAAAGCACACTACATAAATGGTTGCTTTGAGACGCCGCAAGAAGCAATAGGCTTTTGTGACCAAGCAAGCACCGATTTAGAAAACATAACGCAGCAATTTAGTTCTATTCCAAAGATGGATGGAGGGGGGTGAAATAGATGAAATGAGAGGGGAAAGGGACCTGTGCCCTCCACATGAGTGAGTAAACACCATACGTCCAATCTGTCTTCCCACTGACTCCCTGCGCTGCAAAAACATGCTTCATCAAGTTGTTGTTTTGTTCGTCAGAAAAATAAATGAATATTCTGGTGGAAATGGTGTAATATAAAATGGTTACCCCATCTGCAAACTTGTTTTAAGCTAAATAAATTCTAGTAGATTTGCACTAATAAGAAAATAAGACTTCAAATGTTTATATACACTGGAAAGACAACATTAAATTAGAATATAATGTAATAATATTTTACAAAAGTGCAATTATACTGTAGTGCACAATGCATAAGAGACTTTCAAAAACACAAACAAAAAAAAATTAAAAAAACCAACCCTAAACTTTTGAAAGTCACTTTCTCCAGTCGAAAAGAAATGAAGGTTTTTGATGAAAACATTCCAGGATTTTCTCCATGTAATGGACTTCATTGGGAACCAAACGGTTCAAGGTCCAAATGAGAGTTTCAGTGCAGCTTCAAAGGGCTTTAAACGACACCAGACGATCAATAAGGGTCTTATCTAGGACCCTTCGAGTCATGACTCGAAAAAAGTCATTTTGATGAACGAGTTTGAACAGGAGAGTCACGAACGCTCATCACAGAACAGAGCAAGGCGACCATTTATGCTTATAAAACTTAAACTTTTTTATTTATTTATTAAATGAGTGATCGTTTCGCTAGATAAGACCCTTATTCATCGTCTGGTGTCATTTTAAGCACTTTGCAGTTTGCACTGAAACTCTCATTTAGACCTTGAACCGTTTGGTTCCCAATGAAGTCCATTATATGGAGAAAATCCTGGAATGTTTTCATCAAAAACCTTCATTTCTTTTTGACTGAAGAAAGAAAGATGTGGACATCTTGGATGACATGGGGGTGAGTAAATTATCAGCATAAAGTTTTTTTCAAAGTGAACTACTCCTTAAATTAAAACTTTTTAGTTTAAACCTTAATTTAATTTAAGAGTTGGATCATGCTTGCTGATGACTGATTAATCAAAGGCATTTGATTAGCAGCATCTGACCGCTACTTACCCTCTTAATTCCTTTGGAAACAGTGTATTTAGTTTTGTCAAACATGACTTTTCCATTTTGACCTGGTTTTGTTAAATAAATAATGACATTTGTTACCAAAATACCAAATTTTAAGATGCCAAAGAATATTTGTATAATGTCCTGATTCGTAAAACCATAAAATTCAATACTGTCCTTTATTTTTCACATGACTGTATATATGCAAATATACTGTATATGTAGTGTGCATAATGTGTATATATTAGCATTAAGCCACTCAATGTGTATCACAGTGGTTTTATCATGGGCTCTTGTGACTTAATGCTTTAGTAACAGTTGCCGGGAAGAAGCCGGTGGCCTTCAAATGCAGGTTAAAAGACATCAA
The DNA here is from genome assembly GCF_988280905.1 of Pimephales promelas. Classification (NCBI taxonomy): domain Eukaryota; kingdom Metazoa; phylum Chordata; class Actinopteri; order Cypriniformes; family Leuciscidae; genus Pimephales; species Pimephales promelas. Next base: position 6,133,532 of record NC_142791.1, on the reverse strand, counting down.
CTCTATTACAACAAAGGTTAACCAACCTCCACCATCCGGCACTCATCAAAGAGAGTATTTCATTAGCTCAACTCAATAAGCAATTCAAAGAACGATAAGAGCCGGTTTAAAGATGCATCTAATTAAAGGCCAGGCCAATCTAAGAGTGTGAATCCTTAGAGGCAAGGGGAAATAAAGACCCTATATGGACTGAAGAGGTCATGCATGGATGGCATGAAAGGCAAACATCTTGTTCTGAAATCAATCACCATGACAGGAAGGGGAGAGGGGCTTGTGCTTTGAAGCCCTCTGCCTCCATCCTCTCAAGTAATGGAGCTCAATCGCTGACAGATGGAGGGAGCGGCAGGGGGAAGCGAGTGAACGCATAAACGAATGAACGAATGAAGCAGCCTGTGTCCGTGGGGGGGAAGTAGGTCATTCATGCTTGGGCAGTTTGTGCAGATTCACTGTAACAAAGCAGTTCCTGTAACAGCAGAGATCTGGGCTGAACTGTATTTTCTTCACATTCTAGAACATTTTAGAAATAGCTTCTTTTTTTTCTTCTAGGAGATGCATTACAAATATATCCCAACCCAGAATCCTGTTATATGTTTAGTAACCATGCCAATTTCATTTAGAACATCTGTGATCTTAACTTAAAGTACCCCAATTGGGCTTTTTTTTAAAGATTCCTTATTTTGTTTTTGAGGTCTCCAACCATAGGTTTACATGTATCCAAGTATGGCTGGGTGATATGGACCAAAAGTTATATCCTGATATAAAGGCTGAATATCGATATATGATTTTTCTGCAAAGTGAGAGCAAATGTTCATTCAAAGTCAAAGCCAAATATGACGTCACAAGTAGCCTAGTTTCAATGAAACCGACTATTTGAGTGAACGTGCAAGATCAAATGAATAAATAAACAGGTTTCTTCACCTGGTTCATAATAAAATGCTGAGCTGTTCAAATAACAGTAAAATGTAAACAAATACTGTATAGTACCTTTTTTGAAATCAAGGCAAGTTGAAAGTTTGCAGTGAGCTTTGTTTCGGGGCTGGAGCTTTTTCGCAGTGTTTTTTCTAGGATTTTTCCATCTGTGGTGGCAGTGATATTCCCATGGGCCACGCTCCATTACCCCAGATGTTTAAGTATTGTAATAAGAAAGGCTCCAGTTTAGAGTGGGAAATCGATTATGCGCATCCCGTGTGCAAAACGATGCACTTTAAGCAACGTGAAGTAACAGCGTACAGCACTTCACATTTGCACAGAGCGAAGAGATATTTGATGCTTAGTATACTATATCTATGCAACAGTTTATTTAGCCTTTTCTTTTAACAGTTTTAAATTTCAGTTACAGTGCGCATGAAGAACAATTGATAGTGCTTTCTACTCCAGTGCTGTAATCTACAGTAGATGGACAACCAGAATGACTATTACCGCCACGACAAATTCACGGCGGCAAAAATAAACCAGTCGCATTTTAAAGTCGTTCACGAAATGACCACCAGGTGGCGCAAAGGGACATTTAGCGAAAGCAAAACGTAATTATGTAAAAGTAGCTTACATTTTAAATAGAATATAGCAAATTTTTAAAGCAGAGCATTTTATGAATCAAAAGATAAAATAGCCCTATCTCGCAGTCAATGAAAATAAATTGGGTGCAATCAATGACGCTCAACTACTGAGGAATGAGAAGATTGAAGATTTTCAAAGTCTGTGATTGTAGCGCCTCTTAACGGCAAAAGACAGCAAATACACCCTAAATTTTACCGGCGCGGCAGAACGGTGGCGGTAAAAGTCTTATTCTGGAATCTGAGAAAAGGAATATGATTTAGAAAGAATGAATGAATGTACCGAAAACACCGTTTCGAATTGTAGATGGCTTGTGGCTGGGGCTTCTGCAGTGCAGTTTCACGCGCAGGGAGCACCGCAGAAAGCTCCGGTCAGCAGCTTGCCTGGAGCAAGGATCACAGCGCATATTTGAACTATATCGATATATGCGATATGGTCTAATTCCATATAGCATTTAAAAATATATGGATACATCGCCCAGCCCTATACCCAAGGTCATTATATACAATATAAACATAATATAGAGTGCAGCATCACCTCTTTTCTCACAGTGTCTTGAAATAATTTGTTCAAGAATTATCTGCAAAGTCTTGGTTGTGATTGTTTGTTGGAAGCTGAACTCCTATTATCATATCTGAATTTCAGCTCCGGAGGCTTCCTCGTCACTTGATACACAGTGACACAAACAGTAACAATGGAGTCGGTTTTACCATATCAGTTCGAGTCTGAGTCCTTAGCCTTTAGCATTCACAGCGCAGAAAGAATCATCTTCTCAACATTCGGCAACACAAACACTTCTAGGCCACAGCTTCAACTACAGAGTTTGTGGGCGGGTCAAGTTAGACACTGTACGCATGCAGCCAATGAAGACAACATGCTGCCATTATGCAAATTTGTAACAAACCTACAAAGGTTTGAGCAGGAAGTAACACTGGAATTACTGACGACTCATTTAACTCCATTTATCGAGGACTTTGATCTTTGAAACTTTGAAGATGTTGTACATTCACAAACAGCTTTATTACACACTACATGAAAGGTAACATTCAAAAAGTATAATAGGGGCACTTTCAGATTTAAGGGGATAGTACACCCATAAATGTCCTCACCCTCATGTCTTTGCAAACATGTATGATCTCTTTCTTCTGTAAATTAGTAATACTACAACATGCAGACTGGAGTGTGGTGGTTGTTGTGCTAAATGATTAGCAAAATGCTCTACTGCGGTTCTAAGCAATACGATCACACTGCAAGACAAGAAGTATCAAAGAGCAACTCAAGAGCACATCAAAGGCCGCACAACAGGTTGCTTCGTGATACTTGCCTTTTATGTTATGAGAGGGCAAAGTCTTTTAATTAAATTCACGTGAGACAAAAGAATCAATTGGTCCGAGAGCAACGTCTGGATTTAGCCCAGGCAATTAACATGATTATAATAGTCATTTAATTCCACGGGATAAAACACTTTTCCAACAGCTGGCTTCAGCCAGTTTTTCAACATCAGAATGAAAAATAAGGGAAAGCTCAAAAAGGGCTCTGGGGGTAATTATTAAAAATGTAATAGCTTTATAACTGATGAGTACAAAATGATATGAATAATTATTCACAGCTTTCATGTTTGATCCCCAACCTATAAGCTACGCACTGCAAGTAGTTCACATGAGGCCCATTCCAGTGTTTTACTGCCTTTAATCACACAGCTTCATATAAAACAGTAACGTTAAGTTAAGAAAGTCCACACTATCACAGTCCATTATGATACCAAATCCATTAAAACAACAATAAAGCCATTAGTTTCAATATATTTCAATTAGTGGTCGACCGATATATCGCCAAAGTCGATATTTGGCATTTTTTAAATATCGGCATCAACCGATACGTTTTTCTGATTGGCCAATGTGTTGGAAGCAGGTCTTTTATTTTAACGGTGCTCATGTCAGTCATATATCTAAAGGCCCGTACACACCGGGACAAATATCAGCGTGCATTATTCGTCAGACCGTTTTGTGTTTGAGCGCCCCCAAGTTGTGTTTTACTGTAACTTCAGAAGCTCCAAACACGTGAGCAAAAGCGGCAATCTCATTGGTCGGATAGTTTTTGATATGGCGCGTCAAACGAAAAAAACAAACCCGAGGAGTGTTTTTTTTTTTTTTTTAAATGACGCTTTTACGCGTTGGTGTGAACACTCTCATTGGTGCCCTTTGTTTAGTCACGAGGCGTTAAAAGTTGGTGAATAACGCACGATATTTGGCATTTTTTAAATATCGGCATCGGCCGATACGTTTTTCTGATTGGCCAATGTGTTGGAAGCGGGTCTTTTATTTAAACGGTGCTCATGTCAGTCATATATCTAAAGGCCTGTACACACCGGGACGAATATCAGCATGCGTTATTCGTCAGCGTTTTTCAACGCGTTTTTTGTGTTTTTCCTGGCTGTGTAGACGGTGACGCTACTTGGCGTATATCGTCTTCTCCGTTCCGTATGTGTGCTCGGCAAGACCGTTTTGTGTTTGAGCGCCCCCAAGTTGTGTTTTACTGTAACTTCAGAAGCTCCAAACACGTGAGCAAAAGCACCAATCTCATTGGTCGGATAGTTTTGGACGCAGCGCATAAAACTAAAAAAACTAACCCGAGGCGTTTTTTTTTTTTTTTAAATGATGCTATTACGCGTGGTGTTTTACGTGTTGGTGTGAACACTCACATTAGCACCCTTTGTTTAGTCACGAGGCGTTAAACGTCGGCGAATAACGCACGCGAAATTCGTCCCGGTGTGAACAGGCCTTAATACTTTATTAGACAGAACTGGTAAACAAAAGTAAATGGTATGCGAAAAGTAAACCATTTGCTTTTATATTATTCTTATAAAATTTGAGCACGTTTTATAGTAATGCAGCAGACAGTGTATTGTTAGTGACAACGACGGGGGATGTAGCTGTCATGAGGCATGCCGTGCTCTCTCACCTTCACTTTCTCCTCACAATTATGACATAGAAACACAGCTGGATCATTGAGTATAGAAGCACTATGGTTACAATGACCTCTGATTGAAGTGTCACAAAATTCAGAAATTATCGTACATTATGGGATTTCTTTCATTATTGATCGTACATCGTACTGAGGTCAAACTTATCGTACATACGATAATTGTCGTACGTCTGGCAATACTGCTGCAGTATGAACAATGTGCTCACTGAGGGCTCGTCCATCCACTGTGACACATGACCTGATTCTTCACCCACAGGCTAATTCGCCCCCACACACACAGCGTTACAAAAGCTTCTAAAGAAGAGCTCTGCTCCCCACTTATACACACTCTCTATCAGTTTACCCTTTTAACCTACGGCTTTCTCTCTCATTCTGTCTAGCAGCAGTGACTCATAGAGAGTAATCCACACTAACGCCTCAGGAGTGCTGAGGTTCATTACACATTCAAACACTCCACTAAACACACTACATCCTGCAACCCTTTTTAAGTTTGTGTGATTTTTATGCAGATGTCAAAATCAATTGCTTAGACTAAAAATGCTATGCTATGGTCATCGTTTACTCTTAACTGTTTTTCGCTTCTTATCCAGAAAAGTCAGTGTTTTGTCTAGATGCTGACATCTGGATGTGTTTCAAATCCTGATGTTTTGGTCTCACAAGCTATGTTTCCATTAGCATTCCATTCCATTTCCATTTCATGCAAAATGTCAAGATGCGGATAACTATCCGTTAAGATAATATGATAAAAAGACACTCGCACGAACTATAAATAAATCCCTTGGTGTGCAAGAAGTAAAAAAAAGAAGAAAAAAAAACTCCAACCAGTGGAACAATTTCAATGCACAGCATCTCAAATGTTGGTTTGGTCATTCTGAAATCCCTGATAGTTACTCCCAAAATATAATAACCTCCCAAAACAGTCTCACACAATTGCACAGGAACACAAGATAACATGACAGAGTTTATTGTGTTTCATCAGCGAAAAAATAGCCACAGCGGCTTCCCCGATTGCAGCAACTTCCATTTTTATTACAGATATTTTGCACCAATTTTGGTGCAAGTGATTTTGTTCTCTTGAACAAATGGAAACTGGAAACTTTGGATGGAAGCATAGAAACAGCAAGGTGTGAGTGTGCATAACATGTTCAAAATGCTGTCTACTGTAGGTAGGCATCTCATCTTAGTTTTAATTCACAACCCTCAACCCAATAAAAGCAAACTGTCATCACTTAGAACTTGAGCACAAAGACCTACAGTACATCTTATTTACTGACTACCATACCTTATTTGTACTAGTATAGCACTGTGCCAAATAACAGTCATTTCAGTAAAAACAAGTGTCCTTTCTATAAATTAGGTCTACGATAGTTTGTGCCTTGTTCAGCAGCATTTGCTGTTGAAAGAACTTAATAAACTGACTTTAATTATAAAGAGATGCATGCCTGGATGCATTTTATATTGGTCATATAACCAAATGATAAAGAAGAGCATAATGACAGGATACACAGAGTAGAATAAACTACACTATTATTAGGAGATATGCATTCATTGTGAATCCCCACTCTATCTTTCGCACTCTTATTGTTTTTGAGTTCATGAGTTTAAGATCTTAACAGCTGCGGTTTTATTCTCCAATGTTTGTTTAGCCGATAACATCTAAAAGAAACTCCAGGTCCTTACAAAAGAAGAGCAGTTAGTGCTAATATAACCTCAGACCAGTGCTAACATTTGTTGTTGTACATTTTATTCAAAAACCCATTTTAGAAAAAGTGAAAAAAAAAAAAAAAAACCCACATCACTCACAACCACACAAATATATGCCTGCCTGTACACCTTTTAGGTGACCTCATGCAAGTCCATTAGCGGGATTCCATGGCTTGAGCACCTTGTGTCGATCAGGCAATGTTGCCTAGCAACAAGGTAGAGAAAGCAGATCATTAAATTTTGCTGATGAGGTCTAGCCAGCAACAGCCACAGAGCGAGAGATCTCATAGTCCATATTATCTTACACTGACTGTGTATTTCTCTAATTTCTCTATACTCTGATTTTTGCATGGTTCGGTTCCATTACTTTTAATTCTTTCTTTTACACATGTGCTCCACCTGCTCTGGCAGTATCGTCATTTTCAGAGCCAAAAAAATAAAAAATAAATGTATCAGCCTCAACAATTTATTGCTCAAACATACTAATTTAAAGTCTGGAGACACTTAACTGAATTTATGCTTGCCATGTATTGCCAAAATATTTCTGAACTAAATGTGGAGATTTAAATTATTGAATACAATGCCTACTAAACATTTCTTTACAAAATTTAAAAAGTGAAAAAAGTGAAGAAAGAAAACCAGAAGGTCCAAATCTGATTGGTAGTGTATATACTGTTCCAACGGAAAAGGTAGGACAATTAAAATATATAATAATAATAATATATTTTATTCTTGATTATAATTTATTTATATTGTATTTAATGATTATAAAAATGTAACCGATTCATTTATTTTATGTGATTTGAAAATTAATAATATAGTGTAATATAAAAAAATATTTTTTTTTTGTAATATCATGACCTGTGGTATTTGAACTCACTTCCTGTCAAATCCTTCTAAAATGAAAAAGTAATTTGCACAATGTCTAATTGGTAATGAATTCTGTAACAGATGTTGTTCACATCAAACACTATATGGGTGAAGGCTACACTTTGGGTCAAATATGGACAAACCCGAGATGTTGGGTTAAAAATGCAATTTAAAATTAACCAAACTTCAACTTTCACTTTCCACTGTAATTTTTTAGTTACATTTTTAACCCAACATTTGAGTTTGTCCATATTTGACCCAAATTTGGGTTGAAACAACCCAGCATTTTTTAGAGTGTATTTATCAAAATGCATGTTCCAAACTGAGACTCTACGATCAAACTGTCAGTGTGATGTCAAAAGGTTCAAGATGTCACAAAGAACATGTTTCCATCCAGACATGCAAGGCCTGCTCCTTGCAGACAGCTGGATCAAATCTCCTCTCAGTCCAACTGTTTAGTTCCAAATTCCAATCTCCGCTTCCAAAAGTCCAGCTGCATGCTATTGGACTGATGATTCTAGGACTGCATTAGGTAGCATTTTACTCCATTCCCACTATACATACATAAACCACCTCAGACATACATGTACACAAAGCCCAACCTTCACGAGGGCCACGAGAAGCCACCTGCTCCAGTGCGGTCCTGAGGGGCTTTAAACTAACAATGTAACACAAAGCCTCTCACTCTCCCTCTACACTAATTAGACCTGAATATCACACCAGTAAGAGAGGGCAGATTTAACACAAACATGCTCTGCAAATACCCTCATCTTACCTCAAGTGAGCTAATGAGATTTGAGAGATTCATACGTAAAATCTCACTGACTGCGCACAGACTCTGTAAAATCCTGGCATGTGGTAAAGACGTACGTCACGAGCCAAATTCTTCAACAACCAAAAAAAAACAAAAAACATCCAAACAATGAAACAAAACATTAAGCGCAGCTCAACACAAAAGAGATTAGATAAATACAAAGTGAAAGCTTTGGCTCTACTGCATTAAACATGCTGACAGACACAACAGTCTTGTCCAAAACTGCACATCAAAGTGAATTGGAAATCAGACTCATTTTTTACAACATCTGTGTCTAAGCTTCACCATTAGACTCTCTTTTTCTGTCTATTCTGTGTCTCAGTGATAGTTGCTATCTTTCTAGCATCACTATTACAATCACACATATTTAGAATTAGGGATTTGAACAAAGCCCAATGTATGTATTAAAAATCAGTGTGTTATGTTCCGCACATACTGTAATATCCCATACCACGGACATGAATGAAACCTCAAATCATGCGGCTTGGTGAGGAGATGTGAGATATACTTTGCTACACAAGCAAAAATAACAATTGTTGCCTATAACAAACAATAAAGCAGGTGAAAATGCATTTGACTTTCTTTGAAGATGGACTCATTCATCCATCTATCCATCCATCCATCCATCTATCTATACAAAAAAATAATGTAATAGTTTTAAAATAGATTTGTAGTTACCAATTTAATTAATTGCATTTTAATAATTAATATATATATATATATATATATATATATATATATATATATATCATAATTATGCTAATCATTCTAATCATAATTATTGTAATGCAATTACATTCATATTTTTATTAATACAAATTTTAAATGCATTATTGTAATTAATTTAACTTAATTAAATTACTTAAATATTTAATAGTATTTAAATGGTAATTTCATCTTTAATACACTCTAAAAAATGTAAAATATGGACAAACCCAAATGTTGGGTTAAAAATGTAATTTAAAATTTGAACCCAATTTCAACTGTATTTTTTTAAATTACATTTAACCCAACATTCGGGTTTGTCCATATTTGACCCACATTTGGGTTGAAACAACCCAGCATTTTTTAGAGTGTATTTCACTTTTTATGCTGATCAATAATACCATTACAATACCATAACATTTAGTTTTGAATGGACTTAAAGTATATTTTCATCATTGATTTTACTGGGCATGGCAAAATATCCAAATCAATGTTGATTTTTAGAAGGTAGAATGTGACCATGATAAATATTTAGAAAAGCCTTTGCTTTTTCAAAAGGCAGCTCACATACACTCTATATAATGCTGGGTTGTTTTAACCCAAATTTGGGTAAAATATAGACAACCCTTAATGTTGGGTTAAAAATGTAATCTAAAATTTTAACCCAACTTTAACTTTCACTTTCAAGTGTACATTTTTTTAATTACATTTTTAACCCAACATTTGGGTTTGTCCATATTTTACCCAACTTTGGGTTAAAACAACCCAGCATTCTTTAGAGTGTAGGTTTCGAGCTTCATCAGAACACACTTTAGATGTCTTCCAAAAATAAATTAAAGCACTCACGGTCCTTCTTGAAATCATGTGTGTAATCTTTCACACCAGCTAAAGTTCCAAAATAATGACGTATCAGATTATTTTCAGATCTCGCATGCCTCTGCTGGAAGACACACAGCCAGCTGGTGCGTTTGGAAAGGTGTCAAACACACATCGGCATTCACTGACAAGTCAATAACGGCTAATGAGAGGTTTTAGAGAGGTTGTGAGTGGCACAACCACACACACGGTCATTCATGTAAAAGGGTTATTATTTGGGTAATTAAAGTGTGCTAGTTATTGTTTGATCAGCTTTTATTTCCACAATTAACATTCCGGTACTATCTATAATTACACTTCTCTTCCACACATCACGTGGAAGTAAACAAACAGCGAGTTGTGTTTACACGGCACGGCTGAGAGACGTTTGTGAAGCACGTTCGACAGAAACAAGCAGTTGTTATGCCGTAAAGTCAGCCTTCCGTGACAAAAACAAACCCATCTAACCTTTCTCTCACTCCCTGAAGAGCGCTGTCTGATTAATACGTTTCCAGACAACCTCCTTCGTGTCTCTCCGTTTCTCTCTCTCTCTCCAGTCCACCAGAGCAATTATGGCTCTTAACAGCACTAGATGAACTTCACAGTGAAGTAATCTGCAAGAGGCTAATTGGCTCCCGTCTTGCGGAGAGTGGCCTTCTTCTGTTGAAGTTGCTCCTTTAGATGGTTGTGATAGACCATCTGCCTGCTCTTCCATTAGAAACGCAGACCCGCCTATTGCCTGAGTGTGAAACTGCCATTATGAGTCATTAAAACAGCAACCGACACCAATCAAAACAAGACTTCTTGTAAGGATCACCTGTTATATGCAAGTTGATAGTCAAGCCTGAACTCATGCAATAGAGAAGGAGACTAGTCATGTTCACAAAGAAGAATATACTATATAACCCTGAAAAATGTTGCAAAATAAGTTTAAATCCTCCTAGAGCAATAAATGCTTACTGCTGACTGACTCCAGAACCCAGACAGCGGTCTTCAGTTTCAGACGATAAAAATAAGACCTAAAGAATTTGGTGCACACAAAACGCAGCCTCAAATATTTATGAAGGAGTGCTCGAAAATGACTAGCAAGGTATGAACAGAAAAAGGGATAAACTATGATATAGAATCATAGCTGTAGGCTACGTTGGCTATACACATCAAATGGTCACCTTGCTCTGTTCGGTCAAGCACATTCGTGACTCTCCTGTTCGAACTTGTTCATCAAAACGAACAAATCTTTTCCAGAGTCAATTCGTTCATTTCGTTCGTTCAATGACACGAAAAAAAGATTTGTTCATTTTGATAAACGAGTTCGAACAGGGGAGTCACGCGCATCACAGATAAGAGCAAGGCGACCATTTGAGCTTATAAAACTCAAACTTTGTTATTATTTTTTTTTTTTTTAAATGAGCGATCGTTTCGCTTGATAAGGCCCTCATTCATCGTCTGGAATTCTTTAAAGCCCTTATATTTGCACTGAAACTGTCTTTTGGACCTTGAACCGTTTGGTTACCAGTAAAGTCCATTATATGGAGAAAAATCCTGGAACGTTTTCATCAAAAACCTTGAAGAAAGAAGGACATGGACATCTTGGATGACATGGGGGTGAGTAAATTATCAGCAAAAGTTTTTGTTTTTGTTTTTTTGTTGTTTTTTAAGTGAACTTCTCCTTTAATTGTAATTTGTTATTATTATTTTCACTTTTTAGAAATTGCATTGTTCACATTCACTAAAAGCAACACATCTGAAAAGCCTCAGCGCTGCTGTGAGAATGTGCACAACAGTCTTAAAAAAAAAAATCTATAATTGCCAACATTACAGGAATAAAATCAACATTAATTGACTTAGTCTGTTTTTTTTTTTTAAACCAGTCTGGTGCACGGCTTCCTACACCAGCTCTCTACAAGCCGATCATTTTGATTCACATCTGAAAATGTTAATTGAGTTGTTTTCTAAATTAGTTTTTTTATAGAGCCTTTATATGCAACACAAGCAATTAGAACAATGATTATCCAGCCCTGATCCTCAGATCACAGACCGACCTCAGTCTCTCAGCGGCCACCCTCCTCTTTCTCCGGCGGTTAAGTAAAATAGAGGATAATTAGGTAGGGTAGGGATGGGATGGCAAGAGGTGTCATTAGAGGAGACAAAATCTCTGCACAATGATAAAGGGGGGTAATGGAAGCCTTCCTCATGTAATCAGAGCAGACAGATGGAGAACACTTAGAAAATGAACTGATTTTATTTAATTACAGTGTAAACGTATGGTAGAAAAAAAAATGAAAATGAAACCTAAAACTACTGTAAAACCGACAGCTCTAATTACATTCTCCCATAAAATCCTCTTTCACCTTCGCATATGAAGACGGTATGAGTAGAAACATTCAGAACATTATATTGGGAATGTATTCTGCAATATATTAATAGCTCTGATCTCTTCACTTTGTCTTTTCCCTGAGCACTTTGTCTCTCTTTGCAGGGTCAGCGTTAATGCTTTCACTGTGTCTCCCTGTTCCCTCTGCACTTGACATCTTTATAGCATCTGTCTCTCAACACTGAACAAAGAGATTGAATTGAAGAAGCGTCTGAGAGTTTTCTAGAGTTAACGACCATTTAATGTACAGAAACCAATTGGTCGGTTGGTGTTAAAATCACAACTCTGACACAGTCGTTGTGTGGATATATTGTTATGTTAATTATTGTTGGAGTGAGTCATTCCTTCCTTATGATTTAATGTCACGCAGTGAATCGCAATACATTTCAAGTTAATTCATTTTAAAATAAATTTCATCACCATACTATCTGCCACACAGCAGCACAACATGCAGCCAATTTTCGGGTTGTGGTCGGGTTAAGATCACTATTCCGGTTTCTGAAACATTAGGAATAACCCGTTTACATGCGTGAGCAGAGAGAGTTTCTCCTGTATACCTACATGGAATTTCAATATTCCGATGTAAACGGCGACGCGCGGTTAGCGTGTAGACGTATGGACAACCTTAAGACGCAAAATGCGTCATTTCCGATTCTTCTTCCTCTATCCAAAGACAACAACAACAATGCGCGGATAATGAATAGTTCGGGGCAGATAGCAATCGCCTTTGTTTGCGCTTTGATGCTGGTAACGTTACTCATAGATATTTATATAAAGGCTAGATATCTCGTCCGCGCTGCTGGCCAATGGAGGTCGAAGTCAGCACCTGGCGGCCATCTTGTCACAGGCAGCTTGCTCACTGGTAACATTGTTTTTAAATCACCGTTGCTCAATTTTCTACCGATTTTCAAACGGTCTGGTTTGTTATAAACGGCAGAGATGTAGTTATGATACTGCATACTTATGAATAATAAGTGTATAAATAAATAATCATCCAGAATTATAGCCACGTTAATAACGTTTGTAAGAAACCAAACCGTTTGTAAATCCGTCAAGATTTCAACGAGATAAGAGAATTTCTTACATCAGATACCACAGAGCCCACCAGAAAGCCTGTCTGTGACAAGATGGCCGATTGCGGTGATTACGATAAATACTCCGCCGTGAGACATCTAGCCTTTATTAAGCTATCTATGACGTTACTGACCTGGTCTGGTCAAACTGGTCTCGCCATGTTTACTTCCGGTACACTGCACGCGGATTTTTGGACGCGCCGAGAAGTTTCTCGACTCAGAAGACCAAGATTGCTTGCGAATAGAACATGCGCAGAACACACTGATATATCTGATAGATAATTATTAAAGCTATTGAATAGCTTTGATAAGTAAATTATTAAAGCTATTTGACTGCAGCTTTAATAATTTAATATACTGTATAAAACAGTATTACCTAATTTTTAGTTGTGAATAGAAAAAAAACCCATTTGTAAATAATCACAGCATTCAGACAAAAAAAAAAAAACTCTGGACCGAAATGTTTGAACACAGTTTGAAAGTATAGTACAATCTAATAACACACATTTGACTACAATGTATTTTATTTGCTTTTAAAAAAAGATATACAATATACTGTATCACACAACCAGGCAAACATACCAAAACAAAAAATTCAGTTATTAATCCCTGTAAATGGGTTCCTTTTCAATTAGCATAACTAATGAAATACTACAGTTGAGGAAAATATCATTAATGCCAGACACAAGCGATCTCATTCTTCATTACATGACACTTTTTCCCCCTCTCGGGACTGTTAATAAACTAAATCAATTATTCTGACAGATTACACACACTCACTCTGCAACACACACACGGCAAAGCCTGAATCCAAGCCAAGCTGGGAGGAATTCCAGGAATGTACAGGAAAGCGAGAGACAGAGAGTGAGTGAGAAAGCGAGTGAGCAAGAAAGAAAGACAGACAGACAAACAGACAGACCACCTGACAAACAACAAATGTTTGCCATTTTACAGCTGCTCTTGATCATTAACTTTATTCCTTTATTATTTAAATTAATATTTCGCACACATATCTTGTATTTCAATATAATTAATGACTCACTTAGTTCTAAGTTGGCAGTATAAATTTACAGTTACTTCTTGTCATGCTAATGTATCACTCTAAAACAGAGAAACAGAGAGAGAGAGAAAGAAAGAAAGTATTTGGCTCTCAGAGTAGAAAACAACAACAACAACAGGGTTTTCATTTCATTTCTGTTTGCCAAGAACACAATGTTCATTTCAGTGTGATATTGTTTCAAGTCTCACTCTCTCGTTCAATATCCGTACAAGTGTTATTATGTTATTATAACTATGGACACTTTTAGCCCTGTGAAGTTTTAAGATATTAAACTCCTTTAAAACATGCTTTTCTCACTCTAAGGGTGTGTTCACACTTAGTAGGTTCATTATGATATAAACAAACTCTGGAGCGATTGCTCTGTTAATGTGCCTCATTTGAATAAGTGTGAACGCTGCCACCCAAATCATTGTGATGTTTTAAATATCAATATATTATTCTTTACTTTTACATTTATTCATTTAGCTGACGCTTTTATCCAAAGCGACTTACAATTGCTATATGTCAGAGGTCACACGCCTCTGGAGCAACTAGGGGTTAAAGGGTTAGTTCACCCAAAAATGAAAATTCTGTCAGTATTTACTCACCCTCATGTTGTTCCAACCCCGTAAGACCTCCGTTCATCTTCGGAACACAAATTAAGATATTTAAGATATTAAGATCGCTCCTGCATACAGTCCATAGGCTTCTTGAGGGACTGGCTCTTGCTGTCCTCGAAAAGTCATTAAAGACTTCGTTAAAATAGTCCAAGTGACTACAGGGGCTCAATCTTAAGTTTATCAAACGACGAGACCACTTTTGTGCGCAAAAAACAACAAAAATAACGACTTTATTTCAACTATTCGTTTATTTCTCCCTCTGCGCGAGTCAGGTTACTAGTTTAATAGCGTAAGCTTCTGTTATTGTACGTCACACGCATCACACACACATGACCAGCGTCGGCCAATAGTGAGCCTACGTGTGACGTAGCTCTACGCAATCACACTACGTTAACTGACTTACAGGCTCATGGAGAAGGAAGTGAATAGTTGAAATAAAGTCGTTATTTTTGTTGTTTTTTTGCGCACAAAAGTGTTCTCGTCGTTTGATAAACTTAAGATTGAGCCCCTGTAGTCACTTGGACTATTTTAACGATGTCTTTAATGACGTTTCGAGGACAGCAAGAGCCAGTCCCTCAAGAAGCCTATGGACTGTATGCAGGAGCGATCTTAACATCTTAAATATCTTAATTTGTGTTCCGAAGATGAACGAAGGTCTTACGGGTTTGGAACAACATGAGGGTGAGTAAATACTGACAGAATTTTCATTTTTGGGTGAACTAACCCTTTAAGTGTCTTGCTCAGGGACACATTGGTGTCTCACAGTGGATTCGAACCCAGGTCTCTCACACCAAAGGTCTTATCCACTGCGCCATCACCACCCCCAAATCTGCCCACGACTAGCTTCTTGTTGTTTCCACAAATCCACAGACCTCACATTTTCATCCTCCACTCCCACCAGCTTGGAAACAAACTTGGAATTGTATTGTTTGAGAATGGAGAGGAATGAGCATCAGTAACTTTAGCACACCATAAAAAATGTTCAGTTTGACAGAAATCAATACAGAAATCTTGTTCAACTTCTCTGCTGGAATACGTCCCACCCACACTCGGTGTGATCAACGTACAGCTGATGTTGTCAGTCAGCGGATGATCAGAGAGAATTCTGCTGGATGTGTTTATGTGTGCAGCAGAGTGAGGAAAAGGGCCCGGGGCCGTTCACACTGCACTGAAGAGCTCAGAGCTTAGGAGACCGCTCAAAATAAACAGAGGGTGAGATGGGCACCTCTGCTGGTATGTTAGCTCTCACTGGCAACAGGGTTGAAAATATGGCCCTTCAAGGCATGTTTGAGCGTTCCTTTGATTCCTGCTAAACTCACAAACATGCATATGTTCAATACCAAACCCAGGGGTGTAAATATAAACATCAAATATAAATATCAGCTTTTATTGGTTTGCAGTGCTCGAGGCAAAACATTTGCACATTAAACAGGTTAATCGTGTGGTTTGATCATCTAACAGCGGTGCGATTTTACATAGTCAGCAGTTTTGAGAAGAATCGGTTTGGTTTGTTTAGCAAAGTTCTCATTTGGCTTCAGAAAACGAACATATATCACCGTCGCTTAGATTGCTTTAATGACACATTTATGGTGATTTTGCATCCTTGAAATCTCCAGTCCCCATCGTAATTGCATGTCCCTAAAGAGACATGATGATGGAAAAAAATATGAGATGGGAGGAATTTATTTCAATTTCAATTTTTGCATTCTCTTTTTGTTTTATTACTCCCCCCCATGCTGCACCAACTCCGTAAGACCTTCGTTCGTCTTCAGAACACAAATGAAGATATTTTTGATTAAATTTGAGAGGTGGATCACTGCTACATAGGCTGCCTACGGGATCGAAACTCGACGGCCCAGAAAGTCAATGAAGAAAATGATTAAATATTCCAAGTGACTACAGTGGCTCAAGTATAAGTTTATCAAGCGACGAGAATACTTTTTGTGCGAAAAAATAAAATAAAATAACAACTTTATTTGACTGTTTCCTTTCTTCCTTGTAGGCCTGAGACGAGAGTTCAAGAGATTTCCACGACGCATCCGCGAGAACTGAACAAGTAGTATAATCAGAGTAGAAAAAAGAACATAGTTCTCGCGCATACATCGTGGAAATCTCTTGAACTCTCGTCTCAGGCCCAGAAGGAAGAAAAGGAATAGTCGAATAAAGTCGTTATTTTTGTTTGTTTTTTCGCACAAAAAGTATTCTCGCCGCTTGATAAACTTTTAGTTGAGCCACTGTAGTCACATGATCTATTTAAACATTTTCTTCAATGACTTTCTGGGCCGTCAAGTTTCGATCCCTTGTAGCAGTGATCCACCTCTCAAATTTAATCAAAAATATTTTCATTTGTGTTCCGAAGACGAACGAAGACCTTATGGAGTTGGTGCAGCATGGGGGTGAGTAATTACTGACAGAATTTTCAATTTTGGGTGAACTAACCCTTTCATGCCTATAAATTAGTGTTAAAACCAAAATATTGCCAAATAAAAGATTTTACATTTTGCTTAGAAAACAAATCTTCCGGCCTCACTCTCCACACATGATAAATCTGGTGATCTGCGCTGCGACTCTCGTTCGACTCTGCATTGAGAAGACATGCTCAGCTTTTGATTGTAATGTCTGTTCTCTTTAACTGAACTAAATTATTTTTAATACTATAAAAAAAATCAAAAAAGACTCACAAAGTGTAATATATAACTTGAACATTGTGGTGCTAATATGGTCAGGGAGAGTTTGAATCCAGCTCACATCATTTCCATTCTTCTGTCTACTACTGCAACTATGAATAAAAGAGGCATACAGGTAAAAAAAAAAAATATGAAAGGAGAATACCGGCAGTGCTAGAAATCACAGCTAACAATTGTATTCAGAGAAGGCCCGTCTCAAATGCTGTCAACATACAGATGGTGCGCAGTGTTTAACAGGGACTTTGTAAGCCGCTCTCATCTGCAGTCTCTCACAATGGCAAAGCACAGCAGCTCAATAGGATCAAAGCCTGCAGTCAGAACAGCCCAAATAGAGCCACTGTGACTGTCAGAAGACTGTAAGCTCTCGCTTTCTCCCTCAGAGAGCACAAACTGACTCCATATTCCCTCAGCTCCAACTCTCCTCCTTTTAAACAGCTCTTAATGTCTCACTACCCTCCTCAAACCTCCCTTAGTCCCAGCTCAGCAGTTTAGCTGAGACACTTTTTCAAAGTGCCTGTGTGTGTGTGTGTGTGTGTGTGTGTGTGTGTGTGTGTGTGTGTGTGTGTGTGTGTTCATTTCTGCTGCATAACACACAGTTGCTGTATAAGCAGCTGATGAGAGCAATATGCAAGGACACACACCTCAAATATGAAATACTGTAATTAATAAAGGGTGGCTTGATCTAATTGGACTAAACTTAATATTAAAAAATGTATAATGTAGGGCAGTCAAATGATTAATCGTGATTAATCACATCCAAAATAAAAGTTTGTGTTTATATAATATATGTGGGTGCACTGTGTATAATTATTTTGTATATATACTGTATATATATATATATATATATATATATATATATATATATATATATACATACAGTATATATATACATATATACATACAGTATATATATATACACACACATCACATGCATGTATATTTAAGAAAAAATATTATTAATATATAAAATATTTATATATAATATAAATTATATATAAATCTATATACAGTATATACATGAAAATATTTCTTAAATATATACAAGCATGTGTGTGTATTTATATATATATATATATATATATATATATATATAAAAATAATTACACACAGTGCACCCACATATATTATGTAAACACAAACTTTTATTTTGGATGCGATTAATCGCGATTAATCATTTGACAGCCCTAGTATAATGCAAATAATATGTGAAAAAAAGTGTTTTGCATTCTTCGCATGGTGGAATTTAATTCTCAACTGTGAAATATTGTGTTTTTGTATAACCATTTAATATGAAAATCAAAAGACAACAACAAAAACACGTTAAATACTCACTTAAAGTGTGGAGAAAGTTGTTCAATTTAATAAATGCGGATTTTTTGCCTAAGTTAATGATTTAGCATCATTTCAGAGTCTGAAATTACTGGTACCAATCCAAGCCTAAATGAGACTTAGCTCCAAAATAACAAACATGTAAAAAATACACATGCACAGTCACTTACACACTGTACACACACATGCACAAAGCCTCTCATTACTCACATACAGCGCTGGTACAGAGCCAGAGATGCTCACTCCGACATCCTAAACAAATGAGCCGAGCGAAAAATCCTCATGTTCTTCATATTACTCATGCAAAATCAGATGTGTAATAAACACTTTCTGAATAGTCAAGCTTTTAATAAACCCCGCTTCAACCACTGGTATTTTCCCCAAGTTTGCAATGCATTAATTAAGCTTAACAGTCCAAAAATAAATACCCACAGTATCACTGTTGTTTAATAACAGCTTATCACTTCCCAATGGCTCGTAAACCCTTCAAACGCTCACAGTCAAGAGCTCAATCTCCTCTGAAGGGAATTTAACACATTTACGGACTGACGAGAGACACATTTCAGCTCCACTGACAGGCAAATAGAAAGCTTAACACTGAAGGAAATCAATCTGCTCTGCTGGAAGCTTCACAATATATCACAGAACGAGAAAGCACACCGCCAGAGACAGAACTACAGCGGGAGAGATCAAATATAAGAATCAAGAAACAAAACTTGAAGAGATAAAGAGATGATGAACAAAGGGAAGAGAGTTAAAGCACTGAAAACGATACGGTACCTGCACTACAGCTGCCAGACAACAGTCAAAATCTGATCAAATGACGTGACAGTCCATAAGTGAAAAGTTGGCAGATGGCAAAACATTCTCAACATTATAATCAGTCATCGTCCTCCACAGCTCACTATTATGTTACCTCATTCAAGACGTCTCAAATTGAAACATCACACCTTTTCAATTTTTCAGTTTCAAGTGATAGAGGGACTGAAAACTTCATTTTCAATGAGAGTGAGATGGGAGAGTGATAGTGACCTCCAGAGATGCAACACTCCTCAAACATCAATGCAGTCCCAACTGGTTTTATAATCTCAATTGATCCAACAATATAAAATAATAATAATAATAATTACTACAATAATACACAAAACTAAACCAATCTTGAAATAAACACACACTGTAAAAAATTATCGTGATTTTAACGGTAAAAAGACTACAATGAAAAATTGATAAAAATGTGAAAAACTACAGTGAACTACGCTACAGTGCAAAACTGTTAATTGGTTAACAGAAAGTTCCTGTACTATATACGGTAAATAACTTAATATAATTTTACTGTAAAATACCATTAAATTGACAGTTTTTGAAAGTGAAAAGGTCACTAAAAGGGTTAAGGTCACTATTCGGGTTTCTGAAACATTAGGAATAACCCGTTTACATGCGTGAGCAGAGAGTTTCTCCTGTATACATGGAATTGCAATATCCCGATGTAAACGACGACACGCAATTAGCGTCTAGACGTACGGACAACCTTATATGTGTAATATGAGCAATATGCATCATTTCCGATTCTTCTTCCTGTATCCAAAGATAACAACAACAGCAGCACACGGATAATGAATAGTTCGGGGCAGATAGCTATCGCCTTTGATGCTGGTAACGTTACTGAGCACGCTTCAAAAGTATGCTGTGCTGTGTCTCGCCATGTTTACTTCCGGTATACTGCAAACAGATTTTCGTATGCGCCGAGAAGTTTCTCTACTCAAAAGACCAAGATTCCTTGCGAGTAGAACATGCGCAGAACACAAATCACAATGGGGATATGCCGATACGCGTTTACATGACCAAAAAATCGGGTTAGAAAAGGGGTACCCCAGGTATAATATCCCGGTTTTTAAAATCCGGGATATGAGCATATTCGGGTTTTTGCCAGTGTTTACATATGGCCGTTCGCGACCGGGTTATTGCTAATATCCCGGTTTTGATGGGTTATTGGCTGCATGTAAACATAGTCAGTGTATTACCATGGTACAAAACAGATATTAATTATTCAAAAGGTTGGTAAATCAACATTTTATCAGAAAATGAAATACGGTATATTACTGTAAATTTTAAGTTAAGTCTCTAAAACCATTAACGTTCCTACCGTATTTTTAACGGTAAAGTTCTGGCAACTGACAGCTGCCGTTTTTTTACCGTAAAAATTACGGTTTTGTTTTTTACAGTGTAGAAATGTATCAGGAACGGCATAGAAACAGCAATATGCGCAATTATTAACATTGACAATGTAGTGTCAGTTTCTCCTGCACTTCGCTCTTCAAAGCACAAAATTCATTGCAGCTATTTATATATTAAACAAAAAGTTGTATTTATTCTTATTTGTGAGAATAGCCTTTGTGACTTCTTTTTTTAACATGCAAACACCAAACTTTTGAACTACCAGAACAGACCTGAAACTCACCAGTTCTAAATTACATCCTCCAAACGTAAAATCAACTTACTCTTCAAAATCTCACATTAAATTAAATACAATCTAAACTTAATTCTAAATTTCTGTGCTGAACAGAAGCTGAACAACAAATCAAAATGTTGAATTTTAATATCCTCTATGAACTTGAGGATCAGCTCTGTCTGCAATACATCGAGATCAACTGATTGAGTGGACATCTATCATCAGCACCATAAGTGTCTTTACCTCTTCTGAAAATAATCTGTGCTACAAACATCTCAAATGATGCATGTCATCATGATGTATCTCTTCTCTACCTTTTCCATTGTCTGTGTGTGTATTTGTAGTAGTCTGTAGTCCACATAAAAGAGCAATGTCTGTATGTTATAATGTATGTTCTGCTCCGTTTCCATGACCAAGCCAACAGCTCATTAATCATCCCAAAGCTCGGACGCCCGCAACCCCTCCTCTCCCTCCTTCTAAAGAAATATGCAGACAGATGGAAAGAAGCAGGTCATAATTTCATTTCACAGCAAGTTACACCATGACATAGTTATCAATATTATTATTTGAAAGAACAAAGGATTTATCATGAATTCAGAGTCTGGAAATTATACTTGAACTATAGTTAAACATGGATTTAGAGTAATAGGACATATACCTGGATCAATATCCTTTGTTTTACAAGGAACAACATCGCAATTAATCTCTTTTCCAGTTGTTTATGATTACTGGAAAAAGGACTTTATGGAAATGCACAGATTTCACAAAGACTCTTTGGTAACACTTTATTTTAAGGTGACTACTACCTTTACATAGTATAGTATTAACAGTAAATCATGCATAATTACAAGTAAATAACCCTAAACCAATCCCTAACTGTAACTTTATAATAAGTAAAATTATCATTTGTTGATATTTCAAAATGAATCCTTAGTCACTGTCCACTAACTTGAGATTTAATTTAATATTTAGAATTAAAAAAAAAAAACTCAAGCCAGAAATGTGAAAAGGTGAAACATGATAAACGACCTATGGCTGATCACATAGCATTCTGCTGGGCCGTCATAACAAAGAAATAGAAGAGAGGATGGGAAAGCAGGCAGAGTGATGACCACAGGGTAAAGAGGATGACTGGACGAGGGGAATGAAGATGCGAGAGGTAAGGGATTGAAAAATCAAAGACGGAAACAGAGCAAGGGAGGAAGAATGAGGCAAAGCGGCATGCAAGAGGAAGAGGGAGATAAAATAAAGACAAGATGGAAAGGGAAAGAGAGAGCAGAATTTCCCCCCTAAGTCTTTCTGTTATCAGGCTCTGGTCGAGCGAGGGATGATTCTGTATAGGAGATGGAAAAGAAGGATGAGAGAGGACATGAACAGAGAGAGTGATGAGGCCTGGAGTGAAATAGAGGAAAAAGAGGGATGGGGAGGGAGAGTCTCTCCTCTCAGATCTGTCCAATCTCTCACAGGGTTATCATGATTATCTGCCCCAGATTGCTGCCTCCACCTGTTTAGTCTGTAAGAACCGGGCCATCTCCACTCAAGTTGCCCTGAAAAGGCTTTTTTTTAAACGTCAATTCAAGTTAAGCTCAATTTGTTATCACAGTCCTCATGAAAAAAACTTGTATACATAGAAATGAATGATACCTTTCCCACAAATCAACTACATCAACCACATATGGTC
The DNA here is from genome assembly GCF_988280905.1 of Pimephales promelas. NCBI lineage: Eukaryota > Metazoa > Chordata > Actinopteri > Cypriniformes > Leuciscidae > Pimephales > Pimephales promelas. The sequence goes on along the minus strand of NC_142791.1, from coordinate 6,110,793 downwards.
CACATCAACCACACGCATGGAATTATAAGACTAGGTCTTCCACATGCTCCTATTCAGCATTGAATGTTATTTTTTGTTGTTGTTGTTGATGTGATTAATAATGTGTCTGTAATAACATCATGACTGAATAAAGAATTTGAAGTGAACTGAACCATATACAGTCCAAGTAGGCGATTGGTTTGGGGGTCAGACTGTGTGTATTTGTGTGCCCAAGTGGATTTGTCATTAACAGTACTGTGCAAAAGTCTTAGGCACATTACTATTTGTACCTAAAATTGCGAAAAAAAATACATTTCCAAACATTCCCTTTGCCATTAACTGTAATAATCAAGGAGACAAGGAGACTGACAACAGCCAGTCTGCTCCACAGGGAGATCTGATCTCACCATTATAGAGAAAAACGGAGACTAAATCCAGAAGAACTGCGGCAACGTCTTCAAGACACTTGAAGAAAGTGACCTGCAAAGCTGTGCAACCCTCTACGCACACCTTGGCAATAGAATCCCCATTGGCTAGTCCATTTTGTTTGTTACTCGCTGCTGGGTTCAATCAATGGTTGTTAATTACGTTGTCAGCGTTCGCTCTGATTTGATGAAATTAAAACAGGCATTATATGAGTATATACGAGTATATTTAGAATAAAAAAAGAAAATACATCCTTTTAAATTGTATGGTTTTACGTATCAGAACACAATAGAAGTCATCTGGTCATTAGCAGGTCTTAAAATTAGGTAAGTACAACCCCAGATGAACAACAACACAGTGACAAATTACACTGTGTCATTATCTATTTGATACAATAAAGCCAAAATGGAGAAGCCGTGTGTGACAAACTAATAACACCCTATGATTTAACTGCTTGTAGAACCACATTTAGCAGCAATAACTTAAAGTAATAATGTTCTATGCCTGGAATTCATTGGACAAAATCAATGAGACTGCAATACATGAATTAAAATAAATACAGACACATAAATATGAGAGAGAGAGATTTCACACAAATTAAACTATAAAACTGCATATTATTTATTTTACCATCACAGCTCTTCTGCTTGAGTTTTACAGTTTGTTCCAGGAGTTATTTACCACCAAAATGAGAACTTGGCACAAAAACTTGAATTGAGTTTTAAGAGGTTGGCAGTGCGGAAGATTTACAATTTATAGCGATTTCAATGAGTGGGAGACGTTCTAGATTAGAAATGTTCTCATGAATGAATTTTCCACCTCAAAATTAATCATCAAGACATTGAGGGCAATAAAGTTAATGACAGGTTTGTGAAAACAACCACCTTCCATACACATACACAAATATGCAACCACATGTAAACAGACCAAAAAAATTCAACAAAAACATATAAACACTGCGCAGTGTGTCCACACTCACAAATGCAAAAGCTGAGCAGGTTTATGAGCTTTTAACGATCAAAGCCGCAATTATTGCACATTTCCACTTCTGGCTAACTTTCAGAAAGAAAAAGATAAAGTGTGTGTGCCCAGACGGCTGGTGACGACGAGACAAGAAAACTCTGTCCTAGAGAGTGTGAGTGTGTGAAGTGAATATTGAGGAGGCACTGTCAGGGGACACCTAGCTTTTCTCTCGCTCTCTTTCTAAAGAAAGATAAAGTGAAAACTCTTCATACAAAAACAAAGCGACTATTCCTGGCATAGTTCGAATGTGATTGTGAAATGTAAAATGTGATTGAATCATAAAAAAACATATCTGAGAAACCCAATCAAAGGGCCACAGCGCACACAGCAGATGTGCCACATCTCCCAGAGGCCTCTGGGAACTGAGTGTTTGCTGCACCACTTAGCAGTCAAACAGCAAGGAAATCAGATTAGCTGACAATAGCTTGGAGAAAAGCAGGGTTTGATGTATCTGTGACTGGTCTTATCTTCAAATATCTCGCCTCAATCTGGCTGTTTTTTCAGCCGGTATTAACATTCGTCTCAGGTGATGCGATCATAAGCAGTCGGCCGCGACCGATTGCTGTTCGCACCTGTTATTAACATGCATCTCCAGTGACCACTTGTGATCAGATGTGACTACATACATCAATTTTACATCATGCGTCACATTGAAAAACATTACTTTTAAAGTTTTCTGGGTCACATCAGGTCCTATTAGTGTCTAAAACTAGGGCTGCATAATATATCAAGATAAAATTGATATTGTGATATGGCTTGGGTCACGGTCAAATCGCACAGGCTGCAAATTTATTCCATATGTATAATTGTATATGTATATATGCGCTACTGGTTTCAGAGTAAAGCGGTTTCCGACTGCATGCGTTTAAAGGGGTCATATAATGCCATTTTTGTACAAGTTAATTTGAATCTTTTACGGTCTAAATTAAAACTTTTTAATGTACTTTTATTAAAAATTATCATTAATATTGTAAAAAAACACACCAATTTTACCTGGTCCAAAACAGCTCTGTTTTCAGCACGCTGTTTCAGTGCATATGCCTTTAAATGATAATGAGCTTCGCTCAACTCCGCCCCTCTGTTCTTTGGTGCGTTGCCTTGACAACAGTTGAGAGTATATCTGGTAGAGAAAATGGCAGCGGGAGTCTCTGAGGACACATTTGTGCAATCGGACCCGGAACAAGAAGACAGCCCCGAAGAATTTCGACTAGTCGAGACTGTTTTCCAAAGATGGCTCCGCCTGTATACACGAAGTGTACTGTCTTTATATAATATCTTCTTATTAAACAGTCTGTACACTTACAAAGTTCTCAATCCTTCGTTTTGCATGTAGGGACGCTAATTATGTTATGGTGTTAGTGTGGGGCTATTTTGAGCCTTGTTAGTGGTATAAACGCGATTTCTTTTTACTTAGTAAATGCCCCCAGTACTAGCGTTATATGCTTAACAGATTTTAGAGATAAAACTCTTTACATTCCTTTATCATGAAAACAAATCTCAGAGAACGATTGACTAGGTACCAATGTGTTATTAGACCAACGGTTGATTTTGTGCCGGAGTTCTCCTTTAAGGCTCAAACAGGATGTTTCTGAATGGTTGGCTAACGTAATGTCACTTTGACTAATCTTTGTGTACTGGCAGGGTAGAGTCAGTAAATGCATACGAACACTATGCATTTAGTGATGTATACGTTAGTTCATTGCACTTCCCTGCAGAAAAATCACCCCAATAACTCTAGAATGATATAGTCATTAAAGTAATCTGGTGAAAATTCCTGTATCTTTTGACCACCTCGAATGTGTTTCCAAAAAGACACTGTTTCCTCGTTTATATCTGTATTAAGCACTTCTTGCGATTGAATCACCTAAGATGGATGTCAAAGAGTCCCATATTCTTATATCTACTCTTATAAACCTTTCCAAACATATTTAATTGATCACTTTCTCAGTCTCCAGTAGAGGTTTGCATTCTGATCAGGATCCAGGGACTTAAATAACTGTCACAGGCACTACAGCAGCCCTCTAATCAGACAGCATGTTCTTTATTCCTAAGTGACACATTGCAATGACAGATCGACTGGCGTGGTGATGAATATCGATGCAAAGTGCCATTCATTATGAGATTTTTGGTATCTCTCCATCTTGGCAAAGACCAGAGCCCTCAGCGTCAGTCATTCGCCAATGAGTTCTGATGGGAGCCAAAATAGAGCGAGCGAAAACACTGACAGCAACAAGATGGTTTCAATGGGTTTATGACCCAGATCTTTATGGCTGACACTAATGAGTGTCATTTATTTACCCTGCTAGTGAGAGAAGACGCCATGTCTCGTACGCCATGAGTTTCTTTTTTCACTTTTCTCACAATGATTTCCCAATTGTTCTCTAAAATAACGTTTTAAAAATGAAATATTTAATAAAATAAAATACTAATATGACTGTTGTGGTAATCTTTTCATCATCATCGATTTTTTCCATTAGGAATTAATTGGATGGTTGTGATTTCATGTTATTGACAGGTTGCCACATTTATAATTACTGCAATATTCCAGAAAAAAAAAATGTCAATTTTGATTTCATGGTGACTTTAAGCAGTTTCTTTTTCAAATAAAAGAATTTGGGAAAATAATACAATTATTAGGCAAGGTCACATTATACAATTAAATGTCATTAAATTGGTGTCAATAGCAATATAAAAAATGAATTAGAATGTAAATAAGCTGCAATTACAGTTTAAATTACATTGTGCCTATCAAGAGGGCACTTACAACATATAAGTGAATATTCTCATAAGCAATAAAGGCAATGTAAGCACATCAAACTGTGAGGTTTAGTTGAAGCAGCAGGAGGAAAATTGCAAACATAATCATCACCCACAGTCATTATCAGTTCATTATATGCTGATAGTGTGCTGCACTTATGATAAGGATGCATTTAGAATTTACACTTTACTCTTTTTTATTACACACCTCACACAAGACGGAGCGGAGAGCGGAGCGGAGCGGAGCTTTAACAGGGATGAATTTAAAAATACATCCTTACCGAGGCGGTTTTACAAGCTCCAGCCTAAAAACCAGCTTGTTCCTACAAATCCTACCAGTTTTATTCCAACATAAATACGGCCCCTCATTAAATCCAAAAGCCTCTCTCTCTTTGGTAACACAGGGAGAGGATAGAGGTGATAAAAACGGACCACTCTTTTACTTCTGACAGAGTTTCATTTATCTTATGATGAATGGCTGCCCTGTTGAGCCTGTTTCCTCTGTGGTGCACTTTTTTTGCGCATCTAAAATGCAGCATAAAAATAAGAAGAGAAAATAATAAACATGTTGAGGATGAAGGAAGTGGGATGTAATGAAATGTTGAAAGGAGGAGACTCAATTGAATTATCAGCATTTTGAGAGAACTTCACTATTTCACGATAGGTGACGAGATGACAAGATTTCTAGACGATTTGATGAAACTCAAGAACAATAATACTGCAGACGTGTAACGTTACTTCAAAACAAAAACAAAAAAAGACAAAGGTACTGCTAAACCATGACCACCATGTGTTTTAAGAAAGTAAAGTACTTTATTTTTATTAACAATATTTACAGCTTATCGAAATGCTCCGTTCGTCTTCTCCAAAGACCAAAGGAATTTACCCCGAACCCTTCCTTATACTGGCGGATGTTGTTTAAGTTGGAATCCTTGAAGTGCTTCGGGTCACTACATCCAACAACCGAACATTTTGACTTGCCCTCTCGTAACTTCTGCATCATTGAGATTGGACTACAAAATCAGGGTGAGAAATAATAATTGCAGTTCCGCTGCAAATACTGTGACGTAATTGTTCAAAAAACGTCATAGAGTACGGAAAAATCTGAACAGGTTGAAAAATATGACCAAAACAGAATATAAAGATATAAACGAAGCACCTGAAGAGAATAATTTCATCTTTTCTGTACTTATAAACACTCCAAATATACAACAAAATGCATTTAAGGGCTAAAAAAGTGGATTTTGCATGATATGTCCCCTTTAAGTGTCACATGATCCTTCAGAAATCATTCTAATACTGATTTGCAGCACATTAAACATCTATTAATATTATTACTATTGATGTCGAAAATAGTTTTTCCTACTTAACATTTTTGTTTCATAGGCCTAAGCAGTCAATATAAACTATACGATATGTGAAAGCATCAAATTCTATTGAGTCATGATCTGAAAACTACAAAAGCCAGGAAACACAACCTAGTTCATCATCTGAGAGAAATAATGGGCTTCTCAAAAAGGGCAAAAGAAAAGAAGCAGGTCCGTATATCTGTGAAATCACAGCAGCAAATCACAGTTGAACAGCAACATTCAGCCCATTCCTCTGAGAGCATATACAGTATATAATAACTATATCCTATTGTATAATGTACTGCACAAACACAAACTGTATGGGCCTTTTCAAAAGCTTTATTCAGCAGCAACAGCATATTGTATTCATCTAGCCATTTGCCGGTAAACTCAAAAAAAGCAAACGACCTTGGACGAGGAGCAGCCAACATACTAACAATTACCACAAGCAGCTTTTTACACTAAGTTTGTGAATGGCGACCCTTAACTAGTCTAGACGAAATAATTCACAAAAAACACATTCTTGAGTTCTGTCTGTATTTTTTTTTAAATTAACGTAATGTAACATTCTCATTTTCTACTAGAGTTTTTCCTCTACATCTCATTGGCAATTTCGATTTTGGCACGCTCTGCAGCAGCGGACCATTAAAGGAGAACTCCGATGCAAAATCAACATTTGGTCTGACATAACCTACTCAACCGTTCTCTGAGATTTGTTTTCACAATAATTGAATGTAAAAAGTTTTATCTCTAAATACTGTTTTGTGTATAACGCTAGTATACGGGGGCATTTAATAAGTAAAAAGAAATCGCTAGTTAATAGAACTAACAAGGCTCAAAATAGCCTTACACTAACACATAATGAGGGTCCCTACATGCAAAACAAAGCATTGAGAACTTTGTAAGTGTACAGACCTTTTAATAAGAAGATACTTTATAAAGATAGTCCATTTCATGTATACAGGCGGAGCCATTTTTGGAAAACAGTCTCGACAAGTCGAACCACGAACGATGTGCCAAGTGAGCTGAGACTTCGAGTCTCTGTCGAGACTTCATTTTGCGCCGGAGTTCTCCTTTATGGAGCGAATACAGTGATGCGTCATAACTGCCAGAGTCAAAATATGCTCTCATACCATGGTTGGTGCTCAGCCCTAGTCATATATCACAACTATTCAGTGTTTTTAACCACATAATGCTTATTTTAGGTTTAAGACATTTAAATTGATATAATTTGGAATCAGCAATAATAATCCATTCAAATATTTTTGCCGACATGTTTTATTCATATCAGAGATGCAATGTAACTATAAAGTTGACTCTATCCTTCTCCCAGTTTCAAGTATTTTGGTGAAAAAAAAGGATGAATTCACGTGCTGTAATAAATCCAACAGGCAGGAATCTCTAAACTGCGGCCCAAACAAACATGGCGGCGCCCATCTAACGTTACAGATCATTTATTAAGGTTTTTCATCAACAAAAACTCACTTATACATATTTGAGAATTAGAATAGAAGATAGTTGATGACATGGTAAGTCAGTTTGTTAATATTTCGGAAAAAAAGCGCTACATACAGCACTATTTTGGCTGTGGTGAATCACGTGCCAAGCATGACGCATCACCATGGAAAAGTGTGTGTGTGTTTGGCATCATGATGTCTGTCAGCCATCCCTCGCTAGTGGACTTCATGCCAAATGAATTTGAGCCAGCTGATTCTATTTAGCAATACAAAGGCTACTGAACAGTTCACTTGAACACTTGTGACTAAGAACACGAAGTAGCTGACAAGGACATGTGTCCTCAGCCACATTCAGTGACTTGTCTTGTATTTTCTATTCCCATTGAAACTTAAGAGTTATCAAATCACAGACTATGAAAGACTGTTTTACATTTCAAACAACAATCTGTTCTAGAGTGTCGACCCAAATGCCCTTGTGTCCTCTTGTGTGGCGCTTGAACTGACTGGTGATGCACGAAAGAAGAAAAAAAAAAAACCTTCAACTCATCTCTCGGTTACCCTCCACGTTCTCCCTCCAGCTGAACCCAGCACAATAAAAGTCCTCAGTGACTGTAACCCATACCGTTTGCCTCTCAGGCTAAAGCAGCCTGGGATGAAACATGAGCGACATGCATACAGAGGCAGAGAAACAGAGCTCCATCTGTGAGAGTGGCTCTGGGCAGAGGGTGCCCTTTCTGAGATCACTTTCTCATTTGAAAATCTTGACCTTAACAAGGCATCAGAAGAGAAAGTGCAAAAACACTTTTTAGGCATCAAAGCAACATTGGTAATACTGAAAAGTTAACTCTGAGAGACAAGTAATTCAATTGGCTCGGCATAATCGAGGCTATATAGAGAAACATTCAGCACGACACTCAATTTCACATTGTCCCAAATGTGTTATGTACACATAATTAAAAAAAAATAAGTAATTAATCAAACATGTTTTCTGTTAATAATCAGGATTAATCACACCTAACATCAAATATTTTTATATATTTTTATATTGTAATAGATTAACATTTAATCTCCAAAATAATGTAGAAACAACAAAGACGGGTATATTTCAAATATATATTTTTATTTCAAATGTATATTTTTACTAAGCACTAAGAATGAATGCCAGTATCACTGATACCAATACTGAGGTCTCTATTAAATAGATTTGTTTTCTCAATTTCAGCCATTAATTATAGCCATTCAATATTACAGCATAATTGAAAGCTATTGATTTTAACATTAATAGGCCTTAAAAATATAAAAACAAGTGAACTTAAAACAAATCTTCACATAAACCCATTGTAATAAATGTCACTTTTAGCTGTGCTTTTAATACAATATAAGTTTTTTTTTTCTCTATTGGCCTTGTCAGACCAATTCAGATTTTTACTTGCCCTGCCAAAACGCACAAAAAAGTTATTGTTTTCATTGTTTTTGACTGTTTTTGAATATTTAAACACTGCACCGTCTTCACTATAGAGAGTTATTGTTTGATTGAAAGACAGCAGCAGCAGGTTTATTAGGCTGCTGTCACTTTAAGACCTAACAAATCCTGTTTTCTCACTCTTTTTCTATTTTTCTAACTCATAACGTTCATTTAACACTTTTTAACATTAAAGATTCTCCTTACGAGGATGCTCGACAAAACAGGAAGTTTGACAATTTTGTGTAATAGCGCTTCTTTCAAGTTTTTTTTTTGCGTCTTATGGAGCTTGAATTGTTTAATAGCACTTGACCGAATGAGCTTATTCATATAATGCCAAAGGATGAAAGAAAAAACTGTTAAATTGCATTAAATATTTGTAAAGCAGTAAGCTGAACATTATTATAACAAATTATTATGGGTGACAAACAATATTTAACTTATTTTAATATCTTTAACATCTATAATTATATAATATGCATACATATTCAGAACTTAATACTAAAGTTAGTCAAAACAAAATTGTTTGATGTGTCTCAAAAGCATGTGCGCTAACCAGTAGAGCACAATGACATCATACCAACTTAGACATATAACAAACACATATATTCACACCGACGGCCACCAATTTCTTTGAAATAGCGGGCAATTATTCCTATCTGGGGAGAATGAGCTCTCAGCATTGCAAGTAATTCAGCAGGGGCTCAATGACACATGTTATGACATAATAAGCCTGTATCAACCACGGCAACTAAAAAAAAAAAACCAAGGCCACACTGAGTGGGTAATGGAGACAAACAGCAGTGCTCTCCTCTCGACTCAGCCTGTCCCTAAGGGCTCATCTGACAGGGCAAATAAAGTCAGTGTCGTTCTTTGCTCTTTGTTTCACACACATTCAATTTTCTTTATCGCTTTACATAAACTCTCTCAATCGCGCAACCTTTAAGAGCATCACAATGCAAACAACTTGGAAATATATATCAGTATTTCCTCCCCTCCTTCTGTCACAAAAAAATCACTCCAGGCAGGGATTCAATTAATTTCCAAAATCCAATCAGTCTTGGGCCAGTCTGGAATAAGCACAGACCTCCAGGGAAGCATTTCCTTGGCGTTTTATAGCAATCCTTTCAATTAAGTGGAGATTATTACCTGGAGGTGATTAAAAGGTGATTCGATTAACCCAGCCCCCATTAACTGAGGTTGAGGGGTGTGCCCTGAATGCGTTTCCCATCCTGCCGTGGACTGCATGCGAGATTGTTTATTTGCACTAAATGATGCACATGAGTTCCATCCACGTATGTCTAAATTATTCCATCTATATGCCCATGGACAACATATTCTCAATGAAACATCAATATAAATCAAAGTATGCATTCTAGTCAATATAGTATACCAGATTATTGCATCCACAATCATGATATAGATACTATGAATAGAATGACTGTACATTTGAGTGTGCGATATCATTCAAAAGTTTGGGGTCAACAAATTTTTTTTTTAATTAATACTTTTATTACTGAAGTAAAGATGTATAATACTACAATTGATTTCTATTTTAGATAATATATATATTTTTTTATGAATATAAAGTTTAAAAACACAATTTCAGCAGCACAGTTGTTTTCAACATTGATAATAATAATAAATGTTTCTTACACACCATTTTTTAATATATTTATTAGGGCTGTCAAACGATTAATCGCGATTAATCGCATTCCAAAATAAAAGTTTGTGTTTACATAATATGTGCATATTATGCACTGTGCATAATTATTTTGTGTATATATGTAACCTTTTCACTCCGTTACATATATATATATATATATATATATACACATACATACATATATATATATATATATATATATATATATACACACACACAAAAAAATATAATTTATGTATAAAATATTTATATATAATATAAATTATATACATCTATATACATCTTATACATGAAAATATTTCTTAAATATATACAAGCATGTGTGTGTATTTATATATATAAAATAATTATACACAGTGCACCCACATATATTATGTAAACACAAACTTTTATATTGGATGTGATTAATCGCATTTATATTTTAAAATATATTAACTACGGTTATTTTAAATTGTAATAACATTTCCCATACTCTTTTTACTGCATTTTTATGAAATAAAATTAGCCTTGGTGATTATAAGACACTTATAAAAAACGTAATGATCCCAAATGTATGAACAGTAATGTATACTATTCATATAAATCACCAGAAGACATCTTTGGGACACAGTCAAAAAAAAAAAAGATGGGCTTGGTGATGAGCCTCCAAGATCCTGATTAAATTACACACACTCAACAATCAAACATATTCTTACAAAATAAATCGTCATTACAGCACGCTAAAATCCCACAGCGAAGTGCCTATTATGAATTTGGCACAACAACAACTTTTCCAGTCCGAGATAAAAATGATTAAACACTAATGGAGGATAAAAACAGGGGAGGTTGATATCGACTACCACTAAGCGCATTCATTAATTTGCCTTTTCATTCATTTCCACGGGCAGGGCTCCAAACTGTGACCAAATGGTCGCATTTTGTGGCCTTTTTTCCTGTCGGAGCGACATTTTGTTAGGTCACACTGGTGCCACCACCACATTGCCCAACTGATAAGATCAAGCGGAGAGGCCTCGTAGAGGTACTTGAGGCCGCAAAACTAGCTGTTGAGGGACATTCACCTTGATGCTGAGCTAACAGAACCCAAACACCGCCTCTTCAAGCCGCTGAAGGCACACCATGCTTCTGATTACGCATAGATTAGAGGCACGAGGCGGAATGCCCGTAGCGAGTCGTGGCTGAACTGCACACGCTCAGGATGGCTCCATTCATCAGGGCTGTCGTGCAGGCTAGCACTGTGTGCTTCGCAAACAACACGTCATTAAAGCCGACAGCTGCTAACTCATACATAACTCAGCCGTTAGCCTAGCATAGCGCCTCCCGCCTCTCAAACAGTGATTTAGGAGCTGCTGAATCCACACATCAATATCAATTACGGATGCTAAAAGGTGTGTTTAGGGGAGCCCTGAGGTACACCGGGTGAAGGCAGAGTAATGTGCGAGAACTTTATAACGGTGAAAGCTAACAGACTGCCACTCGGCAGTGCTGACGAATCTGGAGAGGTTGTACGTTTTCTTTTTTACATTAAATGTACACATGAAATGGAAAAAATATCTTGTTAATTTAACATTTTAAACTGAAAAAAAAAAAGGATTTGCACCACAGACTCTTGTTTTGACAACTCTGCCAGTTAGCATTAGATGCAAAAATATAAAACTTAATGGGTAAGACAAAGCTTGAAAGTGATAAATACAACAAATTACTAATGATCCAATTACTAGTGGTTTTATGTAGTTTTCATTATTCAGATTTTGAAGCATTCTAGGTTTATATTCTAAACAAACCTCTACGTATATCAAAGTACATCCATTCATCCCTCACCTCAGAATATGGCTAATACTAAACAAGTATTTGGCCTAGAGTTTCCTAGAGTTTATGTGTTGGGCTGCTAAATCACACTTTTGCTGTTTTACATTTACAAAACATTTTCCAATTTAGCCCATATTATGTTGATAACTTGATGGGTAGTAATTGATGAGATTCAGCTCATGGTAAGTAATTCATTTAAGTGTTTGATTTTCAGGACACTTTTGCGCAAAAGTACTGCGTTGAGTTGCCACTTAAACTTGAAGTAGTGACATATTTTGTATTTCATATTGTGACGTACATCAGAGTGTACAGTAACAGATTATTAAAAAAAAACGTAAAAATATAGGCTGGAGATTGCTGATTACAAGCTGATTGCTGATAGGCTGGAGAATATGGCGGATTGCAGCCACATTTCAATCAAATAACAAGGCCTAATTATTATTATTTTTAACTAATTATTATTATTATTATTATTAACAAATACATAAAAGAATTACTTCACAATAAGATCTATAACACACAGTTGAAAAATAAAGAGGGTGAATTTTCATTTGTCAATTATGGGTCCTGAAGCAAAATCATAAGAGAAGAGATTCACCATTGGCCAAAGGCAAAAAAAAGCCTACACAATCGCACACACAAACAACACACAACAGCTCTCTACTGATCAAACATAGGCATGCTGGAATCCCTGGCATTTGTATCCGTGTAATCCATTCTCCATTCCCTAACCTTGTAGAAACCCTCTCTCCTCATAGATAAACCTATTCTGGTGTCTCATTCTGAGGAAACACTGCTGAAAGTACATTTTCTCAGAGAACGGGAGGGGGGAAAAGACAGAGAACCTTAATCAGAATTCTCAGCACAGCGGCACAGAGCCATTTCTGTGAGAGTAAACTGCAAGACAAGTCAATCTGTTAGATGCACTCAATCTTTTTTAAGATGCCTCAACTAAATGCACTTCAGTAAAACTCATAAATCAATTGCAGGCATAGAGCCATGAGTGGGCAATTCAGTGCCTGCGGGGTGACGGCGTAATCAAGCTCCAAGAAAATATTCTTCTGGTGTGTGCGCAAGTATTTCTGTGAGTCATTTACCTCCTCACCCCGACATACACAAACACGTGTGCGTTCATGTATGGGACACACAAGTACAGTTTTCTAATGGTGGTTATTTAATTAGCATGCTGAAAGCATTGTAATACCTTATGTTTAAATGGTTTATCTTCAAGGCATCATGGTTACCGTCACATATACGTTCTTCTGATGGACCTTTATGGTCATCATCAGTATATCGGACACCATGAAGAAACACTGCTTTATATCTCTGGTAGTGACAGTGTTCTTTCAGGCTGCAGGTAATCTAACGAGCCCCGGCAGCAGCCAGCGCCCTGATTAGGCAGCACAGATCTGCTTGCCAAGACAACTGCATTTCCCTTGCAAAGCACCTCTCCGCAGGCCAGATGAAAGAGAGAAGGATGACAAGAAACACATTCAACATCTCCTGCTTTCAAGCTCCTGCTTTGGTAGGTTTGACATTCACAATGTCAACTTTAAAGACGCACAAGAGGCAGAAAACAGAGCAACGCATACTTGAAAGACAGTAATGTACTTAATACTAGTATTAATATACTATTAAGTATTTTACAACCATCTTTTTTTTTTTTTAACTCATTCATTTCAATAGTTCAAAAGAATTCAGAACAGTGAGATGTCCACAGAGTCCCGACGTAGTGGATGAAATCACCCGTTCAAATTTTAAATAATGATTCGCATCTACAAATTAAAAATAAAATACAAACCAAAACTAAACTAAAATCCATCCTTTAAAATGCTAGAAGTGAACTTAAAGGAGTAGTTCAATTTTTAAAAAAAACTTTTGCTGATAATTTACTCACCCCCATGTCATCCAAGATGTCCACATCTTTCCTTTTTCAGTCGAAAAGGTTTTTGATGAAAACATTCCAGGATTTTCTCCATATAATGGACTTCATTGGGAACCAAATGGTTCAAGGTCCAAATGAGAGTTTCAGTGCAGCTTCAAAGGGCTTTAAACATCTTATCTAGGACCCTTCGAGTCATGACTCGAAAAAAGATTTGTTCATTTTGATGAACGAGTTCGAACAGGAGAGTCACGAACGCTCATCACAGAACAGAGCAAGGCGAGCATTTGTGCTAATAAAACCTAAACTTTATTTATTTTTTAAATGACTGAACGTTTTGATAGATAAGACCTTTATTCATCGTCTGGTGTCGTTTATAGCCCATTGGAGCTGCAATGAAACTCTCATTTGGATCTTGAACCGTTTGGTTCCCAATGAAGTGCATTATATGGAGAAAATCCTGGAATGTTTTCATCAAAAACCTTTATTTCTTTTCAACTGAAGATAGAAAGACATGGATATCTTGGATGACATGGGGATGAGTAAATTATCAGCAAAAGTTTTTTTTTTTTTAAGTGAACTACTCCTTTAAGCACCATAACATAGAGTATTAACTTATATATATATATATATATATTATTTTATCATGATTTACATGAGACTTGGTGTTGATCCTTGCCAAAAGCCTGACTTTTCGAGAGTACTATTACAATTTAACTTAGTGCAGGACTAGGTTTAGTCAAATCTTTATGACTCAAAACAAACAATTCCAGAAAAATTTCCATAAATAGGAAAATGTATGCCCAAAACATTTAGTTCATGAAAGATTTTCTTACTCACTCCAAATCATTCACCTGAGCTTAGCTGAGAGCTAATTGCGTGTGGGAGACCTAGGATCAATCTTTAACCTAATTGAAGTTGAGACCTGGGATTAGCAGTTTATTTCTGAATACTGAACATCAGCGTTTGCAAATGACTCGATGACAGCATTTCAGCTTCTTTGCCCCTGCCTTGTTTTCACTGCTTTCACCATTTACAGTATGTGCTATCAAATGCATTTCTTTTTGTTGTTGTTGTCGTTTGAATTTTTTAATAAACGCACACAAAAATTCGCACACACACACACTCGAAGACTATCAAACTCTTCCATAATCTCTTAATTCTCCAGCAGTAAATATTTTCATAGCATGTGGATGCTTCCAGCAGCAATGAATATTGTTAATTACAGTGTTGGGAGTAACGCATTACAAAAGTAATACATTACAGTAACAGATTACTTTTTGCTGTAATGCAGTAGTGTAAGGCATTACTAATCAATTTTCAGTAATATTTTACTCGTTACATGTTTAGTGAGGCTTGAATTACAGTTGTATTACAGTGTATTGTCTGCTTTTACTTCTTAAAAAGGGCAACAGACTATGTGAAAGTTTTAAAGCAGTCTTTTAGTGCCAGTTCAGAGCGGTCGCGTCTGTAACATTGTTTTTTCCTCATAAATGCGAACACGAAAACTAAAATAAAATGAATATTTTAACTTCTATGGAGACTGGAGAGCCAACCCTTCCTCATCCGATTTGCGCAGTGTAATTAACAGAATTACAAAAAATATATTTTGCCTCCTATTTTTTTTGTCACACATGAATGTGTGTCTTTTCCCTAATATTAAAAATAAAACAGACTGGTATTTGTCTAATGTCTGGAGTCCTTTAAGGAAGTAGCCTATATACGTTTCAATGCATGTATTTTCTGAGAATTTTTATTTCAAGTTTTGACTGCAAATGTCATGTCCATAATGCTGGACTTCAATTTTAAATAATTTATCCTCAACTAGTTTTGTGGTGTAGGTCTACGTATTTTATAATGTTAACTTCAAATAATACTAATAGCCTAATTCAAAGATAAGGCAGCATTGGATCTGGACGGTAAGGAGAATAACGCTGGAGTTGGAAGAGGTGTGTCGCGATTCTGTAGGTTCGTGGATCTGAGTCGTGTGGCGAATCGCGATTTCGGTTTTATATTGCATATCGTTACAGCCCAAAAGTTAAAAGTAACTCAAGCCCAAAGTAACTCAAAAGTAATACATGAGTAATGTAACGCATTACAATTCTGGGACAGTAATATTGTAAGGTAATGAATTACTTTTAAATAACAGTAACAAGTAATACATAATGTATTACAGTTTCGAAGTAACTTGCACAACACTGGTTAATTAGCAGCGATAAATGATCCAGTGACAGAGCGACGAGAAGATGTGACAGGCTGCGTCTCCAGTGTGGCTGAGAGCCAGAAAACAACACACACAGTGGGGCTTCACCAGAAACCTGTCCCCCCCTCCCCATAACTACTACACCCACACACACACACATGTTGGAATATCTCTCTCACACATAGACAAGCAGACACTAAGCAAGCACAATCAAAAGTAATACTCACTGGTAAGTAGGACACATTACAGCAGTGCTATACTTTATCTAAAAAATCTATCTGTATGTAAATTGATAGAATACATGGAATCTTTGGAACTTAAAAATCCACTGTACCGCAGGACTGTAGATGAAATGCAAAAACAAACACATTATAATAAATTATATTGCTGATAGTCTACCATTCCAGTAACCAGATTAGAGTAGGTCACTCAAGAACTTGATCAGTAACATTTGTGAAATTTTGTGAAACGCATTAAATTGATCAGCATTATAAATGCATTATAATTGATCAAGACATTTATTTTGTTACAAAAGTTTTCTATTTCAAATCAATGAGGTTTTGAACATTCTACAAAGAATCTTGAAAAACTGTATCAAGGTTTCCACAAAAATATTAAGCAGCAAAAACGGTTTTCAACATTGATAAGAAGAAGAAATTATATTTCATGAGCACCAAATCAGCACTTTAGAATGATTTCTGAAGGAGCATGTGACATTGAAGACTCGAGTAATGATGCTGACAATTCAGCTTCATAGGATTAAATGATTTTTTAAAAATCTAATATTGAAATATTGTTCTTTTGAATTGTAATAATATATCACATTACTGTCTTTACGGTTTTATAATCAAATAAATCCTGCATTGGCAAACAGAAGAGACTGACCCCAAACTTTTGAGTGGTCTTGGTGTGGTCTTGAGAACAATAAAGCAAAAACACCATGATCTCACTTCTCCACTGTCGAGTTATTGGACTGTGATTGCTGTGTAAATATACATTTAAAGGGATACTCCACTTTTTTTGGAAAATAGGCTCATTTTACAACTCCCCCAGAGTTAAACAGTTGAGTTTTACCGTTTTTCGAATCCATTCAGCCGATTTTCTGTTATTTAGAAGAATATCAGAAACCATACCGTTTCTGGTCTCATTGACTTCCATGGTATATATTTTTTCCGACTATGGAAGTCAATGAGACCTGGTTACTGATATTCTTCTAAATATCAGAAAATCGGCTGAATGGATTCGAAAAGGGTAAAACTCAACTGTTTAACTCTGTGGGAATTGTAAATTAAGCCTATTTCCAAAAAAAAAAAAAAAAAAAGTGGAGTATCCCTTTAATGCTTGGATTACGTTACACTAAACCTGCATGATTCTGCATAAACTGAGAATCAGGATTTTATCCGCAATCTATTTAAAATATGTTGAATTAACTATATATTTTTTTTAGTTGATTTGAATAAATGATTCACTGACTCATGAAGGCTTCACTTGATGAATCAGCATGTTTCAACAAATCTCATATGAATGATTCGATGACAAATACATTTTACCCACATGCAGGCATGAAGATGTACTGTAATTGATACAAAGTTTGTGTGAAGAGTCAATTTACTATCAAAAGATCAAAAGTGATTTACTCCATTTTGTTCACTACTGTAGACAACAGTGTTCATATCCGAACTGTAAACTTATATCGCAGTACTTCTGTTATAATTATCACTATAACACAGAAATAATGATACTGTGTTGAAAAGACTGTGAATCTGTTTCCTTTGACATCTGCTTTCTCTAGGTCAGGGGAAGCATGGACGTAGACTTGAATAGTCGCTGTGATCACACTTGTCAAAGGTCAAACATAGTCAAAACATTGTCTTTCATGAATACGATCGCCTGAGTGTTTGAATCAAGATATATATATATATATATATATATATATATATATATATATATATATATATATGTTCTCCTTAATGTAAGGATATGTAAGGGATTACGCTGTGGTTTTGGTTAAAACGAGGACTAAGATTTTAATCTAACTACCCCACTAAGCCAAGCTTGATACAACAAGATCCAAATCCAACAGGGAGTAGAGAACATCTCAGATGCTAAATGGTTTATCAACTAGGATTTACGCTACTTTGTATTCTCTAATCGTAGCATCTCCATCTAATGCAGTCTTTCAGAAATAATCTTAGAAAAACTGTCGGGCATTAAATTGAATTTTGTACCACCTAAAAGAATCAAAGCGTTCGCCTTTTATCCATCCGAAACAATACATCAAAGTCACGTCAAATCCTTCCCTAGGTTTCCCGTTTTCACAGAGGTTAAAATTACACCTGGAAATGGAGATGTTCAATTATTCAGCAGAGGCAGGGACAGCTTTCAGCTCTCTAATCAGAACTGGGCCTAAACCAGTGAAGCAGGCCTTACCCAGCACACAGAGCAGAGGCTGTCATTTCCTCTCCTCCTCCTCCTCCTCTCATACTCCGCTCACATTGAGGAGAGAGGCATTAAAATAGTGCAGTAATATTATGCATTGCTCCATGCAGACGCTGATGCAATCAATGTTCTATTTCATATAAATCCCTCTGGGTGAGGAACGATGGAGGAGAGAGAGAGAGACGGCAAGTAAAACAGAGAGAAAGATCCACAGAGATGCAGAGAACGCGACTGAGCCAGCAGTATTTCTCCATGCAGAGAATCTCGGTGCTGTGGTGTGGTCACGGGCCCGTGGGAGCAGAACGGTGCAGGCCTGCCGCTGACAGCAAGGCATATTCCCACTCTGTTTACACAAGGTGCCAAAGCACTGTGCTATAAAACCACACTGTGCACTGCCATTAACAGCCACTAGCTGATCTGGGAATATTCTACAAACGGATCTTTTAATTAAAGCCCATTTCAGTGTTTCCCCTACTACCATTGTTTGGGGGGGAGGGGAGTGGCCCATCCTCCCTGAAAGAATGACAACAATATACAACATACTTTACAAAAAAAAAAAAAAAAAAACTTTAGCGGCAGTGATTTTTGCGATGCAGACAACACAGACGGAATCGCGGAATCCAGTCATAAAACAGAAAGCAGCATACTTTACCTAAAAATATTACTATTATAATACTATTAAAGCTACACTGTGTAACTCTTTTAGTTTATTTTTAGCTAAAAACACTAAGTTCTTTCTAAAATATAGGTGCTCATTAATGTTCATTTACTTCGTTCAAGTAATAAAGTATTCTCGTATGCCATTGAAAATACATGTGTAAGGGGTTCAAATGTCGGTCGCCATGTTGCCCCTCCATCTTGAAAGTACATTAGCCAAAGAGGGACATACCCGTTAATTCAAGCTTCGCCTTCCGCGTTTACGTTTGAGTTACGGTAACACTCATGGACGAGGTCGAACTGGAAGCCATGTTAATCTTGGACTACATTGGCCACCGTAGGAGTTAAAACGAAATCGGAATTGAGGGGAACAGAAACTAATATTCTGGATACCTCTTCACCGCTAGATGGGGGTAAAAATCACACAGTGTAGCTTTAAATATAGTATTAAATATAGCTATTATAATAATTGTATTACTCTATTGTTTAGTATTCTATAGTTTATAGTATAGTATTTGTATTACCATTTTAATTGCAATATTACTACTTATACATTAAAAAAGCTGTCACACCATGTAAAAGGTGCTGGCAAAGTATGACAATAAACTTAAAGGGCTGGTTTACCCAAATATTTGCCTAAAATGGTGCCTAGGATAGCAATGACTTCACTGGTTCTTGAATGATTTGTACACTGTAAAAAAATAGTTTCATGATTTGTAATCCTAACATTTTGTCTTTTGTCAAATCAACTTAGATAATTTATGTAGTTCAGATTACATAATATTTTGAGTTTCGGATCATTAAATTAATCAATCGTATTAACTAATTTTTTTCCATTTCAATGAACTTAAAATTAAGGCAACCAGGTTACTTTTTTTTTTTTTTGTGGCATGTTTGATCTAATAAATTTAAAAAAAGTAACATTTAATGAAATTCTTTACATTAAAAATTATATTAAAAATATTAAAAAGTTTATATATTTATAATATTTATAAAAAAAAAAAAATATATATATATATATATATATATATATTTTTTTTTGGGGGGGGGGGGGGGGGGGGACTATCCACCAAAAAAGAAATAGTAGCAGAGTAGTTAAATAATGCATTTACATTTATGTACATTTTAACCAAAAATCCACTAAAATCAATTATTATCAGCTATACCCCCATCAGAGCATCTACATGCTCATTCACTAAACACTTACACTAATTTTGCCATTTTTGGACACCAATAAAATAGTTTTTACATATTTAATCCATTATGTAGCTCTTAATGAATCCATTGTATACATCTTTTCTTTCTTTCACAAAAAAAAAACAAAAAACGAACAAAGTGTGCATGCATATTACATATACAGTAAGCCTGATAACTTGGCAAAGCTAAATAAATCTGCTGTCGAAACAAAATGACAGGGAGAAACCTGATCCTAGATCAGCACTTCCTCACTGTGACAGGAAGAGTCATTCACTGACTCAGGTTTGAAAGAGTTATTAACTCGGGTGCAATGATAAGAGCACAAAGACGCAAACTAACAAGTATAAAGAAAGGCATTTGAATAATAGCACAAGAAAGACAATGAAAAGAGAGCCGTCTTATCATATCGCATGCCCCAAGAGATCTCAGCTTTAGGATCTGCCCAGTAAACCACAGTGCCACTCTCATTTACGGCAGACCAGCGTGATGAGCAAAGCTATTCCCAGAACACAGATGCCAGAGGCTGAACAGTCTTTCACGCACAGGCCATCTCAGGGATTCACTACTATAGTTGGCTCACATTTATAACAACGTTTGGTTGTGGGAAGGCCTACGGAGATCCCTGGCAGAAGATATACTATTTCTATTAGCACGTGTCATAAACATGTCATGGGATAGACCTCAGATTGATTGCATTTGTTGCAGAGAGAAAGAGAGAGAGAGAGAAAAAAAGAAATGTTTTTGTGTTATCGTTCTAAACACAAACCATTAAATTAGAAATCCAGTCCTTCAACACTCACTCCAGTCAAACAAAACAGTGTGGGTGTATCTATTGGCTCTCAGAGATGCATGAATGCCAAAGAAGGTCTTAAATATAAATCCAACCCATGGTTCACAGTTATTGGGCTTGTCACACATTATCCTACAGGAAACGGGTGCTAAATCATTATTCCGCTTATTTAAACAGAAAGTGAATTGAACACATCTACATTACCCTTTTACATTATTATAGCTCCTCTCTCCCCTGTCTGGTTGAACGCTTTGTTTTTGATGAAGCCCCTCATTCCGACATACAAAATGTGCTGTGATTGGTTATCTGGCCCAGTGTGTTGTGATTGGCAGTGCCTTGTGTGTGTTCGGCCCTTCATAACCGCAAGCTCTACTCAGTTGTAAATGTTAACAATTTCAAATCATTTCGAGCCAGATTCAGACCCTGACAATGTTAACGAACAAGAGGACTGTGCTGAAAGGATTTCAATCACGGACTTTGCAAGCATGGATTATGGCAACTACATAAAGCCTATAATTGGAACTGTTAATGGAAAACACAACTACAAATAATAACACATTCTTACAAGTTGTGATCCATAAACAACAGATTATCTCGACAAAATGGGAACGTCTTTCAGGAGAAGCTTTTCTGCTTGCATTGTACTCACTTCTGGAAGCTGTTTTCTATAAAATGTGCAGCACACAGACAAACTTTGAGGTTCTAATGTTCAGGAACAGTGTTTAAAAAAGATTTTAACCTCTATAAGTTCGTCAGCTTTAGGACAAACTTTTTCCGGGCAGTAAAAAAACAGCGACAACAACTCTTCCTCTTCTCTTAATATGGCCTCACCCCCTTTGTTGTGTATTGCAGAGGTTATGTAAATTTTAGGGTCTGTGATGTCACCAACCCGGGACAAAGCATGTTGTAGTCACTACCAACCATTTGTTGTCCTTAAAAAGTGATTTCTGTAAAACGTCTCCCTTTACCTTGAACTTTGAGCATCACATCTTTGGAGATAATATGTTTATGCTCAAACAGTAAAATGACACACTTACTAAAGTTAAAATCAGTGAAATCATAATCAACGACCCATTGAAGCGTCCAAATATTTTTGGGGCCACTATGACAGAAAGGATTATATGGGATATTCTTCTGCAAAAACTGACAGAGAAAAGCTGAAGTGTATGACTTAAGTTGTCTTAAATGATTTATGGTTCTTTCAAATCTCATTCAAAATTGAGGGCATATTTTTGGTCATCTGTAATAAGCACTTTGAATTCAGCCGTATACATTTCCTCACCGGATCCCTATTGAGTTCAGTTCCAGACTTCATCTGAGGTTTCTAAAACAGCTCATTTTTCATGAATAGCAAAGCCGCCGCTGATGCGCTAAATCCACAGAAGTTTTCTTTTGAATCCTGTCAGAATGGATTTTAGGTGTTGGTTAATGTGGTTTGTGTGAGACTCTTGGGTTCTCCTGAACATGTTTGTCAGCGGCTGCTGATCCTGCTCTCGCTGCGGTAAAGACTTTTATGCTCAATACTTAATAACAGCTTGTGCTGTCATCTCCACGGTTAGCATCTGATCTCAGCACAGCTGCGGGCTCTCTCTCTCCGCCTGCTGACACCTCACCAGCACCATCCTCACGTCACGCCTCCCTTAAAGCACAATGTTGTGACATATGCACGTTGTACGGTGAACACACTTCAATAGTGTTTAACTAAAGCAATAAGCCTAAAGAAGAGCTGTGGTATAAACTAAATGGGGTGTTGTGAGGTGGAAAACCCTTTAAAGGAGTAGTTCACTTTAAAAAAAACTTATCTAGGTCTTATCAAGCGAAACGATAGCTCATTTAAAAATTCGTGACTCTCCTGTTCGAAATTTTTCTTCAAAATGAACGGATCTTTTTTCATGTCATTTGGTTCGTTCAACGAATGAAATGAACGAATTGACTTGGGAAAAGATTCGTTCATTCACGAACGCACATCACAGAACAGAGCAAGGCGAGCATTTGTGCTTATAAAACTTAAACTTTTTTATTAATTTTTTAAATGAACAATCGTTTAGCTAGATAAGACCCTTATTCATCGTCTGGTGTCGTTTAAAGCCCTTTGAACAGTTTGCAGTTTGCACTGAATCTGTCTTTTGGACCTTGAACTGTTTGGTTACCAGTAAAGTCCATTATATGGAGAAAAATCCTGGAATGTTTTCATCAAAAACCTTAATTTCTTTTCGACCGAAGAAAGAAAGACATGGACATCTTGGATGACATGGGGGTTACTAAATTATCAGCAAACGTTTTTTGTTTTTGTTTTTGTTTTTAAAGAAACCTTTAACGTGTTAATCACTGAAACGGCGATTTTACAGAAATATAAAGGCCAACAATTTTCAATAAATAATAATCAATAAACGGCTAAATAAAACACTAAAACCTAAAATGGTTCCATGCCATCAGATAAATGTGTAAAATTAATTAAAATTAATAACTGAAGCAAGAAAATTCTAACAAAATCTCTAATTTGGCAGATAACCGATGGTCAATTAAATTGACTGTCTTCATTGGCCGAACTATAGAAGTAGTTGATGTGAGGTGTGCAAATGATGCTTCAAACATTAATCAAACAAATGCTTTACCTAATCATAACTACCTGTTTAAAACTGGAAAATGTTGATGTATAAAAGTAGCTTAAATAACATTTATTCTGAAAGGCCTACATGGGAGGAAGGGTGTGAAAAGAATCTAAAAAGAAGAATACTAACACAGCTCAAGCAAATAAACACCTCATTTAAGAGCAAGCCTGAACAAAATGCAACCTACTGCCGCCTCAGAGAAATCAATATGACATACCAAAGTCGTGTTAAACGCACAGCATGACAAAAACACACAGGAAGAAAGACAGAGCCATTAAGAGGCCTAATCTGTGAATGAATAGAGGGATAAGACTTTCAGAGTCTTACATCATGACCTTACCAAGAGACTGATGACTGAAAGCAACACTGTAAATTCAGCAAGGTTGAATTTGCATTCAGTAATTACACTGATGATGACAAAATGCTTTCACACAACAAAACAGCTCTTATTTAACAAAAGTGTTTTCCTTACAAAAAGAACAGAGATTAGTGTGAATCATTTCTGCAATTACGCATTCGGTCATATCGTTTCAGTCTATTCAAGAGTCACATAAAAGTATATTGATTAATGATGCAAACAAGCTTGAAATGATCTGGGAAATGTTTGCAGGTGTCCGCTCGGATAGGCAGCCTGCCAAGCAACTCCGATTTATTGCCATGAATCATGCTCACGATCCCGTACCGAGTCAGCCTACAGATAAATCAAAACAGGGAGGGAGACTAGAGACGGTCAGACCTTTATTAAATAAACATTAAAAGAGCGAATATGCCGTCTTCAGAGTAAAAAGAACCAAAATGTGTGTGTGTGTTTACACGAGATGGAAGCAAATATTGAAAGAGCTGGAATAAAATGCCATTGTGAATGCAGAGCACTGTGACCAGGGAGGATAATGCGTTTTCCCACTGTAATTTAATTCTCCATCAAACTTTACAAACAGAGTCTATTTGTGTGGTATACACACAAATCTAACCTAAAAATCTTAACAGAGGGCTTTACCCCCATCACAACCCCATGGTTCATGGTATAAATGTGTGGTTTGGGCACTTTCATGTTTGTTTTCTTCGTTTGGTCTGCTCATTTCAACTGGTCTGTTGTTTATATTTCTACTCGTCTTCCCAAGAGGCCTCCTCCATGTGTCCTCCTACATTAAGTATGAGCGTGTTAACACTTCCCACTGAATCCATCACTGTCAAACTGAAGATGGAGCGGTTGTGTTTTATAATGTGAGTAAACTTCATTATGGCCTCGCTAGAAAAAAAAAATGAATGCGTAAGTGTGTTTAGTAAATGCTCCCAGGCCTCTGCCGGCACACTTGAGAGTTAGAAAAACAGATTCATTTAATGCGAGGGTGTCAATCACAGCACATTTTGTTGTCGAGTGTGTTAGACACACAGGCACACTACTAGTGTATTAGACACAGGCTCATGGATCAAAACTGAAAGGGAAAAGACAAAACTTAATATACACTTATTTATAGGATTGTCACAATACTTACATTTAAGAAGCCTAATCAATAGACTGATGATTATTTGTAAAGATTAAACTTAAATCAGTTGATTTGTGACTGCAACATGACATGACTTTTGCGTAAACATACACACCAAGTTACGAAATTTGAGCTATCCGCGTGTATGCGTGTATGTCTACGCCGTTAAATGTCCGAGTGATACCGCGTGCATGTACACGCCGTTAAATGTTCGAGCAAAACGAAGCAAAAAGTAGATCTACATCTGGGGAGCAATATTTTTTTTTCCTAGGATGGTAGGGGACGACTCAGAAATGGTATTAACCCCAGTGACGCGTAGGTTTAGGACCGGGGTCGGGGTTGGGGTAGGTCATATATTTATATAGACAGTAATGTAACGTTAAGTCAACAGCACGCTGAAAAGCGATTATGCGTATTGATAGCGAGCCAAAAATGGAAATAGGAATTGGCGTGTCATACACGACATTTCATGAGATCTGGTGACTTAATATATTTTTTGAAAGACATAATTTCATATTTTCGATATTTTTGATATCACATTGCACTTAGTTTATTGAAAATACGTTTTTAAAAGACAATCAAAAACTGTATATATTGAATATAAAATTCAACCCGCCAAAGTGGCTAGTATGAGTGACTGTGTTGAACGCCACTGCTGAAAGCATTTGGCAGGTGTTAATGTCAATCCTTAATAATAATATAATTTAATACGTTTCTTGAGCAACAAATCAGAAAATTAGAATGATTTCTGAGGGATCATGTGACACTGAAGACTGGAGTAATGATCCTGAAAATTCAGCTTTGCCACCAACAACAGAAAACAAGTCCGTTTTAAAATGTATTAGAAAACATTGAATTTAAATTGCAATAGTATACTGTTTTAATGTATTTTCTGGATCAAATCAATGCAGCCTTGGTGAGCAAGTCTGTCAAGCAAGCATAGGTCTAAAAGCAACAATTGTATGTTATCTACTATCCATCTACCCACATCAGGTACACAATAGCTTGTGAATCCAGCTTAGATTGCTGTAACAGAGACAGCTGAAAATAACTCCTTATGATCAGTGCAGGCTTTAACCTCAGCTAGATGCATTTGACCTCACACTGCAAACTCTTCCTCCTACAGAGCGCTGAACTCGAGACGAAGAGAAAAAAACAGATCTGATGGAACAAATAAGGCTGTCGCATGGAGAGAGAGTGAGTGTGTGCCACTGAATGACAGTGGACCTCATTTCTTGAACTCTGATTTCAGTAGTTTGTCTCTTCTATAGCCCTCTTACCTACTAATGACCTGCATTCACCAGCCATCCAAAAGCACAAGCACTCTTGTTACATCAACCTGTACCAGTACAAAGCATTAGGCAAAGCACATAAATGCACAACGATCCCCTTGAAACAAGCCCTTCAATATCTGGAATTAGGGCAATCAATTTAAATTTGAAGAGTTCAGATGCAAAAGCCTCAAAATGCCATTTGAAATTTTCTTCTAGAATGATCATTTTTATCAAGCTTGTATATTTAAGTTCAGTGATTTCACTTAAATGGCAATGATAATTACCTATTAATTGTTATTTAAGTGAAATTACTGAACTTAAATATTCAAGTTTGATAAAAATCATCATTAAAGTAGAAAATTTCAAATGGCATTTAGAGGCTTTTGCATCTGAACTCTTCATTTGTAACTTGGAATACATGAATAGTTTTTAGTGTCCATAATACATGCACAGAACACCAGATCTGACAAAGATAAGGTGTAAATTCAGTGCAAAAACTGTTTTAATTAAATCTAACAACATCTATCTTTGAAGTTTATAATATTATTCAAATTAATAAATTAATATTAGTGTGTATAGTGCAAGTGTATAGTGTAAAGTATAGTGCATATATCCCATTTTGATCCGAATAATTCAGGACTGAAAACACAGTGAGAGCCAACAGGTTTGCATTCACAGCCTTTTATTTTGTGCAAATGTAAGTTGTAACATTTTATTTTGTGTACGCCTATCTATATCTGATTTATGTCATATTGGATGCATTTGGTTAAGAATTGACGTGATCTTTAACGCGCTCAGCTCAAACAACAATGCACGACTAATAATGACTATTGGGTAGGGCTGTAGTCAACCAAAGAAATCCTTGGACGACCAAAGTATTGTCCTGCGCAACGATTAGTCGACCAAAAAAAAAACAAACAAAAAACGGGATGTTTTGATTGAACATTTTTAAGACGGCATCGACCGATTAGTCGACTAAAGTTGACAGCCCTACTATTGGGACTGTCATATACCACAAGATTATAAAGAGAACAATATTGTAATAAAACATTGTGAATTATTTGGGTTTAGATGCCATGTATCGATGGTTATAATAACGATGGTTAATTTGGGAATGCCATATTACATAACATGAGAGCACTATTTTATAAAATGGCTGTGAATTCATTGGGTTTAGTTGCCGTTTTAGTGCGTTGTTCCAGCACGTCCACAACAGTCACACATTCTGACAAGCACGCATCTGAGGCGGCGTTGGTGACACATTGTATTTGTCGTTTTATTTATATATTAAATAATTAATTTAATTTATCAACCCCATCAAAACGTTTTACAATCCTACGAACCCTTTATTTAGATTAAAAAACATTCTTATTCATTTGTTGAGGAACAAAGACCCTGTAATGCTGTTTGTCATTAATGCTAACGATTAATCGATTACTTGATTGACTTTAAACGACGATCGATCATGGGAATTTGTGAAAATTGACATCCCTAATATCCATATTATAAAGAGTTCATGCCTTTGGTGTGAGAGACCCGGGTTCGAATCCACTGTGAGACACCAATGTGTCCCTGAGCAAGACACTTAACCCCTAGTTGCTCCAGAGGCGTGCGACCTCTGACATATAGCAATTGTAAGTCACTTTGGATAAAAGCGTGAGCTAAATGAATGAATAAATGAGTTCATCTGACTTTCTATGCCTAGATCTAGTTGGAAATAGACAAACCATAAGTGAGGTTTGCTGTTAAGAGAGTAAGGGAAAAATGCATACAATTAATTACTGGTAGTAAGGTGTAATAAACAGGGTGAAAACTAGTGTGATGAAGGAGCTGGTAATATAAAGTTAGATGAATGCTGTATGTATGAAAACGCTGTAATACATCCCATTACATTTCAGGCTCCTTTTCTGCTCTCAGACAGTCACACATAAAAACACACTCTCACATCCGCATATCTCTAGTCACAGCACTACATCACTTCTGTCATCTCAAATGACTCCAAAATGTTCCTCAGTTCTGCGATTCAATTAGCACATAAAACATCTTGCCAAGCCAAATTAGAAACAAGGCTTCCTCATTACTCTCCCACCAAGCACAAACTCACTGGGCCTCTAAACTGCTCCTCATGCATAATTCAGCAGCCACAAATATGGCATTTAGGCAGGATGGCTGTTACGCACCGAACAGCAAGGGTCGGGTACAAACAGGAGGCTAAATGTGAAACGCTAATTCTGAAATGAGTCAGAGAAAATAGACACGGACACGCACAACTAACATGTTCGCAGCAGTGGTTTTGGTTTCTCTGTCCAAAAGAAGCTCTGGTGATGCCTTTGGACTCTGACTAGATTTGCATTTCCGGAAGAAAATACAAGTTCAAGTCAATAAACTTGCAGTCATTCATTTTGTCCTTATTAAATCATGTATATAAGATTAAGACTACAGATTGAATCAGTAGTTCAATCAAGGGCATCATTTTGAGATCACATGACCAGCTGAATACTACTGTCTATATTATTGGGCACTTTCCCTCACTGACTAGTCTAGAATAGATTAATAATGGTTGACTACAATGTGCAAATGAACTACGAGAGCCCTGTCTGTGAATACATGCCCTTGTATTGTCCTCCTGTGTCTGCAGACATTGGCTGGACTTGCTCTTGACCCCAAACACTTCCGCTGACCAGCAAGCTGTTCCACACACACACCTAATCAGTCACTTCAGGGAAAACAAAAGAGACTTGGAATGGAATTACCCATTCTTCTCATGTGCCAACAGTGACAGCCTAAACAATTACTTGGCATGTGTTCGAGTATAGTTACAATAAAGATGGCTTTTCAAGTGGCAGGTGGAGAGATTGAGTCATTGCCCACAAATTCTAATTATAATTCAGATTAAAATGTGTTTACACTGAGCAAAAAGAACAATCAGAATTCTATTCCTCATTTTTAATTATGCAAGTATTTAATTTATGCATATAACTCTTCCCGCATTATTTCATGCATCATATAAGAGAAAAACCAACAGGCTGCAAAAGTAAATCTAACATCTCCTTGATCACAATCATGCATTTTCCCAGTCAATGCAGCCAGAATAGAAAATAAATACAATCTGGGGCTGTACTTCTAAATTTGCAATGTAATTAAAATAATAAAATTGGAATGATCAATTCTGGTATATCTATGACCATAATTTATTGGAGGCGGGTGAACTGATGGAAAAAGTCCATCTCTTTTTTTTTGTCTTTAGGCTTTTATGAATTTAGACAGAAATGAGATTCATGGTTTAACACTTGCTTTGAGTAACACAAACTCTGTGGCTTGAAGATCTTGATGAATGGGCTAGCTACAGGATATAAAATCAAGCCAAATGGCGTTCCTGCATATGGTGTGAAGTAGGGAGGAATAAAAATAGCTCTATCCGGCCAACAACAACATAAAACCCAAAAGAAGGAAATTACAATATGGGAAGGGACATCCATTATACAAAACAGGGCGCCATTTGTGTGTCTCTTATAAAAAAATGGTAAAATTTACTTCATAAATGAATAACCAATTCCAATTTTTACTATGTAGACATTTATCTAAACACATCTACAAAAAATACATTATTTTGAATTCTTTTTCTCCAACTTAACCTTCTGTATTAACAAACGTGCACATTTATAAAACAAAATATGCACGTAAACACATGACTTTGTCATTAATCCATATATTTTTGTTGAAGATGTATTATTAAAAAAATCAAGGTTGTTACTGATGAGAAAAGAACTCTTCTGTGTCCGCAATCACATACTGTCTAGTTGTTACATTTGTTTTGAAACTGACTTCACCACCGTTAAAAAAGTATGTTTTACATAGTATGATTGTGTATAATATGAATGAAATTCAAACCTACTACATTCACCATATTGTCATTGTCATGTGACCTACAGAGTCAGTTGTGTTGCTTAATTTCCATTCGCAAACCAAATTGCGCACTTCAGAATCTCACCAGAAGTAGGTAATCTGGGTACTTTCGTCTTCTGTTTTATGGATACTATGAATTCGGATATCCTACTTAGCTCACATACTGTTTTTTTTGTTTTTTTTTTGTCTATTATAGGCTATAGTATGGAAGTGGGGATATTCAGATGCAGCAAAAGTCTCATTTTGTCAGTAGGGAACAACATTAAAATGTCAATCTTGTTACCATGATTTTGTACAGTAAATAACTGATTATTAAAACGGAAAGTCTATAGAAATTTATACCTTTCTGAAGTCCCAACAGATATCAAAATGTATTACAAATATTTTGTGTCTAATAGAATGATTTAAGTCAACAATTTGTACTATTTAGTACGTTACAAATCACCTTATCAAACTGTCTCATGGGTGTCGCCTGTTTTCGTAGAATGAACCACTAGAAGGACATTTCAGAGAAAAAGAGAGAAGGAAAGAGATCAAGCTACCCTCCACTTGTCCTGTCTCGACCTGACTTTGTCTTGCATAGAGAAAGGTCAAGTTGCTTTTGGGTGTGTGCGTGTCAGTCAGAGGATGAAACATACAGTATGAGAGGAAGGGTATGAGAAGAGGAAGAGGACTCTGTCACAGTCTCTAACACAAACCTGCTTTGGAACTGCAATGAGATCACTTGCGGCCAGATGTTGGCAGGCAGAAAGCCAGAGGTCTCTGTGAGCCTTCAAGCCCTTACAGCCCTGCTGTTGACTAGCTTTCACAAACAGAGAATAACAAAAATGAATGAGTGGTGTCCCACTAGCTACTAACTCACAGATATGCCAGATGTATTATTATAAACCTACTTAGACAAGCCAGTTATACTTGAATAAAAATGTAATTTCCCTATGCATTAGCTATTTGAGTTTGAGCAGCATATGATCTCTTCTTTGCAGACTAGCGTTTGCAGCTAGAAGCATATGGGATAGACTTCGGGCACTTAACACCGCTATTTGATACATTATTTACGCCTACACCAAAACGCTGAGCGTATGCTTTCTGAGCGTGTCTCTGCAAAGGCAACCGTTACTAGTAATATTGCTCATTTTGGGGGGGAAATTGGTAATCTTAAACGAATAGTTTGGGGTATACAAGTTCAAGTTTTGGGCACATTTACCATTGTTCTACTAATTTCCGTGGGCAAAATCCAGTCATTTCAATAGGAATCTGTACAAACTGGAGTTTTTGTAAAAATTACACTCCTACGCAGTGCTTGAATTGGTCACATAAATACATAAAAGGCAAAAATATTATCCGATTAGTTAGAAATGTGTGTGTTAACATGATTTTAAAGTGGGGAAAAAATTATATATATATATATATATATATATATATATATATATATATTATTTCCTGATATCCAATTTTAAAATTCTGTCATCCTTAATAAAGCAACCTTTAAACCCAGCAATGACTATAAAAATGATTTAAAGAGCTTTAAAGCTCAAATAACACGTTTTAATATAATAATTAATTTAAGTGCTTTAATTTTAAGCTTCATATTTATTAAAGGGATACTTCACCTTTGGAAAGATGAATGTGTATTTAAAATGGGAGCTTCCTAGACTGAGAAAAGCCAGAAAATGTATTTTTGGCTAATGTGGATGAAAGACAACAACTCCCAGAATGCACTTGCTTCGCTGCCCTAGGAGGCCACGCCTACCAGTAACACCGTAGTTAACCCCTTAACTGTCACCCCCCCTTTTTGAGAATGCGGGTTAAATGCACTATTCACACTTAAATGGTTGTAATTCAAGAATGCCTTGGAATATATACCCAAGTTTGGTCTTGTTTTAAAGAAAACACTCAGCAGATTATTGCTGAAGTGAAAACACTTAAAAAAATTAAAGTATGAAAAAGTTATGGAAGTTTTAATTCACAGTAAATCAAATATACTGTACTATATATTTTTTATTTTATATAAAATATATATTTTACAAAATATTTTTACTCTAAAATAACTATAAAATCAAAGCCATAAATCTAACCAAGTTATGTTCCAAATTTGAAGTTGATATCACAAAAATTGAAGTTCCCATGAGATTTTGTTTAGGCGTAGTACCAAAAATAGCCACCGGGTGCCATTGAATTCCATTGAATTTAGTTGTGTACATTCTGCCTTAACAAATTAATACATTTCTGTCCAAATATCAATTTTGTCACAAAATTTGGAACCTTGAGACTCAGACCTTTCTGACAATATGTGTTTTGTCAAGATTAGAAAAGGTTTTGATCATAAATTATGAAATATAAGGATGCCCAAAAGGGGAGGAGCCTCATAAAATAAGTACCGTTTCTATGGTAACGCAACATTCAATTATAAAATGGTTTTCACAGGATGAATTCTGAGTTTATAAGCTTTCAAATGATACCTAATTTATGATAACTACTAAAATATGTGATATAATAAAAAAGGCGATAAAAAATATTATTATATTTTAGAGGATAATATATACATATATATTATAATTTTTAGAGGATAATGTTATACTATACTTTTTATTTTTTATTGAAAAATACTAGATTATATGTTTTATTATGAACTTTTAGCATAAAAACAGAAGTTTCAATGATTAAAAGTGGGTGCATCAACTTTTTGTGACAAAGGTCAGACCTCCTGTTATGACGCAGATTTTTTTAGGTGCACTCTTGTCATAAATTCATTAATTACTCCTCCTACATAATTTTTAACACAAAA
Source organism: Pimephales promelas (assembly GCF_988280905.1). Lineage (NCBI taxonomy): Eukaryota > Metazoa > Chordata > Actinopteri > Cypriniformes > Leuciscidae > Pimephales > Pimephales promelas. Next base: position 6,077,636 of record NC_142791.1, on the reverse strand, counting down.
CAGGGGTCGAATATTTAATAAGAAGTCTTAGACCTTTCCAAAAATATATAATTTGTCATAATTAGATTAGGATTTAATAGAAATATAGTGAAGTAAAGTTAGGCGTCCCGGTACCGGGACGGTGACAGTTAAGGGGTTAAACAACAAGTCAAGGCTACTAGTGAGTCTCCGTGACGAGTCCGCCTGAAAACGTGTTTCGAGATCACCCAAAATGTCCGCGATTCGGCTTTTGCGTTCTACAATCGCCATTCATCATGTTTCCTGTGGCGAGCGGGACGAGTGAGGGCCGCGGGAGAACGGCGCGAGGCCGGAGGCGTGATTACCGGTGAGCGACATCTGTGAGACGCAACTATCTCGTGTCGCTTAGCAATTTTAAAACGCACATCAACCGATCACTTGTTTAGCGTTCATGTAAACACTACATTCAGATTCACCAATCGAAATTAATTCAGTTAGACTGAAACAAAAGCTGTGCATGTAAACAATGAATGACAACTGCAGAAAGCAAAAGCTAAATCCCGGACATTGACAGCCGGACATGTCCGGGTAAAAAAGGACGGTAACCCCTACTACTCAGCTTTCTCCACAGAACAAGAGCCTGCTAGCTTAGCTTCCAAAAAAAGAAGGCCGACACTATGTGTTCATTCTGTGAGTGAGATCGCCCTCTATGGGCGGGTTGAGAACATGCGGGACAGCCCCTACAACTGACTGTAGTCTTTAGCCTCTGGCTAAAAAATCCTCAGATGACGCAAAATGATGATTTTTGCATCATTGGAAGATTTTTTCTAGACAAAAAAAAAACATAAATCTCTCGTCTCAGGGGGATATGAGAGTGGAAAGCATGGTAATTCGAAAATACTACAGGTTTTCTACTAATACAAAGCTTAATGCTAAATCCTGAAGAATCCCTTAAAGTGCCTCTCCTTAACCTTGATTTCTGCTTTAGCTTTAAAGTATATGTGGTATATAAATACAAATAAATGTGGTAATCTTATGTCACCAATGCCGTCAAATGAGCTTAACTTGTATTAAACGTATTTTGTAAAACTTATTGGACTTCAGTATACAGCAATTCTGAATAGGAAACATGGAAAATAATATTTGTTGGGGTCAACTCCTACACTGTGGTGGTGTTTTTTCTTTTCAGAAGCACAGGTTGTTAACAGACACTAGAGCCGCCAGTGAGGCCAATACACACAATTTAATTTCAAAAGTGTTAACATCTTAAACGTTTTTGTCGTTTTTAATTAAAAGCTACGAAGGCATCAGTGCATATCAATGAACAGATGTTGGGAGAGTTTGGAGGCAATGCTGAGTGCTGACTCTTTCTCTTTCTCTCTCTCTTACACACACACACACAGTACACTATCCCCTCTGCACAACCTCACAGGGTCATTAATGATATTCTTGCCACACCATTTAAACATGAGAGCAAACATTTACTGTGGTTAACAGCCATTTTGCAACACCCCAGCTATTACCACAGCTGCTGCTACAGCTATAAAGTGTGAGAGTGTCATGGCACCTGAAAATAACCATAAAACAATGATTTACATATGTTTGTCTGTATGCAAGTCAATATGCATGCGTGTGGCAGACGTCAGACCTGGATTTGTCAATGGTAAAATTACACGTGCAGCTGTTTCACCGATACTTGTGTCAGCGCTGGATTAAAAGCTCTTAAAACAATTAACCTTCGTCACACCTGTACTCGTCACACCATTTAACAGATTACCTGTCACAACCGTGCACATCTTTGTATTTTATTTTTCCTTTAACAAGTGCACACATAGTTATTTTATTTTTCGAAATGCCTCTAAAGATCAATTAAATGTCAGGTCATGGCTAATATCATCAGAGATTGGATGATTGCTTTTAATGGAGCCAAAATGAGAGAAAAAGCGTTTGAACAACACTGCAAATTAATGAGCCATTTTAATCATGCAATAAGCAAACAACTCCTCCTTGACACCCAAAGATTATTCAGTATTGATGTCAGCTTGATATTTAGTTTAATTGTAGACATATGTGCATTAGTTTTAGACAATATACTGAATTCTGAGTCTACAAACAACGCTCATTTATTTTAAAATTTGAGACTTTTTCACATCAGTCATTCCAAAGACAATAATTAATCATTAAAGTTAGGAATTTGGCTGATTATAAGAATATATACTGTATATAACATTGAATTTACAATCACCAGCACTGTATAATCAGGACTTACAGTAATTCCACATGGCTGATCCTCAATTGCTTTTAGCACGTTTTGTATCTTTAATAAATGATTTTTTTTTTTTTTGCACAATAGCTTCACTTTCAATCCCATCTCATGCATTAATAACCCTACAACAGCAAAAGCATTGCTATACATTTGACTTGTGATCCAAAAGGGACGCTGTCTAAGTAGGAGTCTAAAGGAATGTAAAAGCGTAACTACAGCATGATGATCCATCGGCTGCTTTTAGCGTGCCTTTAAGTGACAGGACTGTATATTTGATGTGTCAGTCATGGCTCCTGCAGCACTGTATTAATGCATATCACATATCATATTCTGACAGATTCAAATGAGGTCTAAATTAATATCGGCTGTCACTGCCATAAGCACTGTTAGGGAGGAAATTAACTGAAGTGACAGATATCATGTATAGAAATATTCAGAACCTGCATGCCTTGGAAATCACCAGCAATTTTTGACACTAAAGAAATGAGAGTTGCATTTTACAAGCAGTTATTGACAGACTCTGTGTGTTTTTAACTAGGCACACATGCAACATCAATAGATTCAGCGCAGCAATATTCTTCTCAATGAAGAGTATAATCAATTTCTCTATCGTTCTCTCTCTCTCTTCATCTTTCGATTTGTCTGTTTCAAACAGCAAAGAGACATCTACAGCTCAGAAAATCTATAGCCCGTCTCGCGATTCTGCCAAGATGACATTTCTGTCATAGTGCTTATGACACGATTTCATCAGAATACAAATACACATGCACATTGTCAACAAGAAACGGAAGTGTGTCATTTTTTGCATGTTAACAAACCGTCTGCCATCCTTTCTGCTGTAAGACATTTGTAGGTTTATTTCACTTACAACAAACTTAGACACTTTCACTTTAAAGATTGAATATCACACTATTCCAGGTTCAAGTTAAGCTCAATCAATAGATTACAGTAACGCACTTAAAATGAAATGGGCAGCTATTTACTATGTTAATATATTAAGCTTTAATAGTATAGCCAGGTGAGGCAGACAAAATGAATGTTAATATTAACATGTAATCGTTACTGTGGAAGAGTGACCTGACATATGATGTATAGGTATAGTGTAGCTTAGGTGAGAACTGACGAATGCAGAAGCACAGAGGATAGAGCAAAGCAAAACACTGGTAGTGAATTAGGCCTAGAAAGTCTTAAACTAAAAGTTTTAAAGAAAAATCCAAGAGGATTTCTTATTAAAGAGGGGTCTCGTCAGAGGTGCACATAGAGATGATGCCGGAAGCTACTGATTGTGGTTTATAAAGTTTTAAATATGGATATTTTTCCCTTCAGAAGGAGTTGAGAAGGCATTTATTAACCCACTGAAGTCGTATGAATTACTTTTATGATGGATGGATGTACTTTATGGAGCTTCAAAAACTCGGGACACTATTCATGCCATTACAAAGCTGGAAAAGCCCGGATATTAATATAACTCTGATTGTGTTAGGCTGAAAGAAGAAAGCCATATACACCCAGGATGACTTGAGGGTGACAAAATTATGGGATCATTTTCATTTTGGGGAGAACTATTCCTTTAATGCCTTTTATCCAAAAAAAATTACATTATGAAGACTGTAACCTTTCATGAATGCATAACACAGGGGCTGTTACTTTACACCCTGGTGACTTCATGCGTTTTCTGTGATCGGATAGCTATCCGATCGTGAAAAGACCAGGTGTAAATGCCGTCCAAAACGCATTCGAGACGGATTTGAATCTGATCGCTCAAATCACTTCAGGAGGTGGTCAGGGCCGCATTCCAGACGAAACTGGACCAGTATAAATGCATCTGGTTGTTGAAACCACATATGCAAATTTTACTCCTCCCAAAAATGTGAGAGCATGTTATAGGCTATATGTCAAGTTATAGTCAGATACAACTACTCTATACCACAGATGAGCAGCTGAGCATCTGTTCATCAAACCAAGGTGCAAACTATCGCAAATTAAAGGGAAAGTAAGGCGCAGACGCTATAACACACAATCATCTTCATTAAAAGTAAAGAAACGAAATGATCTTACCAGGGCTGTAGCCACTCTCTCTTATTGCCGTCTTTGATTTTGAAATCAGCCGATGATAAATGAAATTCAGTCTCAATAAAATCTGCATATAGTGCGGGAATTGAAGATCGGATTTATATCCGTTTTGCAAAAACACATTTATGTGACCAGGTGTAAATGGAATCGTTTTGATAAATCAGATAGCTATTCGATCTGCGAAAAGTGGCCAGGTGTAAACAGCCCCACAGAGTTCACTCACATTTCAAATGAATTACAAGTTGTCAGGATGCTTTTAGTCTCGCCGTGGCATTAGGCGATAGACGAAAGATGTGCCCCTCTGGGCCTCATGCCAAACCCTCCTCCGGCCATGACCTAATTTCCACTTTCAACCATCCACTTCCTGGCACGATGGGTGCCTCCTCTGTCTTTTCCATGTCTCTTTCTGAAATGCTAATCTTTTTTTTTTTCTAGAACTCCATTTAAGTTATTGCAGGCTGTGTAAATATTTGTAAATGATAAAAGCTCGGTCTGAAATCATTAACAAGCGACTCAATTTAGCTAAAGAGGAGAACACAATGGAGTCGAAAACATTAGATGTGTTCGCATTAAGATCAGAAAAGCTATTTTGATAGCCAGCTGAAAAAGAAAAACCAGTGTGGAACAAATGCTTTGTTTTGCGTCAGGCACTAGAACATTAGTATTATTTACATTGACTTAACCATTTTCTTCTTACGAGTGGATCAATGGAGTGGGGAACGCAGGCAAGGGTGACTGCTGTTCTCAATCAAATGAGCTTGGAGCTTTACAACACAATGATCACATAAAGTGGTTTAAGGGCACCAGTGGTGCCGGCATTAAGTAATATTGAATTGGGGATGCAGAGGCGGGCAAGGGGGAGGAGGTTGAAACGATTACGTGGCAACTTTGTGCTCAGGGACCAAGGGGGAGGAGGTTTGTTGAGGCGGCCCGAGCCTGATGATTTAGTAATTTCTCAAAGTGGTGTAATACACTGCCTCTCAGGCCTGTCGTTCCAACACTAAGCAGCATTAATAAACACCCGCTCGCTGATGGCTCACTCCTATATGAGCGAGCCTGACCACTGGAGTGGAACGAGTTGGATTTCAATGTGTCATTTGGGAATACCTGTACGAATTCTTCAAGCCCCTCCTGGCAAATTGAGGACAAATTCCTGCTCATATTGAAACCATCAAGGGATTGTTGTAAAAGAAGGACAAGAAAGAGAAATAGTGAGGTAGAGGAAGAGAGAGAGAGAGAGACCGTTTAAATGAGACGGGATAAAGAGAGAATAGGTGTATTAGTTAAAAGTAAGATGGCTCTGACTGTCTGCCACATATTGTAAACGTGGGTTCATATGGACAAAAAATTGTTGATACATTTTTGGGCCAAAATCACAACAGCAAGCAATCAAAACCCAATATTAACATCCCCCTACTGCTTTACTTCATATGATAAAAATTCAATAAATTTGCTGCTGTGGAATTGCAGTTTGCACTAATACATTGAGCTCAGGAGCTCATATACCGAAAATGTCTAGGTTGTGTCATTTCCATATCCAGTTTCCCCCTCTTATCATTTATAATGCTTTTTCTATAATCACTCTTATTAAGACAATAATTACATTAGAATAGGCCAACAACATGCATCAGATTTGGTCAAGTCCCATGATCATCTGAGCTAGCCTAGAAATCTAGACGCACCCTCGTGGCAGCAAAAATTATTTTGCCGCCAGTGTGGTCTAGCAACTCTCCGTTGGCTTTCGAAGTGGAAAAACCTAACTCTGGTCAGGCCAATCACATCGTGTATAGAGTTGGTGGGCGGGCTTAGCACAATGACGGCAGAGTTGTGATGTTTTGCGCCGTGATTTGCACCCTGGGTGAATTCCCTGCAACTTGAAAACAAATAAGATGCTGCTGGCGAACAGCGGTCTATCGAATCGGCTTTGGCCGCGACTCTGGATGACTTGGAGTTAAGAGAACATCACTTCAGTCATTCTTAAAAAAGGAAGATGTGTTCGGAGTTGACGACCGGATGCAGCAAAAGTTTAATATATCAACTTGCTCCACTGCAACATGACATTATGACTTTCGCGTAATTATAAACGCCACTTTCAAGTCAAGTGGCGTGTTATCTAGATACGCATTTTGAGCTATCCGCGTGTTTGCGTGCATGTACACGCCGTTAAATGTCCGAGCGAAACTAAACAAAATGTAGATCTACATCTGGGGAGCGATATTTTTTTCCTTGGATGGTAGGGGACGACTCATAAATGGTATTAACCCCAGTGACGGGTAGGTTTAGGGACGGGGTTGGTGTAGGTCATATATTTTAAGACAACGGTGTTCATAAACACGCTGAAAAGCTATTATGCGTGTTGATAGCACGCCAAAAATGGAAATACGAATTGGCGTGTCATGCATACGCCATTTCATGAGATCAGTCTGGCTGGTCGGAAAACGCATTGGACTCAGCCAGCCACAGCCGTTCCTTGCTCTGGTTGGTTGTGCCGCTATCCTATGGTGTGCAGAGGGATATTGAAAGACAACTGCTCATCACACTCCTCAGATTGAGGTATGCCAATTGTGAGTTCCCAGACCTAACATCTTGATGTAGGCTACTTCTGAGCTGCATGCATGAGATCGTTGACATGCAGGATCTAGACTAGGGTCTCCTGCTCTGTGAGCTTCTAAATGAAGCAAGATGAGAGAGAACATGCAGGAAACGGCTATAAGTCACGGATCCCAGAAGAGTGAAAAGCGGTGAATGAGATGTCACCCCTGGAGAACTGCGCCTGCGGTTCATAGCGCTATAGCGTGACAGTGTAAGCTGCTGACGGGCTCCTTTCACAGATTACTGTAGTGAACAATGCAACAGCATCTGTAGGGGATGTGAGGGTAAAGCGTGCAAAGCTTTGTCATGTCAGACTGTTGGGCTTTTAACAGCAAGAGTGGCGCTGAAAGTCAGAATGACACTCTACAGATGTCCTGTCAAGACAAATAAAACTATGGCGAGTGCCAATGCGCCTTCAAGTGCTCCTGGTAAGCACCAAGGTATGACACATTAAAAGTCAGAGAATTACAGAAAAAAAAAAAAAAAAACTGTTGTAACCATAAGTTAACACACCTGCATTACTTATACCCAATCTATGTTTTATTAAATGCATCGCATTTAAAAAAAAAATATCATGCAACTTGCAAACTGCGAAGGGTGAGTAAATAGCTGTACATGTATATTACTTAACTATAATAAGACAAAAAAATTAATCATATTTAATGAATAACATAAATACAAATATTAAATAAAAATAATAGTATTGAAAGACAGCCTGGTCATTTTAATTTAGCATTTACTGCTTTCAAGGAGTTCTTATAAATGGAAAAAGCTATTTGTTAGCAGGACCCCAAACAAAAACTTGACCCCTTGCTTTCCATTCCAGCGTCTTAAGGCCGTGTGTCCACCAAAGCGTTTTTCCACGCGCCTGGCGTATGTTTTCAATTGGTTTCAATGGGAGCGCAGCGTTTTTTAAACACCATGAGCGTCACGAGACGCTGAGTGTTTTTTACTGGTCGCCGAGAGTTGTGCGAAAAATGTTCAACTTTGGATAAAACACAGACAGCGCTCATCTCTCTCACTTTTTAGCCAACCGTCCAATCACAGTGGAGGAGGGGTGGGACTAAACCACCCTGACCAACTGTTACAACATTGTTTCTGTCAATGACATCAACCAACAAAGCTAACCGAACAAAATGGATGAAAACTAAATTTTTAGTATAAAACAATTTATCTGCGAAATCAGTTAAGTAAACTGTGATGCGGATATTCTGCATCATAGCAACGAAACGTCTCAAAGGAAAAAACGCTGAGCTGCCAAAGCACAGCGTCTTCAGCTTAGCGTCTAGCGTTTTCAGCTGGATAAAAACGCTTTGGTGGACACACGGCCTAAGTCTGGAATACACTACATTACTTTTTCTCAGATTTTTGCCCCAATCTGCAGTCTATAATCTAGATGAGTTGACAATAGTTGCCGCAAGTCTGCAGATTTTTAAGCAGTCGGAGATGACAGATTTCACAGAAAGGAAAAGTCTGGTAGTGTATGATGATCCTCGGTCGTTCAGTGTATAATGGCCAGTTTCTCTCTGTAATCCTTTACAAAGTTGGAAAGTGCATGATGGCTAGTGTTTTAAAATATATTCAGATGTTAAAAGTTATGTGTATTTCAGCATTTACTTTTAAACATCAAAACTCAGGTATAATTGTATAATTCAGAGTTTCCCACTGGTAAAACTTCACTTGGTTATTTTTGTGCATGTTACATACTTTCAAATTCACTTGATGGCTGTATAAAGCTATAAACTCATATGGCCTTTTTCCCAATAATCAGAACAATAATAAACATCCACAAATTATCCATTTGATCAATCTGCCAATAATGTGTAACAGTCCAAACTAAAGCAGCTTGTTTAGTTTCAAAATGTATGCTGTCAAAAGGAGTTAAAGATCTAGATGTTTATTCTTTTGTTTCATTATATTTCATAATTGTTGTGTTTGTGTTTTTTAAACTAATTAATCTTTTTAGCAGAATCTTGTTTCTTACCAAAAGTCTCTGACTAAAATCTGTCATCTGAACCATCTACAATTATAGCTAAATTATGACATCATGATCATCATTCTTCAACTTCACCAGAGGACATTTGCTAAAGATAACACCCTTTCTATTCATGATGATTGATTATATATAAGAAGATCGGATATAATAGATTATTATTAGTATTCAAGCATCAAGTTTGATCTGAAACAGTCAACAACATTCTCAGTTCATTCATTCATACATTTTATTTCATTCTTTTGAAAAAAAAGAAATGAAAAGGAGCAGAAAGAAGATATAGCAGAAAGAACTTATAATATCTGCACACGTATCAACATAAATCAAATTACAATTCCAAAGAGGTACACTTAAAACACACATTTACTTTGCAGCACCTATATGCAAAGTCATAAATCAAATAACACATTTTCCTACTAAATAGATGCAATATATTTTTCTATTAGTAATGCTTTTACACTCTTCTTAAAAACAAAAAAATGATGTTGAAGTTTTAATTTCACTATTTAGATTATTCCACAGACTGACACCCTGTATTGAGACACATCTTTCCTTTAATTTTGTTCTAAACTCAGGTTTCTGAAAGACTTCAGTTCCTCTTAAATTAAAATTACTAACTCTCTTGATGAATCTATTTTGCAAGATTTCAGGTAATGTTTTCAAATGCACTTTACACATTATTTTTAGAAGACTGTATTCTAATAAGTCATTGAATTTTAAAGTTTTTAACTGTATAAATATTGAATTTGTGTGAGCCCTATATTCGCTTCCATTTATAATGCGAATGGTACGTTGTAGTTAAGTCATTAAGCTCTCAATTACAGGTGTTTGTTGTCCCCCTTGTCTTCTTCTACAGTACGTAAGGAAAGCTGTAGGCTAATAGTTGAGTGCATGAAGTGAATCATCCATTTACAGTATTTGAAGTGCACTTCTTGTTGGAATTTCCAATGTGAACACTCTACACACACAGTATCTGTCATACAAAATGGCATTGAATAATGCACAAGTACACAAATTCAGACGTGCCTTGCACATTTGGCAGGAAAATGGCATATAAAGCCACATCTGCTTGAATCACAAACACACTCACAGTGGAACAACAGAAAATCCAATACTGTGCAAACAGACCCAGGCAATTAGAGTCCAGAAAGAAGCAGTCTACAGACAATAATAAACCAGTCATTATACCGCCACTGAGCTTTTCACAGCCAAACCAAACAAGCACTTCCAAAAACAGCAGTCAAAAACATTCACACGAAGTCCGAAGTACAAGTTTCTTACCTCAAGGGCTTCCAACGTTATAAATCCTGATATTGAGAATCCGTCAATGATGTCCTCCTCAGCAGAGGTAGACTCCTTCCTCTTCCTCCTCGGTGGCTTGGGTCGCGAGGAGGAGGAGGGGGGGTTGGTGCGGTCTTCCCTCTCAGAATCCGAGGAGAATCGAAGCACGGGTCCCCGGACATGGTTATTCCTGATCCCGTTAGACATGCGCTCCCGGTCTCGCACGGACCGAGACTTCCGCTTTTTCCGGATCCCGCTGCACCGCGGGCCATCCATTTCACCAGATGACACACTCAAACGAACACTTCCTAGAGAGGAGGTTCTTGGCTCAAGCTCAGTTGTGGATGCAGAACTCGCACAATTCCCAACAAACACCTGAAATTGAGAGCTTAAAAACCGAACTCCAGTGTGAGATGTGCTATCATCCAAATTCCACGACCGGCTGATGTTATGTGACTTTGCTTGAAATGCAACACGCACATGAGATTCCAGAAGAAAAATGCATATACATCCACAAGCACAAAAATCCAAAATAGAATCCTGCCAAACTGGAAAGTATCCAAACTTCCAAATTCAGACCACGTTTACGGGGAAACAAACTGGCAGATCACTTGAAGTGTCTTCCAACGGAGCTGTAACAGGTCTCCACATGGCTGTCCTCACGGACCCAACACTCTGTTTAAGTGCAGTCTGACACCTTCCCATCCTACGAGTCAAAGAGATAGAGAGCAGATGTTTGAAATGTTCTCTAAAGAGCATTCCCAGAATACCCACCCTTATCTATACGAATACATCATGCAGGCAAATGAATACTTTTCATAATACATTTGGACCCTCTGCAAGAGATCATCTTAAGATGTTTTCCTTTTGATCTAATTCCACAATGACTATAGTCACTTTCACATTCCCATCTTCCTAGATCTTACAGTTTCTTGAAAGAAAACAAAATCTATTGTAGGAAATTATTCAAAATGTGTTCTTGCAGAATAAATACATCATATAATGAGCCATTTACAGAGCGGAGTCTAGATCTCCTGTATTACATATTCAAGAGCTTATATTTCTCCTCCTGCACAGTCATTATTCTGTGACTGCTATAACCGGAGACAGGCAGAGTAAAATTATTCGTTTTTTCTTAACAGAGCTGTAGATCAAGAGAAAAAAATTGTCATTTTCTCACAGCAAATTTTAGTTCAACTGAATACATTGACGGAACGTTTATGGCTTACTTCTAGTCATCTACTCAAAAGAGTTATATCTATGTACAACAAGAGCAAAAGCCACACAGAAAATCATTCTGCACCTTACTGGTAATCTCTACTCCTCTGTTTATTTTCTCAATGTAACCAAACTATAGATAAAACACTAAAAACCTTCAACACAACTAGCTATATCCAGGGCTGTTAAAGAGAAGTGTACATTAGGTTATTAGAATACGAACAAACCAAGGCCAGCACAGCTTCTGAAATTATTCATTCCAAGCATTATTTTTCCATTAATCTTAAAAAAGAGACAAGTCTGCGCAACATAATAAAAAACTGCAGTTCACGTGTAATGTCCTGTCATTATGAAGTTGCCTAACTTATTTGTTTGTTTTTAAACTAATGAAGCTTTTGAGCAGAATCATCTTTTTCTACCAAAAAGGCTGTGGCTAAAATGCATGATGTCATATATGATGTCAAATTGATGACATCATGGTCATCACCAGCAGATATTAACATATTCAGTAGCTATATTATGACATCATATTCAACTTCAACAACTGACAGAACACAGAATCTACAGTACATTATGATATCACAATCATCCATCAACTTCACTAAATCTGCAGCTACACTGACATCATAACCAAGCATCACCTAAAACATTGTCAGATGACATAAACAGCTTAACAAATGAACTTTACTAGACAACGTGAACACTTACACTAGTACTAGTAACATTGACATCATAACTATTAATAATTGATTGACCAAACAAGCAGCTACGTTATGACATCATTATCAAGCATCAAACAGCATCAGATGACATGTTATCTCACAAATAGTCATAACAAAGATTTACAACAGCAATACATAATCAAGCATCAATGTAAACTTACTTCACAAGATGGCGAGAACATCTACATTATGACATCATCAACTTAAACTTCACTGGCCACCAACCACCAACCATCTGCCTTAAAAAACCACCACTAACAAAACACTGAATATCAGCATTGCAATCATACTTTTTCCATATGAATTATGCATCCCAGTAATATTTTACCAATAGCAATGATCAACAGTACAAGTCAGCTATTATTACAAAGCTATTCCCAATCACATATCTCTTGAACCTGATGATGCCCTGTGCTGGCACTCCTGTCAGACACACTCGCGCGCGCGCGCGCGTACTCACTCACTCACTCACACACCAAATATATAAATGGTTTTAATGTATTTACACTCCCTGCCAGTCCTCCCTTCACTCTCGCTGTCTTCCATGAGTCTTTTTTGTCTCTCTCTCTTTTTCTCTGTCCGTCAGAAAATCTTACGCACCGTGGCAGGTCCAGCCCACAGCAGCAGCAGCAGCAGCAGCGCCTGGCACTGCCTCCTTCAGCTCTAGATCCACCAAAACACAAAGCCTGCCTTCTCTCCTGCAGGACAAAAGCAACACATGCAAAGCCTGGCGAGTGGAGAAGGGCCGTCCGAGCGAGTCGTCGACATTCGGAAAGCGCGCTACTCTAGGACGGAAAACAAAAGAGAATTTTTTCCACAAACAAATAAATCCTGCAAGGAAGCGAAGCTGCTCCTCTCCGCGAGTCCGTGCTTCAGGATCCCAGAGCGAGCGGGGACCGGGCGGATTGATACAGTACTGCCGCAGTGCCGCTTTACAGGCGATCCGCTTCCTCAACGCATATAGTGCTGCGCTCTCCATACAGATCTCTCGGCTTAAATGCATGATACATTACTTTCCGATATTATATCTTACAAAACACTCCAAATGTGATTTAGCATAGCATACGTTTCCATTGCATTGCCATCTGCGCTGATTATCAAAATAATGATAAACATTGTTCTGTATATATGGCCTTAAGACCTTCTAAAGTGTCTTTAAACGTTCCTATTACACTGCCTTTTGCACAGATTATGACAATGAAAACCATTGTGTGCTGTATTGCATGATTAATTGACTTATGCATTAAATGTGGATCAATTAGCCATTTGAGTTTTGCAGCAGCTAAACATTCTCTTTATTTCCAAAGAACATAGCCTTATTGACATGACAAATATTCAATATTCACATGCTAAATCACTGCATATAAGCAACATTGATTTCTTGATTTATTTAAAGTTTATAAGGCACATTGTCCCTTTATGTTCTCTCATCTGTCCAACCACAGTGTGATGACTCAGGCCTTATTGGCACCCACGAATCAGTGAAAACAATCCTGCAATTTACTGTGCAGTTACTAATCAGACTTAGTAATTGCACAGGCTATTAAATCTTAATTTGGCAACACATATGTTTTCAACCAGAACTTTGATCCAGCCAAAGAGCTGCAGCATTATTCTTATTCTTATATCAATCCACAATGCATTTTAAAATGTTTTATCATTCTATGAAACACTTGAAAATGTCACTGCTGCACAGCATAATCAAGCACTTGTTCCCCTTTAACATTTTCAATTCGTGCTAGTAGTGCTGTATTACCCTCAGGCTGTGCATTTCCCTCGAACACTATGCAGCTATTTGACAATTAGTAACTGCTATTAGGCAAAATGTACAATCAATTAAGCCTTCAAACCAGGGGCGTAGTAATGGGCCACCCACACCACTCACTGGCCCGCCCAGGCAAGTTTGATAAAAATACATTTTTAGTTTATTTTTATTATTCAAATGTATTTAAGAAAATATATCAATATATACCTGATTTATTGTTTACTGATGTGTATGTTTAATGTGTTTCCCGAATAAATTGGAATTGTTGAAACAAGTTATAGAAAGCCACCATCCGTAACGTTATAGAGTGCCGAAGTTATGACGCCACTTTCGGAAGTTAGTGGCACATTGGTTCCCTCGTTTCGAAAAGCTATGCATCTTCCCCATCTGTGAGCCTTCTTTACATTTGATAATCTTTATAAGTTAATCAAAAATGTATACATTTTGAAGCCTATAAAGTTTAAAAAAAAACCACAAGCAGGTTATAACTGGTGTGTTTTACGTCATAGATCAAAACGTGAAAATATTTAGAGGCTTTGTTCACCACAGACCTCATTACAGGCGATTTAGCAAAAACCCATTCAAAAAACCCATAGACTCTAGGGTGAGGGAACTGGAAGTGCTAAAATGCTAACTCACTTCCACGTTTTGGCCTACAAAGTGATGTCATAATGGAGCCGGCGCCACAATAATGGCTAAACAACTTTCTTTAATGTGCTATTTGAAAAAAAGCTAGTTGAGGAAGAAGACTGCCACTGCCTTCATCTACCCTATGCATTTTACCTTTACATTTACATTTACGCATTTGGCTGATACTTTTATCCAAAGCGACTTACACTGCATTTTCAAGGTACACATTTATACATTCTTATCAGTTCTTGCTTTCCCTGGAAATCGAACCCATGACCTTGGCATTCCAAGCGCCAACGCTTTACTGTTTGAGCTACAGAAAAGCTTTCTTTCATTATGTAACATGAACAGGTTTCCACTTTAGGACAACCCAGGGGTTACCTAACGCAACCCTGCTACCGTATCAAACCGCATGAAACCGGAGCCTAACTTTACTAATTCAAAATGTTTGTGCGGTCAAGAGAGGTACAGCTGGTGCTAGATGGAGAAAAATGCTCCCGGAGAGACTTTATGATAATCGAGGAAAACCATTCTGTGTTATATTCCAATATTTATCTATTTCTAATTATATTTTGATTGGGCCAGCAGTTATTAATGATAGGATGTGGATTGGCATCACTATTAAAAAGGGGGGGAAAAGGCATACTGTTCGTAATTGTATTCTGTTTTACACTGATTTCATGCAATAAAACATAAATGAGACCAATAAAATCAATGCAGACCAAGTTATTTCATAGGGTTAGGGACCCAAGAGGCTGGAAAAAAAATAAACAGTTTGGATATCTGATTTAGAGGTTTGGTTTAGTTTTTTTTTTTTTTTTTAAGGAATAACCAATATGAAATTCTCTGTGTAGAAGGAGCAATTCAGCTTAGCCTGAGTGATTTCATCCATGCGTTTAAATCCATATTTTACACATCCTGATAGAAAACACACAATCATTTACTCATGCCACATTCATGCCTCATTAAAAAGAGCACAATGCAACGCTTCAAGCAAGTATGACTCTGCACCACTTTCTACCATGTAAACTGTCAAGCATCAAGATATGGATTTTCTACAAGAGGTCCTGTAGTCCTGGAAATTCATTCAGCTAATACAGTGAAAAGACTGGGACGGTAAAATACGGGATATTTATAGTGTATCTAAAACTATGGAAGGAAGGACTTCTACTTAAAATCGCAGCATTCCACATCTCTATAAAATTGATTTTTAAAGCAACAATTGTCTCAGAGCATAACACGCATTGCTTAATTCATTCTCGTGCAATCAGGCCAATATTGTCCGCACCCCATCATTAACCAAATGCCTCATTTGCACTTTCATTAGCTATAAAGATTTTTCATTCTTTCTGGCACCTGATGGAGAGTCACTGTAACGATTCGCATGCTGTGTATCCATAGTGTTGTTATCGATGTTGTCTGAAATAACAGAGCAAGCTCTTCTATCTGCTCCCCGGGAGAGAAGGGATGTAACAGCTGTCTCCTTGACACCAGATGGGCGGGACTGATTTTTGTCGTCAATTTGTGGGTTTGTAATTAGTCAGTAAAACACTCTAAATGGGCTGATGAAAAAAAGCAGATAATCATTCTCTGAAATATTCAGATATTTATCCATTTCTAATGGTTTTTGATTCTGTCAGAAATTATTCATTAGGCTATATGATGTGGATTGGCATCACTATTACAAATACAAAAATAATAAAAACGGGGAGGGGGAGGGGATAGATATAGAGCTCCACGATTATTTTTGTTTAAGAGATCACAAATCGCCAACGATTCTGAATAGACTGAACAAAACCATGTCATTTATTAGAGGTTCTGACAAAATGTTAATAGCATTATAAAAAAAAAAATATTAAATTAATTTTGGATTACTTGTTTTTACGGTTGAAATGAATTAATTCAATGATTCATTGATTCAATGACTCACTTATAAAGACTCCAATTGTTCTGCATTTTTTAACAAACCTCTTAAAAGAGTAGTTCACTTTTCAAAAAAACTTTTGCTGATAATTTACTCACCCCCATGTCATCCAAGATGTCCATGTCTTTCTTTCTTCAGTCAAAAAGAAATTAAAGTTTTTGATGAAAACATTTCAGCATTTTTCTCCATATAATGGACCATATAATGGGCAAACGGTTCAAGGTCCAAAAGACAGTTTTAGTGCCAACTGCATACTGCTCAAAGGGCTTTAATCGATTCCAGACAATGAATAAGGGTCTTATCAAGCGAAACGATTGCTCATTTAAAAAAAAAAATAACAAAGTTTACGTTTTATAAGCTCAAATGGTCACCTTGCTCTGTTCTGTGATGCACGTTCGTGACTCTCCTGTTCGAACTCGTTCATCAAAATGAACGAATCTTTTTTATTCATTCATGAACCAAATGATTCGGAAAAAGATTCGTTCGTTTTGATGAAAGAGTTTAAACTGGAGAGTCACAAACGTGCGTCACAGAACAGAGCAAGGCGCTGCATGACACTGTAAAAACGCGTCATGGTTTTAAAATATTTTACACAAATTCCATAAAATAAAATGTTGTATTCTGAATTGCATACTGTCAAGTCAAATACACTTGGTCATTTTTGGCCAAAACACAACAAATTACTGTAAAAATACACATTTACAAAAAAAAAAATAATAATCCTACAGTACAGATCAGCATACTGTAATTCTCTCATCCAATATGTTGACCTTTTACATAATTCACTTTCTTGATCATATCTGAAATGTGTCAAAAATCCCTGACTGCATCATTTCAGAAAGCAAAGCAAATATGTCCTCTCAATTATGTCCACATTTCACTTTTTGGCATGTCTAGATCAATGTCAGCTATTTTTTTCTCCTTTTTGAGATGTTGTCATATTAGAAACACAGGCTTATAATTCTGCACTGATAACACACTCAGAACTCAGCATGGAGAATTGCACATGTATTACACTGCATCAACATATGTTTATATATAGTCGTGGATGTGCTTGCCTTTGGAAAGCTTGTTTATTTTTAGCCCTAATGCAGTCTTAACTGCAGAGCATAACACGTGAAAGTGAAGTAATTTATTCAACAGCCCCTATGGACAAAATTATTAACTCAAAGCATCAATGATGTTTAAGCAATGATAGCACGGGCTGTCAAACGATTAATCACATCCAAAATAAAAGTTTGTATTTACTTAATATATGTGGGTGCACTGTGTATAATTATTTGTATATATATATATATATATATATATATATATATATATAAATACACACACATGCATGTATATTTAAGAAAAAAAAATGATTTATATATAAAATAGTTATATTTATATACAATATAAAATAAATCTATATACAGTATGTATATATATATATATATGAAAATATTTCTTAAATATATACAAGCATGTGTGTGTATTTATATATATATAATAATTATACACAATGCACCCACATATATTGTGTACACACAAACTTTTATTTTGGATGCGATTAATCGCGATTAATCGTTCGACAGTCCTAAATTTACATAATACAGAATACTGATAGACCATTTACACAACATGCAAGGCCACTTGCTCTCTAACAGACGACTGGCATCTTTTAACAGAAGAACGGTCTATTTTTCAGACCTAGAAACATTTATTCCAAATCACTTGCTTATGAGAATACTGGAGGACACTTAATACAACATGGAATTATAGCAAAGGCTACTAAAACAGAGGAGCAACTAAAAGGATAATCTGTATGAGTATTCAGGAAAGACTGCTAAAATAAAATAAAATTGAAACCAAAGCCATAAAAGGGAATGAACAATTGCCCATCCTCTAAAGAAAAAAACTACTCAATTAGCTGCAGCTAAATAAAATTCCTCAAGAAGAAGTGACTCCCCTGCGGCCCATCAGCTCTGAATCATCCGGACACCTATCAAACACACTGCCAGTACAGCTGAAGTCTCTCTAGCCCAGAGGAAAACATCACATTGCAGAAAACTACAGGTTTACCACACTCTCACACACACAACAGCACTATTTAAAAGAGATTTTAAGAACCCATCTCTTGTAAAACCTTATGAAAAATAAAATAATCATTTACTAACCCGAACTAACCATTTAAAATCTGTCATTATGGTTTAAATGCCACTCACTCCTCTTGTTCTGCTCCCTGTATGCGCTGACAGTCACTGTAACACATGGACCTCTGCCAGCATATTATTACCAACTTTAACAGCCATCTGTGTCTCTGACTCAGGGAATGAGGTTTTGATAACTCCCCTGTCATTCCTTGTCATTCTCTCCACCGTGAGAAATGTATACAGTGTGTACTGTAGAGAAGTGTGATAAAATCTATCATTGCAGCATTCATATCAACACTGCAATATTTATTCTTACAGTTTTCAAAAACAGGTTTTACTTTTCAGCGGGCTGACAGCAAATGGTTATTTATGTGGATCAAACCACCCTTTTATGTCCCTTATACAAACAAGTCAAACTTCTTTTACTTTTGTTATTTGTACAAATAACTACAATCTATTGTCACTATGTCTGGAGTGGACTGTCTATATTCTGTCTGTATATTAAGAGAACACACATATATATACACACACACAGACATATATATATATATATATATATATATAAATTATTTTAGTGTAGTTTACATACAAGTAATTTTTTTTCTAAAAAAAAAATTGTGAGTAGTGCTTTCCCATGCAAAACTCACCAAAACTGGGTTGTCTCTAGGGCATTGCGATGTGGTGGTAGGATTAAATATGGGTTAAATGTAGAATACTTGTTTGGCAAAGAAGTTGTTTTAAATTTTTGAGTGTTTTTAATAGTAAAAAGATATAACATGTAATTTATATAGAACGGCTGACTGACAGACAGACAGACAGATAGAACAACACAACAATTGCCAGACATATAGATGGATGGATGTCATCCGTACAGTATGGTTTCACTGCCATTGCTATAGTATGTGGTTCTGGATCAAATATGATATCCTAGTTTGCCAAAGTCCATGTTTTAAATTTATTAGTGTTTTTAATAAAAACAGATTCAAGTCATTATTATAGAAGGGCTGACTGACTGACAGACAGAGAGGACAACAGAACAATTGACATACCTACAGAAGATAGTTGGATGGATGGTTAGAAAGATAGATGGAAAGTACTGATGAATAGCTGGCTGGCTCATAGCCATAGCCTTATATCAGTCGAATGGCTGTTGGGAGAGCACTGAGATATTATAAAAATAGCCGATATTAAGCAGACAGTATAATAATACTCTAATAATAAGAGTTAGATAACATGTAATTGCAAAGTCACTTGTTAGGAGAATGTCTAAAATGGAAATGAAGTGCTACCAAAAGTTCTGGCAGTACATGTTTAATGCTCATAAGGGGGTGGTGATGGCGCAGTGGATAAGACACATGCCTTTGGTGTGAGAGACTCGGGTCCGAATCCACTGCGAGACACCAATGTGTCCCTGAGCAAGACACTTAACCCCTAGTTGCTCCAGAGGCGTGCGACCTCTGACATAATATAGCAATCGTAAGTGACTTTGCATAAAAGCAGCAGCTAAATGTAACAATTTATTTCAGTAAAGATCTCCAACATGTTTTCTTGTCTAGAAATTTGAGTTGATGGGTGATCTATAAAAGCCTACCTTTGTTTCATTTATACAGAGTAAAAGATGAAAAGTTAAATGGGTAAAACAGCTTTCCTAAATCAGTGTCAAGGGTGAACGTGAAACAATCCGTGACCCTACTGTGCGGCTGTCATTCAGTGAATCAACTCTGCTCCATTACCTCCTGCACCATCCCGTCAACATTACAAAAACGCTTTTACTTCAAATGCATGTGTAAGGGTTTTCCTCACAGGGCTTTGGGAGGAATAAATGGAGGGGGGAGGATGGATTGTGGAAGAGAGGTAAAAGTGCTATGTTTTTCTTTCACCGTTTTATGGCATGAAAGGAAGTTCGCAACACGTCGCTTCCTGTCGTACATGCTGCACTGGGTCTGCTGTATGTCCAATAACAGAAGGGCCATTAGCTCAAAGCATGTGTCGGGGGGGGGGGTGCGCTCGCAAGCCAGTTGAAAGAGGCACAGATGAGCCGCCCAAAACTATCCCTCTTCCCTGGCACTGCGACATTCAGCCATCTGAATACACAATTTACATAGAGATATGTAAATACTGCATATTCTCTCAGCCCCAATCTTGAAAGCATGCGCGCACACATACCCGAACCAGGCTAATTGTCCCTTTTAACAGGCAAAATGAGAACAGTATCTCATTGTGCAGGCAGACGATGGAGAGAGAGAAATAGAAGGATCTCTCCGGAATAGGAGGCAGGGATATTTTCCAATTATTCAGCCTTTCTCTGCTATCCCAGAGGGCAAGCTCTGGAGCGCGAGAGAGGCAAAGAGAAAGTCGCACTCGTTTATTAGTATTAGGAGGCCTCTTCTGTTTTCCCCCCCCAGAACTGTGGTCCCAACACACAGTGGCAGAACACACACACACACACAGTGGCAAAGGGAAATAGAAGAACATTGGGGGGTTTAAGGTAATCAAAGAGGTATTATTATCCAAAAAGTATTTGAATATGCTAACTGTAAGTCACGTTTAAAATGTATGATATGAACACCATTTTTTAGATAAAACAATCAAACCAAGAGGCATTATAAAATTAAAAGAACAATAAGTCGTCACCTTTGTACAATACGGATTGATTCAAAGCGGCTTTACAGTAATAAACAGGAAAATAACGATTCAATGATGCAAACATCATTAAATTTGAGACAAATCCAAAGTCTGCTGTAAAGCAGCTCTAAAATGATAATAGAGTCATTATTGGGCTGAAGTCATATCAGTATTGATTCACTTCTGTTCAAAAGCTGTGTAAAATTAGTTCAATTCAGCTATAAAGCAGCTCAGCAGAAAATAGTGGCGTTATCAAGTTTTGTGCTCATCCAATAATGTAGTGCAGTCAAATCGATATTACTGAATATGAATCGTCTTTCAAACCCCATTGTCAACTTATAATCGAAGTATAAGACAAATAAAATAAAACAAAGAATTCTTACTGTTTCGTGTCTTGCAAAAGGCGGTTGCTAACAAACGGCTAAATGGGACTACAGGGACTGTCGATCACGCTGAACAGGTAAACTCAGTCTGCTTTTACAGCATATGCTTTTAATTGTGCTCTTACAAAGTATTCTAACTCAAACGTTCTGGGAAAATGTTTTTAGATAAAAAAACTGAATTGTCGGAAGCTCAGTGGTGGTGACATTGAATTTGTGGGACCGTGGTGTAATTCGTTTATTGCCTACCTTTAGCTTTTTACTTATGGTGACTGCATTTAGGCTTCTAAAGTTGTGATCATCTGTGATAATTATCTCGATGGACAAAACGTGAAAGTATCAAAAACTTTTGTTGATTACGGAGCTTGTTTTTGGCCTAAGGGAACCAGTCGAGGGCACCAGCGTGATGCTGACTGTTGATTGGCCTACAAAGTGACGTCATACCACCACTCTATTTTTTTTGGAGTCACTGTTTATAGACCTTATGTAGCCACGCCCCTTTTCAGCGCTGCGCTCGTTGTCTTTTGACTTCCGGTCTGTATTTTCACAGCAATCTTGCATAGGTATAAAAAAACTGCTCTTAAATAATTTCCTGGTCGACATTTGTTAAGACATCTGCTTTACAATGCTTATGATAAACATTTCAACGTTCATGATAACTTTTGTTAACTCAACAATAAGTAAATCCACTTCACCAGCTAATTACTCCTCAACAGCAATTGAGGAAGTTCAAAGACAATATTCTAAAGATGACGGCGCCCACGTTTCTCTGGTTCATACAGAGAGAGAAACTGTGAAAAAACTCAGTACAGTGCTAAAATGCGTCCGCAGCCTCAAACTCAAAGCTACATCACTGTCATTTATGATTTGGCAAAGTGTGACCTGCTTATAGCTTATTGCCATTGACACGCTAGCAGCCAGCTACTTGAATACCGAAGACCACATTGTTCGCATTCAGATTAGTGAACACAAAAAGTAGCCTATACAACATGCCGTTGACATTTCACTTTTCTTTAACAATCCTTTCATCCCATCACCATTAGTTTCTGTGCATCTTGGAAAGCATCCCAAGGCGTCGTCTAACTGACACACGACACACATGGGACCATTTAGCGTCAATATGAGACGCAGATGTATCTGGGCCAGAAGGCGCCTCCTAGTGGTCTAACCCTAACCCTACCCCAGACCCAGATAACGGAAGTGTGTTATATTGACGCTAAAGTGCGCCATGTGCGTCGGATTTAGACGCATTTTCAAAAGTGTCAGTATATGACGCCCTCGGTGGTGCTTTCAATATTGAGCATTTAAAAATAACAGGAATGAATGTGAATTAATCCTTCACACATGAAAGAAAAGGAAAACTAATATCTGTCAAGAAAATGCTGGACCCCTTCAGCCATGCTTGGAGGAGAGAAATACAATGAGAGGTGGTCTGTGCCCTGTACGGACTCATCTGACTGCACTCGGTGCCTTCTCTAACACTACATGTTGGCATTACTGTGATTATTACATTACCTCAATGACTCCAGCAGCTGCTGTACAAAGATGAAGCCATACATCAAACCTCCACACGCCTCACCAGACCTCCAGCTCACAGACATTGATTCCTTGATTTGATTCAGTTGGTCTGTCCATTTGCGGAACATTAACATTTTATACAGTAACAGTAACATTTCAAGGGGGGACTAATTTAGAAAATGTTTTATTTGCAGTGCACTCTATGGAACCTTTTTAACCTTTTTAGTAAAGAACCCTATGCTTCATATATAGAACCCCAATGAACCCTTTTTCGAAGAGTGTGTAGCAAATCACAGGATTTGGATGACATATTATCAATGTAGATGTTCTATATGCGAGTAGAAATTGAACTTGCCCGCATAATTTTAATACCTGAAATTGACTGAACTTTTATGCGTGCTGGACAAAGACAGGCTATTCAATTATTTCTTCATTTTCTAATGGCAGCCAACAAGACATCTATAAATAGAGACGGAAACTGAAACAGCGATAGGACAACAGAATAAACAAAGCACCTTGTGGGGAAGAAGTGACATCCCGATTCTTGATCATTTCAGCTGGTAAATAATTTTCCACAGAAAAACGTGCGTCTCTGTCATTGGCTTGTCAGGCCTATTGTCCTTGAGCGATGATGGTGCCTGCTTGCATGTCTGAGGAAAAAAAAATAAAAAACACCCATATCCACCCATATCACGATGAGAAACAAATTGCACTGTCGCTCTGAATGAATTGAGTGGACAGAAATCACAGGTTTTCACCACTAAACCTTTGACTGAGCTGCAGCAGTGAATTGCTTTGATACATGCCATAAATCCAGAAGTGGGATGGATTCTTGCATCCGGAAAAAAAAAAAAAAAAAATGGAGAGAAGACCGGCACATTTCTGCAGTAGTTTCCACCAAGAGTGCACTTTATGTGTGCGTGCCGAGGAGGAGTTCAGGAAGAGTCAGAGAATTACAGGCTATCATAGCCAAGTGGGTGTTAAATTATCCTTTCAGCGCATTTACACCATCACATGTTCCTCTGTGTGAGTGTGTGTGAGTGTGTGTGCCCCTAACCCAGCTGCATCTCCACTGTAATGAGCTTCACTGAAGATGGAGAGAGGGTGTGAAAGAAAGAGAAAATCTCTGTGTTATGTGAGGGAGAAGAGTGATAGCACAACACGGTGTCAATAAGGTTTTTCAAATTTTAACGGCCAATTTGTTACTATGACAAGAGTTTATAATTTGTAAATTAAAAATTTAAAATATATTATATATATATATTTTTTTAAATAATAGTAATACAAAAATATGACAATAAGAAACAGTTGTGATTGTGAACATGTATTTTAATTACAGATTTATTACTCTGGCGAGTCTCTACACTGTCTAGATGGCCGAACTGTTGGAGATGGGCAGATAGCGTGTGACAATGACTACATTTCCCAGTATTCCTTCTGTTCATCACCTGCACTCATCCCACCTACTTTATACATAAGTTATTTACAAATTATATTTCTTAAATAAACAAATTAATAATAAAAAAAATAACTTGATGAAAATGTCTATTCCAATACAATACACTTTGGCTATACTAATGCTGAATGGACAATGTATATAATTTCTTTTATATAATTATTTCTATAAGAATTTATAAAAAAACAAATAAACATTTAATATTTCACCTTACTGTCACTTTATAATCTTTTTCAATGCAATATACTTTAAATAAAGCTGTTGACTGTATGTGGGAGAAAGAAGAAAGAGTGCAAGTATAACACTTGTTTGTTTGTACATTAACACCTCTGTGTTCACTGTTGGCTCCCCTTGCATCATGCAACAGGGCTCTGTGTGTGAGCATTTCTTAAAGTCCTGTCCAACAAACCGAGTAGGATGTTGCTGCAAAGGAAAGATGAACCCAGCAAAGAATGATCTCTTAGAACAAAGAAACAGAATATGCAGGCTAAAGTTGAGAGGATTTAAGCCAGATAAAATGCCAGTGAAATAATATAACATAAAGGTGTATCACATAATATTTTGAGTTTCTGATGATTAAATCAATCTCCTTCATTGTATTAACTCAATTTTTCCATGTCAATGAACTTAAAATTTTGAGGCAACCAGGTTACTTATTTTTTTTAGTTTAAGTTAAACCAACAATATTTTTTTTACAGGAAAATAAGTAAAAGTAATCAGCACTGTAAACATTATTTTCAAGATTTGTTATCACAACATATTTTCTTTTGTCAAATCAACTTTACAATAATTTATTTAGTTGAGATAACTTATTATTTTGAGTTTCTGGTGGTTAAATTAATCTCCTTCATGGTATTAACTCACTTTTTCCAGTTCAATCAACTTAAAATTTTAAGACAACCCAGGTTAATTACTTTAAGTTAAACCAACATTTTTTTTTACAGTGTAGTAATCACAACATTTTTTCTTTTGTCAAATCAACTTAAATAATTTAATTAGTTCAGATAACATATAATTCTGAGTTTCTAATGGTTAAATTAATCTCCTTCATTGTATTAACTCACTTTTTCCAGTTCAATGAACTTAAAATTTTAAAGCAACTTAACTTTTAATTAACTTTTAAGCTTACTTTTCTAAGTTAAACCATCAATATTTTTTTTACAGTGAGATGGTTACTTTGTGTTTTCAGGCAGACAGAAGTGCTATAGACTTGTGCTATAAACCTGTGTTGGCATGGATGTTATTGGATTTTGATTAACTTCTGTGATTTGACACCAGAATACAAAGCCTGAGGAAATCCATGAAAACCATGTTTGTGCAAAGATGAGGAAAAATGTAATGCATGAATGTTGAAGCAACTCTTATGGGTCATTTTCACTCACTTTCAGAACTCTTATCTATGACAACATAACCGCTTTTCCTTTTGTGTGGTATTATCAATAAGCAATTTAAAAATAACATACTTTTATCCCTTTCTCCACAGCCTTGATTTTTTTTTTTTTAAGATGGCCAAACCAGCCAACAAAGCTGTTTAATTCATACTGCGGTAATGAACTGAAAAATTGATTCAATTTTCATAATGGTTTTCAATGACCCCACAAAAGAATTTCACTTCTGTTATATGGTCATATTAAACCGCTCAGCTTTTAATGCTGTCATAAATTAACAATTTAAGATGATGGTCTGACATAAGTGAGAGCAAACTATAAAGTTCAAAAGCAAAAACATATGGCTACCTGAAATTTAATGTGCATTCATAAGATAAATGAAGCAGAGACTTAAAGCGGGACAGTGGCCTTTAAGAATAATTGGAGGATACTGCTCGTATAATTTTAAGCTTTTGGCATTTAAAATGAAGCTCCTCGCTAGTACGTTATATCAATATTTTTAGTATGGAAGGAGTCCTCAAATATTTTAACTATGAAACTGTTTAAAATTTGGAGGGTAATAAACATCAAAACATGTTAGTTATTTCATTACAGGCAAAGCGGTGTTTGTCTTATAAAACCTTAAGGTGAGAAACTTAACCTCCAGCCAGTATAAAGGGTGCCCTTAAAAAGACGGCAGTCACATTTGTGTCGGCTCTCATTTGAAGCATGGGACACATCTGAAAGCTTTTATTGTTATCTTTTAAAAGGCCATTGTCCTCTCTCTCCAGGCCTCCATCAGCACTATAAAAATGACAGCAAGTCGACGTTACAGAGATTTAGGGCAGACGCAGCGGGCTAGGTTTGCCTTCTTCCCCTCTAATGAGTACAGTTTGTAGTCTCAAAGCTCTGGGCACATGAAGGCTCTGATAATGAGAGAAACGGCCTCTGGGGAAATCCTGTCTCACACAGTGTCATTCAGGTCTGCCTTGTGCATTTCCAAGCTCTGTTCTCTGAGGGCACAGTTCAGATTACTGTATTTTTTTTATAGACTTTTGGTGGTGTTTGCTAAGGCAAGCATCAGGGTTAGTTTACTCAGGGTTTAGGATTGGAATAAACCCCTAACATAAAGTATTGAACTTTAATGCAACTCAAACCACACAGACATGCATCACTGAACAGAGCTAGTACTTTTCTAAGTGATTGGATGTTAGCCAATAAATCAGGTCGCATTCATTTAGCGCTTATTACAATATAGAGTGTATTAAAGCATGCAACAAATATTGCTTTTGCTGTACAGCAGCTCTAGAAGAAAGTCATTTATAGCTTAAGTTTTTGATTGATTCATGTACGTTGTAAAAATCATTTGTTGTTAGCTTAGGGGCCGATTACACGACCGTTTTCAACTGAAAACAGGAAACTTTTAATGCCGTTCATTTACATAACACCACCTCTGGCCTGAGAAGGCAAATTTTGCAGTAGGTTTCACAGGTACACGCTTTTGAACGTGATGCCATTATCATCTCCAAACAAACTTCAAAAACGTGAATCTGTTAAAACTGTGACACGCGTGCACATGCGTTTTACGTGTGTTTGTATACATATGTGCGCATAATCTTTCTCTACAAAAGTGACATTGCCAATTACTTGTCTGGCAAATCGGTCAAATAATAAAACAAAAAAACATCATAGACTTACATTGAAAGACATGAAATGGGCTCTTTTGACTTGGGCTGCGTTTGACTTAACTTTTAGACATACTCAAGAACTTATGCGTTCAACTTCGTCAAGTGGATGAGACAGACCCTCAACCCCTCGATTTTGACAGAGAGAGCAAGTCTACTCATATATGATCCATACCCCCAGTCCGTTCTCATCCCAAGGCATCATCTAACTGACGCTAAAGGTTGCCATGGATTTAGACGTATGGTCACAAGTGTCAATTAGATGATGCCCTAGGATGAGCATCATCTAACTGACGCTAAAGGTTGCCATGTGCGTCGGATTTAGACGCATGGTCAAAAGTGTCAGTTAGATGACGCCCTAGGATGAGAATGCATTAATATACCACAATGCAACATGATTGTGACATCATAACAGCAACTCGCTAGGCATGCTCCATAGCAGATTCCAAGTGATCAAGAGCTTAGGGCGTTCCATTTAAACTCATTACTTCTGCCAGTAGTGGACACTCATGCAATGTAAGCGATAACAAACTGTATACTTGAGTGAATGAAATGAAGGGGAAGTTAGCAAGGGAAGGGCATAAAAAGTGGACTTAAATGCAGCTTTGGACCAGCAAGCAACCACTTCCTAGAATATCCTCAAACACAGGGAAAAACCCCTCTTTGCATCTGCCGCAAAAATATGCAAATCATAAATAAAAATGTTTCTTTTGTATCATCATGGTGTAAAAAATTAACAAAGCAAAGCTAAAATAAACTAAACTAAGCCAAAACAGAATAAAAAAATAGTAAATTAAAAATTTATAAAAATAAAAAAATACTTTGGCCTACTCCGTTTTTGTGTGTGCTCAGATCCCTCAAGCCTGAACACCAAACTCCAGTTACTGTAATCAGCAACCCTCTGTCCAAGTTGCATTCAAAGGTCCTCAGAGGTCAAGCTTCAAGACAGGGAGATTGTTAAATTGGCTGCTCCTTCAAGACACAGAAGGAATGACACACAATCTCAGCCACCCTGCAGATTCAGGAAGGTTAAAGGAAACATAATGAGTGGTAACAGTGGAAGCCAAAATCGCTTATAGATAGTATTTTTTTTTTTATTGGTGCTTTAATTCAATGCCTGGTCTTTAACAACGCAACAAAGCCATTTTTGATATTTATGAATATCACCAATTTGGTTGCAAATTCTGTTGTGTAATAAAGTCTTTAAAATGTATCTTACAGTACTCAAGGAATATTTTGGTCCACCTCTGAGACAGGCACTCATTAGTAAGGGCACTGAAATGAAAGAATAGCACCTCTCTCTATCTCTTCTCTTACAATGATCATTAGTGGAGCACAATAGAGGAGGAGAGCAGAATTGGTACTGAGTCGTGAGCTGTCACAACAATGCCAAAAGCAACTCTCTACTCTGAGACCATCGCCTGCTAAACCAGTAAGGGTGCAAAAATGTCCCGAGAGAGGAGACCAGTGGCCTCATTTATAAAATGTTGCATTGAAACCAGCCCACATTTGATATTACGATGATTTCTCAAATGTGCATACAGTACGTCTGATTCAGAGAATGAACCTCTCTTGCATATTTGAAATGTATAAATTGTAAAAAATCTTGAAATTGTGCGCAGCTAAATGGTTTTCAGATGTCCGCCTTGTAAATGCCCTATAATTAATGTTATTAGCATTAAAAAAGGGTACCAGTCAAAATCTAACTGCCATAGCTTGATTCAAATGGTGAGCTTGTAATAATGTTTTTTAAAGGATTAGTTCACTTTTAAAAAAAACTTTTGCTGATAATTTACTCACCCCCATGTCATCCAAGATGTCCTTGTCTTTCTTTCTTCAGTCGAAAAGAAATTAAGGTTTTTGATGAAAACATTCCAGGATTTTTCTCCATATAATGGACTTCAATGGGAACCAAACGGTTCAAGGTCCAAAAGACAGTTTCAGTGCAAACTGTTCAAAGGGCTTTAAACGATTCCAGACGATGAATAAGAGTCTTATCAAGCGAAATGATCGCTCATTTAAAAAAAAAAAAAATCAAAGTTTAAGTTGTATAAGCTGTGATGCGCGTTTGTGACTCTCCTGTTTGAAGTCGTTCATCAAAATGAACAAATCTTTTCCCGAGTCAAATTGTTCATTTCATTTGTTGAATGAACCAAATGACACACAAAAAAAGATTCGTTCATTTTGAGTTTGCATCAGAGTTTCCTTTCTTTAATTTTAGCTGATTATTTAACTTCAATGTTCTCCTTAAGTTTGCTTTACGAAAATAAGGCAATAGGTTTCTATTCGCAACACCAGTGGACAAACAAGGCAAGCCAATTTCTCTGGTCCTTCCAGTCAACATTTGAAATGTTCCTATAAAGTCTCATCTCCAAACTGTAATAGAAATGCTGTCTCAAAATCTCATTTGACACGCGATTCAATGCAGTTGTACGCTGACAAATGGACAAGCCGATCAGATTTGGTGACAGACGGATTTTTCCTCCCTTATAGCTTTGATTTCATTTCACGGAGCTGAATGAAATGTGAGTCAGACGCTTGAACATCATCTATCACAATTCAGTATGTCAACGGCAGCCTGACACAAATTCTCATTTGTTTGATGGCCACGAGCAAATGCATTCAATTAGTTTCATTGAATGGTGGGGCTGACTCTCTGCCTCTCACAAGCTGGGCTGTCTGTGCGACAGTCTCTCACAATGGTTATAAGACCATTCCTTCCTGCCCTTTTTTATGTCAGGCTTTGAATCAGACATCAGCCTACTCTTTTGAAGATCTTTGAGACACATTCACATAAACGGTACTACCACTTTTTCAAACAGTATTTCAGGAAAAACTTATTCAGTTAAATATAAATGCACAGAGAAACTTAATGACAGACATCTGGACATAATCTGTAACCAAATAGACTAACTAGGATGCAATCAAGACAAAACTGAACTGAAGCACAAGAAACAAACACATAGGAATCAAACTAACACTAAACACAACATAATTCTAAAAATAATATAATTCAACCTGGTCGTATATTTGCACAAATAACACATGTAAAATATAGCTGCAAGCAGCCATTACGGGGTCAAGCGCAAAAGCAGACGACAAGACATGCCAATATGGCTGGGAGTTTTAAACCAACTGCAGCAAGGAGCAATTAAAGACATTAAAAAAATTAATTTAGGCAAAATGGCTTAAATAACATACACAGTAACCTATACAATTATTTAATGGTTTATCACTTTCGACCAATAGGTGGCGAAGTTATGAAATCGATGTAATGTCATCAGAGTGTGGTGACAATGAAACATACAAAGTTTGCTGTCAAAATGTGAAGGCATTGCAGAGATAAAGCCTGAATAGTCATTTTGGCAGCATGCATCAACTTTGAGGCTGTGGTATACGAAAAAGGTTTTGTCTGTCGTCATTAAATCCAAAGTTTTTAGTCAGCACGGTCTGGAGATGACATGATTCGATTTTGGTGAAAAACGTATCAATGGTCTGGGAGAAGTTTGAAAAAGTAGGTATTGAATAAAAATCAAGATGGCGGACAGGAAGTTAAGCCAAATACGGCAAACTTGGTATCTATGTTCTTGGGGTGACCGAAGGAATCTATTAAGACCAGTGATTTCATTAGGCAGAAAATTCAAAATTTATTAGCATCTTTTGGGGAATTTCATTATAACTTTGACCAAAAGGTGGTGCGGTCTAAAAATCTGAGTCAGTGCAGCAGGCGTAATGATTACACAAACTTAGTCCCGGTCACGTTGGGAGCTGGGGACTATTTTCAGGCGCTGTGTCATATCATTACGCCTGCTGCACTCATGGTACGGCAGTAAAGTTTCTTGATTATTATGCAGGAACGATCGTATAGTCCCTAGCCATATCATCCTAGAAAAATCGCAACATAACATTTTCCATCGGTCTTAGTGCACAATGTAACTATAGAAGAGTCAAGTTTTAAACAGGAAAAATATCGAAACACTTTGGTCATTTTTTTCTGAGAAATGCAAATGGTCTTATCCACTTCAATGATGTATGCTAAGCTATGCTAAAAGTGGTACCGCCAGAACCGGAGATCAGCTGAACGGATTCAAAAACGGTAAAACTCTGGGGGGAGTTGTAAAATGAGCCTATTTCCAAAAAAAGTGGAGTATCCCTTTAAAGAGTGAAATGATTTAGAGGCTTGATGGTAAATTAAATCCAACGAAGTATGACCGTAGTCCAACATATAGCCCTCACGTCAAGAAAGCATGGTATGGTAATCCAATAGAAAAATGAAGCTATCTCCAACCATGAGCCTCGTAATACTCAAATGTGGGTCAATCCCAAACAGGACCACAAAGTTTGCACAAATATTTCATCAGATACTGAAAAGTCCTTCTACAAAACGCCTCCTGTTAATTATCGGCATTAAAGCCACTATATTCAATAAGCACAAAAAAAATAATCTTTCACCAATCGTAAACTTCAACATATACATATACATTTTACTTACAGTTGAGCATGAAACAGAAAGTCTCCCAACCAGGACTTTGTTTGAACAAGAAGGTCAGCCATGATAATTTCTTCCACTGCTCACCTGGCTCTTTATCTAAGCACATAGGTCTCACTAACACCCCTAGTGGTGAGGAGTGTAATGGCAGTTAAGAAAATAAGTAACTGACAGGTGTCTGTTACACAAGCTACTGCACATTCATACATGGTTTGAAATCCTATTCAAATCGCAATTCAGGAAATTCTGCTCTGATCGGATTTCGCATCATTTGTGTCACTTTCTCACACCACGTAAAACTTGTCAGACGCTCTTTTAGGAAACTTGCTGAGTCGCTACAGAAACAAGGTTGTGATGTTGCGAATTGTCGGTCGAGCAATAAATTACAATACAATGGAGACATGTATTGAGACCGGTGTTGTGCCAAATTATTACCCCCGTTGTTGAGGCAGCTACCTGGTTACTTAATCCTAACCCCACCCCTAATCCTAAACTGGGGACTCAGGAGGGTAATTCAGGGTAATTCCGCTGCCTCAGAAGACACAGTAATTCAGTGCGGTAGCTAGTACATATTTTCATGTTGTAAATAAGACACCATTGGTCTTGAAAACCCCTCCGCATTGCTGTTGTTGTTTTTTAGCATATGCCTATGCAACGTCAATGACATAGAAAGTGCCACGGGACACACAAATCTTAAGTGAACCATTGCGGTACACAGCGTTTGGTCCCTTTTCTGCACATATACCCCAGTAAACTCTAGATGACCCAGGAAATGTCCCTGTGGAACACCACCATCATATCTATAATTTATGAAATGGTTGTGTTGGGATGTTACTGCAGGATTTATGGAAAAGGTATTATTTAGAGCATATATTGTTCATGCGTGTTAAAACACCTGCTGTCTTTTATTCTCATGTTTCCCTCACAGTATCATTTACACACTCACTGTGATATTTTGACTTTCAAGCAGTTTAATGGAAATGCTGACGCAAACCAGTTCCCTGAGAGATGAGTAAAACAAAACTTTATTCCAACTGGGGTTGGAACACAAAGAGAGCAACAGCCTCGATTTTAGCTCAAAGCCTTTAACTACAGGACAAAGTGGAAATGTAGTCTCGGCCGTAATCTTGAAAGAGTGATTAAGAATGTTTTGTGTCGGCGGTACTCGACAGAAAGGTTCCTTGGTGAGTGATGCTTGGCTGGGCTTTACACAGACCCCTAATCACACTCATCCATCTGGCCTTTCATAATTCCCTGATTTATCACAATATTGCAATAAGGTTCTTAAGCTCTCATTTTCCAGTCAAAGCAAGAGCCATAATTTAATTTCTCCTCTGCAAGGAGTTCATTTACGGCATTTGGGATGAACGTTTATCCTGTTGACACGGCTGGAGCAGAAATACTGTATGCTCACCTTGCTTAGCTTTAGCAGGTGCTGTTGTGTGCATGTTCTCAGTCAGAAATGAGCTTAAATCCTTAACATACAGATCTCTTGACAGTGTTTTACATGTAGAGGTACAAAATGTTAGAACATGGACAACATATGCCTACATGCATGCATTATTTAATGGCAGCAGCGCGCAATCTGCTGTCAGGCATCACTGTTATATAACTTGGCTTTTCTTAAAAGAGATGCTTCATTTGTGCCAGAAGAAGCTGCATCACCTCTGATGTTGGGTCCAGCACTGATATCTGCACATCACTTGAAAACACATTAGTCTTCAGTGTCACATGATCCTTAGGAGCTGATTTTGTGCTCAAGAGTCATTTTTTATCAATGTTGAAAACAGTTGTTCTGCTTAAAAAGAGTTTTGGCATATCACCCATCATCCATATACTCTTGCATAAAAAGTTACCATGTGCAATGGGACTTCTCCTAGTGTACACCCTTGGCATCCTTTGGAGGTTTAATCTTGACCTACAGATAGCCCTCTATGGGGGATTAAATCTTAACACAGTGATAATCTCACCCACCAACCAAAAAGCAATTCTACTAATCTGGTGTACACATGGTACCCACTGCCACTCTTGCTGTCATTAACGTCTTACTTCAGACTTTGTTTCTCTGTTTTCCAGGAAATCCTGGATAAGCCTCTTGATACTTAAAAAAAAGCCTCAGAGATATGTAAGACTGTGAACACACACACCGAGACGCACAGATTTAAGCCTGAGTGAAAGAAATAAGAGCATATTCTGTGGAAAGATATCCCCTGATATCACACCTCAATTAGAAAGTAATCTCATCCTATCCTATTAGACTTTGATGGTCAGCTTTTTGCACTGAAATGGATTGTGGGATTGAACAGCATGGTTTATTGTCCTCTATATACTGTGTGAAAGAGGGTGGACCTACCAAGCCTACATTTCAAACCAGGTCAATTATTCCATATTGAGGAAAAATGAAAACATAATATAACTGGAAAGCAGAGGGTGTGAATATGAAGAAAGGGGGATGAAAGACAAAATATATTTTTAAAATTCAATCCATCCAAACATACATATGTATTTTTGAAAGAACGTTGGTATAGACATTTTAAAAAGTATTACAATATGAAACTATTCTCTAGTTAGATATATTTAATATTATTCTTCCAATGCAAGGCTGAATTTTCAGCATCATTACTCTAGTCTTCTGTGTCAGATGATCCTTTAGAATTCATTCTGATTGTCACTTACTGCTCTGAGACAAGATGATTGAGGATCCAAATGCAGTTGTATTGAAAAGGTAATCTACAATCGAAAGTCGAAAACAGACAAGAGGTCAGAGCACAGTAAATCAGTCCAATCAAACAAACAAATCCAGAGGTTGAGACAGGAACAGGAAAACCAGGATACAGACAGATATCAAAATCCAGGAACATGGAAAACAGAGGAAAAAGCTCAGAGGTGCATTGTAAACAACAAACAAGACGTTGCAGAGAATGAATGTGAAAACCAGGCTTATGGGGTAAGTTAAACAAGGTAAAGACATACAGGTGAATTTGATCATGGCTGATTAGTCTAGGCAAAGGATTATGGGAAATGTAGTTTGTGGATGTGTGGTGATTGTCCCGGTTGGAGTGCCCTCTGATGGTTATCCCGGGTACTCTCACTGGTGACATGCTGATTTGGTGCTCAAGAAACAATTCTTATTTTTATCAATGCTGAAAACTGTTGTGCTGCTTAATATTTTTTAGTTATTATATTCATATTAAATGTTAATATTTAACATTTCACGATTTTTTTTTGAAAATAGAAAGTTTAAAAGAACAGCATTTATTTGAATTCATTTTTTTATATAATATAAAAGTTTTTTACTGACATTTACTGAAATTTTTTGATCAATTTAACGCATTCTTGCCGGATAAAAGAATCAATATAAAATCTCTCTGACCTATAAAATATTTATCTACTCTCTTTTATAGTACTATAGTATTGAAAGAGTGCTGCTAAAATCCAAATGGGAATTCTTATACAAGCTGCTGCTGATTGGCTTCATTTCCGTTTCTCCCCCACACAAACTGTGCTGCGTAGTGCATTACAATTAACAGAACAAAAAAAAAAAAATATTCCTGTAATATCCTCAGGAGGCATTTTCATTTGTTTAGAAAGAACAGTTTGTAATATTGTAAAGTATTTCAGAATTACAACCAAAAACCAGTGGGGAAAAAAAGCCCTGAAATGACTGATCAACGGACTGGACTGGATCAACGGTTTGCCGTTTTGAAATCAACTCTCCAAGGCTCCAAGAAACTGGAAAATATTTGGTAAAATAATAATGAGAGGATTTTTCTCAGTTCACACAGACCCAAGGGATTGACAATACTCTTAAACTGAACATGTTGTGATGTCTTAAACAGAAAGGCTTGATGAAAATTACTGCTGATGTAGGGACCAGCATTATCCAGCTTGTGTCTATTGCTGATTTAAACAAGCATAACTCCTCTCGGTCTGTGCTATCAGACGTAAAGCACCTGTCTGGAAGATGTTGCAGAAAGAGCCTATTGTGTACTCCAGTCACGCTGGGAGGGTCACACTGGGTCAGTCGGCTGAGAGATGAGTGCCGGAGTGGGTCAAATGAGAGTGGAGTCTCTGGCTAAACCAGGAAGTCCAGAGCGTCTATGTCTTGACCTGCAGACTATCACAGTGAAACAGTCAATGCAGGCTAAACCCTATGACACATCCACCAGGAGAGCAATGTTAATAAAAATGATGTAATAATACAAATAATAATCTTAAATTTACATAAGACATGCCAATTAAGACATAATAAATAAGACTAGATTTTAAATATGATTATGCACTATTTCTGCACTCATTTGGTCATTTGATCTTCAGTTAAATCACCCTCGAAAATCTCATTTAACAAACAGCATAGATACAATTTGGTATGAAACAAATTATTTAAACATTACAATGATAATTACAAAACGCTTATTTCTCTGAGAATTGGGACTATAATGACAAGCATTATCATTGAAACATGCACGCACAGCATGCAGGAACAGAATAAGCTATTGTAACAAGGGAGGTGTGCACTATATATCCATGTCTTCCTACAAATATGAGACGGAACCCTTCATTAAGGTAATTATGTGGTGTCTAATATTCTCTGATTGTTAAAGAGAAGAAAAGGCCCTGGCTCTTATGTGGGGTTAATTAAGCTGAAGATAAGCATCGACTGTCAGGTTGTGATTTACACACATATTCACACATGCACACAAATCTGCAGCAGTTAATTAGAGCTCATAAATGCTTCATAAGTCATGGCCGACAGATAACTGATGGGCATTAATGGAGTCTTTAGCGGGGGATTTAACCTTTAGTTGTTTTACACTGGTCAGAACACACACGCAAAGCAGATGAAGTGGAATGCGTGGGTCAAAGCCTTAATCTATAAAACACAAAGAGAAGCCAATTTAGCGGTGAAAGAGCAAGGGCAGAAAGGAGGCCTGTGAGCTAAATTGTATCTAAAGGAAGGCTGAGATAATGAAGACGATATTCTTTTCCCTTTAGTGTTATCAGCACTCTCCCACAAACCCCCCCCCCCCCTCTCTCTCTCTCTCTCTCACACACACATTCTTTCATACACAAACACTCTCTACAAGCTCAGATTTATGCTGCTGAATGAGTTTGACAAGCAAATTAATCAGATATTTGATCCCTGATATAAAGAAGAAAGGGAGGGAGGGATGGTTGGATGGAATTATGAAAGAATGAATAACTCAATAAATAAAGGGATGGAAGTAAGGACAGATGAAATTGGACGGAATATGTGTACAGTACAGTATATATATATATATATACAGTATATATATATATACAGTATATATATATATATATATATATATATATATATATATATATATATATATATATATTATAAGTCACCAGGCCTGCAAATATGGTTGTGGATAATGGAGTCAAGAAGGTTGAGTTGTGGATGTGCAATGTATGCATCATAAGTTTGTAAATATTAAAATGGTACCATACTTATCATTATAGATGGTCATTATCCACAAAGGGGTCACTTGGCCTGAAAAATAACTAAGCTACGTTTTAAAATAATCATATAAAATTATTTAATATTCTTTCTACAGCCAAACCTAACCCTCATGCAAACCATTGTGCAATTTTACATTTTCCTTATTTAATAAGTTTATGTAGGTGTTCAGGCTAACTTTGTTAGGACTTTTGGTGTAGGCAAATTTTGAACCACACACTGGATGTTCTGTGAGTTTATTCTCCATTTCAATTGTTCTAAAAACCCTCAGCAAAAAAAAAAAAAAAAGTGCATTATGACTAAAAAAAAAAACCATTGTCGATTTTTGGCCAGTGACATAAAATCTTAGATGATCAAAAAACAGTTTTTGGTTTACAGGTGAGACCTTTTTTTTAAACTCACTTAGATAAACTGCAGAAAATACGGACCCTTAGAGTGCATTAGAGCAACACACTGCTCATGAGCACCTTCACCACAGGGACTTTAAAGCAAGCTGCCTTCAAAGAGCCAGAGCACAAAGCATAAGATGAAATGGTCGAGAGCTCTCTCAAAAGGCTGAACATCAGAGTCACACACACACACATATATGCTGTATGTCTGGTATGTGCTGTGTAGTTCACTAAACTCAGCAACACAGTCTTTCTGGTCTCACTGTGAACAACATTTAAGCAGGATAGAATGAAAATTGTAAATCTCTAAAGAAGTCACTGCTTGTGCTTATGAGAACAAGGAGAAAAAAGTGATACGTAAAAAAAACAGAGACATCCATCTTGTCTTATCTAGTCACTCACGGGCTGAAGAAAGGGCATTCTGTCATCTTTCTTCTAAGCCGGCCCAGGATGCATTTCCAAACCAGAAAAACAGGCATTGTATTTAATTAGACATGCTGCATGAAACCGCTTCAATGGCATGTTTAATGTGAGATGTGGAGGGGCCTGGAGGGGATGTTAGCACATAAAACACTTCTTCTCATTCCCTTGTTAAATGTCTGATACACAGGCTCCTGCCTCATTTTTCTCTCTACCCGCTTTAATTTTGTCTGGGAGCTCTAGTATTGCAATGATGCTCAGTGTAAAATAAGAAAGATAGAAGTCAAAACCACACATTTTGGGGCGTTTGATATGTCCAGGCTATTTTCCACTTGTCTGTGGACAAGATAATTAATTTGAGGCTCAGTATTTTCTCCCATTCATGGGAGTCTGACAGAGGGCATCCAGTCCTGCTGTTGGTCCAGATGGTTGGGGTACAAATACGTGAGTGTTACTGACAAGAATGTGGCAAGCATGGATGAATGGATTAAAGGAAGTTGCTACATTCCATTAAAGTACAACTGCTCAGCAAATGTGTCTTTTTTCCATTCAACAGAAGTCAATGGTTGCCAAAACTGTTTCGTTACAAACATTCTTGAAAATATTTTATTTTATGTTCCACAGAAGAAAGGACATCATTAAGGTTCGGAAGAAATGAGGTTGGATTATCCCTTTAAGATCAGACTTATCAGTTAAATAGTTGACTGCCCACTGCATGGACATGGTAAAAACTGTCCAAGATGTTACAAAAAAAAAAAAAAAGATGGCAAAGAACTCGCAGATACATTGTGCAATTGTGGTGATAATTTACAGTGACAAAAAAGTAAGTATCAAAATTATTTACAAATATTAAACAAACAAACCACCATCACAAAAAAATACCTCAAAATCACAATATATGTTATAGAGGGAAAGGGTTCGTTTAGTTTGTGGCTCTACTGTGGCTCACTCATTACTCTCAAGAAAAAAAGTCCAAAAGCTGTCACTGGGGCTGTACCTTTTCAAAAGGTATGCTTTTGTATCTAAAGGGTGAATATTGGTACCTTAATGGTACTTAATAGCACCTAAATGTCCATATTAGCACCTAAAATGTCCATATTAGCACCTAAAATTTACATATTAGCACCTAAAATGTACATATTAGCAAATACATGTCCATATTAGCATCTAAATGTACATATTGGCACCTAAAATGTACATATTAGCACCTAAAATGTACATATTGGCACCTAAAATGTCCATATTAGCACCTAAAATGTACATATTAGCAAATAAATGTCCATATTAGCACCGAAATGTACATAATAGGACCTAAAATGTACATATTATCAAATAACTGTACATATTAGCACCTAAATGTACATATTAGCACCTAAAATGTACATATTATCACATAAATGTACATATTAGCACCTAAAATGTACATATTATCACCTAAAATGTACATATTGGCACCTAAATGTACATATTATCAAATAAATGTACATATTGGCACCTAAATGTACATATTGGCACCTAAAATGTGCATATTATCAAGTAAATGTACATATTGCCACCTAAATGTACATATTGGCACCTAAAATGTACATATTATCAAATAAATGTACATATTAGCACCTAAATGTATATTAGCACTTAAAATGTACATGTTATCAAATAAATGTACATATTGGCACCTAAATGTACATATTGGCACCTAAAAT
The DNA here is from genome assembly GCF_988280905.1 of Pimephales promelas. Lineage (NCBI taxonomy): Eukaryota > Metazoa > Chordata > Actinopteri > Cypriniformes > Leuciscidae > Pimephales > Pimephales promelas. The sequence goes on along the minus strand of NC_142791.1, from coordinate 6,037,568 downwards.
GGATATATTAGCACCTAAAATGGACAAAAGTTTACCTTTTGAAAAGGTACAGCCCCGGGGACAGATTTTGTACCGTTTTTTTTCTGAGAGTGATGAGGCCTGAAATGATTTGTTGATATGTGAGTTCTGATATATACAGTACAGTTCCATAGCACAATGAACTCAAATGATCTCAAAAGATAAGATATGACCCCTTTAGGGTGAAAAATGCAGTGAACATCTTTTCATGTATCCCATTTGCTCATCGTGTTCTGACTTTTAGTGACTTTTTAACGCTATGATCTGTGAGCTATAGTGAAAATGATTATATGCAGACAACTGAAAAGCAGCTTCTTTAATCAGACGGATAGAAGAAAAAGCAGCAGTAGAGAGAGAGGCAGCGCTTTGAGCAGAGGTATTAAAGAGAACTTTGAGGACAGCTCTGACAAACTGCCTACACTGATAAACGCTGTTTTCTGCAGTCATCCTCAAGTGAGCTTCCAAGCCTTTTACGATTCGAAAAAATGTCCCATGCTGTAATTCAGCTTCTGCTTTTCTCTCTTCATCCCACAATCTCCCTTGTTTACACACAACATAACATACGCAAACACACGTACACGTCATGCTTTACATACGTACAGTGCACACAGCCGCACGTACATTTTAGTTTCTCCAGATTAAGGAACAGGCCTATGAGGATTATTCCCAGATTACGATTGCCAACCACTGTGTTCTTTTATGAAAGAGATGAATCCCATAAGGCTGCATATTCATTTCATGGAAAACTACACTCTAAAAAATGCTGGGTTGTTTTAACCCAACTTTGGGTCAAATATGGACTAACCCAGCCGTTGGGTTAAATTTTTACATTACATTTTTAACCCAACATTTCGGGTTTGTCCATATTTGACCCAAAATTGGGTTAAAACAACCCAGCATTTTTTAGAGTGTATTCATTCATCTGTAAATCGCTTGTTCTCTCCAAACTGGGGACAGAAAAAAAATCAGTATACTAAAACCTGCATATCATTTTAATCCCCCATATGTAACCACTCAGGTCCTACTGGTCCCGCTGAAATTTATGGGAGGAGAGTATTTAAATGAATCACGCAAGGTGATTTATTAAGGATTGTGCTAGTCAATTTACTGGTAGTTGCGTCATTATTTAACGCCCCAAAAAAGCAAGATGCTAATTTGCACTGCTCTTGGTAAAATGTGTTGGGCATCTGTGTTCTTAAACGGTCTCACGGTGATTTACCCTGTTTAGTAACTCATAACCAGTTACTTCAGGACAGCAATTGTCAGGAATTTACATAACATTACTTGTTGTCACTCCCAATGATATATATATATATATAAATGTATATATATATATATATATATATATATATATGAAGAGTTCAGATGCAAAAGCCTCTAAATGCCATTTGAAATTTTCTTCTTTAATGATGATTTTTATCAAGCTTGTATATTTAAGTTCAGTAATTTCACTTAAATAACAATTAATAGGTAATCATCATTGCCATTTAAGTGAAATCACTGAACTTAAATATACAAGCTTGATAAAAATGATCATTCTAGAAGAAAATTTCAAATGGCACTTAAAGGCTTTTGCATCTGAACTCTTCATATATATATATATATATATATATATATATATATATATATATATATATATATATAAAACCACCCTGCACGCTATACAACCTACACACGCTCTTAAAAGCCACACATATCCCCTTCCAATGTTATGGTCCCTGTCGACGTTATAAATGCAGTATTTGATGAATGTACAGGCAGAGATAGAGAGAGAGAGAGAGAAAGAGAGGGGTCGTCCGCACCACAGGCACCTGTAATTAACACACAGTTGAGAGCAGAATCTACAGCTTCGCCTCTGAGTGGAACAGGGCATGAGAAGTTCATTATCAGCTAATTAATAAAGTCACTGGTTAGCATGTTCACGTCCCAGAGAGGCGTTCAAACTGTGTCACATCCAATTTATTTTTCCAATAGGACAACCCTGCAGAGCAGGAAACAGGAGACTACAAAGAAGGATACATTAACACACACACAACGTACCTTCAATCTGCCATACCTACAATATAAATTCAGTCAAATGCCTCTCGGCACAGTAAATCTATAAAATCCACACACGTTTTCTTCTAAATCAATGGGGGAAAGGGTTTTATTCTTTGTTATTTTAACTCAAGGCCTGTCTCTTTTGATTTATTGCCTGTCATTACAGAAGCACTTGAACATATTCGGCGGTTTAAATAAACTCTCAGTTAGAGGGCTGATTGTACACAGAATATGGACCCTGTCATATCCTTCCATTTACAAATGCCAATCTATATACACTTACAATAAGGCTACCTGTGTGATTCAGCTTTGATTTCATTGTATAATAAATGCCACAGCACTCACATACTGTATTTGAGAAAAGTGTGAAAAATATGAGTGGATGAATTAATTAATGAACGCATAAATACTGTATCTTCTGGATTAAATGAACACCAATGATCTTCTACTGCATCCCTGCTAACCTGTTTAAATGAGTTAAAGTCAGGTATTCGCCCTTCATGATTTTGCTGAAGAAATTGGTTAAGCCAAAAATGAAAATTCAAACATCATCTTGTCATAATTTACCCTTAAATTATTCCAAATGTCCTCTCTGGAACAGAAATATATATATATATATATATATATATATATATTGAGTGAAGAAAATCTTAGTCTTTCTTTTCCAATTAATAGAATTTTTTTCCTATTAATGTAGACTGGAGGCTGGAGCTTTCAAAAAGATGCAAAAAAGAACAATTTGTTCACAAATGGTGCACCATATTTTTATTCATACTTGTGATAGACCAGTTCACCTTAATAACACAGGATTCACGAGTTCACACTCACTAATGATCAGAGAATAAAAATAGTTATGCGTATTTGGCGTGCTGTCCGGGGGGAGGGCTCCGAGCTCGGAAATTGGGCCCGAACCCAGAGTACTCCCCCCGTATCTCTGTTTAGGAAGATAATTAGGCAAGTGTGAGGAGATGGGGTGGTGGAGGGATGCTGAGAACAGTCGAGGAATAAGGGTGAGTCAACTGTGTGTTTTTATAGGCTTTACTTGTGCTGATTGAGTGAACCAGTTGATTACTGATTGCTGACAGCTGGCTGACTTGATTGTTTGATCATTAGAACGTGATCCTCCCGAAACTTGTTAATAAAACATCGAAAAGTGATCAGTGCAAAATTCTAAATTCGTCCCTTTGTTCCACGGAAAAAAGAAAACCAAGTCTAAAATGAGAAAATAATGACAATTTTGATTTCCGAGGAAACTATTATTTTAAACCGGTCCAATTTTAACTGTGCCATATGTCATTAATATTAGTTCCAACTGTGCTTTTCTTCTCTTCATGGACATAGTGCCACTCATGTACAATTCTGCCATTCCCACTTGAAAGATAAAGGAAGAAAGAGGGAGAGAAAAAAATGCTGTTTAAACAGCGGTAATCCTTTAATTGAATGCAGATTTATTCGGAGCCTCTGGTCGGACTGGATTAAAGGCTGGTACAGGGGGGACAGCTGTTCGAATGTCGGTCAGAAAGGCTTTCTGCTTGTCGCAAAAATTGATTTTTTACAGCCTTTTAGGAAAAAACTGTTACATTGATTGTTTGGGTTTGTAACGCGCCACTTGACATGCTTCAACAACTTTTGGCACACAGTAGTTCTCAGTTTGTTTTTCCTTTATTTTCTCACCGCATTAAATAATCTATTCCTGACATTCACAGTGACCAAATACAATATACACACAAGACGCTATTTTGGCAGATAAGAATAAATCTTACATGAAGCCTCTATATACAATGCATTGATAGCTACAATACACTGGCTATAATAAGAAGAAAAATAATAAAAATGTCTATTTAAACCAAAAATCCACCGCTATGGGGTCGCTAACCTCTTACAATAAGAAAGGCATAGGTTGATGATGCAAAGCATTAAGTGGAATTATGGATCTTGTCGTCAAGCTGATGGACCAAATAATGTTTATGGACATTCCTCACGTTGTGGATGTGGAGCTCTCGGCATCTCAAAAATGATATTGACCGTCTGTCATCATGGTTACTATGGTAGTACTAAGGGTAACGCGGATATGACAACATTAACTGGTCACTCCCTCACACCTGCTCAAAAGTCCCGAATCCTTGGTTAAAAAAAAAAAAAAAAATCGCAATTTTCTCACGATTTACAAATAGTTGAAATTTTTTTGGATATTGTAAGTAATCAAATAAAACAAAATATATAACACTGCCATAGTGGTTTTTGGATATTTTACATAGTGCACCTTTAAATTCAAGGGATTGTTCAAAAATGTAAACTATGTAATAATTTACTCACTCTTATGTCGTAACATTGACTTTATATAGACAAGATGGGAAAAAAATCATGACATTTCGTAAAATATCTTTTGTGTTTCACAGAAAAAAAGAAAGTCATATGGGTCTGGAATCACATTAAGGTGAAATTATTCTGTGAAATTATGAAATATATCCCTTTAAGAAATGTAAAAGTTAACATATTAATATATTAAACAAATAAAATGTGTATTCTATTGACACAGTTATTAACAAACAAAAAAATTGCATATAGTTTTGAAAAAAAAAACATTGTTTTTATAACAATTATAAACAATTACAACTAAAATCATAATACTATATATTGCACCATTATTAATAATTGCACATGAATCAGTAAATATTCTATTACATGTTCAAATATTGATAATGTTGTTATAAATAACTGTTATAAAATGTGTTTTATAATGTAATACATTCTTCAAGTAAATATTTCCCAGTTACTCTGACTTAAACAAAGCATGCTGAACTGGAATTAGATATCTCTCTGTCCCAAACAAACAGCAACCCCACTCAGCTTTCCATGGTCTAGACTAATACAGGCTCTTCTCAGCTACTTGAAAAACACAGAGCTCGACTTCTCTCAGGGGCATGTCAGGCCTCCCTTAGATGCACAGAGCCGCAATGGCGTCCCTCTCCTCTCCTCCGGTGAGCTGTCAGTCTGCTGTGACATTAGAAACCTCTCTATCCATTATTCCGGCAGACCCCACAGCACGCCAACAGGAGCTGTCGAGAGCCATGACAGCGGGAGCTCTGTGTATCAGGAAGACTGACACCAGCACAAAGAGGAAAATGCAGGCGCAACGGCTGGAGGCATGACAGAGAGAGACACTGGAGATGAGCGACCGTGTGTATGTCAGGGTAGTGCACCATTCACTGAAGTGAGAATGTGTTTTAAACAATTTGAACTGAGGTGGCAAACAAGACGCAGAACTGGAATCGGAATTTGCCATAATCGCGAAACATGTCACCTTGCGTATTTTATGTAAACATTACTCAATATGAATAACGAAATATAACGCATAGATTTGTATTTTTTATATACATTGCCATTAAAAAGATTGAGGTCGGTATTTTTTTAATGGTTTCGAAAGAAGTCGAACTTGTGCGCAATAAGGCTGCATTTCTTTGATCAAAAACACAGTAAACCATTAATACTATGAAACATTTAACCCACGGGTTGGTGGTCGCTTCTCGCTTTTTTTCAGTGCAAAAGAGACTCAAATTACTCTCATACATCATTCAAAACTGTTAAGTGTGTACATTTATTTGTGTACACTCACAATAAAAGCTAAATTTGCTTTTCGAAAAATAAAGAAAACAAACATGAGGCACGTTCTGCGGTCTCTGTCAGTGAAGTCCATTATGAAAAGCACCTGAAAATGAACTGTAACTCAGTGAATACTTACATAATTTAATTTAATAAATAATTGAATACAACAAAATTTTAAATGACTGTTTTTTTATATTTAAAATTACATTTAGTTCCTGATAGAAAGTGTGACACGCTTCTTCATAAAATAGTCTTATGTGCTAATTTGGTGCTGAAGATTCTTTTTATTATTAATAACAGTTGTGCTGCTTAATATTTTTGTGTATTTTTTAATGAATAGAAAGCATTTATATGAATAGAAAATGTACATTTTTGGCAACATTATAAATATCTTTATAAAAAGTATTCATTCCTCACTGACTATTTCAAAATATTACTTGCCCCACACTTTTAAACAGTAGTATATCTATTTAGTAAATTAACACAATTAAATAAATTATAAATAAACATGAAATCCCACCTACAAAACTGCCATCTGCATAAAAATGTATTTGATTTTTAAACATAAAATAAAATAAAAAAGAATGGGTGGCCAATTCAACTTACAGTAATTACAACTAATGCATTGAAAAAAGGAAACAATTCCTAAACACAGAAATGTTCCCATCCCTGGTGTATGTGCACACGTGTAAGCAGTTAAATCAGCTCCGCTGCAAGAGTATTTATTAAACCCAAACAGTTCAAAACAAAAACTACAAACCACAATTGTTGAGGTCGCAGATGCACACTCCCCCTACGCAACCACAAACCGCAAGAAAAAAAGTGATTTTCTTCAGCAGTTCATTAAACAACTTAAACGGTGTGTGAGAAGCCTCTGAAGCGACTTTCTCTTCCTCACGCGCTGTCAGGAAGTGACAGCGTGTTTCAGCGATGACCTCGTCTCGCCGTTACACCAGCATTAGTATTCCAGTAAGCCCGGGGAAGAAATACAACCTCAGCCGCTCTTATCGAAGCTTGATGATTAAAAGCGTTCCCATCAGCAAGATGCACACGGGGGATCTTAAAGTCATTAAAATAAGCAATAGTGTATTATTTCCTTCAGGTAATCGAAGCGAATTATTGAGTGTGCCTGAACGCTGTAGGCGACAAGTCTTTTTAATAAAATGGAGACAGAGGACTTCACAATGACACCAGATGAGGCTCTTACCCTTTTATTAAAGGAGCACTGCAATGACATTGAGTGCGCTGACACGTCTCAAAGTGATTAAACATGACAAATGAAAGAAGAGTGTCATTTACAGAGCTGATGGATGTCGTCATGATGAAAAATGGTGATCCCCAAAGAATTCCAGAAGGCATCTCTTGTGCCTTTATCCTATTGAATTACAACAACGCACTTTTTGGTTCTAAAAACCTATTTCCATTATCACATCTTGTTCAGATTAATGTTACATGTCAGCTGGAAATTATCTCACAATATTACAAAAATGTGTTGTTGTTTTTTTGTGTCGTAGCCTAGGTGCTGTCAGGATTGAGTTAACACTCTAGCTGGTGAAACTCGCACGACCAACCAACCTCCTCTACCAAAATACAAAAGAAGTAAAGCTTGTCTTCTTGCCGTGAGTGAGTGGGAGTGAGTGAAGTGCCTGATGGCCCGCGGCACCGCTATCTGCCACTCACGCTGATTTGGCATGTCATGTTGGATCTAACAAGGCCACGCTCTAAGGAGATTTGACCACACAGAAGTGATACTGCAGAAAAACAGCTGTTCCACTGATCCTCCGAAAAAAAGACAGAGCAGAGGGTGAAGGCAAGGCGATGATAAGTGCAAATATATCTTCAAATGTACAACGTGGAAAAGAATAAGACGAACCATTTTTGAAAATTCCGTTATATGCATGTGCACACAACCAAAATGCTATATTTTTAAATATGGGATGTTTATTTGTATGCCTTTATGTGTTGAAGCAATTATCAATGGATCAGTTTATGTGCAAAATATAAAAATAAAATACATTTTTGCTAGACAAGTACATATTTAGCAGATTTGCTTTCCTTGTGCTCCTTTCCAGTGCTTTCGTTGCACTGTTGAACATGTCTGTCTGCATTTTCATATATTTGAAGAGTTCAGATGCAAAAGCCTCTAAGTGCCATTTGAAATTTTCTTCTAAAATGATCATTTTTATCAAGCTTGTATAGTTAAGTTCAGTAATTTCACTTAAATGACAATGAAGATTACCTATTAATTGTCATTTAAGTGAAATTACTGAACTTAAATATACAAGCTTGATAAAAATGGTCATTTTAGAAGAAAATTTCAAATGGCATTTAGAGGCTTTTGCATCTGAACTCTTCATTTATTTATTTATTTATTTATTTTTGACAGGGCATTTTAGACATCTTTTGTATACTGTAAGTGTCTAGAGTGTTTAGTGCTTTGTGAAGTGCCAGACTCTCCTCTGAAAAACTAGAGTTGGTCTGGTGAATAAACTGTCAATCTGTGCTTATTTTCAGGCCTGCATAAAAAAAAAATATGACATTTCTAAGATGTATAGACATGGACATAAACATACAGCCTGAAAACAAGAGACATGCTTGAGAGTCCAATGCTTCCACCAGGCCTAAAAGGTCATATATTTGTTTAAGAAACAGTCATAGGGGGTTGGAACAACACTTCAATTAAAAAATATGAAAGAAATACTTGCGTTAAAGCATTAGAATAACATAATATTATATTATATTGTCAGAGTTGAACAGAAATGTTCTGTTTTGTGTTTTACTTTCCTGTTTATCCTTTCAGTTTAGCATTTTTCTCCTCACTCTTGTCAGCTTCATTGGTTTCTCATGAATTAATAATGATTACTTTCACCTGTTGTTTAATTAGCTACTTTGTTATCTCTGTGTATAAGTACTGCCTGATTTGTTTAGTTTTTTTTGTCGGTTATTGTTCATGTTACAAACCCTTTTTAGTCTAGGGAGAATAAGGCGTGCAACATTAAAATACTGAGCTTGTACGGGAAAACATCTCGCACAAACCGGTCAAATTTAAGTATGATGAGGTTTTAAAGAACCCCTGAGAAGCAAGATGTAAAGAACCCCTCAAAACAATGATTTAAATGAGCGTACAAATTATATACAAATCACAACCAAAGAAAAAAGGTTCACAAAAGAAAGAGGTAAAGAGAAAAGAACTAGACAGTGGCAAATCAAAGAAAGAAACAAAACCAAAACCAATCTTACAAATTATAAACAAAACAATTTATAACCTGACTAAAAAAAAAAAGATCAGAAATGCATCAGAAATGCCAACCCGATCTCACGGGAATTCTTATGAATTTTATGAGGTGGCTAATTCGTAATAATTTGTACGACCCCACTTGTACGAATTAGTACGATTTTTGCTAAATCGTACATATTTCACGAATTAGTAAATTCGTATGAATTCGTATGAATGACCCACCTGTGACCCCGCCCCTAAACCTACCCATCACGTGGGTTTAGATAAATCATAGGAATTCGTACAAGTGAGGTCGTATGAATTAGTACGAATTAGCCACTTTTTAATCGCTCGTAGGGATTCATACGAATTGGTCGTGAGATAGTGTTGGAAATGCCCAAAATAACTACTCTTGCTACCAAATGAAAAATACAATGAATGGCGTACAATCAGTGTATCGTTAATATAACACGCGCAGTTATGGTTAGGTTTAGATGTAGGGTAGTCTCATTTTACGCTAAAGGATTTATGACGCCTTGGGTTCGCGTGAATATTAACGATAAAGGGTGCCATGTGCGTAGTATAGCGCCGTTTTGTCATATAGCGTTCTATGTGACGCTAAAGGATGAGAACGGGCTGGATCTTTACAACGGATCTGAATCAACACTGACTGCCGAAAATGAATATTTTTTTCCTGTTTATCACTGTAAAGCAGCTTTGAAACAATCTCTACTGTATAAAGTGCTACCGTATATGGTAACTTGACATAAGCCTTTAAATTCTACACATTTTAATGCAAGCGAACCTCCAATTACTCGCCTCTTCATTGACCTTTGTAAAGTGTCCTTTAAGTGTAATTAGCATCATTGATGCAGCTCCGAGTGAACCCTGGCATTAGGCAGCACACTGGGGCTGATCTACAGAGAGACGCTTCATCTGATCAGAGGTTAATCTAATTTCAGACTCACAGAGTGGCAGATCACACCATCTTTGAAGAGGTGGAGAAGATTAAAAACGAGAGAGGGGAGGGATAAGGGAACACGGCGCGTGTCGTGACCTGACGTGGGATGTCAGTGAGAGAGAGAGATAAAGAGGAGGAGAAATAAGTGCTCTAGTACCTGTTTGAAATGATAGCAGATAAATCCAGCTGACATCAACCCCAGTAAACAGAGACGCTCATCCTTGAGAATGCATGAGATAAATATTCTATTCATATATACAAGCACGGGTGACACAGGTCGATTTCCAAGTAAATTGAAAACATAATCTCAAATGCTTTTTTGCTTTCTAAAAAACCTCCTAGAATGTGTCTCACACAAGCAGGAACGAAGAAACATTAAAGCCACTCACTCTGAAGCCCCATTCACACTGATATAGCTTTTTAATCTCAGGAGGTCACCAGTTCGCTGTTCTGTTCAGCGCTATTGATGGTAAAAACATTTTATTTTGACAAAGAATCAGCCTTCTTGCTGCGAAGCATTCACATTTTGACGGAGAAATAAATTTGCATTTGACTCGCAGCAGTGCATGAACAAGATGAATGTTTATTATAAACTTGCTGTATGTGTGCACACCTGAAAATGAACATGAGGTGTGTTTTTCATCACACTTACAGTATATTCAATGTCCATTGTCTTCATTCACTGCTTTCCTATTTTTTGAGTCATTAGTCACTCCCACATTGTGACATCAATATTTAATGACGCTTATGCCACCCAAACTCGATAAAGACTGATTTCTCCCCTTACGAATGTCTCTTGACAGCTGCAATACTGGCGATGCAAATACTCGCAATAGAGTGGATTCTTCATAACAGTTGCCTTAAGTCTGATAGCAATCTCTGATATGGAAAGCAAGCCCTTTGTAACCTAACCATATATCCAATGAAACAGAACAAGCATCTCTCATAATACCCTCTTTTATCAGCCTCAGTCATTTCCCCCCTTTCCCTCACAAACGTCACCCATTACGACACAAATCCTCAGATAAATGACTTGCCTGAGGCGAAGACAGAGCAAAGAAGGAAATGACGAAAAGGTTTAGATTGAGAAACCAAACTAATGAGTTTACAAAAGAAGAACAAAAGTAAAAGTCATGACGAGTCAAGCATGTGGATCTATCTAGTAATGCAATTATGGGACAAAGAATTGAATAATTTTCCCATTTAATTGGTAGTGTCGGTACAAAAATAGTAGATTAAACCAATAAATTCAATAAGAAATGAGAATAAAATTAAATAAAAATAAAATAAAACCATGAATAAAAAAGTGTCACAATAAATTAAATATATCATGAACTGTTCTTCTATAGAATTTGTTAATCTTAGTCAATGTTATTTTTTACATTTACTAATACATTGTTAAAATTTTAGCATTTGCGCGTGAACATCAATATGAAAATAACTGACATTAACAAAGCTTAATAAATGCAGTAAAATTTATTTCTCAAAGTATAAGTATTTCTCACTGTTAGTTTATGTAAACAAATCCATTAACTAATGTTAACAAAAAATACAAATAAATAAAATAGAATAAAAGTCTGGTCAGCAGAAAGGATTTATGTATAAAATGTATAGATTTAGAAAATGTTCTGACTGTTAAACTATTTAAGAGATATTTTGTAAACTGTTGCAAGCCTCGGTTAACTCAATTCGAAGCAGCTTATTCTAGGAAGCTTTATTTTAAAATCACATAATCAACACAGTGAATGAAAATCATACTGAGAGCTGTGGTTTATAGCGCTTTATAGGTCAAATGAAAAATGAATGGCCTCAAGAGTGATCCATCGGTGAGCTGGTCTACGAGCCCCGCTCGCCATTTCAATTTACAGCTTGAATAATGTACCTCCTAAAAACGAACCGCTGAGCCTCATCCTTCATTTCTACAAGACTCCATTAAAGGACTGATTTGTTCATTTTTCAGCATTTCAACTGTAGGGAGATTTCCTTTAGGGCGTTCAGAAGTTCACTGTTGTGCGAATAAAGCAGGAGTCAATGCTCCAACCCGGACTGAACCGGTCCTATGATTGACTGTAAATGTAACTAGTTTGAAATCTAAAGACAAAATCCACCCTGCAGGTTTTCACTATAAAGCTCTTAGTACATCTATCCTTAAGGGTGCACTAATCTTGTCAAAGACTCCACTTTAGCTGTTAGCCAAATGATGACATTAGGGCCACATCTGTGCCCCTGGCACACACCACCTGTTATCATGGGAGTAAAATCACAGCCAATCAAAACTACTGCTCTAGAGCGAGCTCTCTTACTGAGCAGCTGTGCAAATTAACCTGCGCTCAGGCACAGAACGCAGGCCAAGAATCTGGGTGCAGTGAGCTGAGCAGTCCTGTTCCATCCCAGCCATTGCCATTCCATTCTGATCCATTTCATTCCATTCCATTTATTCCATCTGATTATATTCCACTCAATTACATTCCATTTCATTAGCCTTGGCAACACCAAATCCAGTTGGGGCCAGGAGAGGTTTGGCAGGCCTATTGTGTTAGATCAACCTGCCATTTTTGTAGTGCTTATATGTATCTACCCTCTATAAAAGACTGAGCATATGGGCGCTAATGAACCAGTTTGTTGGGGCATGCAAGGTATTGTAAAGTAATCGTGGCACTACTGTGTCAGCTAGTAATATCATGACTTGGCTAAATGCTATATATGCTACTATTTACTGGCATGTCATGGCATTGGATTAGCTGTTGGTTGCAGATCTGTTCTACCGACTACAGAGAAAACGTTATTATTATTATTTAAATTAAATAAATATATTGCAACCAGCTGGTAAATAGCCTCCTCTAAAAGTTTGTTTCACTCCTTGCATGTTTAAAACTGTTATTTCATTGTAATTTACTAAATGTTCGATTATGAAGACAGAAAAAAAAGATTACTTGTAATTCCCTTGAGTCATCAACAGGTGGCACTATGTGTGTTGCGTGCGATACAATCCGCGTGCTCTCGCCTCGGACATTGTAGATAATTTAAGTTCATCCATGGGTAAATACGTTAAATTTTTGATGAATACCATTTGTGGATGTATATTCGTTTGAAAAGTTATATGTGCGTAATTTCCACAATATGACGTCACACCTTCAATTTCCTTTTTTTAAAAGTAGCGATTCACTTTTGAAAAAGTATCAATTCTTTTTTGAAAAAGTAACAATTCTTTTCGGAAAAAGTAGTGATTCATTTATGAAAAAGTAGCGCTATAACTGAATCTGTAAGTCAGCTACACTGTTTAATTCTGAATATTATATTTTATTCTGGTGCGCTTAACGTTATCTTTTTCTCAGAATTTTCTCCTCTGTAATAGCAACAATTACTAAAAACAACAATTACTAAAAACACACAAAATAGATTTTTTTTTCTTCAGTATCGACCTGGTAGTTGGTACTAAAGTCGGTACTTTTAACAACACTACTAATGTGTTTCTGTTGGTAAATCTAAACCCCCGTCACAAAAACTTTAAAAACTGATGAAAACAAACTTTCGGGGTCTTGTGATCTTTGTTAGACGATCTCTATTACTAGGTGGCGCTAGTGAAGCTCAAATAGTGAGGAAATTGAAGACAAAGAGCAGAACAAGTGATGACATCAGTGATTTCAGAGGGAAGGGCTCTGATGACAACTTGAATGGTTGTTTCATTGTTGGGGGCGTGGTTTGTAGTACTGCGAGAACACACTTGGAGAAGGGTTAAAATTTTGTGTGTAATTCCACAAAGTGCCACTAGTGTCGCAGAAACTGCATACTTCACCTTTAAACTGTATCCTTCCCAAAATGTGAAGTAATGTATTCTTCTTTAAATAGAATAGCTTATTTTCTTTTAGAGAGGCCTCAGACAGTTTGAAGAGCCATATTGGAGTTGATAATCTCTTGAATCAGCCTGAGCTGAAGTATGTTTCCTCTCGCTCATCTGTCCAACACACTAATCTCTGGGATAAAATAGCTATAGCTAATCGCATTAGCTTAATCATACTGACCACTTGAGGTTGCACAGCTTTGAGTGGATTTCTAAAACAGCCACTACAGAATGTTGCATTGCACCCTGTAATCCTCTACTGCAGCCCAGAGTGATATAAAACACACTTACACGTGTATAAACACAAATGAGCTCCAAATGACAATTGGACGTGTCCCATTTTTGGATCGGAGACAAGTCGAGTCTGATTGACAAAATCGGGCAAAATTGGATCAGAATTGCATGTAACCATTAAACCTATATGTTTCTGATTATTAATTGCATTTTAAGAGAAAAAAAACATATTTGGCATATTATTTTATTCAAAGTGACTTAAGGGCATACACATTTTATCTGTGTATTTCTTTTCTGGGGATCAAATCTACAACTTGAGCTACTGGAACACTTGAAATGGATATGCAAAAATAAAATGAATGCACACTGGACATAATTTCACCTCCTCCGACCCCATCAAAATAAAGTTAATTCTGGCAATTACAGCTTCTTCAAAATATGAACTTGTGCAACCTTGTAATATGCTGTTTTTTTTTTTTTTTTTAAATAAACGTGTGCCTGTAATTTTGTTTCAATAATTGCATTTTGAACCTCCTTTAACCTCAACAAACCCAGTCTAATTTTTCTCCTCAATTAACTTTTCATTACTGACTCATTAGCATACTATAAAAGGAGAAAACAGAATAGTAAATGATTAAGTTGTACATACCTTTTTCTCAAGAATGAACAAAAGTGTTTCCAACAGAAATCATCACCAACTTTTAATTAAAATACTGCAGTTATTTCATCTAATGAAAAATTATTTGCACAGATAAGCAACAATAGAAATATGAAAACAAAAAAAGATTAGCCCAGCAGCTGCTTTAACCGCGCAACAACGCGCAAACATTTTTCCGCAGTCAAAAAGACTAAGATGTTACTTAATTATATTTTTTAACTTTGAATTATGTCCAAAAGTGTTTTAGGATTGCAACCAAACAGCAAGAGTCTAAACTCAACTGGGGATCTCTCATTAGTTTGACATATTTAAATGTGTTGTTCTGCTCATGGTTGAGAAGTCTAGAACTTGTGACTGTGACACTGGGAAAAGTGTGATCGTGTTCAGTACCAAGGAAGCACTTCATCTCCTCTGAGTGAAGAGGAGCTCTGTAATGACAGGATAGATGGCAAGCCAGCAGGGGGTCTTCAGGAACAGGTTGTGCAAACTCACGTCTGATTCAACTCACACACACAAACACTCACTCTGTGAGGCCTAGGGCAGACAGGCATATCATTTTCAAACCAAAAGAGTTGGTGATGTAAGACAATATGAATGACAGTGTGAGAGAGAGTTGGGCACATTATGATGGGATTATCCATGGGCACCCAACACCCTGTCGCCGGTTTGAGATTTGTCCCTCCTCAAATCCTCAAACCAATGTAAATTCTCACCACTGCTTAACAAGGAGCAACTCACAAGCCTTGCCATTTCAGAGATACTCTTACCCAGTTACCTTGCCCTAACAATGATTTTGATTCATCCATATATATATACTGTATATACTGTATATATATATAAATTATCTTATAATAAAATAAAAACTGTTGGTCTCTGGGTTTCTAGCTGTAATTAAAGTTGAGGAGGCAAGCGCACCTCCTCCTCATCTCCCCTCTCGCTCTAAACAATGATAAATAAATTGAAATGGGCTTAGGATCTTCTCTCAAAACATGATTCACAAGATCAAACCTTCCAGCAACTATTTGGCTAAATTAAATCACATGAGGGGAAAACAGGCAGGCATGTTCAGATGAAGCTAATCATAAATTAAGCATCATGCCGACTGAATGAATGAGAAACTGCAGCAATGTTATAATCATCTGCAATATTCGCCTGGAGAATTCTAATGATGGCATTCTTTAAACACATTTTTGTTACATATTAGACTATTTTTCTACAGCACAGTTAAAAGACTAACAAAATATGTTTTAATGTAATTAATCTTTTCATAGCATACTATCACATTTCTGTGTGATACAACACAAGAATAAGAACTGCAAGTCGTGAATCATCACATACAGAAGATCGACTTGCCGCTAATGAGAGTTTGATTTCTTTATGTTTGTATAGTGCTGGTGGTAGTGCCATTTGCCTTTTATAATAAATTCAATTGATGGATGACTCTGTCGCTGGGAAAGATCCATCATGTGACTGACAACACTGCTGTTGCTTATTTAGACAGCGGAACTGAATAAAATGCCTATCCTGCATGCGTCTCAGACGTGAGATGGTTGTGGATCATGGAGCCCAAAGCTGTCAGGCATCACCGATTCCCGTAGAAATGCCAATTTGTATGTAATTAAACAACAGAGAGAAGCTAAAGACTAAAATTAATTAGACAATAATGGAAATAAGGATAACTTTATTATGTACTACTATAATGTATCATATTACATGGGAAATACCAATAGATAGAATGACAGACTGTCAGACCGACAGATCGATAAAATGACAGACGGACAGATCGATAGAATGACAGACAGACAGATCGGTAAAATGACAGACGGACAGATTGATAGAATGACAGACAGACAGACTGACAGATCGATAAAATGACAGACGGACAGATCGATAGAATGACAAACAGACAGATCTAGAATGACAGACAGACAGATCGATAGAATGACAGACAGACAGACTGACAGATCGATAAAATGACAGAAAGACAGATCGATAGAATGACGGACAGACAGATCGATAGAATGACAGACAGACAGAAATACCGATAAAATGACAGACAAACAAATCGATAGAATGACAGACAGACAGCAAAAACAATAGATTGACAGACAGCAGATGGATAGAATGACAAACAGAGAAAGATAGATAGAATGACAGACAGACAGAAAGATCGATAAAATAACAGACAGCAAGATCGATAGGTTGACTGACAGACAGACAGACAGATCAATAGAATGAAAGAGAGATCGATAGAATGACAGACAGACAGAACGATAAAATGACAAACAGACAGATCGACAGAATGACTGACAGACAGAAAGATTGATAGAATGACAGACAGACAGATCGATAGAATGACAGACAGACAGATAGACAGAATGGCAGACAGACAGACAGATCGGTAGAATGACAAACAGAAAGATCGATAGAATGACAGACAAACAGATAGACAGAATGACTGACAGACAGACAGATCGGTAGAATGACAAACAGAAAGATCGATAGAATGACAGAAAGATCGATAGAATGACAGACAAACAGATAGACAGAATGACTGACAGACAGACAGATCGGTAGAATGACAAACAGAAAGATCGATAGAATGACAGACAGATCGATAGAATGACAGACAGATCGACAGAATGACAGACAGACAGAACGATAAAATGACAAACAGACAGACAGATCGACAGAATGACTGACAGACAGAAAGATTGATAGAATGACAGACAGACAGATCGATAGAATGACAGACAGACAGATCGATAGAATGACAGACAGACAGACAGATAGACAGAATGGCAGACAGACAGACAGATCGGTAGAATGACAAACAGAAAGATCGATAGAATGACAGACAGACAGATCGATAGAATCATGACAGACAGACAGATCTAGAATGACAGACAGACAGATCGATAGATGACAGACAGACAGATCGACAGAATGACAGACAGACAAGGTGACAGACTAGTTCTAGGACATTTTTTGTTCCAATGTGCATTAATGAACTGCTCACAATAAAACCAGCAATGTGCATTAAAAAAGAAATAAGGGTTTCATATTTTCTCTTAACAACTAACTAACTACACACATACAGACAAGCAGCCCTCACACACACACACATGCGGCCTGGTGCCCTGCTCTGTCTATGGAGATAATTAAATCTGGGCAGGAGGTTGATAAATGTATCAGCAGGTAGTGACAGGCTCCATGGCTAATGTGTTCCAGGTGAACATCTGCCTGATGCCAGCAGGGGGCACCAGGGGGCATGCCCTCCACCGCCCTCAGAGGACACAGCTACAACACCCATCACCACAGCAACAGTACAGAAGATACTCCTTCCATACCAACCACACCATCAGAGAGAGAGAGAGAGAGAGAGAGAGAGAGAGAGAGCCTCGAGCGCAAGCCAAACTCACCAGCTTCTGAAAGCATAAATTATACATATAGGGCATAATGATTTAATGTTGCAATGTGTAATATATTTGCCACTAGCATCACAGAATGGAAAAACATAATTGTTTCCAAACAGATTTCCTGAACTCAAGCCATTGGTCAACAAAACAGAAGAAGCCGCCTCAAACTCATGCCATAGGTTAAGCCATTATTTTCGGCGGGTTGATATTTTTAAAGGAACATCAAAATCAACATAAAAATGGCTTATTTTCTCTGCATATTTATCTGGGATTGGAGAAAATATCTAACAATTTACAATAAGGTTAAATTCAAAAATATATGAACTACAATGAACAACAATATTTAGCAGTATTTATTCCTAGGACATTGTTAATTTTAAAATATGTAATTGTTCAGTGCTAATTCATGTTTGTTCATAATACATTAACTAATGCTAATTTATCAAATATATTAGTAATACAAATAATGGTGCAAAAAATTTAGTTGATTGAACTTATTGTAAAAGTGTTGCTAAAATATTTAAACATTGAAAAGTACGCTTATACATATGGGGAAAGTGAGAATAGGTGCAACACAGATATCACAACCTCCAGCATATCTGGGATAGACCTGCTGAAGTGTGTGTTGTATTACTCAAGGGAAAACACTTGTTTGACAAGTTGCCTGTGATATTACACAGAAAAAGTAATGACATGAAATGTGTCAGTCATAAAATATTGCATGGATCGCAAGAGAAACATGCAGCATTCCGAAAATGTAGATTTATTCACCAGGTCTCAAAGGAAACCCATCAATGTTATGAAATGTGCAGACAACCATATGCCTGCTGGGATTATTAAATAACATTCTTTTAACCTTGGCAGAATGTTTCCTTCCAACTGCCTTTTTCGAATAAGAAATGGAGTGCAGATGGTACGGCCTCAGGTGGTTGTTGAAAGGTATAGGAAAAAAGATCAGATCTGCTGTTGTTGTTTTCACCCATGACCTTCTGATCTGTGTGAGCTCACCTACACACAGACACACACTCACCATTAGCAATAGAGAACCCTGGTGGTTATGCCACACATACACAGCCCAAGATAAAATAAATACAGTAAAACAAAAAAGATAGACCCCAGATTAAGTCAATGCTGCTCCAATGATCTTCCAATGAACATGTCTGGAATTCAAAATGTGTTTATAGGTTGTTTATACAATTAAAGATACACAAAGTAGTAGTTAATGATACACTAAATACATGGTGAGACACAGAGGCCTTTTGGACTCTGACTAGATAAGTGCCCTTTTTGCAAGACACATTTTTTTATTTGATATTTTACATCGAGCACGGTGGGCCCATTCATTAATCTGTCCCTGTTCTCATCAGGAGCTATGTTGCCCATTACAGTTCGATTCACGCATCTTCTTCTTGCAGCAGATCTTCACTTGTGTGAGCAACGCAGAAATTCCTGGCACTGTTTTGACTCCATTACACATTTTATAAGCTCTTTATGAGTTCTCAGCTGGTAAAAATACCATCATATGTACGCACATTCAACAACCACATTTATCACTCAGCATTGTTTTGGATGCTCGCTAAGTTTGTTCACAAAATAAACATCATAACTGCTTTTTTTCCCCATGTATCTTTAAGTTTGGTGTTAAAGGAGTAGTTCACTTTTAAAAAAAAACTTTTGCTGATAATTTACTCACCCCCATGTCATCCAAGATGTCCACGTCTTTCTTTCCTCAGTCGAAAAGAAATAAAACGTTCCAGGATTTTCTCCATATAATGGACTTCATTGGGAACCAAACGGTTCAAGGTCCAAATGAGAGTTTCAGTGCAGCTTCAAAGGGCTTTAAACGACACCAGACGATGAATAAGGGTCTTATCAAGGACCCTTCGAGTCATGACCCTTCGAGTCATTTTGATGAACAATTTCGAACAGGAGAGTCATGAACGCGCATCACAGAACAGAGCAAGGTGAGCATTTGTGCTTATAAAACTTAAACTTTTTTATTTATTTTTGAAATGGCCGCTCGTTTCGCTAGATAAGACCCTTATTCATCATCTGGTGTCGTTTAAAGCCCTTTGAAGCTGCACTGAAACTCTCATTTGGACCTTGAACCGTTTGGTTCCCAATGAAGTCCATTATATGGAGAAAATCCTGGAATGTTTTCATAATTTCTTTTCGACTGAAGAAAGAAAGACATGAACATCTTGGATGAGATTGGGGTGAGTAAATTATCAGCAAAAGGTTTTTTTTGACATGAACTAGTTCTTTTTTTGGTCTGGACCAAAAGAACCGATTTACAAGTGTGAACATACCCTAAATAATTGAAATTAGGCATGAGAGAGTTAAATACAATGTTTAAAAAAGAGCTTGTCCATTAAAAAAAAAAAATACATTAACTGCAAAGTATATTGAAGGTGACGCAAAATGAAGATGGATGAATACTGCTGAAACCCAGGCAGCATAGATGATATTCAATGTCTATCCTCTGATTTGATTATAAATTACATCTTTGATTAAAGAGCAGTAAGGGGGAAACTGCAGTCATTGATTTCAAATCCGCCCAGCAGAATGGCTCTGTCAGAGGAAGTCGGGTTCAGAGGCGGCCTTACATCTCTCAGTGTCTGTGATTATGTCCAAGATGTTTAATTACACTCTAAGTGAAGAGAATTACTGTAAATCTTTAGATAACAGCACTTAGCCAGCAGACAAGTGAAGACTGAAAAGCCTCCTTTATATTTCACCATCTATTTGAAAAGCTAAACCAGCTAATCTGCTCCGTTGTCTTTGCTAAGCAGCCGACAATGACTGTCTGGATGATTCAAATCACCCTTTCAACATAGAATAAATAGAGAGATGCACACTTCATTTCAATTACATACAACATAAGGATTATACTGTGAGTCAGCCAGTCAGGCCTGCACACACAAGCAAACCCAAGTACTTTTTAATAGCTTTTCAGCTTGTTATTTTTTTATGGGAAGCCACCAGGATTAAGGGTCAACGCAGTTAAGTATAGCTATTAAGGAACATCTGTCATTAAAGTGCATGTATATGCATGTTGGTGTGTGTGAGAGAGAGAGAGAGAGAGAGGGAGAGATGCTGCATTGCGTTGAGCATCAGGCGGCCAGTGAAACGGACGGAGGGACTGCTGTGTGAGACTAGCATCTATTTTGGTCATTTTATCAGTACAAAATACGATCCCACTTTATATTAAGTGGCTTTAAGTACTATGTACTTACATTTAAAAATATGTATAATGTACTTATTGTGCTCATGTTGTATTGTAAAACACTTTTGCTGCTATTGAGGGTAAGGTTAGGGACAGGTGTGGTGGTATGGGTAGGGTTAAGGTTAATGTGTAAGGGATAGGTCAGCTGTGTAATTACAGATGTAATTACATAAATTAGTTACAGCTGCAATTACATGCTGGTATTTTTAAAATATGAGTATAATGTAAAAACATGTATGTTCACAATAGGTCCATTGTATCAAATTATTTGTTTCAATGTAAGCACATTAAAAAGTGGGACCCAAAATACTTTATTAAGCTGCTTCATGTTGCAGACTCGAGCCTGGCAATATTTGTCATCACACATCCCATAATATATTATCAAACACACACACACACACTGCACGGTTGCACAAAGCTGGTAAGATTTTTTGTTGTGTTTTTTAAAAGAAGTATTACATGTTTGCCAAGGTAGCATTTAATTGATCAAAAATACAGTAATATTGTGAAATATTATTACAATTTAAACAGTTTTCTATTATAAAATGTCATTCATTCCTGTGTTGGCACAGCTGAATTTTGTGTGTGTGTGTGTGTGTGTGTGGATCAGTCAGTTCTGCACGATTCTATAAACCCTGCTCTTTACTTTCCTCCTGCAGTGCATTCTGGGAAGTTTCTGCATTCGGTACATTGGACTAATTACTGTAGTTGTGTTCGACCCACCCAATTTATCACTCCTCTGAACATTTAATTAGCTGCAAAGCTCTCTACAATTAAGCCCGGAATTAGGACAAATTGAACCGCAAGCTTAGCAACTAGAGGGGGGACGCCATAGCGGAAAGTGCAGAAAGATTTAATTCACAAGATTGTTTTCTTGTTTCCCGACCCTTTTGAGCTCAGCACTGGAAATACAAGTCCTTTCAGGCTTTGTAATGTCTTCAACTAGCAGCCGAAATAGTTATTTTTCTTATAACCCTGCCAAATACAAAAAATGTAAATGAAGGCAAAAATCAATTGCGCTTAACCGTGTTGTCATGTTTCTGTTTGCTTTTTTACACAGGTCGGGAATATAACAATGCTAGAAGAGCTGTTAACATTGTCATACCTCAAATATCCTAAGTGGTTTAAACTGGAACTAATGCATTGGATTTCTCGCACATCGCACAACACACTCACCATCTGGTTTGTTTATAGCCAACATCACATTCAAAATGAGTACACATACTCAGCAGAGCTCCTCACTGATTTATGGGAATATAACAAAAAACAACCACTAAATTTAGTTTTGAGTCTAAACATGAACAAGTAGGCGGTAAAAAAGCTATGTTCTAGGACTTTCGAGTATCAAAATGTTCCCTCAGGCATTCATATCTAGTCTGGAGGGAAGTACAACTTCAGTACAGCTTCATTTGAGTAGAGTTATCTTGTTAAATGATGCGTTAAAAATGGGTAGAAACAGCAACCTTAGAACAAAAGCAAGGTAATTCATTTCTGAGCCAAGACTCATCAGCTAATCGATTTACAGTGGCTTGGGTAAATGTATGCAAATCCTATAAACCGAGTTTATAGGATGGGGGAAAAAACAAGCACCTGTCAATGGAAATAAAAAAAATAAAAAACAGTGGAGAAAAATATAGATTGCGCTTTTTTTTTTCTCCTCATGCTCTCATGAAGCCTCTGATATAGTCCTCTCCCATCAATTTCTATAAAGCGAGTCTTTTGTTTTGTGGATTCGACATTAACGGTGCCGTTTGAATTCTGTTCACGTCGAGATCCCAGCTGGCGCACATTGTCTCATACTCTCTTCATTGACACACATCACTCAATCCATCAATCCCCCCCCAGACTTAAATCAAATCATGCTGTCGTTACCATCAAAAGCAGACAGAGTAGAAGCAAATCAGAGATCAAACCTGCGTGAGCAGATGCAAACTGGCAGTCGTGCCACACGCCTAAGCTGGCGCTAAAATAGCGTTAGGCGAGAGCCTTGAGATGCAACCAGGCAAGTCTTCCATAATGATCAATTTCCTCTCAGGTTAAATGCTAGTTAGCCTCGGGCAGACCACACTGAGGTAGTCTGGAGGTGTTTTAGTTTCAATATGTGGAAAAAGCCAGAGGGAGAAACGGTGAAAAAATAGTCCAAAATGTCTTCTATTGAAGAAACACAAAAGGTCCTTGAGCTGGTTGCAGCCATAATAGAAGAAAAATCCTACACACACACACACACATACAGTACTTATAATTCAAGGCTTGCAGACAAAAAGAAAGATGTAAAAGTAAGCTTTTCATCCATGCCCTGACAACTAACATCATGCAGTCTCTTTTTCGAGGCCATTGTAAAGTCTCTCAGCAGTTTTTCTTTTCCATATTGTGGTAAACAGAGTTTTTTTGGGGGGTGAGAGAGGATCAAAGCTCCATTTCAAAACCCACACAGAAAAAAAAAAAAAAAAACACTTCAGTTTCTGGTGCCAAGGCCACCCTGACTGCCTCAGATGTGGCCTCTCAAACTGTGCTTGCATTGAACTTCCAGGTGGAATTCCAGCAAAGTGAGAGCGAGGTAAGAATAAGTCTACCGTAGACAGAGATAGAGCACAAGAGGTTCACCAAATAATGCCCCGGTCCATCAATATGTGAGGGATTAAAAGGCAAATCAATGTCTGTTGGGTGGCTGCCAACTTCCAGGCCGGTGCCTTTATCCTGCTATAAAGCTTTTCATCTTTCACTGTCAATTTGCAAAGAATGAAAAGATTCAAAATCAGGCTTGTGATAGAGATACCAGTTTTGATAGCATCACTACAGAGATTTCAAAACATGTCAATTTGGACACTTAATTAGAACTCTTAACAGAGATTTAACGACTTAAAATGAAGAAATCACACCGCGAACACTGAGCTCAGAGAATAAATTACACAAGATTTGCGGTTATTAAAGGAGTAGTTCACTTTTGAAAAAACTTTTGCTGATAATTTACTCACCCCCATGTCACCCAAGATGTCCTTGTCTTTAATTCTTCAGTTGAAAAGAAATTAAGGTTTCTGGTGAAAACATTCCAGGATTTTTCTCCATATAATGGACTTCAATGGGAACCAAACGGTTCAAGGTCCAAAAGACACTTTCAGTTCAAAGGGCTATAAACGATTCCAGACGGTGAATAAGGGTCTTATCAAGCGAAACGATCGCTCATTTAATAAATAAACAACAAAGCTTAAGTTTTATAAGCTCGAATGCTCGCCTTGCTCTGTTCTGTGACGCACGTTTGTGACTCTCCTGTTCGAACTCGTTCATTCAACGAACGAAACAAATGAATTGACTCAGAAAAAGATTTGCTAATTTTGATGAACGAGTTCGAACAGGAGAGTCACGAAGGTGCATCGTAGTACAGAGCAAGGCGACCATTTGAGCTTATAAAACTTAAACTTTGTTTTTTTTTAAATGAGCGATCGTTTCGCTTGATAAGACCTTTATTCATCGTCTGGAATCGTTTAAAACCCTTTGAACTGTTTGCAGTTTGCACTGAAAGTGTCTTTTGGACCTGAAGTGCATTATATGGAGAAAAATGCTTTTCATCAAAAACCTTAATTTCTTTTCGACTGAAGAAAGAAAGACATGGACATCTTGGATGACATGGGGGTGAGTGAATTATTAGCAAAAGTTTTTTTTGAAAAGTGAACTACTCCTTTAAAGCAAGAGGTTTTCAGCTGGAAGTCAGATCTGGCTTCATTGTTCCTTCCTCCTTTTCACCTTACAACATAATTTTTTCTCCAGTTTTTCTGACCTCATATAAGGAGCCAAGTCTGGGTGAAAAGAGGTTTTGATTAGTTTTTATGAGTTTTGCCTCATGTTCTTCTATAGATCCAGTCGGTTTCATCTGTTCCTCCTTTAAATTCATAGCACATTCCTGAAGTTATGAAACAATTGCGTAGTGCCCGGCTCACCGCGCGGCAAATGATGAGAGATTCAAAAAGAAAGAAAGTCTGACTCATGGGGCCATTTTTAGATTAAAAACAAAACCTGTTTGGTGAAATAAAACTCTTTGTGAGAGAAACGCTTTGTGGCAGCCCCTCTAAAAAAGAAGAAATCTAACGAGCATTGTATTTGTTTTGTTTTTTTTCTTCAGCCGTGGCTCAAACACAAAGGCAACTTATTTCTCATGAGACCTTTTCTCCTTTAGTATTTTTTTCCAATCTCACAGAAGCGGTCTTTATCAATAACAGGGTTAGTGGGAGCCGAGCTGAAATTGATCACTGCAGACAGACCGTCCAGGTCGTAGATAAGTAACAGAGCAGAGTTCAGAGACCCAGTCAGAGGAGATCTCCTCTTATCTGGAGGAGAAAGAGCCCATTGAATCTGATAGCACCTGGCAGAAAATCAGTGCCTATTGAACACTAAAGTGGCTCTCTGCTGCCTTAAATAATAGGCAGCATAAGCTTCTAAATAAAAGCAGAATTGGGCCAATTTTTGCCTCCCTTCAATTTTTGGAAGCTCACCAGCTGGATCGGCGCAGCGGGAAAGCGCCGCATATGTGCGTCTGAATGGAGAAACATCATCAGGTGAAGGCAAGATGATGAAAACAAATTGATTTTGCCTTTTTTGCTGAAAGAGGGAAACTAGTTCACAAAGCAGGAAACATAAGCAATCTGTATGTGCGAGAGAAAGAATAAAGACAGGAAAGAAGATCTAGGCCAATCTTGTTATTTTAAACATGTCTTTATTCATCACTACGAATATATAAAAAGGATGCATTCAAAAGCCTTCAGGATTTTTGGCAGCGGGACATTACAGTGATGAGCGTGTACTTTTATTTACACCATGAAGTCTTTCAGCGGGACTCGTTCATTCTCATGTAAAACAGCAAGAACGCCCCTTGCTTTTCTAAGTCCACTGCATATAAAACCTCTTATTAAGTTTTGATTTAATCTGCCAGTGCAAAAAAAATGACATTTTAACACAAACTTGTGGAATTTTAAATAGCTCTGCTGATAAAAGGTTAATTGAAGTAAAGGCGCCCTCTATGTCTTAGGTCTCTTGATTCAATGTGAGGAGCCAAAAACAGTAAGATAGTTTAACCTGGAGCTTGACTTGGGATAAATGCACAAAGAGACCAAGACTGTGGAGTGTTTGAAAAGCTCCAGCAGGACAATGGGGTTCAAGGCAGTGACAAAAAGCACAAAAGAGTAATAAAAAATATGATTGCAAAATCGGAATTGATTTTTGCATTTTCTTGGAGAGAAGCCCACCAGTTTTTATGTCTGCTAACTAACATTAATTAAAGTCAATGGTTTGACTGGAATCCCCTCATAAAAGTGTAACATATTGGAATCTCAAATTGCAGTAATATGGGCCCGGTTCCCCAAAACGTTCTTATCTCTAACCTATTCCTTAACCTCTCTCTTAACCTCATGGCACGATTCCCAACACGTTTGTACGCTAAGTGCATCTTCTGTAAGTCACACTTTCGTAAGGTTGGTCTGGACCATTCGTAAGCTCTCTCTTAGCTTAGTTTGAGCTCAAGACGCTAGTCGCCGCCACTGTAGCAGTCTTTAGAAATCAGCACAGTGCAGTACAAGTCAAACTATGGTGTGTTGACAATGTTGTGGCTCAACAATGATTTTATGGTATGGACATTTTAAGACTAATAATGAAATATGTTCGCAATGGATACAGGCCTATTTATGAAGTTGACTTTATTTGGTTTCAGAACTAATATGGTGGTAATTAGCCTTGGCTATTTCGTAATGTCAATAAAGCGTTTAAATTGGCAATCACTTATGATAATTAAAATCTGTCAAACAATTTGGCTCTAAATGGCTAAGATCTGTAAATGGGTAAGCATAGTGGTGTCCAGTAGGCGACTAACTATGGCAGCGATCCAACGTGTCCACGTGTATTGATTCAAAGACGGCGCGCGCCGCTGAGCCGTTTAGTCCATGTCAATTTTCTTATTCGACAAGTGCATTTCTTTACACACACACACACACACACACACTCTGAGCCAGTGTACATGTACTGTTATGAATACACACACTTTACACACGACTTCTAAAAAAAAAGGCTTCCCAGGTTTCCAGGCCTTCTGCTACTCATGTGCTGAAATACAGGAATATCACAGCGGCTTTCGAATGCAGGCAACAGTTCTGTGATAAAAATGAAGATCCCTGGCTGCTTGGCTCTTGCAGTGTATATAAACCCTCCTGTCCACCCACACTGAACAGATCAAAGATGGGGCAGCTTTTCAAAAACTGAAGCTAAAACTGAAAAATTGAAGAAATTGAGGTGGCAAAAATATGTGCCGTCTCCTCACATCTCAACAGTGCAAAACTATTTGTAGAAAACTCGAGGGTGCCTTCACTGTAAAAAAAATATTTTCATGATTTGTAATCACAACATTTTTTCTTTTGTCAAATCAGCTTTATAATTCAGATAACATAATATTTTGAGTCTCTGATCTCCTTCATTGTATTAACTCATTTTTTCCATTTCAATGAACTTAAAATTTTAAGGCAACCAGGTTACTCATTTTTTAAGTTAAACCAACAATTTTTTATTTATTTTTTTTTACAGTGGGCAATTTTATGTTGGTGTCACATTCCAGAAAGAAAATTAAGCCTATTTTAGCAACATTAACATTCTTTTCAGGATAATTAAGCCCTTTTTCACCACCAAATTCTCAGTATTACTGTAATATGCCCGTCATTAAAATAATATTTTAATATTCTAATTCTAAAATTTTCAATGTCATTCTCATTTCACATTTTTTTCTGAATTACAATGATTTTTTTAAGCTACATAAAAATGAATACAACAAAACTTCCATGATATAAATAATTAATTTAAATATATCCTTAATTTTTTTTGCATTACAGTACTGAGAATTAGATTTTTGCAGTACAGTAAATGCACTTTACTAAACAAAAATACAAAAATATAATAAAGGAAAATTATATATATATATAATATGTATAATATAATTTATATATATTAAGGCATCAATGCCCCTGGCCACTGCTGCTGTGACGATCACTAATCATATGATCATTGTTAAAGTAAGAGCACTCAAATCTGATCAAGAATTCATAACGATGCTTCTTATAACGAGATGAGAGTCAAACTGCTGAAAACGCATCTCTTCCTCAGAGCTCTCGTAAATGAGCGGCACACAAGAGAGGATGCATTTCTCAAAATGATCTACACACACACTTCTGAAACGAGGAGAAGCCGCGTAATTAGCAGACAATTGATGCTTTGCGGCCCCTTTCAAAATGATGATGAATGTCTATGATAAAATGAAAATAATCATCAGTCTGGGACGAAGGGGATTAAAATCAAGATAAACTCTTTCAAACAAACAGCTGTGCCGTAAAACCCCGACTAAATCGGATAAACATTCAGCGCTCTTGAACGTGTTAATTTCCACAGAGGCCATATTTCAATTTAAGAGTCTCACTTCATTTGCTTTTAAATGGTCGCTTTTTTCTTTCGGTGTTTTCGACCTCTCATTCTTTCCCTTCAAATACACACAAACTCATAAACTCTCAACAGGGTGTTGACTATCATTACGATGGAGTGTCTCGATACCTGTGGAAATCAGTTTCACAGCAGTGGGCTTATAGGCAGAGCTAATTGAACTCGTTGTTGTATTTATAGAATTAGAGGGGAATTAATTGGCCCAGAACAAATGGAGCAAACGCCACAGAAGCAGATGTTACATAGAGAGGAAGCAGGCCGCATGGGGCAGGTAATACAAACACGTTTTATTGGCTTTTACAGCCACTCTGCAGTTCACTTGGAGGATGCTTCAGTAGATATAATAATGCTTGATTGTCCACATTAGTGGAGCTGATAACGTTTTATACAGGGGAAATAAAACACCCTAGATCTGGTATTTTAACACATTTACTTTATTATAGGCTACCCTAAATATTATTTGTGAATTCTTTAAAAAAAAGTCACTTGGCATATGCACACATACAAAACTCAAAGTATCTAACCCACCTATTCATATCTATTTACCCTTATAACTAACTGTATATTTCTATCTGTCCATATATGCCCATCCATCCAACATATGTCATGTTGTATCATGTTTTTGTCATGTTTTATCTCCATAATTGCCCCTATATCCATATCATTTGGTGCATTTCTTACATCAGTATTTACATTTGCGCAACAGTTAGTTCAACCTCCACAACATTTAGTCATTTGTGCTCATCACAGTAGCAGTTACTCATTCCTTCCAACAAAATGGAAATGCTTTTGGACATGCATCATTTGCTTTCATACAACTCTCTGTTTTTTTAAACATTTTCATTTGCTAATGTCATGTCAATCAAAATTAACTGGACTTGTGAATGCAGAATAGTCATTCCATATAAAACTAATAGTCCTCATTTCGTTGCTTGAGTCATCATATACAAAAATGTTGAACTAGTTGTCAAAAATCTGTCAAGCAAATTTTACAAATTATCTTAAAAAAAAGTTTATCCTAAATTGAACATTTTTCTCGGAGGTGAACCTCAGCTTTCACAGATGAGAAAGGATGAGCTTCAATTATTTACAGTACTGTGTATGTTGTATGTTCAGTTCCTATATGTACAGTACTGCAATTTTGTTTATAGTCGTGCACAGCTTTACCCAAAGGGAGTTTACACTAACCTATAATTCCTTTAATTTCTCATTAATTCAATTATCTAATCAACCAATCACAGTTGCTTCAATGCATTTAGGGGTGTGGTCCTGGTCAAGACAATCTCCTGTGTATATATACTGTATATATATTAGGGCTGTGCAAAGATTAATTGACACATAACACATTCAATTCTATATATATATATATATATATATATATATATATACATAGAAACCTTTTGTACCATATCATGTTTTTTGGAATTTAATGTGTTAAAAATCATGTCAAAAATCGTTAAAAATGTCTAAATCGTTAAGAAAATGTAACAGAATTAGCTACCCTTTCAGTTTGTGTTCTTGGAACCATCTGTTCATGTTTGGAATATCAACTACAAATGCTGTTGAAACGTAATCACAGTAGTCAGCCAGCCATTAAATGTACACTACTTCAGAACTCAATTGCCAAATTACTTGATTTGTGAAATTAAAAAAGCCAGTAGTGTTCCAGTCTGAGATCCATCTGTGCTGCCTTTAGATCATACTGGACCCAGAGTGCATGCAGTAAAGATCCCTCCACTGCATCAGGCTTTCCCATTAATAAATTACAACGATGGCTATTGCTCTCTCCCAGTCTGTGAGTCGATATTGTCACCTGACAGCTTAATCGTGCGCACCGCCAAACCAAACAAAATAAACCTCACCCTATTTCTCTTTCATCCTGACCTTGCTTGTGCTGTCCCCCAAATCCAACATGTCTTCTGTCATGTCTATGCATTGCTTTCTTTTCTAGCTTATCACACCCCCCCACCCTCTCAACGTGTCATCAGTGCTCTTAGTGGGTCCGATGTCATGCATAATAAGTAACTTTGTCTCTCTTATTGACAGGGCTGTCAATCCAGAGCAGCTGTTGTTAAAACAGGTAGAGAATGAATTTACTACCTCCTTCTACAGTATAGACGTGAGTGCCAGCAGTCACAAATGTGCTTTGAGCCAGACAGGCACTGTTAAAGCTCTATTGTCTGTCGGCCCATAACTTCCTGAAGACATAAACTACCCTAGACTGTAAAATCAATTCAGTCAGTGGCGCTCGTAAAAGCAGCAGCATTCTGCTCTATACACACACACACACACACACACACCTGCTGTGTGGAAATGCACAGTCCAATCACTCTCTACTGGGTTCACAGTGTGCAGTTAAGTAATTACGGCTTATTTGGGCTTTTGTTGGCGCCGAATGAATTTTACACTTGAGAAGCCTTTAATATGTTTGCATTTCTGTTTAATGTTAATGGGGGAATCTACCTTGGCTAGGTTGGAAACACTGACCTGTAAAATCTTCCTTGTAGTCTTATGCCAAGTTTAAGCAGATAGAGAGAGAAAGTTAGATATTTATTTGTTTTTTGTTTTTTTAGAGCTGCAATTGATTCAATAGTTTAATAAAATTAATTGTGTGACTTATCAATTACAGTTTATCTCAGTCGCTTTGGTGCATTTCTCACATCACTATTTACATTTGGTAATGTAATTTACAACAGTTAATGCAGTTGTCAAAACAATTAGTACAAACTGCAAAAGCTAGTACCTCCAAAGTGTCAGTAGATGACAAGTCCTGACACCATTGACTATGAACAAGATAGTCGAATGGCTTTGTCACGTTTTCAAAAAGACAGTTCACTCTTTTTTATCTTGGTGTCACAACCTGAAAATGCTCAAGAGACAGCACTTTACTATTTGCACAGCCATTTGAAAACTACAGTAAAGTTACACATTACTGTATTTAGTGAGGTAACTGAGTACAAGACACTAAATACAGTATGTATGTTTCACATTTTTACTGCATTTGATCTTTGCAATTCTAATTTGCTCAAGGCGTTGTGCAAAAGAAAAAAATACACCCTTATTTACAACAAACATACTATATATATATATATATATATAAAATCAAAACTAACGCAAATATATGGTGCACTCCAAAGCTGAAAATGCCAAATATGTGAGGAGTCAGAATGCAAGGTTATGTAAATGTGAGCCCGTTCTCACCCTTTGGCGTCATATACTGTAGGTGTATGACATTGACATATGACATTTCGAAATACTACAGACATGGCACCCTTTAGCGTCAATATAACACGCAGAACCCAAGCCGTCATATAGGTGATTGGCATCCTTTAGGGTCAATATGAGACGCAGACCCTACCCCAGACCTAAACCTACCCATATCAGTGTGTGTTATATTGACGCTAAAGGGTGTAGTGTGCATAGTATTTCGACGAAATGTCATATGGTGTCACCTATATGAAATGTAAATGTGTATCTGTAGAGATCTGTGAGAATGACTTTTGGTGTTAAAGGTGTTAAAATTATATACAAATCAAAAATGTCTTGCACTATGCCATCATTTTCCTAATGTTTATAGCAGTACACATATATAACTGTAAAATGTCCAGCTATTGCAAATTATTAACAATTATTTGTTGAAAACAATGTTTAATGTAAAAAAAAAAAAAAAAAAAAAAAAAAAACTATAGGTAGGTTATATAAGATTTCTAAATTACTGGTCAAAAATAGTGTAACTAATAGTGTAGTGTAATTATTATTTGTATTTAGAAATATGTAAAAAGTTTTAAATTTTGTTGGGATCAGTAAAAATGTTGGTGGTACACAAATAAATAATCATAAACAACAATTAAAATGCCATAAAGAGCAACAAATAATGCCTACTCTTTGAGTGTCAAAATCATCTTAAAACATGCCCACCACCCCAAAACAAAAGTGTGCACTATGATAACAGAGTCCATGGGCTCTAATAACCTTCGTCTGGGTCAGACCCAGAGAACATAATGTGCCCTTTGTTTGCTGAGGAGCCGTCCTAATGTGTTAGCTACAACAGACTGAGCAGAAGTTCAATACTCTCCACACACTGGCACACACACACACATAAACTCATAATAAACTCTTATTATTGCATGCTGATAAGGTCAACCAAGCCACTGAAACTGTACAAGAGTCATTTAACCACATAAACAGAGCAAAAGAGAGGGGAACAGAGTAAGAGAAGGTAAAGGAGAGAGAGTGGGAACAAACAAATCCATGCAAACACACTGCGGGTTATTCATATCGTTTGACCCTTGACCAATTAAATGTCCTGATTGCTCCTTACATAATGAATGGGAACTGAAGCTTTTTTTAGCGTTCTAATAGCCCTGTGAGCTTTTAAAGGGATAGTAGAAATGAAAATTGTCATCATTTACTCCCAAGTTGCTCCAAACCTGTATGAGATTATTTTTTCTGTTGAACACAAAAAGAAGGTACTTTGTTATCCACTGACTCCCATAGGAAAAAAAAAAAAAACTGGTCTATCAATGGATTCCGTCAACTGTCTGGTTACCAACATTCTTCAAAATATAATTTTTTTGTGTTCAGCAGAAGAAAGAGTCATACAGGTTTGGAGTGTGAGAACAATTTTGATGACCGAATGTTTCACTAAATGAAAACCACAAAAGATGAAGCGTCAGTTTTACTTCAGAAAATCACTGTAAGAGCTGAGTAAACACAGTAAGTTATAAGAAGTGCACAAGTTGAGGGAGTTGAGGGAACATTCCTGTGAGGTAGAGGGATGTAGTCCAAACGGGCCGTTCGATGAAGGCTACTTCTGTTAAATACAATATCTCGCTTGACATTGAACTTTGAGCTTTACAGATATTATTTATACTCTAACAAAAAAAAATTACACACTAACTAAAGTTTGACGAAGAACGGGACCTTTAAAACATTTATTTACACCAGAAAGATCAGCCTAAAAAGAACGATTGGTTTACTAATCACAAACCTTTGCTTCAGTTAACTTTAAACCACAATGATATTCAATAAAATGCAGCTTTTTTGCAACTTCAAAGACAAGGCCCGGTAAAATAGTGCAGATAGTGTTTGGCAGAGGCGATTTTTCTTGGCTACTTATCTGGAGTGTCTAAACGGAGCATCATGTAAGGGGATTCAAGGTTAAGCTGCCCTTTTGTGGGCTCGCCATCCCTCGGCACAGGCGCTATCTGAGAATCTGAGCCCTCAACACGGTCACTGGCGATGGAGAACCGGCGCGTAGATGAGCAGGGCTTTAACCTGGCCTGTGACTCCGCGCCAATAGATTTCCCTCGTGTCTGTGCCCTTGATTTGTTCGCTCGGCTCTTCATACATCTTCACTTGTGTGATATATGGCTGGTAGTAGCGAAGAGACACAGAGGGACAGCCATGTTATCTCACCTTTATAACGA
This sequence comes from Pimephales promelas, assembly GCF_988280905.1. Lineage (NCBI taxonomy): Eukaryota > Metazoa > Chordata > Actinopteri > Cypriniformes > Leuciscidae > Pimephales > Pimephales promelas. The sequence goes on along the minus strand of NC_142791.1, from coordinate 6,003,455 downwards.
GAGCAGTAAATTCTCCTTGGCTTGACTCGTCCTCTCCGTCTCTGGCTCTCTGAGGATCTCATCTTGTTCAGTTTAAAAGGCAAAAATCAGACATGATTTCAGCTTCATTTTACGCTTCTCTATAATACCCATCCAACGATTCCAGAACGTCTCAATACCGTGGGAGGTTCAGTGTCAGGGTGAATTTAACAACTCAGGCTGATGATAAACGAAAATTGCATTTAGCATGTGGCATTATCACCTCTAATCAGATCCACTATAATGCTGCAAAGTTATTCTGAACTCCTTTTTCATTGCATTCATTATTTGTCTATCCACCGGTTTAACAGACAAGGCTTAGTTCCAGACTGAAATGTTTGAGCTGTTTCAACTGAAAGCAACTTGCAGTGACATATCTTCAAATACGTCAATACCATTTTCTCAAGATTCACACCAGTAAAGTTTTATTTAAGGCATGTCAATACTTAAAGTGCCATTGTTCTGCTATTTTAAAGTCTCTTAATTCGATTTTGGAGTCTCCTACAACAGGTTTACATGCATCAAAGGTAAAAAAAAACTGTTTTTTTCTTATAATATACATTGCACATCATTACATTTTTTCAATGGTTCTCAAACGAATCGATGGAAGAATCAATCTTTCTAAATCCCTCCTTTCCGCAAGCTACTGTGTTCTGCACAGCTCAGACTCTTGTGATTTATCTACCTCAAACAGCTTGTGTTGGAAACAAAAACGCCCATTGCAATAACCGAACTTCTGGCCCCTCCAGAGGCTTACAGCTCAGTGCACACCGTAAACTAAAGACAGTAACGAACAATGACATCGATTTTACCAAGTCTGAAGTGTAAACATTGGAAGAACTAGTTATTCTAGCAAGGATGACTTGAGCAGGACGTCTCTCGGACTGATGCAGTACTCAGTTTGAGATAAGTTACATTTTTTGAGATGTAATGAGATGTAACAACTAGAGGCCGACCGATAAAGGATTCTGAAGGCCGATACCGATACGAATATTTGTTGGTTTTAAAATCCGATATTCCGATATATCGGCCGATAATTTTTTTTTTTTTTTTTTTCAGAAAAGTGCAACAAAATATTAACAGATTTCCCTAACATTAGTTATTTGTAGTTATGTATGAGTTTTAACTAAAATAATATGATAATGCATTTTAATACATTTTTGAGTTGGTCTCGTGACCAACTCACCATGAACACACTTCACCGATGATCTCACTCGTGGATAACTGGTTCTCTCTGCCTGAATCTGGTTTGCAGAATGTGTGGCGCGTTATACACGAGTGTTGCCAAAAGGGATGGTGTAGAGTGCCCTCTGGTGGACAAACTATACAAATCCAACACTCATGACATGGTTGAAGCGTGTTTCGTCCGTTTTTAATTTATTTTTGAAATATTCATTTATCGGCCATTATAACTGGCAATACCGATACTTTGTAAAATGCCTAATATCGGGCGATAATATCGGCCTGCCGATATATCGGTCTGGCTCTAGTAACAACTGTAATTCCCAACCATCAGCAGCGTAAGTCCATCAACAATCCAATGTGTATATTTCTAATTTATTGCGGTGAACAAACGGGGCATAGATAACGTATCAATAACGCGGCATACGTTAGCTCTAACGTGAATGACAGATGTAACATAAGCGTTGGTAAAACAAATCTTGCTCCATCCATTATCTTTACTCTAAGTAGTAAGAACGACAGGACAGACACTCTTTAATAGACAGTTTTAGGTAATAGTGGCCCAGAGCTGATTAGCATTTCAGTAAGTCAGTAAGTTAATAACGTAATTTGGCCAGTTAGAGACCAACACAATATAAAACATAAGAAATTTATATAAGAAATAGAAGAAATATATATACATTAATAATTAGTCATATTACAGATTGTGATTCTAAAGGTGCAAGTTAGTCCAAGTAAACTGGGTACTGACCCATCTTTCACGAGCAAGGGCTTTGAGAATCCCGCGTTGATTTGAGAAGCAATCGTCAGTAAAGTTGTTACATTCACAAACAGCTATAGGCCTATATTAAACACTGCATGAAAGGGAATGTTCGAAAAACCATAATAGGGGCACTTTAAATATCCTAATTGAACCAAGTCCTAATCTATGCCCTGTCTGTCAAACCAGGCCTATGATTTATAAAAACAGTCTCAAAGACTTAGAAAGTGAGGCAGTAAAGTAAAAAATTTCAAAAGGCAGTATTGTACTGACCCATGTATAGAATAACTTTCAACACATATCGCCATGGGGACCACTGACACATGATTTGCTCTCAATATCTGCATGAAAAAGCCCATTGGGCTGGGCTTTTGGTGACATTTAGCCTAATAGAAAGAATAATAAGCAATGTGAATCAGATCTTCAGCTGTTAAGCCGGGTTTGCACTAAATGAATTTGACCACGATTTGTCTGCCTGAGACTAATTTTGTGAATCCTAAAAAATTCCTCTGATTCTAGCTCAAAATCTGATCGTTAGTTTGACATGTTCACTGACACAAGCTTCACACACCTGCAATGTGGCCTCACCTACGAAAAATCAAAAACCAATAAGAGCGCAGAACCCGATGATGCAATTGAGACGACAAACGAACAAGAGTCTATTGTGCGTGACTGTCATACAGTCTGACATTAATGACAACTGAGATCCTACATGGCTTGGGGATCATGTTCACACAATCTGACAAGCAACAATCCTAAAGGACTAAATCGTACATGCAGTGTGCACAGTATTAAAAAGGACTCAAATGAATAATATGATTAATTTAAACCATCTTTGTTTTCTTTAACTGCCTTCAGCCCGTTTCCATTGTAAATGAAGACTAGCCTGTTCTCTCTTTCTCTCTCATCAGTAGGGGAGGATAGGCGCTGTTAAAGGCCACATCTTTAATTACACCCAGCCCACAGCAGTTAAATGTCAGGCCATTTGCATTACATACAGAGTGCACTGGCATTCAGCGGGCATTAGCTTCTGCTGGCGCTATCGGTCACAGCCCAGTGAAGGCTTTAGCCAACCAACCTCTACCACAGTGAAAGTACCAACTTCAATCAACACCTCCTGAGTGGGTGCCATGCCATCCAAAGATGATGAATTATACTGAAAATAAGCTCCAGGCCAAAAATATACACACACTGCTGTTGTTTAATTTACTTCTTTTCTTGTTCACATGGAGAATGGACAGATTGAAGTAATATGTCGAGATGCACCGATGTATCTGCTGGTAAAAGCTATTATTTTCACAATCGTCCATCAATAACGCATTAACGGTTAAAAAAATAGCACCGTTAAAGCGGGCTCTATTAGGACACCAAAAACACCTTAGCCAGGTCCACAGTTTTTCCCTACACCAAACATTATCTGTAGCGCCTTCCATCCAATAATCGCAAAGAGCTTTGTCCTTAGTTACTTCTGATAAGAGACAATTTCTGTCAATTTTATCATGAAATTTTGACAATAAATGGCGTGACACTCTTAAATGTGACGTGAAAGATCACTGTAGCGCCTCAGTTCAAGCGGCTGTATGAACGAGTTCGAATAGGAGAGTCACGAACGCGCATCACAGAACAGAGCAAGGCGACCATTTGAGCTTATAAAACTTACACTTTGTTATTTTTTTTTTAAATGAGCGATCGTTTCGCTTGATAAGACCCTTATTCATAGTCTGAAATCGTTAAAAGCCCTTTGAAAAGTTTCGGTCTTTTGGACCTTGAACCGTTTGGTTACCTTTGAAGTCCATTATATGGAGAAAAATCCTGGAATGTTTTCATCAAAAAAACTTAATTTCTTTTCGACTGAAGAAAGAATGACATGGATATCGTGGATGACATGGGGGTGAGTAAATTACCAGCAAAAGTGTTTTTAAAAGTGAACTACTCCTTTAAGAACAACTTATTGAAATCCGTATCATGGCTCATGTAATCACTCGATCTTTGTTTTAACCGAAATAATGCTTGAAAACCTGTGCAACCCAGTCTTCACTTGTCAATATAACACATCCTTACTGAACAAAAAAGTATTCTTTTTTTTATTCAGACCCCAAATTTATGAATGGTTTTTATGTTCTTATGTTCTAATCTTATTTGTTGGGGATTTTCAAAGACTTTGATCCAAAAAGCATAACAACATACGACATCTCGGAAACCACATGCCAAGTAATAGCAGTAAGCCTCTCTCAGCGCAGTACGGTGAGGGCAGCAAACTAAGATTAAGAACTCACAGAGGACTGACAGTGCTGTCATTTAGGCTTGTTCTTGAGCAGGAATGAGAAGCAGTAAGAATGTGCCGTGAACTCGATCACCACCCAGGGCCTCCACATCTACTTCCATTACAGACCCTGCAGGGCTGTCGGTTTAGCCTGTCTCTTTTCTCATCTGCCTTATATTCCCCATACTAATTAAAACCTTGATTGCAAAGGCCGTTTAGAGCTTCACCAAGCAGGCATTGATGCTGGTGGAGGGAGAGACATGAGTACACAGGAAAGGAGTGATGTGTTATTGGAAACCACAGGTGGTGCTTCTTTCAAGTGCCTGCCACATTCGAGCAATCAACACATGGGGAATGAGAGATGAGAGAGAGAGGACGGAAGCATGACAGACAAAAGAGGCAAAGAGGGGTAGAGGAATATCTTCTGAATTACTACCTAAGACCTGAGTTTTGGTTTGGCGTGCATTTTAGATTTATTCTAGCCTTTTGGGGTTAGGAGGGACGATCGGTTTCTCTATAAGGTAGGTGTAGAAGTCAGGCCACTCAACCGAGGTAAAGTAACGTTAATCCTGTCAGATCGTCCATGCATTGAGGGAGCGTGTAGGCGGCTACGGGTCGGCCAATCTGGTTCTGTCCGTTTGGAAATAACAATCGCGGTCCTGGACACTGAGTGACCTTACACATTAAGATAAAATCGGATTTTCTCCAGTCATTGTTAAAAAAAACAAGCTAACAATACTTGCTAGCGTTAGTGAAGTGGCCAGAGGGATCGTTCTGCCTCCACCTAAGCGCTGCCCACAAAAAAAGTCACCATGTTTACCAACTGAAAAGGGGTCTATAGCCAGAGAGAATTCCTCTGCAACCAAAACATATATTGATTTATTGAATTTCAGCAATAGCCAAGAGAGGTGCTGCTCTCTCCCCAACCATGTGCCTCCAATCCAGGTTCTTTTCTGAAACCTCTTATGGTGCACCTGGCAGAGAGGAAAGAGAATTGAAAGAACGAGTGTTCCTTTACTCACTGGTTTAAAGCAGCACAATTAACCACAGGTCAAAAGGATCCAGAACAATCAAGTTCTCACCATTACCTATCTCTCTCGCTTCCTCTTTCTTTCTCCGCTTTCACTCACCAACGGCATTTGAGTGCGTGCCTAATCGTGAATGAGCCTCCCCACATTGTACCGCTCTGGCTTTTAAAGGTGATCCAGAACGAAAAAGAAAAAAAGCAGTCAAAATGTCAAAATCGCACTGAAGCCCTGATGTAGCTTTGTCCATTGTGTGTGACACAATAGTGCAGCTATAGCATTCATCGGCCCCTCAGCGGCGCGCACATTGTTCATTTCGCTATTCACATGACAAGCCTATTTTCAGGCAGTGCTATTCATCCTGTCTGCCTGCATCTCCTGATTTATTTCACAAGGTTAATACTCTGATGGATTTTTACTCGGGCAAGGACGAAGACGCCAGCTGCACATCCTCAATCACAGCGGAAGGCCCCCTCCCCTTAGTCTATCACAGGAGCTCCTGGTTCCGAGACAGAGCGATGGGAATAGGGACACCACACGACTTTCTTATAGTTAAAGGGTTAGTTCACCCAAAAATGAAAATTCTGTCAGTATTTACTCACCCTCATGTTGTTCCAACCCCGTAAGACCTTCGTTCATCTTCGGAAGACAAATTAAGATATTTAAGATATTAAGATCACTCCTGTATAGTAGTCCATAGGCTTCTTGAGGGAATGACTTGCTGGCTTCGAAAAGTCATTAAAGGACATCGTTAAAATAGTCCAAGTGACGACAGTGGCTCAATCTTAAGTTTATCAAACGACGAGAACATTTTTGTGCGCAAAAACAACAAAAATGACGACTTTATTTCAACTATTCGTTTATTTCTCCCTCTGCGCGAGTCAGGTTACTAGTATAATAGCATAAGCTTCTGTTATTGTACATCACACGCATCACACACATGACCAGCGTCGGCCAATAGTGAGCCTACGTGTGATGTAGCTCTACGCAATCACACTACGTTAACTGACTACAGGCCCATAGAGAAGGAAGTGAATAGTTGAAATAAAGTCGTTATTTTTGTTTGTTTTTGCGCACAAAAAGTATTCTCGTCATTTGATAAAGGTAAAATTGAGCCACTTTAGTCACTTGGACTATTTTAACGATGTCTTTGATGACTTTTCGATGGCAGCAAGTGTCATTCCCTCAAGAAGCCTATGGACTACTATACAGGAGTGATCTTAATATCTTAAATATCTTAATTTGCGTTCCGAAGATGAACGAAGGTCTTACGGGGTTGGAACAACATGAGGGTGAGTAAATACTGACAGAATTTTCATTTTTGGGTGAACTAACCCTTTAAGGTTAAATGGACAAAAACGGAGGTTTCACCCATCGGCTGTCTTGGAACATACTCATTTATACTTTTCTGGCCTGCTGTGACACATCATTGACCCAAAATCCTGCTCTACATAACTGTATTTAATATGTACTGATTGACTCAGACTGCTGTGTTGTACAGCATTTTCACTTTCAGAGTGGAAAGATAAATTACTCTTGGCAACTCATTCGTGGTGTACCTTGTTAGGAGGACACTGTGTTAACTTTAACCTTAAATTTGCTCCAGAAAGGTAGCCTGGGAAAACCTAGACAACTTCTGGCAAATTTAGATTTGCTCTGAAAGTTAGTCTGGCAAAGAGCTCATTCAAGCCCATTTCCAATCCATCGAAATCGCGGCACTAATCAGAAACGTTGGGGCAGGCTTTACACGTTGACGACAGCGCTGGGATTTTGAAGCCGATTTTGTAGCCAACATTACAAAGATGGATGCCGCCGTTGAACATCACTCGTTCGAATCAGCTATCGCGTCTGTTTTAAGCGATTTGAATGTTTCCGAGTAAAGAACAACACTCGGAGATGTTTCTCCGCCGGCCGCCGCTCTGCATACGTCATCTCCTTCATCGCTCTGATTGGTTTTAGGTCTACCCGCGACGTCTGTTGGCGACGCCCCTCTGGAAATGATTTGTTTATGATGCTTTGCCAGACCATAACTCCATTACAACTGAGAATGGTCTGGTTTTAACCAGGCTACCAGAAAGATTGTCCCTGCAATAAATTGACTGTAATAATAAAAAGTTATTTTAATTTGCAATAATGTCACAATAGCCTCTTATGCACGATCGCTTCCGGGTTTCTCTCAGCACGCCCAGTTACACGCGGTGCTGTGTCAGTCTATGGTCAGAAGCCGGTTTTGCGTTAGGTGGAGATAGTGTCAAATTACACTTGCTGTTTATAAAAACGTCCTGCGGTTAACGTGAATGATGTTAACAACACTGTGAGGCAGTTAGCTGTCACACAAGAGTAAAAAAGAGAAGTTATTTAAATTATATATTTCGAGCTACATCAACAACTTTGAAGGTTAGTATTAGAGCCAGACCGATGTATCGGCAGACCGATATTATCGGCCGATATTAGACATTTTCCAAACTATCGTTATCGGCAGTTATAATGGCGGATAAATTAATATTTCAAAAATAACATAAAAACAGACGAAACATGCTTGAACCATGTCATGAGTGTTGGAGTTGTATAGTTTGTCCACCAGAGGGCACTCTACACCGTTCCTGTTGGCAACACTCGTTGAATTGTTCACGATACATACATTGCTTGAATAACAATTAAAAGATCATCCCCATCAGTTCTCTTAACTGAAAAAAGCATGACTAAATTTGTGACTATCATGCCCAGTTTAAAAAAATTAATTAAAAAAATAATTAAAATATCGGCCGATATATCGGAATATCGCATTTTAAAACCCAAAAATATTTGTATCGGTATCGGCCTTCAAAATCCTTTATCGGTCGGGCTCTAGTTAGTATTCTCTCATATCGTACGAAATTCGACTAGCGAATCAGCGTTTCTAAAATCGCTGTCTCCGTTTCTGAGAAAACGGATTTTATTAAAGTTTTGCCGCTATACACTTGGCCTGCAGAACGCACTTCCGAGCTGAGATTCTTTCGTACACACGTCAGCAGGGTTCGTGCATAGAGCCTATATTACTGTATTTTTAATCAAATAGACACATAAGAGACTTGTGTTAAATGTCATTAAAATTTCCAATAATAAACCTCTAAAATTAGCAGATGACCAATATATCATGCAACCCTATAGCACTTCTTTTACACTACAAATAACACATTTGTATTCTTAAACACCCACATAGTGGGGCGTTAAATACTCAGCTGACTTCAAAGCAGCACATTCATCTTGACATGTATCATCACATCATAATCCACCCTTGACATTCCTTCAGTTCCATTCAAGTCTAAAAACTCCAGTAATATGCGGTGAGTGTTGTAAGAGCAATTACAGAGGTAATCTCCATATTAGCATAAAACACATGCTTAAGACAGAGCTCATTCAACCATATCCACGCTGAAATTACAGACACTTTACTCCACATAATGTCATTTTCCACAAGGTTACTCTTCCTGCTGTGTTCCTCTGGAGACGTGAAGAGAGAGAAAGAGGCATTAGGAGAGATGTCATGGTTTTAGAAGTACCGACAAATATTCAGCATTAATGCGTTTTTTAATGTTTTTAATTTTTCCATTGTACAAATTTGGTTAACACACCCTCTAGTGTAGTGTATATTCTTTTTTAAGTCCTTGTTTGTGCATCTGCAGTGTTTCTTTGGTTGTTATGAAGACAGTGAAGCCCTTCCTCCTCACAGTAAACAAGAATGTTTGGTGTTTTAAGATCCTGGCAAGAGAATCAAATGGATTTTACATCTAGTTTATTTCTTTTTGAAGAGTAGTGCAGCTGATGCAATATTTTTTCAGAATGACATTTGGTGGAGGGGGAAATTAAACATTGAAACTTTATTACTCACAAAAAATCTAAAAGAAAAGGATGAAGAATTGAATGAGGAGCATGAAAGGGAAGTTGAGAAATACTTAAAAGAGATGAACAGGATTTTTTTTTTTTTTGGGGGGGGGGGGCATATTATCCTTATGGATTGCCAATCGCACAGCATAAATGAACACTATTATAGATTAATAATGACACTACAATAACACTGGTTGCGTCTAGAACAGAGGGTTACACAACATTGTATTAGGGAACATATACTGGATAAGCATCAGAACTAAATGAATTACACTGAAGACACTTGACGACTAGAAAAATCTCTATTTTACCATCATATTTATAACTATGAATTCATCCTCCCTAATCCAAACATTCAAACCGCTCTCAGTCTCTGCCTGACACTGACAGAGATACTCTCTCTCCACCCCATGTTTCACTGAGACAGGGGTTTCCAGCTTCTCTCGGGATGTGGGTGAGAAGATTGCGAATCCCTTGAAGTGTCAGCTGGTGAGAGAAATTCTCCCCGCAGAGTGAGAGTCCCAAAAGAAGAGCATTGCCCCTCACCTGCATCTTATCTAACAATCCACCAGAGAGACACGGCTAAAGCTCGCCAGTCTCTCGGGATGTCTGTTAAATCAGCACAGTCATGGAGCTAAAAATTAAACGATTAACCTGATAAACATGCATGAAGACAGGGTTCGAAATGACTAAGGACTCTTGGGGGGGGTCCCCTAAAATTGAATAATTAAATTATTCACAATTCTTCTACACCATATACTGTAGGACCAATGTTGAAGGTAGGATTAATGGTCTTGGGATGTTTTTCATGATTTGGGCTAGGCCCAGTATTGTAGTGGTGTCTGTGCCTGTAGAAATTTTGCATGCTCAAAGTGTGATAATATACTGCTGTGGTCACTATCTGCTTTCATTGTATGCAAAGAAGGAGCAGCTTGGACATCTAGCTAAACATCTCCGTTTGAGAAACTGCAGGAAAAAGGAGAAACTTATTTTGCATTGGAAGGGAACTCATATTCCCAATCAGGTATGAGTGTATTCCAGGTGTGCACATATGTTATGTCTTTTCACTCCAAATTGACTAGTTTGCTATCACACACTGTGCTGATGCAATAATAGGTAATATGTCTGTCAGACAAAAGAATGAAGTATTGCTAAAACTGGAAGTAACAATGAAGAGATGCTTAAACTCGCTGAAACCACCTCATAATTCAAAGCAGCAGGAGTGAGAATCACAAACCTCAGTTGCAAGAGAAAGTAAACATGGAGCTCAGTGTCTTAAGGTGATGATACATGGGGCAACTTTTCGGGCAAGGTTGCTAGGCAACACGCAAGGAAGGTTTTTCAATACTGTGCCTGTTACAGCCACTGCCCGGTGTACAAACCCGATGACCTGTTTCATCCAATAGACTATTTTTTGCAAACCAGCTATGGGATATGAGTCTGAGCTGACTGAAAACACCATTCACCGGTTCAAATACAGTCATTACCTGTGGCCCTCTAACCAGACACACACATTCCCAAATATGAGCTGCAAGGCTAAAAAGCTTTGTTTAAGATATTACTCATGGGTATTAGACCACCCACAAATCCAGTTAATGGAACAAATAGGGCTGATATACTACCACAAATGCTCAAATGAGCTCTTTTGCAGAGAGGAGTGCGTGAGGAGTGCCAGAGGGGGTGTGAGTAACAGGAGCATCATCCATTAACATGTACAGGGCCACACAGTCCCCTCAGGTTCCAGCACAGTCAAGAGGGATTGAACAGAGACAACATAATGGGGAGATTCTCTCTCCCATCACTCCTTACCAGTTTTTACTTTTTTGTTTTTGTTTAGTTTTTGGATTTGGTCAAAAATATCCTTTAAAAGGAATATTCTGGGTTCAATATCATTTGTTAACCCTGCACACTTGAGTTATATCTGATTGTACCACTTTATATAGGATTAGTTTTACATGGAGAGGTGGGGTAAAGTAATTATTACCAGAGCTTCTCTGTGATTTTAGTCCCGTTCACATGTGCCATCTCACTAATCATTACGGACAAAGTCAGTTAAGGTTTTAAATGGTCCCTATTTACTTATATTGTAGAGAGAGCTGGAAAAATAACAGAAAAATATCATCATTTACTCACCAAAGTAGTTCCAAACCAAAGTAGACACCAAACACCAAAGTAGTTTGTTGTTCCAAAACCGGTATGACATTCTTCTGCGTAACAAAAAATATATATATGTTGAAATAAAGTATGTTTAAAACATTTGAAATTTAAGAAATTAAGACATGATAAGATAAATATTGCAATTTTACAGTTATACTGTTTATTCTTAAATATTTTTTGTTTGTTTTACAGTAAGATATTACAATAATAACTACATTTTTTATTATTATATTCATATTGATATATAATAACAAAATGTTGGGCCACATTCTGAAGTCCTACAAACAAGCATAGAAAAAAAAATTGTAATAAAATTGACATTTTTACAGAAAAAAAAAAAATCATGCAGCCCTACTCAAAATATATTTTATGATTCACAGAAGAAATTAAGGTTTGGAACAACAAGAGGGTCAGTAAATCATGACTATCAATATTACGAAACAAATGCTGTTACAAAAGTTATAAAAAAAAAAAAAAAGCTAAACCTTTTTTAAACTGGAAAATTTCTTTACATTTTGACATTCCCAATCATGTAATATTCATTCAAGTTTGACTAAAATGACAATAAAATAATTTAAAAATAAAATGAAAATAAATTAAATAAAAAATAAAATAAATAGTCCACCGTTTTTTAAAATTCACCGTTAATTAACATTTTTTTGTTATCAATTATTTTACAAGATTAACACTGATCACCCAGGGTCAGCACACTGGAAAACTAGGAAAATTTGTAAAAATGGAAGCTATGACAGGGACAATGCTATTCAGAGATAGCGTGCTTGTCCATCCCCTGGAGAATGTGTGTCTAAAACAGGTTGTGTGACGGGGAGCTCTGGGGTTCCTGGAAACCATCTTAACCATCAATATCTCTCAGTTCTCCTCCTAATTCCCCTTCAGCGGTTCTGTCCCCCTGGGTCCATCACTATTCACAAACACACTCTCTCATTGGCTCCTGCTTGGTCGCGGCCTAACTTTACCTGATGAGCGAATCTTGCTTTAACTTTAATCTGGTTTCTTTAAAGTGTTGAGGCGAGCTTCATTCCTGAAACATGTGCTTATACTTTTTCACTGTGTGATATTAAGAAATGAAAAGAGCAAAATGTGGAATAAATTTGCAAGCATTAAACTAAAGGACGAGCCACAGCGTGAATCAAAACGTTTCCATCAAATCTCCAAGACATAATTATGAGGCAGTGTGTAGACATTTAATCCGGCTAATCATAGATCAAACGGCACTGATTCTCTGACTGGAAAAAAATGTAAACTAGTAATTCAACAAGAAGATCGTATCGTCACACAACCAAGTAAAAGGTAGCTGTTTACACAGTAAACTACAATAGGAGTGGACATGGTACCACTACGGTAAATTAAAATATCTTATTTACACTAGCTCAACATTTCTTTCTTAAGTCTGAATGATGAAAGAGTTATGAATGTACATGGCTGACGAAGGTGTATATAGGCCTGTTGTCTATTTTACCAACCTGATCACACTAAATGCGTCTTTATAGCACGCATGTGTATTGTTGTTGTGTAATTAATGCTAAAGTGAATTTTTATGTGCATATGATACGCATTGGTTGGTTAGGGTAGGTCTAGGTGTGGGGTGGGGTGCGTGTGTATTATACGTTTGGGTAGAATTAGTGGTGTGGGGTGCGTGTGTATTTCACGCAAATGAACTGCGTATCAAATGCATGAAAAACTGCATCTCATATGCATGTAAAAACTCATTTTCGCGTATAAATCACACGACAATACACAATGCGTGTTATAGACACACATTTCGGTGAGAACAGGCTTATTTTACCAACTGGCAGTTCCTATCTCCACATTAAAGACTATCTCCATTTGCTCTATCCCAGCATCCCTCACTGCAGAAGCCCTCAGCTCAGTGGGTGGAGTCAGATCAGTGTCAATCAAAGTATTTTTAGAGGTGAGATATTGTTCCTTCATCTGTCCATTTAAAAGTGTGTGTGTGTTTGATTTAATGTTTAACGTTTTGTTTGTTTGAATAAGATGCTTATGAGAAAGTATTTGTCAGTCTCTTCTGCAAGGCATCCTTCATTTACATGCAAAACGAATTTCGCAAAACAAATCCACCAAAATAATCGAGTGATCCCGTAAGATGCGACAGTATATTTTCTCTCTATTCCTGCATCATATTTTTTGCTTCTCCGGTTTTTTCGTCTCGCTGTGTAAGTCTTCCCATGCCATTTAACAGCAGAAGAGTATTTAACTAAACAGCAGGGTTGCTATGGGAACATCACACTGCCACTCATGACCAGCCGGCTGAGATGAAATAAATATGGATGCCAACTGGGTTGCAGAAGTGTGTACCTGCAAATATTTATAAAAGTAATACAAACAGAGGGTAAAAAACTTCGGGTGTGAAACATTCTCATTTACATACATGCACATCCCTCCAAGCCCTCTATTTCTCTCAGTCTGTGGTGTGTCGTCATATCTGCATTCTCTGAAGTGAATCCTCATTTTTTGCATCATGAATAACTGGAGCAGAGATGCGAATGACAAACTACGTCTGTGGGGAGCTACTAAGTGAATGCTGTGTTTAAACACTTGATCATCTAATAGCGGCATTAAAAAGTCTGTTTTTAATGACATCACCTTCGAAATATAAAAATATGATATAATAATACATTATATATTAAATACATCTGAACAAATATCTTTTTAATCTGAGGGGGAAACTATTATGTGTCACAATAGAAAAAAAAATATGTCAGGAATGACATTTAATTAATCAAAAACGAATAGTAAAGACTTTTACAATGTTACAAAAATCAGCCAAAGTTTTTTTCATCTGTGATAATAATACATGTTTCTTGGACACCAAATCAGCATATTAGAACATAGTGACTCTGAAGACTGAAGAAATGATGCTGAATTAGAAATATATATATATATCTGTCAGGCATATAATAGAGGTATATGGGGTCCACCTCAAAGAGCATGCACAGAGAAGTCCAAATTAAACATGATTTAATGACTCGTAAATGTGGTTACACAAGGTAAAAACGATATAAATACTGTTCATTTTCTCACCAAAAACAGCTTGATTTGTGTCTTAGGCCATCAATGTGTATACTTGCAAGTCATTAAATCACATTTAATTTGGACTTCTCTGTGCATGCTCTTTGAGGTGGTGACCATAGACCTGCATTATATGACTGATAGAAGAACGGTTTGACCTAAAAATTTCAAAATTTCAACTACCGCAGAAACAAAGACACCTACATCTTGGATGCCCTTTGAGGTAAGCTAAAACAGTTCAAAAAGTAATTTCAAAGTGAACTATCCCTTTAAGTCAAACTTAGTAGCAGGAAAAAAGTAACAATTTCTTTATCAATTTAAATATATATGATCAACAATGACTAATTATTACGTTAAAAACACTGACAAACAAACTCTTATTTTCTCAGAGATGGAGTGTAAAAATCCAACACATTCTCACCCCAAGGCGTCACCTTTGACCATGCTTCAATATTTGACGTTTTAGGCGCCCTTTAGCGTCACTTACATGACGCGATCCTACGGCGTCATCTAACTGAAGCTAAAGGAAAGCGTCAGTTAGAGGACGCGGTTAGGTTTAGGTATGGGGTGGGGGTAGGGTACACGCGGTCCTAGGGCGTCATCTAACTGGGCGCCTAAAGCGTCAGATATTGAAGCATGGTCAAATGCTTCCCAAGGCGTCAGTTAGGTGACGCCTTGGGGGTGAGAATGGGCTGAAAAATCATATCAACAATAACATGACCAAGCATGACCTACGCCACATTACCACCACTCACATTATTGAATGGATGAAGTGCTTACAAAAGCATGATTTGCTCCTCTACAGAGAGATTGAGCTAGTAAACAAGCTGAAACATCAGCCTCAGGCCCTCTTCAGTGGAGAGAGACCACACATAATCCCCCCAACAATCCCCTTGGGCAGGCTGGTAAAGTAGGATTCATTCGTGTGGCAACCTAACAGGAAAAGTGAAAGCAGATTTTATAATGGAACCCCACTGGTTTCTAAGACCAACCCTGAGCCTGAGACAATATCTAATAGTTGGGCTCAAAGGACTGGCAGAGCACAATTTTAAAATTGTAGAGGATTATAAATGAAACACTGGCAGCCCACTTCAGCATGAGCGAAAGTGAGAAATAGCACTTATTCACTTCAGCAAACGGTTTAAAGCAAGTAGTCGTATTTTGCGCAAGGGCACTGCATAGTTTTCAACAAACCCAAAAGAGCCCTTGCCACCATTATGGCTTAAAAAACAGAAGAGAAAACATGATTGACACGTTCTTAGATGTGCGTCGAGGCAAACTGCACGCCACTGGTCGCTTGAAGCGAAAAATATGAGTCATGAGCACTTCAGCACCTGGAGAGAATCCACTTAAAGACGCTAAACACTGCTCATTCAGAGCAGACTGTGAATTCATGTCAAGAGCACACAAAAGCAATTATACTGCTGTGGAAATTACAACATGTGAGGCTCTAAATAAAATAATAAATCAACACAGCTGTTGCTGTCGAGCCACATAGATGCCGGTTATGACAGCGCTAGTGATTCACTGGCACGTTTTGTTCCACTTCCTGAGGTCACGTTGATCAAAACAAATGTGTTTAACCCTACATTTAAACCATCACCTTTGCCGTACACTGTTTAATGGGGCAAAGGGAAATAACAATTATAGAGAACAATTCATTGGTTTGCTGAAATGAGCCGAGCTCAGTCGTTTTTCACCTCTAGGCTTTTTTTTAAACCAGTTGCATCGATCCAACGAAATGGAAAGAATGTGACAGTTTTGGGTCCTCGGTAGCATTATCCCCAAATTAAAGTCAGAGCAAATAATGTTCCAAATATAATTCAGAGTTATAGGCCCTCAGATTTGAATTAAGGTCAAGGATGATCAAGGGCAAGTTATGGCTGAACAAGGCACTGGGATGCCAGCTTCTTTGGAAGGCAAGTCTCGTCACTGGAAAAATCCAGCTTAAGCTGGTAGCGACAGAACAAAGAAACTGCTTATGAGCTAGTCAATCAGGAGTGACCATGTTCCAGAAAACAGCTTGACCACTTTGAGCTACTGTGATCAGGGACAATGACAAAAGCATGTTCAAAGAAAATCTTAAAAAGGAAAATCTTGTTTAAAACTAGTTTTTGTGCGCACATTAGATGTGTAAATCTATGTATATCGGATGTTTACTGTAAACTGTTATACGTCCATCATGTCATGACTACACGCTAAAAAATGCTGGGTTGTTTCAACCCAAATTTGGGTCAAATATGGACAAACCCAAATGTTGGGTTAAAAATGTCATTTAAAATTTTAACCCCACTTCAACTTTCACTTTCAACTGTACATTTTTTAATTACATTTTTAACCCAACATATGGGTTTGTCCATATTTGACCCAAATTTGGGTTGAAACAACCCAGCATTTTTTAGAGTGTACTATATTGCTCTGAATTGCACCCAAGAATTTCACCCACTGTTGCACTTGTGTATGTTGTGTGACAATAAAAGGATTTGTTTTGATTGATTTGATTGAATAAGGGTGTTGAGTTATTAGAAATGTCGGTTTCACATGGTTTTAAAAACCATTCATACAACTTCTTTTAAAAAAGTTTATATTTTATGACTTAAATGTATTATAATGTGTAAGTGTAACTAAGTAATATTGTTAAAACACATTCAAAATGTGTTTTTTGTAAGATATTTTTTTGGAAAGTTTCATATGCTCATTTATTTGATCAATACTACATTAAAAATAGTAATGTGAAATATTATCATTTAAAATAACTTTTCTATTTCAATGTTGTAAAAGTGTAATTTCTACCTGATGAGAAACTGAATTAACTCCATCATTACTCCGGTCTTCAGTCACATGATCCCTCAGAAAAATATGCTTTCAAATATGTTTATTTGGTTTTGGCTTTCAAATATATTCAAATATGCTTATTTGGTGATCAAAATATAGTATATTTTTAATGTCAATTTTGAAAACGTTAATATTTTTGTGGAAACTATAATAGTTTTTTCAGGATTCTTTGAATAGAAAGTTCCAAAGAACAGCATTTATTTGACATTTTAATGCATTCTTTCTGAATTAAAAATATAATTTCTTTCATAAAAAAAACATATATTTTTGTAAGTTAATTTAAAAAATATATATTCTTATTATTTTACAAATTTAATGATGCATTCATTAATAAACATCATTACGTTTTGTGGAGTTGCACCAAATGATATTTCACAACATTAAAATGATCTGATATTTGTTGACCTTGACACAGTCATATGGGTTTTCAGAGGTCCTTTCTATGATGTCATTTCCATCACCAGGACTGCAAAACGGAATAATGCGCCACAGCTAGTATGCAAAGTCATGTATGCTGCCATACAGTTTTGCCTTCAACATCCCTCAATCCAAAGCACTGACCAAAAGTGGAGTAAACACGTTGAAATTCCCCTTCCTCAGAATCCCTGTCAATGGGCTTGTTATTAGGGGCTCAAACGCTTTTCCGTTAAGCGAGACACAAAACCAGCTTTAGCAAAACAATCAGAATAACCTTTCTATCTGCCCACACAGAAAGCAGGTCTTATTTTTGTCATATTGAATGGTGGGAGTAGGTGGTCTCGCATACCTGATCTCTTCTTTCAGAGGAACAAATGCCACCTAATAATACCTTGAGGACATTTCTAAACAGCCAAACAGACTGGCACTGAACCTTGATTGAACCAACAACGACTCAAACGACGCGTGTTTGATCTAGGGAAAAGGGGGGGTGGGAGTTAAAATCAAAAGGATGCTGGTTGAATTTCATGGCCTCCGGTACACATAACCATGTCCATGTGTGTTTGTCTGGAGTGTGTTTTCCACAGGGGTAGCAGTGGGAAATAAGAGCCAGGAGTGACTTATCACTACAGGAATGTAAGGAGACCCAGGGGGATGGATGGAGAGCTGCTGAGAGGAACAGACAAAACCAGAAGAGACTGCTGGGAGAATAACCAGGAAAAGGGAGGGGGGGGGGGGTAAAGAGATTAAGTAACAGAACAACAGAAGTACCACTTAATGTTTCTGTTCACACCTTCACTTACAAGTTCTTTTCTTTCAGACTGCGCTGATGCCAGATGTAGAAGTCGTATGTTCCCATTTCATGACGCACGGTATCAAACCCCTGAATAATGCCTGGAGTACACATAAAACTATCCCGGGGAAAGTAAGAAGTAGTCAAGCTCATAAATGTTTGGGGTTGATAAGATTTTTTGAAAGTCTCTTGTGCTCAACAGGGCTACATTTATTAAATCAAAAATACAGTAAAAAAAATCATATTCTGAAATACTATACAAAATTTGAATAACTTTTCTATTGTTGCAGTATATTTCACAATGTAATTTATTCTTAAGTAAGTCTTAAGTATCATCAGAAATATTATAATATGCTTATAAATGTTGGAAGCAGTTGTGCAGCTTAATATTTGAGTGGAAGCCCTGATACATTTTTGATACATCTTTCTTTTGTGAAAAGAAAGTTCAAAAGAACATTTTTATTTGAAATATAAATCTTTGGTAACATCATAAGTGTCTTTTCTGTCACAATTGATCAATGCAATGCATTCTTTCTGAACACAAGTATTCATAAATCTTTCTGTACCCAAACTTTTGAACAGAACAAGATGTTAAAGATGAAAGTTGATCCAAAAATAAATATTTGATCATCGTCAAATCATCCTTGTTGTTCCAAACAATTTAAATCGTTATTCTACCTTTCATGACCAATTTTTCACACAAAAAAGACACCCAATTGCTTGAGAAAACTTGCGATACTTGAGATATTTGCACGCAGACAGCTTGTATGATGTTTTTGTGTAATTGATCCATCCAAAAAAACGCAACCACCCTTTAAATGTCCATCCCAAAGGGAGTTATATCAGTAAGCACAGTTTCAGAACTCCCTAAAACACCTTGTATGTAGTCTTTAGTCTTCTTCCGGAAACATACAATTATCCTCTTTTAAACAATTGAGGAAAGGCATACGCAAAAGAAAAAAAAAATGGGATGAGGCCTGGTTGAGTTGCTTTAGTTTGTTGAAACTCATGGTTATGGTAAGGGATGTGACATTTCCGAAACGTGCTACAATCGGTTGACCAATCACAGCACACTGGTCCAGAGCTTTTTGGAAGGAGGGGCTTCATAGAGACAAGAACTAAACAGAGCATTACTGAGGAAGAGAGGTGCTGCAACTATGTGAAATGAGAAAAATAATGTGATTTTTGATTCAAGCAGGAAACCCTATTCTAGTAGAGCCCAAAAGCAAAATCTAAACTAGAGCCCCCTTCAATAAAACTCAAAATGCATGATTTTTGACTGACAGCATCTGTACACGTTCGCTTCCTCCCGAGTTGACAGCAGAGACAAAGCAGTCAATCAAACATCCTTCATTCAGCAGAACCGGCACAGAGCTAATATAGGCCTATGTGAGTCAGTGTGCCTTCAGCTGGAGAAAGGGTGTTAATTATCACTGAATGGATGATGTAAGAACATTAAATATTAATAAGACTTTATCAAACTTTAAATAAATGTAATATTCAGTTTAATCATGCAGGGTTTTTTCTTCAGTGAAGCCGAGCCCCATCACTTTTCCTCTCAGGGGAAGGTTGAACATCTGTCTGCATCCTTAAGAAACATCCTCCGGCTCCAAGTTCACAGTTAATCAGACCGATAACCGCACTACCATCCCCAGAGACTTGCTGTTACACACTGCACACTGCTTCTTTTACAATCTGCTCCTGTAGAATGAGTTAGCAAAAATACAGCTATCCTGAATCAATTTTACCGAGTTGCTGAATGCCCAGAAGAGCATGAAACGAAGAACAATCAATAGAACAGCAAGCAGGTAGAAAGTTTTAGTTTTCTTAAAGCAAGATAAATTTACTTGAGAACCTAAAGATTTTTGTCATATCTTATTCAATTTTATTTGTTTATTTGTTATTACGCTGCAAAACACACAAGAATGAACCTCATTGGTTCTTGCTAAAGCTCAAACACGCTGCATAACATGAAAATTAACCTCATTGGTTCTTGCCGAAGCTCAAACGCGCTGCGTAACACACAAAAATGAACCTCATTGGTTCTTGCCGAAGCTCAAACACGCTGCGTAACACATGAGAATGAATTTCATTGGTTCTTGCTGAAGCTCAAACACGCTGCGTAACACATGAGAATGAACCTCATTGGTTCTTGCTGAAGCTCAAACACGCTGCATAACACGAGAATGAACCTCATTGGTTCTTGCCGAAGCTCAAACACGCTGCGTAACACATGAGAATGAACCTCATTGGTTCTTGCTGAAGTTCAAATGCCATTATTTTGCATCAAGATGCACACCATTTTTTTTTTTCTAAGGCATGTAGATAAAAGCTACTTCAATATCCTAATTGAACCAAGGCCTAATCCTGGATTAATCTAAGCCCTGTTTGTGCAACCAAGCCCCGATGTGTGTGTTAATGAATTTTAATATGTGAATAAAATGCTAAATTAAACCTCTTCCTAACATAAAACGATCGAGTCTCTTCAGAAATCTTAAACTAAACAGCTCAATTTATAGGGATTAGTTTTACTATCTCTTAATGAACTTTTTGAAGCTTAAAGCTGTGTAGACTGTCCATGAAAGGACAGAACTGATTAAATTATTAGATTTCATTCAAATATCTTCATTTGTGTTTCAAAGATGAACAAAAGTCTAACAGATTTGGAATGACATTAAAGCTGAGTAAATTATGACAGAGTTCAAATTTTTGGGTGAACTAACCCCTTTAACTCAAATCAACTCAAAAATAAGTTTTCACATTAACATAACATAAAAACAGGACAAAAAAATCTAGTATAAAGCATATATATATATATATATGAAGAGTTCAGATGCAAAAGCCTCTAAGTGCCATTTGAAATTTTCTTCTAGAATGATCATTTTTATCAAGCTTGTATATTTAAGTTCAGTGATTTCACTTAAATGGCAATGATGATTACCTATTAATTGTTATTTAAGTGAAATTACTGAACTTAAATATATAAGTTTGATAAAAATCATCATTAAAGAAGAAGATTTCAAATGGCACTTAGAGGCTTTTGCATCTGAACTCTTCATATATATATATCAAGTAAAAAGCATATATATATATATATATATATATATATATATAAGAAAATCTCCATGGAAAATGTGGGAGCAGGTGTTTGAAAGAGGTGTATTTGCCAGCTGTAGGACATCCACACAGGTGGGTGGGTGATCCGGACAACAAACACACCCTTTCTAAAGACTGAGGCCTGTGAAATGAATAGTTCCCAAAACAGATTGACAGCCCAGCCTCACAAGCTTGAGGATGTGCAGCGGAACAGACGTAAAAAATAATAAATAAAAAATGCAAAGGAGAAACTGAAAAGTGAGAAAAACTGTGGCCTCTGATCTTACAGAGTAACAGTGCCCTCCACTGTCAGGATGGGAGAGAAGACACCAGATCATGAGCAAAAACATCGATGTACTGTATATTTATAGTAATACTACCACATAACAACACAATATTATTATGCAAATAACATTATTGTGCAAACGGTGTTATTTCAGAGGGATGATAGTCTATTATGTACAAGGGATATATTAGCATAAAAACCAAATAACAGTGAGGTGTATTACTACAATACTTTACAAATGCTGTTGTCTGAGAGGATAAAAGTACAATGGTTTTTTTTTTTTCAGGCTTGCAATTAAAGTTTCACCCAGAAACAAATGTAAGCGCTGAGACTTGTCGATAAATTATTGCGAGCAACAAAACCCTCAGCTGTTAAGTGCTGTGATTTACAACCATCTACATCTGCTCAGAGAATGAAGCTAACAGTGGTCTGTTTGTGGTGTGTGCACTTGACCTTCTGTGTCTGTGCTGTGGGGACCTGCTATTGGTTTTAACTACCCACGGAGGGAGATGAGGCAAATGGAGACATGAGGCGAGACAGGGTGGAGGGGTTGCCGTCTCCCACCATCCATTTAATAGATGAGATCAGACTCTATCTCGGAAAGGATCATGGCTACTTTAAGTATCCCTGCATATCACGACTTCACATATCAAAAGATGAAATATTAGAGAAACGTGGCAAATAAACCCTTCAAGGCGAACATGATTCGTATCTAATGGCGTTAACGGTGGAGTCAAATGCTTGTGATGTCTTCAATGCTATTCTGAGATCACTGACCTTTCATCTGACATGTTTGGGTGCCATTTTGAAAAGGGCAGACATGATGGCAAGATCTTTGTGAATACACAAAAACTAAATTATTCACCAGTATTTCTGTCATGTTCTAAACAATCCTTACACTCTAAGGTTTGAAACACTACTGGATTCTTCTGTCACCCAAAAATGAAGAACACAATGCCAAGATTGTAGGTTCGATTTCCAGGGAATGCATGAACTGATGAAATGCTGTCTTAATTTGAATAAAAGCGCCTACCAAATACATAAATGTAAACGTGAACAGTCATCGTTTACTCACCTTCGTGTCACTTCAAACCTGTCAGACTTCGGACTTCCTGTCAAACAGAAAAGAAGACATTTTGAAGAATGTTTGAAACCACACAGTTTTGATGAACATTGACTTCAATTATGGGACATTTTTTTTAAATGTTATGTTCCACATAAAAAATTAAGTCATAGAGGTGAATTGATGACAAAAGTTTTATTTTGAGAGAATTACCTCTGTCTAATAGGACAGTTAATATGCATAAATTGTGATGATATTAGAGTTGATTTTGCATTTTCATTAGCAGCACCAAGTGAAAACTAAGAGCACTAAATAAAAAGGCGCATTGTATTGTAATTAGAGCTGTCAATATAAAAAATGACTATTAATATCATGAGCAAAGACATTTGTACAAAGACGAATGAGGAGTGCATCAAAGCACTGTAACTTAAAATTCAAAAAGTCTGGAGAGAATGATATATTTGGTTACTTTTTTTTTCTGCTGAATTAAGTAACTTGAACATTTGTGTGCATTTCAACAATAGAATGTTGAAGAAATCTGCCTTTCTCCAGTATATATATATATATATATATATATATATATATATATATATATATATATATATGTGTGTGTGTGTGTGTGTGTGTGTGTGTGTGTGTGTGTGTGTGTGTGTGTGTGTGTGTGTGTGTGTGTGTGTGTGTACTTTTACTACCTATCATAAGGTGTGATGCTGGCAGAAGGCGGCAAACGAGGCAAATGCTCCAATGCAAACACTTTACTAATACTCTCAAACAGGTACAGATAGGCAGGCAGGCAGGCTTGACACTCAAAAACATATACATTCAAAGCACCTAGCATAAACATTGACCGACACGGACTGAACAAACAGAGAAACGAGGTGAAGACACAGATATAATGACGCTGAACAGGTGGATGATTGAGGGAGTGAGAACAGGTGTGGAAACAAGAGGATCCTGGGAAGTGTAGTGAAGACTGAGACTGCGTTCACGTGCTATGGAACATAGGATATTTTCCACTTGTGAACTGGTATTTACCAGTGTGTTACGTTCAAGTGCTTTTGTTGTCGTAATGTGGTAAAAAGATGGGAGATCCAGACCTGTTATTTAGCTAAAACTATTTTGGATTGCTTAAGTCATCTGCAACAGCAAGAAAATGATTTATCAAAACTCAAAAGGTAAATAATATGCTGTATATTTTCTAAGGTGCGTTCCATTCGACCGTAAGTGGACTGTGAAGTGGACTTCACGGGGTATTTCGCCATCTTAAGTGAGATTCCAATTCGAAGGGAACAAACATGTTCAGTTCGAAGGGCACTGCAAACGGCATAGGGAATAGGGGAACATTGATACGTCACTTCACAGTCAGTGAAGTCCACTTCAAATGATAAACCATGTTCAGGGAGTAGGGAGCAGTGAACACTGTAGGGACCCTGTCGAATGGAACGCACCTCTAGATCATGAATATTATACATTTTTTTACCATTCACGACTCTCACGGTGCTCTCCGCCATTTTGAAAAGGTCAAAGGTTATCTCATCTCGGCAACTCGTCCATCAAAATATTCTACGAGTTGCCCAGTGGTAAATACCACATGAAGGGGTGTACTGTTCATGTGCCTTTTGGTATTTACCATAATTACCATAGTACATGAACACACCATAAGACAGACAGGTGCAGACGAAGACTGTGACACTACCAGAGCAACCAATAAATAAAAACGCTATGCACCTTCGTGTCCTTCTAAACTTACTTTAATGCTCAAGAGTTTGCTCTCCCAAGTGCTCTGATTGGTTTTGGTGAAAACCCATCATGTAAGATTAAAGGGTCAGAAATGCTGACAGAACTTTCATTTTTTGGTGTACCATCCCTGAATCTGTTAACAACAAATAATGTATGAGAATGAAATATTTGAATCATTTGACAACACTAATTATACCAAAACAGAACAGAAAGTACAATACCACAGCGCATCAAAAAACACAAAGCGAACCAGCTTCAATGCAAGAAATTGTTATGGTGGTATGAAGAGAGGTGGTTGTAAGAAACACACACACACACACACACACAGCCTGAATTGGTGTGCAGGGACCAAGTTTATACACCCCCAGGGAGCTTTTCTAAACAACAACCAGGCAACATCAAGAGAACACAATCTTCTAAAGTAGTGTGGTAAAGATCAGTCTTCCTGACAGCAGTGAAAAGACAAGCTCTGACCCCATCATACACACAGGGGGGGGGGGAGAAGCATGGAGCAAACTGCTGTAACTAACTGCTCTAAAAGCCACCCGCCCAAATCCCGAGACCAGACGTCTGTGACCATCGGGCAGTCATGGTCTGACTCTGAACACAGCACCATGGCTAAAGAAAGGGTGCGCAGTTTCATCAATATCAAATCACAGATCATCCCAGCGCACATGACAGCAGCTAAAACGCCTTTTAATGGTCAGATGGACGGATATATATCATACGCAGAGCGTGACGGCCTTCAATTAGAGCTATTACGGGGCGGCAGGGATCAATATGGTGTCTGCCATGAATCTGGTTGTCCACAAGATTGAGAGAGTACAGTTCAAGAGGAGGACTGGATGTGAGGCTTTAATCTAACAGGGTCAAAAATCCCATTATGATTTACATTTTTAATTTATTTGGCAGACACTTTTATCCAAAGCTGTACTGTTTCAGTTTTGAAAGACTGACGTTTTTATCAATACAGCAAATAGCAGACACTATTTTGGCAACGCTAACCTGTTCAAAGAAAATTCTGGGTTAGTAGAAGCAACAAGTCAATCGACAGACATCACTTGTGGCATAATCAATTGGCAATTTCTTTCAAATAAGGCAAAAATGTTAAAAAATTTAAAATAAGAATAAAGCAGTGATCGGACAGAGTGATCTATAAATGTTGAAATACTCACACTTTCAAGACTGCTTCACCCAAAGATGTAAAAAACGTCAGTTAATATTATTTTAGTTTGAAAAAATATCACTAACCTTTTGTGTGTAAAGTTTGAAAGACCCCCTGTGGTGAAAATCAAGCTTTTGTTTATATGTCTATGTGGTGTTTTTAATATGCTTTAAAACAAACCATGTGCAATGTGCATCCTTGCTGAGTATTTTCTCCTTAAAACTGCAGTGAACCAAAGACAGTTTCAAAAACGCAGCTTGCAACCAATCGCGGCTAATTTGGCGGAGGCGGGGCTAATTTGCATATTCATAGAACCGCATATATTAAATGAGGATACTTATGTTATGTTACTAAATGAAGTTCTTTGTTGTTTTTTTCAAGGATG
This sequence comes from Pimephales promelas, assembly GCF_988280905.1. Classification (NCBI taxonomy): domain Eukaryota; kingdom Metazoa; phylum Chordata; class Actinopteri; order Cypriniformes; family Leuciscidae; genus Pimephales; species Pimephales promelas. The sequence goes on along the minus strand of NC_142791.1, from coordinate 5,977,352 downwards.
AATGAACCAAATGACATGAAAAAAGATTCGTTCATTTTGATAAACGAGTTCGAACAGGAGAGTCACGAACGTGCATCACAGAACAAAGCAACTTAAACTTTGTTTTTTTGTTGTTGTTTTTTTAATGAGCGATCATTTCGCTTATTCCCTATAAGACCCTTATTTATCGTCTGAAATCATTTAAAGCCCTTTGAACAGTTTGCACTGAAACTGTCTTTTGGACCTTGAACAGTTTGATTATATGGAGAAAAATCCTGGAATGTTTTCATCAAAAACCTTAATTTCTTTTCGACTGAAGAAAGAATGACATGGATATCTTGAATGACATGGGGGTGAGTATATTATCAGCAAAAGTTTTTTTTTTAAAAGTGAACTACTCCTTTAAGGGATAATTGACTATAGGGGGACTTTAAGCAATGTCGTTACCAAGGCAACAAACACCTAACACCTTCAAATGACTGTAAAAATTATGAGAACTGCTTCAGCTCAAATAATGCATATTTTGACAAAATAATTACTATATGTGTTTCATAAAAATGATTAGCTTCAGATTTGTCCACAAATTACCACAATATACTTCCATTGAAAAAGCCTCACGGACACTATAACGCAATTGTAGACTATTAAACCATCATTAAGGATTGCCATCTGAGTGTAGAAATGAATTCAAGCAGCAAAATGCAGTGTTTATGACAAACAGTTATTCCAAAGCAGACAAAATCTTGCTTTTTTTTAGCCAATTTGCATGATTTCTCTAAACCTGTCGCTAAGAAACAAGAGAAGAAAGAAAATAGCCTCGTTTAGCAATAAAGCCAATCTCCTTCCTGGCTGCTAAATTAGCTTTGGGTGAAATAGAGCCAGAGCTATTAATCTTGTGCAGAATTAATCATTTCCGATGAGTAATTTGCACGCTGCACCCCGTCTGCAGGCTAATAGAAAGCAGGGCGGGGAATTAGAACAGACAGGCGAGTATTAGCTGACGCCTCTAACGTGCATCCCATTTGGAAAAAGACACTGACAAGGTGGCCATTAGTTTACATCTTTAAAACAAACAAAGACAAGCATTCGAGGATTAACACTAAATCCATGTCGGATATGAAAAGGTTGCATTCGCTAATAACCATCAGTGGGTCTTGAGGGACAAATTTACACTATTAACACTGTTCCCGAGTCTTATTTTTGAGTTTGTAAAGTTTTCAACCTATTCGTAACAACTACAGTGGTTAAGCAGTAAGTTACATTGTTGTACAGGAAATGCTCAGGTGAGGAAAACTCAAAACTAAAGCGATTTTAACGGCAAAAAAACGTTAATTGGTTAACAGAAAGTTTCCTTACGGTAAAATAACTGTGATAGATCTACAGTAATGGTACATTTAATGTAGTTTTACTGTTAAATACCGTTAGATTTGCAGTTTTTGGAAGCAAAAAATAACAATTCATTGTATAATTTACAGTGAAAAAATGTAAATTGTTTACACACTTCACATTTGATGTATTTTTGTTGAAATAACTATGTTTCTTCATAGTTTTCTTCGTTTTGTTCTAATCAGTTATGTACATTAGGGTTTTATGATACATGTAATGTTGTTAAATTACTGTTTCTGTAATTTTTTAAATTTCATGCGTGTTACCATGATGGTGTTTAATGTTTTTGCGAATGAGATTTGCTTAAATACAATAGTATTATCTTTCTTGTGGAAGAGCTGCTTGTGATGAGCTTTGATTGATCATGTGACTTTCATCACTGCTGTGATTGGTGATTTTCAGTGTATTACAATGGTACAAAACAGATATTAATACTCCAATATGTCGGTAAATTAACATTATATGAGGTAATGAAATATGGTAAATTTTATTTAAGTCTGTAAAACCAATAACGTTGCTACCATATTTTTGACGGTAAAGTTCTGGCAACCACAGCTGCCGTTATTTTACCGTAAAAATTAGGTTTTATTTTTTACAGTGTAGACACAGTGGCTCAAATGAAGCAAAAATGTTCCTCGGTAATAAAAGATCAGAGAAAATGTTGGTCTTGTGTGATTTAAGTGAGCCTACAGTGACTATTATAGCTGATAAGTTTTACCAGCACAGTCAACTTTTGGTCACCTTTTGCATTGATGGAAACAAGAACAAAGGAGTCACATTCAATTAGCAGAGGAGATTGAAACCTTACTCTATCATAATAGAATATATTAAAAAACACAAAGCACATCTCTGATTAGTGCAAAATCGGATGGATATGGTCACGTGACCGTGAACGATATTAAGCGATTACCAACCATTCCTAAACAAGAGTGTGATCCTGCATGCCATTATGGTCAGCAATGTATAAGGGGAAGTCAAGTGAGACATTGATTCTCTCAAGGCGGTATTAGAAGTTTAGATAGCAGGTAATGAAAGCAATCCAGTACTTTAGGAGTAAATATTACGGCAATAAAAGATAATGAGAACTACAGACTTCACATTACAAACGTGCAGTGTACATTACCAGTAATTGTTTTACATAGGGATGTGATGTAATTTCAGCATTTACATGTGCATAGTGATTTTATAGCCAAACTGCCTACTGTTTTATGACAAATACACATTTGAATTCCCATCCAAATCTCATAACAGAGCTGCTATTTGCCGTCCGAATAGTGATTACATATTATTAGTATATTCAGTTCATTGAACAACTGAGTATGCCACCCTTTGTTAAGCAGCAGTCATTCTTAGATCGGTGTACCGGCTCTGAATCAATATAATCTCACCCATCCGGACATGATAGGCACAATATTCATGAAGTTAATTAATTCGCTTTCATTGTTTTTCTGATGTTTTCATGTGCAATCAAACCTGTTATTATGCTAATTCAGCTAATTAAACATTTTGCCGAATCGCAACAGTGTTTCCCAACAGTGAATTGCATTAAAAGGGAAAAATAGGCAAAAGTCTGATTTTCGAATGATCAAAATACCCCTAACAAGACTTATCAATACTCGCATGGTCACTATAATGATAAAGGGTATATGAATAAATAAGTGGCTTTATGGTTAAGATATAAGATGAACCAAAACAAGAGGGAAACCTTGATCTATTATAATGTGAATGCAAACGGTGTATTAAAAATGCATTTTAACACTACAGGATATTATGAATCAACATAAACACAATGGAGTGAATTGCCGCTAACTGTAGTGTGAACTGTGAAACAGGCCTAAATGTTTCAAAACATTAAGATAAAGGTGTCAGATATGCCTGTGGAAATTAATAGCGCTGTGCCAACCCAGAAATCCCACATTTGATTTAGCAAATGAATACAAATCTAGTGTAAAATAATCCTCCAGCATCAAATATGTGTAGAGCTAGAAGAGTATTCTCAGAATTTTCAGAAAACCTAAGGCCAGACTCTTGCCAATCCTTCTTGATCACTCTGAGAAGCAGAGAGCATGTGAATAGGGCTAAGGTGGAGAAAGAAAGAGGGCAGGAAACACCACTCATTCGGTTCTCTGCGAGTCGACGGCTGCATATGATGTCCTGGAAGAGCTGACTCCCATAAAAATAGAGTTGACCAAGACCCCGCGGAACACAGGAACCCTCTAGAATTCTCATGGAACACGACGGAGTAGAATGCGAATGAGAGTGGAATGCCACAGATGGATCAGAACCTAAATTAATATTTCACCCAGTAGCTCTCTGCTGGAACTATTGATGAGGAAACGCCTGAGCCATCAATCACCACGTTCACTCAAAGGAGTCATTGAGCTTGACCCTGTGAATCCTCTGGCCATTACATCCTCTGTAATAACAAGATTATGTCTCAAAGCACAAACACACACTATAATCTAATCTTTTCCATGAATTGTATGCATGGGAACGATAAGAAGTTGTTGGATCTGCTGCTTTTGGCAGAACCATTACACGGAAAAATAATCACGGGCAGGTCTGACCTCTTATTATTTCAAAGCTCCGACAGGAAAAACATCATTACTGCCACCTTCAAGGCCAATTGATGTCTCGCTCCTCAAGTGGCATTATACACCATATGAGAGATCTGAATTGAATTCATGCTGTCAAACTGCACAATACTCTCATTTGAAGCAGCCAGGCTGAATCAACTCAAAGCTGCTTTTTCATAATGGCTCCATCTATTTATGTCGGGATTAATTATTTACATTTTGCATGAACCTGATGATTTCCTTCATTTACACTCTGTGAGCTGTGTTAGCTGGGTGAAGGAAACAGGGGTTGTGTAAACACTGCTAATAAATTAAGCTCCATTCCTCTGCCACATCGCATTTGCAACCATTTGCCTCTGATAGTGTTTGTTTACGTTCCATCTGGTTGAAAGGGGAACTTCATGGCGAATCATTAGAACTGATGAAATCTATTTCAGCGCCCTCTTCATGCACCCCCCTTCTACCTCCTCCTCCTTTGTAAAATCCAGCTTGCTGAGAGAAAAACCATTAAGGCTACACCAGTAAACCATTAAATTACGGTTAAAAAAAACCTGTCAGCTTTGGTTGCCAGAAATTAAACATAAAAATTATGATGCACAGAGTAATACGAACAAAGACAAAACGCCATCAGGGTAGACTCTAAATAAAATAATGCAATAAAAAAATAAGTTAATAACAAAATTCAGGTCGATTAAGACACAATTTTGCCATTGAGATAACTTGGAAAAGCTGTTCCAGTCCCACTGATAACAAAAACTGCAAAGAATCAACATGAATTACTAAAAAAAAAAAAATTATAATAAAATTACAAATTATGCCGTGTTAAATCATTTACATTTTTTTACCATATATGGTAAGGTAACTTACAAGTTAAAAGTTAGTCAATATTAACTGGCCCCTGTTATGCAACGCAAGCAAAATCTGAATGAATGTATTCATTTTGCATGATAATTTGTTGATATTCATATTCTAAACTATTTTGTCTAAATCAATTAAATTGAATACTAAAATTACAAGAAGTGAAGTATGAAACAACTGGATATTCATTGTGAGATTTGCTAAAGAACATGTTAATTAAATTTAGAAGATCAACTTGATTGTGTATTGATGATAACAGCAATTTAAATAAGCATGAACAATTTACAGTTTTTCACCATTGGTGTTTCTTGAAACAGAAATTACATTCTCAAAACTCTAAGATCATTTAACAAAACAGTTCAGCACAACGCCATGGTTCACCTGGAAAAGCTCATACCTCTCCCAAAACAGTTCACTCATGTGTCAAACCTAAATTTCCTTCTCATTTAAACAATCAGTACCCCCAAAATGCTTCGTCCCTTTGGCATTGTATAAGCACCGCAAATCAACATGTTTAGATGTTTTGTCACTATGGCAGAGGACCATTGAAATCCCTTGTGTGCACCTTTCAGTCCTTTATTTACTTTTTGCTCTTTGAAATTGTGCTAAATGTAGGCTACCTATACTTAATCATTTGCAAAGATTTACTGAGACATTGAGACATGTACTTAGACATTTGCAATTTGATGAAATGAATGAGAAATTTTATTCTGTTGTGAACAATTGCCAAGTGGTTTGGAGATTTGACCATGTTGTTTGAATGTAATTTCTGTTTCAAAAAATGATCCAAACCAATGGAGAAAAAGTGTAATAATCAATATCGACCAAAATATATACTATATATAGGGATATTTTGTGCATCCCTAACATCCTGTATGCTTATGCCTGCCTTCTTTCACTATGACTGTGTATCAAGTGAAAATCTCACCATTTACAGAAGCTCGCACAGCTCATTTTCAACCACTCGCAGACACACACAAACATGCATCTACTCACGCACATACGCAAGCAAATTCTCAGATTATTCAGACATTAAACAAACAAACACATTGACAGAAACCGCACTCGCGCGCACACACGCTATCAGTGGAATAACCATAATTAGCTTTCAAAAGCAGCTGATTAGAGTCATGATACTGAAAAGGCTTTGAGTAGAAAAAAAGCAATCACCTAATCAACCATGCAAATCATGTCATTCAACCACAGTTTAAGCTTATTTGATTTTTCAAACCCGGGCAAAATGTCTCACTTCATCTGAATCTTTAGGTGGGCCGGCCGGCACTTGAGACGTGAGCGTGAGTTTCCAAGAAGCGGACATAAGAGCATTGATTGGCAGAAAACAACACATAGGATCAGCCTGTGCATTTTAACCTCGACAGGAGGCTTTTAAACAAACAGCATAAAGAGTTCACTTGTTGTGTAGAAAGGTCAAAACTGAAAGCGAGCAGAAAGGAAAGGGAAAGAGGAGACAAAGGGAGGGCCATAAATGAAACACAAAGATGTTTTGACAGGGCTAATCAGCACCAAGCCAAGAGTTCACATTTGTCACGATGATGAACTCCTCAGACTGTTTTACACAGGAAACCTAGGAGCAGTGAAGAGCTTTCTCTGTTAGAGACGGCTCTAAATCTTTCAACACATATACTTTGGCCAAGAACGAAACGTAATCCTCTGCTGTCCAGCCATGGAAATAGTGTGACCTGGTATGTCTGCGTACAGCATTCACATTCCCGTTTGTGGCATTACACTTAAAGTTAGACAAGAGCTCTGTTCCAAAACCTATATAAAGAGCTGTATTGCAATTGAGTTTGCCATTACCATTACCATAATAAAAATAACCTAATTCAAATTAAGTTCATTTTTAAACACTATTAACTTAAAAGTTCACTACTAAAATTTCACTTCAAAAATCACTACACTATTCACAATAAACAATGGACCTCTTTCCCGCCAAATCTCTCCAAACTTTTGCTAATACGTCCAAAAGCTTTTTTGGGGGGCCACCATCATTCAATGTCCCATTTTGTCTCAGTACCCTCTTTTTGGTTATTTTCATAGACAACAAACGTAAGGTTTTCGTTGCCAAAGACTGGCTTGCTGTAGAAAAATGCACCGCATTCACTATGAAATCTCTCAGGAGAAAATCACTGGAAAAACCAAACGAATCCTAGACATGCTGCATCTATCCGTGTGGAGAAAGGGATAGGAACGTTCAAGAGAAAATGAAGACTCGGGCACTCAAACACAAACAACCCCTCAGAGAAACAGCATTTACAGCACTGTCACTGCAAGTTAAAAAGAGGAAACATGAGACACAGATCCAGACAGAGAGCAGCAAATAGAGGAAAGGGAGGAAGGAGAGATGAAGGGAAGCGATATGCTGTATTTAATGAGGTGGAGGAAGGCAGAGATAGGGAGCCTACAGACAAATACACCGTCATCTGTCTGGCTGTCCATCTGAGTTTCAGAAAAGCTTAGAGAATGCTCAATGAAGAGGATTTGTGGGAATTTGAACACCCTGCTGTGATATGAAATTTACATCTGTGGAAATCTGAAGCAGCACTCCATCTCCTCCTTCCCTACTGTGAGAAAACAAAGTTGATTTATCTAAGCTGATTATTATTGATTAAGTAGCAGGGAGTAGGAATAATTGTAACACTTGTGGTTTTTGCTCATTTATTCAGAACATTTTTTGCCTAAAGCTTTGAAACTTTGCCACACACATTGTTGTCACACCAAATTAATTGAGTCACATACAATTCATTTATAAAAGGCCTATGTTTATGACACATATGCTGCGACTTTTTTTTCTCACAATTCTCAGCTTTTTTTCTCACAATTGCGAGTTTACATCTTGCAATTCTGACTTTATTTCTCAGAATTGTGAGATATAAAGTCAGAATTGTGTGATATAAAGGCGCAATTGAGAGATATTAAGTCAGAATTGCGTGATATAAAGTCGCAATTGCGAGATATAAAGTCAGAATTGCAAGATATCAAGTCAGAATTGCGTGATATAAAGTCACAATTGTGTGATATAAAGTTGCAATTACTAGATATTAAGTCATAATTGCTTGATATTAAGTCGCAATTGCGATATATAAAGTCAAAATTGCGAGATATCAAGTCAGATTTCCAAGATATAAAGTCAGAATTGTGAGATATAAAGTCAGAATTGCGTGATATAAAGTCGCAATTGCGTGATATAAAGTCGCAATCGTGTGATATAAAGTTGTAATTGCTAGATATAAAGTCAGAATTGCGTGATATAAAGTCGCAATTGCGAGATATAAAGTCAGAATTGCAAGATATCAAGTCAGAATTGCGTGATATAAAGTCACAATTGTGTGATATAAAGTTTCAATTGCTAGATATTAAGTCAGAATTGCTTGATATTAAGTCGTAATTGCGATATATAAAGTCAAAATTGCGAGACATCAAGTCAGATTTCCAAGATATAAAGTCAGAATTGTGAGATATAAAGTCAGAATTGCGTGATATAAAGTCGCAATTGCGTGATATAGTCACAATCGTGTGATACAAAGTCGCAATTGTATGTTATAAAGTCACAATTGTGTGATATAAAGTTGCAATTGCTAGATATTAAGTCAGAATTGCTTGATATTAAGTCGTAATTGCGAGATATAAAGTCAAAATTGCGAGACATCAAGTCAGATTTCCAAGATATAAAGTCAGAATTGTGAGATATAAAGTCAGAATTGCGTGATATAAAGTCGCAATTGCGTGATATAGTCACAATCGTGTGATACAAAGTCGCAATTGTATGTTATAAAGTCAGAATTGTGTGATATAAAGTCGCAATTGCGAGATATAAAGTCAGAATTGCGTGATATAAAGTCGCAATTGCGTGATATAAAGTCAGACTTGTGAGATATCTAGTCAGAATTGCGTGATATAAAGTCGCAATAGCGAGATATAAAGTCAGAATTGTGAGATTAGATATCAAGTCAGAATTGCATGATATAAAGTCGCGATTGCATGTTATGAAGTCAGAATTGATTTATATAAAGTCAGAATTGCGAGATATAAAGTCGTAATTGCGAGATATCAAGTCAGACTTGAGAGATATAAAGTCGCAATCATGAGATATAAAGTCAGAATTGTGAGATATAAAGTGAGTTTATATCTCACAATTCTGAGAAAAAAATTCATAATTTCGTGATATAAACTCGCAATTATGTCTTATAAAGTCAGAATTGCGAGAGGTAAACTCGCAATTGTGAAAAAAAAGTCAGAATTGAGAGATAAAAAGTCTCAATTCTCTCTTTTTATCATCACACCTGGGACTTTATTTCTCAGAATTGCGACTTTATTTCTCGCAATTTTAACTCCATATCTCGCAATTTTGATAAAAAGTCGCAATTATTTTATTTTTTTTTCAGTGGTGGAAAAAAACACAAAAAAATGTGACAAAATGGGGAAATGTGTAGTATGGTAAAGTGCTAATGATTTCAAATAAATAAATCAATATAACTGAATGTGCTCCAAACACACAGTGAGAAGAGAAAGAACACATGGTGTGACTGAAGAGGGTCCACAGATTGCTGGGATTCACACTGAATTTGGGAGGGATTATCGAATTCTGTTTGTTGAAAACCATTTAATTGAGAATTAAAAATGGGGTGAATATATGTGTGTACATAAGGAGATGAGAGTGAGAACGAGAGAGTGTGAGGGCCACAAAATCCTTCAGCATCTGCACCCCCCATGAAAAGTCTGTGTGATTATGGAAATGAACACCACTTACAGATTGCACTGCGGTTCATTGATTTTCTGATGGCCGTCTCGCCAATCCAAGACAAACTCTGTCTGTGCCAAGACAAGCAGGCCAGCAGAACCCCTGCCTTCAGCTCGAAACCCAATGCTACTGCACTCCAGAGTTAACATAAAACGAGATATTTGTGCCATAATCCAATCACACTGCCTAATCAAATTTGCATTTATTTTCTAGGCAAATGATTATCATAGTGTAAAAAGGGGCACGAAATCGGTCCAAATTGCGGAGTTCGATTCGTGGTGAAGGTTTCAAGCGCGTTCCGTCTTTTCCAAGCAAAGTGAATTTTAATTAAATGCAACACATTTAATCTTATGTATTAACTCGTTTCATCTGACTCCATAAAATGAAAAGGGTTTATCAATGATATCTGTGCATCATTAAATATGTTAATGCTTGACTATTACTTTTAACTTAATGAAAATAAAGTCAAAGTCTGTTAGAATAGCCAAATATAACAATTTATTATGTCAGGTAAATGTATCATTAGAATTCCACAAGATAATCAGAGCAAACCATCAAATGTTTTAGAACAAAGAACTTTACCCAACATATTACATGAGCTGAGTCTTGAAGACACAACATCACGGGCTGATCTGAATACAGAAAGCAGCGCCGAACTCTTGTTGCATCTCCCTTTATAATCAGACCTCACCTGATATGTAAATCACCAGGTTTCAATGGAAAGTTACTGAATCCCCCTTCCATGTTTATCGGGGGCAGACCATTTGCTTGGTTGTAATTTGCATTCAGACAACAAGGCAGAAGGTGTTAACTCAAAGACCACACTCCTTTGTGTGACAGTGATTCCTAAACTTCTTAAAAACCTTATTACCTTTTCTTTTATTACTTTGGGAATGAGACATTATTACCAGTCACCCTGAGACCATCAAAATGATTCTAAACAATCCTTAAAGATTATCAGATTCACATGAAAACCATATTCTTGTGTGAGTTTTCAGTATCATTGACTGAGAGAGTGAAAGAGAGAAGATGCAGATAAGATGTTCAGAGAATAGGGGGTAGGGTGTCAAATGTTAATTTGCAAGCAATGCCTTTTGTCTTTAGAGGCCACTGGTCAGATATTTTCTCTTTAACCAGTTTTTCCAGTCTTACAGATTCCCTCCTTGACCCCATGGGTCAGATTCAGACACTTAAGGGGTCACAGAGTAAGACGTTTGGTGTAATCCTTGGTGTAATTCAGCAATTGTCTCTTGGCAATGTTGGCATCTGTAGAAGCTCAGAGGGCTTTGTTCACCTGCAGATCACCTGTTCTCATCAGGCGTATGCAGCATGAGTCCAGCAGGTGGACGAGGCTTTCAGGCTTTCTTCTGGTGATGTGAGCAAAGTTCATAGAGTCAATCTGGACCTCTTGACTTTTTCAGTTGGCGTGTCGTTCCTTCATGAAGACACTCACGTTTTCCTGGCACCTTCCCCGTAACGATAATCTGTCCCTTCTCGACCAATCCTGTCACCTCCAGCGGTGCGGTTGTCTGGACAGACCTCAGTGGGTGAATGGGCTCTCTGTGAGACGTCTGAAAAGCATCTTAAATGTCCATTTCGCGATTGAAACACATATGAACTTGAGCTAAAGAAGAAATGCATGGAAACGCATAATACAACAAGACAAAATCATGTCATGTTCAATGTAAAACATCATGTTCCTTTCAGCAAGTGTGCTCATATTTTTCTCAGGGTATTGAATGGTAAGGATGTCTCATATTAAATATCCAATTCTTAAATATATATATGTTTTTTTGGTCTGAATTATAAAAAGGAAATGCAGCAAAAGGTCAGTGTATTCAAAATAATCAAATAGATTCTATGATAAAAAAGTCATGTAATAAAAACAATCAATGTTCAATCATGTAATAAAAAACAATAAAACATAATAATAATTAAAAATATAATAATCAGTGTTTGTTCAGGAATCTTCCAATGCAAAGCCACTTATGCAATTCTAGGAAGTGACTTGAAATATGCTTAAATCTATTCAAGGATGGAGATTGTTCATTCCTTTCAACAGGTGTGAGAGTGTGTGTTTGTGTGAGGGTATGAGTGCATGTGCGTGTGAGTGTGTGTTTGTTTGTCTGAGTGTGAGTTTGAGTGTTTGTGTGAGAGAAAGAGGGAGAAAGAGTGTGCGTGTGTGTGTTGTTGGCTAAGTCACAGTCAATGACAAGGATGAATTGACAATTCTGTAATTGATTGAAGCGCTCATACTTCAGATCTATTTAGCTATGATGTTACTGTTATTAGTGGTATGTTGAGAAATCAGGGGCCCTCTGATTTTCCAACCACCCCAATAACAATCAGAAGGTTTTTTTTTTTTTTTTTGATGCATTGCATTGATTTGTGACTGTAGTCATTAATATGTGTTTCCAGTGTTTTTCCATGAGTTTGCAGGGTGTGGTGATGAATAGCGTGTGCTATGTCATGGGATCAGCTTCCCATCGTTATGTGTGTGAAGCTATCCGGATCTGTGAGTGTGAAGATGCACAATAGATCTTTAGTGAAGTGACACTATCAGACTCTATGTCATCTTATGATGTGTAGTGTTCAGTCTGGATAGACTTGATCTATTCCGTGTGATGATGCCGTGAGGGTGTTGTGATGGAGGAGTGTGTTCAGTCAGTGTTCATGTCTAGGAGATGGGTGGAATCTATTGTATAACAATTGTGTTGCAAATTTTAGTTCCAGTAAACTGGGAGGCCATCTAATGTAGTGATGTGTTGTTGTGGGATGTAAAGGCCTCTTGAATTGTCTTTTCACCCATCTCCCGAATCTCAGGTTATGTTCTAACAATCATGAAGATCGGCCGTCCCGGCATCCGTCCTCCGAGGAATTGTAGAAGTTAACCTGACAGAAACACGTGCAGAGAGAACCAATTAATTTTGATGTTTTCAACAGTTTCAAATTCAGACATGTGGACATATTCGTTTGCTTGCTCCATTATCATGTCCATTGCAATTTTAATTCCAGCTGTCACATGAAACCGAGTTTCATTGACCAGGTCTGAATTATTGCTGTTGTTGCTTCAGTGTGCGACACCTAAACACTGCTCTTGCAGTCAGCCTTCACAGTCTGCTGTTTCCCAGCATTAGAGATCCGAGTCTTCGGGTTTTAAACTTCAAATTGCTTTCATTTCAGCCAGATCTGTGTGCATGAATTATTTCATGGTGTCATTCACACATTTGGTTAGTGATGGTCTCTCGTTACCTCTGATGTTTAGTTCACACCCTCCTTGTAAATTTTCTTCTTTGGTCAGTTGGCAATTACCTGTGCCACACCACACTTCAGTGAGTGTCTTCCGCCCTTTTGGCACTGGGTATTGGTCAACGAAATCGAATTGTAAGGATTAAATTCACACTTCTCCAATTGATGCCTGCTTGGCGATTACAATATAATGTATACAAGAGTTTAAGAATATGAATGAAATTATTATTTCTGGTCTCTGGAAAAAAAAAATGTTACAGATTTGTTAAATTTAGATGTTAAACTATTAAGCTATTTGCTATTGAGCTGCTACCCGACTAGCAAATGACGCTAATAGCTGAAGGCCTTGAGTGACCAAAGTTGTTAGCTCAGTGAGAGGTTTAGATGCATTTGAGCTTTGGTTCCTGGCAGGGCACTGGTTTGTGTCATCAGAGTGTGGTCGTCTGCGTTTTTTGAAATAGGGAGGAGGTCTGCCTCTGCCCAACGACCAGCACTTTTCCTCTGTATGACCTGTTTTGTGACAGGAATTACAGAATCTGCTCAGTTTTCCACCGTGTGGCTTTCTGAATTCTCCTGCAAATGAGGGATTTTCATGACATTCTATCACAGCAACCTCACCATGTATTTGTTTTCGTGACTCAATTCTTGTTGCCCAGCTAACAATACCTTCGAATGTATTTGTTGCTGGAGAAGCACCATACATGAGCGATTGCTGTACTCGCGGCCCTGCATTTGTAAGTAGTAATTCAAGGAAAGTTACATTGTTGTGGTTAACGCCCTCAATTCCAGAATATTCCTCAAACAGTTCAAACATTTTTTCTGCATATGTCTCAAATGATTCTTCAGTACTCTGTTTCCGATTGAGAATCAGTTCCCATCCAACAGGACTACAACCACGTAGATCGCGCAGACATTGTTTTAATCTATTTAAGATTTCACTCTCAGGCTCGTTTTGATGCATTGACTGCACAATGGTGCCTGTCATCAAAGCCGGTGGTATCTTATAGTTCAGGACATCTGGAATTGAGCTGATAACAATTTGCCAAATATCTTTTGGTTCAAGCTGAAATGCATGTTTTAGGCTAACAATGTGTCTCCACCATGGTTCGAATGGCCCTTTCAAAGGGAATGGTCCGATCTCTGCTTTAAACGAGCTACATTCAGTTACCGTTAGAGGACGCCGAATGGTTGACTCTGTGCCGTTTGGGTGGCGTATCACCTTAAAGGCTGAAACAGACACTTCGTTCAAAACTTTATCACCTGCTTCATCTGTCTGAAAAGGTACAGGGTTATTAGAGCAGGATGACTCGTTTAAGAAGCGCACATTTTTCGTCCCATTGCTGTTGAGCGTTTTGGGAGAAATTGACTTTTCATCGGTTAGTTTAGCCTTAAGATCTGCAATGGTGTATTTGTGATTTTTACACTTTTCAGTCAGGGCTAACTGTTCAGCTAGTAATTTATCTAGCTGTGTTTGAAGATCTTTAATCTTTGCCTCAGACATTTTTGCCTCTGCATTTTTAGAATGCACTTCTTCACATTTAACATCCATAAGCGAGGATAGAAATGTTGTTGACTTATCTAGCCGTTTATATCTTAAGAAGTTTAAAGCCTCAATTATGTCATCTTGTTTTGATTTCTTCTGTTTACTACCCACTGTTTCCCACCAAGTGAGAATTTCATTGTCAATAGCATCCATGTTAAGACCTTTTTTAGTGAGTTTATGCAGTGTAGGCTCGACCTTTTCGGCCCATAGCGTAAACAGGACAGAATCTTTATACATTTTCCAATTTATATTTGGAGAAATTTCTTCCCCTGAAGCTTTGAATATAAAAAGGTTTTTGTTTTAGGATTAATGAGATGTGCGTTCACAGTTTCTGATTCTCATCTATGTTCCTATGCGTGGTTTTTCCGCAGCTATGGGAGTTTTCCACCAAGGATACAAAAATTCAGACTATATGAAGCAAAGTAATTTTAACGTTTGATAATTCTTTTCATTCATTAGTTATATTTTCCCCGTTTTTAGATTAGGAAACTATATCACTCTGCGGTCCTTCTCCAAAGTCCGCATGCCACACCCTCGCCAGGTCCGGTCATCAAATCAGAGGTAATTTGACTAAATATCTAGGATTTGCCGTTCCAAACGTACACAATCAAAGACATATATTTAAGTCCCCTTAAACACCTCCTCGTTTAAGTACACGTAAAATGATACCGGATGTTAGCCATCGCTAAACTGACGCAAAAACTGTGGAAATATACGAATCCAATCTCTACTCGGGAAAATAATCATATCAAAATGAGTTCAAACGTGGTAATTTTTCGTTTTCCAAATATGAAAAGTATTTCTGTCTCAAATTCTTCTCCTTCTTTTCAAGAATTAATGAGCATTGTGAATCACATTATAACCACATTCAGCATAGACACACACGTTTAATTCAGTTCACACAGGATACATGGCCTTGAATACAACATCAACAGCCTTTACCTAAGTGTTCCAAAACACTTACAGTAAAGCAATCCCGTGTTTAAAGAATAAACTTACATTTAGCCTATGTGCACATATAGTAGCACAAACAACTATACAGTGTGTTCTATGAGTGCGTTACATTGTGTGAAGCACAACCCCAAATTTGAAAATACAAATTATTGCATTATTGCTTTTTAATCCCATCTGTGTTACAGTGGAAGCTTTCAAATGCAAAATAAAGTTTGTCAAGATTAGTTTATGTTTATTCTAGAATATCATTCAATGTGGCCTAGGCCCATGGAGGGCTAAGTCAAACAAAGGGTTAAGTGTTTTTGAATGCAGCATGTCCTTAGCATTAGCATTAGCCTCATTTCAGAAGCCGCATGGCTTTAGCATTAGCATTAGCATCATTGTTCAAGCAGCATGGCTTTAGAATTTATAGTCTCGTTTTGGAAGCAGCATGGGCAATACTAGCATTTAACCCTGTTAAATTGCGTCTTAGCCTGTAAATCATATCATTGTGTTTTTTCAAAGTTTGTTTTATCATAAACAATGCATCGTCTGCCTCATTTATAAAATCACGTGTTTTCTGATCGTTTACAAACTTAGATTTTTATTCCTGTTGTTTGTCGATTCTCTTCACGTTTGCTGGTTTGTTTCAACAAAGCCACTACAATAATGAAGACAAACATGCAAGTTTTGTTTTATAGCTCCTCGAGTAACGTTAAGTCTACCCGAAAATCATTTGAAAGATGTTATTTCAAATTTAGGTTTCTTTTCTTTTTGCCTAATCAAACAAGGATATCTTTAAAATCTATTAAACAAGGGTTTTACACTTTTATCTGCGCGTCGCGGCCGTTATCATGTCCTCACGTTTTAGTTTCGGACTAAACAAAGGACTTTCCGACCCGCAAACCACGGCAAACAACATTTTCTCAACACTTTTCAAAAGGGAATGAAAATGTGACTTACCACAGCGGCAGAAGAAAGGAAGATGTTCAAACCTCTTGTTGATTTTAAGATTCCCGTACTTTGCTGGAAAGGACGTTGTTCGCGAAATCCATCTGTTGCGATCACGGAGGCGTGTCACCACTGTAAAAAGGGGCACGAAATCGGTCCAAATTGCGGAGTTCGATTCGTGGTGAAGGTTTCAAGCGCGTTCCGTCTTTTCCAAGCAAAGTGAATTTTAATTAAATGCAACACATTTAATCTTATGTATTAACTCGTTTCATCTGACTCCATAAAATGAAAAGGGTTTATCAATGATATCTGTGCATCATTAAATATGTTAATGCTTGACTATTACTTTTAACTTAATGAAAATAAAGTCAAAGTCTGTTAGAATAGCCAAATATAACAATTTATTATGTCAGGTAAATGTATCATTAGAATTCCACAAGATAATCAGAGCAAACCATCAAATGTTTTAGAACAAAGAACTTTACCCAACATATTACATGAGCTGAGTCTTGAAGACACAACATCACGGGCTGATCTGAATACAGAAAGCAGCGCCGAACTCTTGTTGCATCTCCCTTTATAATCAGACCTCACCTGATATGTAAATCACCAGGTTTCAATGGAAAGTTACTGAATCCCCCTTCCATGTTTATCGGGGGCAGACCATTTGCTTGGTTGTAATTTGCATTCAGACAACAAGGCAGAAGGTGTTAACTCAAAGACCACACTCCTTTGTGTGACAGTGATTCCTAAACTTCTTAAAAACCTTATTACCTTTTCTTTTATTACTTTGGGAATGAGACATTATTACCAGTCACCCTGAGACCATCAAAATGATTCTAAACAATCCTTAAAGATTATCAGATTCACATGAAAACCATATTCTTGTGTGAGTTTTCAGTATCATTGACTGAGAGAGTGAAAGAGAGAAGATGCAGATAAGATGTTCAGAGAATAGGGGGTAGGGTGTCAAATGTTAATTTGCAAGCAATGCCTTTTGTCTTTAGAGGCCACTGGTCAGATATTTTCTCTTTAACCAGTTTTTCCAGTCTTACAATAGCAACAAGCATTTTGCAGAAAGAGCATATTTTATCCTAATTAAATCAGGTAGCTAAAGATATAAAAGAAGATAAACAAAAAAGAAGTGGCAGAGTCTGTAAGAATAAAATAAGGATGTTGCATTTTGTCAATTACATCATAACATTCACAGTTTTGTGCACCTAGTCACTTCAACACAATATTTACCCTATTTTGGTCTATATGAACATTAAAGAAAGAGTAAATAACAAAAGTTTCATTCTTAGGGTGATAAACTACTGGTATTAAGAGGGATGCATCAGATTCAGATTCTTGGAGCATTATGTTTTTTCAATAGCTCATTCCAAATCATCCACAACAGCAATATTACAATAAGGCTACCAAAATGTATAATAGGAGTCGGCAACAGTAGGGGGGGGGGGGGGCTCCTTCAATTATTGTTTGATCTAAAACTAATTATGATCAAATAAAATGTGTTAAACAAAAATACAATATTAGGATAACTAACAAGAAGCTATAGCTCATCTAAATGTTTCAATGTGCCACTTACATTAAAATTTGAAAATGCAGGCACATGATTTTGTACATTAATAACACTTATTGTTAATTAGTAATTAGTAAATGTCTTTGCAATGT
Source organism: Pimephales promelas (assembly GCF_988280905.1). Lineage (NCBI taxonomy): Eukaryota > Metazoa > Chordata > Actinopteri > Cypriniformes > Leuciscidae > Pimephales > Pimephales promelas. Next base: position 5,959,444 of record NC_142791.1, on the reverse strand, counting down.
GTGGATCATGATGAAGTAGGCCTATGTAAATATGAGAATAAATAGGCGTGTTATGAGAAGCCAAGCCTACCAGTCAGTCACAGGGATCCGTGGCTTATGATGACGCATACAAAATAACTGAGATGTATTAAGAGATCACTGAAATTCTTAAAATTAAAAAAAAAAAAAAAACTCAATCGATATCAAAACAGCGTAAGTGATGTTGCGTTAAGACAAATAATTACGGGTGAACAGTGACACCCAGTGGCCAACTGTGTAATTGCGTTTAGTAAGTGGAATCTGCTCATCTAGCAGATTCAGATCAAAAATTCATGTCGAATCCGTTTCTTAAACCCCACGGCTCATCTTTAATTCAAAACCCACCTGCTTGGTTTTTACGTTACACTCCTGTCTGAGGTGCTCCGACAAATCTTCAGCAATGCTGCTGCTGCTGGAAGTAATCTAAATACTGAAATATTCAGGAGCGGAGCAAGAGTCGAGTGCAACAGGGTTTTACTTCCGCTGATACAAGCTGGTGAACATGAAATCTACTAAAAGTCGGATGCCTTTTGGGACTTAAGCAAGAAGACATGATGAAATATGTTTTTTTCTTAAAATGTCACCTTGATTTTATATCTTACATCATGAGTTTTTTTTTTTTTTTTTAAATCACATTTGTTCTCGTCTAAATTTGCCGTAGCCTACATAGGCCTACTGATGGACAGCTTCTCATTTGGGCTTAATGAGTAAAGGTGATTAATGTTTTGTGATTTAAACATGTCATTTCCAGCTACAGGGTCTTTATGATGGTCAACAGCATCAGGATGCTTTCCACAGAGGACGGATAATTCAAAGCATGCAGAAACAGGAATTAAAGGCCCTGAACAGCAATTGGATCCACCCTTCATTACCTGGGCTCAGCTATACACACCATAACTGCCCATTTGCTCTAATGAGGTTTGACAATTATGAGGTTAATAAAGAATAATTTTGACAGGGTTTATTGATATGGTTGGGAATTAAATGATTAACTATCTCATTAAAATTAAGAACCTTGAAGTGCAATTACTTGTGAAATGAATTGACCTTCACAAGTGAAAAGATGTATGTCCAGCAAAGATGGAGAAAAAGATGTCTAGTTTGCAGTGTCTTAATTTAAACTGGTGTTTTTGTATCTATATGTGCATAGTAGCAATTATCATCTTTAAACAATGACCCTTTCTCCTCTTGTATCGTACAAGTAACAGGGCTACACAGACTATTTAAAATAATGAGACAAGTTATATGAGGTTTTTGATCTGACAAAGGATCCCAAAATAGGACTTTCTCAGAGGGGTTGTGCTCATTAACTCATCACTATAAATACTGTTAAAATATCATTCAAAAAAAAAAATGAAACGCAGTTCAAAACAGATTTAAGTTCCAAACTCGAACTAACTGGCTGCTTAATCGTGTTTATACCAGGCCTCAAACCAAGAAAGTATTTATATTAAACTATAAACTGCATACAAATAAGCCAAGAACAGTTAAAGAGAGAGAGAATAAAGCGGGGCTACAAACTCAGACCATGACCTTCCCTCACAGTGAGAACTTCAGATCAGGCTTCATTCAAAATCTGTGGGATTTTTCCTCATTTTCAGTGCTTAGTTTGAGGGAAGAGCTGCTTAACAGATCTATTTGGTAAAATGGAGGTGTGCTCTTAGATAAAAGCATAAGCAAATTGGCCAAAATGTTTAATAAACAAACACACACTTTCCAATTCTATGTAAATCTGTTGAGTTTTCTGCAGGAGCAGATTCTCTGTGGGCCAGAAATATATTTTTTCTTTTATATGCAACATTTCCTGATAAATGATTGAACTGTATTTTAGTTATTCTGCATTTGTTGATGATTTCCTGTTCGTTTATTCTGTTCGTGTTTTGATTAAGTACCACTAAATGAGGGTTATTGGGATTTTGATTGAATTTAGCTGTAACAGCTATAATGTGTGAATTGATGCCCGAACAAGCCCATTTGACACGGTGTGAGATCTCCATTAATGATGGCTTGGCACTTTTAATGGATTTCCCAGACACCCCATTATATCTGCGGGTCATTCAGTGTGTGATAAGTGCTCTTTCTGCCGTCCTGAGTTTTTAACACGCTTTTAAAAAATACAGCTGAGCATAAATTTCTTTCTATTGATTTTTAGTATTTCACTTTATCTTTTTTTCTGCCTGTGGCTGTGTGACTGCCTCACAGTCTTTATTATTTGATCGATCCGATGTTAGCTTGGCAGATAAGCTAAATCATCACTCAATAATCGGACATGTTTCCTCCATTAGAGACCCCACACAAAGTTCTCGTTTAAAGTCATGTTCTCGTATATCAGATTCATCTAATGTATGCATCTAATTATCATATTTTGTACAGGATTGACAATGGCAATTGTTACATAGGAGGAAGGATGGAAATAAAAATCTACAAAAACAATATGGACAGTATGGTGGTAGTGGGGAGTGATGGTAATGACAATGGTAATAAATAATAAATGGTTACTTTGTGTACACACGCATACACATACCCACGCTCATACACGCTCACTTACACACTTAGATCAAACACTTAATCACTCTTGCCACTGCTGGAATTATGGATTTACAAGATTGCTCACTACTGCACTATGTTGGTTTGTTTGTATGTATGTCTGACTGTTAAATAAAAAAAAAAAAAAAAAAAAGATTCATCTAATGTTACCCGCAGTCGCACTACAAACTTAAACAATTTCCTTTTCTTTTGTGTAAAGTCAACAGTTTGCATTTTTGCAGTTTTTGAAAATAGTCATTAGAAGGATTCAGTTAAAAAGTTAAGGGAAGGAACATACAGGGTCTGATCTGATGAGTCAAAATAGCACTCACGTCTTTCTGATATTCTTATATGACACCACAGGGGTGGCAAGTGACTGTCTTTATGAGGGAATCAGTGAATCACTCAACCGTTTTTGTTCAAAAACGCTGATTCATTTAGGAACGAATGCGAGTCATTGACTCGTTCACTCAACTGATTTGTTACAAAATTCAGAACTGATTCATTCAGAACAAAACAACTATTGTGTGCTGCTCAGAGATTTCTTTGGCAGGTCAAGCATGTTTTCTATGAGATACATTATCACCATGAAATATTGCTTAAGTAAAAGCAATTCTTAATAATAATAATTTGTAAGAACCAATAACAAAATGAAACGTATTGTTACTTGAAGTATTTAATTGTGTTATCTAGGCAACTACATGCAGGCCTGTGTGTAACTGTGAGTTATCTCAATTCTGTTTATTCTTTAAAATGTTTTTTTTTGTGTGTGTGAAAATTGTTAGGTTGTGTCATATGGTCATGAATCTTAATTTTCCTCTTTATTATCATTTCATTCTCTACCTCTAATGAGGTGAATTACCAACTATTTGACACGGCATACTTTTTTATTTTTCATTTCCATAACTGTAAAATGTACACACGGTGTGATAAATATGCATGCAAAATCTATTTCAAATGTGCTTTTCATCACTTACACTGTAGTAACACCTGTTTTGTGAACTAATTTATTATAATATGCACAAATACTACAGAGAACTGACGACAGGCTGGCAAAAGTGACAATGAACTGTGAACTCTGTCAAATCAGATCTTAAAGGGATAGTTCACTTTGAAAATATTTTATGGTATATTTTATCTTACCTCAAGGGCATCCAAGATGTAGGTGTCTTTTGTTTCGCAGTAGTTTCAATTTTGATATTTTTAGGTGAAACCGTTCATCAGTCATATAATGGAGGTCTATGGTCACCACATCAAAGAGCATGCACAGAGAAGTCCAAATTAAACATGATTTAATGACTCGTAAATGTAAGTACACACTGATGGCCTAAGACATGAAACGAGCGGTTTCTGTGAGAAAACAAACAGTATTTATATCGTTTTTGCCTCTCGTAACCACAGCCACGTCCAAGTGATCGCTTCGGTCTGCGCAAGCGCCGGGAAGTGCTGGAAGTGATCTAAATATAGTTGTGAAAAAATTCAACGTTGTCTGTTGATATATCGAAATCGTCTTCCATTGCGATTTCATGTATATCTAAATATGTTTAGATCTTCACACCGAAAAAGGAAACACTTCCGAAATCTCTATGTAAATAATGAGTGAAGTACACTCGCGAGAGCGTGGCTCTGGTTAAAAGAGGTAAAAATTATATAAATACTGTTCGTTTTCTCACACAAACCGCTCGTTTCGTGTCTTAAGCCATCAATGTGTACTTACATTTACGAGTCATTAAATCATGTTTAGTTTGGACTTTTCTGTGCATTCTCTTTGAGGTGGTGACCATAGAACTCCATTATATGACGGACAGACAAGAATTGTGTGACCTAAAAAGATCAAAATTGAAACTACTGCGGAAACAAAGACACCTACATCTTGGATGCCCTTGAAGTAAGCTGAAACATCCCAAAAATGAATTTCAAAGTGAACTATCCTTTTAAAACAATACTTCAGTCTTCAGGACCTCTTTCTTTTAAGAGGGCTTCCTTGAACTCAGATTTTGATTGGTCTGTGTCCATTATCAGCTTTCATTAATGAAGTGTTCTTAAGCGAGGTCAGTGTGCACTCCAGTTAACTACCACTCTGCTGCTCTGTTGTAATTGAAGTAGCATATGAACAGGGTCTATTAAAAAGAAAGTCCATATCAAAGCAGTATTCTATTGTGAGGTTAGGATGCGTTGCTTGTCACACAGTGATAAAGCCGCAAAGCACTGTACTGTATGTCCATAAAGGATTTATACAAGTAAATACATTATGTTAGGAGGGGTAAATGTTTTAAAGACATCGCTCTTGGATGCTCTTAAAAATTAACAAGGTTAAATATTTATGGGATTTGCATTAGACGCCTTCGTAAAAAAATGTTATGCCGCGAGTCAGGCATTGTGTGTGTATTAACAGCGGAGTGCTTGACATTTGAAAGGCTCAGTGTATTAACTCTCCCCTTTTCATGCATCATGCAGCTGTCATTATTTGAAACGATGTAAAATGCAGGGAGACATTTTGCAGGAAATTACAGCCTGCGCACAAGATGCTTGTCGACACAAATAGGAGCCTTTGAAATGAGAAACTAATGGGTTATGCTGATGTTCTTGAATTAAGTGGCAAACAGTCCAGACCGGTTTAACAGAGGCCTGTTCATCAGTGATGCTGTTATCAGACATGCTCTGGGGTTTACGGAGGAACCGTCCATGTCTTATCGGGTTTATATGGGAATGTATCAGCCCACAGGACATTAGGGGAAATGTCTCTCCCGATGTGCCACACAAAATAAGATTTTCTTGATAAAATGGAAATAATTTTATTTTCAGTCATGACGTAAAAAAAAAAAAAAAAAAAACGGTCATCTTCGAGGTTTGGATCGAGGTTGTACTTGAACATATTAAGGATATGTTTAACTTGTCCTGCATCTGGTCAGACATTAACATGGCTTGTTGAGAATATGTTAATTCTTTTCTAAACAATCTTACTTGTGTTTTATGTGTGTAAGACAATAAAACATGTGGGGGGGGGGGGAACCCATAGACTTACATTACAAGAATAATGGAAGTCATTATTATTCAAGACGCCCAACATTTAACCCGAAAATAATCATATAACCATTACAATAACAACCGTTGTCCGTAACAGAATCTATACTGTATCAGACACACAATAATTTCCCAAAAGCCAGCTGAAGTGCTTTTACAGAAGCACACAGACATTTATCCAGTGCCACTAAATCCCTGCATCAACACTAAATCCTCCCTGATGCGACAACACAGACAAGCCGGTATTCAGTTCCAGCTCTGTACACACACAGCCCTGCTCAGGTCATTCCTCAATATGCCAAACAACGCGGCGTGTTCAGAGACCACAGAGTGAGAGACATTACAGCTAACTAATGAGACTCCATTTATTCTGCCTGCCAAAGCTCAAGATAAAAACACACTCTTATACAGAATAGTCTAACAGAGAAGCACTATCTGAATCTGACGCCTGACATGATATGGGGCCTCAGAAAATGATAGGTAAAGGAGGAATATGTATTATGAAGAATAAACAGCAGCTTGAGTCGAATATTGTGATGATAGGCTATTTCCAAATAGCTAATTTACTATTTCAGTTTTGCTTGTTTACTATTGTTTTAATGGATAATGTATACAGCCAGACACCTGTTATAATCGTAATATCGACACAGAGAGACAGAGATTGAGGCTTATGTTTCACATGTTAGTCTACAATGCTATAATAAATAATAATAATAATAAATAAACTTCTATTTTAGTTAGTAGGCTTAAATAAATAAAAGTTGCCTAGCGCTGGTTTTGTTACCGAGTGCTATTCTGGAGTGCTTGATAGCACCATTTATCGATCAGATGGTGCGCTCAGTCCTCCTGGGAAGGTGGTATTAGTCAGGGGTATAAAAATACACCGTGCCACAATATATCACAATACAAAAATGCAACAATACTACATATTATGGATAGTGACAGACAATATGTATCGTGGATAGTTCCCCAAAATAAAAATAAAAAGTTTTATATGGTTTTATAAGGTAAAAAGTTTTTATGTTGAATATAATGTATAATAATTCAATGGGGGAATATTTGTGGTTCCTGATAATGCCAAATGACTTGTGTTACTTGACCAGTAAAAAGTGCCCAACATTATTTTAAATATATCTAACGTTAGTCAGAAAAATTGCAAGAATATTCGTCTAAAATAATTCTGTATTTTCATCTTCAGAAACATGAATATTTTTATTCTGGTCCAAACCTATTCATTTAAACCCACTATGTAATTTCAAAGTTAACATTTTAATCAACAGTAGGCTAAATTTTTAGTTAACATTTTACCATATGTCTTGGAGTATCGCAATATCGTATCGTGAGTTCAGTATCGTGATATGTATCGAATGAATTGTGACACCCCTAAATAATGTGCTTGGGATGTGTAATTCTATCATATTTTATGCAGGCAAATATTTTAATAAAAAAAAAAGCCTGACAATGTCACTGCTACCTTGTGGAATTCCACTATGTTTCTCAAGCCTGGAACAGACCAAGCCGACGCCAACGAACTAGCGCTGATGAAAGCCGACTGTGTTGTCGCCTCTCGTCCGCTCTCGTCGAGGTAAAAAGCTGCACTTGAACACACCGAGAGAACTACAGGCGACCGCCAGCTATAATGTGCGTTCTGCTTCTGCGCCTGCGTGTAATGAGCCAACTGTCGTAAACCGACGCAGATACACATAACGTAAGTTAAATATAGCAGCGCGTGCTTACCGTTTTGAATATCAATCCTGCTAAACGCTTTCTTTATTCCACTCCACTCATGTTAATCTTGAAATATTCGCCAAGGAACACTCAGGTAAGAAGACGTAACATAAGAACAGCCTTCTATCTTTACCGTTTTGACTTCTTTGCTCGCTGTTTTGCGTTTATAATCTTGCACTGACTCTTTCACTAAGCTGAACAGCCAATCAGAGCTCTCTTTCCCCAACGGCCCGACGCCGATTCAATATGTCGAATCAGACGAAACAAAGTCGACGAGGACTATTTTCAGCCAACAGCACGGACCCGTGCGTAATATCACACCGAGGAAACTTAGTTGGCCGATTCACAAAATCTGCCAGACGACCGACCGTCGGCTTGGTGTGTTCCGGTCTTATCAAAACACGATCTTTCTGACATGACTTGCACGCACGAACCCTGATTCAGTCGTGGCGCTCTAGAATACAAAGTTGCATCTGATTAGTCAATTGCATTCTGCAAACATTCTATCATTAACATTTGACCGTTTTGTCTCAAGCAACCAATTCCAAACAAAACCTTGCAGGGGCTAAAGATTTTACATAGCTTCTTTCATGCAAATCTTGGTATGAAACAAGTGACATCAACCACTCTTTCTTTCTCTCTTCAGGGTCTATTCCCACAGTGTGTTTGATAGAGCTATTCAGACTGCGTACCTTTCCCAGTCCCTCGTCAGTGTGAGCTCTCATCCAGGTTACGACAGCTGTCGGCTTGATCTACAGCCTCGGGCTGGCGCTGTAATGTAGACCAAATGGCCTGAGTCGCCTGCGATAATGCAGCCATTCTGGAGGAAATTGGAAATCAATTCTTGTCATCACTAAAGATAATTCTCCCCTTTTTCTCCTTTCCTGTTTAGCAAATATCTAAAGATGAGAAGTCAAAAGGATGAGTGTGATTTCATGTGAAAGATTGCACTGGGGGTGTGCGTGTTTCAGTTTATTGCCTAAATAGGCCTACATAAAATCCATATTTATTTCAATATAAAAATATGACAAATCTGAGTTGTTCACTTAGCATAAAACGCTTTAAATCAGAGAAACACACATATGGACATAATATTATTTACGCGCGCGAACACAAACACACTCACATAATGAATCAACTTGCAATTTAGGCTATACAATTATCATCCTGATTTACGTCTGTGGAAACAGATGTCCTCAGGGCTGAATTTGACCCTAGCAAAATTAATTTATAAATATAGAATGACAAAAGGCAAACTCATTACTGTCCTCAGGGTATGTTCCTAATAATGAGTTTCTTAGCATAATTATATGAAACATTTGAAGCGGAGTCCAAAATTAACACACCAAATGAGAGTGAAAAGTGGCTGGTAACTTATATAGCCTATAAAGAATTAGCTACGACATAGACATTGGTTTAAAATGTACATGTATTCAACATTTAGTTCTGTTCCTCAAATTTGATTGGTTGAAGTATAACATTTAACATGCATCACTCCAGATGATGGTGTATGTGATCAGTGGAGGCTTTTTTTTTTTTTCATAAAAAACTTCATCCGTCAAAACAAAGCTAAGACAAAAAGTGTAAAAAAAGGTTTAAAAAAGGTGCACTGTGTAATTTTTAGCGACATCTAATGGTGAGGTTGTGAATTGCAACCAACAGAAGTTACAGTGGCCGACAGGGAAAATAGTCTGAGACAGCAGAGAGTAGCCAACAAATGAGGTTTCTTTACAAAGATAAATTAAGAAGGTTTCAGATTTACTTAATTATTCAGTAATAAGACTATTATTCAGTAATAATAATGTTATTGTTAATAACATGTCGACTCCTGTAGAAACATGTCGGCGCATTTCAATGTAAGGGGTCCCGCGGTTTATGTAGACAGAAATTGCTCATTTCAAAACACAAGGGTTCAATAAGTAAGGTCTTTACACCACTGAAAACATAATATTTATATATAATATAAATATACAGTATACATAATATATATATATATTATGCACATTATACACATGATATTCCCTAGTTGTTGAGAACAGTGTATTTTCAGACATAATTACTTACTTTATATTTAGACATTATAAAATATTTTTTTTGTCAAAGTCTATTTATTCCAGTTTATTCAATTTTTACTTTTTTCAAAGCTTTTAAGTGTCAGTTTTTTTGCAATATTGTTACAGTCAAAACACAATCTTTTTTTACCCACAAATTTAAAATTCAATAAAAATGTAAAAATAAAATTAATCAGATCCATCTGGCTATATCTATTTAAGTCTGTAATTTTTGTTCCCATTCATTTTTTATTTTATTTTTAAGAACATTTAGCCTTTTCAAAAAAGTTTTTTTGTGTGTGTGTGATAAGCCCCATAAAATAACTATACAGTAATATCATTCTGCTGAAGTAAAAAAAAAAAAAAAACGTTACATTTTTCAACTAATAAAACAGCACCAGGGAGTTAATACTCACCAATACTCACCAGTGTGGCGTACAGAGAATTTTGGGCCCTAAATTGATACCGTGGTTTACCATATATCAATTTGGTAAAGGCAAATAACATTGATGTTTTTGTTAATATCAACTTTATGACTCTTTTGACACATGGACTTTTTACATTAGATTTCGATGACAAGATATGTTAGAATTTGCTCACATATGAGAAATCAAAGAGAAAATCAGGGGTTAATGAGACAGAGCTATGCTGCATATATCAACGTCAAACCTGCTGGAATAAGATGAAAAAAAAAGCTGTGTTTTTAACTCTGCTTCCCATTTGTCAGGCAGATTGGCTGTGAGAGGAGCATCCTGTCTGGTTAGTGGCTAGGAAAGGAAGGATGTGGAAAGATCCCATGGGAAAAGAGAAAACATCACTGCACGTCTCGGCTATCCCACAAGAGGCTTTGCTCAATATTAAGTGCACACACACTCACACTTCAATCTCCGGCTCATCATCCCACCACACCCACTCCTGCAATCCATTGTCGATCTGTTCCACAAGCCCTCTCCCTAAAATAGCACACCGTTGTCAGATATGATAAAAACAGCAGGCTTGCAGCGAGACGGCAAGAATGAAAAATATCTGTCTGTTTGTTTGTAACATTACAGGACTTGTATATTTACGTTCTCGTGGGACAAAACCGAAGGCAGGAACCATCCATCTTGTTAATTGGGACAGTTTATAAAGCAACATTGCACTGACAAAATGTCTTTCTCTCTCTTTTTGCGCTGAACTAAATACAGGACTGTGTGAATCTGAGATGTAATCTCGGTCAACTCTGCTGTAACCTAAAATCTTTTAGTGGTTACTTTAATCTGAACAAAAGCTTTGTGAAAGCTGTTATGCCTGGTTCAGAAAACACTATTTTTTTTTTTTTTTTTTTGTCTGTTACGAAGGTCAATGTGTCAGATTACGCGATTTTGACTACTAAAATCTTGTCGTGGACAAGACACGTCAGACCAGACATTGCTTCCTGACCAGTCATTGCATGCCGTCTTTAATGGCGCGCGTGATGTCATCAAGAAGGCAAAACTAGTAGCGAGTGACTTCCAGAAACGAACGTAAACAAACAGTGAATGAAACGGTGAGTGTTGTCTTGGCTGTCCTGTGGTCAGAAAAAAGTAAAAAAACAAAAGAAAACCCGACAATGGACACGTTCCTGGATTGCTCGAAGAGGACAGTATGGGCTGTCAATCCTCCAAAGAGAACTTGAGGTAAAATATTGTTTTCTTATATATTTTTTACTTTTAACGTTAGCACCATCACCATTTTTGAAAGTTGTGTATGGAAAAGCTTCTGTGCTCCTATTGGTCAACCTCATACATACCGTTAAAAAAAATTAAACATTCTAGTCTTTTTGTCGTGAAGCATCGCAGACGCGACATAGGTTGTCGGCCACAATGACACACTAAACGAGATGATACGATCGAATCTTGCGTCCCGACGCCCGTTGTCGTTTACGAACCCTCGCGACACCCTACGTCAAACGGATCGTGCCAAAATCGGGCTAAAATTGGATAATGTGAACCAGGCAATAGAAGCAGCGGACAAGTTTAGGAAAACACCTTTTTCAAATAGAAGCAAAAAAAAACGTTACGCACTTTGGTCATTTATTTACACGACAATGGCGTTTTAGGGGCCTGCAAACAGGTTTCTAAGTGCACAGTACCTTTATCGTCTACGTGTAAACTACAAAAACGTGTGACGTCATGCGTGTGCGTATTACGTGTTAAGTCTACTCTATAGGTGCGTAGTGTTTCTTTGCAAAATGACAACTTCTGGCCTGGCACGCCAGGCCGTTCTCATTGCAAGGCGACATGTACAACGCTTTTGACAAAGCGTAGACATCTAATGCACATGGCACCCTTTAGTGTCAATATGACACACAGATATATATGCGGCAGAAGGCGCCTCCTAGTGGTCTAACCCTAACCCTACCCCAGACCTAAACCTACCCATAACCGAAGCATGTTATATTGACGCTAAAGGGTGCTCTGTGCGTTGGATTTATACACTTTGGCAAAAGTGTCGTATATGACGCTTTGGGATAAGAATGCGTTGGGCATGCATAATTCAGAATAAATTACATAAAAATATAAATAAATTACATTTTTATATAAAGTGGAATAATGTTTCATAATATTTACTGTATTTTGACATTTTGTCTACATCCGACGCGCATAGCACCCTTTAGCGTCAATATGAAATGCAGACCAGAAGGCGCCTCCTAGTGGGTCTAACCCTAACCCAGAACTAAACCTACACATAACCGAACAGAGCTCTGTGTGTGTTATATTGACGCTAAATGATGCCATGTGCGTTGGATTTAGACGAAATTTCAAACGCGTCAGTATATGACGCCCTAGGATGAGAACGCGTTGTAAATACATAGGCTACTTGGTGAGAATAATAAACTTCTTTCAATTTTTTTTTTTTTTTTAAATCGCACTGACCCTAAACCTTTGAAGGATATTGTACATTTTGGCACAAACTATCCCTTTAAAATATTTACTGTTACTAGAAAGAGACAATGCTTAAAATGCTCTACATTGAAAATTTTAACCAAAACAGTTGCAAAATGCAAATTTAAAGCAAGTTATTAATATCTTTCAATATCTTTCTTTCACCCTCCTAAGATAGGGTATATAAGTATTTCACACTTTAAGTCGTCCTTTTGACTGAGGACAGTTTAACCTTAACCAGCAGAGCCCGAGGAGAGACGCAGAGCCCCTGAGGTTTCACCCCACAGCGTCTGGAAACTAAATCAAGCCGATTTTAAAACAGAGAGATCTTGTTAAACTTCACCAACAGGTCTCCAAGAAAAAGTTAGGGGACCCGAGAGGCAGTTCATAAACAGTGAAAGCACACGGCAGTGTTTGCCAAAGGAAACAGACTGCTTAGAGGGGGAAAAAGTCAAACTGCGCACACACACACACACACCCTTTGCCAGCTCACTGGAGCCTGCGATGAAGGAAGGAGGAAAAGAGTGGCTTAAACAGGTAAGGACTGATAGGATATCCTTAGGTCACAAAAATAATTTGGATGAAAGTAATCTCACCAGCCTGGAGTTTCATACATGAGAGGAATACAAACAGCTTATTGTGGCAGAGAGAGGAAGTGGGAGGAAATGAGGTCACTAGCAATCTCCTCTCATATATTGCCTTTGTAGCCTGGGCTGAGACAAGGTGACCACAGCCCTAACCCAGACAATATACTGCATATGGATGCATCATTTCAAGATTGACTCCTCCTGGCTATAGAAGGCATGAAGCAGAAGTTGAAACTCCCCTATTGTGACTTATATCCGAGCGAAACGGCTTCTCGGACAAGGACTTTTGTTCATCTGGAATGGTTTGCTGTCGCTGTGACAGGTTGTCCCAACCTCACGCCAGTGAACACGTCGCCAGATGAGAGATGAGATGTCGCTGCAAGAGGGAGGGGAAGTTATTTTGATTAAAGATTACGAGGGCACATACATTTTGATTTCACGGTGACTTTAAACACGCCATCTTGGGTGGAATGTGCATGTGCTTTGAGAGAGAAACAGACACACATACTGACTTTTCATTCATGGCTCTGGGAATGAGCTGTGAGAAACATGAGCTATTAGGGTTGGAGTCACGGGACCAGAGATGGGCCGGGGTTTTTTTTGCACAGGATATACTGACGGCGCCTCGGAGAGCCACTAGCCTGATCTATAGCAGCATTCGAAGTACTAAACACACACCACTGAGCTCATTTCCTCTTACACCAAGAGGCATTTCACATTTAACTCAAAGTATAAAGGCAACCAGTTATTGAAAGCCAATAACGTCATGAAAGATGCACAACTGCTAAACTTCACAAACAATTCATTTGAATGAAATTTACGTGCTAATTTTGATATGTAACAGAATTTGAGTCATTATCATTATGTGAGAACACTTATGGGAAAGAAATCTAAGAGGATTTTCAGGCACTGCTGATAAAAAGGATCACATAAAAACTGTAAATTGTGTTATTTATTGAGTGTTAAATAAAAGCTGATACCTCCAAAAGGTGGTATTACACTTGTTCTGTGTTACTCTACATCTCACCAGTAGAGAAAATCATGCAAAGACGGGTGAAAATTACCTCTGGGGCTGCTCAAGAGCGCTCTCTCACACTCACACACACACTTGCTAATACACAAACACATTCATGTGTCAAAAGAGCAATTACACGCCGGCTTAGTTCATGAAGACAAATGTAGAGCATTTTCCAGAAGCTGATTAACAGACTTTTTATCACACTAAAACCCGGGAATTTCATTTGCAGGGTTTAAAGTGCACACTACTTTTCTTAAAAAGAAACAACTCCCACACCTTCACTTAATAGGGGCATATCCTGCTACCATTAGAAGACAGAGGAACTACAGCGCAATAATATTTTGTCTGCAGTGCTGAAAGTTAAATAAGTGTTGCAATCGTTAAAAAAACTATTATCTTTTTATATTTTTGTTAATTAAAATAAAGTAGGGCTGTCAAACGATTAATCGCATCCAAAATAAAAGTTTGTGTTTACATAATATATGTGGGTGCACTGTGTATAATTATTTTATACATATAAATACACACATATGCTTGTATATATTTAAAAAATATTTTCATGTATATAGATTTATATATAAATATTTGACACATAAATAATATTTTTTTCTTAAAAATACATGAATGTGTGTGTATTTATATACAAAATAATTATACACAGTGCACCCACATATATTATGTAAACACAAACTTTTATTTTGGGTGCGATTAATCCCGATTAATCGTTTAACAGCCCTAAAATAAAGCTGAAATAAAAGAAGATAGATATTAGATAAAAAAAATCCGATTTTTTTTTGCTAAATAAATATTACTATAAAATTACTAAATTGATAAAATTACTAAAACTGAAATAAAAATAAATTCAAGCAAAATCAAAAACTAAAAAAAAGCATGATTAATTTACTAAAACTAAAATTAACTGTAAATATATACATAAAAGCTCATTCAAATAAAAAATACTGTAATAGTATGTACGTAAATAATACTAAAATATCAGTTTAGTCGTTTAAAAATGTAGAAAATCCAATTGGCAACATAAAATTAAACCTTTATAAGTCCAGCATGTTAATAAGGATATTGAACTAATGATGCTTTTACTCTCACACACACCATTGGTCTTTTTTAAATGCTTTCTTCACCTCAGCATTGCAATGATTTCAAGGTATCTCATTAGCAACTCGCAAATAGGCCTGGTTCATGTTTTATGTGTCAGTTTGCATCTGACACCACTTAAAGTAGTTATTGAAATGACATGGTTACAGGCTAACCTGAATGGGGGAAAAAAAAAAGTAGAAGCAAATATTATTCTTCCCTTTTGTTTTTGCACTCAGAGGCCCTAAACCTAATCTTTTTTGACCAGACGGTCTTTTCACGCTCTTCATAAAGGATCAGAAGTGTCATAAAGAGCCCATTACGTGTTTGGAGAGAACAGCGAATTGTTTCATCACTCCCAAAGCTACAATAAGCAGGTGGTAATAAAGGTGGCGACAGCTGGAAGACGTTCTAATCATAACAAAGGCTTTCCAAAGAAGTGCTCCCCCAATATCCACAGCATTTCTCCTTCATCTCCCTCCATCTTCCCGTCCACCTACATGCTCTCCGTCAACTGAAAAACTACCGATTTCATATTTCATTATCCCCAGTGTGAAGCAGCCTTTTAAATGTAATTTGGAGTTAATCACCACACTGGTTCAGCACAAAATGAAATCATCCTTGCAGTAAAAATCTGATTAGCTTTCATGGTTCATTTTATAAAGCTGTGTCTGGCATTCCAAAATCCCGTCATGGATCCCGCCAACGATTAGCCATCATTGCGTGCGTCGGATCTTTACGCTGTGGTGCTGTGAACCTTTCACAGGAACACCTTCAGTGGACATATTCATTATTACAATATATAATAGTATTATGTATGTAAAAATCACAAAATTATTTATAAATACTATATGCCAATAAATCATGTTTTACACACTTATGCGTGTAAAAAAAAAAAAATGTTACAATAGTGGATGGATGGATGGATGGATGGAGAAAGAACTGATGAACATCTAGATGGATGAATGAAATGATTGATAGAAAGATGGATGGAAAGGACTGATGAATGGATGGATGATTGCTATAAAGATGGATAGAAAGGACTGATGAACAGCTAAATGGATGATTGACTGATAAAAAGATGGATGGAAAGGACTGATGGATGGACAGATGATTCCTAGAAGGTGCATAGAAAGAACTGATGAACAGCTAGATGGATGGACTGAATGATTGATAGAACAAAATATCTGATGAATGGATGGATCATGATCGATAGAAAGATGGATGGAAAGGACTGACTGATAGTTAGATGGATGGATGGGACACTACACTGTTTAAATTAGTTAGTATTTGAGCACTTAAAGGGAAATTTCATCTCAGGAAAGATTGTATTTAAAATGGGTCATTTATGTAAAAGAAATGTGAAATTATTTAGACTGAGAAAAGCCAGGAAATGTATTTTTGGCTTATGTGGATGAAAGACAACAACTCCCAGAATGTATTTGCTTCGCTGCCCTAGGAGGCCACGCCTACCGGTCACAGAGGAGCGGGAATTTTCTTAGCAATGTTAAAACGCACATCAACCGATTACTTGTTTAGCGTTCATGTAAACACGACATTCAGATTCACCAATCAGAATGAATTCAGTTAGATTGAAACAAAAGGTGTGCATGTAAACATTGAATGGCGACTGAAGAAAGCAAAAGCTGAATCCCGGACATCGACTGCCGGACATGTCTGGGAAAAAGAGGATGCTAACCCCTACTACTCAGCTTTCTCCACAGAACAAGAGCCTGCTTGCTTAGCTTCCAAAAACAGATGGCTGACACTATGTGTACATTCAGTGAGATCGCCCTCTATGGGTGGGTTGAGAACATGCGGGACAGCCCCTACAACTGACTAGTCTTTAGCCTCTGGCCGAAAAATCCTCAGATTGCGCAAAATGACGATTTTTGTGTCATCGGAGGATTTTTTTCCAGACAAAAAATACATAAATCTCTCGTTTCAGGGCGATATTAGAGTGGAAAGCATGGGAATCAGATAATTCTACAGGTTTTCTACTAATACAAATCCTGAAGTATCCCTTTAAGTCACACGTAAACTAATGTACAATGTCATTTGTTTATACTTTAGAAACTTTTTGCCACTTTTATGTTTCGTTGCAATGAAATAAAGACATTTTAAAAGTGTGATTTAGGTGTCCAAAAACATTTTGGTCCACAATACATAATCTGCCTCTTTATTTTATGTTTGACAGTGTCAGGTTCCTCCACCTCAGGGGAGTCCTCTAATCCCACAGCTGGTTTCTGGAGGGAGTGGAGTGGACTGTCCCACAGTGACTGGAGGCTGAGGCACATGGGCCTTTAATGAGCAATACTTATAGATTTTAAACAGAGTCTAATTTTTTTCTGGCCTACCCTTTTTTTCTCTGAATTTTGTCTTTATAATCTTTATTATTTTTTGTAGACCACTACACACTACTCCCACCTCTCTGGAGCTCTCAAGAGGTAGAACAGATATCATTTCACAGCTGAGCTGCTAAAGCCACTGAGCTGTGGGGTGTACGAGATTTCACACCCGAGGTTACAATAGCGTTACAGATTGGATCTGTGACTTTACAAAGTGAAGATACACACACTCCCCTTGAGCCACCCCCGCCTCTCACAAAGAATCATACTTTCCCATTACAAAAGGGTACATATTGCGCTCAACGGATCGACAGCAATCATTTGGTCTAAATTCAGCTTTATTGGTTAATGTGATGGGAATACAGCTCTGGGAATGATTGTGCTAGCAAAGCAAACATATTGATTTGCTTATCAGCGCTAACAAATGTGGATCGGTACGGCATTTTAACACAAAGTTATCAAATAAGTGGTCAAGATTTGACAGGCTAGTCATGTGAGCTTCATTTAAAAGAAGCCGCCAATTCTGATATATATATATATATATATATATATATTTAGAGAGAGAGAGAGAGAGAGAGAGAGAGAGAGAGAGAGAGAGAGAGAGAGAGAATGCAACAGCATTGAAATATATATATATATATATATATATATATATATTTCTCCCATCTCATTTTTCTTTTCCCTGTCACTTTAGGCCCTAAATTTTAGGGGCACCGTAATATATAAATCTTGGGCTTGGTAATAAAGAAAAAAATTAACTAATACTTTTATTAGGCAGGGATTCGTGAAAGTAAGTAACAATAAAGACATCTTTAAAGGGAAAGTTCACTTTGAAATGAATTTTTGATATGTTTTAGCTTACCTCAAGGGCATCTAAGATGTAGGTGACTTTGTTTTCACAGTAGTTTCAAGTTTGATATTTTTAGGTCAAACGGTTCGTGTCTGTCAGTCATATAATGGATGTCTATGGTCACCACCTTAAAGAGCATGCACAGAGAAGTCCAAATTAAACATGATTTAATGATTCGTAACGAGCGGTTTGTGTGAGAAAACGAACAGTATTTATATAGTTTTTACCTCTTGTAACCACAGCCACATAAGTGATCTGAGGGCACGGGCGCTTTGTGGCTGTGGTAACAAGAGGTAAAAACGATATAAATACTGTTCATTTTTTCACACAAACCGCTCGTTTCGTGTCTTAGGCCATCAGTGTCTACTTACATTTACGAGTCATTAAATCATGTTTAATTTGGACTTCTCTGTGCATGCTCTTTGAGGTGGTGACCATAGACATCCACTAAATGACTGACAGACAAGAACGGTTTGACCTAAAAATATCAAAATTGAAACTACTGCGGAAACAAAGACACCTACATCTTAGATGCCCTTGAGGTAAGCTAAAACATACAAAAAATAAATTTCAAAGTGAACTATCCCTTTAAAGATGTCTTTACTGTCACACATCCTAAAAAAATGTATCACGGTTTCCACAAAAATATGAAATGACACAACGGTCTTCAACATTGATAATAATAAGTGTTTTTTGAACAAACCAGCATATTACAATAATTTCTGAAGGATCACCAAGACTGCAGTAATGATGCTGAAAATTCAGCCTTCCATCACAGAAATAGGTAACATTTTAAAATATATTCAAATTTTTATAATATTGTACACAATATTTCAGATTTTATATTAAACAATTGCAGCCTTGGTAAATTTTTTCAAAAACATGTTAAAAATAAGTATCAACCCCAAACTTTTGAAAAGTTTTGTGTGTATATACATATAGTTCTGTTTCATTCTTTTATTAGTCGCATGGGATTTACAGCTTATGTGAGTGCCTCACAAAAAAAAACAACCTGCCTGCAGAACCTCACCATCAAGAGCAAAGGCAGCAGATTTCAAAGCACACACTTCCTACGCCAACCCGCCTGATCCCGTAACAGTATCTACACCTTCAAACTGTCGCCATAGCTTCAGAACGAGGCTGAGCAATCTCCCAAAACCACCCGAGGAGCCGATTATGCAAATGCAAGACTAGCTAATTAATTGGCAGTCAAAGAGGAGTGCTCATCTCCCAAACCCTGCACCACAGAGATCGGTTTCTTGACAGCGGATGGGGATCGTGCCCAGAGGCAACAACAAAATAACAGAGATTTACAGTGGCTGATGATAATCAAGAACCATAATTGCTTTTTCAATCACAATGATAATGACACAATCTTGATGTAGAGCATTGTAATTGTGCTATTAATATGTATACTCTCTCAGCACTGCAGCCATCTGTTGTGTAGAGAGAGAGAGATGTGCTCAAAGGCTCTTCAGCACTTTAAGAGGACGTGTTACGCAGCTTACAGCCGTCAGAACGAGGTCAAATGTGTATATAATGAGGGCGTTAAATGGCTCGTTGGCTGGTAAAGAGCAATTTACTCTCTGAGGGGAAACACTGAAAAGTAATACGCCATGTCAGCACTGGTAATTAAAGATTACAATGTATTTAAGTGAGCTTTGGCGTCATCAAAGATGGTCCCTCATTCAATGAGAAAAGGTAAAAAAAACGTTTTTGCATTCAATATCAAGGCCACGGCCATTCACCCTCTTTGGGTAAACAAATGAACACTAACATATTCAATAATGTACAATAATATACTGATGTCAGAATGTTTAGATGAAATCAATGCAGATAGGTCAATTTTTGGCGGGTCATGGGCAAACTGGCGGGTCATGGGCAGCAGGAAGAAAACAATGCTAAATGTAAATAGTTAAGTGCAATAAACCATATAATCAGAGAAGTAAAATAAAAATGCTTTTAATATTATTTGCTGTTCATTAATTTTTTTATGTTTTAATTGTCTATTAAGTAGGGCTGTCAAACGATTAATCGCGATTAATCGCATCCAAAATAAAAGTTTTTGTTTACATAATATATGTGGGTGCACTGTGTATAATTATTCATATATATATATATATATATATATATATATATATATATATATATATATATATATATAAATACACACACATGCTTGTTTATATTTAAGAAATATTTTCATGCGTATAGATTTATATATAATTTATATTATATATAAATATAAATATTTTATATATAAATAATATTTTTTTCTTAAATATACATGCATGTGTGTGTATTTATGTATACAAAATAATTATACACAGTGCACCCACATATATTATGTAAACAAAAATGTTTATTTTGGATGCGATTAATCGTTTGACAGCCCTAGTATTAAGTAATATTACTTAACAGAAATAATTGCATAAACCTAAAAAAAAAAGTCCTTAAAATTATAACATAACATTTCTAACCATATTTTTTCTTGTGTGTGGGTGTGTGTGAGTGAGTGATAAATATTTATGGTACTACGCCGGTTCAACACAAAACAAGCCGAGAACCACCGAGTTGTGTTTTCCGTCATAACAAGAAATGACTGGACGGACTGATGGACGGATAATCAAACAGATCATGGCACAGTGCATGCTGGGTACATACATCCCACAACTACACTGCATATTCAAATATAATGTACATAACAGTGAGAAGCAGTCATTTCTTGCTCCCGTTTACTATGAAGCCAATATTTGCAATGCTGTTTCTAAGCTCATATAAGAGCGTCTCCTTGTCCGATAATCCCCTGTAACACAGTCTTAACCTCAGACCATCTCCCCAATAGCTTTATTGCCTTTACTAATGCAGTCACCCAGAGCGACCGATGAAGTCAAAGTGAGCCCAAAGCAACCGACTGCAAATGATTCAAGCTTCAGACCAAAAGCTAATCACACATTCACCAGGTGTGAGATGTAATACACTCTCCAGTCTCTCCAGATGGTAAAGCATCGAAGAGCCCTCAAGGTTCCTCCACATCCGATTCCCTCCACAACGCAGGCCGCGGAGCAGAGGGGTTACACACCAAGGCCGAACAGCTCGGCCTGTAATGGCGGGGGTAATTAGATCGAGCGCGCCGCAGACCACACGCTGGCATCTGCTACCTCTCAGCCTACAAAAAAAAAAAAAAAAAAAAAAAAAAAAAAAGAGTATTTCACATGGCGCAGTCTCTAATCTCATAAACAATACTAAAAGACATGATGTAAGGCTCCAGGGTGCCATGAACGTAGAGGCATATTGCATTTAGATGGAGCCCGTGGGGCCGGAGCTGAAATATGGTGATTTGATTGCAAGCGTCTGTAAATAGCTTTTGCCAGTTCAGTCGGCCTACGCTGACAACACAATTTGCGGCACAGCTTGCTTTGATTCAGTGGGAAATAAAACACACAAACTCACCGCAGCGCCCCGCGTTCTGAAGCGAGATGTTTTGAATTTCACCAAAGGCTTGCCTGAGATCAGAGACTCGATATAACTATCTGGGCAAGAGACAAATCCACTCGGTTTCGCTCGACTTTCCAACTGGCAGGCTTCACAAAGTTACTCGACATTCCCGTTTGAACTCCTTTGAAAAACGGCCTCCATCTTTGAGCGTCTGCAACAAGATGCAAGGAGAGATAGCCTGACCGGTCACAACCTACAATTTTGATGTTTACTGTAAAGATCTTTATCAGATTTAATCTCGCACACATGCCCGCCAGCCATTACCAGATGGAAATCTGGCACCCGGCACAGCGGATTTCACAAATGGATGATGTGCAGCGAGGAGCACAACACTAAACAGATGTCAATTACCAAATCAAAGCGTGAATTGCATTATCGGTGCTTTTAGATTTCAGCAGACCTTTGTCTCGCAGCACAAAGTCAATCCGATTTACCGATGCGTGCACGGATATTCCAACGGCAAACTTCCCACTCAAGGCATCCAGAAGTGAGGAAAATAACTCAATTGAAGGTCAAATGAGTAAGTAACGAGAAACGGCCCTGGAAAAGAGGAAGCCGGGTCTGCTGGGGGAGCCGCTAAACATTTCCATTTCTCTCTGCCATGCGAGAACAAAGGTGCAAGGAAAGGTGAAAGAGAGAAAAAGATGTTTAAACTTGACAGCCGCCTTAAAGGAGAAACAAAACTGAGCTGTGATTCTGCCTTTGCTAGCCTGAGGCCATTCACAGGAGCTCAGAGTTTGAGCTCTGAAGAGGCAAAACACCTGCGGTGAGAACCATTTACACCACAAAAACACTCTGAATGCATATTTTGAATCCACTTTTATCACACGTAAGAACTTCTACGATCACCCTATGGGCAGATGTGCACTTAGGAGTGAAGGATTTCTTAGTTATTGTTATGTATCCTTGCGTTGATGTATATACTGCACAGCAGACAAGAGGAAAAACCCAACAAGAATGATGAAAATGACTATATAAGTGATGTGAAAAAAATGAAGTCAAGCCTCATGGAGTAGTCTGGCTCAGAAAAAAAGTACATTCTTGTACTGGATTGTTCTACTCTAATGTGAAGTACATGGGCCAACTTTGATTGCAAATTAAATCAAGGCATTTTCTAAAGCTCTCATAACACAGAAAACACATTGTGTAAAAGGAGCATGTGATTGGCCAAGTTATTTGTTACGCTCCAATCATTGCTCATGCCATCTGAACATGCATAAGCGTTTCCATGTGTACTCTAGGCTGTGGATCTGGTATTTTTACATGAAACAAGAGCACCCTCATGTGGATTTAGAGGAAATGTTATTTTTTAATACCATTTTACCACCACAGATAAAGGATAAAATAATTTTAGGTGGCCTATCTGAAATATTGACGTCTATGTAAATGCCTGTAATATCCAATAATGCCAGCCAGATGTTCTTCTCAATATGTGCTAAATAAGGGTGAAGTGAGATAATGTGCAACTACAAGTAAGCCATTATTAGTAAGGAAACAAAGTCTTTCCAAAAAGATGTTTTAATACAAATGTTCAAAGATAGACAAGAAAAAAAAAACTCAGACGTCACCCTTCAAGAAAAGTTGAATGTGTGCCAAGAAAATACAGTTAAATGCTGGTCTAGAAAACAGACCAATAAGATCACTGCTAAGTGCCCCGGACACACACATCTCCTCGGACACTCAAATACACAGTTAACGAACAACCTAACACACCATTTAGAAAACATCTACTACTTCTAAACCAATCCTTATGGACCGGCCAGAGAATGAGTATCCAATTCACATGAGACTTAAAAGACGCTTCCTGGAAAGTCACTGTTATTATAGACTGTGGATTTCCCTGGCAACCGAATGTGAAATTGCAATCTATATTTTTACTTTTCAGCACATCTTATCCTTTGTTTTAACAATGGTACTCAGTGATTTGACTTTTCATATATAAGTACAGTCTACTTAAAACTATGTCAAATTAGACTCTCTTTCATTACCTTCATTCCAGATGTTTTCATCACTTGTGGTATTGGGATTTTGAGTGGACTGAACAGCTGCAAGACATCTATCATTATGCTTTGTAGGTTCAGTAGATTTGTACGACCAAGAGTCCTGTAACGTGATGCTTAATTTCTACATGGGACAAAATACACAGTCATTCATCATTTCTATTTTGCCTGTGTGTTGTCACAGTGTCTGTGTGCTGGAGCTGATGATGTCCATGAAGGTGGCCTCGATCTGATAGCACAGCTGTACGTCAGGATCGGCTCCGCCCAGCTCCTCTGCAGATCTCTTTGGTAGAGCGAGTTTGGATTCTGATAGATGTATTTCCTGTGGCTTCTCTCTCAGATACTGAAGCCCTAATCACAAGAGCACAGTGTTTTAGATCTTAATCTAGGGCTACATGATTTGGCCAAATCATAGTGTGGTTATCTTGATAATTACTGAGAAATATACTGAGAAACGATAACGTCATATTGCCGAAACGAAAAGGCATAGAATACTTTGAAACAAAAACACACATTGTCAACAGACTGTGCAGAAACTATAAACTATTTACAATTATGCTAATGTAAATCTGTGGTTGTTTAATAAATCACACAATCCCATGTCATGATACCTATGAGGCCATTTGCAAATATAAAACTCAAGGTTGCCAGCTTCAGTAGCTATTTCCATGGAGAGAAACATTTTTTATAAAACAAAAAATTACAATAACATTTTTTTTTTTGTATACTGTTTTGAGATCTATTATTGCTAAAAACACTTAAACTTAACAGAGAGCAACAGTTTAGCCTTGGAAGAAAAGAAAAAAAGGATAAATATTCAAAAGTATTGTCACTGAAATAATCAGTATAGGTTTTATGACCTTATTTCAGTGACTTTAATACTTTTAGTTTTTTCACAAACCACGAATAAACGTCATTATCTCGAAACTACAAAATTTGATATACATGCTCCTGAAATATTATTGTAGCAGAGTTTGTGCTGAATACAGTGTAATAATACTTTACCCATGAAAATGTCACAAGTAACAGAAACAAGCACAAATGTCAGAGCATATCAAAACACCTCAGGCCCCAGAGGGGTTAACTATAACAAACTTTTAACAACAAACCTACTATGAGCTCCAAAGTTTTCAATTAAGCCATCAGATCGTTGCATTTCAACTTTTTTAAATATCAGTGGATTTCTTGGTGAAAACTACATTATCCATAATTCTGCAAAGAAATCGCCACTAATCATGGAATTGCAACAAACAAACGTATCCATCACACTTCAAATCTATGTGGTGTTAAGATTCACTTTTTTGCTGGTTGGTTTGGCTCATGGCTTGTAACTTTTTTTAAGCCCCTATGTGAAAAATACTTCCAAAACCAAGGCCTTTAAAAAAAGTGGGCCAGCGCTGTTGCACTCATTAGATCTAACTTACGGTAGTTAAGCATCAAATGAGTAAAATAATTGAACGTAAAATCTTGCCATATCCCTACGACATCCCAACAGCCATTGAACATTATAAAATTGTCAAAGTCAAATAAGACAAGAACACACTCACTGGCAATGAGAGGGTCAATGTCTCTGGCCTTGGTGGTGACATCAGCAGCCGACACCTGTCCCACCTGAACCAGCAGTGACATGACATCATCGAAGAGTGGAGGGAAAGCCTTGCAGAACGAAACTAGGCATGGTAGCGTTGGCATGAAAAATGCAAAGCGCTTGGCACGGGTCAGTACTGTAACAGATACCAAACATTAAGTGAGTATAATGGACCAGTTTTTGGTTGCTTTTAAGAACAGATGCACGAGATAACATTAAACTTAAATGATCTAATACAAAACTGTAAGGAACTGCAGGATTTAAGAGTGCTCAAGACTCATCTGGTTCTCATTCAATAAAACATAATAAATGGATGGCTGATGCATAATTTATAAACACTGCAGATGAAGGTTTGTGGACAGTAACGAATGGCCAGCAGAGGGCGGTGTGTACAAAGATAATCAGACAAGTTTGCGCAGGCTGGTTTTGGTTGCAAAAAAAAAAAGTCAGGGTAACAGATCTCTCCAATTATCAATGTTATTTTTAGACGCTCTTTAATAAAATGCCAGCCCTAATAAATGAATAAGAACAGAGACCAAGATAAAGAGAGAATGGAAGCGAGATAAAGAAACAGATGAGAGAGAGTTATTTTACCAGTAAGGAGGGTGCCCATCACACTAATGGCAAGACGTGCCACACTGAGGGATTTGGGCAGGGCGTACTGGGTGCACAGATGGGACAACAGCTGTATGGCAAAGATCTGTGGCAGAAAAAAACAAAACTGCCATTAGCATCAAGCCCAGAGGTCAACCCTAAGGGCTCACCATGTGTCAGCAATTTGAATGATGTAATACACACTCTTAATGCTTCAACTTGCAGCTGTACAGCTCTGATTTAAGTTGTAGTAGAGTCTCACATCCTATTGAGTATACTTGTATTATACTAAATATAGTAAATGACCTACATCTGTATCTCATTTAGTCAAAAACATCACTATGGTTATTGTTTTAGACCATGACAGGTTTGTGAGGGATTATGTTCTGTGTATACAGACACACAATGATAATTTATGGCATTCACACGTAAATTCAAATGACACTGTCACTCCCAGAACTTAGTACATGGTCCATTTAGTCCTGGCTATTAATATGGGTGGACACACTGATAGTTGCTTACCTGTTTCTCCAGCTGTGGCTGAGCGAGGAGTTCTGGGATAAAATCTAGACAGATGTGCATGGAAGGAATTCCTGCCACCGTCAGAGGAAGCAAGGGCTGTGGATAACCCTGAAGAAACATTTAAAGAACATTTAGAAAACCTTAAGAACTCAAATAGAGTTTAGAAAGACAATTACAGATTTTTCCAGTTCTTTCAGTTGAAACTGGTTTGCATAAACCTAATTGCTGTTTAAATTCAACATTTCCAAACATCACATCAACTGGAAAATGACCTTATTACATGTTCCTGCTAAATGTGAAAAATGATTAACTGGTGCATATTATTTTGAAAAAAGAAAAAGGTTTCATAGTGTCATCAACATTTTACAGGATATTTCAAAACATTTGGTGTCATCAAGATTTTTTTTATGTTTTGGAAAGTCATCTTTTATGCTCAGCAAGGCTGGATTTATTTCATGAGAAATACAGCAAAAACAGTAATGTGAAATATTACAATTTAAAATAACTTTTTTTCTAAGAGATCATCTTTTAAAATGTAATTTATTCCTGTGATGGCAAAGCTGATTTTTCAGCATCATTTCTCCACTCTTCAGTGTCACATGATCCTTCAGAAATCAGTCTAATATGCTGATTTAGTGCTCAAGAAACATTTGTTGAATCAATGCTGAGAACAGTTTTGCTGCTTAATATTTTTGAGGAAAAAGTGATACTTTTTTGCTTGGGATTAAGGGACAATGTGTACATTACACATTTTATTATTTAAAATCTATATTTTTATTCACAAATATGTCTTCAATGGTGTACAAATACCTCTGCCAATTATCTGACTTATCCTTGTAAACGAAAAATTTATTATTTTTATATACATGGGACGGGAAAGTACTTTATTTTATAGACAGATGAACATTTATGGTTAAAAGTTGATGATGATATCTAACAATGCACTTACTTACAAAAAATATACCGAATAAAGAAGGCATAACTACTTATTACAAAAGTTCATGTTTTTCCTAGTCAGTATTTAATACTGTAACATTAGTTTGTCAAGTTGCTGTTTGTTTGAAATAACAAACCTGTTCACCCGAAGGAACACTCGACGAAGTGCTATTAGAAGACATCCTGTCATAGCTTTTTGGTACATAATGGCTACCGTAGATGCAACGCGCATTTGAAAAAGCGGGGCGCTGGAGAATGCAAAATACATTTTCAACTCTAGATGGGAGAAATTCCTACACATTGTCCCTTTAAATGATTTATTGACAAAAATAAATAAATAAATCGTACTGATCCCAAACTTTTGAACAGTAGTGTAACTTGCTCCACCTATTTTAACGGCTCTCTTTCAACCACCTGCCATACAGAGACCACTTTTCTCCAATCAATCTAATCAATTCCCAAAGGATAAAATTAAATCGCAGCATACATTTTTTTTTTCTCACTGAATATCCTGTATTACTCTAAAATGAGTAAAGAAAAGACGTCAAATACAAAAGCAAGTAATCTGAAAATGGAAAGATTGTGTGTCATTACAACACATGTATATCATCATAACGGTGATCACTGTGATTTAGTTACCTGGAAGTGTACTAGTTTGGCAATGTTGGGGTCTGCGATGAACATTTGGTGCAGCAGGCAGCAGATGAGGCACTGCACCTCCCTCAGGTCACTGAGCAGTCCGCCCTCTGCCTCGCATTCCCGCTGGGACCCCCGCCCAAAAACTGCGTCGCCCACCTGCTTCCGCATGGGAATACCTGGAGCAGACTGAATGCTCCTCAACAGACTGTCTGCTCCTCCACCTCCTCCCAGCTGGAGCTCCTCCTGAGGGGACGGCAAACACACCTCCAGCAAGATCTGTACTGCTGCACTGTCCTGAAGGGAACCAAAAACAACACACATATGCCTAATGTACTAAACTCATGATTGAGAGTATTAGAGATGTGTGAGTGTGCATGTGTCTACCTGAGCAGCCAGCAGAGCATTCTTCAGTTCCTCTCTGGTGACCTCAGGTGTGTCAGGTTGGCCACCGAGCCCAATGTTTGATACGGCCTGAGCCTGTCGCTCAAATTCAGCCGTCTCCTTCAGGTGGGCGTTCAGGTAGGCTTTAGATGCCAGTAGGTAGCCGTTCAGCATGTGAAGAGTGATGTCCATTAGTGGAGGACACCTTCAGAAGAACAAACACATATATAAAATAATAACGTACATTTGAAAAAAAATTAACTATTTTCAACATTGACAATAATAACACATTGTGACACTGAAGACTGGAGTAATGATGCAAACATAGGAATACATTATATATTTAAAATATATAAACAAATAGAAAACAGCATTTTTTTTTAGAGAAAACAAAATTTAAAATTGTTAAATTGTTGTTGTTTTTTTATCAAATAAAGGCAGCCTTGATAAATCCCAATCTACCTCAAACTTAATACAAATAAATAAATAAATAAAAATAAAAAATAAAAAACTAAATAAAATAGATTTTATATTTTCTTTTATTATTAGAAATTATCATTTTATTATTAGCAGCATAACAATTGGCATAAATTACAACATTTAAATCAGAAAATACCTGAAGACTCTGAGGTCGTTGCGGAGGACAATGAGAGGATCCACCATCAGATCATTTTGAGTGTATCTCTGCTGCCGCAGGAGCTTTACTGAGGGTTGCAGAGCATTTACTGTCATCACCCACAGCCTGACAAAGTAAAGGAAGATAGAGACTTATAACACATGCTAAAGATATCCTTCTATTTCACTACAGCATATAAAACAGATAGGAAGTCTCACTTGCGTGGCATGACTGTATTAAGTACCATCCAGAGTTTGTTAACAGTCTGTAGGATTCTGCGAGATACCCCGTCTTCTAAGAGCAGCCCCATGCTGGCAGTCAGAGCCTCTGCGTAAGGGATCAGATCTCCCGCAGAGAGCAGCGTCAAGTGCTCCAGGATACGCAGCAGCCTGGGCCCGCCAGAGAGGACATTCTGGAAAGCTAAGAAGAAGAAAAAAAATTTCATGACATGCTGATTTATAAATCAGAATAAATCACAAATAATTGCTTATTGTAATATTTGATTATAATTAATTCGAAGGGAAAAGTTAAACATTTAGAAGTCAATATATTGTTTTTCATGTCCATATCATTAAATATAGCAATAGCACAAGCCTGTCACTATCTGTGAATACAAGAGCCCTGTGGAGAAACAAGCCTGTTAGAGCAGCGATGTATAAATACACAAACACCTTCAGGCTCATTAATCCACAGGTGCAAAACAGAGTCATGCACATGAAAGGTTACAACAACAAACTATTCATCTCATAGGCCATAATAAGCATGTGTGATCACTTCCAGTGCCAAAGGGTGTTAAGAGTCTCGATGTAGAGTTCAGTGGTCTGGTTTACAGTAGAGTGAAATTTGCTTGAAGTACATCATATAGCAGAGACGTGCTAAATAGTTTGCAGAATCCACCTGAGCAATGCTTCTATTTTCATCCGTGATTGTTTTAAATTTACAAAAAAAAAAATTATATGGACATATGCCACTCCAGTTCCATTGGAATTTTTGAAATACATCCAATTTTATTAACTTTTAATGCTTTTTATTTGTATCCATCAAAATGATTGTTAAATCATGCATCATATTTGAAACTTCAGTAAATGCCAGAAAAACTTTAATGAAATCACAGTCCTAAGAGTAAGGTGGTTTACACATTTCGTCTTTAACTAAGTGGGAGCTGCTCGTACCCTCTCGTAGCTGTGTCTGTGAGTATTTGCAGGATGAGGATGTCAGTAGCATCTTCCTCAGTAAGGGCAGAGTACCAGTCACTTCCTCTTCACTGATCCAGTCTTCCACCATGCACAGGTGGGGGTAGTTTGTGGCCAGTAGACGCAGAAGAGCAGAGTGCAGGCCTGAACATGGAAATAAAATTAAAGGGATAGTTCACTTTGAAATTAATTTTTGGTATGTTTTAGCTTACCTCAAGGGCATCCAAGATGTAGGTGTCTTTGTTTCCGCAGTAGTTTCAATTTTGATCTTTTTAGGTCAAATCGTTTGTCTGTCAGTCATATAATGGAGGTCTATGGTCACCACCTCAAAGAGCATGCACAGAGAAGTCCAAATTAAACATGATTTAATGACTCATAAATGTAAGTACACATTGATGGCCTAAGATACGAAACGAGCGGTTTGTGTGAGAAAACGTGTCTTAGGCCATCAGTGTGTACTTACATTTATGAGTCATTAAATCATGTTTAATTTGGACTTCTCTGTGCATGCTGTTTGAGGTGGTGACCATAGACCTCCATTATATGACTGACAGACAAGAACGGTTTGACCTAAAAATATCAAAATTGAAACGAAGACACCTACATCTTGGATGCCCTAGAGGTAAGCTAAAACATACCAAAAATGTATTTTAAAGTGAACTATCCCTTTAAATAATAAAATAAAATAATATTTTAAAAACTTTAATTCATATTTATTTTATTTAGAATAACACTTAATAAAAATGCACATATCCTGAGAGAAACATTAAGTATTAAATTAATGTCATGTGTCTAGTGATGCATCTAAACATGCAGTATTATCAGCCCCGGTGAACATATTTGAAAACTACTTGGCTGAATACAAGCGCATTGGAGGTTAAACGGGTGTCCTTTACCTCCCAGCTCCTGCTGCAGTCCTTGGGCCTGGCGGATGAGGTGTTTAATGGGAATCTGGTCCATGAGGGCAGGAGAGTACGATTTTGGTTTCCTCTGCATAAGTGCTGGGAGGAGAGAACGGCACGCATGGTTATCAGGCTGTTTGTTAAAAATAGGCCTCTGTGGTGCAGCTCATGTACAGGTGATTTTTCATTGTATTCCAGTTCATTAGCGCAGCCAAAGGGCATCATTACTCCAGGATGATAGAGGAGAAGAGAGGGAGAAAAAGAGATTAAATAAGCACAGCACTCTGGGAAGAGCTGTGTGCATAAACAGTGAAGAGTAACCGCTCTAATAACCCATGAGAGGCTTCCAAAGCAAAGTCAAACTGCAGGTGATTGGTGTGAGTTTGAAGCAATTTAACATGCCGAGGAGGGAGCGTGAAGCTAAGCAGTATTGCTCGCATCCTAATATTAAAATAGCACTCTGGGTGGCAAGAAAGGAACTTACATAAGAGTGAATGCACCAGATTAAATCTAGATAAAATGATTAAGTCTTGTTGTTCATTTAATAATTTAATTGTTCAAAATTAAAAAAGGGAGGAGGCTGTACGGAGACAACAAAACAGAAAAGATGTCCAAAAATAAAAGAACCATACATGCAAAACTCAGAATGAAGTTGGAATTTGGGTTGAACGGATAAATTGAAATGACCAAATTTTAATATCATAACATTTTATACGAGAAAATAAAATTCGATTATCAATTGTGTTCTTACATCGGTGTTGATAAAAATTTTACTTCAATACAATTCAATAAAAATAATGCAAAGATTTTATCAAAAAAATGTATTCAAAATAGAAAGTGACATTTTTTAATATTATGCCAGGTGTGTAATAATATACTGACCCAAT
The DNA here is from genome assembly GCF_988280905.1 of Pimephales promelas. Classification (NCBI taxonomy): domain Eukaryota; kingdom Metazoa; phylum Chordata; class Actinopteri; order Cypriniformes; family Leuciscidae; genus Pimephales; species Pimephales promelas. The sequence goes on along the minus strand of NC_142791.1, from coordinate 5,927,540 downwards.
GTCTTTGTATTAGCAAGCAGAGCTTCCTCATACGACAGGATGTAATAGAGAATGAGCAACTGGGTGGTGATGGTGTACTGAGAATGAACTTTCCCTCCATCTCCCTGAGAGAGAGAGAGAGAGAGAGAGAGAGAGAGATATTAGAGGGGGAGATGGAGAGAGGTCAAACAGAGGTTAAAAGCAAGAGAAGTTACAGGAACATATGGCTCTGTATTGGACAGAATTGGAGATGCATAGTGTATAATCTAGTCAAGTCAAGTGAAGTCACATTTATTTATAGCATTTATAGCAATTTATACAACACAGATTGTTTCAAAGCAGCTTCACATTAATAAACAGGAAAATAAGGGTTAATGTTGAAAATGTATTTATTAATTTCATATTTAAGCAAGACAATAGTGTCATCATTCAGCTAAATTCAGTTCAACGTTGATTCAAATCAGTTCAACAACAGTTTCAATAGCAAAGTTAGTGTCTCTACCTGCTCAATTTAGTTTCAATTATTTCCTCATCTGATAGTGTCAGTGCAGTTTAATAGAGAATATTACTGAATATTAATTGTCTTTATTCTAGGACTGACATGCACTTTACCATAGACTCAAGGCTTTAATACTGCTTTTTGATATTATATAATTTATGCTTCCATAAACCGTTTGTACATATTGCAATATCCAGAAGCCGTTTATCTAAAAATAACCTTCAATAATATCTGTGCCACTGATTTGAGTAGGCTGATATTTGTTACTGCAGGGTGGTCATTTATCACAGTTATTTATTTATTATTTTTTTTGCTGTTTTCAATGATTCTGCAGTCACTGCGAGTAAAAAGAGGATTTAGCTCCACTCACCCCAGCCTGGAACACATTAAGTATCTCCTGCTCTGTGATTGGTTGGTTGGTGGCCTCAGGATTGGTCTTGGAAGCAGGGGTAAGGATGGAGTTAATGTAAACATCAATTAATGGAAGCAGCTGAGTGTGGAGTGGAGTGGTCGTCTCACACAGCTGTCTGAAGATCCAGTCCTGAAAAAAAAAGAAAGAAAGAAAGGAAGGAAGGAAGTAAGGAAGGAAGGAAGGAAGGAAGGAAGTAAGGAAGGAAGGAAGGAAGGAAGGAAGGAAGGGAGGGAGGGAGGAAAGAAGCAAGGAAGGAAGGACAGAAGGAAAAGGAAGGGAGGAAAGAAGCAAGGAAGGAAGGAAGGAAGGAAGGAAGGAAGGAAGGAAGGACAGGAAGAAAAGGAAGGAATGAAGGGAGAAAGGAAGGAAGGGAGGAAGGAAAGAAGGAAAAGGAAAGAAGGGAGGAAGGAAGGAAGGAAGGAAAGAAGGAAAAATGAAGGAAGGAATGGAGGAAGGAAGGAAGGAAGGACAGAAGGAAAAGGAAGGAAGGGAGGGAGGAAAGAAGCAAGGAAGGAAGGAAGGAAGGAAGGGAGAAATGAATGAAGGGAGGAAGGAAAGAAGGAAAAGGAAAAAAGGGAGGAAGGAAGTAAGGAAGGAAGGAAGGAAGGAAGGAAAGAAGGAAAAGGAAAAAAGGGAGGAAGGAAGTAAGGAAGGGAGGAAGGAAGTAAGGAAGGAAGGAAGGAAAGAAGGGAGGAAGGAAGGGAGGAAGGAAAGAAGGAAAAGGAAAGAAGAAAAAGGAAGGAATGGAGGGAGGGAGGAAGGAAGTAAGGAGGAAGTAAGAAAGAAAGAAAGAAAGAAAGAAAGAAAGAAAGAAAGAGTCATTCAGATCATTCAGAATAAGCGAATTATCCAATCATCTACCTCTGGCACTCGGGTGATTAAATCATCTTTCCAGCTGAGCAGATCAATAGCTATAACGTGGCTTACTGACTCTAGAGGAGGCAGATTCCAGTCTTTAAGGCTGACGATGTAATTGTGAGGAAACATTCTGATCTGCCGGCCGATGCACTACCACATTCAAAAATCACATCCTTAATTAAATCAATGGGGTGTCTTTCCATGAGTCAGGAGAGGAGCCAGCCAGTCAAACATATAATAGAACCCAATGGACTCAATCAATACTTGCACTGAACAGAGTCAACAGAGTAATGTAGTGTAGTTAGCACACTCTGGGCTTTTTTAACAAAGCAACAAAACAGGACAAGAAAAAAAACCCAGAACAAAACAGAACATTGGATGCAACAAAACTAAATAATAGAACAGAATAGAACATAAAAAAGAACAGTACAAAGTATAAAAGTAAAATAGAAAGTTGAAAAAATTAAAATAAAGTAGATGGGAACAGAAAACAAAACAGAGGTAAAACAAAAAGCTAAACAGAATATAACGAAATAGAAAACAGAGACCAATTCGTTCGTTGAATGAACCAAATGACACGAAAAAAGATTTGTTTATTTTGATGAATGAATTCGAACAGGAGAGTCATGAACGCGCATCACAGAACAGAGCAAGGCGAGCATTTGAGCTTATAAAACTTTTTTTTTTTTTTAAATGAGCGATCGTTTCGCTTGATAAGACCCTTATTCATCATCTGGAATCGTTCAAAGCCCTTTGAGCAATTTGCACTGAAACTGTCTTTTGGACCTTGAACCGTTTGGTTCCCATTGAAGTCCATTATATGGAGAAAAATCCTGGAATGTTTTCATCAAAAACCTTAATTTCTTTTCGACTGAAGAAAGAAAATGGATATCTTGGATGACATGGGGGTGAGTAAATTATCAATTATCATATTTTTTTTTTTTTTAAAGTGAACTACTCCTTTAAACATTACATAAGAAAGAAACTTGCAAGAATGCAAGAAAATACTGTGGAATCCATCCAATACAAAAGTGCAACAAAAAAAGGTAGCAGGTGACACAAAAACAAAACAAATCAACACACAACAGGGCAGAGCTCCAATAGAAGAGACACAGCACAGTCAGAACAGTATGGGAGACCATCACGTTACCTTTATGGACACTTTGTGTTTGGTGAAGGCTCTGCTCCTCAGGAGCTGGTATATGCAGTGGATGGGGAGGAATCCTGTGATGTTGGCACTGAGGCTGTTAGTAACTGCCACTCTCACGGCATGTGCTGTAACCACCTGCCACAACACAAACATCCACTTAATATCAGTTTCTACATTTACATGTAAGATTATCAGCAGATGTCTTCAGCATAACGACAAAAAGTGCTTTGTTTCCGCTGCGTTCGACAGATGGCAAGCACGCAATTCTCAGAATTATCTGCTAGAACAGGATATCTATAATAGTGCATGTAATATGACAAGTTGTTAGTAATTAAGATGTTTGCTCTGGTGACTACAAAGTTCTTGCAATAAGTTCTTGCAATAATAGATTGTGCAAACTCAGAGACATACACAATTCATTATCCTTTGCAAAAACATTGTTCATATTAAAAGAGACTGTTTTATATTAAAACACCAACAATCCACTACAAACATAGAACAAGGAAAGATGTAGCCTACCTGTTCTGTGAAGATTTCCTGAGTGAAAATGGTCTTCATTTTGCTCAGTGAGCTGGGTTTGATGGCGATCTGCGGAAGGATAATGAGTTTAAATCAGCAAAATCTTTTCCACAACCCGATTAAACTCAAACTGCAGATTTAAAAACAATTTAAACAAAATATTAAGGTTTTTAATGCCCAAAGTGTCTCATTCTGGCAAAACAAACCCTCCCTGACTCATCGATAATGCACGACTCGGCTAAAGGCAATTACAACTCGCTATATCCTTCTTTGGGACGTGCCTGTTCTCAGACACTAACAATCAATAAATTCACCAATTAATTCACTTCCTTCAGAGACTTTTACAGTACAAACGAAGTATAATGGATGTTTACAGCTAGAGGACTAATTGTGGATTTTAACTAATGTTGGCACTTAAGCCCAAAAGTAAACCACACTAAGTACACCCTTTGTTATGTTCTAAATTGGACTTGTTTTTATATATATTTTTTAAAACTAATACCTCTAGAGTGTGCCACTGATGGATACACCTGACCTACTGCTGTAGGCACTAGCATTAAAAGGTTTTGTCCAACAAACTAACTTTTGCACAACTTGTTTGAAATATGAGTTTCACAGATGTACTGATTTACAGAGCATATTAGCTACTGTTTCATTGGCTATCTTTGAGCTTCTCTGAGAAATGAAACCCACAGGTTTGGAAACATCTGTGATTAACCCTAAATCCGTATTCTGGACAAATGTGGGCAAAATAGTTTTGATTTATTTTTTGTAAAAATACTTCCCGTGATCTGAGCAGTACAAGACTTGGCTACTTTTCCCAAGTTTGTCTCCTGAACACCCAATTTTTTTTTTACTCAATTCTACAGTGTTAAGTGGGTGAAAAAAACCCCTCCTTAATCTTGTATTTGGGTCAAAAATGGGCACCCATAGAAATGAATGTGAAAAACTGCAATTTAGAGCATCCTAAAATAGGCCAAAATAAGGTTTTAGCTCTAAGAACTTATTGGAATGATATTTTTTAGTTAAGTTAAAAAAAATGTAAAAAATAAATAAAAATAAAACATAAAATAAGCATAATTTACATAGAATTTTTTTTTTACTTTTTGAAGTAAATAAATTCAAAAATAAATAAAAATTTAAAAAAATACCCCAAAATAAAAAAACGCCATAAATGGATAGACAAAACTTTATTGAAGACAGTGATATAACATTTATAATAAATAAAAATGGAAAATTCAGCATTGCCATCACAGAAATAAGTAACATTTAAAAAATATATATTAAAATACAAAACAGTTGTGATATTTTAAAATATTTTGTTTTTACTGTATTATACAGCCTTAGTGAGCACAAGAACTTCTGTAACATGCACTAAAAAAAACACTTAGTAAAATACATGAAATGACTGGCATCCAGTCTTAATAATTATCAAATGTCATTTTGAAAACGAATCCCACCAGAATAGTGCTGAAGTGATGTTCAACTCACCTTCATCCCAAGGGTGGAGCAAACCAGCTCGATGATGGCACTGAGCTGGTTGCTATGGAAATACATGGCAACCAGTAATAGCATCTCTCCAAAAGAGGCAGAGACACCAGCGGCACTGGAAAGAATATGAGAAGGGAGGAGAAGAGGGAGACGGAAAAGCAAAATAGGAGGAGGAGGAGGAAATGGATTAAAAAGAGTCCATGATATTTAAACACTCTCATTATACAGACGATGTGAATACACACATAACAACCCCCAGGGTTACAGTGGGCTTAACATCCCTGATAACACCAACCACAAAAACACACTGCCGCACACCCATGGACATTTATCTCTAAATTTATAGTATGGATAAGCGCTCCAATCACAATGGGTCAGGAGGAGCGCAAGCTGCAGGAGAGATGACTTATAACCCATCAGCTGCTTATTAGTTATTAAATTGAAAAAGGCCGTCACTGCCTAACCTCTGCATAACCCCATCTGTTTTCATTTTATCATTCATGCTCTTCTCCCCCCTGCTTTTATAGGAGTAAAATTGTCTAATAGATAGAAAGCACATTTTACCACAAATGTTTGTGTCCTCTTAAAAAACATAAAACATGCTCTCAGAACAGAAGTGGGTCTGAATGCATCAGGCAGACCTCAGATAACTAATGAGAAAATAAATCAAATAGTTCCAAATACTTAATCTCTTCGAAATGAAACTAATTAGATCAGGATATGGATAAACATATGTTTGGTGCATGCCTAAAAATTCAGTTTATTTTTCCAGAAGATTTCCTTCTTGCTGATCATAAAATAACTTGCATACATAGAATGTTATAAAAATGCATTTATTGGTTATTATGGGTTTGAAGGGCTCGTCCATTCAGGTCTGTCATACCTCTCGAAATATTCCTCCTCTTTTATCATCCAGCTGAGCCACATTACCATCAGCTGCTCTTGTTCTGGAGTACTGCAGAGAGAAGACACAACAGCAATGATGACGCACATGGGTTCTACTCCGGACTTTGAGAAAATTAAACTAAACTAAATTGGATATAAATGTAACTGAATAGAAACAAACAGCTTTACAATAACATAACTGAGTGACAGAACATTAAATTATCCACGTAAGCCACGTTATAGCTGTTGTGTTAAATTATCTTTGATGTTTTACTGAATACACTTCAAGGACTTGCTAATGTTACACATTTAAAGGGTTTTCCTTGATCTTTTGACATACACAACCATTCAAAAGTTTGGGATTGACAAGATTTAAGGTTTTTGAAAAAACATCTCTTATGCTCACCAAGGCTACATATATTTGATTAAAAAATACAGGAAAAACAGTAATATTGTGAAATGTTTTTACAATTTATAAAAAACTGTTTTCTGATTAAATGTATGTTTTTTAAAAATAAAACATTTGCCTGTGTCACATGGTCCTTCAGAAATCATTCTAGTTTAGTGAGCAGGAAACATTTATTATTATCAATATCATCAATTTTGTGGAACTCATAATACATTATTTTTCAGGATTTTTTTAAAGAATGTAAAGTTTAGACAGCACTTATTTAAAATAGAAAACCTTTGTAACAATGTAAGCATTTACTGTCACTTTTGATCAATTTATTACATCCTTGCAAATAAAACTATTCATTTCTATTAAAAAAACTTTACTGACTCCAAACTTTTGAAAAGTTGTAACTGTGTTTCAGGTGTGTTTCCAAAATGACCAGCAGCTAAAATGATTCATATTAAAATCCTTGGATTTCTGACATCAAATATTAAAATTGTGTGAAACTTTTTATTATTAACTAATTTATAATATGACCCTTTAAAGGAGTAGTTCACTTTAAAAAAAAACTTTTGCTGATAATTTACTCACCCCCATGTCATCCAAGATGTCCATATCATTCTTTCTTCAGTCGAAAAGAAATTAAGGTTTTTGATGAAAACATTCCAGGATTTTTCTCCATATAATGGACTTCAACGGGAACCAAACGGTTCAAGGTCCAAAAGACAGTTTCAGTGCAAACTGCAAACAGTTCAAAGGGCTTTAAACGATTTGAGACTATGAATAAGGGTCTTATCTAGCAAAACGATCTGCCATTTAAAAAAAAAAGAACAAAGTTGAAGTTTTATAAGCTCAAATGCTCGCCTTGCTCTGTTCTGTGATGCGCGTTCGTGACTCTCCTGTACAATCTTTTTTCAATCTTTTTTTTGTCATTTGGTTCATTCGCGAAAAGATTTGGTCATTTTGATGAACGAGTTCGAACAGGAGAGTCACAAACACGCATTTTTTGGACACGTATTTTTTTGGGACATCTTTTGGACCTTGAACCGTTTGGTTACCAGTAAAGTCCATTATATGGAGAAAAATCCTGGAATGTTTTCATCAAAAACCTTAATTTCTTTTTGACTGAAGAATTAAAGATATGGACATCTTGGATGACATGGGGGTGAGTAAATCAACAGCAAAAGTTTTTTTTTAACTACTCCTTCATAATTTATGATTGATTTTAATGGGTAGAGCAAGGATGTACCTGACGAGGGTGGGGAAAGCCAGTAATTTGCAGAAGGACAGGGAGACAAAGCGCACTCCTGCAGGTGTGGCTGGTGGACGGCTGGTCATCAACTGCAGCAGTTGCTCCGCCTCTTCATCTGTGGGCCTGTGGAGAGAAAACACATTTGAAACCATCTTTAAAACTTCGCGACACTTCAAAGAGCTATTCGCCATCAACAGGAACAGATACAATCAAACAGTTGGAGTAAATCATTTCCATAACTCATGGAACGGAGCCAGGACTTTCTTACTGAGGAAAATTAAGTTTAGCAGGATAAGTGCGTTACGATAAGTTACGAGCTACTGCACCACAGTAAAGATGTCTGAACTGTAGCATACCTAAGACCAGCGATCCCCATAAGTGCGCAATAGAGCCGCAGCAGCGCACTGGCCTTTACCACATGCTCCTCTCGCAGGCCAGAGTACCCCGAGCTGCTCTCCGAGTCCATTTCACTGTCATTGGGAACATGGGTGCTGCGAGAACGGGGTAAGATGGCCACCAGCTCCAACAGCAGCTGCCTCCGCATCTGCCACAGCACTGAGGTGCTCTCTCTTTTCCTCTGAGGAAAGACAGTGAGACACATACGTGATTTCAATTGCTTAAAAAGCAGGTAATCATCAAACGCTTTAATGCAACTGTTGTTCCTTACCTGCTGACCGTTGCGAATGAACATACTGAACCAGGTGCGCACTTTTCCATTGGTGCCCAGAAGTAGGCCGCTGACATAAGACACCAGAGGACTGACCGCCTCATCTGCCGTGTCTGGCTTATAGTCCAGTGTCAGAGCAACACCGAGACCTGGAAGATGACACTCCTCCACCTGCGGAAAGAACATGGTTTTGTCATCAATATGACACATTGTTCTGATCACTGTTATTATTATTTATCTGCAGCCAATTATAGAGCATGACAGGTGGTCTAGTGCTGGAAACTCACCACCATGGCCCTGATGTTCAGAGCCTGAGATGGGTTCATCTGACACAGCTGCCGGAGAGCTTCTGTCCTACGTCGGCCACCCACGCTTTCCTCATCCTGCCGTTCTCCGTTCTTTATCAAGCCCCTGCACACTAGAGGCATGAAAGAAACAAGCAATTTTGATTAAATGTGCTGCTTTTATACATTTTTAACAGCATGTAAACCACATAAAAGATACTAATATTGTTATATTTTCATTATATACATCACAGTTCAAAGGTTTGGGTCAGTAGATCTCTAGATCGCCAGTTTTATGCAAGGACAAATTACATCAAATATGATGGTAAAGACATGTATAATGTTACAAAAGATTTCTATTTAGAAAAATAAATGCTGTTCTTTTGAACATTCTATTCAATGAATCCTGAAAAAACATTGCTTTCAACATTGATACTAAAAAGAAATGTTTCTTGAGCAGCAAATCAGCATATTAAAATGATTTCTGAGGGATCAATGTGACGAAACACTGGAGACAAAATTCAAATTTTGCCAACATAGAAATAAACTAGACCTTAAAATATATTAAAACAGAAAACAGTTACATTAAATATTTCACAATATTAGTCAAACTGTGTTTTAGATCAAACAATTGCAGCCTTGGTGAGCCTTGGAGCTTTTTACAAAAATGTTTGAATCATTCTTCCCTCAGGTCGTTTCATCAGAGGGGTCAAAGACCCTATGACTTTTGTCGCACTTAAATACACACACACACACAAAAAAGAATGGATTCGAGGAGTTTTGTGGTTGAAATTTAAAAAGTAACAAATCCTTCCCTCACGGGTCATTTTGACCCTCTTAGGAATAAATGGAATGTGAGAAAAAACAAAACAATATTTGAAGAGTTTGGTTCCAAAACACGATAAATGCAATTAAAAAAAAAAAAAAAATTGAGTTATTTCAAAAATCTGTATTGTATCTGGTCGGTATTGAAAAGTCAATGTTTAATTATACGTAAAATGTGATATCCGCCGTGTTATTATGTAATGTTTTCTCCCTTTCTTTCCAAACCGTGACAAACGTCAAAAATTAATTTTATTTTGATTAATTGCATTTTGAATTTTTGTTTTTATAATAAATCTTTGAAAATCGAAACCTGGATTTAATTTTTTATTGTTTTTATAACCTACAAATGATATGTGAAAATTTGAAAATAATGGTTTTCATCTTCCCATTTTCTTGGTAAAGAAAACAAAGTTTTACTCAAATTCATCCAAATGGATTTATTGCGTTTTGGAACCAAACTCTTCATTTTATCATGTCTACAATACATATGTCTCTGAATGCATACCGAAAAGAAATTACTTTAGGACCCAGCGGAACAGCTCATTTGCTACAAATAGGCCATCTAGTGGCAAAAGTCATGAAACTTCATGTTATATTAATATTTGTCCACAAGAGGTCGGCAAAGACAGCCAATGCAAGAAATTTTGAGTTGAATTAAAAGGGTTATGCATGAATTTGACTTATTTTTAATTTATGTTTAAAGAATGCGAGGAATGTGCCTAATTTACTATTTATTTATTATTTATTGATCAAATCTAGTAATTTGAAGGTAAATAACATTAAAATTAAAAAATCTCCACCAGCCGATCTTTTTATATATGTATATTTACACACACACACACACACACACACTTCAGGACTGGTTCAGTCTCAGTTTATCGAGATGAATCTGAATGCTAGCATATATCTTCTAAAGGTGGGATGTTATGTAGACCAGATTCAGTCCTGCATGTTCATGTGAGCACATCAGCTAAACCTGACAGAACCATATGTATTAACTTCAATGCTATGACTCTGGGAAGATTATTTTTAACACATATATCCACAAATATCTTAAAAAAAGCTCTTCTTTATTTGGCTTTGTATTAGGCTCTCACCTTGGCTTGAATTAAAATATCCGTTTCCCGTTTATTCTGTGATTTAAACCACAGATGACAGTTCACCGCGCAGAATGATTAGAATTACAGAGAACCTTTTATGACTGAGTGCCGGAATGATATTAGTTTCAATAGTCTCTTATGAAAAAAACGTCTGATTGAGAGAAAACGTAGCCGAGTCCGTCACAATTCATGCTGCATCTGATTACAGTGCATCTCTATAGACAAGCTCTTTCCTTTAATGATTCAGCCTTGAGCGGAATATTCTCCCAATGAAAGATCCTGTCTAGGTAATGATCCTTGAGAATTGGCCATTCATAATATGAAATGTTTCAAACTGGCTCTGAATGAGGCCTCGCACAAATAAGCTATTGACTCAACAAGGACCTGGGAGTGATGAAAGGATACCAGAGACTCAGAGATATTATTATTTCCACCCAGTTTTCTCTGAGGAAAACCCACATACACATGAAGAGGTGCACAAACACACCCAAGCCCAAACCGCACATAATCAGCAGCCAAACGCATCAAAATGGAAATGTAGCACCTCTCAGATAATCGTGCAATAGCCACATAAGGCAGATAAAATGTAAAGTAACCGAGTCACACGTGGTTTTATAGTCAAAGAAGAAAAATAAAACATATTGTTATATTTTGGTAGCCAGGCGTTGTCATAGTCTAGTCAGACTGTGAGTCTGATACTGCTCCATTGGGCTGTGATTAAAAAAAAATTTGCTTATAATTTACTCACCCCCATGTCATCCAAGATGTCCATGTCTTTCTTTCTTCAGTCGAAAAGAAATTAAGGTTTTTGATGAAAACATTCCAGGATTTTCTCCATATAATGGACTTCATTGGGAACCAAACAGTTCAAGGTCCAAATGAGTTTCAGTGGAGCTTCAAAAGGCTTTAAACGACACCAGACGATGAATAAGGGTCTTATCAAGCTAAACAATCGTTCACTTAAAAAATAAATAAAAAAAGTTTAAGTTTTATAAGCACAAATGTTCACCTTGCTCTGTTCTGTGATGAGCGTTCGTAACTCTCCTGTTCAAACTCGTTCATCAAAATGAACTAATCTTTTTTCGAGTCATGACTTGAAGGGTCCTTGATAAGACCCTTATTCATCGTCTGGTGTCGTTTAAAGCCCTTTGAACCTGCACTGAAACTCTCATTGAACCTTGAACTGTTTGGTTCCCAATGAAGTTCATTACATGGAGAAAATCCTGGAATGTTTTCATCAAAAACCACATGGACATATTGGATGACATGGGGGTGAGTAAATTATCAGCAAAAGTTTTTTTTTTTAAAGTGAACTACTCCTTTAAGACTAATGCACCGATCCAGTACACCGATACTAATACACATGCGTTGTCTTTCTCTACTGTTTACGTTCACAAATAAGAGCATACACCACTCCCATTGATCACAGATTACAAAGAGTCACTGTTATGTTCACGTTTTTTTTAATAACGCCCAGTATTTTGTAACATACTAGGAAGCGAATCCATCGACAGAAACATACATTAGCCAACCTCGATCTCTGTTTTACATGTTATTTTCAACAAACCACATCACAGATGCGTCACCAGATAAAGAAGAAATTTTTTTACCGACATAGATTATGTATGTTGTCTTTGAAGGATAGGAAAGCTAATGTATTAAGTTATATCTCTAAATTGTTTTAAAGTCAAACATAATATTTCAGCAGGTGATGGACATACCTTCGTTGAAGCTGTCTGGGACGTTTGCCACCAGCAGGCACAGGAACCACTCCCCATTCCTCACGTGAAGCAGGGCTTCGGCCACCTCAATGATGGGCAACAAAGAAGGCAGCTCTGTTGGGAGCATATAAACTTTAATCAAAATGTAATTTTCCTTGTTTAAAGAATTTTCATTTTGGGGTGAACTAACCCTTTAAGGAAGATTTATAGTCATATCTTAATAAAAGATGGTAAAAAAGGACAAAATCTCATATAAAGACAAATTGCCGGCACAGCTGAAGTATAATTTTAGCTAGGTCTTCATTTCTGACATGCTGAGGGAAATATTTACTGATCTAGAGAGGATTGTTGAAATTTGTCTTGACAACTAAAAGCATTTAGTTTTCCCTTTTCTCTTCACCTGCTTGTAGGATGCAGAGAACATCGGCCACTTCCTCTAGGTACACGGGACTCTCAAACAACTCAGAGGACTTGAGGAAAAACTCTCCATTAGAGTCAGTCACCTTTTGAAGAGAGGAACATATTTTGTCATTTGTAACACTATTTTGATGTGTGATAGAATAAATTAACAAAGATGCATGGCATATATTTTTTTTAAGTTTATTTAGCCGTTTATAAATGTGTTTTTGTTTTGCAGCGTTGTGAACTAAATAATCATATCAGCTATTTGGAGTCTGTTTTTTAATGTTTTGGCAAGAAGCCTTTTTACGTTCACCAAGGCTACATTTATTTGAACAAAAATACAGTGAAAAGAGTAACATTGTGAAATAATTTGAAATAAAAGTTTTCTGTTTTAACATATTTTAAAATGTAATTTATTCCTATGATAGCAAAGCTGATTTTTTCTTATTATTATTATCAAGATTGAAAACAGTTGTGCTGCTTGATAATTTTATGGAAACTGTGAGTTTTTTTTTTTTTTTTTAAGTATTTTTTGATGACTAGGAAGTCAAAAAGCACAGCTTTTATTTTAAATAGAAATATTTTGTACTATTATAAATGCCTTCCATATATTCATGTTTTGAAATTACAATCTTTAATTTCTTCACAACTAATAACACCAAACATCAACAAGTCTGATCTCAAAAACTTACAATGTCTAAGAAAAATGATTTTGACATAAAAAAAAAATTCTTTAAATTGCATAAGAATGTAAAAGACAGATCATTATTGAGGAGTAAAAAAAAGGACACCAAACCTTGTTCATAATTGCCAACAGCTCACTGAGAGCCAGTCTGAGTCTCCTGAGAGGATCACTGTGCTCAAACTCCAGAGTTAAACCGTGCTGCAGCTGAGAAACCAGGATGCTCTCACCATTAGAGCCTCCAGCCTTATGCCTGTACGGAGAAAATTTGGTACAGAAAATGTATTAATATATCTCAGCAAAATTCTGACCATAACATCCCTCTCGGTTTCTCAGAGGACTTCTGAGCAAGACTGACTTATCAGATACATTATGCAAATGATACTGAATGGCCACCTGGAATAAATTTCATCTGAACCCACCTAAGCTGCTGCTCTTTTCTAGCGTCCTGCTCCAGAGCATGAAAATCCACAGACAGCAGCGCAACGATGGAGTTCACCGCTTCCACCCCTGACAGTAGTCGCAATATGAGCTTCTTGTCCTGTGCCCAGGCGTTGCTCTGATCCGCAGGGGCGCAGAGAGCCATCCTCACCAGACAGGGCAGCAAGAGCCGCAGCTCTGGGTCACTTAAAGCTGCTAGCCTGACTACATCTACCTTCTGCATTGCCTCGAATGCATATGGGCTCACAAACTGAAGACCGGCGCTGTCTGCCATTCTACTGTGAAGAAAAATGAAATAGAAAGTAAATGTTTAAATTTAAACAAAAAAAGTTTGCAGTAACCCCACAATATTAGTTGATAGGCTACTTAAGTTAATATCAATATTGCTATTACTGAAAGATCAGCATAAATGACAAGTGTAAAATAAATAAAATAATAATAATTACAGTACCCACACTGGCAAAAGTACTATGTTATTTCCATGTTCTTGCACTTCCAATGTTCTGGACATTTACCACGGTATGGTACTTGAAGTAACTTATATAGTAACGTTAGCCGTCTTTAGGCTACATGAATAACAGTAACTTACCATTGTACAAGAGTGCGTTTACTTGGCGTTTAGGTGTATTTATATTTCAGTTTTAACATGTGTTACTCTAAAAAATGTTTATATTTAAAACACTTTAAATGCTCACTGTGGAGACTGTCATCAGATACACAGCAAGTACAAACTTATGTTTAATGTATCAACCTCTTCGGCTCAAACGTTAACATAACAGAATCCAATACACGTATATTTTGCATTACAAAGGACTGTGTGACAGCAATGGAACCGTCTTACCTGGAGTTAAGCAAACCCGATGGCTACAATTGGAAACACAACCCCCGGTGAGGCCCGTGAGACCGCGGTTTCTCGTGATTCTCACACCGACGGGAAGTTGAGCGTCGTCGGTCAACGTAGCACAATTCACCGTTAAGCTAACAGGCTAGCTGCTAGAGCTATCCCGCTTAACAAGAGATCCATTCATCAAGATTTAACTAATTGAAGCACTATAATCACAAGGTTAATATTTATATGCTTCATATAATTCACTTATTCTGTATTTAAACGATATGTGTCCATCAGACTGTTTCCAGGCAGCAAGCTAAAAGGTAACGTTAGAATGGTGAATGATTTTAGCACCAGCGCTCATCTTCCCAGCGGTGTGCATGCTGAACTGAACTCGGACTGCGTCTCAAAGGCTTGTGAGCCGCCTACCCAGACACCATTGTTTGGACATCATAGGCGTGTTCATAGTTAAAATATGGTTACAGTGCAAGAGGTAGCCTATGTTACATTAAGCGGGGAAAAATAACCGAACATGCCTGTGATGACCAAAAATACAGTCTATGTAAATAGGCACAACCATGAGAAGACCATGTTTAACATAAAAAATTGCTAAGTAAATTTCTTCGGTAAACATTTTCCCCATTAAAATGTTCCCATTGTATTGCAGATTTAAGAAGTAATATTAATAAATATTTAATAAGAGAATATATATTTTAACCTTTTATTATATGTATTAAAATTTAACAATAGTTTTAGCTCAGTAAATGTAGTCAAAGTGTGGTATTTGTGTTCAGATTTACTTTATTTGTCATAGTAACTCTAATTTAAATGTGTAAATACCTACAAAAGAATGGTTTTGGTAATTATATTTAAATGGTCAATGTAATTATATTTACAATTAGTCAAAGCGAAATATGGGATTTGTCATGAACAGTACCTTAAAACACATTTGAAGTGGTAGTTTGCAAATAGCCAATTAGTATGCTTCTCACATACTATAGTGAAAATAATATACTATTTTCATAAGAGTAAACTGTGAAAACATCACATGGAGTGTAAACTAAATATCGGTGTGCTCTGACCTTCAAGTGCGTGGCCCTAATAGCTCTTCACATGCTGTTCATCACACACAAGCATTTGGAAAGCATGTAGATTTGGCGTGGGTGGTACGAGAAATCCCAGGGTCTTTGTTCAGAATAAACAGTGTGCATTCAGAGTAAGATACAGGAAATAGATCTTTCTCTGTGTACAAACACTGAATCTTCAACAAGTACCCAGATCAGATTGTAAAGTCAATTTACACCACACATTTCTGTGTCACACTCAAAGAAAAGTGATTTTGCTCTAAGTGTCAATTTTCACTCGGTGCAAACAGGAGAGCCAATCAGGGAGGGCGAGGTGAAGTGAAATGAATGAACTTCTTAAGGGGGGTGGGGAAAGAAAGTTATTATAGGTCTTTGTTATCTTCATCAAAGCCGCAAGTCTCCATCACTACAATCAGATTTTACATCACAGTCCCTCCCCCCAAAAAACACAAGCACAGGAAAAAACATGAAGTTGACTTTTTATTCCTAAAACAGAAGCAGTGCCACCCAAGTCCGGTGCGGCATTCATATATAATTATTTATATATTGCAGTTTTTCGTTTTTGTGTCTAAATGTGTGGTATAAAATACAATATACGACAATGTACCTCTTTATTTTTAAACACAGTGAACTTCATTGCTGTACAAGTCCCGTGCAGCTAAAGCATAGCTGTAATTGTGTCCACACGCAAAGGCGCGGACAGAAACCCCCGATCTGGTCTCCTCTGTACATCATGACAATACAAATAATCTGTCTCCCTTACAAAAAAATAATACTCTAAAAGCAACCTACCGCAACTTTATTTTATTCATCTTTTTAGTGGGTTTTTGTTGGTTTGTTTTTGTAATTAAGACGATTACATATATTTTTGACCAATTGCTTTAAAGCAGGAAGGCGATACAAACCTTCTAGAACTTTTATATATAAAAGAGGTTAAGAAATCAGACAAATTATACATTTAAAAACTTACAATAAATAAGACAGATGCAGGCATTTCATTTGGATATAATCCCATCCAAAAGAAACAAGGAATTAGAGGTCTTGAAACCAAGAATTCTTTTTCTCATTTCATAGAGCATCAAAGTCCCTTTCCATCAGATTCTATACAGATTCCTTCTCCATATACACGTTGATTATAGAACTGGCCGATTCCATGATAACCGAGGATCCGAGCGCGACTGTCGAAGTGGCGTGGAACCAGGGATGTGGAACAACACCAGTGAGCACTTTCGTCGTCTTTCTTTGGCCTTCCACACTGCGGAAAACTCATTCAAGGCCTACGTTCGTCCTCTGTAGTATCCTCTCTTTCTCTTCGAGTGAGTGTTATAAACACCAGATGCCTGATACTCCTCCACAGTGCTGGGTCTCAGGTGTAGTGACTGCCTACCCAGATCATCAACGTACATATAAAGTCCAGCACTCTAGTTATCCGTTGGGTTCTTTTCAGATCCACCTTTTCTTCACTCTTCTTTTTTCGTTCCCTGATAAGGTCCTGTTCTCAGTTCTGCTCTGTAAATGTTACAACATGGTCATGATGAAGTTGTACATTTGATTGAGCACCACAAAATGGATGGGCAGGCAAGAGCGGCGGTCCTGGGTCGCAGGGTCACAGGTCAGCCAGGAAAGGGCGTTGTACTGCTCCAACACAAATCTGCGAAAGAGGAACATTTTGGCGTATTCAATATTAGCTATCGTTGAATTGTATTGTATGCACTAGAAGATAGCTTTTCAAGCAACACTTACCTGAGAACATCAGAGGTCTGATTGGAGTCCAGCGGGTGAGAGTGTTTGCTGTGCAAAAGTTCATCTGATTGCACTGAAGACACATGGAGGTGTAGAGAGGCCTGGAGTAGAGGCAAGAAGAAATGTTCAGCCGACAGCATCTATTAATCCACGCCCACCCAAAACAAGCTACAAAGCTGAGTTACAAAACTCTCATTGTCAGGGCCTGTTAAGAATTAAATTGACAAGCTCATGAACAAGCAAACTAAAGACGCCAGAAACATTCATACCCCTGTTTACAGTTTCCTTAATTAGGGAACCGTTTGCTCCAGACTTTTTAATTGTGTACGAGTCAGCAATACACTAACAGCTGCTTATCAAATCAAATGCTTTGCCTTAAATCTTGTCAACACATTTTGTGAGCTCAACTCCCTCTCTCTATATACATATATCAGCCTATTTTCCTTCTTTGTCTTTCTTATACACACCAACAGCAGTCTGGCCCAATCCCTGAGTACTAAATTATTAAAAATCCCTCATTGAAGGATTCTCTATAAATGCTGCATGAGGGGGAAACAGAAGTTCATGTGACCTGGACAAAGCATGGCAGGTAGATGTGTGCAGTATCACAAGGAGGCGATGCTCTGCTTTCTGAATTCAACAAGAAAATGACATTCTCGACCAAATTATTTTGGGCAAATCTAGTCTAATGCCAGATAAAAATGATTTGTTTTGCACTCTATGCAGTATTTTTGGGAGGATGAATCAGGATTTGCTAGGGATTTATACAAATATTGCGATACAAATCTCAAGAGAAGCATGTCTGCATTATGAGCAGAGCAGTTACCTTTAAAAAAAGGGGACACTGGTTCTGTGCCTGAGGACATGCAGACCAGAACCAGTCAGGCAGTGGACCTGCTTTAGCTGTGGACACAAAATAGCCCAGAGCTAACGGCTGCTGGAGGATATTGGGAGCTTCTTCGTGAGACTCCATACGATCTGTACTTTGACCCTGAAAAAGATGAAAAGACATGAAGATGACAGTTACTCAGTTAAACACGTAAAATTAGGGGTGTAACGGTACATGTATTGGTACTGAACCGTTTCGGTTCGAGGCTTCCGGTTTGGTACGCATACAAACCGAACGATTCATTGGACCATTTTTCCTGCTGACAAAATTCGTCCACAGACCAGCGAAATTCACCATGGATTTAATATAGTAACACCAACTGTTCCCAGTTTGGCTGGAATAGTGAAATGCTTTCTCAAGTACTTCACACATCTTTTTCCAGCACTTCATTTAATATATTTAAATGTTATTTTTAATGTGATTACCAAAACATTATTTGTTCATCCTTCAAAGATTACTCACATTTATAAACCTGAAATTTTCAAGATGTAGGAAAACTCAAACTTATTTAAAAATATTTTTTCTTTTAACAAATAGGAAATTTCTTTCTGCTATATTGAAAACATACCGAACCGTGACTTTAAAACCGAGGTACATATCGAACCATGATTTTTTTTAAAAAAATCTTAGAACCTTAAAAAGCTGATAATAGTAATCTTTTATTCTATCAACTAATCTTGTCCATTATGTCTTCTATTCAAAGTCCATGTCATTAGTAGGGTTGGGTATCGAGAATCGAGTATCGATTGGAACCGGGACTAACTTTTCATTTTTCCCGGAATCGTTCAAAAGTTCAAATTTCAATTCCTAGTTTCGATATTCACAGTCCGCCGAGCGGAAGAAGAAACCGCTGAACAACACCAACGAAGAAGCGTCTACCGGAAGTGTTGGCATAACCACGCGAGTCGAACATGAGTACCTTACGATCCAAAGTGTGGCTTCACTTTTCCAAAAATAACGAAATCTCTGCAAAATGCAAAATTTGTGACAAAAGGAGTATTTTTACAGAAGGAGTATTTCCTTCAGAAAGGATTATTTCCTTCAGAAAGGCCGTTGGTTAGCAAGGTTAGCTAAACTTTTTTGACCCTGCCTCTTAAAAGAATCAAAATCGAGAATCGTTGGGAACCGGAATCGAAACAAGGAATCGGAATCAGAATCGTTCAAATTCAAACGATACCCAACCCTAGTCATTAGTCATTACAAGGTCTTGCAAGAGATTATTCCCATTTTTTGTTCATTATTATTGGTAAATTAACTTCTCTCAGTTACCTTGCTCCCATCTCCTCCATGGGGGTACTGGGATCCAGGTGAGTGAACTGGTGACGTGGTGGGTGAAGCAGGGAGGATGTTAATGATGTCAGGATCGACCAGGTCGTTACCTTCCTGCTCCAGGAGGTCAAAGATGCCACCGATTGGATCCGAGCCATCTAGAGATAAAGCAAGAATTCAAGGATTTGTATTAACATGACATTAAATCTGGTACAACGGTTTCATTTTGCAACGTTTCCAAGTGGGACAGAAACACAGGCAACCAAGCAAAATAAAGTGGAGGAAAAGAAGTATTGTCCCTCACCATTGCCACCGTTGAAGGCAAGGTCAATGTTTTCGTGCGGGTAGTTGGAGCTGTTGACTTGCACAAATGCAGAGGTGGGGAACACCAGGATGTGTGTGCAAGACGTGTCCTGCGGGGTGCTCAGCTGGGACGTCTGCATGTTCAGAGTTGTACTTCGACCAAACACCGAACCTGTTGACACAGAGTCTGGACAAAGAAAAGAGATAGAGAAGATTAAAAATGACAGACTGAAAATAAACTCAAGAGAAACAAGCATTCATGGATGGAACTACTATTCTTAGCGGTTATGTCCATTCAGTGAATCAGGTTTGACTGAAATTGAAATTCCCTTAGAATAAGTTTAATTCAATATGGACAAGAACGTTTTTTCCTTGCATAGGTATCCTACTATAAAAAAAACAGTAGCTCTCAAAGCTTTGTGAGTGATGGCCAAAATCCATCAGATTCAATACATCTTGATAGTATGACAGAATAAAAAGCTTTTGTCAAATAAAGCCATCGATCTTCAGTATCATCACACCAGCACAGGAATCAATAGGAATGTAGAAAAGTGTTTTATGAGATCGAGACGCACACAGGACAGGAGCGTATATCAGATAGGGACAGCAGACACATGCGTTATGACACATTGAGGCTATCATTCACATCCACAGAAAAAAGACGGGTGACAATAGCAATGTGGCCCTATATTTTAAAGCTGAAGTGTGCAATTTTTCATTGTTTAAGTTTTTCATTCTATTCCGGTTTAATATGCATTTAAGTGTTCTTGAAACTTGCTTTGAAAGTTTGAAGGAAAAAAAAAAAAAAAACTTTTCACAAGTCAATTTTGTGCCACAAATGAAGCAAAAGAGAACTACCCAAGTATGCATACTAATTACTGCTAACGCAATAAACTAGCCATAAAAATGAGGACGACAACATGCGCACCATACGGAGAGATACAGGAAGTGTGATTCTACCTGGCATGATGACAAATGAGCCCTGGGGTTCCATGGCAACTAAGCAGGCGCTAAGGATGCTGGGAGTGTCAGCTGCTGAGATCCCACACAGCCTACAGTTCTCCTTTAGCCTTCGAGACACTGACTGCAGATTCCTTCGACTCAGTAAAATACTCCAGTCTTAAAGAGGAAAAGAGAACCATACATTTACTCCAATGGGAAAAAATGTCCATGTTTGCACTGCAGTGTTAACAAATCTTGTGAAACTTTCTTTGGTTCAGTATGCTGATTGAACAGTTAGCTTGAAATGTGCCACCTAAAGGAATTTCCATGAGAAACTGTTTTATTTATTTATTTTTTTCAATATTAACATTTATGTAGCAACCTTTTTTTAAAAAGCAATAACAACTAAAATCCAACTGTATTGTGAATATCATCAAGCCTAAAGGCCTAAAAGCATTACATTGGCATTACCTCGCAACTCTCCATGTCCTATTCGTCCAAGTCGGCCAATCACCACTCTCCATGGTAATGATGTCATCTGAACCAAACCCAGACACCACTCCCAAAGCTTCTGTAGGCCCAGCTTCCGGGCAGATCCCTTTTTCCTTCTTGCTCTGAGATGACAAAAACAGAACATATTATATAATATTTGAAATATCCTCAATTTATGCTTAAATTTTTTAAACCTGATTATAAATTAATCAAATGTGTAAATTTGTTATATTTAAGAGGTGCATTATGGAGAATAAAGTAAAAGTGTTACAATTTGTCATGACTAAGATAGTAATATTTAGATATGACACCTATATGACAGTTAATGCACCAACTTTATGTCCCACTATGCTACTGAGCACAAGTTGTAGTTCACCTGTTGGGTACGTCTATGCTGATGATACAGGTTTCCAGCAGCTCTCCGTATAGGTCCGTGCAGGTGGCCAACAGCCATCTTTGATCATGTGACAGGCAGTAGCCCACAAAAAGGACGTTATACTTCTGAGACGCCTCTCCGAAAGTCTCGCCCAACTCCGTTTGCTTGTCTTTCGTTGGGGCCAGGATGAAAGGTGGCGTGTACAATCGCAGACACTCTGGTCTCTGTGTCAAGAAAGTCAAATGTCAAAATAAAATAGAACTTAAGTTGCCCCTCCCTAAAAATACAGCAAAAGTGAGGGTCTAAGGTCATACCATCAACCTCAGACTAATGGTGGTCATACCCGTGCACACATCAATATAACTTTTTCCTCTCTTATAAAATCAATAAACCCCACCAAGTAGTCACATCTCCTTTGTGAGTAGGAAAGGAAGTAGGGTGGGAGAAACAGTGTTAGCGAGTGGAGCGAGAAAATTGGATTCTACAAATAGCTTGGTGAAGAAAGGGAAGCAAGTGGAGCTTTCGGATTCCACTGCCAAAACATGCAAGCCGGATCCCATTAGGGAGGTCTCATGGAGCTGCCCAAGCAGATAATGGAAAGAGAACTGTTGGGTTGTTCGAGTCCCCTTTGGTTTTGTTCCAGGACAGGGAGGTCAGTGTAACAGTCTCCAAACGTCACCGGGTACTCATACAGCACTGAGAGCCACTAAAGAGCCTGAATGGGCTGGCGGTGCAGGAGCTCTATGGAGGAGGTTAGAACCAAAGGCTCTGGGAGCCTCAAATCAGTGTGTTCATTTTGACACAAGGGACTGGCACTTTAACACAGCAGAGCAACAGCTCAGTCAGTCTAAGGTATTGTCAGAGGTTTAGCAATGTAACTAAAAACAGGTACACTTTATATTTTTAAGATATTTGAGCTACTCTGTTCCATACAAAGGAAAGGCAAATGCTTCTGAATTTATCAACCGATCAAACAGCTGGACCTTTACTCACATCTGGGTTCCTGAGGGAGGTGTCGAGGGCAAGGCCGGGGCCAAAACCCGTCAGTGACTTCACATTGGTGGAGGTTGGGAGGGGTCTTCTGCACTGAGTGAAGACAGAAAAGGCTAGAGACTTGAGGTGTTGGGCGTAGAGGTGCCTCTCCTCACTCCTCACAGGTTGAAGCAGGTACTGACAGGGGACAATCTAAGAACACAAAGTGCACAGTTGTAAAACAGTGATTCATTTCAAAATTGTCTTTACATAAAAAAGACATAAAAAAATGTGTCTACTTGCACAGGCTCTCCTCAGGGATGTGTTTTATCTCCTTTATTGTTTATTTTATATACGAATTCTTGTACCAGCACTTTACCAAACAGGCACCTTATTAAGTATGCAGACGATACTGCTTTGTTGAGTCTACTGTATGATGATGAGGAGGATCATGGGCCAGTTCTTGACTATTTCTTAAATTGGTGTGAAAAGTCAAGCCTCCTTCTAAACACCACAAAAACAAAAGAAATGTCCATTGATTTTAGAATGACACAATCATCAAATTTAACTTTTATTAACGGGGAGGCTATACAATCGGTTACAAATTATAAATATCTTGGCATAGTGATTGACCATAAGCTTAAATGGGATCTGTGGTCTGACCTCATCAGTACTAAGACTCAACAAAGAATGTACTTTTTAAAGAAATTGTCATCTTTTAATGTTCACAACAAAATGCTTCAGATGTTTTATTCTTCTTTTATTGAAAGTGTGTTGGCCTTCTGCATCATCTGCTGGTTTGGAAATGCTACTGAGGCACAGAAGAAGTCTGTAAGGAAAACAGTAACACTGGCCAGTAAACTATTAGGGATCACGTTACCAAGTGTGGAATGCATTTACAGGGAAAGAGTAATGAACAAGGCAAAAACCATTGTGGGAGACAAGAGGCACCCTCTTGCCTCTTCATTCGAACTACTGCCTTCTAGGCGACGGTACTGCCTCCCTCTATTCACTAAAAATAGATCAAAGTCTTCATTTGTGCCTCAAGCAATTAAGCTTTTAAATAGCTAAGTTACATAGGTATAGGATACTCAGCTGGTCTGGTATTGCTTAAATCAAATAGGTAGTTAATAAGTGTAGGGTATGTGGAATTATGGGCTAAGTGTAGTAGTATGTGTCTTTGTATTTTTTCTTTTATTTATTTATTTTTGTGTGTGTGTATGATGTATGTCGTATGTATGTTGAAATGCCTACTTGATTGCTATGCAAACAAATTTCCTCACGAGGACAAATAAATGTACTTACTTACTTACTTACTTACTTACTAAATTCTTCTGGTGTCAAAAAGGAAAGATATGGTAGCAATAAAGTCACACTAGACCAGTGGTTCTCAACTTTTTTTGACTACAAGGCCTTCCGAAGGCCCAACAATCAAGTTAAGAGAATGTTGTTCCCACTCTTTTTAAGCCATGAATTTACATTTGTTCCAGTTGTTTGAATTTGTTCCAGTACATTTGAATTTACATTCGTTCCAGTTTACATTTGAAGTTTCCAGTTGTTCTTAAATTAACTAGATAAAGACGAAAGTTGATTTTTTTTATTCAATTTAACAACCTGATAAAATATTTTAGAGACAAACATGTATATTCATTTTAAAATGCCCATGGAGTTTTAAGATTTAATATGACTTTTTCCAGATCTAGAAATCACATTCTTAAAATTAGGCTTCCACATATACCCAAGTGTTTCAAAACCATCGGAACCCTGGTTCCAGTTGTTGAGGCATTGTATCAAAATAAAAATGTATAGATTATTAGCTGAATTTAATGGTTGTTTTCTCTTACTTTAAAAAAATGTATAGTCTAAAACCACTGTGCTAGACTTTTTGTTCCGCTGACTTCCATTCGCTTGTATGCAAAGATCATTGTGAAATGTTAAATCGGCTTTTAAAGATGTGTCCACTGAGAATCAGGTAAAGCGGCTGTACCTACCTGTACAAACACAGAGTTGCGTATATGAGCTGGTAGGACCTGCAGCATCTCCAGGTAGCAGCGGAGGAGTCCCATCGTCCACATGCTTGATTGTGACGACCCTGGCTCCGCCTCCTCATATGAGAAGGGGTCCACAACATAAATCATGATGGCAGGTGGGTACGTGATGGCGTGGGACTCGCCGTCTGTGGGAACTCCGACCTTTTCTCTCTCCATAGTGCTGAAGAAAAAGAGAGAAAAGAAAGGGTCTCTAATGTGCTTTTAAAACAAAACCTGAATATTCAAACACTTTTACGAGTTGCATCCCAATTTCAGGCTAAATGTATACCTGATGCCACTATTAAGACAGGAAAAAGCAACAAATACATTGCGTACCTCTCTGGTGGTTCAGATGGCCCCTGAGTCTGGCTGTTGACGGCTGAATTGTCTCCAGAGAGGCTCGAGTTCTGGGTGACAGCCTGCTGGCCCAGAGCCCCAGACTGGGAGCTGTTACCTTGGACTCCCATGCTTCCATAGGGAGGGAACGAGCTGGGCTTGGCAGACTGGATGCTGCTGCCCTGAGGGCCTGAGGAGGAGGTGGTGGTGTTGTTGGTGTTGCCTGACAGGCCTGAGCCACTGTTGCTGGCAGCGTTGTTGTTGTTATTGAGGGTGGAGCCTCCGGAGGCCATTGAGGTTTGTAAGTTGGATGAGGATTGCGAGGAAGATGATTGGGAGGAAGAAGGGATAAGGTTTGGCTGAATGAGGAGGGAGCTGTCCAATAGCTGTGTAGCGAGGTATGGAGCTGAAGAAACAGAAGGGACAAAACAAAGATTAGTGAGAAATACTGTTTGATTTATTTTCATGACAACAAGAATAACAGAGTGAGAGAGATGGTCTTACCGAGGTCATGTCTGCAGACTTGGGCAAACAGCTTGAGCTTGGCAAATGCATCACTGCTGCCACCAGCCGCTTTCAGGAACCAATCGTTGACTGGCTGTTCTGAGTGCTTCTTGGCAGCAGCTCCACCTACCCTAACAATGCCATCAGCATACACTTTGGAGATTGGTCGATGCTGACCGAGCTTACAAGACTGTTGGGCAGAAACAGAAAGAGACCAATAAGAAAGCAGTACAGAGGAAGCCTTCCCTTCCTACAGGGAAATCAGGAAATGCTGAAAGAGTGCAGTGGACACAGAAACAAACACGAACTATCCATTTTGGTACATCACTTAAAAAAGTGTAGCATGTTATTGCATAGTTAGATTGTATTTCTCCACATATATTTTTAACATAAGAGAGGGCATGAACATTTTTAACTTGAACATGCAAGGCTTCCAGTGTTAGTTCCAGTTATTTTGGCAGTACAGCAACATCCTGTTATGCTGATTGATGTTGAAATGTGCTATTTATTATCAAATTATTTTAGTTTATTATAGTAATCATAAACACACTGATTTGTTGCGCAAATACTTTCACAGTTAACTGCACTTTGTTATTTACTTATAACAGCTAATGAATTGGGAAGTTTCACATTCACATGAAATAGCTTACTTCTTAGTTGAAAAATAAGGTGGACAGTGGCAGACAAAAATGTCAGTGGAACATTAAAAGAAAGATTCTCACCTCGTAGACTGCTGTCAACTCTCTGAAGAAGCTCTTTGCTCCGGTGAGGAGAGCATCGCTGTCCGGGCAAAGGACCAGATATCCTAAGTCTCTTTGTGAGCCAAAGGGATCAAGCAGTAGCTTCTCCCAGTATGGCAGGCCAAAGGGAGAGAGCACCACAAAGTCATACTCATACCCAACCAGGAAGGTAGGAATAGGCAGAGGCTCCGGAGATTCATCCGTGCCTGGTGAGGAGCAAATTAGGAAATAAAGTGAGACTCAGAGTGACATGAGGGCTGGGCAATATGGCTGAAAAATTTCATATCAGCTGATATCGATAATTATCACGATAAATGTCAAATCTTTATTTCTTTCAAGTTTAAAGGTAGATTTTTGCTACACCGTGGTTTTATCATCAGAACATTACAAACACATCAAACAGGTGAGCGTTTCAAAAATTAAAGGGTCATATTTGTTTCAGCAGCAGTCAGTTCTCACCACAGTTTTGAAAAATGCTACAAAAGTGGGCGTCGTAAGCCGCGGAGTGGAGGGGGAAGCGGGGAGGCTGACAACAAAGTAACATCTTCTGATTCAAACTGTTTGATTTTGCATATTAAAAGCAACAAACCTTCCCACAAATGCAAGCTGCAAATTACCATTACACGCAACACAATATTCACATGGTTTATTAAGCTGATTGTAAATTACACAAATACATACATATGCTGTGACCGCTATAATATAGTGCACAAATAAAAGCATGCTGTTGCATCTTTGATAACTTTTGAGACCATGTGGTTTTAAGCCGTTTGATCAGTTAAAGGGGCGTAAAGAGCGGTTACACTCAAAGTGTAGAAGACTAAGGACCTAATGAAGAGAACTTATGCGATGCAGAATCTCTTACAAAGCATCCATTTTTGATTCATTAATGCGTCTCTCTCTGTTTGAAGAGCCTGTCCTAGGAAATCAACGCGTGCGGCTTTCGTGAATAATTAAGCGAGACGTCTTCTCATCGGATAAGGGCACACAGTCTCATGAATAATTATGAGACACTGATGAGTCATCGCTGTACTACTGTACAAGAAAACGTCACATCCTGTGACATTGACACAAAGACGAATTTAAACCTGTTAAAGTTGAAAGCAAAAAGGTTTCAAAATAACTAGTTTTCTCCAACAATCAAAACTAA
Organism: Pimephales promelas; assembly: GCF_988280905.1. Classification (NCBI taxonomy): domain Eukaryota; kingdom Metazoa; phylum Chordata; class Actinopteri; order Cypriniformes; family Leuciscidae; genus Pimephales; species Pimephales promelas. The sequence goes on along the minus strand of NC_142791.1, from coordinate 5,900,319 downwards.
TGGATGGTAACAATGACTTCTGTGATGTTTCTATGGTATTTGTTATGAAAAACAACAGCCTAAAGACATTTAGTACAATACAAATGCACAAAAAACTGCTATACCTTATTAAAAACGCTGTACTTTTTTAAAAATTATTTTCATGTCTAACATTAATAATATAATAACATTTTATATGAATTTACCACATTTCTGCCACAATCCCATGGTTTCAGTTATGAAAACAATCCCATGGTTTATTACTACAGTAAATCATGGTGAATGTTGGCAATTTGAGGATTGAAAGCCTTCTAACTGTGTTGTTGTGACTCAATGTTACTCCTGTTTTCCGTTCAATGTTGTTTTCAACGCCGTTTCATCTGGCTTTAAACTGGTTTAAATCAGAAGGTATTTGATTTGTGGTTTGCATGGGAGAGCTCTGTGCCAAATTCAAACAATTCTCACTGGATCTTACAGTGTTGTTTAATGGTGGTGTGATTGAAACGGTCAGCAAGTAAATGCATTCGCTCTAAGCTTGAGCTGTGGTGTGCTTTGAGCTGATCTGATAAATGGTCTGTGGCACGGTTCAAATGAACAACTCTTTCGTTCTGCTTTTGGCACGTTTGCAGTTTAATGTTTCTCATATGCATCAAAAATGGGAGCGCTTATCAGTAATGAAAATTGGTACTGGCACCAGAGCAATGGTCTGCAACACGCATGCGCAATATTAATTGCATAACTATTACAGGGAGCAGTATCAAGATTCCCCCTGACATCTGTTTCAAAGTCTATTAAAAATCTTGAATACATAATCATCCATAACAATAATGATTTTGAACATTTCCCCTCCAAAAATTGTGTTGGCCTTTTTAGTCTAAAGTACTCTTGTTGCTCACCGTAAGACCCTCTTCCAGCCATCTTGTGAAACTGCTGCCATGTGAGAGGCCCCTGGACTCCCCAAGAGCGAACGGTCCTCTTTTTCTGGATGGCATCCTGGAGAACAGGCTGGAGAGAGAGAAGAACTCTCAACACATCTTGAGAGCACAGCCCACTCACATCCACCGCTGTTGAGAGAGGGGGAGAGAGAGAAAGAGAGAGGGAATGAGAGTGAGTTTAATATAGACTCTTGAATCTCTCAATATTCAATATTTATTATCATATATAAACATGAGTAGAATATAGTGATGTACGTAGTTTTCATTTAGCCAAAAACAGAGGTGGAAAAGTTTGCGTTCCAAAACTACTTTTGCCGAAACCGCACCAAAACTATTCCATTTTTGGTTGCCGAAATTGCAATACATTAATGGTAATATTTGGTCAACACTCTTAAAGCTACACTGTGTAACTCTTTTAGTTTATTCTTAGCTAAAAACACTTAGTTCTTTCAAAAATATATGTGCTCATAAATGTATATTTACTTCATTCAAGTAATAAAGTATTATCGTGAGTGTATAATATGCCAGTGAAAATACATACGGGTAAGGGGTTCTAATGTCGGTCGCCATGTTGCCCCTCCATCTTGAAAGTACATTAGCCAAAGAGGGACATACCCGTTAATTCAAGCTTCACCTTTTGCGTTTACGTTTGAGTTAACACTCATGGACGAGGTCGAACTGGAAGCCATGTTAATCTTGGACTACATTGGCCACCATAGGAGTTAAAACGAAATCGGAATTGAGACGAACAGAAACTAATATTCACTGGATGGTCATATACCTTTTCACCGCTAGATGGGCGTAAAAATCACACAGTGTAGCTTTAAAACTGTAAAAGTAAGGACTGGGAACAATTAACTGTAAGACACAATAAGACCAGGAATGTGATTGTCTTCCTCTTTTTGTGATCATATCTGTGATAATTAATGTACCAGCTTAGCAAGAGGAATTCGTTTTTTTTGTTGTTATTTAAGAAGACGTGAACAAGCGTTGAATTTGCTCTAATCTCTTACCGCTGCGTTTGGCCCAATGGTGTAAACACGTGCTCTTCACCAGAGTCTCGTCAACCTTCCCACCGGACATGTTGTCCATGAACTGCCGCCCGTGTTCTAGAGCCATGTAACAGTCGTTGTGGAAGTCCCTCTCCTCTACGCGCACACATGGTGGTACAGTGGCGCCCCCTGTCCCTTGAGAAGACAATCCCTCGGGGTCCAATGCCAGGATGGGGGAAAAGGGATTAGTGCACTGATCCTGCAGGAGAGAGATAAGCTCGTCCGGGACTCGATCCTTGCCTCCACCCCCTGTCTTCTCCAGCGACATGCTCCGTAACACCTCAAAGCGCTTCTCCGCCTCCTGGCTCACATCTGAACCCCGTCCGATGATATCCAGCTCGTCTTCCAGGAAGAGGCCGGAGCCATTACCGTAGCGCCGATTGACAACCGCACTGAAGCCGCACCCACAGGGATACTGGGCCTCCATGTTGGGGTCGCTGATGTAGATGCCCACGTCGGCGCCTTTGATGTTCATGTTGCATACGCAGATGCAGCAGCTGTCGAAGTTGCAGTCCTTGAACAGGTTCATGACAGACTCCGACAGGATTAGGTTGACGTATAGGCTGTGGGCTTCTGGGATGGAGGGAACCGTCGCAGGTTCCACAGAGTTGAGCGGCCTGCAGGTGGAGGGTGTTGAGGCTGGCGAGTACAGGTCCGAGTTCTCGTATTTGAGGGAACCTTGTACACTGGCTGGGCCTCTGGGCGTCCGGGGTGTCCGTGGGGTACGAGGGGTAGGAGCTGAGAAACGAGGAGTGGCAGGGGACGGGAGGATGTTTGTGCCACTGTTGCTGGGCGGGGCACTGTTAGACAAGAATGGCGTGTGGGTTTGAGTGGGTGTATACGTCTGGATGTAGTCTTGCTCCATAGCATTGTTTTCACTAGAGTGAAGAAAGCAGAAAAAAGACAAGAGGGTAATTTGGGCATCACTGAAATCAAGCCCTACAACAAATGAGCGACATTTAAAATGTCTCGTCAATCCTGTTCTCACCAACAACATACATCAATTATTTGATATAACACAGTGGACATATATTGTATTATGAGCTGCAGTACTGTACTCGTATCCTAAGAAGACCTCCAGGGGGAGGGAGAAGAAACTATTTTTAGATAGGCGGTCCAACAGGCAGCTGTGCAAGAAATGAAAGCACAGCTTGTGCCACATGGACCGTGTGTGCGAGAATGCAGACTGTGGCTCCCGGTGGCCTTTAAAAACAGGCAGGCGTTTGAAGGTCCCCCATTTGAAGAAGTGGCCCTCTCCCCCAGCTGCTGTGGGTTATAAAAGAAGCCTAACTAGCTCTTAAAAGGCTTTTGAAATGACTTAAACAAACGTAGACTTTACAAACAGACTTCTCACTGTCAACGACCATTCGTGACCCTACCCCTCCTCCCTCTCGATTTCACTGAATTTCTACTGACATCGAATATGATGTTCAGGAACACAGTGTTCTCTTTGCTCTGAGATTAATATATGAAAATAACTTTATTGGATTATTTTTTCATTTGCTTCGATATTGCTGCAGTATAAAAACACAATGCATTTAAGCAACATAACTCAAGCCTAACTTCAGCCTAAAAGAATGAAAGTGAAGTTGAGTTGAAAATGGGTTCATAACGTCAGATGAAAAAGAAATCCAGATGACAGTTGTTCGAGTGAGGACAGTGAGTCATAAGCAGCTTTAAATGTAGGAAAATAAAACGAAAGTGGCAGCATATGGATTTGACAGCCTAATTACTAGTGTGTTAACACCTGTTCTACGCTGTTATTCTCTATTCGCCATTACTAAGGACAAAAGGTGTGCACTGATTGTACAGAACATGAGTAATGGTATTTTCACGGAAAATACCATTGTAAAGATGAGTAAAGATTTTGAGTAAAGATTTTCACGGTATGATAACAGTCTCAGAAAATATCATGGTTTCATGGTATATACGGTATTAAACAACTTTTATTATTATCAGCATCATCAGTAAATGCTTTATTATAACAAACCATATTTTGTTTCTGCTAATTTCAATAATCAAAAGTCAATCAATAATCAAGATTTTCCGCATGATTGGCCTAGACCGGCAAACAGCCACGTTTAGTCTCACGTCTTACCGATTCCAGGTCCCTTTTGTTGCCAGCTGCACAAGGAATAACGTCAAGTGCGTTATCACTTTATTCTCTCTGACGGCGCCTCCTCACACTCACTCGTCTCATCACTTGTCTGCATTGTGCACAATTTTACTAATCCCCACAGTTTCGCGCTCACACCCAAAGCAAACGGACCATTGATCTATATAAGTGACGCTCAGTCGCCTGAGCACTTTGTGAGTCACAGATACCAAAATGAGTGGCTTACTGTGCTTATAAACTGGCAAATACACACACAATTATGTTTAACAGCAATTTTTGGAACCTAATTAATAGAGAAAGATAACAAGTTGTGTAACATTATATTGAATCCATGCATAAACTCTTAAAGTGACAGTAGTTTAAATATACCTGCTGCTGTCTGTGTTCTCAATGTTAATCAAATAACAAAAGACAAAGAGAAAACCACTCACTGATCATGACTGAATAACTGTTGTAATGAGTTGTAAGCATTCATCCATGTTTAATTTTTGCAATGAAGACTATCCCATGTTATTTTGAATTTGATTACTTTAATTTCTGTAATATTTCTTACCTGTATACTGTTATCTCCACCTAAAAAAAACTTATCATATCTCTCTTAATTCTACTGCATTTATTAGTGCTATTGTTTACCTTTTTATAATAAAAAAAGTATATTGAAGAAAAGCAGATTTTTCTTTTTATATGCTGTCAATTATAGTTTGAAAGAAAATTGGACTCAGCAGGTCACGCTTACAAAAAAAAAAATCCAAAATCCAAATTGGCAAAGCAAATTGCATAAAAATATCAATTTAATTAATGTTTTAATGTAATCAAATAATAAATTAACCCACTGACTTGATCCCATAACCAAAATTCTTTCAAATATCCTCTTTTATGTTCTTTTGTGTTGAGCCACATGAGGGCGAGTAAATAATGACAAATTGTTCCTATTTGGGTTTCTATCCCTTTAAATTATGTTGATGGTTTTTAGTTATTATTGTTGTTGTGGTTGTTATTGTTATTATGAGAAGTAAATTCTATTGTACTATAGCAGAGTCATAACTTAACCAAATAGGCTCAACCGGAAAATTATTTTGACGGTTTAAAGCGATGGCCTTTGAGTTTCAGTGTATTTGAAAATAGTTTTTTTTCACAAATAAAATTATGAAATGCACATAAAACGTTCCCTTAGTGCAGCTCTGGATATGTTCATGTGTTCACGTCTTCATATTATGAGACGGCAGGTGCTGAAAACACCACGAGTGTCACAAATTCTTGAGTACGTAGTTCCATGAAACGGCACAGCTCATTCCTTCACACGGACGAAATATGAACCAGACATTTCTTTGAGAGACCTTCTTAGTGCTTACACAAGTCTGTGTAAAGATATATATAAAATGGCTGAGGTTGTTGGCTCTGTTGTGTTGTTTATTCAGTGGGTTCAATGAATTTGTGCATCACCCCAGATGTGAAACTCACCCATCCTTGCTGAAATGGGACATAGCAGGTACAGAGTTGAGTAGCTCCAGTTTTCCCACAGTCCAACTGGGCCTGTAAACACACTCATCAGGCAGTTTGATAGGGGGCAGGCACTGACTAGGCAAAGACTTCAGGGGGGCAAACATGGAGCAGCCTACAAACGGTTGACAAAACTCAGGCTTGTACACAAAGGAGAAGTCCTGAAGAGAGAGAGAAAGAAACAAAAATGTTAAATTTGCTGTTGTATAAGTCCATATTCTTTAGCAATACAATAGAAATGACTCTCACAAGTAGTACTCAAATGAGTAAATGCACTCAGGATGCTCATAATTAACTGGTTAACTGACAGTAAGAATTTTGACCGATTAATAAGACGTCAAGTCACCTTTAATTATATAGCGCTTTATACAATACAGATTTTTCAAAGCAGCTTTACAGTGATAACAGGAATTTTTTTTTGTCATAATGTTTTGAGACAATGCAAGACACACACAAACACATCCCTGCCTCCATTATTCTACTTTTGACTTCTAAAGTTTGAAAATTTAACTTGCATTGCATATAATGTGTGCTGGTCAACCCTTCTAAAATTGAGAAACCCCTAGAAAATAGTAAAAAAAAAAAAAAAAAAAAAAATAGATGTGTACATTTAAGTTAGCGCTACTTAATTTATTATTCCATGGCAATATCCAAATATGATATTAGTATCCAAATATGATATCCCACAGGGAAAAAAGGTCTTTAATTTGTGTCTTTGCATTTGAACATTACAGTATGATAACATTTCTGCTACCCGGTGGAGAACAAGGATGAAAATCGTGTAGTCGACAAGACCCACACAATGCGCCGCAAGTGTTTTAAGAAGCTTCCTCAAATGACCAGCAACACGTCCAACATGCCGATGCATATCCTACGGCACCGTCCAGAAATCAATTTAGTTGGAGCACAGCAAACAACCCCAAAGCAGCAGCCTACACTGCTTAGTTTAGTATAATTATTTGCATAGTTAATATTGTTCTTTGGCGTTCAGTTTATATAGGGTTTCCAAAAGTAATTTAATAAAAATCTCTTTTTTTTTCCACCCCCATTATAGAATCGTGATACGAACTGAATCATGGGTCAAAAATCATGATACGAACTGAATCGTGGGTTTGGTGTATCATTACAGCCCTACTTGTAATGGGTCATAGACACAAATTCATTCCAATTTAATGTAATTCTAATTTAACAATCTTGTCTGTTAATTGTAAACAAACAAGAACAAAACTGCGTCCCTGCAAAAACAAAAATCCTAATATTAAGCATGAAGTGCATTCTGATTGGCTGTGTCATTCTGCACAATCTTTCGCTTTCTGTCAGGACAGAAAAACGACTTGATGCTGGAAACTTGTTGTACTGCACACAGCATCTCACCTTGATTTCAGAAGGTTTGGGGCTGCAAAAACTCTCTTCCACCTCGATTTTAAACTGGCCACCCAGAACAGTGGAGCCGTCCAGAGTGTTGAGGCCAGAGCCAGGCTCCATACAGCCATCTTTACTGCCCATGTTCATGGGGGAGTAACCCATGATGTGCTGCTCTAGTGACGGAGGCGTAGGGAACATCTGGTGTAGATCAGCCGTGCCTGAGGGAGGGATGGGCAGAGAGAAAGATGACATGTAAGTGAAAGGATAGAAGGAAGATACATGAGGCAGTGCATCTCATGAGCCTATTTGCTACTTATTCTTGTGGAAAACAAAAATAATTGTCAAAATCTACACAAAAAAACCTTTTCAATTGCAATATAAAATGGCTACGCTGCTCCCTCTCAAAGAAATATATGCATCCCCGCTTGTCTGCATGCAACATAAAAGTTGTCACAGTGGCCAGCAGGGAGCAGTATACAGAGTTCAATGATGAAGTAAAACTTGTATATTTATAGACAGAGTCTGCGCTCACTTATACAGGAGACAGGGTCCAGTGTGGCTGGTTTCGACTCCTTGCTGCCAAACTTCTCATCTGCTCCATTTACAGCTCTCCGTGCTCCAGGCTGTGGAGAAATACACAAATTAGCCAAAAATCAAAACTATGATTTCATTCAAATTACAGCAATTTCTCTAAAGAAAATACATTTCCATTACAACATAACCTTATTTTTCCAATAGCAAAGCAATTTGAACAGTAATTATTTTGAGTACACAAGGTATCTTTCTACTTTTAATAATGTATGGCGATGAACTCTGAGTCCTCGCGTCAGATTGTGAGAAAAATTCAGTGACGCAAAACCATTCAGGAGAGACATATAGAGAGTGAAAACAGAAATACGGCTTGATACTGACTGTTTGTTCATCCTCATCTGAGTTGAAGAGGTTGTCCAGGTCTTTGATGGAGACTGCCAGGTCTGAATCATGTATGAGGCTGGTGGAAGTGGCCCGGTTATTGGCCGCAGCCCGCTGAGCATCTGAACAAGAGAGAAAGAGAAAGAGCTTAACACGGTCCTGTTCTCCAGCTTTATCTAGCGTAACCACAGCCTGGACTTGAGACCACATCAGGACAAGCCCTTTCCCTCACCAAGCGAACACATTTAACCTTTATGGGCAACAATACACTAAACCGGCCCAGGCTGTCAACAGGGAAACTATTTCAAATAAAATAAATGGACTCAGGGTTTGAGAGGGTTCATGAGAGAGTCACTGGTGTAAAAGTGTAAAAGGACAATCCTTACCATCTGATAGACCAGCACTGCCATCTTCTCCCTGCAAGAGAGCAAAATAAAAAATGAAATGTTTAAAAATGTAATATATAAGCCACAGATACGCAAAGGTTGTGTTAGATTATATACGCAAGGTCCAAAGTGTACTTTCTGGCACATATCAATGGCAAGTAAGTTAAGAAAAACCAAAACATTTACACTTTAAAAAGAGGAAAGCTGCAATTGTTACCTTAAAGAGCTATTTCTACTCTATTTAACCCATAAAAATAGCTTTGTTAGTATAAAGTAATGTATGTTAAATATAATCTAAGGTGACATTAAGTAATATTGAACCAGTTAAAATGTAGATAAATACAATCTTTTATATCAAGTTACCCTTTTTTCAGTGATGTCGTCAATATTTAAGAATCGAGCACTCAATGATTAACGATAAATGGAAGCATAAACTTCCGTTCATGATCAGGTTAATTAATCACAGAGAAGAAAGTGACCAATCAGAAAATGTGATTGTAAAAGAAGAGAAAATAGTGACAGCTAAGGAGAGAAACGGGAGACAATCAAAGAGAGGGAAGGAAGAAGGGTGGAAATTAGGGCTGCAAGTTGCAACTAACAATTATTTTAAAAATCGATTAATCTGTCGATTATTTTTTTTGATTAATCGATGAATCAGATTCATTTACAACCATTTATTCAAAAACAGAGCTGACAGTGCAAGTTCACAGTGCAAAAAATCTTTCAAAAAAATGCACAAACTGTTTGCTCCTGAGCTGTTAAAGTAATAATAAATAAATATGAGTCCGGCACCTCATAGCTTTAATACTCAAACTTCTCAGAGATTTATTGATAGTCGCGTGATGCAACGAATGTTGCAGCCCTAGTGGAAGTATATTTATACTTTGCCACCAAATTACCCAAATCTTCCACGCACAGCATAGTAAATAACATTGAAATAAAAGATAACAGAGCAGGCTAATGGGACAGCAGCTTTCCCCTCAGCACCTTAGAAACCCACCCCCAATGCAACCTGCACCCCCCAGAGCCACCATTACAATGCAAGCCGCATGCCATGCGGAGATTCATTTCGCCATGCATAATTTCATTACGCTACAGGCCGTCTCTCTGCATAAAGAGTGTAATCTGTTCCTCCATACACACACTTCACATCCTAATGACCAACTCCGTAATAAACGTCCGTACATGCAAATCACTCCGCCCCATTATCGATAGCAGAACCCTTGGGTGGAGTACAGGAGTTAAGAAGCCAATTTTCTATGTAGACTGTATTTTAAAACAAATGAATGCCGCTGAGTGTATGTTTATACATAACATAGATACACATGTGCACTATAAGCAATGAGGTTGTTGTACCATATGGCCCAAATTACTTAAACCTCTCCTGTGACTGCAAAAAGAGGCTATAAGGTACCAAGACAAACAAATGACGTGTGATACTTATAGTAGGTCCCACAAAAGCTCTAAGTAACAGAATACAGAAGGACAAAGCGGATTTTTTGTTCAGCCTCCGCAGCTAAAAGTATGTGTGAAATTCCAACAGGAATGGGAGAGCCTGTCTTCGCCCCCTCTATTCATGCTCTCTCCTCCACGTTTGAGGGTGTCAGATGCAGATCTCAGATGGGAATCTCCCATGAGCTGAAGATAGCAGACATGATGCCAACACATTACACGCTACACTGCCAATGGAGAATCTGCGGCATCTAAAATTCCCTTTCACAGGGAAAAAGAGTCCATGTGAAACAGGATTCACAGCCCATTTTACTTCCGTAACATTGCATATTTCCAAGTGAAACTGAAACTAGCTTGTAAAAAGAGAAAAGCACCTTTACTTTGACAATACCGTACAAATGTTTGGCAAAAAATGCAGAATAAGATAAAACATTCGAATGAAACTAACCAACCCTTAAGTGAATGCTAGTGTAGCCTTAAAACTAGTGTATTTTAGGATTATTTCTCTAGCAAAAAGTATCGCTCACCTTGTGTTTCTTCCCCGGTTCTCTATCTCCCCCTGCTTTGTCTTTCTTATCCGAGAAGGTGAACTTAACGTCTCCGTCGACAAAAGCGTATGGGTCGACATCGGGCTCATGGTCGTTGCCTGTAATGGCTGCAGCCAGGTGCTGATTCTGTCGCTGCAGGTACATTTGGAGACGTTCATCTGAGACCTTGAGCGGCCTTTTGGAGGCAACCATTGACCTGGGCAAGGCAAAAAGAAAAATAGGTCAAACTATGACTAAAATAATATAACACTGCATGGTATATACCAATATACTGGCGGAAGGTAAATATATCATCCAGATCAAATGGGCAATAATTATTTTTCAAAGACATTTTTATAATACCCAAGGACCACATATACTCCTAAAATTAAAAAGTTTATGGGGCACAATGAAATTGTATTAAATGATTTCTCTTAATTAAGGGATACGAGGACATATTTACAAGCAAAATTATTGTATTTATTTAAAACTAAAACTAATATTTCTGATTTAAACTGCATTTAATAATTAGTTATATTCTAAACATTGAACAGGGTTTGAAATGTACTTTTTTACTTGGTAGAACCGGTCATCCTCATGTGAATTTTTTTGAAGTACCAGCAAGAATTTAGGAGCACCAACCAAAAAATAAAAAGCACCACAACTACAGTTAATATGTATTAAAAGATTTATTTATTTAAAAACAGCACATTATTTCATGATCATGATTTTTAATTGCGGATTCCAATTGTTTTACAAGCAAATTTGTCAACTCCTTAAATTGATTAGCTACGGTTGCTATTTATTGGCAGATTATTGTTTATTATTTATCGTTTAATCGTTTAATTAATCAAAGGTTTAATCAATTATCAATAGCTTAAGCGCGAGGAGAGGAACAAAAATTGACAGATTATTTGATTAATCGAAAAAGCAATCAATAAATTAATCAACTGAAAAAAATAATCGTTTGTTCCTGCCCTAATTAAGATTAGCTGACCATTTAAAAGAACAGCCCTATTTTTATCTCCATGTGCAAAGATATTATTCACCAACTCTGTGAGGAAAAAACAAAACAAAACAAAAGGAAGTTCTATCAATCCGAAATCATGTATCTGTTTGTGTGTGTATATATGTTATGTTTGTTGAATGGTATGTACCATCTACTGTTTTCTCACACAGATCTGACCACTGCAGCTCTGGTGGGGGGGTGGCAGTGCACAGTGGCGCTGGCCAGAGATTAAACCCATTTTGAGGCCCCATAGTGCATAGGGATTACATTAGGCCGTAACAGCAGAATGGACACAAGAGGACACCAGCCAAGTGCATCCTGGGATTGCACTGCATACCATTACATCTCACTGTGGCCAACAGAGACAGCTCTCCAAACCACAGCACTGTTTTTTTTTTTCTGATCTTAGGCAACTCCAGGCAACAAAAACATTACAGTGGAAACAAGATGAAAACCACTTTTGAAATGTTTAAGTACACCTAAAACTGTTGAAGGGTTTAAGGGAAATAAAAAAAATTTAAGCAGCAGATATGTGTGAAATTTTTCCTAGGGAGGGATTAAGGGACACATATTTTTTTAACTTAATTCTATCAACAAGCACTCTTCCAGGAAGACAATGGCACTGCTGAGCAACGTGTACACTTATTTTCTCATAACACTGCTGCTTTGTAAATTTATGAGGGGCATAAAGTCACCGCTTTTAGTATCTCTCTCATCCATAACGGTTTAGAGGAAAAGTTCATACTACACTAAAATTATTCAAACAAATGTGTCCAAACATTCCCACAACTGGGCCAAATATCAGTGCGACCAACAAATGTTCCTCCTCCAACCGATTCAACAAACACGATCTCATGTTAAAAGATATGACGTTATTGACCATACGAAAAACCAAATGTTTTCATTTTTTTGTATACAAAGAAACAGCCAAAGTGATGATTGTGCTTCCTGCTGTATAGGTACAATAATTTTAATCATCATACATATTAGCATAAATACATAGAACACTTCAGTAAAACAATGACAACTTCATGTCTTATGTCATTTCATAACTTGCCCCTTTCGATCCGAGAGTGTCCGACTTTCGACACCTTCAAAACTCACTTGAAAAAGTGGCTCTTAGAGAACCAGAGATGCACTCATATTTAACTGTTTACTTTTATCAGTTATAAACGTTCACTGTTAAATTAAATGTAGTATAGAGGTGATTGTATAATGTTTGTGTTACATCTTGTTTTTATGGTTATTTATGCATTGTTTGTAATATCAATTGCATCTATGTGTATTGTTGATTTATTGAATGAATGCTGTATGACTGTTTGATGTATCATTTTATTTGTTTGTTCTTGTTACCGGCCTGGGGACTGCAGACGAAAAGTAGTATTTGTTTACTAATTCTGGCATATTTACATGTTGTATCCTACAACAATGTTCATCAATATGCATGGTCCCTATCAAAATAAACTAATAAAACAATAAAACAATGTCTTTTGAAAGCAGTGTGAGTAACCGTTTGTTGATTTACATTTCTGGAGAAGCAGATAAGACACTTTAGCCAAAATTTTTCACACGAGTCAACATGCCACGGCTCAGTTGGAGACTGTCATCAAACATCACTGAGCACTGGCACCGGTGTCAAATGTCTGTGTCTTTAAATCAAGGTAGCCACAAGGGAGGCCAGCCACAGTTCCCTTGGCGCTCTTCCTGGCAAGTTTGTAGGGTAGGTGCATGTCGCAAAAAAAGTCTGGGCTTAGCATATGGTGGATCTGAACACATCTTAATTTCATCCTTAATTTATTTTAACATCAACTGTTCCATAGAAAAAAAAAATTAACCGTGCAACAACTGTAAGTTTCCATTTCACACACATCCTTGTCTGAATTCTTGTGACTTTTGACCTATATCTAGTCAACATGCTTAAATCTGGTCTAGCTCATTACTGCCCAATCTGACAGGAAGATGTTGTTTGACTGACAAGTAAAGTGATCAAAATCAGTCTGTGACTGGAATGATTACATTTGTAAATCTTGAATTTCACATTCATATTTTTTTTTTTTTTACTAAATCATTTTTTTAAAACAACCTTTGGATTATCTATCATGATCCCATTCAAAGATTTAGGGTCAGTAATATTTATCTATACATTTTTTAAAGAAATTTAAATATGTATTCATTAAATAATCTTGAAAACAGCATTGATAATAATAAGAAATGTTTTTTGAGCACCAAATCAGGATATATGATGATTTCTGAAGGATCGTGCGACATAGAAGACTGGCATAATGCCTGCTGAAAATCCAGCTTTACCATAGCAAAAATAAATTAAGTTTTAAAATATACTACTAACAATATTTTACAATAATACTGTTTATACTATGTTATTTATCAAATAAATGCAGCTCTGGTAAGCAGAACATTTATAAAATAAATCTTACCAAGTACTGTACATAATATATTTAGCAACAGTGAGTGTGTAGAAAAGCAGTCCCCCAATGACTCTCTCCGTTTTGTTTTTCCTTCAGGTCCACACGCAAGTATTTAAAATCGTAGCTTGCTTATTTCTACTCTAAATCCCTACTTAAACCCCTGAGTGTTTGTATGCACGTGTGAGATGGACACATAATCTCCTAGTTCACAACAGTGCTAGGCATGCACATTAGTGAAGTATGATGCCAAAAGGGCGCATCACGAGAGATTAACATGATGTGTGCACTCAGAGAAAGAACATTCTACACAGAACAAGAGTGTTTATGTGTGCGACTGTGCAGAGGTGGGGGTGCGCGAGGCTTCATCACAACTATTTCAAAACACACACTGCACAAACAGACAGAAACACGTTTGGGGTTCGGTATTGAGGGCTCTCTCTAACACACTCCGACTGCAGCAAATAAAAGGGCCGCGAGCGGAGGGGATTAAGGGGGTCCACAGGGTTGTCCCGCTCTCAACTTTACTAGAAACACATTTACTTAAGCCATTATTACACAACACTAATGTACAATACAATCCTCCTGGCTGTTTACAGGTTATGGAGAGCTCAAAATCCTAAAGATATGTACTTTCAGTTCACTGCGTTGTTTGAGATTTCAGGGAGTATGAGAATGTAAACAAAATGTGAGCCCATTTACACTTACCAGCAAAAATAGGTTGTTAAGAAATCAAGTTATCAGAGCAATGAGTACATTAACATATGACACGCCAAATCTGCATATCAACATCTATTCAGTAGGGCAGTTGTGGCCTAATGGTTAGGGAGTCAGACTGGCGAAATGACTGCTCCAGGTGTCTGTGTCCATGGTTTGCAGTGTGTGTACTAATGCGTGTGCGTGTGATGCGTTACCATACTAGGCCTTCACGTCATAAGCAAACAACACTGCAAGCTGGCCCGCCTTCAAAAACATCTTAGCCAATCATAACAGAGGTAATTTACATAAAGTATAGCCTATTTAGCTCAAAGTGCCAGTGGTCAACCAATGGAAAATTTTTTTTTTTGCTATTTCACTTGGTGAATCCAGTAGCTCAGACATTACATTTACCTTCAAATAAGTGCATGAAATTGTTTGTGGTGCTTGTTAAAAAAACCTGTTACTCACTCAGTAGCAGACATAATTCCTTCAGCTCCGAGTAACACCTCTTCTCTGAGTTTGTCTCCTGGTAGCGATGGCGTGGGAAACTCTGCATCTTTCCTACGTGGCAGGTTGAAGAATCTCCACGGCGCATGACTCCCGTCGTCATCCAGGTTTACTGCTGCACTGATGTACGGGGTAGGCTCCAAGGGCTCGGAGTATGTAGGGGGAAAAGGTTGGGTGAGGGGATCCAAACGGGCGTCATCTGGGCCCTTCTGGAGGCATGGTTCTGCAGAAGGAGGGTAAAAATGTTGGCTGTGTGGGGTGGAGGGGTTTTTAATGGCGTCTGAGGCTTCCTCGCCACGTTCGCAGGGGTGAGGGCTAAGCGGGGGTGGCTGAGGGGAACCGACCATCTCCGTCGGGCCACTGTTGCCCACGGTAGCTCCACCCCCGCTGTGTAGCTGTGGCGGTTTCGAGCCAGTGCTCACATCAGATGGGCGGAGCCCAGGAAATCGTCCACCCTCTTGACCTCTAAGAGCCAAGCGCTGGCCTGCAGAAGTGTCAGTTTCCATGGGAACATCTTCGCAGACTGAGTTGCGGTGGTGGAAGGGTGTCTGCGGGCGTTTCTGCTGCTTGTCTCCCTTTTCGGGCTTCTCTCCGGCTTTGTGCTTGATGGGCGGCTGCTGCGTCTGACCGGCACTGGGCGGCTGACCAGGCGTGCTGCCTCCTCTCTGCTTCAATGTTTTGTGCCTGATAAGAGAAAGAAATATTTTAATTCAACAGGGACATGAGTTATGAACTGATGACAACATTAATAAGAAAGCCTATTACCAGAAATCATCATTTTTATTCATTTCTTTTCAAATTTTTTTAATAGGTCTTTGAGACTCGTAACCGAGAAATGTAACAGTTGCTTAATTAGCTCATTTAGAATTTTCAAACTATTATTGGATCCTCGAAAACAGGGAATCTTTTGAATAAAGATTCTCTGCTTGTCGAGTCCAAAGACAGGTTTAAGAAAGCGTCATTTTAACAGGCGCGCAACTCATATAAGAGTCTGTCTGACCTGATAACGTGTGTCCACACTTTCTCAGAGATATGTAAAGCCCCGCAGCTGCCTGAGTTTCCCTGTGGGATCCCTTTTACAGTGTCTCTCATTTATAATAATGTTGTTCTTCAGAGGCAGTCACCATCTCAACCTCCACAGAATCTCAACACACAAGCCTGTAGGCTTTTATCCCTCCCTTAAAAATGCAGAGCTTCCACAACAACCACTTATGTTACAAAGCCAGGAAACTTCAGTGTGGTTCAGATATCTATCAGTGTGGTATATGTATGCACGTTAGTATTTGAGCGAGAGGCTTGAGTGGAGTGTGTAGTTCATGTGCTGTGAGAGGAGTTTAGGGGTCAAGGAACTTAATTTAGCCCATATTTGTAAAACAACCACGGGGCAACTTTGAGGTTGGAACTGTAATGCTGAGAGTATGTAGTCTTATGTGAACTATAACTAAAGTTTTGAGTATGATTTTTTTTTAAAGAAATGAATATTCTCTTTCAATTTATCAAAAATAACAGGCAAGAACCGTAAGATTTCAATTTTAAATTAAGCTAAAATTGTTTGCAAAATGCAACACTGATAATAAGAAGAAATGTTTGAGCACCCAAATAAATCAACATATTAGAATGATTTCTGAAGGATCATGGCTTTGCCATCACAGGAATAAATTAAATTTTAACATGTATTAAAATAGAATATTTTTGTAATAATATTATTTCACAATTTGATTTACTGCATTTCTGATAAAAAATAAATCCAGCCTTGGTAAGCATAAAGGACTTCCCCTTTATCAGTGGCATACAGTGGTGCTCTGAAATGAGGAGGCAATGTCCTCAGTATTCTAATGTTGTTGTTTTTTTAAATATAAATCAAATGTAATCAATGTAAATTCATGTCTCAGTTACACTTAATGTTTTCACATTTTCCTGCTTTAACATCACATCAAAAAGAGAGAAACCAAATAGAATTATATTTAATATCTTTACTTTAACCATGTAATGTTCTATTTAATAAAACAAATTAAAGCATATATTTGATCAAAATCGTGTTTTTAAAGTCCCCCTGTGGCCCCTTAGATACTGGTATTTATGTTTTTGCTGCCTTAAATAGCTTGAATGTAACTACGCCCTTGCTTTATTTAATTTATACAGAACAATCCATATGCAAATTAGTCCAGCCTCCACTCACTCAAACCAGCTCAGAGATCCACTCGTTCAATCGCATACAAGTTGATGTATCAGAATGGTAATGCCTTTTGCTTTACTATGTTATCAAACAGCTAATAACGTGTTGCTAATATTACACAAACCCTGTTTCCATTCGCCATCTCAAAGTCAGATAGCTGGCTTCTAAAATCAGCATCCTTAGAAACGCTATACATACAAACGCTACATATACATCAATTCACCCACTATATTGCTAAATGTACCTGATTTTTTATATCAACAGAAAAATACACTGGTTTAACCTTGCTTCTCGAGACCACCCTGATTTGCAGTTAATGATAAAGCCCACCCGCACGTTAACGATTATAATAAGAGAAATAAAAGTAATTTCAAACTACGTTTTTGAGACAGTCTTTTTTTCACTGCAGTTTTATGGAGCAAATACTAAATGATGTTGCTGACTTATGAATTTGCAAATGGTTTGTCTAAAAGCATATTTAAAACACCCCATAGACATAAACAACATTAGAAACGTTCAAGCATTTTTCCATTTGTTCCAAAATAATAACTATACGCAGTAATCATTTAAACAACATATTTTATTTGTGCATTAATGTTCAGCTGTTCTTTTTTAATAGTCATCACGTGCGGTAAAAACACTGGTCACAGACAGTTCTTCAGAGTAACATTTACCGGCACAACCAAACTTAAAAGACCAGACCACAAGGGAGTCAAAGGTAAAATTATACCCTTTTATTCTCACACTCAAAACAATTTCACATGTAAGCACACAACAACACACAGCCACTCACACACATATACACAAGCAAGCAGAAAGGATCTCAGTCGATGCATGGTCATTTTCACTTCACGGGGGGACTCCGAGTTTCATCATACCTCTCAAGCTGGGTCTCTTCCAAAAAACATATTTGGCAAATGACAACAGTCCCACAGCGCCTGGCCTTCTCTTGGCCTGAACTGAACAGCTACTCAATGAAGAGAAAGAGAAGACGACTAACAGCAAGACCAGACAGCCCTACGCAACATTAAGTCAGTGTTTACGTTACTTGCAATGCTCCACAGGTAGTATTTAGGCTCATTCTTTCATTTACTTGCTGCTTCTTGTTTACAAAACCATTATATACCAGATAATGTAGGCATGAACAGCACCGATATTACTGGAATTCAGTGATAGTGAAAGTCAATCTCCGTTCCTTTCAAGTCCTGTCACAGCATGCCGTGATATAAGTGTGCATCTATTACAATAACTACAGTTGGGCAGCGAGCCAGCTACTTTCTAATCTGTAAACACAAGTTATAACAAGTTATAATTTTCTGTAGCATGTAAGCAGCATCAGTTTGAACAATGACGATTTACATTACTCTGCTCAGTGGAAATTACTGCACTCTTCTAAGAGATAACATCCTTAGATGTTTGTTTGTTTTTTAAATCCATAATTCACAATCTAAAACATTTATGAAAAACGCAAGCAGTTTACTTAATTTGTTTTTTTTTTTTAATTCGCTCTCTTGCTTGTAATTTGTTTCTTTTTATACATATCTGTTTTTGATTTCACAAAAACTCTAAGCTAAAGTACCCTTTCATGAAACAAGGAACAATAACCTACCACACTTCATTCAAACTTTAATTACCACCCTCTTTAATTATGAAACAAATACACATTCAGAGCTCTGTAATGAAACTGGGGGTTACAATAAAATTGTTGTTTTTAACAATTACCAAGCCAAATGGGAATTCCATTTGTTTCCAGATCTCTTCCATTAAATATAAATCTGGATAAAGAGTTCATGTAAGAGTCTAAAATACTCAGAAGTCACAAAACCATGCAACTGGAGAGCCCAAGATGTAACTCAGCAATTTACAGAGCTGTAAGAGTAGATTGATACATAAACATAATACACAATCAAAACATGTAGACTACACAGAATATCTAAGCAAGTCCATTTTTTCTCTACATCAGAGACTTAAGACGACACTTAAAAGGGCAGCAAACTTACATTTGTGAGCAGTTTTTTTGTAAGTTTTTACAGATGATGGCACCAGCACCTGATTAAGTAGCGCTGGGGGGATTTTTAATCAAAAGGTAGATAGAATTTCACTCTCAAAAGGTTGTACGAACCCAATACCATAGTTACAGTTAGCGTTAGTACATTAAAACCATGGTGAATTTTGGTAATTTGTGGACTGAAACTACATGTAATCGCACCAAAACTGATTTGGCTAGTCGCGATTTTGAAATTGCAAATGCGATTATGCGCAGCTTGTCATTGATGTGCAGCTCTGTAAACGTTGCTCCGCCTGAAAGCCCTGTGAGTTTGAGACTTCAACGAGAAAGCAACGCGCGTCAAACATATTTCAAAACACGAGAAGGACCTTTTATGAACCTCCCGTCCAATAAAAGACAACAAACTCACTTCATAATGACAGTTGAACATCGTTCTGTGAGATGATGTGGCTTCTTACACACAGTAAGGTAGTTGTGTGTTTATTAATCATGTTTAATCAAACAGTTTCAACCTTCTGTTTATTCAGCTACAGATAGTATGATGCCCGATACTGATAGGGATCTCCAGGAATGATGTGTGTTATCGTACTTCTGCGGCGGGGCATATTTGGCATGTCTGTGTGAGAGCGCCCTCTGGCTTTCAGATGGAGCAGCATTTACTACCGATCGATCAGCTGTGCTGCACCTACTCTATAACCTGTTTGTTCATGGCATAACGTTGCTACTGGTTTCCACATCAGTGCTTTGAGTGTTTGATCTGATATCTATGGTTTATGAGAGAATTCTGTGCAAAATTTGAATGCTGCTCAGTAGATCTTGCAGCGATGTTAACACTGCTGCAAAATCAAACACTTTTTCAAAGGATCTCCAATCTCGCTCTTTAGTTCCACTTTCGATTTGTTTGATGCCTTTCATATGCAATCAGTGTGACCTCTAACAAAATATACGCACTGGCAAGAAAAAAGGTTGCAAAATGCGATCATTTGGTTGCAGTCTGGGGAACTGCTTAACACAATCACTCAGAAACCAGTTCCTCTGGTTTTTACAAAGAGCTGATTTAATACTCCATGACAAATGTAATGCCTGTCATTTTCAAGAGTGACATATAACACTATAAGAGCTGAAAGGCGATTAGTAGCAGCAGTAGTGCGGGATGGTTAAACAACGAGAGCCTACGAGAGTATAAGGCTAAGTGAGTTTGCATGTTTGTACCTTGAACAGTTGCAGTTTGATCTCTGTGTGGAGTCAACAAAGTCCCAGGCGCCCACTTTCATCAGCGTCTCCTCCTCGCTGGTCCCATTGGAGGCCGTGGCGGAGAATTTCCGTCTGTGGAGACACGATGAAACAAGATTGGAATCAAACTCTGTATCTTCTGAATGGCTTTCTAAATCACAAAGTCTATGGTATTTCATCAAGGCTAGTAGCTAGTGATTTTTTCCCAGGGTAGATTTTGTTTTTAAAGTCAATTTCTGTATAGACGCATACTATTAAATCTTGGCTACACAAAAGCTTTAGAATATTTCACAATTATTGCCCAGAGGGGGAAAAAAATGTATTTGACAGACATTGACCTATTGGAGTAAACCCAGAACTGGCATTAAATAGAAGTCAGACTATTATTGCATATTTATCTTAAATTTAAGTGAACATGCAAAAATGCCATATATTTTAGCACCAAAAATTAACTAATAAATTGCATTAATTTAATATCCAAAATGTGACAACACAACCTAACGTTTTAGTTTTGGAGGACATAAATTGTTTTTGTAATTGTGTTTTTCCTAAAATGGATTA
Organism: Pimephales promelas; assembly: GCF_988280905.1. Taxonomy (NCBI): domain Eukaryota; kingdom Metazoa; phylum Chordata; class Actinopteri; order Cypriniformes; family Leuciscidae; genus Pimephales; species Pimephales promelas. Next base: position 5,879,479 of record NC_142791.1, on the reverse strand, counting down.
AACAAACCATTGCACATCTGTGCAGATTTAAAACAAACACCATACAGAAAAGTTGTGAAAAGTTCCCAAATAACAACTAGCACCAATGACTTGTACTTGCTTTCTTTTTCTCTTTATTAAACTAATCAATGATAAGACATTCTGAGGCTCAGATACGCATTGTACCCATTTTAGCAGTGCATTGTTGGCTCTGTCTTTGATTTATCTTGACTATGAAATGGGATTATCTGATGTAAGATTTGCTCTGAGCTCATCTGAGGATGTCAGAGCACACTCACTTGTTCTGAGCTCGGTTGATGTTGCACTCTTGCCAGACGCCCTCAACCACCTGACTGGCCATCCTGCGTGGAATCTTGCCACCATGGTGACTGGTGCTATCAACACTGAATCCATCCATTGCCATCGGCAACCGCATCCACTTCTGTGCCGAGTGAGAGTGAACTACAGAAAGAAAAAGACAAAAAGTTTGAGTGTAATGGATCTCACCCATAAAATGGGATGGGTATGGGTTTGAGTTAAAATAGAAGCGTGTTCACCTGTCTGAGCTTCCTCTGGTGAGGTGGGAGGAGTCAGAGTCACTGAAGAGATGGCAGGGTCACGGTTTGAAGCAGGCACTTGGTGCCCATTTGAATAGACAGCAGTGCAGTGCGACGACCCCGTAGGCGTTACAGTGATCGGGATGTCTGACTGTGGGACTAACACTAGGCATGCAGGATACACCATGCGCACACCACCTGAAGAAAAATCCCACGCATTAGCACAATGAACAACTAATAAATGCACAGTACAGATGATAAAATATATTTGTCCAACTCACCAACAAGCACTTCCACTGCTGCCAGGGAGTCGTCCTCCCAGTCGATGTCCTCCATTTTGTCCTCTGCGCTCTCCTTGGAGGTCGGGCTGATGGGATAGAACTGGTTCCATTCTTCAATGAGCTTCTGTGTCGGAGGGTCAGACAGCTTGAAGGACTGGCCGGTCAATGTCCCGTTCAGTCCAAATGGACTCAGAATCACTGTAGGGAGAGTAAAAGAAGAGATTTTTTTATACACACACAACATACAGAACACAAGAGATACTGGACGATAGTGAAATAAAGGGCAATAATCAGGAACACAGGCCGGTCATGATTATCTGATCTAATTAAGATTGAGATAATCATATTCATTGTGTTCTTTTCACCCCAATCACAGATTGCCACTCAATTAAAATAGTGCAAATGGAAAGATCTATCAATCCTACAATTAAACTATAACAAATTTAACATTATTATTAATACTAATAAATATAAATTATTTACTCACACACATGTTGTCTTTCAATACAACCATTGAGAGCTACGCAACTACCACTTTGACGCTTCAAGAGATCGTAAAACAAATCCATATAAATAAAGTGTTTTTTTCCATTTTTTGATTGATCAGCGAACAAACCACAACTGATGTGAGTGGATGAATGTTTATATGTAAATCAAAGCTCAAATTAAATCTGTTTAGCCTATAAAGTGGTGGTGTTTGTTGATTTGGACTAAACCACTCAATTCATATAGATTAGTTTTACAAACTTTTTAAAGCCTCAACGTTTTAGCTGTGTAGCCGTCAATGGATGGACACAAATTTCTCAAATTTCAACAAAAACATCTTTATTTGTGTTCTGAAGAAGAACTAAAGTCTTATGGATTTAGAATGACATGAGGGTGAGTAAATGAAGACGGTTTTCATTTATTGGGTGAACTAACCCTTTAAACTTACAATGTGAAAGAAATGAGTTTAAAAAAAAGAGTGAAAAAGACAATTGTTAACTGTAATATTATGACATCTAAAAGCCCCCCAAAAAAACACTAGCTGGTGAACAAAAGGAATTACAAAAGACCATGTAACATGCATCAGAGGATAACTATTTTATCATGTAAGCACTTATGATAACATGTTAAGGGCAAAAGAACCTCTGCTTAAAAGTAAAATCAAGTTGCATTTATCTGGAGTTGTCATTGGAAAGTTGCTGGTTCTTCCGATGTAAAAAAAACCCAGCATATGTAGAAGAAACACATGAAGAGTGAAGAGCGTGTAATCAGAACAGGGCCAAAGCAAATGAGTCTATGAAGCGGGGAACACTGTACAAACACTCCCGCCTGGCTCCCTCTCAACCGCTCTCTCCACTTCTGTTCCTCATTAACTGTGGTCTTAAATGACTCCTCCACTGTAGCCGGGTCTCTTTCCTTCCTCCTTTCTCTCAGACACTTTCTTAAACCCTTTCATATCAACACAGCCTCCAGTTACTGCCAAGCAGCACTCATTCAGAGCCCATAAACCAACTTAAATAAACAGGTCACTCAGAGGGAGAGAGACAGAAACAGGATGAAAGAAAGAAAAGGAGAGAGAGCAAAACCAGGTGAAGCACAAATATGGAAGCAACGGCATCAGTTTTCACCCTATTGGTATCTTACCAAAACACTTTAGTTTCTCAAGAAAAACAACTAAACATAGAGGTAGGTAATAGGTAGTTACACATTTTCCCAAGAAAATCTCATATTGAACTTGATATATTGATCCACATGTTAGGGGTTAAGAGGAGGAAGGAGCTTCCAGGGAGAAGGGGGGGGGGGGGGGAGATGAATCCATCCTGTGTCCTTCCATTAGCCGGCTCATTCCATGGCCTTCATCACACAAATCCATAAAAGCCGCAATGACAGAGGACACCTCCGTCCATCCGGAAGAGGTATGGGAAGGGGGAATGGGGAGGGGGGCTATATGAATGGAAAAGGTGGCACGATTCATCTTTAATGGATTTCAGTGGCTTAAACCTTCACGCTTTAACAGCGATCATTATCCTTTATCAGCACTGGAAGACAAAAGCCTCCAAAATGCATTATCAAGAAAAACCAAGCTGACCAAACCTAAAAAAACAAAAAAACAAACAGGGCTTGTTTGCAGAATGTCTCTCCAGGCAAAAATAGCTCTTTTAATATCCGACAGCTCCCTGATTGAGCCAAGATGACGGGGCCGGAATTTGTTTAGCCTCTGGACACCCGGGCTCGTCGCAATGCATCAGAAAAGCCTCCGCTGAGAACCACAAAATATTTACAGAAAGGAAGCCCGCCATTGAGCTCTTCAGGCAGGTGTCAGGGTGGAAGGTCAGAATTTGCATTGCAGGAGAGCTCGAAGCATTGAATCTACTAAAGATGTCTCCGCATGTCGGCCGTCATTAGAGAGAGGTCTGCTGCTCTGGTCTGCGTTTGATTGGGGGCATCACACCGATATAAGGCAATTTTCAGACAAATAGGCAAACAAATGTATTCCAATATCATCCCGTTCACCTCACATTTATTCTGTCAAGCAATCTGTACACTACCAGAGTCTCTCTCTCTCTCTTCTGCTCAGTTAAGTGAGCTATGAGTTCATTACACCCCTCTCACTGCTCTTTATGAGGTCATAGTCGCAACACTCACACGCTCACTAATCCGAGACTGTCAGAAACGGTGAGCAGCAGACCAAAGGAGATCGAGAGAGAGCAGGCGAGTGAGAAAAAGGTCAGCTGGCTCCAATTGACATATCACACATTCCTGATTCACTGCAAAGGTTATTTCCCATCAAAAGGATGAATTATGTTTTAAAACTTTAATTTGCAGCAACGCAAACAATCTCAATTATGCAAAACGACATCAGATGTGATTCTACTAGTGCATGGTTCTGGGAGCAGATTGGTCAACACAGCGTTCCAGCCAAGCTTAACAACACAATACTAAATAAACCCCATTCACCAACAATACTTCCAACTGATAGTCCTTGGGTACATAAGAACAACTAAGGAATAAAAATCCAGTTAAGGTCTTAAAGTCAGCACTTGTTTGTTGCCCCGTTGTGATGTATATCCAAGTACAGAAAAAAGTAACAGGATGGGACTTGATTTTGTCCATGGAGAAATCATTGGATGGTTAGACCATTGTCATTTGCTAACTGCTGTGATCTCATGTGAGTGACAGGTTGCTGAAAGTGAGGATTATTTGCTAACAAATCATGATTATGAAATCAGAGAAGAGATGTCATTGCAAGGAGGAGGAGAAGTTGAAGATTTTTTATTTAAAATATATATAATGTGCACAGATAAATCATTAATAATAAGAAAATAAGAATCGTCATTTTCAAATTCATGTTAATATAAAGGCACCCTTGATTTCCGGTTTTACTAAATATGCTTTAATAAATTAAGTGTTTTATTACACAGGTAAGCAACTGTTTGCATACCTTAATCAACAGAAAAATAATCATTGTTATATAGGAGTGCCGGAATGACACGTTGACGTAATCGACATAATTAGTCGATTTGTGTGGAATGCGTTATTCCGTTGAGCCGTTTCTGTTCATCCCCAATGATGGTACTCCCGGCATGCTGAAAATCAGCCGTTATTACAAAAATATCGAACTTGATGCGATCCTCCAGCACGATCTAAAGTGTGCAAATTTTTTTAAACAGAAGAGACCAAATAAAATAGTGCTCTGCACTATTACCATGGCACTCAGTGTTCTTTTGTCAAGTGGCTAACATCAATTTATCAGAAAGAGCTTTATTTGTAGTAACACTAATACACCATTTTCTCTACCATACAATGTTTTAAAATGAATTGCATGCCATTAGCAACACACAAGTCATCCAGCTTTTATTAATGATATCGATCTAGCCTACTGCTATGTGAAACAAGTGTTTCATACCAGCCACCGCCCAAACACCCAGACTAACGTTAGATAACTTTTAACACACTCAAATGTATTTTTAGCATGATTGTTTTTACCCAGTAAAAATAGAGCTGTTGTTACTTCACAATTTCAATTAGTCGAATAAACTGATCTGTACGAGTAGAAATTCAACACTTCAACAAAAATTCAACGCTATTTCGTTAAAATGAAATAAAATAATGTGAATTTAAGTAATAAAATGTAACCGAACGTAGGTTCAAGTTCAGGGAAGGAGGTTGACTATAAACAATATATAATAAGTAGGTAATATATAATCCATATATATATATATATATATATATATATATAATTTCACTTTTTTTATTTTACTTGAAGGTTGGTGCAATAAAAATAGCATTTGTTTCAATTTTAAGATTTAAGGATGTGCAGAATTCGCCATCAGGACATCATGCCCTGCCCATGTCGCGGGTAATGAAAAACACTTCCCTCTTCCCCAAGTATTCAAAACAGGAAAAGGTCTTTCTGTAAAAACTATTTCTGTATTTAAATTATTTTTTTTTAAATAAGGAGGGGCAGACAGTATGCCACTAGGCTTTACTAATTATAAAAATCATCTCACTTTGATTGGAAAGGAAGTGCTGGAAAGGGTAAAAGTGTGAGGAGAAAAAAAAGCAGAGGAGAGAGGGGGGAAAAGATGAAAAAGCATATCAAGTAAGGAGTGTTCTATCACCTTGGAAAGGGCTGGAGGCCTGCTGGGCCAATGTCAGGTGCTCCTCGCTCAGGTGGTATACGGGCTGGTGCTGGTTGATCTCCACACTGGTGCACACATTACTGTCTCCATGCAGGAAGAACGTGAAGGAGCAAGACAGGTGTTCTCTGAGTACGAGAGAGAGAGAGAGAGAGAGGTGCTTAAGTTAAGCAGCAACATGTGCTTCAAAAAGAGAAACAAAATTATTAATTGGAGACCCAACCACTAAGGACATATCATCTGATTGGATTTTTGATGTATTTACAGAATGAGTCATATTTAATCAGCATCTAAAATCTTGTGAATCATTTAACTGCCATCTGATGTGAACATTACATGCCTAAAATCAGATTCATTTTTAACTAAAAACAGTGTTGTCTTGTCAATATTTCAAACATGTTAGAAACATCACACATCATTGAGATGTAAGGGTCTGGTCTTTGACCCTTAAGGATTACACTGTGTTTGACTCTACTTTTCATGAATGCATTAGGCTCTTTAATATATGTAAAAGGACAATAACACTTCTAAATTAGTCACACTCAGAGCAAAATAAGTCCAAACTACAGCAGCTTCCAAACATGTGCTTAAAATCTTTTGTTCAACAGCGCATTAGGGTTGCTCTGCTGATCTGGAATCATCACAGACATTGAAGCATCTTAAAGCAAAAGTAGTCCATTGGCAAAATTGCTTGACCAGTAAAACCCAAATTCAATGAAATGCCACTGCATTATGCTGTAAAAGGAAACGTTTGTAAAATAAAAAAAAAGTTCCTGCTTGAATCAATTGCAACTGCAATTGTTGCATTTTACTATTGCTGCTCATACTTGGAGTTATTTAAATATTTCAGTGATGCTTTGGATGAACAATATATAAAAGTGCCAATATATGATAGCTTTTGACCGTGCCTCACAAACTCAGCTTCTTGTTCGTCTTTTCACCGGAACGCGCACAACAGCGGAGCAAAGCATGGCAAGATTGTGATTCGGTCCACTGAAGAGGTGCTTTTCTATGGTGAGCAACTTCTATGTTAGGCTTGTTTCAAGTAAAGAATCTGAAGAATAACGAATCAGTGTAATTGCCGTTAGATGCCGCTTTATAAACGCAGAGCGCTTACCACTATTCAGGCACTTGAACGGTGTAGCAACGGCTGTTTTTATTTTTTTTCTGCTGATCTCCCATGCCCCCCTGCAATATATGTACGCCCCACACCTAGAATCTAGACAACAGAATATCACAAAGTCTTCCTATTCAAATTTTTTGACCCTAGGAACAACCCAGAGCATTTAAAGCCAGGTTCACGCTGCACGATTTTGGCTAAGATTTGGCCGTTTGTGAATTGTATTCAGCCACTGATCATTCATACGTATACGAATGTTTCATGAATCACACGTAAACCCTGTCATAAGATGATTTCTACCCTTAGATCTGCGCTCGTTTTTATGTTAGATTAATAAATGAGACCCACTGAGAGCAGCTTAATAACTGTGGTCATTAACCTGAAAAAGTCTGTCCAAAAAAACAGTACAGGCAGTGTGCCATCAATATGAACACCTGCCAAACATCTACATTTAGAGTGAGAACCATAGAAGAGGATTGGCCACTAAACCACAGAGAGACACTGATTTGTAGCTAAGTCAAGCCTAAACAGAGTAAACTTGCCACACTGACTCCAAGCGGCTCTTGGTCTTGCTAGGAGAGGATGTTTTACAGCAGGCTGCCCCCTGTAGAGATATTAGCACAACTGCGATCTGACGTTATTTTAGCCACACAGGTCTTAAATGTTCTCAACAACAATGCACACAAAAGGAGGCTCTCTGAGCGAGCTCAATCCTGCTGCACCATCAGATTTGATCACATGGTCTACACACAGAGTGTGCTCAATAACAGCATGCTCCTGAAGTTCTCTATTCAGCGGCAGACAGAACGATCAGTGTGTGCATCACTGACCAGCCCCAAAACAAAAACGTGACCTGTAACCACTGTTCCTGCTCGAGTTCACACTATTCCAAAATTAACATCCAACAATTGAAAAAAAAAAAATTGTCATTGGAAATGAGAAAATAAACAGAGCTACACGTATTGGGACTTCTGCATCTTCAGACAACTTATCCCTTAGTGGCCAATTCATCCTAAGATTAATACTGTTTCGCCTTCACATTTTTGAGACCGAGCTTAAACAAGGTATGGTTTATGGTTGTACTTGCATGATTCTGCAAGTGGCTATGCATTTTGCCACAAATATGCACAGAAAAACAACTACTGGTAAATAAAAATACATAAACAGCTCAAAAGTTTAAGGTCAGTGAAAAAAAAAAATTAAGAAATGTATACTTCAGATATAACGTTAAATTGATCAAGATATGTTACAAAATATAAATGATTTTCAAATAAATCTGTTCTGCTGAATATTAGCATATTAGAATTATTTCTGAAGGATCATGTGACACTGAATACTGGAGTTATGGCTGCAGAAAATTCTTAATTTCAATAATATTTCACAATATTATTATGTTTGATCAACAAAGTGCAGCCTTGCTGAGTATAAGAGACTTATTTCTAAAACAAACAAATGTTACCGACGCCAAACTTTTGAACAGCAGTGTATTTTAAATTAACTGCACAACAGTTTTATGGTCCCAGCATCAGTCAAACGATGACAAAAATAGGACACCAGCTATCCTGATGACACTAGCTAATTATGATGACAGCGGATTTCATCTAAAAAGCAAGAAAGGAAGAAAAGAAAGAGAAAAGGGATCCCAAACAGCTAAGCCAATGAGGTTTAGAGGGGGAAATTAGCAGAATGAAAAAGAGCCTTAGCAACAAACAAAAAAATTAAGAACAGCTTGTGGTGAGAAAAAAAGCATGAGAAAGAAAAAAAGAAAGAAAACATAGGGGTAACAGTCCACAGTTGTTCTAGTGTTGGGCTGTTACTGACTTCCTGAAAGCAGTGGCTCTGGTCAGGGCGTAGCAAACTCCAACAAACAAAACCCACAAACACACTTCAGATCTCAATTCAACAGCTTTACACATGCAGCACACCCAGCCACAGGCAAGCAGGAAAATATCGTCCTTTCTTGTCGTTCCAAGCCTGTAAGACCTCTGTTCATCTTCAGAACACAGTCTAAGATATTTTAGATTTAGTCCGAGAGATTTCTGTCCCTCCATTGAAAATGTATGTACGATAAACTGCCCTGAAAGGATATAGAGACATCATCAAAGTAGTCCATGTGACATAAGTGGGTTAGTTAGAATTTTTGAAATACAGTTTGGTCCAAAAATAACAAAAACTACGATTTTATTCAGCATTGTATTGTCTTCCGGTTCTGTTGTCAATCCACGTTCACGAATCCGCAGTGACGCTGATGATGTAAGACGCTGCTGACGTGTATCTGATGCGTCTGTGTATTCAGGTCAAATAAAAAATGGCTGGGCAAAAAATGCAAGTCTTCCTCTGTGTCGAAATTAGGGGTGTGCACGAACATCCGAATATTCGATCTGTAATTATTATTCGAAAAATAAAACACTATTCGAATTTTACAACGTTACTTTGCTGGCCGTAAATGGATGAATCCATGATAAATCCCAAACACTAACTCGCAATTATAATTAAATGCACTGGGTGGCGCTGTGGAGTGTGTTAACAAGTTGCGTGTAATTGATCACATAATGTTGTGGTCGGCCTCGCGAAGTTTGGAATTACTTGAAACTGATCTTACTAAATGGAATTACTTTTGATCAAATTAATTAATTAATCTGAGTTATAATATCATCACCACAATGAGAAATCACATGAAATCCAAACAGTCGAATGAGGAAAAAGGTAAATGAGGTAAATCTTCTACAATTATTTTTTAAATCTTCGATTTCTTTTTTGACATAATTCAGTTCTTAACTCAATTCAGTTCCACACATGCTTATTCTGTGCATTTTTAGCAGTTTTTGTGTGAAATTATTTTTATTTTGTCTATCAAAAGTGTGCTTTCACTTTAATGGAGCGTCAGCAGTGCGGCAAAAATAGACTCTCCACCGAAACCCCCGCTTTAGTGCTACTCACGCGACGCTCCTGCTTGACGCTCACGTGCTGCTGCTGCTGCTCGCGGTGTGAACGCACTCATTGATTAACATGCACGGCGAAAAAAATATGCACCGCTGCCGCTTGCGGTATGAAACCAGCGTCAGACTGTGAATGGAGCTCTTTTGCACCAGATACACTATGTCGCTTTCTTCGCGCATAAATGACGTCGATCGCTTCTTTCCGGAAAACAACACGCCTATCAAGTAAGGGTACAGCTGGCGGTGAAAACGCAAGCCGGATCATGGTGTACCGACCCGACCCGACTGTACCGTACCCCTCAGTGGAAACGAGCCATAATAGTAAAACTAATAAAAAGTATTTTCTAAATTAACTAAAATACTAAAATATAAATATTAGATGAAATATTAGATGAAATGTTGCTTTGGCAACTAAATGAATAATAATTTTAGTACTCCAATTTAAACTTAAAATGAAATAAATAGAAGTAGAACTATATAAAAAAAAACAATTACTAAAACAAATTAAAGTACAAACAATAAACACTACAATGGTAATTAAATAAAACTAAAACAATACTTGAGTGTTAAACCATGTAAAACAAGAGAGATGATGTTAAGATTGTCAGGACAAATATCACATATTCAGACATTTACTATTCATTTTGGATGAACTACTCCTCTAAAATGTCACGTATCTAAACCACATGACTAACTGTCTGTCTTCCGTCACCTGACCAATAACAGTAGCAAGATCAGGTGATCAACTGAAGGAACATGTCGTTACACAGCCTCTCTCCAAACCAAACCCCTGGAAGACATCAGCCACTGTATTGAAGTGCATTACTAACAGCAATGAGTTTACCACAAATAGAGAACTGAGACTCTCGGAAATACCTTCAGATTAAAGCAGTCAACCACAGACTAGAGCAATGGCAGTTAACACACAAACATACACGGTTTACTGCATCCATCAAAGATCCTCCAAACAAAGCCTTTACACACACACACACACAGAGGACATCCTCTCACTCATTCATAATGTGTGGCCTTTAAACGAAGCGCACAGAGTCAATAACAGAACTTAAAAAGCATCTAGATTAGACTACAAGAGCTCATATTCTGCATGCTTTAAATGTTTGCCTCATAATAACAGCTGAACAAACCCGGCTAGACGTTTCTCAAACAAAACCTTAGTTAGTCAACACTAACAGTCACTTATGCTAATTAAATGTTTATTGATCTTATGTAACAGGCTTTCACTAAATACGAAGTCAATGTTCTAAGTAAAAGAGGACCTGATTGGCTCCAAGCCATATAGAGACTCTCAATCTTGACAGATTATCACAACAGCCACACAGGGATGGGTTTTGAATCATGCTAATTCGAACTAATTTATTAAAACGAATAAACAGAAAACAATTAATAGCGGTGCACCCCAGAGATTGCATTTGGATTTCAAAAAATGAAGCGAGTCATTTCTAAGCTACAAAAAATAAAACTATGACAGACAGATTTTAAAGATACTATTGCTCTTTTTCTGTGCATGTGCAAGCATTACGTTTTTGCATGTCAGCTTATGTAGATCTGCTTCTTGAGCCAACAAACCCCTCCAAAATGAACAATTACACCGTCTTCCTCAATATACCACCCATAAATTCCATCCTCAAAATTAAACTTTATAGGAAAATGGACTTTCCTTAATAAACATGCTTTTTGAAAATAGGAGGAGGTGCCAGAGCGGAGACCTTGGAACATCTCCACGGATTGTAAATCTATTCACTGCAGACACCCTCCACACACACACTCCTTAGAGCAAAGAAAGAAGCTTCTGATGAAGTCAATCTAAGGGGTCAAGGCCAGATTGCAGTGAGCATCCGAGGAGAGGAGAAACACCAGAAAAAAAATGAAAAAAGAGTTGAAATTTCAGCATTCACCATTGATATCTATGACCAGTGTGTAGTGTCAGTAAGTGTGTGAGTGGAGAACAGGAATGGGAAGTGAGAGAGTAGGAGTTCTGGAATGTCAGGAATCTCACATCAGTCTCTTGGAACTGAGCTCTGAAAGCAGCAGAGAGGAGCTGGGAGCTGTAGCCTGGGCAGGGTTCTTCTGGACCCACCCTGAATGATCCAGATTTACTACAGTGTGTTTATCTGATGCTGTCCAGGAGTGAAGTGTAGAAAAATGGTTATCAGATGATATAATGATGCCTTTGAACTTGAACATGAAACAAGGACTAAATGAGATCTACAGTTCCGTTCTCATCCAAATTGCAACAACATAGAAAAGCCAGAGAAAGCAAGTGCAGATTTGTTTCACTGTACTAATTTTTGGGGAAAATCTCCAAAATTATGTTCAATGAGAGAACTAAACTAAACTAGTAGCTAAAATAATTAAATTGATCCAAATCTTTAAAGTTGGAATGAAATGATCCATGTGCGTTCTGGTAATTTGATTTTCTACACACACAAAAAAAGAGAAACTATTTTTTACGTTTTGTTTAAAAAAGAAAAAACGGCTTTTTTGTCAAAAAAAGTTTTTTTGTATTTTTGGTTCAGGTGTAAAAAAAAATTGCTTATGCTTTAAAATTAGTTATGAATGTGTGGAACACCCTGAGACATTTAATGGTATTTTAATCTTATCTGTATGAGTTTTACGCTGTTATCCGGAAACAATGCAAAGGATTGTGGTGAAGCTGACCAGAGACCTGTGAAATATATGCAACAGCCAAACAGTATGAAGAAACGTTATTGTAACTAATAGAAAATCAAATTACCAGAAGGTACATCCAATGACTCGTCGTAATTATCTTTTTTTATAATTTTTAATCAAAACATCATAACTGGAACTTCCAGTGAATCAACCGATTTCTCTCTGGTGTTTTATGCCGGACTTCCAGATCAATATTGCCCCTTTCTTACAATCAATTGCAAGCTTGGCTTCCGATCTGTCTCCATTCCAACTAGGGAATGCGGTATATATCGACCACATATGTATGCACGATATATCGAGCATATAAGTTGTATATAAGAGCACATAAGTTTTGTGTGTGTGTGTGTGTATATATATATATATATATATATATATGATTAATCTAATATGCGTTTTTTGTTGAGTTAATAAACCAGTGATCATCTTTATCTTTAGCGTGCGCAGCTCAAACATGAATTCTCTGGGTGTATTTGTGAATTCTCTGGGTGTATTTGTCATTTCAGCGAGTTGTTGTGGGAATAGCACGCACAGAACTGGGATTACACATTCCGACCAGCACAAGTTCGATTGTGCAATCACATCATTTTGTGCAGATAGGTAGTAATATAAAGTAAACATAAATATCTGATTAATCTAGGGTGTGTTTCGTTGATTTAAACAACCGGCTAGAAAAGTTCTTCAGCGCGCGGAGATTAAAACAACGATGCAAAACATTAAAAGTTATAATTGGGACTGTCATATCATTTATTATTGTATTCACTATTGTAATAAAAAAGTTGTAAAATCTTTGGGTTTGCATTCTTCAGCAACCATTGAGTTGATTAACCTTCAAGCAAAGCTATTCAGTTTAACATTCGTTCTCTTCGCAGCTCAAACAGCAATGCCATTTGAAACAGTAAGCATGCTATTAAAGATGTTTACTATTACTGTAATATTTAAAATGTAAAAAAAAAAACAGATGTGTTATAATTAATAACTAACATTATTTTGTTCTTGTTTTATTTTCATCAACGATTTGATTTGATTAAAATAATTTCCTTATTATCCGTGTGGAGGCGATTCCATTTTATTTATCTATGATGGCACATGCATTTTGTTTTACATGCAGCCCAATGTTATCCAATGACTTGTTTGCATTATTTAGGTATTTTATTTGTATTTTTGTTAGGCAGTAGATTTTTTTGATAACACTTTACAATAAGGTCTTATTTGTTAATGCATAAACTAACATGAACTTACAGAGAGCAATAGGCTTTGTTATTGTTAGTTAATAAAATATTTGGTTTCAGCTTAGCTCACATTGAGCTAAACATTAACTAAGATGAATAAATGCTGTAGAAGTTTTGTTGATTGTTGGTTCATGCTAACTAATGCTAACAAAATTAAACCTTATTATAAAGTGTTCCCATTTTTTAATAAAGAAAGTTGGGCATAGGAGTGTAAAATTAATTTTTAAAAGTTAAGGAATCTTACACTGGTTCAAACTAGGCTACTGTAATGTATGTTTAATTTATGTTAAAGGTGTTTTAGACGAGGCTTTTAAATGGTGAGACTTTTGTTTATGTAAACAGGCTATCAAAGTATATCAACATTTTTATTTAGATGTATCGGCCAATATATCATTATTATTATCACAGATTATCAGTATCGGCCAAAATGTTCATATCAGTGCATCCCTAATTCCAACCAAGACTTACATAATTTTATTTTCTGATAATCTGTTTGACTTGGAGGACAATACAGGAGAAAATCTGTCACTACTTTGGTTTAATCGCTTTCATTTTAATAAATGAACAAGTATTAATTGGGGGACGGGATTAATTGAGCTTTGCAAATGACAGATGCCCCAATTCTGCAGAAAGATTCTGTGTGGGTCTAGTCATGACCGAGACAAAGAAACAAGGGACCTGGTGTGGAGAAATTCATCCTTTTAACAGTATAGATACAGCAGGTTCATTCATAATAGATACACACGAGATCACATGCCGCTTCACTCTCTGTGGAAACCCATTGCTGGTGTGTGAATGCTTTCACAGTTGTGTGCAAACCCCTATAAAACATCCTAGCATGTAGTTTGTCATAGATGTGTATCTCAATGGAGACCATGCATGCATTTCTGCATGCAAATGATTTCGTGCCTACGGAAGCACATAATTTTATTACATTAGACTTCTGTGGGTGTGTACATATGTTCAGAAAAGTCTGTGGTTTCACGCAGGCAGGTATCGTGATGAATAAATTCAGCGCTGAAGCCGCAGTTTGTCTCTTCCGCTGCCTTGCCAAGCAAATAGAAAAATCACAGATGCATCTTTAATGCCCTTTACAGTATGACTGCGACATTATTGTTGAGTAACGTGCAGTGACGTGCAGGGAATGCATCATGTTCCGCACTGGCTCACGCATCACCCGGCTCCCCTGCGAGCACTGCCCATAAAAAGAACACACTGGATCTGTGGATTAGCCATGGTAACAGATCTGCTGCTCACACCCACCATGAGAGAGAAAGAGAGTGCGCACGATCACAGCTCTGACCTGTATGAAGGATGATGTAAGCAGCTAAAACACATCGGGTTTGGTTACAGAGCAGCACCGTGTGACAACACAGCCAGCCAATGGGAGAGCCGCCTAGTGACTGAGCATAGTTACACAAACACGCACACCAACTACACAGAGCTATATGTCTGAAGTGTGTTAGCCATTTCAAAATAAATAAATAAAAAATCTAATAAAACAAAACAAGTTCCCTGGCATTCCTCGGAGCCGAGCTTCTGAGCTCACTTCCACACAGATCCTCTAATTATAGAGAAACCACAAGACACTCTTGCTCATATGCAAGACAACACAGCGCAGAAGAGAACAGGAAGGGTTTGGGTCTATTCACAAGCTGGAATTCTTTTTTTAAAAACCTGCGGGGAGAGAGAGAGAGAGAGAGAGAGAGAGGGAGAGGAAGCCAGTGGCGCTGCAGAGGCTGTCTGTGTTTTCCGTGCGGAAGGATTTAGAGGGCGGGCGTCAGGATAAGCAAAGGTGGGGACAACACAGACCTGAAGTCTAACAGGTTTACTGAGGTAATCCCTCAAAAGAGAATACAAGTGTGTATGTGTGTGCTGCGAGTATGGATACACTCCTTAAACACACTTTACCTAATCTAAACAGTCAGTGGAAAGAAGTGAAAAACATAAAATGCAACATATTACAAAATATTACAAAAATACAGTAAAACCAGTAATATTGTGATTTTTTTTTTTTTTTGTAATGTCTTCTTCTGGTGGCAAAGTTGCCATTACTCCAGTCTTCTCTTATCAGAGTCGTTGGTTGATGCACTTTTGAGAGATGTTTGGACAGATTGCTCCTTCCGCACTTACAAGCAAAAGTCTTGTCCCACCTGTGGCAATGAGCATTGACTGTATCGACTTTAGTCAAGTGTAACCACACTTTTGTAGGTTTAGTTCTCTCCGCCACTGTCACTAATTAAGCAGGGCTTCCGTGTTGTGTGCGCTGTAGCGTGCGAGAGGCACAGACTCCGACACGAGAGAAATCTCTCTTCTGGATTGTGAATAGCCGACAACGCATCAGACAAATGTCTTAATATTATAGCGATTAGGGTTGGGCCGATGGACTATATCATCGATGACATCACGACATCACGATCGCCCCACCCCCCTCCACCCCCGTTTCCATGGTGACGCGTTATGCTTTGTTGGCAAGTGATTCACCACAGCCAAAATAGCGCTTTATTGCAGATTTAGCGCTTTTATTTCAAAATATTAACTTGCTTACCATTTCATGATTCTTACCATTCTCATATTCCGATTCTCAAATGTGTAAGTGAGTTTGTTTTGTCATTTAAAAAAAAAAGAAAGAAAAAGATCTTTATCTGTAACGTGAGATGGACGCCGTGTTTGGGCCGCAGTTCAGATATTTCTGTCTGTTGGATTTATTACAGTGCGGGAATTCATCAGTTTCTGCGATTCATAGCGATTTAGAAATAGTTGGTAAAATTCAATTTCCAAGACTACGTTTATATAGCAATAAAATTCTCCAGTACCAAAACTGAAATTCTCAAGTACCAAAAGCAGAACTGATTACACACTAGACGTTACTAGCGTAACAAAAAAACAAACAAAAAAAAAAATGCAGAAAATCACCTACAGCACCTTTAAGGTCCGTCTTGGAATGTACACAATCATGCAAAAGTTTAGCAGCCGTATGATTTATTATAATAAACTAATACTTTTATTCAACAAGCATGGATCAAATTGATCAAAAGTGAAGTTTGATGAACATTAAATTCATCAACAAATTCATCAGAAAAAAATTATATATATATATATATATATATATATATATATATAAAAAATACACAGGCTGGGTAAAAAAATATTGATTTCTCGATTTTAATCAATTTTTACGAACGGATATCGAATCTTAAATCCCAAGAATCGATCAGGCTATCCTGTTTTCAGTTGACGAATGAAAGGAACATTACAGAGCTCATCCCAGCAAATGTGTTACAAGATCTACATACAAATTCCACCATACCTCTGCTTCTAATGGTGCATTCACATCAAACGCCAATAGAGCAGAGAATCATTTTAAGTCAATGTAAAGACACGTTTATGTGTGTCTAGAGGTCCTGCGGCGCGAATGAGGCGTAACATCTATACATTTTATCAGTTTACGATAAGAGAGGGGAACAAAGAGTTAAAAGTATATAGTAAATATGCAAGTTTTCAATTAATAATTAATGAGTAAGTAAGCCGTGTTCAGCACGTCGAGCATGGTCGTAATAATTTGGTTACAAATGCTAGAGGTAAAAAATAATAATAATTAAATGAGTCTTAACTGAATCTATAAGACTGCTTAATCTTCAAAATGCCATCTAAATGAAACTACTAATAGAAAGAGGGAAGGAAAGTGTCTGTATAAGTGAAAAAGGTTGAGCTAAAGGAGGAAATGTGGTTGTTCCTTTTTTTCTGTCACTTTACAGTGATTAGGAGACAGACAGCGCTATGAAACAGACACAGTTAGAGACACAACCTAAACAGATTTCAAAGGAATGTGTGTCTTAACCATGTTTAACCAACAGACTCTGATCTTTCAAAATTCAATGTCTCTAGTATTACAATATTAATTTCAGTACTAAACAATGCCTCAAATACATATCTTGCTTTGAACTTGAAGACTATCAACCTTTCCGGTGATTTGCTGTATGGGAAAAAAAAACACTGTTTTGAACCTACTTGAAAGCTGTCTGGCTGTGCTAATAGAGTGTATAAATGACCTTGAGCACGATAAGAGAAGAGTGCAAATAAATGACGCTGTGAGGAGAGAACTGTGGCAGAGGGCAGAGAAAAGCCAAGCTGCTCTCTTTTTTTCCACCTCTACACACGTCGTCTCAGTTTCTTATCAAAGACCACAGATGCTGACAAGGAGAAATCCAGCGCTGGAGACAGAGCACTTGCACGCCTGCAAGAAACCCGCCAAGAAGCTAATGTACACAAACACACAAGAGCGTACAGTATACAGTATATATTTATAGATTCGGAGCGCAAGTATTTTTGCAATTAACAATCTCTGGATAGACTGAGATGGTGTGTGAATATGCATTGATAGCAATGATATTCACGTTTTGGTGTTAGGCATGGGAAGGACGTATGGTTGATTTGAGGCCACCACGTTTAAATCCCCTAACAATGGATAATGCAAATTGTAAACTTGGTAGCCCACTGCACAAAAGAGTGATTTACCTCCTCAAATCTCCATCAAAGCTATGATCAAAACATGATCATACACAGATAAAAGATAAGAACATCTGAACAGAAATATAACTTTTCTTACCTCTTGTTTATGGGCTTCTCATCCTTTTCGTAGGGTTTAACGAACCATTTTCCAATGCGTACGAAACTGCGGTTCATCAGACAGCGCTCCAGCAGGTTGTGAATGGCCTTGAAGAGAAGAGTTCGACATTCGTAGGACAGACCGCTCTCCCACACGCCGTCATCCTCTCCTGTGGAGAGGACAAACACACAGAGGCTCGGTCACCAGCCAGCTACCGACTATAAACATCTGATGTAATGCTCGTAAGTAAAAGGAATTTGCAGAAGTGAATGACAGAACAAAAAAGAGGCAGATCTACAACTTCAAAAAATTATTCACTACACTTACTCATTACTTATACTATACTCACTAATACAATAACTGACCAGAAGAAAAACAAGATCACTCTACAATGCTGAGGCTGCATATCTGCACCATACTAAATTCATTCTGGAAGTTTCAGGTCACATCTCTCTCTTTAACTACAGAAGAAAAAATGTATAACATAAAAGGTTCGCTTTCCTACAGTTTCTATCCTTTCTGAACACACCAGCTGTACTTAAAACAATCCAGAGCTCCTGCTGATTTTAAGTCAATCAAAAGCTTGGGGCATTAATTGAATTTAAAAGAGACCAATGCACCTGCAGAATAAAAAAATTAAATAAAACAAAAGATTTCTGAAGCCCTAGTAACTTTTAAAGCAATGCAGGATTCTGCTAGATTTATTTATTTATGTTTGATTTGAGTTAATTAATCTGATGCACTGATTCTAGCAAATGCCATCTTGCCTTGCACAGACTAGACTTCCAGGTACGGGGTCCAACAGGGCTGTAAATCTGAGCGCTGGTTTGTTTCTGGATCACGTTCGGCAGTGGCCTCTATGCTTCAGTAATCTCATTAGGAGTCACTGCTTAAACCTGGCAGCTCTTAAGCTCCTTTCAAACATGTCTCTGTGCAGCACAGCTCCCATGAGCACCCAGAGGCTGCACGCATTACACCACCCACCCACACTTGCCCGCCCGCAGGTCTGCAGATGGATACACAACAAATCCACTTGATAAAACAGTAACAAACAGCTCAGATAGGATTCCCCAACACCGCAGACGTCTGAGACAACATAATTGCCCCAGTGTTATAAATTAGACACACATTAAGTTAAGGTGACAACACAAAAGCACTTGATCATTTGCAGGTAAAAAGGAGCTGAACATATCTTCCTAACCAATCGCAACAGAGTGTTCTTATGTGCAACCCTCTTTCTGGTCATGGCATGCACTCGTGTATATTTATAACGCAGATACTGTACCTGTTTAAATAAAAGATACTGCAGTTGGTGGATACTTTGATCAAGTCATCAGCTATCAGTAATAGTTCTGTACACACTAGGGGTGTAACGGTTCGGTTAAGAGCTGCACGGTTAATTGTTAAAAGATCGGTATCTCATTCTCTATTCAAACACCCACGCGATCTTATTCCTAAATGACCACAATTCAGCTGTCTTTTACGCCTGATGATTACGTTTCAGATGAACGGCAAGTATTTTGCTGCTGCCTGTGTTAATGAATGACAAGTGTCCACTGGTGCGAAGCAAGCGGAGAGCGAGCGTTTTCAATTCCCATGGAAGTTGAGCTTCACGCTCGCGCTTGAATATAAAGCATTGAAAACGGTCCCTCTGCTCCGTGCTAGTGCACGAGGAGGTCGCCGTCCACAAGCACGGACGGCGATGTGATGTGAACGCTCTCGTTCATTGATATGGGCAGTGACAAAACACCTGCTGGTCACACTCCGCTGACGCTTGCGACGTGAAACTGTTTATAACAAGGACTTTGGTTAACCTCTGGAAGTACGATCATCACACTGCAACATTCAAAACCAAGTTTGCGCTGCCGCTGACCCGGAAAGAGAATGTAAATGTACAGTATGAAGCAGCTACACAAACAAAGAGTGTTTTTGCCACACATTATCATTATTTGGGTTACAAACATTTAAATAATAGGGGATAAAAGTTTACTGGGATAAAACTCTTTAGTTTGGGTATAAACAAACAGATGAATATAAGAGTAAGTGCTCTTTTAAAAATTATTTTGACAATTGTATGTATTGGTTTATCAGTATGCCAGGAGTTCAGACAAGTGAGTGTTTAAAAAAGAGTGTTTGTCATTGAATCATTCATTAAAATGCCCTAGTTGGCTTTTTTTTTTCCACGGTTTGGTATGTGCTATGGTCAGGGACAAAAGGACAACCATCAAATTAAAATAAAGAAAATAAGAACAAATAATCAAAAATTACAATAGAGCAAAGATACAAATAAAATAAACAGTGCTTTTACTGTATAAATTAAATAAAAATTAATCATTATTGTCTTTCTTGTCTTTTGTTGTTTGATTAACATTAAAAAAGTGACAGTAGCCTTTTATTCCTGCTATCTATATAAGACAAAATGCCAGATCCAGTAAACTGATACCTATAAACGTGTTGTCTTTCTCAACTGTTTATGTTCACTTACATAACCTACGATGCTTGCTAGGATACTCACCAAGAGGCATGTTGACAATTTTTGAGTGAATTCTTCTATTCAAGCAAGACTTGAAGACTTGGAGAACTCAATATTTGATTATATTGAATATACGCTAACTGACAGGCCGCTTTCCTTGTGTTTGTTCAGATGTGTTCAGTGCACAAATCTTCTCACAACACTTGCGCTCAAATTTTAAAATTGGCAAGGCTTAAATGAGTTTAGTCGCCAATCATGCCGGCGTGATCAAGTCACATATCCAGTTTAAGACGTTGAAGCATAAAAACAAAGTCACACTGAACGCTGATGTCCACTGTCGAAAGTGCTGACTTGAAACTCTATTTTACTTTTTGTTTTGTGTTGATAGACCAAGTAAAAACAGAGATATGATCATTTAAACTTTATATAAAAAGAAATGTACGCGTATATTGACGCGTTAGTAAAAGAACGCAAGACGTTATGTGACAGACGTTGCATTTATTCTAATAACTTTGTCGTTTTTTGTCATAAAACAAAACGGAGAAAAATGTGTGAATCTGCTGATTTTGCTCTTCAGGCTACACATTTTACAGAGTGAAGGAGGAGCCAACTGAGCAAAGACGCGAAAGTGAAAGGCAGGAGATTTACGGAGTAGACAAAGAGAGACATATTTACATTATATATATATATAGAGAGAGAGAAATTATTAGTAGTTTGAGTAGATTTTGAGAGTAGTTTAGGAGTGGTGTAGATAGTTTAGGAGTAGTTTAGATAGTTTAGGAGTAGTTTAGAAAAACTGTTTTGAGGAGTGGCACAGATAAAAAAAAAAACAACAACAAATAAACACACTAGAGCTGCAACAAACGATTATTTTGATAATCGATTAATCTAACGATTATTAGAACGATTAATCGACTAATCGTCAATTATTTTGCTGGCTTATCAGTAAGTCTGGAACGGTTATTCATCTTTTTCAATTAGTTAAAACATTGAGTTATACATATTCTTACTATAATATAAAACAAGAAAATCAGTTCAGCTTTTGAAATAGTGGTTTTAATGAACTTAGAGCCAACTAAACAGGTCATTCTCTTTAAGTTTAACTCAAATCACACACAAATGCTCTCTAAGCATTGTTTAATAAGCCCACTGCTTTTCATTAGGGATGTCACGATCCGATACTCAGGATCGGGATCGGCTTCGATCCTGCCATTTTTGCGGGATCTGGCATCGATCAGACGAGGCCGATCAATATCCGATATTGTGCGTTTGTTCCGCATTGCTGCTATGCATGCCGAACTGTGGGTGGAGAACATCACAATTTTTACAGAGAACCGTTACACCCATAGTTCATATTTAGGTCTGCATTAACCATTTTACCACATTCCCACACAATTAGTGTAGTAGATTCATTGTTGGCCAAATCATAAGATCATTAAATCAGAGTTTGTCTACATGCAGTGAAATAAGTGCAGACTGAACGCAGCTGAAGAACTGGAATCAGTCCAGAAGGCAAATCTATAATTCATTGATGTCTCCTGAAAAGGCAGCTAGTAGCACAATTCACTTTTAAAGGATGTCATTGATTTGACTACCAGCTTGGCAACAATGAAACACCTTGTCTTTTGTCAAAGCAGAGAGAGGCAGAGAATGAAAGAGAAAATGAGGTGGTTTTGGCTGCCTCATGCATCTTTTAATAGCCTAAGTACAGGGCCAGCTACTTTTCACCTATACACAGATACACCCTCTTGACAGAATTATTCAAGGTAAGAAACATTAACCTCAGAGTCCAGATTCATGCCACATCTAAAAAGTCACAAAAAAAAGGCATTGATCTTTTTACTAGGAATGTGCTCAAAGGTTAATTTCATTAAAGCAGTCCGAATTTTTTCCTCTTTGTCGCCATCTCTGTTTTAAATCTGCACTTGCAGTCATTCGCAGAATTATCAACTTTACGTGAGTTGTAGTTCGACACGGCACAGCACGTATGAACACATTGAGGAGAGTGTGCAGCTGTCAATCACTGCACCTGTGTCGATACTGGCATTCAGAATCACAGATTATTCTTTTGAAAAGTGTGACCATCATAAGAATTATCACCGGAAATGTCATCTGAACTAGTAAGAAACATCCACTTTTGTTCTGGTTCTGACATTGCAGAAAATCGCGCTAATTAAATCTAAAAATCACTTATCACGCATAACCGTGCAAATGATACTTTGTTCTCAAATTGTTAATGTTAACAACATCGGCATTGTGTGACATGTAATGTGCAGAAAAATATAATCGAATTGAGGATTTAGAGAATCGTGACACCCCTAGTTTGAACGCACTTCTCGTGTATGAAAAGTAGCTGTACAAATGATGGGCAGCAAAATCGCAAGAAAAGCTTGACTTATACTGACAACTAATACATTTAAGCATATTCTCTTCATTAGGATGTTGAAATAGGAACTTTTAAAGTGTCGATTAAATTACATTCATGATGTTTCTCCTGTAATCTGATTTAAAATTCCATAATCGATAGTATAACAAACTGTTTCGTAACAGCCCAGCACTGCAACACCACACTGACAAATTTCTACCAGTTAATCGCACATCCCTAATTCAAACTACGCAAAAACACTATATACGGTGCTTTTAATATGAAACTCAAAAACACCATACGATACTTAAATCTCAGCTATAGGCAACACGTCCAGTGTTTTCCCAGATTGTGACACTGTATGTAAGGATGGCATTAAGATGATGAAAAAAAACAACAATGAAGGCATCACTGTCACTTCCACATTCAATAAAGGCAAATCATCATCTAACTTTTTTATATAAACAGCTGCCGTAAAATCTACTGTTGTGTGTCAACGGCATTTCATTCCTCCTTTAAACCAAACCATCATGTTCACTATTTCTACTGTGGGGATGAGGCACCTGGTTTCTATCAAGCGTTCCCTATGACCTTGTATCTTATGGTCTAACCACTACCCACAGAGAGCGAGACACAAAGAGAGGAAGATAGCTGACTTACAAAGACCCATGTGCTCAAAAGACTACAAAACATAACACCCCTGCAAAATAAACACATTAAGCCATAATAAATAAACGCATAAATGATGCAGGCTCTTTACATGAATGGAATTGGAGTTGTGAGTGTGACATGAGTATTGTTGGACTGACACGGGCTGTGTTTGTTATGTAAGGGTAAGACACTGATTTTTAGACACAGAGACAGTGTTTATTTTTTTTTTTCTAAAAAAAAAGTTCAAGCTATCAAGGGAAACAACTGAATCGCCGTCTGGACTCAGAACAATATAGCACTCGAAAAACACAAACCACCTGGTTCACACAGTCCAGCCAAGTTAAGCATGGGTGGATATAAGTGCATATGAGAGTACCAGGTTAAAAACCAATAACAATAAAAATTGTTGTTATTATTATTACAAGTTTGAGTGAATCACATGAATATAAAAATAAACGTATAATAAAATTATTATATTTACACTTAGGTGTGAATCTTACCAATTTGATACTAAAAAATATTCAATGTGATACAGTACAGTATAGTTTTATTTAATGCCATGTCAGCATCAAAAAAATACAAATTACACGTATACATACTTACATAGATGGCGAAAAAGAGGAAAAACGCCGGACTGCAGCTTTAACAAAGCACATCCTGCACTTTATTTTCAGATACATGTTCTTTTTGTAAAAACCGAAACATCAGACGCAATTTATTTTTATTTTCTTTACTGAACAAAGATCACAGGGGATACATGTATCTCAAAAAAATAGGATAAGAAACTCAAGGTAAAGCAAGGTAAATACAGTAAGAGATAATATCAGATGTAATTGCTTTGCTTCCTCAAGACATACGTAACTTTTTATTTATAGAGCAGCCTACTTTACTTAAAATAAAATAACATATAGAACATTAATATATATTATAGGCCAATTTAATTACACTTCCAAAAAAATTATCGATTCTTTGGTTTTTATGCGTTGATCCAAAATCATTCACATCAGCATTGCAAAAACGATTATATTTCACAGCGCTGTTTACACATTTACAATATAAACTGTAAATTATGGCAAATATATGAATTCCAGGTGTAGAGACAATAAGAGAAATTCAGAGCTGTGCCCTAACCTGACCACAACTTGGAGGCCAGAACATGCTGGTCTTTTCAGCAGTTCCCAGTATTATTCAGTACACCAGCAGTCCAATATTATCATGCCTCAGACACACATGGGCTCATAATAGCAGCACAGTGAGCCCTGCTCCTTAGTGTAGCGATGCTCCCTACAGCCACAGGTTCCTATGCAGGAGTCATTAGATCAGCTGTAGGGTCATTAAACTGAGAGATTAATGTCTGCTCAACCATTGGCCCCGGGGGATTGCGCCAGACCAGGGAAGAGCCAGAGATGTGCGCTACAAGAGCCTCTTCTCTTTCTTCCTGCTTTTTTTCTGTTGTCTCCTTCTCTCCATCTTTCTTAAATTCTGTCTACCTTATCTTCATTCTCTGCTGTAAGCAGTCTTCCCACTCTTTCTATATGCACCTCCTTTCTCTTCTCCTTGTGTCCTTGGCTTTTTTTTTCTTTCTCGCTCGCTCTAATTTGTTCCTTTTCTCTGATTTTGAGTGCAGAGCCATACAAGGACCGGATAGCTTCAATTACTAATTAATGACTATTTCCAAAGATGACAGGAGAGCACAGCATGAGAGAGAGAAACGCTAAGGAAAGAGAAGCATAAAGATGGAGGAAGGAGGAGGCAGGGCTACCTCTTGTCTCTGGTTTGGGGAATTAAGAACAAAAGCCAATGCATCATCAGGATAGGGTGAACAAGTCTGACCACACCATAGTTTCAGTAGCACAGACACAACACAAGCAGCAAACTGCACTCGCAGAAAATTGTAAGTGCATTTTAGAGACAGATTACTGAAGAAAATTATCAATAACGATTACAGCCAATAGCATAGATACTAAAGCCAAACCGACATATCGGCGGGACGATATTAGGCATTTCACTAACTGTTGGTAACGGCATTCATGAAGGGCGATAAATTCATATTTTTAAAAAAACGCATGTGCAGTGCTTCATGTAAGGGTGGCGCTTCCAATAGCACCTAAAAGCTGTCACAAAGAACTGGCAAAAGTAATGATTGTGAATACATCAAATGTAGCAAGGAGACATTTTTATTGTTTATTAATAAACAAGTGTTTTCAGTCAGTGTCGCTGCAAAGTTGACAACGCTGACTCGCGATCTTCAGTGACCACGCCAGAGACAAATGCACATTTCATATGGATTACAGCAGAGCAGGCTGTCTTTCGTTTTGAATTGTTTGGTTTAAAAGTACACATTTCAATATAGACATATTTCTCAGGCTGAGGTTTATTTATGAAACGAGCTCCAGTTCATGCGTTGGCGCCTCCATTGCGGGATTATCCATTATGTCTGCTATATATTTACTACTTATTTATTAAATCCAGGCAATTGGTTGATGAAATATTGATTAAAAAGCGTTGCGCGAGCAACAAATCTCCGACAGTAAACTAATGCCCCATTCTGTTTTTTAAGGGGCGCTTTTTCACATCCAGGGTAAACAGCTGTTGCGACGCGAGCATTGATGGCCGTGCATTAATGAGCATTAATAGCGTCCGGTGTGAACAGTGTTGAAGCTCATTCTGCCTGTAACGCTACATTACAACATCAAGCAATAGTCCAATAATTTAAATAACTATAACACTAAGTTTCACGCTTAGTACATTTTGCTTACTAATTTAAAATAGTAGAAAAGTACTGTATATATGTAATTAAAAATTGTAAAGGAGCAGCGAGTGAGCGTCAAGCAGGAGAGTCGCGTGAGCAGCAGTAAAGCGGGAGTTTCTGCGCGAGTCTATTTTTGCTGAGCTGCTCACACTCAATTAAAGTGAAAGCACGCTTTTGATTGTTTTTTATGTTTGTTTTTTTTTTTTTGGGGGGGGGGGGGGGTTGGTGTGTGTTTGTAAAATGAAGATCACGATTCTCCTACATTAAAAAATAAATAAATAAGACAACTACTAAAACTGTGATAAAAACCGAACTGAGTAATTTGAACCTTTACACACCTAATCCCTACTAAAAATGCATATCATAAACACTATCCAAAACCACCAAAAAACTGTTTAAACCAGGTTTCTTTAAATCTAAAAACATTACATCACTGACGCATTTTGCAATATCTGCTGGTCTTGACCATTAAGCCAAACAAAAGCTACTTTCAAGTACTATGTAAACTGATGTTTGCCAGCACTACCGGTAAAGGTATAAAATAGATTGTTATTGAGAACTGCAATCGCACATTTTAACGAAAACAAACAAAGCCCTGTCATTATAGAAATAACACACACTCTTGCAACAAAGCCCTTAAATTATCAAATAGCACAACAAAATTACCAGGAAAAAAAAAATAATACAAATCACGACCTCACAAACGGTGAGAAGAACAAAAAGGAGGTTTGCACGTTATGCCAGGCAGCTAACCACCAGCAGTGTAAATCAACCCAAATCCTTCTTCAATAAAGCAAATGAAATAAAAACCAATTTCAGGTGACCTAGAAATGTCTTTTTAGCACTAAACAGAATGTGTCTGTACAAGACCCATGCCGTTTTCTGGTAGGCATCTGGCACAATGTGTGATTGTCTGATCACACTGCTTGACTGTTACGGTATCTGAAGTCTGTTTAAAACTTGGGAAGCGTTGCGGAAACAGAGGAGGGTCAGGGAAATTGAGAAGGACAACAACGTACCTTTTGAAGCAAAAGAACTTGTATTATTTCCTTTTGTATCTGACATTTCCTATTGGAGGCAAAGCTCTCCAGAAATGGGTCAAAGGTCAAAGCAAGCAGAGGATTTACAAACGACATTGCTGGGATGATCTCACTCACAACTAGGGGTGTTTAATCTGTCTGATTTCCCGATTCGATTCGATTACGATTATTGAAGTCCCGATTCGATTACAGTCGATTTTCGATTATTAACGATTCTCGATTACCGATTATTGATTTTTTCCATTTCACAACAGTAAACGAAAATACACTAGATCAACATATGATTATATTAGCAGCAGCACCATTTTGGTATTAATTGCACTTTTTATTTGTTTGATATTCATTGAAAATATAATGATGGTTAGTAAGGACATGCAAACATGCTTGTTGTCTACTACTTAGGCAACTCATTATCTTTACATTTATTAACTTTAAATTTTTTTTCAAAAGCAATTTTGTTGCATTATAATGCAAATGCACCTGGTTCTATTAATTGACAGCATTAAAATGTATTTTGTGATTTCCTTCAATTGAAAATATTTGAAGCAAGTTTGGGGGACTTGAAGGGCACCCAATTCAGAAAATCACCCAGAAATTCAAAAGAACAGCATTTATCTGAAAAAGAAAGCTTTTGTAACATTAAACAATACCGTTCAAATGTTTGGAGTCGGTAAGAATTTTTATTTAATTTTTTGGGCAAAAGAAAAAAGAAATCTATACTTTTATTCCTCAAGGATAAATTAAGTTGATCAAAAGTTAAAGTACAAGACATTTATAATGTTACAAATCGATTATCTGAATCTTTTGTGTGTGACTATAAATAATTTGCTTTAAAAGTACAAATTAATGACCCATATAGAATTAATGCACAATATATTTTATTAACATTACAAAGAACGACCAGGAAAATAAATGTGTGCTTGAACTAGGAGCATACTTGTAGTAAATAAATAATATAACGACTGGTGCAGCCGAGTGTTTTTCCTCCTCTGGCTGGAAAGGTGTCATATGGCTTATCATATTTGTCGTGTTTCCGTCATTGGTTTTATTCCACAAAGCGTACAACTAGTGCTGCTCTTGTCCAGCTCCTTTCCCCCTTCAACTTCAGAAGCCAAAATATTTCCACACGTCAGCTTTTAACCTAACAAGGAAAGTGTTTGGATCTCGCGTGCCATCTCATCTCTGTTATGTGCACGCCACAGACGGTCCCGCCACTGCACTTCCGCGCTTCAGAGTTCCGTCTTTCGCGTTCCGTCAATATTACGTTATTATAAATACATATAAAAAAAAAATTTTGAAATCGATTTTTTGACATTTGTGAATCGATTCAGGATCGTCCACGTCCGCATCGCGATGCATCGAGAATCTATTTTTTTCCCCACCCCTACTCACAACCACCCCAAAGATCTTCAGACACACAGTGATGTCAAAGAAGGCAAAAGCAGACATCATCTCCTCCAGAGCACTCAGTTCTCTCTCTGTTGATGGGATCCAACATGTTTTCAAAGAACCTTTTCTCTGAACAGCTCAGCTCTTTGGCCCGAGGGTTCACACTACACACAGCTTGCCAGTAGAAGATTCTTGCTCTTAAATGCATGGCTCATGTGGCTGACAAACAGTTCCAGTCAAATTGCTAGCACACCACAAGTGTGCCTAAGAGTCATGGCCGACGTGACACCCGGACAAATACTTAATAAAGGGTGTTCATCACAACTTGTGTCAATTATGTTGGAGGGAGTCTCAAGAGGTCAACCTGGGATTACTTGGCTTACTGCCCCAACTAACACTTGTATTAAAAGGTGCATCGTTTCATTTCTGTACTAGTTTTACAGTGGCCCAGCATAGCAAAAAGCTAAAAATTAACCAAGAATATTGTTATCCAACCACCACGTTTCCCAACTGATAAGAGCTGTCATTTCTGTTGCACATGAGAAACATCAAACGACACAAGTGGAATGAAACGTGCTAATTGTTTGAGGTGCGCAGTGTGGAACGTTTATTACTCGTGAGAAACAATAATAGACAGCACAGCGCGAGCTCAGAACAGGTTCAATGGCGGGATTATCTTGATCACATGAAACCGTTACTACACAGCGCTGGGAGATCCAGTGAGAAAGCATTTGAACACACTGCAGAATAAATAACATTGCAGTGAGATCTAGTGGGACGCATTAAAATTCAGCACAGAATTCGGTTACAAACCATATTAGATCAAACAGCACTGATGTCTAAACCAAGAGAAACATTGTGCCGTGAAAAAACAAGTTATAGTAGGTTATAGTGGGTTATAGTAAGTTATAGTTTTCAATCCACAAATCACCAACATTCACCATGGATTTAATGTAGCAATGCTAACTGTAACCACGGTATTGTGGCAAAAATAGTTAAATGTTTATTCATCTCAGGGGTTCGTACAACCTTTTGAGACTGAAATTCAAGCACTTTACAATAGGGCTGTCTCGATAACAGCAATATTGTAGCACTGATAGGCCAACCTCACATGAATGCAAGTAACCGCAGCAACCGCGATATTCTCGGGTTTTCTTTTTTCATAACTGTACGTTCACACCGCCGCCGACTTGAGCGTCAAAGAAGCTCTGGCCGCCCGGTCAAGTACGCTTGTCAAAAAGTACGGGGAAGCTTGTTGACGCTTTGAGCACTCTGACGTTGCAGGGAGAATAGAAGTGTCACAACATGAAATGTAATAAACAGAAAAAAACAAGCAATACATTGAAGAAACCTTTTTTAATGACAGCATTTTTATAACCGTTTTGGTCACATTCGGTCGGGGGAAAAAAATAGTTAGTTAGCTATTATTATTATTGCGGTCAAATCGGTGTCACCGTGAGCAAATTAATTTGACAGCTATCAGTTATAGTTTAACCTATCCATCTTGACCGTCACGCTTAGTAACACATAGTACAGCTGTGCCTCACCACCGTGCAACAGTGAAAAGTGATCCTCTCAAACAGTGTCGCACCGCATTCCGATCGTTGTTAAAGCGACATATACCGACCGGTATTGCGGTATATTAAAAATTCATATCATAATAAAAATAAACACCGGTATGCCGCCCAGCACTAATATTAATATAATTAACACAAAAATGATTAAAAAAAGTATATAGGCAATTCAAATAAATAATAAATACCTAAAATAACTCAATCCTATTTTAGTGGGAAACCTCTTAAAAACAAAACATTCATTGTAATTCTGTTCAGAGCAACTGGTGGTCAGAAAACACACTTTACCTTTAACAAATTTTTACATTACAAGCCAATATATGGAAGATAATACTCAAATAACAAAGACTGCTCTCCTTTTTCCTCACATCATAAATTTAAACATAACGCTTAAAAAAAAAGTCGGTATGAGCCTTAATTTCATAGCCTGAAAGCCCATCAGCCTTCAGCATAATGGGTATCACCAGCATCTGTCTTTGAGCTATGCAGTAAACAGGTAGCCCTCGCGGAAAAAAAAGCCAGAGGAGGGAGAGAGAGAACAGGAGAGAGTGGGAAGAAAAGAGAGAGAGAAGCTGCCAGCACAACTCGCACCACAGGGAGACTGGCAGACGGGGGAGGGAGCGAGAGAGTGTAGCAGACGAGTGTCAGAGGAGGAAAAATGAGGAAGAAATGAGCCCTACAGCAATTACCCTTACAGACAGACTACAGCTCCTTAATTTCTATGCAAAAAAGATCAGAGAGAGGAAAGGAAAAAAAAGAGAAGGATGGAAGCAAAAAGGGAGAGAGAGGAAAAGCAGAGGGGAAGGAAAGAAAGAGACAGAAAGGAGGAGGGGAAAAGACCTTATTCATGTCTCGTTCTGTGGATGCCCCTGGATAGAACCGACATCAGCAAGCGCCACCGACGGGAACGGAGAGCAGGAAGGGGGAGGGGAGGCCATCGGACATTTACATAAAAATAGAGGGCCATGTCTACTGAGGAGATGCTCATTTACTCCAATGGCAGTTCGGTTATTCCAGATCATTCCATCACATAGCAAGTGGAGCACCGGGATTGGTTCTCTCCCACGTTCCATTCAGAGTCGGGAAAAGTTCCCTCTCAAACATCAGCCAAATGGCCTCCTGTCTCATTACATCTCAGAAACAGCACTCCATGTTTTCCTCCACTCGCTCTGTGATTAAATACAAGGATTCAGAGGATCCGTCAAGCTCTTCCTTCACTTGCTATTCCCTTGAGATGGGAGCGATTAGTTAGCAGACAGGAATGGCACTTGCTGCAAAATTTTCAGACTTTAACAAGCGGTAGATCTGATGAGGGGGGTAAACTATGAGAGGAGGGAACAAACATCGAGGGATAAAGATGTGAAGAGACACCAACCCAAGACAGTCTTTTATGGTGCTTTTCCACTACACGGTACCAGCTCGACTTGACTCGCCTTTGTTTGGTTTTCCACGGTGTAAAATTTGTACCTGTTCCTGCTTTCGGGTACTTTTTTTTTCTACAACCTCCGGCGAGGTTCTGAGCGAGCTACGGCGATACTAAAATGTTACGTGAAAACATTGCCGACTGCTGATTGGTCAGAGAGAATCGTCACCATTCACTGCGTCATCATTGTACGCGCCAGATGGAGTATCCAGAAGAACCTCGCTATTTTAAAAAAGTTTGGCCAGAGATAGTTACTAAACTTACTACTATTATAATGGCAACTCGGAAGAATACGCCGTGGTCAAACGAGGAGGTGCAGACTTTCCTTTGTTTGGTGGCCGAAGAGAGGATCCTGCGAGAGATTGATAGGGCAACGAGGAACAAAAGGTGTTGCTATGACGACCGGATACTATTTGTGGCGGTACTGTCTGCAATGGAAAACGGAACGAAAAGCAAACCGAGTCGTGTCAAGCTGGTACTGGTAATGGAAAAGCGCCATTAGTTTATGCTCGGTATTAACGTGATCACAAGTAGGCCGTGCTGATTACAGGTGTAAATCTGGTTGAAACAGCCCACAAAAGAAACTGAACATTTCTGAATAAAGTAACTGAAACTGAATAAAGTATATCATATTAATGAGTTATTGTGCAATAATACATATTACTGAATAATCAAATGTATAACAATGCATAGTCTTCACTGTATACATTAAATATAGATTAATACTTAAAGCTACAAAACTTATTCATTCAAGAACATTGATGATTTTAACTTTTGAGTGCAGCAGATTTATTAGGCTGCACAGACCCAATATACTGTTACACACGAGTTTTCTTTCTCAACTGTTTACATTTACTTAAGACATAACAGACCATGTTTACGAGGACACTTGTCAAAACGGCATTTTGACATTTTGTGTGTTGGCTATTTGACCGTTTAGGCGCGAATCCAAGTCCCACAGTACTAGGTAGGGTTTGGCATCGTTTGAATTTGAACGATTCTGATTCCGATTCCGATTCCTTGTTCCGATTCTGGTTCCTAACGATTCTCGATTCCGATTCTTCTAAGAGGCAGGGTCAAAAAAGTTTAGCTAACCTTGCTAACCAACGGCCTTTCTGAAGGAAATACTCCTTCTGTAAAAATACTCCTTTTGTCACAAATTTAGCATTTTGCAGAGATTTCATTATTTTTGGAAAAGTGAAGCCACACTTTGGATCGCCGATGTAAGGTACTCATGTTCGACTCGCGTGGTTATGCCAACACTTCCGGTAGACGCTTCTTCGTTGGTGTTGTTCAGCGGTTTCTTCTTCCGCTCGGCGGACTGTGAATATCGAAACTAGGAATCGAAATTTTAACTTTTGAACGATTCAGGGAAAAACGAAAAGTTAGTCCCGGTTCCAATCGATACTCGATTCTCGATACCCAACCCTAGTACTAGGGGTGTCGAAATTAATTGTTTCTACGATACATCGTCCTCGTCTGCATTCGGTATCGGTTCAGTAACCGATTGTAATGTATTGACGCTTTTCTGACGTCATTTGTCGTGGTGGCATACAATCGCAGAGGAAGGTAAGACGCGAGTGCGAGCAATTAAAAATGCTCCAACTTCTTTAAAAGCCTACATCAGGACACATTTCGGCTTTTATGAACAACCTGGTAAGCACCACCAGGAGAAGACACGCGCTGTGTGCGCTCCTGTTACGCACAAATAGAATATGCAGGAGGTAATGCCACTACTCAATAAAACACGTTAGCCGTTTTCACCCCGAGCCGTTAACGTCTGGCAGAGTCTGACTGCTTTAGAGTAAGCAGATGACCTCCAACATCACCCGAATCCGCAGCCAAATACAAATCATCCACCCACCCCAATAATTTTCTCTGATTTAAGCATCCACACCAAATGGCCAAATTAAAAAAATGTATTATGTGTTGTTACGCGTGATTATAAATGGATGATCGTCACCTTCAACAGCGTACTCAGCGACGGTTGATGCGCACATCTCTAATGGTAACATTATACACTGATGAATGAGCGCTGCTTTTAAATGAACATTTCTTTAAAACAAAATGGATTTGACAGAATTTCATTTTCTTAAATGGCATAAACAGGCTATTCTCCCTTGAAACTTAAACTAGAATGTCACTGTTTCTGTCACTGCGACTTCCCGAACAGACAAACACGAAGACGCACGCACACGCCACTTTAAAGTAAAATTAAAAATTGAGGATGCGGTGCATCGTGATATCGAATGGAACTGAATCAATGACATAATCGCAATCGAACCGAACCGTGAGACCAGTGTAGGTTCACACACCTACACAGTATACTTTGCTCATGCACGCTCTTTGCATGATTTTAACGACACCATTTAAAATCATCTGCGTCCCACAGTTTAGCGACAGTAGACTGCATTTTACAAGACTCACTTATTCGGCTGATTTGGATGTTAAGTTTGGCAAAGGGAGAAGCAAAACCGCACTGCTGTGAAGGAAAGGAAGGTGTGCACGAAATGTAGCAATGACACAATAATCGTTCATTTTACAATTATTTAGTTTTCATAATCGAAACTCAATTAGGATTATATCGTACAGCCTTGGTCAAAAGAAGCATGTGACCACATTGTATTTGTAATGTAAATGCTAATGCGCCCTGATGCAGATTCCCAGCCTGCCAGCTCAACTGTAAATTAATCACTGCACTATAACAAGGACTTCAACAGCTATGTGATGCTTTAAAAAAAATCTATCCGAATAGTGGGGAAAAGCCTGTTATATGCACAGATCTGAGCATATTCCTTACTTTAACACATGTGAAGTTCAGCTAATACAAGCACTTGACTCAAATCTAAAAGACATCCTCTCAAAACACTGAAAAAATGTGAGAAGTTTTCACAAGAGAAATGGTAAAAATGGTAAATGGACTGCATTTATTTTATATAGCGCTTTTACAAACCCAACAGCTTGATACTTGCCAAGAGACGCATTTAAAATGCACGTTCAAAAGTAATACCAGGTGTAAACAGGATCTTAACATCTAAGACAAAGTAGAGAATATGATGAGGAGGTCAGGAGCTCTAGCCACTAAGTGAAATGCGAATCTTAAAATTTCCAAGCCTCCTATGACTCAAGGCTGTGTCTCATATTTGACAAAAGTCTGAATTATTGCCCAATCCTTTGGTTCTTGAAATATTCTGAGACACAAGTTCCTCAAGTGCAACATACAAAAGAAGCGATTGTGCCATCTTTCACTCTCTCTCTCTCTCTCTCTCTCTCCCCTTTAAAGTCTCACTGGACCTGCTGTTCACTGATTCACACCTCCATTGCCAGGGTGCCAGTCGAGATCTAAATCAGGTGCTCTGTGGTCCAGCGCAGACCAATATATTTAAGTGTGTGTGCGTCTTAGAAGCTTAAACTACTGCATCCCGTGGGTCTCCACTGTGTTTGTAAGAAGGCCAGCAGAAAGACAACAGCATGTGTGTTTGTGAAAAAGACATCAAGAAGTGTGCGTCAAGAGAGCTGTCGAACGGGCAGCAGGTTCACACGTCTGTCGCCAGAAGAGAAGGTCAAGTGGCAACGACACTGCTGATCTCAAGACGACCACAAGTATAACATTTAGTCCTGACAAACAGGCTGTTTGACACTTTATCTGATCCTGCATTAGCTGAACAAAGCAGCACAGATGCCTACAAGAAGAACAAATTAAAAGCGCACAGCTTAATGCAACATTTGACAATCTGGATTAGCAGTGCACTCACAGAAAATGAACTGCGATTTCATCTGCAATAAAATTAAAACTTGAATAGAGTTCATCTAACAGATTTCCCCAACACCTTATGACCAATTCAAACTCTTCCACGACTTTTCCAGCTGTTCCACATGTGCAATCTCAGAGCAGGGCATTGCTAGGAAAAAAGTCCTGAAAATCTCAATTAGAAAATGTTCCTATCCTAATATTTCCATTGACCGTGGGAACCCTGTTTTGGAGACCAACAAGTGAAGAAAGAAACAAGAGGTGTCAAGAGAAAGAGAGAATCACATGTCTGACTCCTCTTCTGAAAGTCAAGAGACACAACAGGGATACAGCCATTGTAGAAAATATCTCCACAAACAAAAGAAAAAATACAGCAATATTTTGTGTGGAGGGTGATATTATGGAATGGGTAAATTGATCATTCTTTTTCCCATAAGGCTCCATTTCTGTCCCTCCTCCGGCACAATGAACAGTAATGAGGGTGGGTCAATGGAAGAAAGGAAAAAATGCCTTTTCCTATTTCTCTATTACATCCCATTTTTCATTCCTTCTGTTTCACACTGCAAAAGGCATGAATAAAGATGGGGCAGGTCCATCTTCCTGGACGAAAAGGAAAAAAAAACAAGGAAGGAGAGAAAGGTGGAAAATTAAAGCTTTTCCAAAGACATCCATGATGCTTTCGGCTCATTCATGCTTCAGTGCTCTTCATTATTCCATCTTTCAAAGAGCTTAAGAAATAAAAATGAGGCAAAACTTCTTCGATATTTCCTTTTGTTTTTTTATCAAACCGAGGGATTTGCGCTCACACACATCGGTTGAGAATTGACAGCATCACACAGACTTCCACTGCTCCCTTTCTCACAATACAACGCAAACCCAAAACAATAACCCTCAGGTCTGGGTTAGCAGAGCGAGAACTGATCTTAAAAGAACACACAATTACAAATGCATTTCACACTATTCCTACCACACTGATCTACAGGTGAGAACTTCTACAGAGATGAATCAAACAGTCTGTTCAAACACAAGCACAGGCTCTTGATCTATTTTTATCACTCTAACGATTCTTGTAAACATAAAAATATTGTACCGTGCATAAACTCAATGGCACACTTTCTAGGTTTTTTTCGCAAGCGACAGGCACTGACTGCCGTACTGGGACTTTAGAAATAAAAACTGAAGATTTTTGCTTGGGCCTACAGCACATTTTGATGACAAGTAACTAAAATGCACACACAAAGAGTGTGTGGGTGTGAGAGAGGAAGGAGGAAGAAATTCAGAGAGACCACAGTCGATAGAGAAAGAGAGATAAAGTGGGCGAAAAGGAAAAAAGAAACTGAAAAACGCGAAACAAAAAGAAGTACTCGTTAGAGTCAGCGACTGTGTGTCATAAAAACACAGCATCAAGACACTAGGGTTGCCATGACCCCATATCGCAGCATCTCCTTTATTTAAGTATCAACTTGGTACAAAAGTACCAGTACACACTGATAAGACGGATTTTCAAAAATGCTTGTCAGGTTGGCAGCTCACGGAGTTTTGGGAACAAACACTAAGCTTCACTCCACAGCTTACCTGTGAGTTCGTGGTGGATGAGATCAGAGAAGTTGGGATCGTCACCCCACCAGAAGAGCCAGAGCTCCCTGCGTCCCTGCCTCTGGCTCCGCCTCCACACGCTCAGCACATCTGCCTTTAGACAGCGGCTGAAGCTGCAGAGGATGGGGTCCTCCTCCGTGACCGGGAACAGAATGGGCGCAGAGGTCGGACCTTGCCACACATACCTCTTCCATTTTATCCCCGTCAAGTCAGCCTGTGAGAAAGAGAGATTGTGTTAACTTCTGTCAGTAAGGCCACTCACCACCAGTTAAAAAAGACACATATTCGGCAGTATCTAAAAGTCTTACTGCTGATCTATTATCTGGCTTTAAGACCGAAGATAAACGGCACTGATGTGATGGAACAGACCCTAGACCAGCAGCACTCGAGCTATGAAATACTTAATGGATCTGAACCTAGGAGTTAATCCTGCCTTAATGATCCATGGTAAGATCAGCCACACTCAGACCCCAAAACAAGCAGTGAAGAATAAGATGTGTTACAATGAAATTGTCTTAACAATATCTATATATTTTTAGAAAAGCAAGCAGAGATTTTACACATAAAAATAAGTAAAATAAGAAATAAAAATATGGAAGGGGATAAAAATACCCACATTGTCACATAACACACATAACACATGCAGTGATGTTACACACATCTAGGCCTGTCATGACAATACGTTTTGCTCTGAGACCATATAGATCTAAAATAATGATAATGGCATAATAAAGCAGGCACACCTTTGCAAAGATCAATACACTTTTAATTCTAAAGACTATTTAACACTGAAAATGGAAAACATTTTAAATATCCACAATAAATGAACAAAACAAACAAAAACAATGGACTCTCAGTCTCTGTTAACAAAAAATGAATTTGAATAAATGCCAAAAAAACAATAAATAAAATGGATGTAAATAAAACCTGGCCCTACCCTATGATAAATTATTTGTTATTAAAGCATTAACACACAAAACACTGTTAATTTAACATAAAAGCAAGCCGGCTGCAGCGTGCATGGTCTGGCATGACTGAATGGAAGCAAAGCGCCGCATTCCCTTAATTCCTAAAAAGCTGACAGTTCATCGCGATCTCACACATCACTGTTATTATCAATGAATCTGACTGCACAATGAATCTTTCATAATATCCACACTTTCTTTGTTATAATTCGAGGATTTCCCAGCATACGGAATTCAGCACTGAACAAAAAGTCCGATTTGAGCGGTGATGGGAGTCTATCTTAAAATATGCTTGATTGGCCATTGCGTTCAAGAAATCAACACATATGTCTGTGATTGGTTACATCGCTCAACGCTGCAAACATATTATGAATAGAAACTCTGGCCTGTAAATCGTTTCTATTTTGTTTTAGTTGTTCTTGTTACTTTTCCGAAAGAGGTATAAAAACTAATAGATTTTCATTTATTCATAGATATTTCTAGTTTGTGGGAATCCCACGAATCGTTTTATAATTCTCCCGCAACCCGCACACTCAGAGTGGGTGCATTAGGCCGGAGACACACTGGCTCCGTGGCGTAAGAGTCTCAGCTGCGTGGCGTGTCTGTTTTTATTTCGGCTCCCATGTTAACAGATTAGCGCTTGCACACTGCCTGCGTGACACGCGGCTTAGGCGCGGCGCAAGCCGCGCGGATAACGTGTGCATGCTATAAATAGAACCGACGCCCACCTTTCACACGACATGCAAGCGTGTTGGAACCGTGTCCAGGCAAAATAGAATAGGGAAAGATGTTTATAGGTTATTTTGTACATGAATACATATGTAATAAATGAAATTTTTATGGTTGAAAGTCTATGTTTTGACAAATTCAGAGGCCACGTTTACACAAAGCCGGGTATTTAGAGAAACAAATATTTTCTCCCTCTCCGTTTTCAATAATAACATCGTGCACACACCCGCATAAATACGCCGTCGAGCGGCATCATATCTATGCCAAACATATGGGCGGCAGTGTAGGGAAAAGGATAAAGCCATGCAAGCCAATCAGAATCCTCAGAATCGACAAGAGAGAACCTAAAACCCCATTTCTCCCAGTCGACACGACAACACATAACCGGAATTTTCAGACATCTCCACTTTGACCGGAATTTTTAGAAATAATCGTTTTCTGTGATAAAAACAGGGTTTTCATGTAAATGAGAGGCCAAACCGCAGGGAAATATCTGCATTTTCCCTTCGTGTAAATGGGGCCAGATATAAATATAATTTAAACATAAATAAATATCAATTTTCAAATATTGCACCCGTCAATACAGAACGAAATATTCTGTAGTCTATTTTGCAGTCAATACTACTGACAGTGTCTTTAACAGTAGGCTTTATATTTGTGCTTAACAAGAAGTATAGGTCTTCCACAACTCTCTCCCATATGTCTCTCTCCCTGTCCGTCACCTAGCAGCAGCGCCGCGTCAGACACGTTTCTGGTGTGCAAAGACACCGAAAACGCGACGCAGCTGATACGCTACAGAAACGCCACGCTCCCGCCACGCAACCAGTGTGTCTCCAGCCTTACCGTCCGTGCACACGCTCGCCCATCAGATTTAGTGCCGCGCCGCACTCTATTGAGTTTGGAGTGAACGTCTCTAGATGAACGGCCCGGCCCGCGGGTCGGTTCGTGTTCGGGCTCGGGCAGAGAATCTAAGCTCTAGTTCACTCCTCCAATGCTAACGAACCAAGAGTTGTCATCCAGTCACTTTGGAAGAAAGACAGATGAGGAAAACAAAAAAGCATGCAAATGGAAATTATTGCGGCCGAAAAAATTATCAAGCTCATTTTTTTTATCGTACGATTAATTGATTATCGCGACAAGCCTATACACATCTTTAATTGACTTGCCAGGACAGGTCATGCAGACCTCAGCTTTTGTAAACTGGACAGCAGCTTTTATAAAGAGAACAACATAAAAACAGCCATTAACTGTTATAATCTAAAAACCCTGACCCTTGGCAAGCCTAACAGTGGTCATTCTCTCTTGTGCACGCCTA
Source organism: Pimephales promelas (assembly GCF_988280905.1). NCBI lineage: Eukaryota > Metazoa > Chordata > Actinopteri > Cypriniformes > Leuciscidae > Pimephales > Pimephales promelas. Next base: position 5,839,426 of record NC_142791.1, on the reverse strand, counting down.
GTAAGAATGAGAGATGGAAAAAGACAGCTTAAGCCAGGTGTTTACAGCCATGTTCATAATAATGCTCAGTTATTACAAAGTGAAACTTGTTGCAGCTGTTGGAAAATAATGCAGATCAAACACCTGCAAAGAGAACATCTGCAGAGGATGCACTTAAAAAAAACAGCAGAAAAAGCTGTTACACACTTGTTACTGAAACTAAAAATGGGACAAAACTAGCGGTCGAAGTTTAGACCGTTGACAGCTGAGAAAAGAAAAGAAAAGAAAAAGAAAAAAAGTCAAAACGGACTTAAAGCCCGAAAGAAGAATTTGGCTGAAATCTAAGAGCAAAGTAAACAACCACATGAAGCAATCTTTTCCAGCTCAAAATTCTTGTTTCCCAAAAAGAGTTTTTCTGTTGTTGATGGAATTCCATATAGTCTAAAATTAGAAACAACCACAATATGCAAAAACATCAATGGAAAGTGTGCATGTTTTAAGAGCAGGAGTCATGTTCAGGTTGAGGAATCTGGCTCCTTTGACTTTCCACTTAAACTTGAGAGGTTTGCTGGGTCATGGCCTTCCACATAACTTCCTCCTTTGTCACAACATCTTTTCTTCCTCTCACTCTCTTTTGCACTAGTTTACAAGAACTCACCCGAGCGCTGCCAGGAACGACAGCAGATGCTTCTAGTGAGAATCAGAGCAAACAGCTGAGTTACAGGTGAAGTGACAGCAACAACCTTCTTGACTCTTGAGACGCACTCCATCTAACGGCCCAAAACTATCGGATGCTTTCTCTGTAGCTCTCACTCCCAAGAGACACTTATCAATAACGTCTGTCTCGCGTCGTTTCAGCCACTCAAAAAAGTCAATCGGCGCCTGAAGAACAACAACCCAACAAGTGTGGCAAAACTTTAAATGTCAATCTCAGGAAGCCACAAGTCAAGGTATCTGCAACATATTGCATGAAAACGTGCATCAGACAACATTAAAGTTCATCTCTGGCAAGCCTTTTTATTGCTACACTAAAGTGAATAAACATGTAATCAAATCTTCATTACACATCAGCTGTTGGGTGATGATGCTTATTAAAGTTCCTCTCTTGTTTTCAAAATTATATGTCACTTATCTGGCTAATATTATGCACTAAAACTAAAAAAGGTGTGTGTTATGAGGCAGCAAATGTGTGTGCTGAGGTGAGACAGAGTTCCCCATGAGATGAGCCTTACAGTTGTGTGCTAAAATTACACCAAGCAAAACAAAACGGGGTCAAACACTTTAAGAGCTTACATGTACAGAGAAATATGCAGATGGGCTGTTCTGCATGATCATATGGTGACCATTTTTAACTAAATGTAATAAAACAAATGTAACTGATTGAAATTGGGGCGAAAGGTGACGAGGAGAAAAAGCACACCTGTTACTAAACAAAAAAAAAAAAAAACTCTTGCGAGACTGAGAGCAGAGCACAAGCAAGTTTCTGGAAAACTGCAACTATTCATATTCAAATGATCAAGCAATACATTCAAACTAAGTGTGCAAACAAGTTCTCAGTTGAGCCATCCATCTTCAGACAATATCAGAGATTGTGCTGTGGCAGTAATAAAACAGAGCAGACATTAAAACTGGATAAGCTTAAGTTATATAATTCACCACAAGGCCTTGACACTGTTCACGAGAGTGCGTCTGTGTACTTGTTTTGCTGTAATAGTGAGGGACACATTTAGCAAAACCTTCTCAGCGATGTGAAAAATCTGCATAAAGTGAACCAATACTGTCTGTTCTCAAATCTAAAAATACAGCGCTGGTCCATAGCACTTATAATTAGCTTAATCTAACAACAATATAAGTCAACGGGACACCAGTGTGTGTGTACGAGTGTGTGCACGTGCGTTTAGGGAGCAGAAAGTGCCGTAAACAACCCTGCAGGCTCCAGGAATGCCCAATCTATTTCAAACCCCAATGTCTCTTATTGCAGACATGAGGTAAACCCCAAACCCAACACTGGTTATTTTGAGTCAAACAACTGATGCATGGCTCACATGATTATTGCAAACACACCAAATCTGTCAATAAAGGGCCATTCCATGAAAAGGCTGGATTTTTATTCTGAAAGCGTGATTTCTGCAAGTCAATTTGTGTAAGATTTTGATTGACTGTTCATAAACATATTTAAGTGTTTACAAACTGCACTGTCATCTTTAATATATGTTGGAATTTATAGTTTTGAGGTTATTTTAGCCATTGGCTCAAGGTCATAACATAACAGTGTTTGTTATTAGAAAGTAGAATTTAATGCAGATATTTCTACAAACATTCAGTTTTCAATAATCTGCAGGCAAACATAACATACTGAAATAATGATGTCATTATGACAGTCATTAGAGTTATGGAACTGCACATACTTTTAATAAGCTGAAGTTATGATGGAAAGTTGACAACTTGAAATGTGATGGCATTTTTTTTTTTTTAAAAAGACTTTGACCACTATATTTTTAATTATAGGAAAAGAAAATGCAAGTTACAAAATACTATATTAGCAAAAATATGTATTTGATAAAGCAGCAAGAAGTTGGAAACACATGCAATAGAGATTAAAAATAGAGTTTTTTACGTGTTTAAACAAATATTTAAAATCTGGTGACAGGTTTGCATTGTTAAACACATGAGATACATTAAAACACCATTTCGTGGAATGACCCAAAATAAGCCTGTAGAGTAACTTAGTGTGTAAACATTCATGTAAACACCACCGACCATAAGAACATGGAGTTAGAACTGAAGTCTAAAAGGCTTTGTTTTACACATTTCTTACAAAAATATATTTTAAAAGACAGCAGTGCAATTTGTAACGTAACTTGCACACAAAAAAGTGCTGTTAAAATGAAACTTCAACTTTCATTCTGCCAACTCTCTTCCCTGCGTGCAATTTACAAACACAACAAATCAAAACACAGTCGTTTTGCGTTAAGCCATCTGGTGCAAAATACTACAAACATGTAATCTCTTAAGAAACAAGCAAATAAACAAGCAATGTGTGTTTGAATCACACACATACACTGGGCCCTGATCCTGCTCGCTCTCTCTCTCCACTGGGGCTGATGTTAGCATGCTAGGTAGCTAAAAATGGCTGCTTTTTCCTTTTAGTTTTTAAATCTCTTACCAGATAGAATAGATTGGAATGGCAGTCCTCCAAGCTGGCCCCGTTCGGTACGAAACAAGAACTCATCCTTTCACTGCGCGCTCGAACATCCCACCATCGGGCTTTCCATGGAAAAAAAGAACGTTTCTCCGAATTCGAGTCGAATGTGAACGGAATTATTTTTAAACAATCGGTGGGGGAATGGAATTCAACAGCCCCATTCGATCGCTCGCGCCTCCCGCGTTCAGCCCGAATTAGAATAAAAAAAAAGAACGGTCTCAACCGTCGACGAGGCTGTGGGTGGATAGATTACATGTAAAGATAGAGGAATGTGTTATTAAAATAGAAAAAGAAAAGGGAGAGCAAAAAGAGGCAACTCTCCCCCCCTCCCCCTTGGCTTAAAAACGGTTTTAGCTTAAAAACGGCTCTCTTATGCCTCCATCCCCACCGAAAGCGCTTTAAAAACGAAAAACATTCCGCGTTAAAAGCGTCGAAAGGTGACGAGAAACTACATTAAATGGCTCATTTTCATTTAAAAGCGTAAAAGGTCTGTGTTCCTGCTGGTTTCCATTTGAATTCATGGATTCCTTTCTCTAATGGCGGCCACAGGGAGAACTCTGCCTCCCGGAGCCCATTGGCTGCTCGGCAGTCATGAGGGGCGTAACAACACTGTAAATGACGGGCACTGCCGCTAGGGGAGTCACTGAGCAGATACAAATTACAACTGGCAGACTTTCAACCTGCGCCACCTAGTGGTAATTTAACCTATTTTTTAATACCAATAATTTTGGTAAATTATTGTAGTAAATTTACATATCTTTAAATGTAATAATTAGGGCTGTCAAATGATTTATCGTGATTAATCGCATCCAAAATAAAGGTTTTTGTTTACATGATATATGTGGGTGCACTGCGTATAATTATTATTATATATATATATATATATATATATATATATATATATATATATATTATATATATATAATATATTTATATTATTATATATTATATATATATATATATATATATATATATATATATATATATATATATATATAATACACACACATGCTGGTATATATTTGAGGGATATTTCCATGTATATAGATTTATATATAATTTCTATTATATATAAATATACATATTTTATATATAAATAATAATAATGCATGTGTGTGTATTTACATACAAAATAATTATACACAGTGCACCCACATATATCATGTAAACAAAAACTTTTATTTTGGATGTGATTAATCATTTGACAGCCCTAATAATAATACAATAAAAAAAAACTTTTTTTTTAAAGAGTTGTTTTATTCCTGGTCACATTTTCAATAAACTAAAATAGGCTAAATAGAAAACTGCAACAGTAACATCATTTAATATTTTACCAACAGGCAATTGTGAGTGAAAAGTATCAACCATAAATATATGCATTTCCTTTTATGATAATACTTTTACAACATAAATCAATCAGTTACTTCTTTATATGGCTCTGGAATAAATGTTTATTTATACATGTATACAAAACAGTGGTAATTATAAAACCACAAAAACAACAACTCATCAATAAGAAATTGGAAATGTATAAATGTAAGTGGTCAAGCATAATAGGTGCACAAGCTAGTGAGGGACTTGTGTCCTTGCATTTTTATGATTCCACGACAAGAGCCGCATTTTTTTGTGTGTGAAGAGGACTATCAAAAAGAAATATAATACACAGTGGAATGTCAGGCGTAGTTAGACACGCAGCTGGCTGAATGAGATTACTTTCACTCAAGAGTTTAAGTGAGATGTATTCCCATGGATGTAACAATCAGATGCCAGCATCATTCGCTGCTTTTCTAATGGTAGTGGGGCTGAAGTGCATTTAGAAAATGAAAACTTCATTGATGAGTACACAAACCTATTAGCCACACCGGTGCTTTACATGATTTACTTTTGGTCTATAGATTTGTACTAATATTCAAATGATATGTCCACTAGATTAAACACTTTTTACTTTACATAATGCATATTTGTCAGTTTGTCAATTTGTCAGTAAAATTTTGAAGGCTTTTGATGTGAACGGGAAAGGATGTATTCATGGCTGCATTGATTTACAAGGTCACACACACACACAATAGATCTGTCAAAGTGTGAAATGCACATCTCTCTCACACACTCTCACATATTCTCTGTATCTCTGTCATACATAAAAATACCTTAAAAAATAAAATGTTCCCCACTTTCCAGGCAGGTTCCTTTTAAAGTTTGTCTGATGGCCACACACTCACACACACTTTCACACATTGCCGCACAGGGCATGTAAGACACGCCGCTAGCAGACACGGGACTCATCAGTGGTCAGTGGAATGTGTGTCAATAGTAGTTGCAGGGCCACAGTTCAACAGCAGACCTGCTGTTTACACAGGCTAAGTGGTGATATCCTTCCTGCTCCTTTCAGCAAAAGTGGAGTCAAGGAGGGATTCAGAGGTTCAAAAAGGGTAATTCGTGTAAATACAGAAGTAGTCTGGCTGCTTCTTTCAGGTCACACACACGTGAATATATGCAGATAAAGATATGCATTCACAAACACATGGACATCCGACACAGTATCAAAATTGTACAAAACGTAATATTAACATTCATTAATATTACCATAACTGGTCAAAAGTTTGGAATGATTGAGATTTTTTTTAATGTTTTTGAAAGAAGTGTCTCACCAAGGCTGCATTATTGGCCCAAAAATAATTAAATTGTGAAATATTAGGCTATTATAATTTAAACCGTATAAAAAACGTATTTAAAAAAAAAAAAAAATACTTCCCTTGATCTGAGCGGTACAAGACTTGGCTACTTTTCCTAAGTTTGCCTCCTGAACACACACAATTTTTCAATTCTACAATGTTAAGTGGGTGGAAAAAAAACTCCTTAATATTGTATTTGGGTCAAAAATGGGCACCCATAGAAATGATTGGGAAAAACTCTAATTTAGAGCATTCTAAAATCAGCCAAAATAAGACACCAGGTGACAGCAAAGTCACTTCATCTTTAGGTTTTAGCTCTAAGAACTTATTGGAATGATATTTTAATGTAGTTTAAAAAAATAATAAATAAAACTACATAGTAATTCATTTACAAAGAAATAAATTACATAGAAAATATGGTACTTTTTGAAGTAAATAAATAAAAAAAAAAACCCAAAAATAAAAAACACACCATAAATGGATAGAAAAAACTTTATCGAAGACAGTGATATAACATTTATAATAAATAAAAATTAGGATCACATCTGAGTCCTCTGTGCCCACATTTGTCCCCAATTACAGCATTAAGGGCTAAAGTGAATCCGATTTGAGGGTTAAATATTTTAAAATGAAATTTATATGTGATGGTAAAGCTGAATTTTCAGTATCATTACTCCAGTCTTCAGTGTCACATGACCCTTCAGAAATCCTTCTAATTTACTGATTTGGTGCTCAGTTATCAATTATTACTCATTTATTGCTAATGGTTAGTGCTGAAAACGTTTTGTTAGTAGAAATCTTTAATAACATTATTAATGTCTTAACTGTCACATTTGATCAATTTAACGCATCCTCTATGAATTAAAGTAGTACCAAAGTTTATAATAAAGTAGTGTGTAATAATAATAAATGTTTCTTGACCACCAAATGAGCTTTCTAAAGGATCACAGGACACTGAAGACTGGTGTAAAGATGCTGAAAATGCAGCTTTTTTGATCAGGAATCAATTTTTGTAACATCGTAATGCAAAACAGTTCTTTCAAATTGTAATACTTTTCACAATATTACTGTTTTTATTGTATTTTTAATGAAATAAAACAACCTTGAGCATATGAGACCTCTTTCAAAACATAAAAAAACTTACTTATTCCAAACTTTTAGTGTAGGCTATATGTAGGAAAGAAGAAATTCACTTAAAATAATTATTCTATTCTCAATGTAAGTCTAATAATACATTTTGGTCAAATTCTGCAGAAAAAATGTTGAACTCATGAAGGTGCTTAAACACGATGCTTGATTTTGGTTCCTGTCCCATCCCATCATCCGGTGTGGATCAGCAAGAGACACCCTGAACGAGGAGTGTGTAAGGACCTCTCTGCTCTTCCACCATGCAATCATGTAGCCTAATACCCTGTTAGCTCTTCAAGCTGAACCAGAGTACACAGTAAGGGTTCACGGTTATTTTGGTAAGAGCTTCAAACCACTGAATGGGTCATTTAGGGGGTAATTGTGGCTCTGGCTGAGTTCTCTGCTGGATATCCTTGTTTAGAAACACTGAAGGATTGAACAAGAATCTCTGCCCCTCTCATCTGCTGTTTCTGTTTGCAGAGAGAGGACCTGCTGACCACAGACGGAGGCTGCATCCAACCATAAACTTCCCCTGAACCGTGTAAGATTGTGTCAGTCAAGCTCAATACCTTTTCAGATGAACTCTGGGAAAGCCTTCTCCTTTGTTGCTCTAAGGAAAGAAAAAAAAAACATAGCTTATATTCTCACTTATATATCTCACTTGATAAATGCTTCACAACAGCACCAAAATGTTCTACAGCCTCTTGTTTGTTTATTAATAAAATAAAAAAAGATTCTTACACCTTGAATGCGAGTGTATGCCTTACACTCTGCTTGAATACAATACTATTAAAAATCTTCGGCCAATTTAACATTCCTTAAAGAATTCTGAAAAAATATATATGTCTCCATAGTTTCCTCAAAAAGATTTCCACATTGATAATAAGAAATGTTTCTTGAGCAGCAAATCAGAATGATTTCTGAAGGATCATGTGACACTTAAGACTGGAGTAATGATGCTTAAAATTCAGCTTTGCATCACAGGAAAAATGACATTTTAAAACTAGAACAGTCATTAAAACTAGTCATTTTATCACTATAGGTATTTGTTTAAAAACTATACAAAATTTAAATAATGAACCAATCCTTATTCCAAAACTTTTTTTTGTCTAACCCTGAATCAGTAGGTCAATATGGTAAGCATATACATATTTTAAATCTGTCGGGATGGTTTTCGCGGGACATGGGCCACTCGCCCGTGAGGTCTCGACTGCAGAAAGATGCAGAGTGATGCGATTCATTCACTTGAGAATGGTGTGTGAGAATGTGACTTTTTCAAAAACATTCAAAAAACACACTGATTACCCACCTCCAACTTTTGAAAAGAAGTAGCCTATATAGGTTACTAATATCATGAATTAGTAGCCTAATTCATAGGCCCTATATCATTAAGATTTAGGGGAGTCACGAACCATGATATTTTATAACCTGAACTGATGGTTTTGTTAAAATATGTTTTCTAAGAAATAATACACTGTAAAAAAAAAATAAAACTGTAATTTTAACAGTAAAAAACGGCTGCTGTGGTTGCCAGAACTTTACCATCAAAAATACGGTAGCAACATTATTGGTTTTACAGACTTAAATAACATTTACAGTAATACACCGTATTTCAATGCTTATATATAAGCTGCACAGTGTCATTCACACAAACATTAAACACCAACATGCAATAAACGTTAATTTAACAACATTAAATGTAACATAACTGATTAGAAAGAAAAAAAAAGAAGAAAACTATGAGGAACCAGTCATTTCAACAAAAATTCGTAAAATGTGAAGTGTCAAACAGGGAATTGTGGGAATGTCAATTTACGTTTTTTCACTGTAAATTGTACAATGAGTTGTTCCTTTTTTTACTTTCAAAAACTGTAAACTTAACGGTATTTTACAGTAAAATTAGATCTATCACAATTATTTATATAGTACGGAAACGTTGTTAACCAATTAACAGTTTTGCACTGCAGCAGTCTTTTACCGTTAAAATGATTATTTTTACCGTTAAAACATTTTTCTTTTTTAAATAAAGTAATAGAATGGACAAAAAGATTAACATCATGTTATTGACCCTGTTTTACAAATAGGAGTGTATTATTGTATCTCAGCCTTTCTTTTTTACTCATTTTATCATGTTGTAGAGTTTTCTCTGCAGAAAGTCTGAATAAAAAAAGTCTGCAGATTCCATCTGGGCCTATTACTTAGCATTAGGGGCCTGGATTGCTTTTGTGATACCGCCATGGTACACAGTTGAGGCCAGGCCTGAAAGACTGGAAAGCACTGTTGAACACACAGGAGATTAGCAGGAACATTCCCCAGTACACAAATGCAGACATGACAGATGTTTTTGTTGTGCACCTGATGCGAGGAGGGGTGTTCTGCCTCTCCCAGCCAGCAACACACAACTGAACATCCCTGCCGCTAAATAATGTGACACACTTGCAGTCTTTTGCCGTTTCAGCACTGTTAGAAATCACGTCGCTCTCTTTCCCTCTCTTTTCCCTTCCTCGCTCTCTCTCCACCAGCAGATGGATGAAAAGTGCCGGTATCACGGCTTCTTTTAGTTAAGCTGCAGAAACAGCATGAGATTAATAAATTCAATATGAATAGAGAGTTAATGAAAGGAGCCTCTCCCCCTCCCGTCTGAGCTATTTTTTTCTGCCGTCTGCGGAGCCTGTAAGTAGCACCATTGAAAAGCAGGAGTCAGCAGAAACAGCCCCTGGATCGCAGACAGACTTTGACCTCTGCAGATTCTTCTGTGGCAGCTCACTCTGTCATTCCTCGGCAGCTTTTACCAATAAACACATCAACACTTAGATCTGACACAATATGGGCACCAAACACATTATTGTAATGAAAGGACAATCAGATATGGATTCACTGCATCTTGAAATTAATTAATTACATTAGGAGGGGGAAACAACTGACACTGTTTTCTTGAGTCATATCACTAAGAGAGAGAGAGACAGAGAGAGACAGAGAGAGAGAGAGAGAGAGAGAGAGAGATAGATAGATAGATAGATAGATAGATAGATAGATAGATAGATAGATAGATAGATAGATAGATAGATAGATAGATAGATAGATAGATAGATAGATAGATAGATAGATAGATAGATGTGAGTAAAAGTGAGTTAATAAAATGAAGGAGAATGATTTAATCATCAGAAACTCAAAATTATATGTTATCTGAACTAAATAAATTATTTAAGTTGATTTGACAAAAGAAAAAAATTTGTGATTACTAATCATGAAAAGATTTTTTTACAGTGTGTATACTATATATCTATCTATATATCTAGTTTAAGTCAACATTTTTTCAAAATTAAATATTTGTCTTTCGTTTTGTCTTTGTAAAGACAAAGCAAATAAAAAAAAAATTATAATAATACCAGTGAAATATTTTAAGATGGTGTACCTTTATATATTGCAATTTTTGTTACAGTAAAATAACTAAATACATACAAAGATGCATGCTGCTGTAAGAAATTGAAACTTTTATTTGAAAAGAATCTGGAAAATTACATGTTTTCACAAAAATAAGCTTATTATTATCAATGTTAAAAACTTTTTTTGGTAGACACCATGATACACTATCATTCAACATGTTTGAGAGCAAGATTTCTTTTTTATTGTTTTAATATTTTCACTTCACCAATTTGCATTAAACTGATCAAAATTGAAAGTATAATGTTAAAAAAAGATGTCTACCTCAAAATAATAATTAATTAATAAAAATTAATAATTGAGCACACTGTAAAAATTCATGATTTGTAATCACAACATTGACTTGTCAAATCAACAAAAATCATTTATGTAGTTCAGATAACATAATATTTGGAGTTTCTGATGATTAAATCAATCTCCTTCATTGTCTCAATTTTTCCATTTCAATGAACTTAAAATTTTAAGGCGACCAGGTTACTTCATTTTTTAAAGTTAAACCAACATTTCTTTTTACAGTGTACCAATAATTAAAAAAATAAGTGAGCACAAAACATTAAAAAAATACCAATCCCAAACTTTTGAATGGTACATACAGCCAAAATGTTAATATTAATAAAAGTTGTCACCTTTTACATTTAAAGCAAGACATATTCCTCTGAGCTCCATCAACACATGTTCAGGAAGCAGATCGAGATTGAAATCCTAGAAATACCCCTGCATTCAGTCAAATCTGCTGTGCACCTGACAGACATGATATAAAGTCAAGGCACTGAAAGATGTCAAATAAAACAGATTAAAATAGCACAACCTCAAATTTAGAATTTCTTATTTTTGACATTTTGACAAGTGTCTCTCGGGGGGCTAAGAACAGATACGCATCAAGCATTCGGTGGAATCCAGAAATAACACCCGTGAGCGTCACCTCAGCAAGCCAGCAACGGTCCAAACATGCTGAGACGTCCACAACGAACAAGACACTGAGAAATCAGCCACCCACACAATCTGGCCCTGCTTTCCCTTCCGCTCGTCTCAAAGGACAGAATCAATGACAAATGAAAACCACGGTCCTCTCTTAAATCAAAGCGTGCACACGCTGCAGTTTCACCTTGGGTCTGGGTATAGGGGCTGCCAATTAGACATGAAACAGTGGGTAGCGGCGTCCTTGCCAGGTTATCCTCAAGGACAGGCGTCAGAGAGGCAGAGGGGGGGAACAGGGGTCCGTGTGCTCGGATGCTGCCACAGACGACAAGGCCACAGGTTGGCCATCTGACCAGCGATGTACAGTGTTTGCACATCATTCTGAATGATTATGTAGGCACTTACACAGGCAATACAATGGGAAACACTCATCAGCTAAAAATGATCAGAACTGTAAAAAAAAAAAAAAAAAAAACAGTAAAGTTTACTGTTTACTGTAAAAACAGTAAATTCACTAAAAACTGTAATGGATTTTATGGACTGTCAAATGAACAGCTTTTGAAAGTGAAAAAGAACTAATTTTATAATTTACAGAGAAAAGAAACTTAAATTGACATTCCCAGACTGTTCTATGTGAGAATGATGTTCACATTTGATGTTTTTTCAATGAAATAACTAGGCTATGTTTCTTCTTATTAGTTATTAGGGTTTTGTTATGATGTGATGTGAATTTGTGTGTATGACATGAACCTTCGAGGTACCTTCGAGGCCTGTATGCTAGTATTTACCTCAGCTTATGGAAAAGCTATTTGTGGATGAACTTTCTCACTTGGCTTTTTCTTCACCACCTGTGTTTTTAAAGTGGTAGAAAACAGGTTTTTAGTAATCTGGAATATTAAAGGGATGGTTCACTTTTAAATTATTTTCGGTATGTTTTAGCTTACCTCAAGGGCATCCAAGATGTAGGTGTCTTTGTTTCCGCAGTAGTTTCAATTTTGATGTTTTTAGGTCAAACCGTTCTTGTCTGTCAGTCATATAATGGAGGTCTATGGTCACCACCTCAAAGAGCATGCACAGAGAAGTCCAAATTAAAAATGATTTAATGACTCGTAAATGTAAGTACACATTGATGGACACGAAACGAGCGGTTTGTGTGAGAAAACGAACAGTTTTTATATCGTTTTTACCTCTTGAACCACAGCCACGTCCAAGTGATCTGAGGGCGCGGGGAGCGCTTTGGTCTGCACAAGCGCCGGTAACCCCCGAGAGTGATTCGGCTGGTGCAGTAGGCTATCTTTTTTGTTACAAATTTTAATTTTAATAATGAGTTTTCTTCCAAAATGTGTTTTTGTCTCACTCTGAGAGTAGAATAATCACACACATTGAATTGCTGCAGAAGTATCAGACAGTTCATGTAAAAGAGACTGTTACATTACAACTGGAGATTTTAACAGTATTTATGGGCAGGTGATGGCATGACAGTCTGGCTCTTATCTGAAAGGCCAGTGTACACACACATAATCTCCGAAAAACGTCTTGTGCGCCAGTTCACAAGAAAGAGTAAAGCTGCAATATAGCAAATGGCACAATTTAAAGGGTGTTAACACAAAGAGCTATAAAGTGCGACAAGTGTGCGATAAACACTGATGATAAATTGTAATATGCTCTGTAGAGGATATGGCAAGGATGTGCAATCTGACGCTGTGTGTGTAAAATTGAAAACAGTTGGAATCAATATGGTTATTATAGCGTTAGCCATGGAGAGATATACCATAAACCGTTTCAACATGCACCCATGCTAAAGCAATTTACACACTTGCTCAGTGCTTATGAATAATGCATACTCATATCAGTGCTGCAACAGAGCCCTGTACTGTAAGCTGCTTTAATAACTGTATGAGTGAAGTCACCTTTGATACTCATTCATAGATATATGAAAGTGTGTGGGTGTCTGTCTTATTGGAGTTAATCTTTATGATGTTTCATGACAGATTAGTCTTATTTTAGTTATTTTATGGACTTCCTATTAATATAAAAAAATAATCTTACTGTTCAAAAATAGTTATATTTGAACAAGACCATAACAATAACAATAGGAACACAGGTGATTAAACAGACTGATCAAACCAAAACTAAGTTAATAGTAATGAATTAATACGAATACTAATGAATTCATATTTGCAATAATAAAATTGTTTTTATTAATAATAAATATAAATAAATATTTATTATTGTAAAACATTTAATAATATGAATTTTAAAGATTTACTATTGTGAGCAAAAATTTCTCATCTCTTTTTTCAACATTTCATACTTTTATTTTTTTTATTTTTTTGGGGGGGGGGGGTCACTTACTTGACAGTCACTCCCATTTGTATCATCAGGATGTTTATCATGTTTTGATAGTTCCTTCACATGCATTTCCACACAAAACATTCAAACTTAAGCTCTGTGAAAGGCAAAAACATTGTGTAATCAGTGTGTATGACTGGAACCACCAACAGTCTGCAAGAGTTTTGATGAACAATTCAACTATTCAGTCTGTCTCTTAAACACAGGTCCATGCGAGTGTCTCCATATCTTGTTCAAACCATTAATGTGGGTCTGTTGATTTCAATCGCACAGACTGATTACATAAGAATACTTTTGCTTAAGGGCTCTTCCACTCACATTAGAGATATGGGGACAACAGCAGTCAACGCATATTTCAGCTATGGGCACTGCAGCACAATCACACACAAGTTTTCTTGAAAACTCTAACCTCTAATAACCTCTATACGGCTTTAATATGTCAGGGATGTGATGAAACATGTCATCTCCAGGCAGAATCTAACTTCTCAGCATTTATTCCCCAGCTAGTTGGTACACAGAGGTTTAAAACATCTTTTGCATGGTGGATCTGCATTGCACAACTCAATCATGTGACACAGTTTAAAGTTTTTTTCTTATTATTGCAAATAGGATATTTTCCTTAACATTATGTAAAAATAAAAATAAATAAATAATAATAATAAAAGGATTCAGTGCAGGCCAAGGATCTCATTTATAAAACAGATGCAAAGTGTTCAAAAGCAAATATTTCAATTAGAATATATATATATATATTCATTTAAGTGCTTAACTCTGTTAATGAAAATGGCATATTTCATCTAAATGTGTATATCAGATGCAAACATAGTTTAAATTATTTTTATTGTTATTGTGAACATGCATGATTAGAAATCATGATTCATGACTCATGAAGCTTTAAAGTGATACTGGTAGTTCACTTTTTGAAATTAATTTTTGGTATGTTTTAGCTTACCTCAAGGGCATCCAAGATGTAGGTGTCTTTGTTTCCGCAGTAGTTTCAATTTTGATGTTTTTAGGTCAAACCGTTCTTGTCTGTCATATAATGGAGGTCTATGGTCACCACCTCAAAGAGCATGCAGAGAGAAGTCCAAATTATACATGATTTAATGAGTCATACATGTAAGTATACATTGATGGCCTAAGACACGAAACGAGCGGTTTGTGTGAGAAAACGAACAGTATTTATATCGTTTTTAGCTCTTGTCTTATCCTCATCATTTGGACATGGCTGTGGTTACAAGAGGTAAAAACGATATAAATACTGTTCGTTTTCTCAAACAAAACAAAAAGCAATAGTTAACATTAACTAACAATGAACAATACATCTACAGCATTTATTGATCTTAATCTCAACATTTACTAATATATTTTTAAGATAATAACTTGTATCTGTTAACATTGCTAATGCATTGTGAACTATAACATGAACATGAACATTTTCTTAACTAACATTAAATACTATAAGAATTATTATTGTTCATTGTTATTTAATGTTGGTGAACGCATTAATTAATATTTAACAAATGAGACCTTATTGTAAAGATGGTAGCACTTTATTTTACTGTTCCCCATGTGCATACTGTACTAATTAATTTCTGGGTAATAACTACTAACCCTGAACCTAAACCTAACCCAGTTACCATATATTACCCAGTATTACACTAATACTGTCAAATAAAGTGCAACCGTAAAAAGTGTTATCGAAATGGTCATATCGTAAGATATTAAAGGTTAAGATAAAACATTGCAAATGTGAGAAATAAAGTCGAAAGTATAAGAAATTGTGTTTTTTACATTAATGTTAAAACAACTCTCACAATATACAACTCTCATTTAATTCCAACAAATTGTAGAATATCGAAGAACAAATACTGTGAAAGGACAGTACATTTTATTTATTTCTAGAAAAATGATTACAATGACCTGCCTTTTAAAATGTTCCAAAGTCACTTTCTCTACATTCTGATTCCATTGTTGTGATCCTCTTTTCCTTTACGGCTACAGGAAGCTGGCTTAGTGCTGGGTGTCTGAATGAGTTTGCCAGGCTTTCTATGGGAGAAATACATAATTAATGAAGAGTGTGCTATTTCTCTGAACACACAGGGAATCACTTCTTTCAACTTTGTCTCAGACCCCCACCGGGCAGCGTCTGCAGGGTTCTCATGACACACATGCATACACACACACACACACACACACACACAAGCACGACCCCCCGGTGCCCTCTCCCCAGTCTCATGCTGAACAGACACAAAAGGAGCAACACTCTCTCTCTCTCTCCCAATATCTTCCATTCTCTCACCCCCCTCCCTCCTTTTCTCTCTCTTGCCCATATTTCTCTTCCACAAGCCCTAAAGTCTTTACTCTCTCCTGTGTGCAGTGGCAGCATGCTGAGGCTAAATTAATTTGGCGGTGCTGCATTTTTATTTATTTTCTTTTGTTGCTTTTCAACTTTGTGATTAGTCCATAGCCCCAGATTCATACACTTGGCAATTCCGTTTAGCAGACAGTGATCTTATCCTGTTGTCAAATATTGTAAGTACATGCCTCCAGTGGGAATCTGTGCCAGGAAAGAGAGAGAGAGAGAGCAAGACTAAACAACTCTCATAAGATGAAAAGTGGAAAAACACCACAGAAAAATAGTCTTCTGATGTACACATCAATTAAAAACCCTAAAAAAACTAGCTTCTAATTTGTTTCTTTACAGCTGGAATGAACATTGTGTTAAACTAATGTGAAAATGAAAGAATAGAAACTAGCTGGGAATAAATTATAAACTCACACTAAGTCTTTTATACGTTCGTTGTGCACAAATCCTTATATCCGGCACAGTGAGAGTAAAAGCCCTTTACTGACTCATTTCCTAAAAGAACATAAACAAATGGGACGCAGTGCTGCACTTGTGCAGCTCGTAAACAGAGCAGGCTGAATGCACTGCATGTGCTGAGATTGCTTCTGTCACTTACCCTGGAAAAATGCAGGGCAAATATGGGTTGATGGAGAAGATCTCTTCTTATGGGGCCACGGGAGAAATGTCAGTGCGAGGCTGCTTTTAAATTCCGGATATAAGTATACTGAAATATGTATTTGGATCTCATTGATACTTAAATCTGGAAAGTTATTTATTATTGAAATAAAATGACTTTTAAACATTCTATATAAATATTCAATTTGTCACGATGTCGCTACAAATTAAAGGGGGATCGGGCCTTTTCTGTGGCTGGGCCCAAGCTTTGTGATGCCTGCTCCTTCATTGGACATTTTTAAATCTACTCTGAAAACACACTTTTATTCTTTAGGTTTTGGAAACTTGTTTTTATATAGTCCTGCTATGCACTATGTACAGCATTCAATTTGTATTGTGATAAAAGTGCTTTATAAAGTCCTTTATGTTGTTGTTATTACTATTAAATATTATTTATAATGATATTTTATTTATAAAACTTACATAATATAATAGTAATAATAATAATAATAATATAAAATATTACAGTTATTACATTTTTTATTTTAAATAATGATTATTAAATTATTTAATAATTAAATTATCATTGAATTTTAACAATTACAATGACAACAGTAATAATATCTAATAATAATGTAATATAATAATAGTGATTTAATAATAATTAAAAAGGATCATCAATATTTTTTATCTTTCATTTTATGAAATATAATGAAAATAAAATGTATATTTTTAGAAACAATATTAATTAGAATATTGCATAGCATTATTTAAATAAAGTATTATTATTACTATAGGAAGAATAGAAAAGGGTATAGGCCTGGGTAAATGCCAATTTCTTCAGAAATACAGTGTTACGTTCTTCTCAGAGACTTTGGGTTGAAGATCCAATTGCAGCTTTAGAATCATAATCCATACAACAGGCAAAAGGTCAATAACCACAGGACAATTCAGATAATAACAGAGTCAAAGACACAGGCAAACACGGAAATCCAGGGAGACGAGCATCAAAAACAAGACACAGGAAACCAGTACAATGCTAAAACATACAGTGTAACAACATGAATGAACACACAGGCTATAAATAGGCAAATATAAATGAGCTAATAAACCTTACTCAGAGCAGCGTCATGACGGGTATGATGAAAGTGAGGCTGTGAGGGATAGACTTACCGTGTTTCCAATGGCATCCGCTTTAAAAAAGCTGTAAAGCTCCTAGATTACGTACAATTTTCCACAGCTTATAGCCTATTGTCGGGAGTTTTTTGTCAACTGAAAATTCTTGGAAAGATATTTTTCCAGTGTTTCATGAGCAGAACAATTCAAAAACACATCAAATAACAGTAGGCTACAGCCCATTGAAGAGATGTGTCTCTGTCCTTAGCTCACTTTCATTCCAACGCATTCTCATCCCAGGGCGTCATAAATGACACTTTTACAAAAGCGTAAACATCCAACGCACATGGCAACCTTTAGCATCAAATGAGATGCTTCGGTTATGGTAGGTTTATAGGGTGTTAGGGTTAGACCACTGGGAGGCGCCTTCTGCCCCATATCTGCATGTCATTTGACGCTAAAGGGTGCCATGTGCGTTGGATTTAAGCTTTGGCAAAAGCTTCGGGATGAGAACGTTAATTTCCATTCAAATGTTTGGCGCTGCTGTGAATAAAGTCTATGTCAAACAGGTGGAAGTAATCAGCACATGATGAGTCCAGGCAAAGGTTTATGGGAAATGTGATTGCAATGGAGGGAAGAATGCCCTCTGGTGGATATGATGGGCGGATGTGACACACAGCATCCATGAGACATAGCTACATGGCATCCGTTAGTTATCGCATAACAAATTTCGCATTGCCATATCAAAGTCACTGGGGTGTGTTGAGAATCACTCCACAAGTAAAGCAGCTTTAGCAGCTACTCATGTTTGGTGAGATCATCTTCCATTACAGTCCTGTCCTGCTCAAGGAGCAAAACATATAATATTAATGACCGTCAAGATACCACAACATAAAACATTTCATCCATGGGAATGATTCTGTTTGACGAAGCTGTTAATAACCCTCTTCTGGAACAAGGATCGATGTAAATCACTGTTCGTTCTAAGCAGCTCTAAAGCTCTCTTCCACAATTACTCATTTAAAACATTTCCTTCTGTTCTAGTTCGTCTGAGCAAATGTTTTAAAGAAGTGCGTGACATAGGCTATCACGGTACAAACATCGCTGAATTTAAATAAGGTTGTTCCTTGGTTCACCAGCCATCTGCTCAGTACATAGTTACATTACACAGAAAAGGTGTCAGTCAGAGAAGCTTTATGAATCATTCTCCTGATTAAGAGCTGTTAGTTCGACGCTTTAGATTCTTAGAACTGTTGTGGCCTTGCAAATCATTGGCAACATTCTAGGGATTCTATTTATGTAATGTGTCCTCGATCTAATGCGTGTTAGCCGTCGGCCTGCCTGACTGTTTTTCTCTCTGTGCTCTGTTTGAGGACATGTTTCGCTAATGCTGCCCGACCACTCGCAGCCAGAGAGTCTGGCACAGGAATGATTACCTGTCTGTATGATCAATTACCTGATTACTCTCTGGATACACACTCGTGGCATGTCTCTGGAGCCCAGCACGCACACACACACACACACACACACACACACACTCACACACGGTGGGAGAGACTGAACGCCAGTGCACTTTCTGTCAGAAACGGGATGTGAAAAGAGAGGACAGAAAGAGAGAGAGAGCTCAAGGAGTTGCTTGTGGCTGGAACTGGAAACACTCTTTTGTTTCTTGCTTCAAAAATAAGCAAGATATTGTTGATATAACAAATTATTTATGATATAAACTCAGTGAGAGTGATATAAGAGCATTTAAAACTATACAGACCACATCGTTGCCAGACATTTTCCCTAAGTTGATGCATTTCCTAACAATTTGTTTCACTTGCTGTTTCAATAGAAAATACATAAACATAGGAAATTATTAACAACAACATTCTTATTGTCATTACTGTTGATGTTACATTAATATAATTTTAATATTTTGCCATAAACAAAAAGTCAATCATTTTGAAAAGTCTGGTTCGTGGAGGACTGAATTTGAAATAATGATCATTAAATTATTGAATTTTAATAACAACAACAATGATTGTGCATCGTCGTATCAAGGCACCAGTGTGTGTGTTTGTGTGTTGCTGTGTATTCACTCATTTCTCATTTACTGTTTCTGTCTCTCACAAAAATCAGTGAAGAGGGGAATGGCAGTTTATATTCACTTAAATCATATTGATAATATTAATAATTAATGAACATTAATGTTCATAAAAAAAGAATTTGTATCTTTATTTTAGCTTTGCATTGCACACGTTTTACAACCTGGCACACACAAGTTAAGAGGTTTCTTGCTGGCATCTTTCAACACTTGATGTCCATTGCGATGGACATTAAATTTGAAGGGGAAAAAATAAATGTCTTTTGTGATGCTTAAAGCTCAATCAGATTAAGTGTGGGGTTATACACTCACCTAAAGGATTATTAGGAACACCATACAGTGTTTGACCCCCTTTCACCTTCAGAACTGCCTTAATTCTACGTGGCATTTTTTTCAACAAGGTGTTGATCTGGTGACTGTGGGGGCCATTTTAGTACAGTGAACTCATTGTCATGGTCAAGAAACCAATTTGAAATGATTCGATCTTTGTGATATGGTGCATTATCCTGCTGGAAGTAGCCATCAGAGGATGCATACATGGTGACCATAAAGGGATGGACATGGTCAGAAACAATGCTCAGATAGGCCATAGCATTTAAACGATGCCCAATTGGCACTAAGGGACCTAAAGTGTGCCAAGAAAACATCCCCCACACCATTACACCACCACCACCAGCCTGCACAGTGGTAACAAGGCATGATAGATCCATGTTCTCGTTCTGTTTACGCCAAATTCTCTGACTCTACCATCCGAATGTCTCAACAGAAATCGAGATTCAGATGGTAGAGTCAGCAAAATTCATCACTAATTTTGAACAGTTTGGTTTGTGGAGGACTGAATTTTAAACAATGATTATTAAATTATTGAATTTTAATAACAACACTGATTGTGCATAGTCATATCAACGCACCATGTGTGTTTTAGTATTTAATCAGGAACCAATCAGTGACCGGACTAATTTTTTTTATTGTTTTAAACCAAAAACCCACTGTAAAAAAAAATATTGATGGTTTAACTTAAAATTTTAAGTTCATTGAACTGGAAAAAGTGAGTTAATACAATGAAGGAGATTGATTTAACCATTAGAAACTCAAAAATATATGTTATTTGAACTAAATAAATTATTTAAGTTGATTTGACAAAAGAAAAAATGTTGTGATTACTACACTGTAAAGAATACTGTTGGTTTAACTTAAAAAAGTAAGTAACCTGGGTTGCCTTAAAAATTTAAGTTGATTGAACTGGAAATAATTAATACAATGAAATAGATTAATTTAATCATCAGAAACTCAAAATAATAAGTTATCTCAACTAAATAAATTATTATAAAGTTGATTTGACAAAAGAAAATATTTTGTGATAACAAATCTTGAAAATATTTTTTACAGTGTGTCCGTTCCAATGGGACAGAAAGGGTTGAGTGTCTGACGGCACGTGTAAAACTCACGCTGATTTGTAGCCAGTAACCTTAGGAGTGAGACCAAGAACAATTTGTTGTATCAACCTCAGTTTGACCTTTTAGTATAATTTTTTTTTTTTTCATACACACACAGGTGCATGCACATCCCCAGACCCCTTGAATAGCAGCATGACAGTTCACAGCAGCTGAAAAAAGGTTTACTGTTACAGAGGAACACACTAACCTTCCCGAACCCTCGCACACACCGACCCATCAAATCCCTTACAAAAGAAACACATTAGACCCTCCTAAATCACACACTCGCTGACATACACACACATCTACTCGCTGGAAAACCCATATGACCACGACTAGAGTCCGATTATACAAGCTTCTGCCCGGAGAGATTTATGGGTAAAGATGGCGCATCTCAGAGATGGAGAGATTACGCAACAGAGACAGCTGTCAAGTCATACATTTCCTCATTCCTCGCATCGTCAGGTCTACAGGTGGAGTTATTTCACACTAACAATTCCCTTTCAAAATAAATTCAGATTGAGATTACCTAAAACTGTGAAAGCGAACTTATTTTAAGATCTTTCGGAAAGCACTATGACCAGAAGGGTGAGAGATGCTGTGAAGGAAATTGGCTCACTTCATGAGAGAAGATATATTTTGCTGAGGAGAAAGAGAACTGGGTCTTAACACATATTCTAAGCCAGTCTTGTAGAGCAATCACACATATTAGACTGAAGGAGACAGGGCTGACTGCACACACACACACACACACACACACACACAAGTGTTCTGAAATGAGAAGTCTTCACGATGATATGGTTTAAATGAGATTATCTTCCCCACACAGCCATTGCACAAACCCAGACTGAGGGAGAGCGGCTCTTTATGACAGCGAAGGCTTGATCTGTATTTCCATCCATGCTGATCGAGCCAAAGCAGATTCTTTTACATTCATAAGACCTCATCTGCATTATCAGCAGGTGCTATAAAACGAAGGAAGACAGCAATGTTGTCATCAGTATGTTTGAATTATTCATGTGCAATTAAGCAGGGGAAAATATCATATCACAATGAGTTATTGCTTATTAAAGTGTGAGATAAAAACGCTCAAAATACCTAAATAAATAACCGCAGCGAGTCGTTTATTGTCTGACGTATGAGGCTGTTTGTCACTCTAAAGATGTAGTTGAGCTTTTTCATTAAGGTATTAAGACACTCTAGTTGGACCCTTGACTGAATGCGCTGTGATTTGTGATTTATAAGAGAGACATTACACGCATGACGTCATGCACACGGACTAAAGCAAATCCCTTGTTGATCCCTTGTTATTTCACAGAAACTGCAATGTTTGCAATTACACTCGTTTTCCCATTGGCCTGTTCATTCACACATTTTTTTAATTGAGTTAGATGGAAAAAAAGCGTTGTTTACTGACAGTAAGTTGCAATAAATAGGGCAATTTTAAATCCCATCCTAAATGTATTCTGCTGATCCTACTTTTGCAAGCATAAGGGATATAACTATTAGAAAAATAATATTTATTTTCATGCATTTGAACCCTATTCACGGAAAGTGTCTGTTAATTCCAGACATGAGAATGTTCATATTTCGTGTCGGAGTGTCGGATCTGTGTCTCCACACTCAAAGGTCAAGCAGCAGCTGTGACATGATGCCCGCTTCTTTTTCAGCAACGAATCCTTCCGTAGGGAAGTCAGTCAATAACAGGAGTCGACCTTGTGCAGTCGGCCCTGCATGTGTGATATATGCTAATGTATGTACATTTAAACTACAGGAAGCTTACATTAATTAACCAATAATGATGTAAACAAAGGTGCTTTGCTGTACTGTGTATCTCAGAGAGATGTGTTGGCGACTTAATAACTCTTAATCTAACAATCAATCTATCTATCTAGTCCGTCCATCCATCCGTCCATCTATCAAATCTGTCTATCATCCATCCATCCATCCATTCATCCATCCATCAATCCTTCTGTCAGTCCATCTATCTATCTATCTATCTATCTATCTATCTATCTATCTATCTATCTATCTATCTATCTATCTATCTATCTATCTATCGTCTCTACAACCATCCAACCATCGTCTATTTAATGTCTGTCTGTCCATCCATCATCTATCTATCCATCCATCCATTTATCTATCTATCCATCCATCTGTCTATCTATCTAGTCCGTCCATCCGTCCTGTCTGTCTGTCTGTCCATCATTCTGTCAATCCATCAAACTATCGTCTCTCCAACCATCCATCCATCCTCTATTTAATGTCCATCCGTCTATCTATCTATCCATCTATCTATCTATCTATCTATCTATCTATCTATCTATCTATCTATCTATCTATCTATCTATCTATCTATCTATCTATCTATCTATCCATCCGTCTATCTATCTAGTCCGTCCATCCATCCGTCTGTCTGTCCATCCATCATTCTGTCAATCCATCTAACTATCATCTCTTTTCAACCATCCATCCATCCTCTTTTTAATGTCCGTCCATCTATCTATCTATCTATCTATCTATCTATCTATCTATCTATCTATCTATCTATCTATCTATCCATCCGTCTATCTATCTCCGTCCATCCGTCCTGTCTGTGTGTCTGTCCATTCATCATTCTGTCAATCCATCTAACTATCGTCTCTTCAACCATCCTCTATTTAATGTCCATCCGTCTGTCTGTCTATCTATCTATCTATCTATCTATCTATCTATCTATCTATCTATCTATCTATCTATCTATCTATCTATCTATCTATCTATCTATCTATCTATCATCATGATGATAATTTACGAGCAATAGCCATTATTATCTTGCTGTTTTGTAAGACAGAAGTGGACATCACTTAGCTACATCACGACTGAAAGAGATCTGTCAATCAAATATGGAGATGACTGAGATGTATGTATGATGATATGGAAGATATGTGGCATTTATGTAAGCATGTTTTCATGCTGCTAAAAGCCATTTAGTGACCTCATTGAAGGGCGAATGCACATAATCTCCATTTCAGATGAGAGAAATCATAAATGTGAAAAGAGGGGTTGTTGGTAGGGGTCTGGCAAAATGTAACCACACACACAGACAGACACCTGAGGGCAGGTGATCATCTTCCTCTCCATGAAGCTCCACATCCACGAGAGATCAGGTTGTCATGGTAACTGACCTACAAGCTGATTAAGGGAGCCCTGATAGAGAGAGTGTGAGTGTACGCTGGTGAAAATTAGACATTTCGCTCAGACAAAGAACGACATCAAACACGTCTTCTGCTTTTTTAAGCGGCTGAAAATTGCAGCTGAATTTCAATCACAGATCATCAGTTCACACCTTGAACGGCTAAGAAGCAAACCAGATGAGATATTTAAGGGAAAGAAAACCATATTCAGCATTTTACTGAAGGTCAGTCAGTTCAGCTGGACTGGTCTGACTATATTTTCTGTCAGTGCCTCTCAGCTGAACAGGTGATGTAAGAGAACAGCAGGTCATGACTAGCCTACATCAATTAATTTGATTAGTTTTCGGAAAAATTATGCATATTGTCCAATGGATTTTGTCTTTACAGTCTGAATGAATGAAACATTTAAAAATCAATTAAACAAAAATGATGTAGATTTAAAAGCAGATAGTTTGAACACGAGGATAAGCCTAATAAATACACTGACACACAAATTACCCACATGCAATCTCTCAATTTTTCACTGGATTTTTTTCTTATTAACAATATAGAGATTTCCCCAGTCAGTCCTTTGTTCAAATCACTCCTTGCTATGAAGCGCCATCTGCTGTTAGTAAAAGGACCACACTCTTTAATTTTCAAAAATGAAAATTCTGTCATGATTTATTCACCATCAAGTTGTTCCAAACCTGTATGAATGATATTTTGAAGAATGTTGGTAGTCAAATAGTTGATGAACCCCACTGACTTCCATAGAATTCTTTTCCCTGTACTATGGAAGTCAATATGGTCCATCAACTGTTTGGCTATCCAAATTCTTCAAAATACCATATTTTGTGTTAATCAAACAAAATAAATTCATGCAGGTTTTGAACAACTTAAGGGTGAATAAATCATGACAGAATTTTCAATTTTGGGTGAACTATTCCTTTAAAGGATTAGTTCACTTTTAAAAAAAACTTTTGCTGATAATTTACTCACCCCCATGTCATCCATTTTCTTTACTGGTAACCAAACGGTTCGAGGTCCAAAAGACCGTTTCAGTGCAAACTGCAAACTGTTCAAAGGGCTTTAAATGACTCCAGACGATAAATATCAAAATCAAAATTAACGAATCTTTTTCGTTCGTTGAATGAACCAAATGACTCGGAAAAAGATTCGTTCATTTTGATGAATGAGTTCGAACAGGAGAGTCACAAACGCGCATCACAGAACAGAGCAAGGTGACCATTTGAGCTTATAAAACTTAAACTTTGTTATTTATTTATTAAATGAGCGATCGTTTCGCTTGATAAGACCCTTATTCATCGTCTGAAATAATTAAAAAAACCTTTGAACAGTTTGCAGTTTGCACTGAAACTGTCTTTTGGAACTTGAACCGTTTGGTTCCCAATGAAGTCCATTATATGGAGAAAAATCCTGGAATGTTTTCATCAAAAACCTTAATTTCTTTTCGACTGAAGAAAGAAAGACATGGATATCTTGAATGACATGGCGGGGAGTAAATTATCAGCAAATGTTTGTTTGTTTTAAAGTGAACTACTCCTTTAAGAGGAGGCTATTATTTATGAACAGAAATGCAGTACATTCAAATTAAAATACATGTTCTCATTATATGTTTCTATTGCAATAAGTTGGTAGGAAAGGAGAGAAAGAGTTTGTCTGTCGCTCCTCACTATATCCACATCCTGCTCTTGATATGTCCTTTCATATCTGACAGCTAGTAATTTATGTGTCAAGTTAACCTCTATAAGCTGCAGTTACTGTATTCACTGCAGACAGACAACTCTCAGCCTCCACGTCGAGCAACATGATTACATGGTAGTGAAGGAGAGGGGTGTTGCTCTCTCTCAAACCTCATTAACCCTGTTTTAGGTTTGACTCCATGATGAGTGTGATTATCTGAAGCATGATATCAGTGTTTATGGGAATCATAATTCGTACCTAATTAGATTCAGTCTCTCTTATACTGTTTATTTCAATGCATTATATCACAGAGAAAAACTTAGAACATGCTCGGTTACACAGAATGACCAATACATTTAGATTTAAGCAACTGTTCTGAGATGTTCCAGTTTTTAATTTATGATTATATTCTTGTCTGGACACAGCGTCTGTGAAAATTCTTCCTGAGGGTGGGTGGTGGTTAGACAACTGATCACTGTGTGTAGATGTGTGTCTCAGTGTCATTACTAATGAGATATGGTTGCATCAAAATAACGATTGAAAATTCCAAAGCTTTTGTGTGACATGTTGCCTTTTTGTAAAATCAGATATGAAGACTTCCACAAAGTAATTGTCATGTGTTGGTTCCTCAATGTTAGCAGTTGGCTTTACGCAGCTTTACCTCATAAATCTTATTGGAGAAACAGGTGAACACAATGGGTTGCTACCAAAACAAAATGAGTGGGAACATGGGGAACAAAGGAAACAGAAAAAGAAGGCGAAGCAAACTTCACCTTGACATTTAAATGACTAATATGTACCAAAAACAGATTTTTGAAAAGTTGGCCGCCCAGATGACAACGTTGTCAAAACGATCCCCGTTCACACGGATCTGCAAAAACGACTAAAAACACTAGGCCAGTCGTTGGCGTCGGCGATGTCACTTAAAGAAACACTACGCGCCTATAGATGCATAATGTGACTGATGTCACCATTTCTCAAATTTGCGTTTTTGTAGTTTAGATGGAGACAATAACGGAATCCTTTCTTCTAACTCTTCAAAAACTTGCACTTTTTTAAGGCCACCAAAACACTTTTGTTAAGTAAATAAACGCCCAAAACACATTTTTTCCCGTTTTTAGTTGAAAATGGTATCAATGGCCCCTTTAAGTCCATAAACACCCATTCACACTTAGAGCAACAACAATATAAAGATAACTTTAAATGATAACCATATTAGCGCCCACAACAGCAAACTATCATACCGCTTTAAATGCTCCAGTTCTTAAAAGCGGGATGGATGCCAATGTTTTTATTCTTCATCAGAAAAAAAATCATTCTGAAAGTGATTCCAACATTATTATTAATCTGTGCCATTATTGTTATGGTTATTGTGTGGACTCCGCTATTCTTTTATATTTAAGTTTTAGAACTATATCTTTATCATTTTTCATTATAGTAATCGTGCTTGGTGTGAAGACACACAACATAGACATCTCATAGTAGAGGAATCCAAAAGTCTGAAACCACTACTGAAAATGCTTACTGCTATTATTTTTTTATTTTTATTTCACTGTTTAGTTTACACATATTATCAGCATGAACAGAAGAATTAGACAGAATTTGAACAAGACTGTGGTGGTGGGAGGTTCTTTCAAAAAAAAAAAAAAAAAATTATTAGAATTCCAATCCTGCATATTCAATATGGTAAGACTATTGGACCTAGAAAGCTTGCAAACAACATTGACATCCAATTATCCTGTAACACAGAAGTAATGTCTTGAGGTCAGGTCAAGCATTTGATAGAATATTCCTGTTTCAATACAAGTCAAGCTCAGTCCGCAGCATTTGTGGCATAATGTTGATTACCATCTAAATTAATGTAATTTACCTTCATTTTTTTAATTTGGGTTACATTGAGAAGTGTTATTGAGATGCATTAAATCTGGGTTTTTAGCCAGAAGATGTGAACAATATTGAAATTAACATGATTTTAATGTTTTTAGAAAAATTCCATTCAGAAATGCAAGTATTTTGTGTATATTGAAATTATATTTTTTTAATGAATTACTGTATGCTACAACAGAAAAACAGCATATTAATATAACAATAATAAACTTTTTTTCCAGAAAATGTAGACATTTTTCACATGTAGAAAATAAAATCTAAATGTCAGTATTAATATTAACATCTATCTCGTATTAAATATTTTAATTTATTTTTTAATACATAATTTGCCATCTTATCCCTTTTATCCATAAATTGAACTGACCAAAAAGTTGAAAACATAATGAGAATCTCATTAAAGTCTTCTTTTTGTATACGGAATTAGGGCAAGGTTTATTAAATTCATATTTGTGTAACGAAAAGGTATTTATTTGGGATGTTTTTGTTATGCTCATTTAATTTACTTACAATGTTAAGTAATATTATTAAACAAACATTTAACATATGCTTGGACATGGGCTAATTAAAGTGTTTTAATAAAGCATATTTTATAATAGAAAAATAACAGTCTGTTGTTGCATTATTGAAAGTTATTTATATATATATATATATATATATGAAGGGTTCCAACGCATTCTCACCCCAAGGCGTCACCTTTGACCATGCTTCAATATTTGACGTTTTAGGCGCCCTTTAGCGTCATTTACATGACGCGATCCTATGGCGTCATCTAACTGACGCTAAAGGAAAGCGTCAGTTAGAGGACGCGGTTAGGTTTAGGTGTGGCGTGGGGGTAGGGTACACGCGATCCTAGGGCGTCATCTAACTGACGCTAAAGGGCGCCTAAAGCGTCAGATATTGAAGCATGTCCAAATGCTTCCCAAGGCGTCAGTTAGGTGACGCCTTGGGAGTGAGAATGGGCTGAGGGTTCAGATGCAAAAGCCTCTAAATGCCATTTGAAATTTTCTTTTTTAATGATGATTTTTATCAAACTTGTATATTTAAGTTCAGTAATTTCACCTAAATAACAATTAATAGGTAATTATATTATAAAATGGAGTGAATACAGTGAAAGCTTTTTTATGGGAAAAAAATGTATGGGTGATTGAGACATTGTTAACTCTGTACGTAACATCTTCTTTTGTGTTTCAAAGAATTAAATGGATTTGAAACAAGAATGAGGGTGATTAAATTAAGACAGAATATTTTATTTTTTGGTCTACTCCTAATGGGACTTTTATTTTGAAAGCACGGGGCAGCCTTTTCAGGACTTTTCTTTTGCTTTCCAGCAGAGCCACGGGTTCCAGTTTAGTAGGTCAGGCCAGAAGGCTCCCGGAACAATGTCAAGCTGAAACTAAACTCCTTTAGCCGATGAACTGTTTTGATTACAATCTCTTGGATTTATTATTATTTTTTTATCATTTAAACACCACCATAAGCTGTATGTTAGAATGGAGATCGGTGCTTTGTCATGAAACTCCGCGTGCAGTATGACAGGTATTTATCTAAAACCTCTAAAAAAACAATTCTTGCTTCAATTATAGAAAGAAAAAAACACGAACCTAATAAACATTAGAGATAATACATTGTCTTTGATTTTATGGAGTCATGGGATATTTCCTGTCTAACCCCGCTGTTTAGTTCAGTTCATATTATGATATGATGCACTTGGATAATCATGTAAGTTAAACAGATGTGTAGTTGTGTACGTAACATGAGAAGAGCAAAACTGCTGTCCTGTCCAGAACTATAAGCAGAGCAAGAATATCCATTTTGGGTGGGCCAAAAAGTTGGGGGTGGCTACAATTTTACAGTGGTAACGTTAGTGATCACGTTGAGGCTTTTGCTAACGTAACATAACATAACATAACATAACATAACGTAGCTAAAAGTGATTCTCTCTCTGTCTCCCACTTGTGTGTGGGTGTGTGTTTACTTTTTTCACTTATTTTCTCTACACGCCCACCTTGTTGCAAAACAACCACCTCATTGTAATTTTGTTGCACATTTATATCAGTTCAATTTAAAGTACATTACGGCCATGTCTTTATCTTAAAATGACTTAGATACTCGAGATTTAACAAAAAATATATTTTCTAAAATGTCAAAATTAGTACTATAATAACTACATAATGAAAATATCTATGAAGAAAAATCCTAATACTGAACATGTTGAGTATTAGGGCAATATGCATTTAAACTGTCGAAGGATTATGTCAAAGTCGTTTGAATACGCCACATTTACTGCAACATCTGGTGCCACTGTGACTAAATTTAGGGTATATAGCTAGCCTACTCACGTCTTGTTTGGTTCGATTGAATCGAACTCAAGTAGTTTCCCCCACGTTGGTGCAGATCTATTGGGCAGGTGTGAATACAGCAATCGCACTCAGGTGCGGACCAAACGTACCGAGACCCAACTGAAGAGGTCTCAGTCCGGTTCCAAATGAATTCTGTTAGGTTTCCCAATCCCTGCTTGAGAATTTCTGTCCAATGAATGAATGACCTTAGCATAGCATACATTGCAAAAATAAGCATACAACTTGCAAAAAGGGCAGTGTGAAAGCGAACCACACCCCCCCAAAAACTTAAAACTTAAAAAAAAAAAAACATCATTGTATTTGGTTCGGACCAAAGCAAGTGAACTATCGGCCTTTCCTGGTGTGTGATACACCCTATGAATATCATAGGATTTCATAGGTCACTTTCAAGAATAATTATATTATAGAATAAAACTAAGAAAAAACAAGAGGGTCTTTGTTCTTTCATGGCTTTGGCCCTATTAAAGTAACTTTGACAAAAAAATTGCAGTTACTTGTTCTTCGAAGCCGACGGAAAACGCGACCCTTTGCATTGCCACACAACGCCCGGATTGGACGGTGTGACCAGAGCGGAGCTACAGCGATTTCCTGTTGCCACCCACCACAATATCCCCCCGTTTAACATTTTCTGTGTCTTCATTGTTGTTTACACTACACTCGCCGCTTGCTAGTGTGAGAAACCCTCTCCGGGCGACATGAAGCTTGAAATAATGTATTTTTACATTATATTTACCTTAACCTATTTTTTTTTTGGATAGAGTTTTTAATGTTTTGTCTGTCTGGCGACTTCTAATATTGTTTTGCTTTATTTTTCAACAGAGGAACAAATAGCGAGACCAGAAGAGCGTTTAAATTGAGGGATTCACCTGATCCGATGCAACCTGATTCGAGCCCTCAGGAAAGGAACGGCCTGTCATTAACCCTGCAGCCGGAGCTGCTCGCCCGAATGCCGGGGGCTGGGAGTTCCAGCGGGCCGGAAGCAGGCGACGACGTCCGTGTTCCCATCGGCAGCTCGTCGGGGTCTGCGAGTGGACGAGGGGCTACTTCGCGGAGGGTGAGAACTGCGGGTCACGGCCACTCCCATTCTCACGGACATACACAAAGTCACGAGCACGAGTCGGAAAGCGGGGAGTCCGACATGGAGTCCGGAGAATCGAGCAGTTCGTTATCGGACCTGCGCTACCTCCTCCGCTGGTTAAAGAAAAGTCTTCCTTTCATAGTTATTCTCTCTGCTAAGCTAGTCATTCAACACGCCTTAGGTGAGAACAGCTGGTGATGCAGTGGTTATTATGTGTAAATGATGCCTGTCACACTTGTTTAATATCTTCTTTCTGTAGGTCTGGCGGTTGCAGTGGGTCTGTTTACCACTTTTATGTACGTCAACAAAAGCATTCAAACGCAAGTTTTTTTCCACGTAAGTCCACCATATTATTTCATATGTTACAAAGCACAACCTGTTACTCCCCTAGTAAGGTCATAGGTTAATCTTTTGTGGTGTTTTTCACTGTACTATGATAATTATTGGCTTGAAGGTCTATTCAGTTTGTCAAACCATTCTTGTCATTCAAGTTTGTTGTGCAAAACCACCTGATAATAATCATTTGTTTCTTAATACGTTTTATTTTTAATCATTCACAATCATGTGGTTATGGTGAATATAGAAATATGATGCACAATGGCAATGGATGTACCATTCAATTTTTAGATTTAAAAAAAAAAATTCAGCAGGGATGCATTAAATTGATCAAAAGTGACAGTAAATTTCGATTTCAAATACATTCTAAACTTTCTATTCATCAGAATATCCTGAAAAAAAGCATCACGGTTTCCACAAAACTATTAAGCAGCACAACTGTTTTCAACACTGATAATAAATGCCAAGATTGTGATGATGCTAAAAATTCAGCTTTGCCATCACAGGAATAAATACTATTTTAAAATATATTCAAATAATATTTCATAATATTGTTAACACACTTTAGATCAAATAAATACAGGGTTAGTGAGCATAAGAGACTTAAGACTCTCTTATTTAAAAAAAAAAAAAAAAACTTACCATGATGTTTTGTGTCTCCTGTGTAAAGGACCGAAGAAGGAAGTTGCATTGTGCCTGGCTCTTGGTGTTCCTCACATCCTCCAGTCTTCTCGTGTTCTACACCTTTCACACTCAGTCACTTTATCGCTGGTTAGTGCTTTACATTGTCACACTCACTTGACCGCACACTGTATAATCAACTAAAAGACCACTAAATGACAAATACTTACCATGTAGATCTCTCTTTTTGTGTTCCTCAGCCTCATATTTGCCAACGCTACGATAGATCCTCAAAACTTCTGGGAGGTTTTATGGAGCGTTGGCGTGACTAACTTCATCGTCAAGTTTTTCTTCATGGGGCTCAAGTGTCTTATTCTCCTCGTCCCAACTCCACTCATGACATACCAGCAAAGAGTGAGCGTGATTTGTAACGTTATGATTTAATTTTCTTCACTGAATCAAAATGAATGTCAGCTTCATCCTACTTTCCATAGGGTCAGTGGTACATGCTCATAGAGGAGATGGGTCAGCTGTACCAGGTGATCGCTCCTGTCCCACTCTGGTTCCGCTATCTGGTCAGCTATGATGAGATGGAAACCTCAGTGGGCCTGACTCTGGGAATCCTGCTAGCCTTGCTCTACCTCATAATGAAGGTTTGCACAGTCATCACAATTAGAAATGAATATGGTATTAGAAGACATTCATCAGTCTGATCTCATTACATTTCTTTTTTTAGCTTTTGACACTGTATGGACTTTCAGGATCATTGCAAAAAACACTACGGACTTTTTTCAGTTCTAAGGTACGAAAGTTTGCTTTTGCTCCTCTCATAATTCTTCTATTAGTTGTGTAATCTGTAATCTTTGTAACCTGTCTTTAAAGTTGAACGGCGTTCCAGCCAGTCCAGCTCAGGTTCGAGAGGCAGGCGACATTTGCCCGATCTGTCAGGCTGATTTTAAGCAGCCCCGGGTCCTCGTGTGTCAGGTGAGAAGTGAAATCCTTGAGTTTGACCTCTTAACTTCATTCACAGACTAAACTGTTCTGCTTCTTGAGCAGAATGTCAATGTTTCAAATATGAATGCAATCAAGACGTACAAGACGTGCACAAATTCTCTCCCGTGGTCTCATGGGATAATAAAGTGTCCGTCTTATGCACTTCACAATTTTGTGAACTCTTCCTTTGCCACATACAGTTTTTAAGAGTACTATATAGTTGGGAAGTATGCAGTTTCACATGCAGCCTATGTCACATAATGCATGTACTTTCTTGTAAGCCTCCTGCCAATAACTTAAATGTAAACTGTTTCCCATTTGATTGTGTCCAGCATATCTTCTGTGACGAGTGTATAGCCCAGTGGCTCAACCAGGAGAGAACCTGTCCCCTCTGCCGCACTGTTATCACAGACAAGGTGAATAAGTGGAAAGATGGCGCAACATCAGCTTATTTGCAAATCTACTGAACATGATGCTCACTGAAAGCATGAAGACAGTGTTGAGACATGTTGAAACAGTTGACCAGCAGTGGATTCACAGAAAACGTGGATTGTTCCTCTCAAACATCTCAGTCGAGCAAACAGCACTTGTTATAAGGCAATAGTCACTGGTTTAAGTTTATATATATATATAAATCTTGTCAGAATGACTAGTACATTCACCAGCTCTTGTATTATTATTATTGTATGTTGAACTCCCTTATTTTTTAATGTTTATAATATATATTCCTCTTTGTGTTCTTGCATGCCAGCTCTGGTTTTACTTATTTCCTTCTGGGTGTAAGCTGGACGATATAGCGGGCAAATAGTTTTTTGATTGTATTTGTGGAGAGAAATTCATGTTCATTAATGTATTTTAAAAACAATTTTGGCTTAATTTTTCATTGATAATGGGTTTTTTTCCTCCGGTTTGATCCTGTCAGAGACTGTGGTTTTTGTAACTGAACTTGTCTTAAACACATTAATCCAATTATAAGGAGTTTTAAAAAAATTCTGAAACTTGTGTTCGGTTTGAAGTATTCTGGTTAGTTTTGTAATAATCTGAATTACAAAACTACAAAACGCACATGGACTGCTGATTTATCAAACAACGTAGCTTTAGAATTTTGTTACCATGTAATTTTAATAAATGAGCAACATATTTTCCTGATTGAAAAGTACAATTACTGTACATGCTTATATGTATTTGTAATTCAAGCCCGTCACAGATACATGGTATTTTTTCTGATGCTGCACTTAGTGTAATAAACCAAAGAGTTGAAGAAAACATCTATTTTAGTACCATTATACAGTATGCAATTGTATTTTTTTTCCCAGTATATTTCAATAATTGACCAAATAAATCTTTTCAAACTGTTAAGAAGCGTCATTGAAATAATTGCAGAGTAAATGCAATATCAAATTCCAGGGTTGCTTGTTAAACACTCGTTCAATTTTATTGATGCTGTAGAATTTCCAGGGATTCGTTTTCATGTCATTCAGTATTTTAAATCCATTCATTTTTAAAACCAAAATGTGCCACTCTAATAAACCACACTTCAAGCATTTGCATTTAAAATGCTAAATCTCGTGACTTTATAATCCAGGAAGTTTCAAAATTGGTTACACAACCCTGGTTCCTAATGAAGTACACACATTTCCGAGATTCAGTTTAACTCTTTCTTAAGCTCAATTGCACACGTTACATTTTTTATAAGCAACATATAGTAATGAACGCTTAGCACCAAGTTGTGTCTTAATATTACAACATGATTGTAAGAATCAGTGGGAGACAATTTGAAAGCTTTTAAACCCAGACCATGAATCTTGTGATTATAAAGACTGAGCTTATGGTCAATATCCAACTCATCAGACTTTCAAAAGAGACACACAAAAGCCATTTCCGCCACATTACAGGACCCTCTCTCAGCTAGCATTGCATAGTTTGAATAAGCGGTCTATATTTGTGTATGCAAAGGCATTATGCGATGCTTCCATAGTCAAAGTACCAGTTAAGAGGCTTTCACACATATTGGGCATTACGAGCTGTTAAAGGGATAGTTCACTTTGAAATTAATTTTTGATATGGTTTATCTTACCTCAAGGGCATCCAAGATGTAGGTGTCTTTGTTTCCACAGTATTTTCAATTTTGACATTTTTCAGTCAAACCGTTCGTGTCTATCAGTCATATAATGGAGGTCTATGGTCACCACCTCAAAGAGCATGCACAGAGAAGTCCAAATTAAACATGAATTAATGACTCGTAAATGTAAGTACACTTTGATGGCCTAAGACACGAAACGAGCGGTTTGTGTGAGAAAACGAACAGTATTTATATCGTCTTTACCTCGTGTAATCACAGTCCCGTCTAAGTGATCTGAATCAGTTGTGCAATGTCCAACTAACGTTAAACCGAACTGAATCAGTTCAATGTTACGCCGGAAGTGATCGCTTGCGTGTGACGTCACTCAATATTTGCATGGAGATTTCGGAAGTTTTACCTTTTACTAAATATATTTAGATATACCGAAATCGTCTTCCATTGCGAGTTCCCGTATATCTAAATATGTTTAGTGAAAGGTAAAACTTCCGAAATCTCTATATAAACAAAGAGTGACGTAGGCGCGCAAGCGATCACTTCCGGCGCATGCGCAGACCGAAGCGCCCGTGCCGTCATACGAGTTTGAAATGGCTGTGATTACACGAGGTAAAAACAATACAAATACAGTTCGTTTTCTCACACAAACCGCTCGTTTCATGTCTTAGGCCGTCAGTGTGTACTTACATTTACGAGTCATTCAATCATGTTTAATTTGGACTTCTCTCTACATGCTCCTTGAGGTGAACCCAGGGAACCCTTAACCTCCGGTGTATGACAGAGAGACAACAACGGTTTGACCGAAAAATATCGAAATTGAAAATACTGTGGAAACAAAGACAACTACATCTTGGATGCCCTTGAGGTAAGCTAAAACATATCAAAAATTAATTTCAAAGTGAACTATCCCATTAGTGCCACGGCGCAGCAGGCTGTTGTTTATCAGTAGGCACTGTGTTAAGCTTAAGATATTCACAATCATGCTTCCTGTGCATAGTGAGTACAGACAGTTATTGGCTTGATGGAATCTGCTGCAAAGTCCAGACAGTTCAATCAGAGCAATGGCCTCCTAATGTCCAACCACAATTACAATCTACACGACGGAAATTACTTTGAGGATGTGAGGCTAACAACACATTCGATCAGTGTGTTACAATGTCACAACAAAACAATGTTTTCAAGCAGAAAACAAGCCCATTTACATTCCCATGGGAAAAAATGTGTCATTCAGAAATGGTTCTAATGCTGTTACACAGCCTCGACGCAGACGTTCATTGATAACTACTATGAGCACCGGAATGCCTGTGAAACAAGATACATGAAATCACTATAAATGACCCCTTCTTATATACAGCACAATCTTAACAAGCAGACTCCGTATCGACCACACACTTATTTTATCTATAAGAACTATAATACAATGAAAGAGCACCAACAGTCATGAAGAACGATGTCTATATATACAGCAATGAAATGAATACTGATTTTTTTTTTTTGAAGGATTAACTATTTTATTATGCTTACATCATTCTGGGTTTACTAGAATATAGATTTGTCTTTCACCTCAACCACATACTGTATAGCTAAGCTTATTTCATCAAACGTCAACAGAACAATAAATAATCCAGTGGTTTTCCCTTTATCTGGTGTATTTAAATACACTGCACATCTTGAAAATATATTTAAGACCCCAAGATTAATAATAATACAATTATTTTGACTCCAAGATCACCAAAGAAAGAAGTACTAAATAAAAAATAAAGGGGGCTCATCTTTTGTATTTACTCTTGATTATTAAGAATAAATAATTTGCATAGTTTACAAAAAAACTATATGGCACTTGGAAAATAAATTGGTTACAACAAATGAAAACACATATTTAGAAAGAAACATGAAAAAAAAATAGTTTAGGAAACTATTTGATAATTGTTGTCTTGCCGTCTTCAATACTAAAGTGAAATGTAAAACTGAAAAAGGATGTTTCACCAATTGTTTTCACAAAAGGATGTGGCTTAGAAAGAACAATTTGTACTCTAGATTATCTAGCGTTATCTGGCAATTACGTATTTTTATTACTCTTTGGTAATGCATACTGTGCAAAAGAAAAACAGTGATTTGATACCCAGAACGCAGGTAGATTCATACTCGATTGTATGAATTTTAAATTTAAATCAAGAAGAGACCAAAACAAGGGAAGGATGTCTTAAAGTAATGCAAAAAACAGCTTATATTTAACTTTATAGTTTATCATTGGTTGGTAAACACAACTGTCTCTCCAGAAGTGTTCTACATCTGTGATTCTAGTAGTCCTAATAACTACTGATACATTAAAGGAGTAGTTCACTTTTAAAAAAACTTTTGCTGATAATTTACTCACCCCCATGTCATCCAAGATGTCCAAGTCTTTCTTTCTTCAGTCGAAAAGAAATTAAGGTTTTTGATGAAAACATTTCAGGATTTTTCTCCATATAATGGACTTCATTGGGAACCAAACGGTTCAAGGTCCAAAAGACAGTTTCAGTGCAAACTGCAAACTGTTCAAAGGGCTTTAAACGATTCCAGACGATGAATAAGGGTCTTATCAAGTGAAACGATCGGTCATTTAAAAAACAACAAAGTTTAAGTTTTATAAGCTCAAATGGTCGCCTTGCTGTTATGTGATGCGCGTTCATGACTCTCCTGTTCATATCTTTTCCCGAGTCAACTCGTTCATTTCGTTCGTTGAATGAACCAAATGACACGAAAAAAGATTTGTTCATTTTGATAAACGAGTTTGAACAGGAAAATCACGAACCCGCATCACAGAACAGAGCAAGGCGACCATTTGAGCTTATGAAACTTAAACTTGAGCTTTTAAATGAGCGATCGTTTCGCTTGATAAGACCCTTATTCATCGTCTGGAATGGTTTAAAGCCCTTTGAACAGTTTACAGTTTGCACTGAAACGGTCTTTTGGACCATGAACCATTTGGTTCCCAATGAAGTCCATTATATGGAGAAAAATCCTGGAATGTTTTCATCAAAAACCTTAATTTCTTTTCGACTGAAGAAAGAAAGACATGGACATCTTGGATGACATGGAGGCAAGTAAATTATCAGCAAAAGTTTTTTTTAAAAGTGAACTACTCCTTTAAGAATCAAATACACCGCAAAATAAACAGATCCCACTGGAATGTAGACCTGGATCTTCTCTTACTTCAAATGGATAGTTCACCCAGAAATGAAAACTTTCTTATAATTTACTCACTCTCACATTGTTCAAAACCTGTATGACTTTCTGTTCGTCTGTGAAACGAGACATTTTGAACTGTTCATATAATGGAAGTCAATAGGGTTTGAAACAACAAAGTTTCTTCTTTTCTTTTGTGTTCAACAGAAGAAAGAAATTCAGTCAAATAGGTTTGGATAGACTATCTCTTTAAACATTATTACTAATCACGAGGAGCTCAACCTCAGTCTCTCAGACTAAACTTCAAATATAGAACAGAAGATATGCATTCTTGCTTCCTTTTTTGCATGAGCATGGCATAATAAAGAAAAAGTGAGAAATTCATGCTCACAGTTGCCTAAAGTGCAAGATGGTCTCCTCTTTCATTACAAGCAGCAGACCAACTCACTACGGTGCAAGAAGAGAGAGGTCACACTTTGTTCTGAACAAGCTCTGCATGCTTGTATGCAAGGGTTTAACTGGGTGCAGAAAGGCCTTTGGGTAATTTAAGAATTCCTAAAGTGCAAAAACTCACGACGTTCATCAAAGTTTCATTCTTAAATTCTTGGGTCTCCTGCCGCCCACTGGGTGAGCTTGTTTCACTACAGACCCTGCATTGGATCCCAGTGGTTTTTTGATGGGAAGAGGGGCCGATACCTCCATGCTGCTGTTATTGTCCATCTGCTCCACATTAGACACCTCCATGGGCGGATCAGAGCGCGGCGGGAGAGACGACGTGTTTCTGCTCACTTCTGGGAAGGGTGGACCTCGAGACCAACGGTCTTCCCCATCAACCTTCACAGGGCTGGAAAAAGCAAGTATGGGATCATGAGTTACTGATCTCTGTTCTTGCAAAGTTTCAAACACATAACCAGCATACACACGACCAGATAACATGTTCCAGCATGCACAACCTTAGATTTGGTTCTCATTTTTGGTCAGCAAATTACACTTAAAACTCAGATAAATTAAATCAATACCCTTTCCTACAAGATCATTTTTTTTTTACTTAAGAACACTCTGATGGATTCAGACGGTTAATTCAATAAAAGGATTTGTCATACTGATTCAAATGGTCATTTAATCTCTGAGTTTATTTTGAACAATTCCTTTAAAATATGGTTTGGACAAGTTGCATTATAAGTTTTAGATAAACTAAAAAGAATATTTTCAGAAGAGTAATGTTTGTGAATCGAAACATTTAGGTTCACTAAAGGGTTAGTTCACCCAAAAATGAAAATTCTGTCAGTAATGACTCACCCTCATGTTGTTCCAACGATTCGTTCATCTTCGGAACACAAATTAAGATATTTTTGATTAAATCTGAGAGCTGGATCACTCCTCCATAGGCTTCTTAAGGGATTGAAACTTGTTCCCCGAAAAGTTTTTAAAGACATTGTTAAAATAGTCCAAGTGACTACAGTGGCTCAATCCTAAATTTATCAAGCGACGAGAATACTTTTTGTGTGCAAAACCCCCCCAAAATAAGACTTTATTCAA
Source organism: Pimephales promelas (assembly GCF_988280905.1). Taxonomy (NCBI): domain Eukaryota; kingdom Metazoa; phylum Chordata; class Actinopteri; order Cypriniformes; family Leuciscidae; genus Pimephales; species Pimephales promelas. Next base: position 5,799,201 of record NC_142791.1, on the reverse strand, counting down.
CTATTAAAGGAGTAGTTCACTTTTGAAACAAACTTTGCTGATAATTTACTCACCCCCATGTCATCCAAGATATTCATGTCTTTCTTTCTTCAGTTGAAAAGAAATTAAAGTTCCAGGATTTTTCTCCATATAATGGACTTAAACTGGTAACCAAACAGTTCAAGGTCCAAAAGACAGTTTCAGTGCAGCTTCAAAGGGTTTGAAACGATTCCAGACGATGAAAAAGGGTCTTATCAAGCGAAACGATCGCTCATTTAAAAAAAATAACAAAGTTTAAGTTTTATAAGCTCAAACAGTCGCCTTGCTCTTTTCTGTGTGACTCTCCTATTTGAACTCGTTCATCAAAATGATCAATTCAATTCATATTGAATTGAAAAGTCAATTCGTTCCTTTCGTTCATTGAATGAACCAAATGACTCGAAAAAAGATTTGTTTATTTTGATAAACGAGTTTGAACAGGAGAGTCACGAACGCACATCACAGAACAGAGCAAGGCGATCATTTGAGCTAATAAAACTTAAACTTTATTTTTTTTTAAATGAGCGATCGTTTCGCTTGATAAGACCCTTATTCATCGTCTGAAATTGTTTAAAGCCCTTTGAACAGTTTGCACTGAAACTGTCTTTTGAACCGTTTGGTTCCCATTGAAGTCCATTATATGGAGAAAAATCCTGGAATGTTTTCATCAAAAACCTTGATTGCTTTTCGACTGAAGAAAGAAAGACATGGACATCTTGGATGACATGGGGGTGAGTAAATTATCAGCAAAAGTTTTTTAAAAAGTGAACTAATCCTTTAATTTTTTCTCTGTGGGCATCGCTTGATAAACTTACGATTGAGCCACTGTAGTCATTATTTTAACAATGTCTTTAATAACTTTTTGGGGCCGGCAAGTTTCAATCCCTTAAGAAGCCAATGGAGGAGTGATCCAGCTCTCAGATTTAATAAAAATATCTTAATTTGTGTTCCGAAGATGAATGAAGGTCTTACGGGGTTGGAACAACATGAGGGTGAGTAATTACTGAAAGAATTTTCATTTTTGGGTGATCTAACCCTTTAAAAGGACCAGGTCACAAGAGTCATCCGTTTGTGAATTAGACCACAACGGTCATGCGGTTTGTTTTAGATTCACTAATTCAATTTGTTTGTTGTTATTGTTTTGCAAAACATGCCATTTGTATCTTTTCAAAATCATTTGAGAAGGAAACTAGCATGTGAAAGATCAATTAAAAATTCGTCAAATAAAGAACTCAAATAATTGAATTTTCTCACACAGCCCTACAAGATCATGAAAACAAGACACTGTTTAAACCTCGGTGGAATGAGAAAAACACATTACCTCAGTGGTGTTCTAGGGCTTCCCAGAAGCTTGCGAGGCGAACGGGATTTTGGCTCGAAAGTGAACTTTTCCTTGATGTTTTCGAGCACAGATGGAGCTATATACGTAAAGCCCTGAGGAGAGACAACATCCGAGAAAAGATTAAATAGTTTGGGTAGACAAAAAAAAATAGATGAGTGTAGAGGATGTGCAATTATGATGAGGCAAAAACACACTAACAGCTGGAAAAAAACTGTTAAACAGTAATAATACAGACCAGATGAGAGACATTATTCCCTTCTCGTAAGTTTGTCTACAAAAATAACCAATTTACCACACACACACACTCACAAATGTAGGTCGGAGTCAGAAATTAGTCTCATATGCATTCTCGAGTGCTCAACACAGCATGCTGATGGTAATTCAATTCAAAGGGCGTATAAACAAATTTCGAGGCTTCCGTTGGTCTCGTGTTATGTTTGGGTTACGGTCACGTACAACAAGGCCTTAGTGCTGAGTCATACCATTCTGTTTGTCTGAAGAACATCTTTATGTTTAATGATAAAAAAAAATCTGTTTAGTATTTTACAACCCATGTAGCTCTGTAGCTCATGCGACAATGTGATGAATGAATCTTTTACAACGCATGTTTTTTTTTTATACTTGGGTCATATAACAATATTAGTGAATGTATCTACACTACTGTTCAGTAAGGCTGGTAACACTTTACTTGAAGGGGTGTGCATAAGACTAACATGACACCTTCATAATCATGACATGACATTTTATGAATATGAAAGGAAGTTTTATGCATGTTTGTGACAACTGTCATTAAGTGTCTTTCGCTCAGTTATGACATATTTAAAGCAAATATGACATTGTTTGAGATGTCTTTGACATAAACCAGAACATCATAATATACATATACATAATATACATATACATTTAAAAGAGTTTAGAAAGCCCCCCCCCCCAAAAAAAAACACAAACTGACCAGGAAGACTTGGTTGGCGCTTTCACTGAGCGTCGAGTCATCAGGACTGTCCACGGGAGGCTGACTAGTGAACTTTGAGTCAAACTGACTAACATCGTCTGCTGATTGCTGCAGAGAGAGAGAGAGAGATCCATGATGAGTTATTATAGGATGCTTCATAATGAGATCTATAATACTGATAATAACTAGAAATACACAACAGTTTGATTGTACAGAGAGAGAGGACACACATACCAAAAAAGGCTTGAAGGGAGGTTCAACTTTACAAGCCAGGAGATCATCCCAGTTTACGTGTCTGAAGAAGGAGTGGGTCTAAAAAATACAAATCTCTTTTTATAATCTACAGAACTCCACTATATATGTATGTGTCATTTCCTGCTTTTATGATAATGTGTTCACCACATCAGAAGGGCAAATACCTGGATGTCTACAACATCTCGAGGACCAGCTCCTATCCTCACTGATGCGTTTCTCTTCAGCAGCTGGGTGCGAAACACACACACACACACACACACACACACACACAATTGAGCAATAAGACCGAATTCCACACTGCAGTGAAAGCTAAGTGACCTTATACCTCTACCTTTTTCAGAAGGTCCCGTGCTTCCTGGGTGAGGTAAGGTGGAAGGTTCAGTTTGCACCTTAGGATTTTGTCGATGGTCTTTTTCCGATTCTCTGCGGTGAATGGCGGCTGGAGGTGAGAGGTTCAAAAGGTTAGAGAGGATAAACTTATCTTCACAATAATGATTACTTAGTTTTGAAATTTGTCTGAATGGAAAGAAAGTATGTTCAACATTTAGGAGAAAATCTTCCCAGAAAAGTCGAAGCAAGGAGGAGCAACTCCTGGTTAAACAAACACGTTTAGGTGTCCATTTACTTTTGGCCATGAGGGTTGATCTACATTTGTTTGTATAAGATTACATCTATGTTATTTTGGGGTTCACAGTCAAAACATTATCTATTTGTTAAAGAGGCCATAAACTAGTTCAACAGGATTATTGATAAAATGCTCTGTCAATAGAACACCTCAACAGAGATTAGTCTCATTCGGGTCTATTAATATTAGGGCTGTCAAACGATTAATCACGTTTCAATAAGTTTCTATTTCTATAATATATGTTGGTGCACCGTGTATAATTATTTTGTGTGTATATATGTATATATATATATATATATATATATATATATATAAATAAATACACACACATGCATGTATATTTAAGAAAAAAATATTATTTATGTATAAAATACTTATATTTAATATAAATTATATATACATCTATATACAGTATATAAATGAAAATATTTCTTAAATATATACAAGCATGTGTGTGTATTTATATATAAAATAATTATACACAGTGCACCCACATATATTATGTAAACACAAACTTTTATTTTGGATGCGATAAATCGCGATTAATCGTTTGACAGCCCTAATTAATATGTAATAGTAAATGTAAGGTCTGTCTTTATTGGAATTAACTGAAAACTAGAGTTGATGATTTGACAAATACTTATCCAATGTATTTATTCCAGTAGTCTATTTTTAATACATTTGCAAAGTTGTCAGAAATTAGTTTATTGCTTTGTAATTATGGTGTATGGAGTGTAGACTGATGTGAAAAAGTCATTTAAAGCAGATTAACACAAGCCAGCAACATGAAATACTTTATATAAAAAATACCATATATACTATATAAATATAAATACGAATACTATATATAAAAACAACAATAACTAATTTGTGGAATTAGCTCATTGTGACTAATTTTGCCAGAACGGGTCCATACTGCGTGTAAGTTCACTTCTAACGAGTTGTGGACACTGAGGTACATGTAATAATGACATTTTTGTTAACAAGCTGTTTTATTGATTGATATTCTTTCCATGGTTGAAACACTGATTGAGCAATTATCCCAGATATAAGTATCAGTTCTGTATCTTTCAACATACCTTCTAGCGCTATATACAGCAATTTGTCACACCTCATCAAAGAGTGTTTGTGTAAATTTCATAGTAAAATGGACAGAATGTTTATTATCAAAAGTAAAACACAGAGCGTATTGCTATTATTGGTGGTTAAAAATTATTAATAGACTACAATGCTGTATTTGTCGAGTACACGTTCATGGAAATTCATGGGACAACCACCTCTACTGTTATACTCATAATTTATATAGCATTTATTGAACAGCATAATCTATATTTATCAAATGATATAATCTACAGCTATTGGACCTATTTTGTTCCCATCTTCATGTGAAACTTTAATAAGAAGCAACATAGCAGAGAAGAGATGTGAGAAGGGGCACTCACAGCTCCTGTTAGCATGTCATACATCAGGGCTCCCAGACTCCACCAGTCCACTGCTCGGTTATGGCCACTTCTCATGAGAATTTCTGGTGCCCTGAAAGAGGGATAGAACAAGAGAAACAAAGACAGAGACAAAGTGAATGAATGAGTGAAGAGAGAAAAGCCCAGCGCACCAATCAGCCTTTTTTACTTTGACCTTAACTGACACCAGAGGCCACAAATAAGCCTTCAGAAGGCATGATTGATGGAGGCTCTGGCCTCTATGAACCGGATGGACTTTGAAAGAGGACACATCATGGAAAACATGACCCTATTAGATTTCAAAGTTCAAGTTGTTAAACTTCCACAACCCAAAGCTTTCTTGATATTTGAAGCATTTTTTAAACTTAAGGCTGGAATACATTATACACTCGCCAACTTACTATCATACAATAACTGAAAACAATAACTTTCAAAACATCCCGAACACAATAAACTTGCACAGAAACACAGATGAGCAGGAGATGACTGCAGCAGTTGATGAAGCGACTCTATGTGTTGAGCTATAAAGGAAAATGAGCATTTGGATACTTTCTTGGGGTTGGGGAGGCTCCTCCTTCAGTTTTTTATGTGCAAAGATGAGCCAAATATTGAGGCTAATGTGTTATGCGTGTTATGTAAATTTACTTTTGTATTAGTATTGTATTTTATTGAAAAACTGGTAAATAGAGGAAAGCTTTGGTTTCAGTACAACGCATCAAAACACTACGATATGTATTCTACAATTGGCTCAAAATATCAAACATGTTTTGATGTCTTCTGACTGGATGGAAACCGTCTGTGTCCGTGCCCATCATGGATGGACGTGACTTCCTGTGAAATCTGTCAACTTCAACTGTCCAAAATTTACAAACTGGCACAAACTTTCGGCAACTACAGTCGACACATAAATCTGCAAATCAGGTCAAGAATCTGAGCAAAAGTCATTTCGTGTATTCCAGTCTTAAGATGCAACAGCAGGTTGCTCAGAAATCATTATTATTGTGTTGACCTCACAACCATGAGTATATTAAAATAATATTAAAAAAATCAATATTCAGCAATGAGTTAACTACACTGGTCTTTTACATAAAGAAGTTACAGAAGCATAAAAAATGATGTTTAAGTGGGTGAAAATGTGAGTTTGTACATACATGTACTCTATGGTTCCACAGAAGGTGTGTGTGACGGTACCGTCGTGGATCGACTCCTTACACAGTCCGAAGTCCGTCAACTTCACATGACCTGAGATGAGAATGAAATGAGCAAATCCATAGGAGTACAGTCTTTATTGAACAGGATGTGGTGCAAGCCTGAGGACTGTATGGGATAAAAAGGACAGAAGTGAGTGTGTTTTATTACCATTGTAATTGAGCATGATGTTCTCAGGCTTCAGGTCTCTGTAGATGATGCCTTTCTGGTGAAGGTGGCCCAAGGCCATGGAAATCTCTGCCAGGTAAAAGCTAAAAGGAGATTTTGTAAATGAAAAATTACATTTATAAATAAAAATAATTTTTTTTTAGAAATTAATAAATGAATTTTTTGTTACACAAATAGTAAACCCCCCAAATGTATTAGTATTATTTTCTCACAATCATGTTATTTTTTAAACCTTTACACTGTTATTTTTATATTTAGGGTTTAAAATCCTATATAATTTATAACATTTATAATATATAATGCAAGTACTGGAGCCACAAAGACCACATTTAAGGAACTTTTACGGTGCTTTTTAGAGCACATGTATTGAAAACACCAATGTACATAGGTGTCGATTTTCGTCGATTTCGTCATTAGTCATTTTGTACCCACCACTTTTGGAAACATTGATGAATGGATGTACCTAATACAAATAAAACATCTCCAGTTAACTAAAGCTTTAATTTAGTTCGCTCTTAACACCTGTAATATGTCAAATTTCACCATGTGGTGGGTTTTCCCAGATCGCATCACACACACAGACACACATACATACATACATATATATATATATATACACACATATACATATATATGTGTGTGTGTGTGTGTATTTGTTCTGACAAACAATCAAATCAACATTCAGGCAAGCTGTACAAACTATATCTGTTAAGCCAATGCTTTTTGAAACCTCCCACAGGAGATCAATGTTTATACACAACAGAAGTGTTGCATCCAGATAGCAGACCCATGAATGATCTACAGCTCTCAACATTTGAAGTGGATCAAAAAAAGTTGATCAAAGTTGCCGTAAGACAAGAACGGGTATTGTTCAAAATTCATGTATAGCTTTGAGGGTTTGATCCACTTCAAGTGTAGAGTACTGTATAACAAAGCCTCACTCACCAGGCTGTGTCCTCCAAAAAGATCCCCTCCCTCTCCAGCTGCATGAACAGCTCTCCACCTGTTAGAGAAAAATGACCTTGATTCAGATACATTCTCCAAAAACATGTATGCTATTTTCCTACAAGACAATTTTTCTAATATAAATATTTATAACACCAGTACCTATATTTAACTCACCGCTAAGGTACTCCAGAATGAGGTAAAGTTTGCCCCCCGTCTGAAAGGCATATATGAGATCCACAATGAAGGGATGCTTAACTTCCTCTAGGATGCTCCTTTCTGCTTTGGTATGAGCAGTGTCCTTTGCATTGCGTGCAATCATGGCCTGTTAAACCAGACAAAAGCAAAATAATCCATCAAGGATAGTGGTGTTTTTAAACAGTCAAAACCCGCAGCACACTTAAGCACTGTGCATGAACATCTTGGCGCTGGAGGGTTCAGGGTCGCAACTCCCCTAATCCCAGCTGTGAACTCATCAGGCTGGTGTCATTAATGCTTTTACTGCTTTTGCAATAAACAGATGTGTGCAAATCTAATTTGGGAATGGAATCCAAAGCATTTCAATCATGCAAACCACAGAGAACAATGCAGCATCAGTCTCAGAAAGATTAAACTGCGCCCATGGCCTTGGTACACAGACACCTTTTGCACTTCTTCCATCCTAGAATGGTTTCAAGCAATGTTTCTCAACCGGTGGGTCACAGAGTGTGTAATAAAAGAAACAACAGCATCCAAATGTAATTCTTTGTTCTGATGCAAGACTTATTTTAAAAGATGTGCATGAAAGCTGTCAGACGCAGTGTAAGTGAGAAAAAAAAAAAGCACTGTCCTGATTCAATATTAGCTGTCAGATGCGATGTTGTAAGGCTGTATGTCATTGTTCTAACATTATAGAAAAACCAACTTGCTTGTCCTGTCAGATGTTATACTGGGTTAGTGGCACACACTCTTCAATTGCTGACATTTAACAGCCTAACTTTATAATACGGTTTACTCTTCAGTGTTAGGTCACCCTCAAGGGATGTAGGTGTCTTTGTTTCCGCAGTAGTTTCAATTTTGATATTTTTAGGTCAAACCGTTTGTGTCTGTCAGTCAAATAATGGTGAAAGAGAAGAGAAGTGGTTTTGTGTCTTAGGTCATCAGTGTGTACTTACATTATGAGTCATTAAATCATGTTTAATTTGGACTTCTCTGTGCATGCTCTTTGAGGTGGTGACCATAGACCTCCATTATATGACTGATAGACAAACGGTTTGACCTAAAAATGTCAAAATTGAAAATACTGTGGAAACAAAGACACCTAAATCTTGGATGCCCTTGAGGTAAGATAAAACATATAAAAAATTAATTTCAAAGTGAACAATCCTTTTAATTATCGTATAGAACAATTAACAATTAATTAACAATTATCTATCTATCTATCTATCTATCTATCCTTGTATAATTCAACTGGTTGAGGTTGATATGGGATTTAGAAAGTAATCAGTAATGCAATAATTCGATACTTTTTAGAGAGAGAAATTAGTAATTATTTTTTAAGAGGACACCCATGCTGATTTTCAGGGAAAGGTAAATTAATGGTAATTATTGGAAAATATGCGAGGCCATACCTTTTTCAATACTTTCATGGCAAATATCTTCCCAGGAGTTGCCCCAGATACCTTGCGAACTTGAAAAACCTGTTTTGAAACAAGAGGACAGTTAACAGACAAAATTCAGAAGTCGGTTAGATCTGCAATCCAAATCTGCAAACAAAAACAGCATTAAAGACCTCAGTGCTTATGTAGACTAGGACTATCATTCAAAGTTTAGGGGCAGTATGATTTGTTTTTAAAGAAATTCAATCAACCAATCAACTTTTATTTATATAGCACAATAAAAGCAACAGTAGTTGGCCATTAAGCAATATCTAAAACACAAGACCGATCGCAAAAATGATAAAGGGAGTTTATAAAGGGAGTTTATCAAATGATCAGAGCGATAGTTTGGAGCTAATCCGTTCATGGCTTTAAAAAACAAAAAGAAGAATTTTAAAATCGATTCTGGAACAAACTGGTAGCAAGTGCAATGGGGAAACTTCCTTGTGCCAGTCAAATGTTTGGCTGCTGCATTCTGAACCATCTGAAGACAACTACTATTGGATTGACTCATTCCAAATATAAAGAGAATTACAATAGTCAAGTCTATTGATACTGAAATTGATACTTTTATTCAGCAAAAGTGCATTAAATTGATCAAAAGTGACAGTAAAGTCAATTAATAATGTTACAAAAAATTATTTCAAAAATACTTTTTTTAAAACCTTTCTAATGGATCATGGTTTAAAAAAAAAAAAAGAAAAAAGATTTGCCTTATACAACATTAGGAAGATCATGTCCTTCCTATCGGAGCCTGCATGCAACACAAATCCTTGTCTAAGCTCTTGTTCTATGTAATGCTCTCTCGGCAGGCTTTCCAGCATATACTGTCAAACCTCTGCAACCCATCCAGAATGCAGCCGCAAGAATGGTCTTTAACAAGCTGAAGCATGTCGCTTTCATCAATTAGCAACTGGTTGCCAATAGCCGCTCGCAAATTCAAGGCACTGATGTTTGCCTACAGGATGACCTCTGCACCCCCAAACCTAAACTCACTACTTCAAAACCTATGTGCCCTCCAGAATCTTGCGTTCTGCAAGCGAACGGCACCTTGTGGTGGCATTCAAAGAGCCACAAAATCACTTGTTGAGTAGCTGAGTCTTCAGTCACTTTCAAGAAACAGTTAATAGTGATGTTTGATTCTTGAACAAATCGCTAAGAGAAAAACAAGAATATTTTCAAAAAATCCTACTGACCCCAAACATTTGAAGGGTATAGTGTGTAATTTTGCAGCACACATAATGTGTCCAAAACACACCACAAGCAGGGAGGAAACACTGCTACTCTTGCTTACCTTTCCATATCCTCCTTTACCCAAAACACGAAGCAACTCAAAACATTCCGGACGAATCTGCTCCGTGCCTTGATTCACAGTATTTTCAGAGATCTCGAATTTCTCGCAGTCTTCCATACTAAAATATAAAGTAGAAGTACATTCAAATATAAACATGCAATTGACTTTTGGAGCAGCTAACTTCAAAATACACAAATATAATTTTGTGCATCCAAAAGTGGCATACTCACAATTCAAAGCCACTGCACTGATCCATGTATTCATTAATCTTGGCCTGTGAAAAAAAAAACAAAAAAAACAAACTTGTTGTGTTTCTGGTAGGTTTACAGGGAGTTTTAGGTGTGGACTGCAGTTTTTGTATCTCTGCAGCTTTTTCTCCAATTGCCAAGTGTGCAGATCTGACACGACCATTAAAGCTCAGTCTATACCAATGACTGATGCGCACTGGCTCTCCTCCATCAAGGTCACTGATCGCTATTATCACATTACAGGACCCAGTCTAACAATAGAGAGAGTGTCAGGCCACTGTAAGCCAGACCTAAAAGGATTTTTTCAGGTTTCAGAGGTAATTCAGGTGCAAAGTCGGTTTAAAAGTCTGACAAAGAACTTGTCGAACTTTTGAACACTAAAACTTCAGTGAAACATAAACTAACTACCTCTTAAGTTCTTTAAAAGTTCATATTTCTCATATTAATTTTGATTCCATTGTCTGTCTAGTCATAAAGGTTTGACAGCCCATTAAACAGTCACCTTCATACACCTGAAGTGATGCTGCTGGGTATCCAACAATCCTGTTTAAGCAGGTAGCTGTGTTTCTAGCTGGTCTGAGTCAGGCATTAAGTGGTTGACCTTCTAAAAATCAACTGGAATATCTTCAGTTTAACCAACTGACTGGTTATAACCAGCTTGAACCAACTAATGACCAGCTTAGACCAACAAGAGACCATCTTAAGCTATATCTCATTATGACATGTCCACCATAACAAAAAACATGATTAATTACAATTACACATACACACACGCATGGACACCATGGTAACTTACTGCAAATTTGTCGTTTTTAAAAAGAAAACCGAACCTAAATCCCAGATAATTCAGTAGTATGGTAAATATTACACTTACAGTGCCATTGTTGTCATCTAAGTTAATAGTTTAACGTATATAGAATAGTCAAAGTACTTTTATGCCGAGTTTTTGAAAAGCTTATCGATTTTTTTGGCCGGTCCAGCCCAGGCGATGCGGAAAATCTGGAACCGAGCTTGTTACCGGTTAGCTACATACCCCGTCAGGGAGCTCCTCATCTGACACGCTGTCCTCCGCCGGGTCCAGGTCGATATCAAACACACCAGCCATGATAACAGTTTATTCACAAGCACCAATACTGAAATAATGTTAAATCCTGACGCCTCATGTTCCCACACGACTCACAGACGCCATAACCGGGTCCAGTCATTACGCAACATATCCTGACAGAGATTAACTAGCGGTAACGTTAAACGATCACGGCTAACAGCGAATTTCACTTAGCGTCTGTGCGTAACGTATGTTCCTGAATGTGTAAAACCAAATGCCAATATATTAATTAGCGTGTATATTCATTTAAACACGCGAATGTCTTTTATTTTACTCCCGTCGTTTGGTATCTGTGTTAAGTGGGTGTATAGATATAAATACACGTCACTCCCTGTGTATGTAGGAAGCAGTTTTACTTGTAGTACCGCTTCACTGCCAGTAGGTGTCGACAAAAGACTGGCAATGTGTTTGGACTTTGAGATCAGTGGTATGTGGAAGAAAAATTCAATCCTTTTGCCACTACTGGATTATTTGTGACCGTGAAGGGTAATTCTGTTGAATGGGGGGTAATTCTTTTCAAACCCTTTATCCTATTCTTTACTTTAAAATGTTCAAAAGTCAGCAAGCTTGCCAAAAGGCATGTTCAGAAGAAAGATGCGAGCTCACACAATATACATTGTTACAAAGTGCTGGGTAGCCACAATTCTCTGTTCCCTACTTTATAAAACCAAATGAATGGATCACAATGGGCACTTTGTGTCACGTATGCTTCAAGCAAAAACTATGCAAATTACAGGGACTTTCCAAAGTTACATTTTCTTTTCTTTTTTTTTTAAGAGGCATAACTTATTCTTTACAAAACCTGACACAATGTTGATTCTGATAACTACAATCAAGCTATTTTAAGCTGTATTGTTCGTTTTAAAAACAGGCCTCCTATTGTAGATTGTAGACAGATTGTACTATGTTTCCCCAAAAAATGTGGCAATTTAGAATGAGAGATATGAAGAAAACTCTTAATTTTTCTGCTAGTTTTAATTATACATGCCTGTGGGTTTCTGTGACATGTGCAGATACGCAAAGCTCATGCATATGTGAGAGTTTTCCTGGGTAAAGATACCTAGTATCTGCGTCAGCCTGACTCAACCTGGGTGTGCCAGTGTTCTCCTGTTCGGTGACAGCACATCATTGATTCATGTGACAGTTAAATCCCCTGATTCACCTCGACATCAGACTTTTAGTTATGAATACACTTGTATTTGACACCTGTGATGGTTTTTTCTTCACCCAGAATCTTCCAAAATGTGTCATATGACCATAACATGTAGCTTCTCGTCACAAAACACAATAAAGTGTGTGAACACTACTGCTAAAATGCAAATGTTTTATATTATTTATTTATAATGTTTTTAATGTTTCCATTTTATATAGGAAAATGTTGTAAATGTATTGTTTTTAAATGTTCGCGTGTGTCCCCTACTGGTTTCTAGAGGTAGTGCGCACTATTCATGCACGTTTGGAAATCGAATGAATCCCTCAAAAGTGTGGTGTTGGTCACATGCCAAACAAGAACACCTTATTGTGCAACCACAAAAGAGTGGTGGTGAGAAGGAGGAGGGTTGTAAAAACTACAACTGAACATGTTAAGCCTTATTTGAATATTAAAACCTGTTTGAATTAGTGATTTGCATACTGGCGAACCCTCAAGCAAAGGCCGTAACTGTAAGCTAGTTCGCGTGACTGAGATAAATCACTGAAGAAAGAGTGACTTAACTAGCTCACTCTGACACATAATGTAAATGTAAATATGATAGTTTACAGTAGGCTACATTTTCTGAGCTATTTTTCATTGATGCTTATTGGCGCATAAGGGAATGACATTTGTTTTCACTTATTTGCTCTTTAGGCTATACTTTTCTTTATGTTGTTGATCTTTATTTTCAGTCACGTATAAACCCGAGTATTTTTTTATTATTGTTTAACTGATTTGATTTGAATTGAATTGAATTAAAAAAATGTATGTTGTATTGCTGTGCATTACAAAAACTTAGATGTGTGAACAATACATAATAAAGCTCAAATAACAAAAATAGGCCATTGTAAAAACAATATTGTTGGTTTAACTTAAAGAAATAAGTAACTTGGTTACCTTAAAAAATTAAGTTCATTGAAATAAAAAATTTGAGTTAATACAATAAATGAGATTGATTTAATCATCAGAAACTCAAAATATTATGTTATCTGAACTACATAAATGATCTAAGTTGATTTGACAAAAGGAAAAAATGTTGAAATTACAAATCATGACAATATTTTTTTTACAGTGAAAACTCATTAACCCAAATCACAAAAACCAGGACACAGACTGACATTTATTTATTTAAACTTTATTGATTTACACACAGGACATACACAGTCAAACATGAATGGCAGAGGGGGTTCCCTAAAAAGCACAGGATGTTCTGAACAGTTACAGAGGAAATGATACGACTCGACTGTGAAAGCCAAGTATCACCCTGGGGGGTGGGGATGAACATATTGTTGAATGAACATCTTTTTTAATTTAATAACAAATACCAGTTGCACATGTTAGATAACGACTGAACAGTTACATTAGAAAGGGAAAAACTGTAGAGCAAGTGCAAATGAAGGGGTGGTCAAAAAGATCTGTCATCATAACGGAGTACTAGTAGGCTATGTTGCAATAAGGTGTGTTCTTTTTGGATTCTCAAGAAATTCAAGTGGACAAAACCAGTGCTGAGCGCGCGCGCCCGCGCACACACACACACACACACACACACACACGCCCTTTTACAGAGAAGGGCTACGGAAAGACAGACAAGCACGTACGTCTATAGAACAAGCAAAAACACGTCAATAACGCTCTTTGTAAACACACACATTAGAAATATTTCGATAACATATGACCCACTAAAATTAGACACCATCAGGAAAAGAAAAACATTGTTCAGTGATGCAAAAAAAAAAAAATAAATAAATAGTTAGGCTATACAAAAAAATAAAAATAAAAAAAATATATAATGTTTTCTAGAGGGGATGAAAGAGCCCAAAATGTCAGACAGCCTACAGACTGTTGTCGCCGGGCGAATGTAACAGCCAACACCAGTCTGATAAGCTATCTGACACACTGGGAGAGACTTGTCCACACCAATAAAGACACATGATGAAGAATTAACTCACTTACCAATGATGAGACGAGAGGATGGCGCTCAAAGAGAGGCGTGGTCACTAATTCTAACAATGTAATGATTTAAATCCCGTTATGGAAGAACCGAAAGCTTTTCCCCCTCATTTAGCGGATGTTGTGTGAGATAATCGAAGGCAGCGTCTCCTTTCTGTTTCACCCTGCCTGTGTTTCGAATCATAGCGAGCTGCCTAACAAGACAGCGTTCTGAGGGCATCAAGCTCGAACGTCCGAAAGACTGTCTCGCTGGATTTTGAGACACATCCTCTCTCGCGCGCTACCCTTTTCTCGCTCCTTCTCTCTACCAACAGTGTTGCCATATCCGCGTATTATAATCCACTTTTCAAAAAGAAGCGTGGAAATTAAAACGGGCAAATGTATCGTCGGTTTATTTCTAGAAAACAAACGCGTGTTTAGGATTTCAACGTTACACGACTGTATTCAACAAATAAAAAATGTTTGTGTTATTTAATACAAATGATCACATGGATATATTGTTCGCTGGTTAAATGTACATTTAACCAGAGAACATTTCCATTTGTTTCTTGGCTATATGTCGAATATCCAATTTAATTAAATCTTTAATTTAGTTAATTAATGCAGTCAGGTTATTTCTGTAATCTAAATTATTCGATGCTGAGCAGTGAACTCGAGCCATTGAATTCGCTTGCTTTTCTCACGAGATCTGGCAACACCGCCTCATCCTCTACGCCAGCAGCGCAGTGCATTGAGTTCATCGGAGGGTTCATTTAAGGTAACGGCAAAAGAAACTCCACACTGTTCCATTTTTTTATACGCCTGCAGCTTCCAGACTCACATACCAGGGCAGCGTTACAAAAAGGCACCGAAAAAACACTTCACAAGCAATTAAAAGGGGAAAAAAGACGTACAAATAAGCAATGGACAAGACGTTTGCCTAGCCGCCTGATGTTATGCCACCAGTGCAGTGGTTCTTCATCTGGAGGTCCCTGTGTCCCTCAACACTGAATTTAAGACACACCCAATTCAGGACATAGAGCCTCTAATAGTGAACTGATGAGTTGAATGAGGTGTGTTAGATTAGGGAGACACCCAAAATGTGCGGTTTGGGGAAACCACCACTGCATTAGGTTTAAGCTAGATATCTTCATGTAAATTAAACTATTCAAACTATAAAAGAAGGAAGAGAATTACCTTTCCAACTGCCAGACAATCCATTAGTCAAATCCAATCGAGCATCTCTCACAGCAGCGAGCATCATCCAGTCCTCCAGCGTGACCGGATGCTCTTCTGATGTATAGAATACGTGCGATAAGAAGCTATACGCGCGAAACGTGGCAGCCACCCACGCACATATGTGCCTGAACACAAACGCGCTTCTTAATCTGATTGAATGCGTTATTGCATCTGGTGGAGTGGCCCTGTAGTGAGTCATGTGGTCACACACGCACACACACACTCCTTCCCCCTCTCCTCTATGGATCTTTGGAAACAAAACAATAACTCTAGACGAAAGGAACATTATGATTCACCAAGCTTTTAGAACACCAGAGGATCTTAGCTCAGAAAAAGTCATGCAATACCAAGAGAGTTGGTTGCAATACTTTACATTCACTTCCTGTTATGCCTTAATTTAACCCATTTTCAAATCTAGTATCAGAAATCCACTATACACTGGAATATGCAGCGATTCAAAGCAAATTTTAAAAATTTAGAGTAATAGACCACAAACAACATAAGCCACGGCGCACCTTAACATCCCCACCAATGGGATCAGATAACCTCTGCAAGACACAGAGCTGAGAACACGAGTCTCTCAGCACAATCCGCCAGCTAACTAAGCACATTAAAAAATACAAATATTAACCCATAACCAAAAAACCTTCAAGAAAAATAATGGGTTTCTTGATTTAGTTTAGCTCTCTGTTGGCTGTTAGATTCCACAAGTTCAAGATGCATCAGATGAGAAACAAATCTTCAGAAACCTGTAAGGAGAGAGAGAGAGAGACTCATCAGAAACATCACAGGTTAAGCAATCACTCATCTCCACGTGCATTTCCTTCCAATCTTTCAGTTCCGTTACAACAAGATTTGCGTTAGTGACGCACACGGTGGCATCGTCTCTTCCTGCTGGTTGAACAAGCCCACAGCTTTCCTTAAGTAACAGCAGGAGCAAGTTACCAGAAAAAAGGAACATTGTTCCAGAAACATCCGTAATCTCTCATTGTGCAACTTCATCTTTCTTTTTCATTTCCTCCTCCCACACGTTTACACGCATGCACACACGAGCTGGAAATGTGCTTTAGATAGCGAATCGCACACGGGCAGATGAAGGTAAAATAAAAAAACAAGGTGTAGCTCTTTGTTTCCGTGCGCACTTGTGAGGGACCAGTGGCAGGAATCGAGAGTACAGCCTCAACCCCTCCCTCCTGCTTCCCTTCCGAACGCCCACCCCCCCACCCCCCCACCCCCACCCTCCTCCTTCTTTTACTCCCAGGGGCCCCTCCCGTCTCCGGCTGCGCTGGGTTCAACGGGGTTCGCTGCCGAGAGGGGGGAGTTAGTGTGACGCGGGGGAGTGTCCGGTTCACTCAAAGAGCTCGGAGTATGACTCAGCATCCCTCCTCAGCCAGACCCCGAACAGGCCCCCGCGACCGACCGCCGCGCGGCCCACGCGGAGCCCCTGACGCTACGGTCTGCCACATGCAAACAATAACACCTCACCGGAATCACACGGTAGAATAAAACCAGTCTCCAAGCGATAATTAGGCCAGGGAGGTAATTAGGATGTGGAACAAAAAAGAAATAGGGGTGCGTGTGATAAATTAAAAGGAGGAACGGAGGCTAAATATACAAAAGCCACATCTGTGAATGAGGTAAATTTAAGAGAAACCCTGTATGAGTGATGGGACTTACGATTGGGGTGGCCTCTCCCGCGAGCCGTCCGTCCGTCCGTCCGTCCTGTCCGGAGTTGTGATTTTGCCCTCTGGGCCTCAAGGTACTCCCTGAAAGGCTTCTGTAGAGAGGCGCCAAACAGGGGAAGAGCTCTGTGACAGAAAAGAAGAAAAGGAGGAGGGGACGGTACAGGAGAGGGAGAAAGAAAGAAGGAAAGAAAGAAAGGGAGGGGGAGAGAGAGAGGTCACATAAATTTCACTTACCGACTCGAGAGGTCAGTGAGTTTCCTTTACCCTGCCTCTCCTTTCTCTCCCCGCTCGCAGACAGAGGGAGATAGAGACCGAGCTTTTATCCCAAATAAGAGAAGGAAAAAAAAAAAACGGTAAAAGTACAGCTGGTTCTGGGAACTACGTATCCTAAGCACTTAAAAAGAATTACGAAAAAAAATACGCAGAGAAACGCACATAAATAGAAAAAAAAAAGCTTTTCCCGAAGGCATGCTCACACAGGGAGCCATCCTCACTCACACTCTGCTGTAATGTCCCTCAGCCAGGCTGGAGGAAGAAATGAATGATTTCTCAGAACTCACACATTTATCACCGGCGGTTCCTGTAAGAACTGGTTTCAGCCAATTAATGAGGAAGTAAGTCCATGGCGTGTCATTACTGGTCGAGAGAGAGTGTAAACCCCACCTATTGAAGCAGGGAGGCGGGGCTCTGTGAGAGACAGCCCATATTAGGAAACCCTTTTATGAGATTCAGTCACTACCTAACCGTACCCCCCCCACATGACACACACACACACACACACACACACACGGAAAGGAAAAGAGAAGGAGATTGTCTTGGCATGGATTGTCTAAGCAAGCCAAGGAAATTAATTAAATGTTTAAAAAATTATATAAGTAAGATTATTCAGGCAATTTATTGATAAAATGACATTTGACTCATGCAGAATAAAACTTTTTTTTTTCATGACCCGATGCTCGTTGACACACTTGGACTTTTGTTTTATCACTTTACACGGTCATGTGCCCGATAACGTTCTCTTTGAACTCTACACATCACACACGCAAACAGGACCCTCTGCCCACTTGAGTTTCTGAAAGTGCAACTTCACGGATAAACAATAGATGAGCTCATACTGGCTATTTTGCTAAATCATTAACCAAACGCATTATCGTTATCCACCCTTGATGTGGGTTAACTAAGCGCAAACACATCAAGCCCAAAAGGAGAAGCAAAATAATGCAGGTTTGTAAAGACGTTACTGAAAATCCACCATCAAAACCAACACCCACACACCTCAGAGGAGAACATACCAAAATCCAACCAACTGTAAACACACAGAGAAGCTAGCATTAGCACATCTGAGGCAGAATGTCACATCTAAACCTTCATTAGTTTGGTTTTCTGTCAGATTTTGGAGCACAGGTACGGCGAAATGCTGTTGCGCCAGAACAAAGAGTCAGATCAAAAACTTGTGTCTTTGTGTTTGAGAAATTGGCGGGCTCCAATCGAGCCTTGTCCGATGAGCCACGGTGAGTCAGTGCCTGTACGAGTCAGATATTACACTCCTACCAACAGTCAGAAGCACGCTACTAAAACATGAGGACTATCTCCATGTCCATAAAACAAGGATTTTCACTTTGCTTCTGGAACTTTCTAGGGCTGAGATCTCTTTGGAAAAACATGTCGGACTGAGAGAGATATATATTCACTGCCAACGTTGCATGATCTGCTCATATTTATATTTTCAGATGACAAAATGCTTTTTTTTTAAAGGCAGATTTTGTTCACGGTGGAACCCATGCGATTTGTACAATGAGGGGCAATAAAAGTGAGTACTTGAAATGTTTCCAAAAATATATCTGGCATAGTTTTGGAGTTTTGTAAAAACATCTTTTATGGTGGGAAAGAATTATTTCTGCTGAACAACAACCCTGAAAGTGTAGGGTTATCAGAAGAAAAACAACATATAGTCACAACAACAATTCTTGTGCATATCTGAGTAGGAGGAAAATTAATTTTGTGTTGTTACGACATGCTATAAATTCTGTAGAGATTGAATACATTTGTTTTTCAGTAGCATGTCTTAGCTAATAATGATAGTGATCAAAATATGCATACAAATTGGGTGTTAAAAATGTATTTCATGCTAAATTAAATGATATAAATGAATAAACACTACACTATACATTTTTAATGAATTGCTAAAGTTGTTTTTGTCCCGTTTGTGTGTAAAAATAAAACCTATATTGTTGTGGCTGCAACTGTGAGTAATGTTTGTATGAAAAGGTTAAAAATGGAAAATTCAAAATTGAAGCCAATTATCAACTTGGCAAAAAAAAAAATTAATGTAGGAACAAAAGTGCATAAGTCAATTAGATATACTGCTTGATTTGTTAAAACTGTTTTAATGTGGGTTAGAAAGGAAAACAATTATAAAGGTGTAATTTCCTGTTTTTAACCGTACAAAAAAGGGGAAAAATACCTCTAGTCTACTGTGCACACTGTAAATGTATGTTGGGGATAAACATGTAATTTTCCCTAATAATCGTATTATGTGAAATGCGTGTTCCACTGTTTTCTGCAATTGCGTCATATTTTCTATTTTTAATTATCTACGTCGTTCAAAGTATGAAAATTCCTTGATGAGTTTTCTTATGAAAGTGAAAAGCTTAACATTGTATGCAACTGAATTACATTATCAAAAATACTGAAGCAATAACAGATCAATAATTCATTATTGTATAAAATCAATCATTAAAATGATTTAAAAATGACCAGGGATGATGAGTCAATATTTCAAAATAATATTTCAGATATGCTGGATTTACAGGAAAGCCATGCTTCATTGTTTATCAAATCTGTTCGCAAAATGGCTTTCTTGCAATGAGTAAAAAGCCAGCAAAAGAGTTTTCTTTTTTATTAAATGTTTTATTATATAAAAATTACATATCCCTTAAATTATATTCCCTATCATATTCGAACATCATCGTCCTTCACATATTTCAAAAAGTCAAAGAAACAGTTTCTTCTTAATAGTCAAACTTGTACACATTGATTGCTCATGTACTCTTTTTAGTGTTTTTTTTTCTCCATATTTTATGTTTTACTTGTTTATATCTATATAGTCAATAATAATGTCTTGTATAAATGTGCTGAAATTCTGTTTATTGTTGTATGTTGCTGCAGAACAGGAACCTGCTGTGAACCAGTTTTTAAACTAAGCCAAGCCCGTTTTACTGTAACTATACTGTTGAACTTTCCTGTATAATAAATGAAATGAATATGAAATACAAATGTAGAGTGAATTAGTAATGTATCCTTTATACGTATAATTGATCTATATGTTTTAAATCAAGCACTGATCACTTATAATTCACATATTTTGTATCATAATATAATTTATTCTATCAATTAAAGTCACTAAAAAAACCTCAAAACTGACAAGACTCTAAATCCGCACAAATACACAGAAATCACACAAAGACAAATACACCTAATGAGCGCGTCAGCAGATCAAGACTCAAGTCTTCCCACAATGCCTATTCACTCACACCTAGGATGACTGCAGAAAGCTAACAATGTTATCAAGGTTTGCCATATTGATTAGTATGGATTAGTCACATTTAAGTGATACTGAGGATATGTTACGGCCAGCATTAAAGCACAGGTGAGCAGGTCTCTGAGGTCACTTCATTATTACAGGCTCCTATGTGTCTCTCTTCTGAGTGACATCAGTGACAGGAAATGGGAGATGATTCAAACACATTGTAGGGAAGGATGATGATCCTGAAGAACAGGATGATGAGGATGCCGGTCATCGGCGATGTGAAATCTAGAGCATGACAGTGCAGGCAATCTTCTCCTCACGGCCTGTTTGACCAAACGCACTTCTGACTCAGCGAGCTCCAAGTCATCAACAAGATCGGGCGAGAAAAATAAAAGAAACAGAGAGAGCAACAGAAGCTCTCCAGATAAGGACACATGACAGGCTGACACACTTTGCGGAGTGAGGCATGGTGGAGGAGAGGAAGACTGTGGGATTAGCTAATGAGTGTTCGCTCGAAACGCTGGAATTAATTCAATTGTGGAAAGTAGGAAATTGATTTTCTTAACAACAAACTTAACTGCAAATTCTATGCTTTTCACTAACATTAGCATGTATACAACCTAAACACAAGCTACCAGAACATACCAATAACTACTCTAAATATTAAAGGGATAGTTCACCCAAAAAATCTCTGTACCTGTGCTCTCGATTACTCATCTTATATTATTCCAAACCTGTAAGACCTTCGTTCATCTTCGGAACACAAATTAAGATTTTTGATGAAATCTGAGAGCTCTTAGACCCCCCTAGCAACGTCAAGATATTGCTAAAATAGTCAATGTGGACTACTAAATAGTAGTTCAACCTTAATGTTTTGAAGCTACGAGAATACTTTTGTGCACAAAAAAAACCCCTAAACAAAAATAATGACTTTATTCAACAATCTCTTCTCTTCAGTGTCAGTCTCACTTCATAAAATTAAGGTTGGACCCCTGTAGTCATATGGACTATTTTAACTTTACTATCTTTCTGGGCCTTGAAAGTGGTTAGGATATTATCTATGGGGGGCCAGAAAGCTCTTGGATTTCATCAAAAATATCTTAATTTATGTTTATTATGAACAAAGGTCTTACTGGTTTGGAACGACATGAGGGCGAGTAATTAATGACTGAAATTTCATTTTTGGGGGAACTAACTCTTTAATATAACAGAAGATTACATACTAAGTCTCTTTCCTTTCTTTATTTTGCTTAAAAAACACATAATAGGCCAAACACTTAATTTGAATCCTTTTAAGTCCAATGAAAAGCATGCTGGGAACTAGAATGAATAAAATGATCTATGTTCTGTTGCAAATGCACTAAGCAAATTCATATTTTATCAATTTAAATGTATTGAAATTAGATTGGAGCTCAATTTGGTCATAATACTAAATTATATAAACAATAAAGAGGCCTTGTAACACCATTAACTGAATTACTTGTCAACACTTGTGTTTTACACACTTTGGAGTGGTGACTGAAACATACCCAGAAGCTAAATCATGCAAGAAGAACAATATGATAAGCAAGCAGGAAGGTGAAAACAGGCAAACAACATGGGGATTTTTGGAGGTAAACAGGTTCCCGCTTCCGTTTTTCTTCCCGTCCCTCTATAAAACAGTTAATAATTCTCAGTCACCATCTGACAACATTCTAATGAGCTATCATTTCCTGAAGCCTTACAATTTCTGTCTCTTATCCCCCCCATGCTATTCATTTCCTTGAGACTGAATTCCTCAAGTCTTGAGTCACAGGTGACCTCTGACCTCAGGTCCCCTCTAAAGCTGCCAGCCAATGTTCCCTCTAAGCCGTGCTCGTGCACAGCCGCACACTTCTGATGTCGCTCCCGCGCAAAGAGAACAAAAACTAAACTAAAAAGTGAGAAAAACCATGACGTTTAAGGAATCAGAGTTAAATAAATTCATGGGATTTTAACTTTAAAACCAGCGCTGAAAAACTAAAACTGAAGACATTGTATGTGTAAATACGCAGGACTGACTAATTCACAAGATAAAGGCTGCATTACTAGAGAATTTCCATCTACAAAGGGAGTGCAGCATTGCTCTTTATCTTGTTTCATGATCTTGGCTAATGTTGTCATGGCAGAACGAGTTATCTTGAAGAAAACAAGAGTTTGAATGAATGATTTTTTTTGGATTATTGATCAGATTTAAATCGATCAAAGATGTTACTGTAACAGTCTGTCTTGTCTCCGCCTCTTCACTTCACTTCCCAGCATCCCTCTTGTCTACGTCACCTGTGTTTAGTCATTGTCGTCACCTGTTCTTATTAATGTTACAGCGTTATGAATGGTGTTTGTCACCCCGTGTTCAGTGTGTGTAAACCTTCTGCCTGTCATCCTTGTACCTGAGTTTGGAATTGTTGTAAGTAAAGTTGATTGAATTTGGAAAATACGCGGAAATTTGGAAATTGAGCGGAAGTACGAAGTCTGACGTAGTCAGGATAGGATGAAGGACACGCCCAATAAAAATAGGCTGTGCTCAGCAAGAACAAAAAATTAGAGGGAACCACCAGCTGATGAGGACAGCCATCTTTAAATAAAGGGTAGAGGCCATGCACTAGTGTACATTAAGCACAAACATTTACAGTTTCTTACCAACATAGACAACATCTGTACACACTAATGAAGTCAGAGGCTTTAAAAAAATTGTCTTAAACATTTATAGTGCAGTTATTTTAAAACGGTCTCGCTCTGAGAAACTGATAACTGTTCACCTCTGGTCTGGTTCTTGGTGTCAGTTAAAACTAGCTCCATGTTACATGAAGATCTTTCCCAATGACCTCATAAGCAAACCATGAGGACGTGTCCTGAATGGAGATCCCCGAACTCAGAGTATTAATCACTCTGTCTCTCTCTCTCTCACACACACACACACATACATTTCTTTACGTGCTCACACTCATTCCTGTTTCTCCACCAGCTGCGCCAGTCCCATGTTTAAACAGTGAGAATGAAGAAAAAAAAAACAGACTAAACAAAGGACAAGAGGAAGACAGAAAGAGAGGGGTGAGATCACTCCTATTTTGGAAAAGACTTATCAGCACGGGACTAGGAGACAGGGAATACGGATCTCTTCCCCTCTGGGGCTCTATGCCTTCTCAGAGGAGGTAATTATAGCACACTCATACAAGTGTCACTTCCCACCACACAGGCTAGACACTCGTCACCTCGAACGCACAAACATACGTACACAAAGCAGGCAAGTGTGTTTACAAACTCACGCACATCCACTAATCTGATTAAAGACACAAAGCCTAGTGAACTGCCTTGCAACCTACAGCCTACATAGGCAGCTGTGTACTAAGGAAGCATCCGAACTGTCAAGCAACATTATAAGAGACAAATTTGGAACATTTTAGAGATGCATTAATTTATTACTCGGTATTAATATTGGCTCCGATACTGCACTCTTAGAAGAAAATGTTCTATATAGTACCTTAAAAGGTTCTATCAGTGCTACATATTTGGAACCCCAAAGGTTCTACACAGAACCCTTTTTAAGGGTTCAACCAGGAAAAGGGTTCTATATGGAACCTTTTCAATATCGGCTACAATACTGCACTCTTAGAAGAAAAGGTTCTATATAGAACCTTAAAAGGTTTTATCAGCGCTATGTATTTGGAACACCTAAAAGGTTCTATACGGAACAGTTTTTAAGGGTTCAATAATAAAAACTCTTTAGGATTCTTTGTAACCAGGAAAAAGGTTCTATATGGAACTATATGGAATAAAATGCCATCTCCAAATCTGTTGCTCACTTGGTTTTGGAAAAGAGCACCAGGAATGAAAGCTGTTTGTGCCAAAACATCAGCTGAAAATTTCAATTGACATAAATCATTCCTACGTACCCATGCAACAAGCTAGGGCACGAGAGATCAGCCAGACATCAGGCATCCTTCAAAGCGAGCTCTGATTACACAGAAACAGAATTCACAAAATCAAAAGGGTGGACTGTCTACTGACTCACTGGAGGACCAAACATGCCCAGGATGACTGTGCGGGCAAGGCCAGGCTGGGGTGAAGCTTGGGTGTCTAGTTCAGGAGGATGTGTGGATGGTGTTGCCACAGTCCAGCCTGTAATGCCCTTCCCTTCCTCTTAATCAAAAAACACTGGCACTTCAGCATGACCATGAGACACACTGGTTGGTGAGTCTGCAATCTGCCTATTCTAGCAGACCACTGCACTGGAGACGCTCTATAACTACAGTTAAACTGGAAAAGACGTCACCAATGATGCTATTAATAACAGATAAATAAACATTACGCTCAAAGGTCAATTTCGTTTTAATGAAAATTGTGCAAACAAGTAAACAGGATATTTAAACGTCAGAGCAACACTCAGAACGGCATCCACTGTTGACGCACTTGCGGCCGCTCTGCCACTGTAGCTAACTTACAGATGCATGATATAGGGCCGAGACTTGTATTTGACGGGAGTGATGATTAAGAACAAGAGTTTTGAAATGGAAACACACAAACAAAAAGAGAGCAGCAAAAGATGAAGAGCAAAACATGAACATCTGCTGTCGCATAAAAATTGAAATAACCTTGATAGGACTTCTGCAAAAATACTAAAGGAAGGAAAAATAAAAGGCTTCCAATTAGATGCATTTCTAGTTACAAGTTGGAGGGTGCAAGCTGGGGTATGAAGATGTCTTGAAAAGAGATCTGATAAGTTTCAGCATACCAGGTTACTCTTGGAATTAATGGAGGGCTGATCTATACAGAGGAAAGTCTCAAGTCCATGCCGACAACCTTAAGCGACTAAAAGAATGTTTCCTGAAATCCAATCAAATCCAGCCTATTGTCACCTGCATTGTCACTCGCGACAGAAGCATGCTAAACAAGGTTTTCATAATGACATTTCACCTGCACACAACTTTTATTGCAGAAGAGTTATACGAGATGAATGCATTCACACACCTCCAGAGCTGTAACCGCACAGGAACGGTGCAGTCTGTACAGTCATACAGTGAGGCAGCTGTAGGTTGAGCTATCCGGTGAGCTCTAGGTCTGCGGGTAAACCGTGCTCACCTTCAACAGGATGTCACTTAACCAATCACCCGTGGCACAGAGTCCACAGACGAATAGGTGAACAGAAGCCGAAGCAGATAATTATCATGGTCATATTATGCCATTTTCATACAAGTTAATTTGATTCTTAGGGTCTAAATGAAATATTTGTAATATACTTTAATAAAAAAATTCTCATTAGTATTGTAAAAAAACACAAATTTTACCTGGTCAAAAACAACTCTGTTTTCAGCACATATGCCTTTAAATGATAATGAGCCTCGCAGACTCCGCCCCTCTGTTCTGCGGGCGTTTTGACCCAAGCGGCCATGGATATATACACTAGACGTCGCCTTGGCTATGGCAGTTCATTAGAACGAATGTGTCAATAGAGCCGCCATCTTGGAACGGGGGAGCCCCTCCGTTTTAATGCATCAGCGTCAATGTAGACACAGGTTTAACGGAAATAAAATCATTATAAATTTGGTTCATTCCAACGGATTTATCATTGATTCCAGAAAAAAAAAACTTCCTAGTTTAGATTTGATTCGTGCACAATCACACACAGCACAAAAGTCCGCCACCATCAATTAATTCGAAGTAAAGGCAGAGATAGCAGCGTTACCTAGCTACTTCCTATGACAAGACCCCTGTTGCAAGATGCCAAGCGGCAACCTTCTAATCTGAAAAATGAAGCCTACCCAGAAGTGCGAAAAACTGCAATACATCAAAAATCCACTAGGGGCAACTTAGTGAGATGTGCAAACGCTATGTGTTTACTGATGTATACGTACTCAGTTTGTAATAACACAATAACCATGATGAGTTGTTCATTATAAACGTGGGATTATGACTTATATTGAGAACATAATATATAGAAAACATAACCCAGAGTGTAAACCTTAGCCGCATTCATTGTGAAGCGTGCAAGCGATTTGCAAATGCTAATATAAAGTTTAATAAAACTTTACACTCACTTCTTCTGGAGGTGCAGCAGGGACACGAATAGTTGGTACCGATTCTTTTTTTCAGGAGCAGCTAGTTAGCAAAACCAGCTTTATACTGACCCTCGTTTATAAAGCAGTCTGCGAAAAAGATTCGCGAATCGCGTAAACATGAACGCATTGACGTTGCTTGTGGGGAATATTCCCTTAGAAAACAAAACTCAGCCACTGTGTCTTCAGCGGTTCAGATTTAGGAACATCAAAATGATTGTTCGTTCGAGTGAATCAACAATGAGGGACTATGATGACAGCAGGGCGGGGATGTGTTGAAACGCTGATGTCAATCAACAATCGTGGGAGGGGCGTTCAACCGTGTGACGTCACATGGTCGAACGGCTTGATTTGAGACAGGGGAACACATATAAGGAGATTAAAATAAAAACACTGGATGGATTTTTATCATTATATGATGGTTGTGTACAGGCACTGCCAACACACATTTCAGTACAATCAACTTGAAAAAGTGCATGTACCATTATATGAAGAGTTCAGAT
The DNA here is from genome assembly GCF_988280905.1 of Pimephales promelas. Lineage (NCBI taxonomy): Eukaryota > Metazoa > Chordata > Actinopteri > Cypriniformes > Leuciscidae > Pimephales > Pimephales promelas. The sequence goes on along the minus strand of NC_142791.1, from coordinate 5,771,795 downwards.
GCAAAAGCCTCTAAATGCCATGATAATTACCTATTAATTGTTATTTAAGTGAAATTACTGAACTTAAATATACAAGTTTGATAAAAATCATCATTAAAGAAGAAAATTTCAAATGGCATTTAGAGGCTTTTGCATCTGAACTCTTCATATGACCCCTTTAAAATGTTTTGAACCAACAATATGATAAAGAAATCAGTTTTAAGAAGTCCAATTATTTTTTTTAAGCACAATTCACTATAATTTGAATATAGTGATATTAAAATAATATTTCGAATTATTTTAATTTAGATTTATAGATTGTTCCCATTTATACATTTCATTTATACTATTCATTTTAAGTAAGAAAAGAGCCTTTTACAAGTTTATGTTATTTATTCTAATTTATTTAGTCATTTCAGATGCGTTAAAACATTAGCATTAAAATTACAATTTGAATTTATAATTTACTGAAATGTACTTTGCATTCACATACTTTCTCTGGAACAATCAAAAAGCATATTTCCAGACCCATTCCCCCTCCACTTTCCTGCCAAATTCATAAATAAGCTGATAAATAAGATCCTTTAATATACACATATATAAAACATTTAAATTAAACAGATTTCTAATAAACACACTCTTGTGGGGTAAATGCAACAAGACGGGTGTTGTTAAAAAAAATTATTTGACGGTACTTAGTTGTACGGCACGGACAAAGAACACATGCATCTAGAGCTCTCTAAGCTGAAGAATTGAACAAAATGCCCCTCGTTTTCCCCTAAATGCACAAAATACTTTCATGTGATTCAGGTTTGATTTATCTCAAATTGTTCAAGAACAAAAACCTGCTGCAAAAAGCACCTATACATTGTTATGCAAATGTTCAAAATTCCTACGTGGTGCATGTGTGACACACTTCTAAATTCAAACTGCTGCGCATGAAAACAACCCAGCCCCCCAAAAATCCCCCTTTTCACACTAACATTGACCCCCCTGCACAGTTTAAACATGTCTACCTGAAAGAAGACGGTAAAACTGGCTCATGACTCAGATTCTCAACTGGACGGGGCTGCAATGACTCGCACGGCTTCCCGCATGAAAAGAGGCCTAGGGCAGCAGCTGCATGATAAAGCTGTCATCTCACTCACATCTAATGAAATAAGTCATTGATTCTGTTCTGTCTTGCTGGTTAAAGCTTTAGTAAGACAATTAAAGACCTTTGTTCACTGTTTAACCTTTCTGCAACAATGCCACGTCGCAAGTGTTCAATGATGTGCAATCGGTTTATTCATCCCCATGTGATTCTGATCCAGTATCTGTCTACTCATACTGAGAATAAAGGGCTGATTATTGTTATTGCGGTCAGTATTAGTAAATCAATTCTTACTAACATTCCAGTAAAAAGCTCGATCACCAACACAGTCACCCTCCATAGGGACTCAATCCTGAGACTATCTACTCAATGCTGCCTTTGTCCAGTGATGACTCTCGAACAGGTGACTTTGCCCTCTGTGCTTTTCCAGAAAAGAACAAGAATTTAACTCCTCCATGCCAGGAATGCAACGGCTAATTAGTTATTTATGATCACAATTTTAAGCCAATGACCATACCCAGAAATAGCAAGGGTGGTCAGTTAGTAATGTCCCCTATTAGCACTGGAATGAGTTGACTGATCACATTAGTCGACTTTAGCTTTGATTTCTTCTGTCAGGAATATCTCTTTTCCCATCCGTCCACTGTTCTCTCTACTTCTCTTATCTGTCTTGGCCTGTCACCATCAGTCACATTTAAAGTACTTAAATAAAAAACAGGGTCATCTGCATATGCTTTAATCTGATAATGTGGCTATTCTTGAATGTTCTTAAGGAGCAGCAGGAGATGCAGTCAGATGGAAATGTATGCTGGTGCATTTAGAAAGGAAGTGTTAATCAGCTAGCCGCCACTCACTTTGAGCTCATATACTGGGTTCATGACTATCAATACAATTCTTACAGCAAGTTGTATTTGAATAGGCACAAAATGAGCCACAGACAAAAGCATTTTTTGAATGAAAACAAATGGCTGGCTTCACCAATCAACGGTATTGACGTGATATCCTCGATGGGAGGGGTTAAATGAGGTGAGACCACAGACTATTTCAGTATGATTTAACACAGGCACACTCTAACATCAACACCTTTTCTTTTCCTTCTTCTCTTACTCTTTTTTTCTTTAAGACTGTTGTTGAATAATGTTACATTTCTTTCATTATCTCCTCTCTTAATGTATTCAGTATCATAATGTCTCCTTGTTTTGATAGATTGTTTATACTGCTTGTATGTATCGAAATGTTCTGTTTTTAATAATGCATTTATAATAAAAAATAAATAAATAAATAAATAATACATATTAATAACAAAAAACAACAACACCTAAAGGTATAGTTCAGCCAAAAATAAAAATTAGCTCATCATTTACTCGCCTATATCAATTCTTTTTCCAAAAGTAGACGTTTGCCAGATTATCTAAGCTGCTTTCATCTATGCAATGAAAGTGAATGGGGTCCAGGGTCAAGCTTTAAAGGAGTAGTTCACTTAAAAAAAAACTTTTGCTGATAGTTTACTCACCCCCATGTCATCCAAGATGTGCATGTCTTTCTTTCTTCAGTCGAAAAGAAATTAAGGTTTTTGATGAAAACATTACACGATTTTTCTCCATATAATGTACTTCAATGGGAACCAAACGGTTCAAGGTCCAAAAGACAGTTTCAGTGCAAACATCAAACTGTTCAAAGGGCTTTAAACGATTCCAGACGACGAAAAAGGGTTTTATCAAGCGAAACGATCGCTCATTTAAAAAAAAAAAGTTGAAGTTTTATAAGCACAAATGCTCACCTTGCTCTGTTCTGTGATGCGTGTTCGTGACTCTCCTGTTCGAACTCGTTTATCAAAGTGAACGAATCTTTTCTCATGTCATTTGGTTCATTCAACGAACGAATTGACTCATAAAAAGATAATTTTGATGAACGAGTTCGAACAGGAGAGTCACGAACGCGCATTCGACTGAAGAAAGAAAGACATGGACATCTTGGATGACATGGGGGTGAGTAAATTATCAGCAAAAGTTTTTTTCAAAGTGAACTACTCCTTTAAGTCTTTCAAAACCATATGAACCATATGATACTCTCTGGATATGTGTCTTTACAGCTTTGGTCTCCATTCACTTTCATTGTATGGAAGAAAGCAGCTCAGATATTCTACTAAATATCTCATTTTGTGTTGCACTGAAGAAAAAATTTCAGTAAATGTGACATTGTCTTTTCTTTCATTATTCATCTTTTTTTTAACACAACCTGTACCGACAGAGCAGTTTCATACAAGCGAGCCTGCCCTTGGCAAGGCATTAGATCTCACTCATGATCAGCCTGCAAATCAGGAAATAACAACAATAAATATCATTAATATAAGATAACAATTAGCCACAATCCATCTGAAACAAAGAAAAAAAGACTTAAACAGGAAATCAAAGCCTTTCAGGACTACTAGACGACAGTAATGTCAAATCATGCATAGTCTGAGGATAATTTGCACTGAGTGAACAAGGACACGGTTCCATTCCAGTAATTGCTTGTTTTCATGTTTTGTTTCCAACTTTTGAACCCCCTCGCACACACACATCCTGTAAAAATCTGCTTCAGGACCCTCACGATATAGATAATTTGGTTAGGTGTAGTTCCACAAAATAAAGCGAGACTTTAACTTATTGACATCACAGTTATTTAGCAGCACAGGTCCTCACAAATCAGCTTTTCAGAGACTTTGCCAAATCTGTAATGCATAAAATAACTCTTAACTGCAAAGATAGATATTCCACTTTAAGACAGGACAATCCATATAGCAATAAACACACAGTTATAGAACACACACTGACCAGACTGAAAACAGACATCCATCATTTAATCTTATGTTTGTTCTTCATTTAATCATTTCTTTAGGCCCACCTCGGCCAGAACCATTGACCTGGTCATGAAATATAATACATGCAGAAACTGTAGCCTACATGTATATTTAATATTTTTGGCAAACAATTCATTCAAAAATGCATTTCATTGGTATTAATCTTCAAATAGTAATGTATGTGTCTCCTCTATGTCCCACAGATAGGGTGCATTCAATAGAGCTACCCCCTTTTTTTCTTTGGACAAATATTTTAAGCTATTTTACCATCTATAATATCTTCTCATTGATTGAACTTTGCTTTGAAAATAGTAAATGAGTAAAATGTAATTTCTTGTAATTGAATATACAATTACATGTCGATTTATTACAGTACAAATAACTAAATTATTTTGTTTCTTTTAAACTCTAGAGACCGTAAGAACAAACATAATCACTGCTTTCCTGTTATTTTAAACGTAATGAGCATTTATAAAATCTGTCAAATATAGTATGTTAACAAATATTAACAACAAAAACAGAAAAACAAAACAACAACAATAAAACAAAAAAAGTCCAGCTAAAAAAATATTTTTCACCAGATTCTAAGGGTCAGAATTACACCAGTACATAAACTGGCATAGAATCAAATTGTTTAAGGAAATCACTATAATTTAAATAATCTTTTCTTATATCTTTAAGTTACATAATCATAATGGCTTGCACGTTGCTCACAATTCAGGGTCAATATCTTTACTATTCAAACCTAAATTAATGTTTAGTCATCACATGTGTGAATGAAGCACATTTACCCTGCTAAAATGGCATCTCAGTTTCACTTTGAGGGAAAGAGAACTGAAAGCTTATCCCATTTGCATCACCCCTGAAATCCTGCTAACATGAAATACACCAGAAATTTAAGTCATCTTAGATTTCACATCACCACATGTTTATATACTTGAACTTTTCGAGATAGTATAATGTATCAAAATGCCACACTGCATATAATATAATATATCACATTTACTAGTTTTAATGATAAACAGGATTCAAATAAGCCTGTAAAAAACTAAAAGTCTCACACTTTTTGAAAAAATATCATCAGTTTACAGGCAATTCATTTAATATTAACGCAAACAACAAGATACGAATAAACCAATAAAATAAAATAAACAAAAACAGTTATTGTGAAACAGACTTACAGTTTAAACAGTTGTGACAAAGAAACACCATTTACACACACTGCTTGTCACGGTAATACCTGTTTGAAATATACGCATAATTAAAAATGGTTTGTGATATAATAACATAAGGAAAACACATAACAGACATTTAAAAAGCTGTATAATTCAATTATATGATTTTCCTATTAATGTACAAAATACTGTTTTGAAAATGTATCGTACATTGTTCAAGAGATACACTTCGTCTTTCCTTAAAAATCTAAACAATTAAATAACACTTTAAAAACACTGCACTAATGTTATTAAGTAGAACAAAGTTCAGTGATTATTGATGGATTTTTTCACACCTGTAAAATCGAGGAGAAGGCTATAACAGGAGAAAGGCAGGACAATAAATGTAGAGGAAGAAGAGTTCATAAGTGGAAGGTAGTAAAAAGAGGTAAACATTAACATTTGTGTCATAAAGCACATACGGTGCAGCACACCATCCAGGCATGAAACAGGAAGGCCCGTATGACTTTTTTTACTGGGTTACGACTAAATACTAAAAATTTATTGCTCAAGAAAGTTTATAGCGATGACAAGCATATTCCAGAAATAACAGCATTTTTATTTCTATTTGATTGCGTGATGTTTGGATAATTGTAGCGTAAATCTAAATGCGCTCTCTAGGATTTTCATGAGCTGAGCTCAAAAACTAGTAAATGTAAACTCTCGTGAATGTATAGCTTGCAATGTTGTGCCAAAAATGTGAAATCTGGAGAAAGGAGGACAGAGGAAAACAATTAAACTGGTTTCCCCGACAGAGAAAAAATGACTTAAAATGGCAGTAAATAAAATTAATCTTTTGATGCCTTGAGGAAAAATGAGAAAGGGAGGCAAGATCTTTTCTAGGTACAATCCTACAGACCTGGGCACATTAGCGGGCTTTTTTCCATTAAAGTGGGGGTGTTTCTAAGAAATATAGATATTTATTCAAGAAATCCACTTTGCTTATAGTTGCACAGTTTTATCTTAAAATCACAGACTCACAACACACATGCATTATGATGAGGACTTTCCAATTCTTTCTCTCTTTTTTTTTTTAAAAAATTCAGTAAATCATATTTTCTATCACCTAACCCTAAAATTAACCCTCAAACACCCCTTTGTGAGTTTTTTACATTTTTCAAAGGCATTCTCTGCACTCAATGTAGGTGTTTCCACTTTTCACTATGCTTGTGGGGACTTTTGGTACCTGATCTAGAGACACACACACACACACACACACATCTACTTATTTCTGCAGCTTTTCCTATACTTTCTCTTGCACACACACACAATACCACAACAACCCTATATGCAAGCTTTCACATTAGAGACACAAATTTGTCCCCAGAGTAGGTACACACGCACGCACGCACACACTCGAATAGATTTGAGTTGCATCATATTTGAGTGTGTACTTGGTAAAACCACAAAAGAACACAGAGATAAACAGTAATGACACAGTAAATGCAACTCTCAAATCACATCCAGTTCCTTGAATACATCTTCATTTTCTCTGAAGAAAAACAAGTCCATAAATAACCCAAATCTGCTGATATTCCCTCCACTTAATTTAGGGTCAAAAACATCATGTGGACAAAAAGTGAGGAAAATAATGTTTTTTTTATTCTTCATTGGAAACAGATTTGTAAGAAATTTCCTAAAGCATCAGCAATTTTTTGGAAAGTAAGAGAGCAACAAGCTGTTTTCAAAGTGGAGTGCTGATGCAATCTACATGTGTTGTTGCAGTAATGGTCGGGGTGAATGACGCTTTGCATTGTCAGATGGGGCTGGCCCGAAGACAGGTGTTCTCAAGCCAAAAACAGCAGCACTGAACACCACCTATAGCATCCTATTACCCTGTTGCAACACTAAAGGCCACCGCCACAGCACAGGTGCTTAAAGAGTCTGGGGTTTAACACAATACACCATGTGTTTGTAATTCAACATTCAGCAGATGGTAGTAATGTGGATCTTAACAGCTCAATTTATATAACTCTACTTACAATCACTCGGTGGGACAGTCTCTAAAAAAAACACTGCACAACATAAATGCACTACAGTATAAAATGAAGGTCTGTAAGTGCGCACGTACAGAGGCCCCATTAGAAACACTTAAGCCACTATTAAAATGAATGTCATGGAATTACACAACAAGATATCTATCCGAGGGGCCTTACATACAAACTCTTTAAGGCCTTAAAGGACAACTCGGGCGCAAAACAAACCTTTGGTCTAAGAACACATTGGTACCTAGTGATTTGTTTTCATGATAATCGAAAGTAAAGAGTTATCTCTAAAACTGTTTAGCGTATAACGCTAGTAGAGGGCCCACACTAACACAGTGGCATAATGAGGCTGGTCGAGACCTGTATACGCGAAGTAGACTGTCTCTATAAACTAAAGTATCTTCTTATTAAACTGTCTTGACACTTACAAAGGTCTCAATGCTTCGGTTTGCATGTAGGGACCCTAATTATGCTACTGTGTTACTGTGTTACTTTTTATTTTTCATTACTTTATGCCCTATATACTAGCGTTATACGCTAAACAGTTTTTAGAGGTAAAACTCTTTACATTCGATTATCGTGAAAACAAATCTCAGAGAACGGTCGAGTCTAGGTACCAATGTGTTTTTAGACCAAAGGTTCATTTTGCACCAGAGTTGTCCTTTAAGATTTTTATTAGATATATGAATTTCCCTTTCAAGTTCACACAGGTGTCATTAACTATGTTGTTCATTAACTATGAACATGATTCATTGACATTTAACAACTATAGTGTCCAAATACATTATCTTTATTTTGAAGTAACATGTAGCAATTTAGATTTAATTTAGAGAATTATAATTTATTATTTTAATTTGTAGCAATAGTGTGTATATATAAAGGCCTGACAAGCCAGACCTACATCAAGATGTTAGGTCTGGGAATTCACAATTGGCATACCACAATACCAAGACAAATTGATGCTGTATTGGCTGCAAAACACCATACTAATAAATGATTGTGGTCTAAAACCAGTTCTGTCATGACAAATTTCTGATTGATTGGCATGGTAATGGGTATGACAATGTTGTTCGGTCTTGGCAGAATAGATCTCCTTTAATTGCGGCAGAGCAAGAACGGGACTTGCTACTGCCAATACATGACATGCTGCTGTGAGCAAATAAAACATGCTGTTGCTCTACAATATAGCGTATATAAATGACTCGTAACAGATCTAGACAGGTGGTGCTGGGGAAGAGGGAGGGATCTGAAAGCGCGCTGCACTGCTAAGGCAAATGCTACCCAAGTAGCGAGCTCATTGGCTACTGATACGGCAGGAACCAATCAGCTGCACCCTTTAGATTATGAATAGGTGAGTAAAAGGCCTGCACCATCTAGAGTTTCATGCCAGAACTTTGTATGTTTCAGTTTCATTGTCCAACCCCTTTATATTTATATAGTATCACAGGCACACTTTTCAATGAATATATATCACACATTCACAATAATGTCAGAAAGTCTTAGACACTATCTGGTTGTAAATGTATACGGAACATTTCATAATATAAACTACAACGGTGGTTAATTATTCTAATAGTGTGTGAACTTGAAGAGGAACTGACTTCATACATCCATTAAAAAATCCCATCACTACCAGTTGGTTTCAAATAATTAAAAAATTAAGCTGACCAATGCGATGAAATGTATTTTTAAGTGTGATTCTGTGTACAAATATGTTTAGGGGGCTTTATGTGCCCTAGACAGGAAGTGTCTCTGGACTTCGCATAAGTTGCATTAGTTTGTATGTGTCTATCTCTCTCAGTGTTTGTCTCCATCTCTCTCTCTCATTCTTTCTCACACACACCCACTCACAGTATTCCAAACAGTTTGTTTAACCATTATAGGATCTTTATGTGAAGTAGCGGTTCATATGAAACTCTGGGTGGGCGTCATATCTTCAGATTAGAAGGACCACAGGCCACAGGCCAATGACAGAGACGAAGTCAGATCCATTACATGACAGGGCCAAATCACCATCTTGCACTGTCAACAAAACTCCATCCACAAACCAGGACCAACCTGGGTTTTGCCTTCAGATCTAGGGTGACTTTTTTTTTCTTTCACACCGAGCCAGAAATTTCCACTTCAGTAGCACTTACATACACTAAAAGAGGTTTCAGAGGGGTTTGTTTGTATATTATTCACCTGATTTATATAACATTATGGTGAAAACATACTTGCTAAAAAGAAAAATCCCAAATCCTCTTTGTAAAAACCCTTAATGTGTCCAATCACAGCTGTACTTTAAGCACTTTGGGTTCCTGATGAAGCACTATATTATTATTATTATTATACTGTCTCATTATTTTTGTATTCTCTAGATGTTACATTGAAGAAGTGGCCTGCAGCCTCACGAAACTCAGAAGATCAACAAGATAATTTTTTTTTTCTGTTCAGTTTTTTGTCCTATTTTTGTTCTAGTATTTGATTGTTCTTAAGTAAATAAATCATGTAAATGTATACATTTTGGACTATTATTTATGTTGCCTGGTAGCTATGGATTTTAACAATTATACTAATACATAGGTAAACATATAGGTGCATATTATCTAGGTGAACATATATTATGTGCATATACAGTACATGCATATATGAAGAGTTCAGATGCAAAAGTGCCATTTGAAATTTTCTTCTAAAATGATCATTTTTATCAAGCTTGTATATTTAAGTTCAGTAATTTCACTTAAATGGCAATGAAGATTACCTATTAATTGTCATTTAAGTGAAATTACTGAACTTAAATATGCAAGCCTGATAAAAATGGTCATTATAGAAGAAAATTTCAAATGGCATTTAGAGGCTTTTGCATCTGAACTCTTCATATGTACATATATAGGTACATATTTGCACATATATATGCACCTATATGTTTACATATATGCGTGCATACATGCACCTATATGTGTACGTATATGCGTGCATACATGTACCCTATATGTGTACATACTTTGTATATGCGCATATATATATATATATATATGTACACATATATGTATCTATATAAGTACATGTGTGCACACATATGTACATTTAATAGAAAAATGGCCAATTTTATACACATATATTAAAAAACCTATATCAAAACCTACATTAAAACATATATGTTTATATAGGTTCTTTTTAATATGTCAGCAAAATGAAACAAAGATCTATACAAAGCTCACATTTCTATTCTGTAAAAGTGTGCATATTTAATTAGATAATACATAATTTGCATATCAAAACATAACATTTCAGAAAACACAAACAACTGTTATGTACTGAACTGGGGAAAGAATAGTAGTGCATATTAATTCAAATATTTAACCAATTCACCTGTAGTGTGTTGCATCAATTTCCATTTAACCCAAAAGCTAAATCCACGCCCCATTTAATGCCTTCCAGATAGCATATATGGTTTTAAAACACACATTTAGCACATACAAGCTCAAGCTTAGTCTATGTTTGTGAAAGCGATCTCACAATAAGTATAACAACAAGAAACATGTGGGCGTACAACTCAAACAACTCTCGTCTATCTAGGCCATTTAGCTCTGAAAACAAGATGATGGGAATTTCAGAGCAACGGACAAAGTCTGGACCCCATGATCTCATTTCGGCCTGTAATTTACCAATGGCACTACCACCATACTAATTTCCATAGTCAAACTGCCTATTTGATGTTTCATGGGAACTGTAGGTAGACACCTTGCAGACTACATGCAGGGTTTCCCCAGCGCACAGAACAAAGTTCTGACTTTCTCTCCTTGTTTTCATTTTTCTGCTATACATCTTAGTAGTCCGCCCACCCTCTCTGACACACCGAAACCACACACACACACACATGTGCATGTGAACACACACCATTCTGCCTTTCCATTTGCTCATGGGCCCCCAGATATAAGTCAATGTCTTGAATTACTTACCCAATGAGGGCCACCATCTGCTCCACTATATGTGCTTGCTGAAGGAATCACAAAGACTTTCCGTATGAGAGAGAGAAGTCACTTCATCAGTTATCCATGTGCACGTTTGGGAGTGGTACTGGGTGATACACTCATAACCACATCAGATGCCCCCAATGGACCTTCTAACACATCAAATGAGCAGGCGGTGGTCAGCAGAAAGAGTGTCGTTTTTTTCTGTGATCAGAGGTTAAAGCACAACATGACAAATCTTAGAGCTGACAGACAAGGCCTTATACAGATGGCGTGAGCCTTACAAGGCCCAGGGGCTACAGCTAATATACTCGCGGGAGGGGGGGACTTTCAAAAGAAACAAAAACATGTCTGAAAACCTGACTGGAAGTAAAGCAGGATCAAAGATTGCTCCTGTCCAGTCTAGATCCTGCTGACTCACAAGTTCAGCCATGATAAAAGGCAGGATGGGCGGCGTGGGTGTTTTTTGGGGGTCGGCTTTTGTTGGCTGGTGCCTGGTGCAACTCAATCAGTCAAGACTTACTCATTATGTTTTCATGCTGCAGTGTTTGTCACGGTTGTCATTGCTGATTCACACAAACACACTCCGCAATGTCTGGGGCCGGCATAATCACATCTGGAGGGACTTTCAATTAGTTGTATCACTTTATTTGTGATTGTATAAAAGTAGAATATGCTCTATGTGTAAAGTACATGCATTCTGAATCAATTATGGTGGGTTTAGGGGAATTAAGAATAATGAATAAATACTTTTTTTTTTTTGCTATTTACTGATCTTTTATGTGAGGGGTTAACACTATATATATATATATATATAAACAACCGTTATATATAGTAAATCCTACTTATAAAAAAGGAAATAAAACACATGGCATCTGGTTATGTTGTTGCATACCAGCATGAATATATTTTCATATCCAATCATGCATAAAACATGCTAATACTAAACCACCAGTACAGCAACAGATCTCAGTAAATGCAAGTCAGAATAGGAGAGGGTTAATCCCAATGAAATAAAAGAAAACATTTGAGACGAGTGTATCATGTTATATGCAAAAACAGATTGTGTGTCTGAATACACCTGATCCACAGGTGAGGGCATTCAGAAATAGTAGATGTATGACTAACACCGACACACTCGCTCATTTTCTGTCCGCCTCACCCTTCACGCACTTACATACACTTTTTACATACGCTCTTTCTTTTCAACTTATACACACCAATGCACACACTCCATCACTTCACTTTCCTCCGTCCTCCTCGCAAACTCACACAACTTTACCATAACAGTCCAAATAGTGCAAATATTTTGGTTGTAAATGTGCAGTTTAGCACATGAATACAATTATTATGAGACATATCTATTAATTAGATATTAAAGTGACTTGAGAAAGTATGTTATTTGTACACAAACTTGCAAAATAATTATTGTATATTATAAGGTAATGCTATTAAAAACTTGACATCAAAATGGGTTTTTCAATGACAGATTCTTAATTTGTTTTAATGTTTTTTTTAGATCCTTAATGCAGTATAAGGAAATATTGTGATTCTGAGAAAGAAACAACATAAAAAAATCTCATTTTCATGAGATTAATTTCATTTAACAGCATGTTTTAGGACTGATTTCAAATGATATTAAGGCAGTCATTTTCATTTTCACTTTGAGTGTTTTGCCAGCTGTAATAACGGTTATGTTAACAAGCTCTGAGTAAACTCGGCTGAAATTACACGATGAAAGATTTTCAGGCCCGTTCATCATCATGGTGAATGTGACGAGGAAACTTTCCCCCCAATCTTATTTGTAGGCATTTAGTGCACAGGTATACACAAATATCTAAATACATTTTAAATGCACTGGCACAACGTAAAACAAAGAGTACCCTGTGTGATAGGCTTTATGTTAAAATTGAGTCTGACTTCCTAAACTTGCTTCCTAAACATACTTCTACTGAAACTACTCAAAGTATGCATTACAGCATCTTTGGACAGTTTCCACCATAATTTAGTCCGGGTGTCTCAATCGAGAGGCTACAGCTGCAACTTTCACAAAATGGAGGCAGATTAACACAAAATGGCCGCCTCTGATTTTACTTTAGAGTCACAGTTAATGTGAATGCTCCTGTTGGCATCCTGACTCCACAAATATAAAGTTATGGAAACATTTTACGTTGTATATAAAAAGAATGAATACTGTATGGTTATTTTTGTGTAGATACACTTTTTATATATATATATATATATATATATATATATATGAGTACATATATAGGCTAGAGACATTAAGTGTATAAATATTCACACACATACTGGCTTGAAAAAAGTAAATTTTAATTTAAGATTATTATATCATTTAATTAATTGCTTCACACAATTGATGAGATTAAAAATTGTAACTCATCTTTTATTTCCTATTATTGATTATGCTGACTTTGTCTATATGAGTACAATAGAATTACTGTTGTCCGTTTCTAACCCATCATTGTCATATGTAAAAAATTGTGATTTTCAATTCAATTAAAAAAAATTGTGATTTTTTTTAATTGAATCTCTTCTCACCAAAGGCCAGACGACAGCTACTGGTTTCAATTCAGTTCATTTGTAAGTGTATATTTTTTAATTATCCTCTTTATTTGAAGCAACATTTAGTCCCATATAGGTCAACTTATGGCCTGAGACACCTTGATCATCTCTTTTTGCTGTCCAAAATATATCTAAAGAAATCGGAAGACATGCTTTCAAATTGAAAGGATCAGCTTACCTTGTTACCTCGTCCTTTCAGCCCTTCTAACTTACTTGCAATCATGTGACCAATGTAAATGTTTCCCTAGTGTTTGATCTGTGTGTATGTATGTGTTTATAGGTATGTATTTTTGTATTTGTACACTCTAAAAAATGCTGGGTTGTTTTAACCCAACTTTGGGTCAAATATGGACTAACCCAGCCGTTGGGTTAAATTTTTACATTACATTTTTAACCCAACATTTCGGGTTTGTCCATATTTGACCCAAAATTGGGTTAAAACAACCCAGCATTTTTTAGAGTGTATGTATGTAGGTTATATATTTGCTTGTTTTGGTGACTTCGTCAAAAAAAAAAAATTTGCTTGTTTTGGTGACTTCTCCTGTAATATTATATTATTTTAATATTACCTTAATATCATGCTATATTGTTTATGTGAATATGCTTTGGACATGAGTGTGTAAGTTTGGTGTTATCTTTTGGTGAAAATAAGACGTTCCATCTCAAGGGGTTATCCTCTAATAAAATGAAATGAAATATACAACTTTCCAATGATGTAAATTTTTCTTTTACCTATTTATTTGTCTTTGCATTTACATAACTAAGAATAACACAACACATGATTGTTGCACATTTTCTTAAATATCTGAATGCCAAGACACAAGTTAATGTTTGTACTGTCAATTCTTGTTAGATGAATCTGAATCATATATATATATATATATATATATATAAACACAGATAGACATAAGTCTGTAAACACATATCCCACAACCTGCGTGACTGAAATAGTTTATTTTCAATTGAAGTATCAGCATCTTTTTTGTGTTTGTGAGAAACAAAGTGTTTACTCACCTCAGTGTGTGTCTTTACCACTGTTTTCCTTACAGCACTGAAAATAAAGTCCAGAAAGGGTTTGTGAAAATGTCCAAAGGTGATCCATGACACAGATAGGAGATCTGAAACATACCAAAAGCCCATAAAGGTATAGGAAAGCATGAGGAAAAGAAACTTACAATTATTTTTGTTCTGAATATATATTTGAAATCCTCTATATAGTTCTTTATGAAAGCAAAATAGATAAGCTAGCATTAGTAATTTAATTCTGGAAAACACACAAAGAGGAACAAGTATCCTTCAGTCCGATTCCATAATAAAATTGTGATATTTTTGAAAGTGGAAAGTCTGAATAAAACTACTCATCACAGTCAAACAGTGACACATTCTTGCTATTACTAATAACAGAAAGGTCTTCTATTCGTCAGAACACTTACAGAGACACGGGCAAGAATTCCTGAGGAATGTCTCAGGTTTAAAATTTGTTTTGATAGCATGAGATCTTAAGAAGAAAAGAGTTAAACAAAAAGTCTTTAAGAGAAAAAGAGAAAAGTGCTTTTAGAAAAATTAGTTAGACATAAATGAACATTTCTGACTGTTGAAAATTAAGAGTTAGACATTGAGTTTACATACGAAACGAATGAAAAAAACTGTTTTTAAACTCTTATCTTAGTTTATAAGCAGACTACCAAAAGGAAAACATATATTTTAAAATATCAAAATGATGCATTTGATGTGCAATAATATTCAAAGATCTGATGTGGTTTAACCAAAACATACATTATATATGAAAAAGAGGAAAAGCATTTTTAAAACTGAGCTTTAAAAAAAACAACAACTAACAATTAGCGCTCAGTAAAATCATTTTCCACTAGAAACATTAGTTTCTTTTTTAAACAACGCTTTTTTTAATGCTCATTATTATGACAAATGCTCTTTGCGGAGCAAAACTAATTTTACAGAGCTCTAAAAATGATTAACGTCTGGTTAATAAATATATGCCAACAGGCAAATAGAAATGAAGTTATGATAATACCAGAGACAAATAAGAGAGTAACAAAAACAGTGATGAGAAATATATTTTGTCATTCAGTTCAACATAATAAACGTTTGATTCGATTAAAGCTTAAATGAAATATATTTTAGGGGTTTAGTAATACATTTAACACTTGTCACATTTCTTTTTTAGTCAATGAATCAGCTTCACCAAAACTCGTCCATAAAAGTGAGACAAATCTGAATAAACTGCTTGATAAAACGATTCTTTCATGCTTTTGTCAAGCATCATTATTTTTTATTTTTGTAATAAAAAACCCCAAAGTCATATCTGAATAGTCTATCAAGTTCTTGATGAAATAATAACCACATTGCAGTGCACAGACATTCTCATTCATTTAATCGTTCACATTTTAAAATAACTCTAAACACTTGTCTTAAACTGTTTTCGATCTTCAAAAAATAAACCTTTAATTGTTTACTCCACAGTAATTTAAGACTTTTTACGAATCTTATTTTGCAAGTATTCAACTTGATTTGGGAAGGACTCTGTTAACACACACAGGACAAAATGTTGCCACATATTCAGAGGATATTTTACACAATCATTTAGTTTAAAAACACACTTTTAAAATTGTTTGTGTGCTACAGATAACATAAAAACATCTCAGAATTAACTGATCTTGATGAAACAATTACAACAAATCGTATAACATCTTAAGAATTTAACGAATCAAAGGGAGGATTTAGGAGGATTTTATCCGGCACAAACTGATAAAGCAGGAGAAGAATACATATTTTGGGATGTTTTTAGCATGAAAAGATTTGTAACTTTTCTTTTACAATGATAAGCTCTATTCTCTAAGTATGTTTTTGCATGATATCTCCCCACTAAATTAGATGGGACTTCTACATTATTTGTAGGAAACCAAAGAGAGAGGGAAAGATAAAGTCTGTGTTTATTTAAGAGCGAGAAATTAAACTACACTAATTACATCAACCTAATGTTCTGTAACACACCTAGAAAAAGAACAAGATACCTATATATATATATATTTTTATAATTTGGTGCAATACTATTCTAAGAACTATATAATCTTATTCTGCAAATGCATATTTTTTGCAGGACTTGTTCCCAAAATATTAGAAACAGTAAAATGTCTTACCCAACACATTTCATTCTCATGCTCCATTTAATTTTACAAAACAAACATCCAAATGTTTAACCCTTACCAGAAAGATCCATGAACCTTTGAATGACAAATATTAATTTTCACTGAATTGGAAAAGGGGACAAGACCAGACGCCTAGGTGCTTCAGTGAGTCACAGCTTTATCCCTCACAAAGGGCTATTTTACAGAAATGACAAGAATTTTCCTGCAAATACCCTTTCTGGGAAGAGGAGTGGTGTATATATATATATATATATATATATATATATATATATATATATATATATATATAATGAAAAAAAATCTGGATAATGACAGCAGATTTTAAGGAAATTATGCTGCATGTTTAAATGCCTGCATTAATGTTTATCAGACATGAACAAGTAACAAACTAAGAAATATGCAGATTTCAGTTATTTTCATGCAATTTATTACAGTTAAATGGTGGGTTTAGATGGACAAGTAACCCACTTTAATCATTTTAAAACAGTAGAATTTGCAGCTGGATTCGTGCTTGCTTTAAACGCTTTTAAAGTTGAATTTATCATACACAGATATATCTCATAATGAAAAGAGCATTTTAGAAAATCTTAATTTGTATTGTACAAATTTAAAATAATGATTAGGCTAATAAATAGACATTTTAATGAGTTAACAAAATGACAACAATTATTCTAAATAATATTTACCTCTTCTTAAAGAATTTTATGTAGCCTAATGCTGTTAGAAATGCATTTTATCATAATCATTCTGCAAATATGAAACATTCACCGTTCATCTCAGGACCAAAGCATGCACATGTTTTTCATTTAAATAATGTTCAGTTCAGGGCATACATTTAATGATCTAATTATCTCTAAAAATCGAAAATAAATGTTGAAAATAAAAATGAGCAAAAGCACTGAGAGAATCACAGATAGGTGGCAAATATGATTAATATATTGATGGCATGGGCCAATGAGATCATCTTTAATTCATTTACTGTACACGGGTTGAGAATGCTTTTTGCTGCTAGAGATAAAAGTACATTAGCACTCGATATAATACTCGAAGGGCATGGGAGGGGATTTTTACTGAATCAAACCTAATATGGACATCAAATCGGTCCAAGAAAAGCTGTCTGGGGAGAGAAAGGAGGGGTGAGGGGAAGCAGGCAGAACAGCTGTGTTTTGATTGGACAACCTTGAAAATTCCCGAATTTGTTCTGTCCAATCACAAAGACTGGTTGGACACATAGCAACAGCACATTTCTCTCTCTCTCTCTATAGATTCTTCTGTTCATTTTACAGTAAACCAGACATAAAAATGGCTGTCGAAAATGTCCGGTTGGTGAGAGAGGAATGTCTTTTGTTCAGAGCTTGAGCGCTCTGGATCAGCTCTGAACCGCAGGATGAAAGTGTTTGATTAAAGAGCAACATTCATGCCCATCCCAATTACAAACACATCATTCTGCTCCGAGCGGTGAGTCACATTCAGTCGGGCACAAAAAAAAAAAAACTGCTGAGTAATGTCAAGACTAAATCACTGCATTCAAGTCCAGTCACAAGTCTCTCATCTGTCTTCAAAGGTATCTTTTATCTCCAGACATCTGTATACACTATCACTCGCCGTCCATACCACACACAGAACAGATGCGGCAAAATGGGTTACTCCAATATTAGCAAGAAAACGGACCCCATATGGCGGACAGAGTTATTCTCAGAATGTTTCCCTTAATCATTTTACCCAGAAAACAACGCAGAAAACTGACGAGAGCTAAATCGAGCAGCGCTTTATAGAGCGGTACACATGTAATCATGCCTTTATGTGACGTATTCATAATTCTAGTGGGAAGTTTCCTTCTCTAACCACAACAGTGGCCATCTGACATGATGAATGAATAACCAGACTGGTTGTTCTTTTTTATTTCAATCTATTTCAATCTTTTTCTCATGCACATGGAAAATTACCATTTGGCAAAGCGTTCAGCCACCACAACCTCCCTGCATTTACCAGCTCCGACCCAGCATCCCTCAGGGCAGGGTTTACCAGCAATTACATTTAAGAGATCTTGTCAAAGGTGCGCCTTTAGTAAAACCATGGGAGACAGTTTCGACTCTCTGATATGTTTCCAGCACTATTCAGCAGTTTGTTTCTTTATTATGTTGGTCATGATCACATTATATTTGTTTTCAAGTTCAGAGGGCATATCTTTTTCAGGAAGCAATTTTGGCATTATTTTAATCGTGACATCGATTTACCAGAAAGGCTTTCTTATTATTTCCACCAGTAAAATTAATGCTCTACTTAATATATTTAGCGGAACACCAGTCACAACCTGCTTTTTGTTACCAGAGAAATGACATGGATTGACGCATGTAGACGAAAGACTTCCCTAATCCACATTCACACCTCATGATATTCCTCTTTTCACGCCACATTCTACAGTTACAACTTCCCCTTAAGTCAATAGCGCCTTGGTAACAATAGCAACGCTCCACATACTACATCAACATTTACCTGAACCCGACTTACACTAATAGAGCTCATTTGAAGGGACAGGTCACCCAAAAAATTGAGATATTTTTTTTTTTTTTGGGGGGGGGGGAGAACAACTTTTTTGTGCATATAATGGAAATCAATGGGGACCAAAACACTGGAGTGTCATTATATATATATATATATATACAATTTTATATTATATAAAGGAAAAAAAATATCATACTGGTTTTTAGTGAATTTTAATGAAATGAATTTTTATTTTTGGGGGACTAACTAACTCTTAACACCATCTCTTTTGTCTTTTTTTTTTTTAGCATTTTTTATTTAATAAAGGCAACTTTTTTTTGTTGTTTTTGTTTTTTGTGGAGAACAACTTTTTTGTGCATATAATGGAAATCAATGGGGACCAAAACACTGGACTGTCATTATATATATATATATATATATATATATATATATATATATTATATATATATATATATGTATATATTATTCTATATTATATAAAGGAAAAAAAAACCTACAGGTTTTTAGTGAATTTTAATTAAATGAATTTTCATTGAGGGACTAACTAACCCTTAACACCATCTCTTTTGTCTTTTTTTTAATTTTTTTATTTAATAAAGGCAAATTGCTCACGTAATAGATTTCGGAGAGGTTATTTGGATCGTTTTCCATGCTCATTTGCATGGAATGTTAATTGTTCCGTCTGTGGAGCAAGTGAGTTTGCAAAAGCAAATATTACGGATGATCTAATAAGATCCAGAAAATCAGACCGCCAGCTGGGAGAATCACAGGAAGACCGTAATCAGGTTATAAAGTAAATTGTACACCACCCCACCCCACCCACCACCACCTTTCTCAGATTATTATCCCCTTGTTTTTTTTTTTCTTTTTGAATGAAACCCTTTCAGACAGGGTCCAAGACAAACGTCTCTGGCACAACATGCCGCCAAATATCAAAGTCCATTATACGTGCCTCTCTCTCTCTCTCTCTCACACACACACACACACACGCGCACACACACACTCTCTCTCTCTTTCTACGGCGTAGTGCAGGAAGTGATTATGTGTGCCTGACGTAATCGGACCGTTCCAGGGAGGGAGAGACGAAAAAAAAAAAGCAAATCTATATATCACGAGGAGGAAAAAATGTGCACCCTGGAGTCCACGTTGACAAATTCTTTAACAAGCTGTGGTCAAAGGGAAGCTGGTTGAAGACTGACTCAGCCCCTCCTTTCAGCAGTTTACTGGAAACAAGTGGGGAGGCAGGGGGAGGAGGGAGTTTCAGAGAAGTCACATGACGCATAAAGGGCAGGGCTAACCACAGCTCCGGGAGGAGGAGAGGAATCAGGGCGAGGGGGAGGCAGATACACGCCCTTCCCTGAGCAGATGCCTCCGAATCGGGTTACTTACTCGACTGCCTGGGAGTTGGCAGGGGAGAATTCACAGACAAGCTAACCCTTTAAGTGCTGGAGACAATGATTCATACAACAAAATTAGCATTTTTAACAGTGCTTGTCCAACTTAAACAAGGAAGTAGACATTTTTTTTAACGGGTTTTTGAAAAACAATGCACTGGTCATGACTATAAACGGATGCAGCTGATGATGTCTCGTCGCTTTGTGTCAGCCTGGCTCGTGTGTGTTCAGTTACACACGTGCGATATGTCTGGTGCACTCTAGAAACCAATCATGACGACACAGACACTTGACATATAATCCCATGCCCTTGACCTTTGGGCAAAGGATGTCTGGAACCATTCTGTTAGATTTAGAGACGTCACACAAACACACATAGAAACAAACAAATGAGTAAAACATGCAAAAACCCATTTAATAATTTCCTGTGAGCTCTCAAGGCTGAGAAAGAAAAAAAAAACGATAAAACAAATGTTTGCAATGCTATTGTGGATATTGTCCTGGACAAGCTAAAAATCAAATCCGTTTTGGAAAAAGAGACCCGCATCGTCTTCGATCGCAACGCTACTGGAGGATGATTTCAGATTCAAAGTGGCAGAAGATTTCGGCAGAAGAAGCCACAGAAGAAGAAAGCTTGCCATTTTCACTCACAGAGCAAATGAGGAGAAAATCGAGAGATTTAGGGGGAATCAGGCTTCAGACTGCACAGGGAAACTCTCCTGCAGCGCCAGAAAGAGATGCTGGGATCCAGAAGCGGACGTCAGAATGACCAAACATCGACAGAGAGGGAGTGAAAGATTGAAAAAGGGAGAAAGAGAGAGAGAGCGAGCGTAGGAGAGAGACAGAGAGGTAGAGGAAGCAATGGAGACACATCACAACTCGACAAAAAATCAGTTGAGAGACCTGAAAAATGAATGTTAGTTTTCTACAAACAACTATATTCTCTATTATATAGTACACATATATATATATCTATTATATATTATGTACTCTTTCGGTATTGTGGAGAAATGTGAGGATAGAACAACACAAATAGACTCACAGATAAACATTTATAAATAATAAATACACACACTTATTCAAATGTATAGCAGCATCTCTCAACTGGTGGGTTGTGATCTATGCCGAATAGAAATCAATAAAATGCAACTAATCATCAAAAACAGTTAGGATAGCAAAATAAATAGGCTTTTAGGGAGGAGAAAACTCCTCCCAAATCTTATGTTGTTGGCTGCGCGTCCAATCAAATTCTATAGTGCAAATACACCTGTTAAAAGTTAGCCAAATTAAATGCCAAGATGCCCAGAATGTGTTTTGTGCAGCAAAATCTTGCAATATCAACACCAATCAAATGTTCAATCCTTTTTTTTACTGTACTGCATAAGTTCACTTGAAGTATCACATACTGTACATTACTACTAGTTTAAGTTCCAGGTCTGCCTAAATGTAGCAATAATGTAAAATAAATACTAAAGCAAGCACATAACCACACTTGCATTTTTGATGGAAACATGAGCCTAAAAGTCTAAATGATGGTGCATAGTAATTCAGAAACAAAATGACCACGACAAATGAGTCATGATACATACTTCCATCAGTGACGGTTAGAGGTTAACACCAAGATAAAGGTTCCCTGTAAGTCTGACATGACTAGAAACGTACCATTCATGAGAAAGACTGTGGAGAAAGACCTACATCTGTCATAACATTTGTCATAAAACAAACACACTCATTGTGTTCATAGATATGTGTATTAGTTGCTTCAAGAGAACATTTTAAGATGGGGGAAAAACAAAAAAAGTTACATTTAATATTTACAAATTCTGAGGAAATATTGCAGAGGAAAAACCCTACTCCATAACGCAAGGACAATTCCCAGGGTGGTGCTATGCAGTCGCTAAAGTGTTCTGAATGGTTAGAAAATTGCTTTGCCATTGCTACTATGTTCTGAATGGTTAACAAGTTTTTATGGCATTAAAGTTGCCTGAAAGGTCTCAACGAGCTGTTTCCATTTCTAAAGTGTTTGGAACAAGTTGCTACACCATGTTCTGAATGGTTAGTTAGTCCATTGCTAGGGTGTTCTGAATGGTTATTAGCATATTGCTATGCCATTTTAAGACTGTTCAGAATGGTTAACAAGTTGCTATAACATTTCAAGAGCGTTCATAACAATTAAACAAGAAGTGAAGCCATTTCAAGAGTGTTCAGACTGGTTAACAAGTTGCGATGCCATTTCAAGAGTGTTCAGGATGGTTAACAAGTTGATTTGTCAATTCAAAAGTATTCAGAATAGTTATTAAGTTGCTATGCCATTTCAAGAATGTTCAGACTGGTCAACAAGTTGCGATGCCATTTCAAGACTGTTCAGAATAGATAACAAGTTGCGATGCCATTTTAAAGTTGCAATGCCATTTCAAGAGTGTTCAGAATGGTTAAAAAGTTGTGATGCCATTTTAAAGTTGCGATGCCATTTCAAGAGTGTTCAGAATGGTTAAAAAGTTGTGATGCCATTTTAAAGTTGCGATGCCATTTCAAGAGTGTTCAGAATGGTTAAAAAGTTGCTTTGTCAATTCAAAAGTATTCAAAATAGTTATTAAGTTGTTATGCCATTTCAAGAGTGTTCAGAATGGTTAACAAGTTGCGATGCCATTTTAAAGTTGCAATGCCATTTCAAGAGTGTTCAGAATGGTTAAAAAGTTGCGATGCCATTTTAAAGTTTCGATGCCATGTCAAGAGTGTTCAGAATGGTTAACAAGTTGCGATGCCATTTTAAAGTTTCGATGCCATTTCAAGAGTATACAGAATGGTTAACAAGTTGTGATACCATTTCAAGAGTGTTCAGAATGGTTAACAAGTTGCGATGCCATTTCAAGAGTGTTCAGAATGGTTAACAAGTTGCGATGCCATTTTAAAGTTGTGATGCCATTTCAAGAGTGTTCAGAATGGTTAAAAAGTTGCTTTGTCAATTCAAAAGTATTCAGAATAGTTATTAAGTTGTTATGCCATTTCAAGAGTGTTCAGACTGGTTAATAAGTTGTGATGCCATTTCAAAGTTGTGATGCCATTTCAAGAGTGTTCAGAATGGTTAACAAGTTGCGATGCCATTTTAAAGTTGCGATGCCATTTTAAAGTTGCGATGCCATTTCAAGAGTGTTCAGAATGTGGCTGCCATTTCTAAAGTGTTGTAAACAAGTTGCTACACCATTGCTACCATGTTCAGAATGGTTGGTTAACACATTGCTATGCCACAAGGTGGTCTGAATAGTTGATAGCATGTTGCTATGCCATTTCTAGGATGTTCTGAATGGTTATCACGTTGCTATGGCATTGCTACAATGTTTGAATGGTTGTCAACAGATTGCTATGTGGTTGCCTTAAGCCTTAAGTGTCCAAGTGAAGCGTTTTTTCAGTGGCTATGATACAGAATATCGTAGTTGTACAGAAAGAAAATTGTGACAGTTGGTCAGTGTGGTATTTGGCCCGCCCCTCCTCCACTGTGATTGGTTGGCTGGGTAAAAAGTGACAGTGATGAGGGCTGCCTGTTCGATCAATTCGTGAAATAGAAAGCCATAAGATTGTGGGATTCTTTTATACCAGTTTCCAGAACAGTTGGTTGTGTTCACAACTGGATGTGGATGAGGCTATTGTGGTTAAACTCCTCTTAGTCATTATCACAGTTGCCATGGTGACAGGTCAACTATTGGTTGCAGATTAATCAGAGGAATAAACCATGTGATAGGTTTCCTTGGTAATGACTGTAATGCCAAAAAAGCCACCACCTTTTCCTGGAGTATTATGGGATTGTGCTATATGTGAAATTTCATTCATTCATGAGTTGCATTAAATCCCTAACCATAAGTATCAGTTCTAGCAGTGATGCTTGTTTAAACAATCGCCTCTAATGATATTCAAAATACGTTTTTGAGAATAGGAGAACAAGAAACAGGCATTATGTGAAACATGGGGGTGTGGTTGTGGATTGAATGCAGGGGAGAAAAGAGGAATAAAAGATAGCAAAAGAATAAGCAGGTCAAATGAAAAGGTGAGAGAGAGGGAGGCATAAATGTGATATGACCCACCTGACTGCTCTTACCATTGTTAAGTGGAACATTTCAGCAAACTCCTCACATCCTTCATTACACGGGCCCGTCCCTGACAAAACAGAGCTTTGCACTCGTCCCTGCATAAAAAAAAGAGTCGCATGATTTAGGATTATTTCATCTGAAATCAAAAAGCATTGTTCCGTGGCATATCAAATTATGACAGCTAAAGTTCAGACGAGTTTTCTCCTCTCTCGAGCTGTTGTCAGGCTGACATTAATAGGTCTGTTATTTAATCTGGACATCCTGCCTTACATCCTGTCTCTTCAACACAACTGGCTTTGATGGTGGCCGACACTGCATTACTCACAAAGCAGTTGGCCCTAATCTCCTGGGCAGCTGTCCTATTCAGTGCCACTCAGTAGGAGGTGTTTGGTTAGTGTGAGTGTGTGTTCCACCTGCCCCTTGGGTGGGGAGTGTGGAAAGCCCACTAATGTCTACAGGGGGTTTGCAGGGTGGCACAGGAACAGATGAGCTCTGCAGGAGAGGAGAGCTCCACTTTCCCTGATAAACCGCCGCCAACATGGGTGGATGGGTGTGTGTGTGAGCGCGTGTTAAAGCAAGTAACCCTTGCCCTGAGAACTCTCACCTTTGAACAGACAGGAACACTTGTTTGTGTGTATATATGCGGCATGAGTACTGCCCCCTTCGCCGTAGAAAGCCCTGAGGGTGATAACACACACACAATAATGCATAGTTAATGTCTCTCCTGCCAATGACAGTGCTAAAAACAAGAGTTATGACATCGTCAGTCTCCTGAGACTGGGCGCAGCCTGGCAGACAGTCTGGCACTGCCAGGTGTTTTGAGACCCTTATTGCCGTCACTCTCGGTTCGCTTTACACAAATTAAACTAACACAGGTTAGGCACAGAATCAGAATGAAAACAAAATGATTTTGAAGGGGGGGGGGGGGGGGATACAATAAATGCAAACGATAATTTAGGAAACCCAACAAACACAGTCTTTTGAACTTGCCTGAATACTTTTAAATATAATATTAACATCTACATTAATATTTGTATGAAATTCAATCTAATATGAATGTATTCTATTTTTGAATTAATCTCAAAGTGTATCAACTTATGAAAGATTAAAAAAGCCATATTTTTTGTTACTCGCTGAAAAATTACATTTTGTTACATTATTTCTTCATCTGTGGTGATCAAACAGGGAAAATGCTAATTGTATGTTATGAAAATACGTGATTGCACACTAAATTATTGTACAATTTCAAATTGTGGTTTTGAAACGTTATTACTATTTAATTTACTACTATTTAATATTTGACAGCTCATGCAAAAAAATGTTATCTGATATTTGATAAATATAATATAATAAACTGTATATTGTATCAAAACCAATGTTGTGAGTTTGGGGCAGAACTACATGTCTATGTTTGTCTGACCAATGGCAGTGTGTGTTTGAAACACAGCGTTTGTTACACAGAAATTGCATACTTCACCTTTAATATTTTTTGTGACAAGCCTTTATAGTGTATATAACGCAGGCCGAACTCAATCCTACATCTAAAAATGCTGGGTTGTTTTAATCCAACTTTGGGTCAAATATGGACAAACTCAGCCATTGGGTTAAAAATGTAATTAAAAATTTTAACCCAATGGTTGGGTTTGCCGTATTTGACCCACAATTGGGTTAAAACAACCCAGCAATTTATAGAGTGCACTACAGCTGTAGATTTCAGCATCCTGAAGAGCACAATGTTTTTTTAAAGTGCAATATATTTATTTTTTACAGAGATTTCTAAAAGAGCAGCACATCATTAATCATTTACAATGAGTGTATATGAGTGTATCATAATCATAATCATAATCATAAATACTGAATGTGGCGAAACATTAACTGTGTGGAACAAACATCCTGTTTATTTCTCTGATACATAGTGAGATAGTCTCTCTCTATATATCTTTATCTCTATATCTCAAACTAGCAATTTCTATAAATTCATGATTGGTTAGAGATTTACATAAATACATACAGCTCATGATACATGCTTTGGAATATGACTCATCCCTGCTCCTTTTGAACGTCTTAAAACAGTTCAGTCTATTTAGCACATGACGTGTTGATAGACATGAAGTGGTAATGACGTCACAGATATTCGAGTGCACTTCTCATTTCTGAGTGGAAAAATAGCTCAAGAGCATCATTTACTGGAGGCTTCTCAGCATTTCTTCTTACAATTGCAACCAAAGCGCTATTTTTCTCTGTAATCAAAATTCCCCAGAATTGTCTAAGAGGGCAAAACGTGCCTTTGGACTGAAGACAGACCTACGTAGGGTTATAATCAGCCAATCAGTGATTCCCCCATAGGCTTACTATCTGCACGCTAGGTTAAGAACTTGTGGAGTTGAAGATTATAGTCTTTCTCCAATTACTTCAACTGTAAAAAAATATTGTTGGTTTACCTTAAAAAATGAAGTAACCTGGTTGCCTTCAAATTTTAAGTTCATTGAACTGGAAAAATTGAGTTAAAACAATGAAGGCATCAGAAACTCAAAATATTATGTTTTCTGAACTACATCAATTAAGTTAAAAAATTAAAAAAATGTGTGATTACAAATCATGAAAATGTTTTTTTACAGTGTAAGATTTTTTTGGGGGGACACCTGATGATCTTTATTTTATATTCAAAAAATGTAGCCCTGAGGTTTAAAGCCACAACAATAAATACAACGCAAGCATCCACTCTGCATACGCACATAATAAATGAGGCGAGTGGCAGGAAGATGGTAAGAACATTTCTAGATCAGTCTGTACCAGCTTTGCCTTGTCAATAGAATCACTTCCTCATTAGGTAGCACATTTGCGCGTGTGATTGGACGAGTGTGTGTTTAAAGGAACAGGCTGTACTACTTGTAGTAAAAAAAAAAAGGCTAAACCACAGAAGAAGTGTCAGAAGTGTGAAACCACTAGTAAGCAGCAGAAGGGAAATTCACAAACATTGACAGGTTATTTCCCCACCACACACACTTATCATTCAGAAAAAAAATAGACCTCAATGAAATCAGACCTTAGAATTAACAGCATTAAACTGGGCCATAATTCACAAGCAGGCCCAGACAGAATCTGCAACCTTTTGGGCCATTCTTTCGAATCTGCTGAATTCATTTTAACATGTTAAAAAAGCTTATTGGTAGAAAGTTCTGAGATTACATATGGAATATGTGGGGTTTCTGACAAATTCAAAACAAGGAAACTTTATGACATAAAATTTTAGAGATATGAGAACAGAGCCGTCGCAAGGGCTGTGCGAACTGTGCAACCGCACAGGGCCTCGCGCCACTAGGGGGCCTCGCAATCCAGCTGGGTTTCCCACAAACTGAATTTACACTCTATTCAACAGATTTCAATGCAATACCTTTTAAACATTTAAAGACATCTATTCGTGTCTCTCGAGCCTCTCTCTGTGCGAGGACATGGCTGAAATGATAGTGTTCAGCCTGTTCTCACGTAAATGTGTCTCTATAACACGCATTGTGTATTTTCATACAATTTATGAGTTTTTACGTGCATGTGATACGCAGTTTTCGCGTGTATTTGATACGTAGTTCATTTGTGTGTAATACACACCTCACACCACTTATTCTAGCCAAACGTATAATACACACGCGCTACTAAACCTTCCCTGACGGCGTGTCCTAACTACACGCGACGCGATAAAATTCCAGCGACAGCAAGACGCGGACGCAACTGTGAGACGCCACACGTCAATATATATGACACGCAGAACTTCCATCCAATGAGATCTCTATGTGGGCAGATCTGTCAGCCGCGACGTCGCGGAAATAGTAACCATTTCTAAAATAGTAACTTCGCGTGTCGCCGTCGTGTCTGGTTAGGACAAAAACTCTGATTAACATGGAAAAGATACCTTTTATCACGTGTTGCGGCGTCGTGTGTAGTTAGGACACGGTGTAACCAAGCCATGAGTAGCCTATCCTATGCACGTAAAAACTCACTTTAGCGTATAAATTGCGTGATAAACACTTTGCGTGCTATAAAAACGCATTTAGTGTGATCGGGGTGGTCAGTTATTATAACATATGACAAAAACAATTGTTTAAATTATGTTGCATATATCTCCACAGTTCTTGGGCTGATATCACTTGTTGACACAGTACTATTTTCGGAAATCATAGGCTATATTGCGCAGGTGCACGTGATGCAACGCAGTCAGAGCCGACAGAGAGTGTCATTTCAGTGCCAAATAATTAGGTCAAAAACGATTTAATATACTGCAAGTAGCCTATTAGAATTTTCGAACTTGAATTTTCTCGCATTTCAGGTTTGCACAGGGCCTCGCACCCCACCTACGACGGCACTGTATAAGAAATAATACACTAATACTCTGGCAAACTTGAGGATTTCCTTGCCTCCAGGCAGCTGTGTGACTCTGCTGTTCAGATCTGCTCAGTGTAGGTTGGTTTGGGGATGAGTTACACTCATGAGGAGGTAGCATCACGTGGGCTAGGTGACGACACTGCAAGACAAAAAGAGGGAAAATAAGGTTCTGGATAGGCATTCACAAAATAAAAAGAAAAACTATACCAAAAAAAAAAAAAATTATAAAAAAAACTTTAAACAGTGGAACATTAAAAGAGAATCAGACTGTTTGAGCTGTTATCGTCCACACTGAAAGTGAATGGGAATCAGGGGCTGTGAATCTACAAAAGTCTGATGAAGTTTTTATATTTATATTTTATTTTTAAAAAGTCTGAAAGTTGCTTTGAAAATCTTGCCTGACAGTTGTGGTCACCATTCACTTTCATTGTACGAAAAAGAGAAGCTTGAACTTCTTTTGTGTTTCACATGAAAAAGAGTCACATGGGTTTCCAAAGAATTTTGGGCGAACTGGTCCCTAGCTAAATCATTTGAATATTAAAATTAACATTATATAAATGTTTAAATAAATTATATATATAAATAATATAAATGTTTTTTAATATGCATTTTTTTTTTTTACTTTTTCTCTCAGCACCACAACATTCTGGTGGCTAAAAAAGTGGTGGTTTTAAACACACCCGCTTTTTTTTTTTTTTTAAGAAATCTAATATTTGTATTCATGTATAATTTGTTTTAATGTTTATAATATTTTGTTCCAAAAATTACTGAAAATTATATACAAATTTTGTATTTCTTTTCCAAATATTTCAGCCTTTAAATGAAACCACAAAACAGTATTTCATTCAGAAATTAAAAACATATCAGACCATAGAGGTGGTGTAATGCTGTAATGTTTCGCACGAATTGCATTTGAGTAACTTTTTAGATCGAGACAAAAATGAGCGTCACGTCTTTAACCCTCGTAACACATGAGTGGGAGACAGAAACGGAGGGAGGTGATAATTGGAAACCCAGGGGGGCAGAAACGAGCCCCGGATCAAAGGAAGAAAAGAAACTCTGGGGAAGAAACGGCCGTTATAAGGGTGAGTGTCCTGCACCTGTGCCAAAAAGCCACAGAAGCATGAATGAGCATCAGAGAACTTTCCGTTAAACAAAGCGCAGAAACACACACATTCTCTGTTTTTCTGCAATTCATTCATATCACAAATACAGAAATGATGTGTCACCATGTAAGTTATGCATGGTGAGTGGGAGGGGGGATGATGCAGAGTGACCCCGTGACCTTCATCAGAGGTGAAGCTCTCATTACCCTGCCTAGTTCCCCAAGTTGTGAATCCAGGCACTAGCAATGGCCTTCATTGTCAAAACTGGGACACTGGTGCACCTTTGTCGACATTAAACATATTTAAAAAATCAATTTCAATTAGAGCCGGGCAACGATTAATCGCGATAAATCGCATCCAAAATAAAAGTTTGTGTTTACATAATATATGTGTGTGTGGTGTGTACTGTGTATAACTATTTTGTGTATATAAATACACACTCTTGCATGTATATACTTTATATATATTTATACAGAATTAATATTATGTGTAAATATAAATATTTGATATATTAACATGCATGTGTGTGTATTTATATATACAAAATATTTATACACACCACACACACACATATATTATGTAAACACAAACTTTTATTTTAGATGCGATTAACCGCGATTAATCGTTGCCCAGCCCTAACACAAGCTAACTAAAAAGAGGGGCTCTTGTTAATCTTCTAATAATCTTATTGCTGCATAATACTTTTTAATACTTAATCTTATAAGTTTTTTTCCGTTTCATGGATTACTACATAACTGAATGATTAATACATTTTCACACAGGGTATTTTTATGGTACTTTGAGGCAAGATGGTACTTTTATGATACTTTCAAACTGATAACCAACAATGGGTTCCCTGAAGAAGAAAAAAAAAATACATAAAAGTTTTTCTTACATAATGTCATTTACAAAAGTTGGCAGGCAAACTTATATTAATGCAGGCCGAATAACAATTTTTTACATAAATTAATTTCTCTGTTTTCTGAAAATTGTTCAATTGTTTTCAGACACTCTGACAACCCAATTGAATTTTTTTCCATATAATATTTTAGCAATTTGCAATATAATTGTGATATTATTCTATTTCCTTTTCAATACCACAGTATGTTTTTTTTCCATACAGCAGATGTAATTGGGTATTATGCTAATATAAGACGCCAAAGAGTTACAGTGAGGGTTAAATATATTTTAAAATAAAAAAATATTATTACTTTTACATGAGCACAGCTGCAGTTGGCCATGTTTGTTTTGATTCTGCTCTTTTTTCCCTTAAGAGAGTCAGGAAAAAAAAAAAACTCTGAATGGCTTAGCACATGAAGAACGGAATTCTGATGATAAATCCTGAGCTTGTTTCAACACATCTTTACACACACACACGCACAGCTGATGACCAACATCCAGCCTGTCCCGACAAATCGCGAACAGCACAATGTTTGAATTGACGACGATACATTCTCCGACACAGAACTCGCATGCTTCAGCACGGCTCAACGCCATTGGCCTTTTTATTGTGTAAACATCGTGGCTCTTTCAGGTAGTTTGTTTAGGACTGATTGGTTATTTACCAGGGTGAAAGAGAGGAGTGCTCTCTGACGCACGTTTTACAAACAAGCCAGAGGAGGATTATGCAATTGAATGCTAAAAAGGCCTTTTGCAACAGGGCGGGGGATCTGACTTCCGGTACAAAGTAGGGCAAAACCATCAAGGACAGAGAAATAATGGCCTTTAATAATGGCATTCACACCGACGGGCATATTCCTTTTGAGTCAGGAATCTGAATCATCTGAGAAATCATACCAAACTGTCACTTGTTTTCCAGTGTTTTCAAATAGGCCTTAATGAGTCAGAGAATTCCTGATATTGAGCAAAGACGAGAGCTTCCTCAAATCTAATGAGTTTGTGAGCTTTACGCAACAACGCGAGTGATTCTGCGGTTCAGTTTCCACCTCAGAGAGGATTTGTCGCAATGGCCATTACGCTAAATGGAAGGAAGATGTTGTAATTGTTTAACAATGAAGATTTCACTTTTTAAAAAGGAGGGAAACGTGATAATGAGAGAAAAAGAAAAAAGCCTAATTCAGTATTACTATCAAAACGCACCGAATGACTTTCACTTATAGCCCCTGTAAATGTGTGAGACAGCTCCAAAAAATGTTTAAGTGATTAAATGTGAGACATTATGAGCGTTTCTGACTGTATTGCGTGCATTAGAAGTGTTCACCTCTGACCTGGTGTTCTTTTCAACTTCACGTTCAGAGGTCTCATTGTCTTGAAATGCCATCTGTGTGTAGAAATAATATAGTGGGGAGATGAACAAATAGAGCAGAACATGTGTTAAATGAAAGTCTTAACTTTTCAGAGTTGTGAATAGAAGATAGGTGTGTTTACTTGAATGATTGCATAAACTGAAGTTATAATAATTCATTTCCTTACTCTGTATACCTCCTTAAAGATTAGATTCTCCTTTTTGTCAGAAACTTTTTTTTAATATCAAAAATTGAAGTTCAAATTTATACACAGTGGGTTCTAAAGAGACCACAATAATCTTTTTGCTAATTAAACCAAGAAATATATGGTCTTAAAAGTTTTAGAATTTTAAAAGATATAAAACTAAGAAAAAGGAAATATTTGATTATATATAAATGTACTATATGATTACTTCAGGTCAGCTAATTCTATTGATAACATGATCTTCAGGTTAAATAAAAAGGGAAAAACCATATACTAAAACATTCTGAAATTCAAGTGCATTTTTTTACTCAAATTGTTAAATTGATCATTTAATTTGCACAATTTTATTTATTTATTTTTTTAACAATGCAAAACAGAAGCATTTTCACTAATTAACCTTTTACACCCCACAAAATATATTAATATATTGCAGGTTCAGTAAATTGCACCAATTTTTATTTTTATTTTATTTTTTAATATTTATTTTATTTTATTTTATTTAGCCTGACAAATGATATACATTTTCTCAATTACTATATGACATTAAAACTGCATAATTATACAAGAATTACATTAGAATTGTTTTTGTACAAATAACTATGTAGTACACCAACACTGAAATCGTATTAAACAATTATGAAAGTACATTTATCTTGATTATCAAGGAGATTTAAATTATATATATATATATATATATATATTATGGTTTACCTTAAAAAATTAAGTAACCTGGTTGCCTTAAAATTTTAAGTTCATTGAAATAGAAAAATTTAGTTAATACAATGAAGGAGATTGATTTAATCATCAGAAACTCAATATATTATATTATCTGAACCACATAAATTATTTTAAGTTGATTTGACAAAAGAAAAATTGTTGTGATTACAAATCATGATATATAATGTATATATACATTTTTAAATGAAGTTTTTTAAATAAAATGCAGGTCTAAATAATTATTCTTACCTTAGTTATTCAGTACATTTATAAGTAACAGATTCAATTGGACTGAGTAATTGAGAACCAGACACTTGGCTCTTAATCTGAGTGGGAGTTTGCAATCATCTAGCAATAACAAGACAAGAGTAGGGGATGAGTGGAGAAAAGGGGAGTGAATGTGAGAAGAGGTGAGGAAAACAAAAACACGAGAGGGGCGTTCGGATAACGGTTTACCCGCCCTGACGTTCCACAGGGGGAAAATTGTGGAATTATGTCAGCAACATATGCAGTCTATAAAATGGCCTGATACTTGTCTTTTATTCCACAAAAGCCCATCTGCACCAAACACCGGTCCAGAAGTCTAAGCCATGGGATAATGGAAAGAAAATAGCGGACATTCTTGCGGCATGCAGCCCACAGAAACCCGGGCCGTGCAATAAAGACAGGCGAGATCACTAGTAAAGTGTACACGTTCAAACAGGGGAAAGATGCAGACAACTCGGCCACATGGGAGGGAGGGACGGACGTGGGGTCTGGCAGCCCTCCCTTATCATCTGTGGACTGACTGACCGCAACTGATGTGGAGCATTGATAAATGGAAGTGATGTATCATTGCTAATCTGAGAAACATTTTCTTTATTAAGCCCATCAGACTTTTATCAATGTTTGTTTTTAATCTTAAAGGAAACAGGAGGAAAAAAAAGCCTGACCACATGTGCAATTTGTAGCACATGCATAATAGGAAAAACAAACACAGGATAACTTATCATATCAAGTCAAAATGTGACGTATGTGGAAACGTGAATGTATATATAAGATTTGTGTATTTGAAATGCATACAAATTTTCAGTTGTTTTGGATTGCACTGTCAACAGTTAACAAACTAATGAATGTGATGCTTGTGAAACAATGTTTTTAAATGCACACTAACCAGATTTAGATTTTCTCCTCAATAAATCCAATTTGTTTCAATATCATACATTCTCACTAACTCAATACTGCTTGTTCCAAAGCTAGCCTACTTATAAACTGAATACATTGTTTTCTCATTTTAAAGGTTTCTGATGATCCAAAGCTATTTGAATAAATGCATTTTGAAAGTATGATTTAAAGATTTAAGTAAAATCAAATAGATGCAAATCATTAATAATAAACCATGCCATTTTTTTCTGGTTTTTTTATTTATTTTTATTTCATTTATGTATGACTGACAATTGACAATTATTATCACATTAAGTTTATTAAAACTCTGTCATTTGTTATGGTGTTTTTCTTATTTTATGTATTACTTATTACATATTTACTATAACTGAAGCAGATTGTTTAACCATCTAAAACGTGTATTAGGTTGATAATACATGTAATAATATAACATTTAGACAATACACAACTGACAAACAGTCTTGTTTTACTTCATTGGAAAATGTATTGATTACTTTGAATTCTCTCTCTGTCTCTACATACACACACACACACACACACACACACACACGACACACTAAAAAATGCAAAGTTAAGGTAAAAAATAACTTCTAAAGTCTATATCAAGTTTAAACAGTGAGGTCATCTGTGACACCAACAAAGCTTCTGTGAAATTCACAACTTGATTTGTGTAGGAAACATCCAAATCACATTGGACGGCATGATCAATCGCTGATGACAGAGAATGTTCGGATTGCAATCTGGACAGTGTATGTGTGTGTTTCAGTGACTATGAGACAGCCTCCCCTGGGTTGAAATAATGTGTGGTTGTGTGTGTGTGTGGGGGGGGTTAGTCCATGATTTATCAATGTGGGATTTTCAACCACATGAGCTCATTCTGTTTCCTCCACCCACTGCAATGCCACCGGAACACACACACACACATGCTGTCCGGCCCAAGGACAATTAGGTGAGGTCGTCGACGAGACAGACCTCAAACGATTCTTATGACTATACTTGGCATTAAAACAGACACAATGCGCATTGATTGACTGGTTACATTCACATTTGGTCTTTCATGCATCACAAGATTTCAAGACAATTAAAAGTCCAGCCATTTATGCCCTAATTTGTTTTGAACTGTCTCGAGGGAAGGGAGTGTCCTGCTCTAGAAAGACATCAAGCGGCACAAACGCCTTTGTAATTCATAATTTATTGGCCTCATCATTAACAGAACTGAAAAACTATCCTATTCAGAACGGCAAAGAACCAGATTCAGAGACAATGGTCTGCAGGTGACATCAGAATTTGACAAAGAACAGGAACTACAATTGAAAAGTGAAGTCAATGTACAAACAGAGGTATCATTACTCAAGGCATTACAATATCTAACATAAACAATAAGCAATAAATATATATATATATATATATAAGGGCTGTCAAACTATTAATCGCGATTAATCGCATCCATAATAAATGTTTGCGTTTACATAATATATGTGAGTGCACTGTGTATAATTATTTTATATATATATATAAATACACACACATGCTTGTATATATTTAAGAAAATATTGTATGTATATACTGTATATAGATGTATATTTATATATATATATATATATATATATTTTATATATAAATATAAATATTTTATATATAAATAATATTTTTTTCTTAAAAATACATGCATGTGTGTGTATTTATACATATATATACGAAAAATTATACACAGTGTACCCACATATATTATGTAAACGCAAACTTTTATTTTGGAAGTGATTAATTAAAATAATTGTTTGACAGTCCTAATATATAGGTTTAAAAATTGACCATTTTTTAAAATTTATTTAATTTTTTAATTTTTATTTTTTATTTAAATTTGTAAAAAATTTAATTTTTATTTATTTTTTTATTTTTTTAATTGTTGAAATTTTCATTTTTAAAAAAATAAATAAAAAATGGACCATTTGGAAGATTAAAATTGATATAGGTTTTGATTTAAAATTGATTTAATTAAAATTAAAAAGGCTATAGAAGTATTGTTCGTTGTTAGTTCATGATAACTCATTTAGTTATCTAATGTCCACAAATGAAACCTTAAAATGTAAATTGTTACTGAATAATGTTTTAAAGGGCTACATGATCTAAACAAGATTACAACCTAAAATTCAGATGATCCAGATGATTCTAGCATACAGTATTTCTAACTAAACCCTCACCATAAAAAAAACATCTTATATTTCTAGTGAGTGTTGCCGATGTTTGATGTCATTTAAGACATCCCCTTCCAGATCTTATCACCTTTTATCAATCAAAAATGTTGTACATTAGATAATCAAAAGAACTTTTCCTAATATGTTAATGCTAAGTTCATAAACCAAGCTGAAAACACACACACAAAAAGTTTAATTTGAACATTTTTAGCTGTGGTAGTATGTCACACAAATATAAAATATATTAAACAACAATATTAAGATTTAAAATAAATACACTGTAAAGCAATTAAGACCTAATAAGCTCCAATACATGCAAATGAGCAGCTACTTCCAACGGGATTCGCCCCCAATTCATTTGCATACAGTGGCACAAAAAGAACGCCTACTAGAAACCTACAATCTTGCACAACAGTTCAACATACTCAAACAACATCAACACAGAGGCTATTGACAAATTTCCCTTTGTTTCATCCGGCAGCAAGTCAGACGTGGGATGTGTGTCATGTCATAGTCCTGGTGAATGAGAAAAAGAATCAATGAAAGCGCCTGTTTCATTCATCCCAATTCATATATAAAAGGAGCTTTTGTCTGAGTTTAAGCACAAACAGAAAAAAAAACTAAAATTTAGTTTAAAACAAATTGAGAGGAAAAGATGTCGGGATCTCGTGCCGAACATCAGTACTGCTTCACCTTTAACACATAATCAGGCACGTCTGCACACATTTACACCTGTCACATCACCCATATGAATTGTCTGTTTCTTTTCATGTGTCTCAAATGCGGTTTCACTGCCCTGAGCAGGTACAAATCTGACTCACAGCTCAAACCCACCCACAACCGTGAATGACGCGCTCGATTACAATGCCGTTGTGAGCCGATTGAGGGGACAGGGAGGGGTGAGGAATCGGGAGTGTGTATTTGTGTGCACCTGGACAATAGTGTTCACGTTTACGACTGCAAGTGGATTTGGGATAGTTTAGAAAGTTCATGTCAGACACAAAAATTACTTTCCAAAACAGTGAGATGGGCTTCAGAATCTGGATCGTGGTAAATAGTGTAACTAATTTTGTGTGTGTGTGTGTGTGTGTGTGTGTGTGTGTGTGTGTGTGTGTGTGAGTGTGTGTGTACAGGTTAGCTAGCTACACTTGAGAAAAGTTTGTTTAGTGTTAGATGATATAAAATATAATTTACTTGATATAAAAGTCAATAAAAGTCTATGCAATGTCTTCACTAATATAGTGAAACAAACATCAATTTGTGTGAGTGAGTGAGTGTGTGTGTGTGTGTGTGTGTGTGTGTGTGTGTGTGTCCAGCCTGAACAAATTTATATGAACGTATGCCAACAATTTAGCAAACTCACAAAAAAAAAAAAAAAAACTGTTTTGGGGGGATTACCTCAAAATAAAAAATAAATAAATAAATCTGACATTAAAAAAATAGTTTTTTTCTTTAATTTAAAAAAAAAATCCATTCTTTTTATTTAAGGTTTAGAGATTATTTAAAATGTGTCTAGTCATTTGAAACCAATTAAAAGTCTTTTATGGCGCATCTACATGAACAGTTAAACAAAAAATTTACAAACAAATAGTTATTCATCTTTTAAATGTTTTGTTCAAAAGTATATTAATCATATTATTTATGTTTTAATAATATTTCAATTTGAAGAATAAAATAAAATAAAACTTTTTATCAGGTAAACAAAAAAAATCTAAGAAAAAAAGCACCAAACATAAAACACTGAAGAAACTATAGTCTCCTATATCAAAGCAAGATAAACAAAGTTAATAAAAAAAAATATATTTTCCCTAACTGCAATTAATAAATGAATACATTAAGTGGAAAAGGTGTGTGCTATTAATTTTTTAAAGATTGTGAATAAACAGCGACATACCAAATCTATTGGAAGACGATATGAAATATAATATCACCACAATGACCCAACCCTGATATTTTTATTGTCATAGTTGGTTACAGCTACAGGGCACTTACTGCAATTTCATTTTAGAGTTTTTTTAATTTGTGAACACGTAAACACATTTTTCACTTTCTATAGCCGGTATAAAACTTTATATAGAGAAATGCAGTGTACTTCCCTTTTTTTTATGGATGCCAGCTGTGTTATTTCAAATGGACTAATAGCCCTTTTCCTCACATCCTACAAAAAAAAAAAAAAAAAAAAAAACATGTTTCAAATGCTGATAATGGCAAAATTACATTGTAGGAACACTCTGGCTATGTGGAGGAAAACTGCCATACACACACACACACACACACACACACACTCTTTTATGAGAGATTGCCTAAATTATGGCTTACATTCAAGTGTAAATGGTGAAATACAATGGCATGTTTTATAGTCAAATTTGTTGATTTACAGTAAATTGTGGTAATTTCCGAACGGACAATAAAAGTGCAATGACAAAAGCCATTACTGACAGCAATAAGATCACACAAATTACTACTACTATTTTTTTTTTTTTTAAATAGTACCATGATAATGCCATGTTTATTAAAGCACCAAGGTGTCATATAAACACTATGGTATGTGATATATATATATATATATATATATATATATTATTTGCTTATTTTATACTATTAGATCACACACACACACACACACACACACACACATATATTTTATTTTTAACACACATCATGGACATGTGATTTACAGTACATATTTAACTTAAAGATGAGTTAATATCCCTAAAATAGAAAGTAAGAGGAATAAGGAATAATATTTTTCAACTTGAATAAAAAATAGTGGTCTGTAGACCACTTCTAAGGTCCATAAAATTGCTCGTTGGTTGAAGTTATAACAACTGACTTTCCTGCGAGGGGGTAGAGTACACGTGGTCCTGCCTCCCACTGAGAGACACAAAGGGAGATCGAACTGTGACTCACACCAGTCTCTGAGATACAAGACAAAACAGCCGTCAGAAACAAATCACGAGAACTTCATAAAGACCTTTATCACTGCGCTCGTCCAGTAAGTAACGGTATTTAGCAGCTTCGAATGGTCTTGCGATATAGGTCATCTGTCATTCATTAGAGACAAGTAAAAACTTACAGCTCCATAAATTTATATTGAACATTTTCATCACGGTTTTATGTATCCTTTCCATATTTCTGATAGATTGACAGCTCCATAAGGAAAGGGTGACTGCACAAGAGTTGGATTGATTTAACAGCAGGTCCTCTTTAAATAGTTATCCCCTTCACCCTCTGCTGGACAACAGAGAGAACTGAATGTGTGGTGTTCTTTATCACTTAATCAAAACTTCAGAAAACGTACACATTTATCAAAAACAAATTTGGTTAAACACAGTAAATGATGATGAATGGGGAAAATTTTCAGGTTATATTTCACCTTAAAAAGGAGAAAAAATAAGACTTTATATTTTATATTAACAAAGTAGTCGTAGTTTTTTTGTGAGATTATTTTCACAACATTCAAGCTAATTTTCCTCCTTAAATGAAAACCACCCCATCCAGACCTTTAAAAAAAACATCAGGAGTAAATAAGTTCAATACAACTAATGCCACCATACTTGTTTACATACAATTTACATTATATCATTGTCATTTTTCTTTGTACATTGCTGCCGATATCAAACTTGTTTCATGGATTTTTTTTAATGTTCATTAAACAAAAATTAAGATGAAAAAGTTCAATGTGACCACAAGTCACATTCAAATGTAAAATAATTATGATAATGAATTTGCAATGTAAGCATCAAAGGTTTTTAACTATCATGAAAATAACTGGTTTTAGTTCTTTATGTACAGTGTAATCTGGATGACCCAGATTTTTCTGAGTTTTCATAAGATTCACCTCGTCCTCGATATATCAGAATCTGCACTAAAACTGTATTTACTTCCAGCAATGTATGTGTTCACACTTAATTAACTACTATAGTGTTCAAAAGTATAGAGAGCGATGGGATATATCATATAAGCAGAGCGTATTATATAAATAGATATGAACATTTGCTTTGTCACAAAAGACGAACAGGAAAACATGACAACAGCTTCACAGGCTAAAAAGAAATAATTATTTCTTTAGATAAGAGAAATCCATGTTGAAAATCCAAAAATGCCTCCTCTAGCAGTTTCAGGCCACAACAGGTAACAAGTCTATTCATTTCTTAAACACAATGTGGAGTAAAAACGTGTAGGTCTCACGTCTCAGATGACATCTGGACTATTTAGTAACAACGCAGGGCAAAAAAACTCACAGTGGTCTATGGCGCCATCTTCTGGACATTGTGTAGAGTCAAAACGTTGCATATCTTAAAATCTATATTTGTTTATTTTCAGATTTAATATGTAATAAATACATAACCAGCAACTAATAATATATTTGTAATGTTAAATGAATTTAGAGGGAATTCATTTAAATGAATCAACAGTATAATAAATAATATGCATTCATTTTTTATATACAAACAAACACACATATCTGTTCTATTAATACATGTACATAACACAAAACATAATCCACCATTATCCATAAAATGAGTGCTAGATTATCGCAATCTTAAAATAAGTAGAAAAATCTTTAATACCGGACAACAACAAAACAAATGTCCAACGTAATGAATATCCCTAATGTAGATAGATAATAAATATAAAACTTTACCTCACAGTTAAAGTCTATGCATGACTAGCGTCATTTATCAGTTCCTAGCAAACCTCAATGAATCCGAAGGGGTCACTGGGTTCGTCAGTCTGTTACATAACCAACCACACGGTGTCGCTTCAGTTCTAGCAGATAACAAGAAACACAACATGCCAACCCGTAAAGTCACTAAACCTTCTCAGATTACATTTAGGACAGGAAAGTTCTTTTTCCAGAGGAAGTTTCTAGTACATTCTTTTCAGCACTTGAGTCCAGAGACGGTGCCAACTGAAACAGCAACTGTAGCGTAGCGCGCGTGTGACGCAGAGGGATATTCACAGTTGTTGAGCCCTCCCTAAAACCCACCAGATGTTTGAAGCGTCTGTCTGTGGCCGTTCCACCACCTGTATGTCAGACAGAAGCTGAACGTAAACATTTTTGCGATAGAAGACGAAAAAAGCGGCGACGGAGTAACGCGAAGGGAAAAACACAAGGTCCTGAGTGAGAACAGAACAACAACAACAACAAGACGTCAGCGAGAGGGGCGTGTCCTCAGCTAAAACGCTGGTCAACGGGTTCATTCACTCCAATAGCCTCGTAAAATGACAACCGACCCTAAACACGAATGCCATTCTGACAGACGCACACACACACACAACAACAACGAAACGAAACGAAACATCACCCGTCATCGACTCTGCATTGACCCCAAGCATTGCTGTGAAACCATCACCACGTGGATTCTCTTTCAGCCTGAACAACATAGACAGGCGCATATGCAACAAGGAGGAAGCAATGGGTTACAAAATCACTTGCACAAGAAAAACACCTTTAGAAAGCCTTTAGGAGGATTGCAACCTGAAAATCATGCATGCAGCAGCTCTCATTAAATAAAATAAAACTATTATAAAACAAATAGACATGTTGCAGGTGGTTCTTACCAGACGAAGAAGCTGTGCACACTGGTTCCCAGTCCATCAGGTCAGAAAACACAAACTTTCTTCATATGTGAAGGGTACACCGACACATCTGAAGCAGGCAACTGCATGTGGGAGAGAGTGAAAGAGAAATGAGAACAGAGCAGAGAGGTACATGGGAAGAGAAAGAGAAGTGCGACACAGCAGAAAAGGGGAGAGGGAAATAGAGTGAGAGAGAGAGGTAGGTAGAGAGTGAGAGAGAGAGAGAGAGAGAGAGGAGCACCTCAGTGTGAGTTCTTGCTGTTGCAGAGAGGGGTGGTCGGAGCTGTAGGGTACCAGAGTTCAAAGCACTGAGAGAATAAGAGTGTTATTCTGCTACAGCCAGCCAAGTCTTACACAACACCAACCAGGGGCAGCAAGTTCCTTCTGCCTATCTCTCCCTCCCTCGCTCTCATTCACCAACTCGCTCACAGATTCCCTATTCTTTCCATTTCATCTATTTCTGTTTCACTTATGTGGTTGCTCTTTCCCGCAGCTTTTTCTTCATCACTTCCCAACAAAAATGCGATTTCTTTTTTGTATCTGCAGATTAAATACATTACAAATTTGTATAGGGATGGTTTGACCCCAAAATGAAAATTCTGTCATCGTTTGCTCCACCTTAAACCCCTGCATGCATTTCTTTCATTTGCAAAACACACAAAAAATGATATTTTGAAGAGCATTGGGAACCAAACAACATCAGAGCCCATTGACTTGAATCAGGAAATCAGTTGAAACTGGAATATCTTCAGTTTGACCAACTGGTAGCTGGTTATAACCAGCTTGAACCAACTAATGACCAGCAAGAGACCATCTTAAGCTAGAGTTCAAAATATAGGCTATCTCATTAAAACAGACATGTCCTGATATTAAACCAAACAAAGACCCATGTTTCTCAAACCATCTTTCATGTTCCACAGAAAAATAAAATCATGTTTTGGAAATGACATTAGGAAGTCGAGTAAATGATGACAGGATTTTCATTTTGCTTCTTTGGAGTTTCAGAAGAGAATAATTTCCCAAATTGTGGTCATACTTGCCATGACACCAAATATATTTCTCCCAATATATATATTGTTTGAATCCCATTCATTTTATACATGTACTCTTGCTGCATGTCACTACTAAGGAATTTTAGGAGAAACATCTGAGACGAATCCAGTAATTGGCTATGAAAGAGCAAGTAAAATGTTCCTCTGGGTCTCTCCATCTCCTGCTGGTGAAGAGGGCAGGTTGTTTTGCAGTTCTAGAGAAACTTGCAGGTTTATATTATGGAAGTATTAAAGGGTTTCTGGAAAAGGGCAAGAGATCTGGATCACTGGAATTCCAGGAAAGTAAAACCAAACGGTCTCATTCCCCACTTCATGTGACATTAAGTTGTAAATGTAGACCTTTCAAAGCCATTACAGCGTGCTGGTTTGCTTTTATGGCTATTGTAAATGTAAAGGATTAAACACAGCATGCACAGTAGGATTTTGGTGAAGATTTGGTTTGGATTTAAGGTCACAGCTGGGTTAAGGTGTTTGGCCGCTGCTGAATTTGTATTTAAAGGGATGGTCCAGCCAAAAATGAACACTGTAATCATTTCCTTACTCTCCTGTTGTTTCAAACCCGTGTGACTTTCTTCTGTGGAACACAATATTGTTTTGGACCCCACTGACTTTCATTATATGGACAAAACAGTTCTTTAGAATATCTTCTTTTGTGTTCAACAGAAGAAAGGAAGTAATACATGAATAACATAAGGGTGAGTAAAAGATGCTTTTATCCATTTAAAGATTTGAAAACATATAGTTTTATTTTTTTATGTGTGATGTTTTGCCATATGCAGGTAGAAACTGTTTATACAAGTATGATATAAAATCTGCAAAGTCATCTTTCATAAATCACTGGTGTCAGGTTTAGCAATAATTAGAGTTTACGTGGAAGAGATGGAGATGTCAAGGCATGTTTTTGTGCTGAGCTAGAGAGGGCATTACGCAACCAAACTAAAAAAACAAGAAAACAAATAAAAATCTTTCAAATAACTGCATCATAAATTAGGGTTTTAAAGCAAATCGGTGCATCCAAGAACCC
This sequence comes from Pimephales promelas, assembly GCF_988280905.1. NCBI lineage: Eukaryota > Metazoa > Chordata > Actinopteri > Cypriniformes > Leuciscidae > Pimephales > Pimephales promelas. Next base: position 5,727,320 of record NC_142791.1, on the reverse strand, counting down.
AGCTCATCTTCGTTTCTGAAAGACTTGACAAGATTGAAGTCTAAAAATAGATAAAAAGATTTTATAATTGTTACATAACAGTAGGCTCAGCTTCAACTTCTGATGTGCTGCCTGAAGAGAGACGGCAGTAAAGAGGAGAAAACAAGGCCGTAACCACGGTACACATTTTGGCAAAGTCAATGGGGCCCGTCAACTGTTTGGTTACTGACATTCTCCAAAATATCTCTTGTGTTCAGCAAGAAAACAAAAAAAATCATACAGGTTTGGAACAACTTGAGAGTGAGTCAATGATTTTTGGCTGAACTATCCCTTTAACTCCAGTAGGTTACCAACAAAAGTCAATGATCACTTTTGAAAAATGTTGGCCAACATTGGCACTATTTCACTCTATAACTATCCCTTTTCATATTAAAAATGAGCTGTGGACAAATGGGAACTTGCTCAGGGGAGTGGAGCATCCGTTGGCCTATTTTGCAGCAGTCATTTGCGTCAATTGGGTGCTGCAGTTTTGGAAAAGCCAAACTCAGACGCCTGGTCCGGGAATGTCAGACTTAGTCATATTAGAATCATTTCCACGTCAGTCTTACGAGTCAGAGCATTTCGCTTAGATTAAACGCTCCCACACATGCTGAGAGGCGACTTGAGTTTCTCGTATGAAAAAAGATGGGTTTTTCCATGTAAACTTGCCAGTTAAAGCACAATTAAAGCTGCACATTATCAGCCCCTGAGCAAAAAAGTAGTCAGTCAGTTTGACGGTGGGGCTCAAAGAAGCCATTTTCTGTATTAGTTAACGCAAAAATAATTCAATATTTAAAAAAATGTCATGCTCATCGCACTATGTAAACATTAAAGTGGCGAACTTGAACATTATGTCCTCTTGAAGTGCACGTAGAGCACACACTCTATCACATTCAGCTGTGTGGGAGGAAACCGCTCAGAGGCCCCTAGTTCTAAGTGTTTAACTACTGGTATTACATACCCGAGGCTGTTTCGCAAGAGCAGCCTTACTCTAACCTAAGCTTTTTCAAGCCTCTTCTGCAGAACTGAAACCGAATCTATTAAAATAATGTCAGGGGGTTTTAATAAACCCAGACCATATTGGCAAAGACTCTGACTTACAGTTAGATGTCATTCTTAATTTGCGAGAACCTTGCAAGTGTTTTTATTGGATTAAGATGTGCCTTTAAGATGTAAATGACACTGTTAATGGTTATTCTTAAATCTTTTGGAGGCAGAAAGAATCACGTTTTTTTATCTAATTCATATATACTGTATATATATATATATATATATATATATATATATTTGGTTTTTTTTTGACCTCTTGAACAACTTCATCAACATAAATGTCCGTAGCAGGATTTACTGCAGCAGGAGGTATCCATGGTTTCTACTGCTTCTACCATTCAAAAGTGACAATACATACTATTCTATTGCAAAAAAATGCTGTTCTTTTTGAACTTTCTATTAATCAAAGAAATCCTGAAAAAATGTATCGCGTGTCTCTACAAAAATATCAAGCAGTTTTCAACATTGATACTAATAAGAAATGTTCCTTGAGCACTAAATCAGCATATTATAATGATTTCTGAACAATCGACACTGAAGACTGGAGAAATGATGCTGAAAATTCAGCTTTTCCATGACATTTTAAAATAAATTAAAATTTTATTTTTAATTTATATTCTAATAATCAAATAAATGCAACTTAGCATGATCCTTCTTTCATTAACGAGCGATAGATAGATTAGATGTGTTATATGTTATTTGTATAATTATCCAGCACAATCTTGCCCACAGTATCATTTACTACTTATGTAGTTGCCTTGCTAGTTTTTAGATAATAATTTAATGCTTTTATTATAGATTATGCTCCATTAATTGTTTATGTACCGACATTGTCTATTCTATTGTCCAGAAAATGTTGCATTATAAAAGGAAAATTGTGCACATTTCTGTTATAGTGAGGTCAATGAGTGCATTAGAAGAAAGCCTGCAAGGCTGACCTGTCTTTCCAGAGCTCTGATTATGTTGGTCCCACAGTCCCACTCTTCTTCAATGAATCTTTAACTCTGTCCCATTTTCAGACATCTCATTATAGGCATTCATGCACCTGAGGGACAGAAAATCACAATATTTAAAATGTCTTTAGGCCCACACAGAGAAAGGCAGAACAGGGAAGTATCTGCATTCACAGTCTTGTCTGTTCTCTCTTTTCTTTCTCTGATCATTTTGGTGGCCGAGTTTCTTTTCTGTGTTTTGCAAATTACTGTAACCCAATCAGACCTGTGCATGACCCAGTGACACAACCATCTGCACCTCCAGAATCATCATGGATGCCAAGTAAAGAGTGCAACCCAAGCTAAAAAAACAACAAATGCCAGTTTATTTAATTTTTTTTTTTTAATCTGGAACCTAAACATCCCATCCTTATCATATAAATGACAGTTCACCTAAAAATGAATAATCTGCCATCCTGTGACTTAAGTCCAGTGATTATAGTTTATAAAGTTATGGATTTTTCTTACAAAAACACATCGCTTCAGAAGGCCTTTATTAACCCGATTACTTTCATGACGAATTGATGCGCTTTTTTTGGGATTCAAAATCCAAGACAACATTCACTCCCAGTATAAACCTTGGAAGAGCCAGGATATTTTTTATATATATAAATCTGATTGTCTTTCGCTGAAAGAAGTCATATACACAGATGGCTTGGGGGTAAGTAAATTATGGGATAATTTTCATTTTTGGGAACTAATCCTTTAAGTTTGAAAGATTGCATGTGACAAACTCACATGAAGGATGAGTATTTGTGCACCTACCGATACCCTAGTCTAGTGAGATATCACAAGCACTAAATAGGCCAGTGGCATGACAGTCTATATAAAGACTCTCATTTCAGTTACCAACCACACAAAAAACCCTGAGGCCCACCACAAAAGCACTGAAAATAACTCAAGTACTGCAGGGTGCTGACATCACTCAAACAATAAGTTTGTATTGCCATCACAGCGGAAGGTACTGCACCTTGCTGTGAAAACGCTTGATGCTGGTTTTCTTCTTGGACCAGATCTTTTCACACCTCCTTCTTTTGTCTGTCACAAACATTCAGTACTCGCTTCTCAAATTTCAACACAAAACACACAAAAAAAACAGACCCATCCTACAAATTCCCTGCTTAAATGCATGCCTAACATAATGTAATGCGCATTTGTAATTGTATTCAGTTTTGGATTCTTTAAAATTACAGATTTCACATGGTGCCTTTACCCAGGATGGATAACCTTCACAGCTGGTGTCAAACCATGCAGATGAATAGCAACCTGGATAAACAACAACAAAAAGAGCCAGCAGGTGTATAAGACGATCTTAAATGTCAGAATCAAGAACATTTTGTTCATAATGTCTTACACAATACTAAGCACACCTGCTCTCCCAATGCTACAGAGGCTAGGCCACAAACGTGTCTGGTTTCAAAGCTTCTTTACACTGTCTTAAATTAGGTTGGGCCTCTAGGGTTCAAAAGAAAGTACCCGGATGAGAGATTGGGACCCAATTGTGGGAGTACGGCTGTTACAGCATCCACCTGCCTTTAAATGGCCTATATAGCTAACCCATGATGCTCAAAAATGCTGTCTAGGTAGGCAGGTTCCAAGATTTTGTGACATAATCACTCTTACAAATGTCAAATTTCATTGGCATAAATAAGCATCAAGGCAATAAAGTTAAATTATGGGATACTGTTCATTTTTGGGAACTAACTGTTAATCCTTTAGTTGGAAAGATTGCATGTGACAAACTCACTTGAAGGATGAGTATTTGTGCACCTACCGATACCCTAGTCTAGTGAGATATCACAAGCAATAAATAGGCCAGTGGCATAACAGTCAGTCTATTTAAAGACTAAATTTTTGTTGTTGTTTTTTTTTTACACATTTAGCCTAGTCAGTAAAATTATGAACTATTTCCGTTCTAAAATCAAAGGTCCCTGAAAAAGGTGTGTGGAACTAAGGTTCCCGCATTATAATTTTCATGAATAATGATAAAATACACATTATACAAACCTGACTGAATATTTCTCGGCTTTCCGCGGTTTCTTTAAATTCCAACTCGTGACGTCATCAATACGCGTCGGCTTGAAAGAAGCGGCCCGTGTAGTTTGCTGGAAACTTCAGGTTGCTGAATCATTTTATTGCTGGTGAGTCCAGATTTCAAGTGGTCTTAAATAAAAATTTTCTGAATAGGTTCAACAACACTTGTTAGTTAAATTTAGAACTCGTTTAAATTAACACTTTTTAAATACATGATTCCAGCCGACTAGATTGCCAGCATGATTTGCCATGGACGAATGGCATTAGCTAGAGACATTGACTTGTACACAGGGATTTATTTGTGTTATAGAATATTAGAAACACTAAATATTAATGTTAATTTGATTCAGTGGGTGTTATAACAAATATTTTATCAGAATTACTATCGTTACAATAGTTTCTTCTAAAATGCCTCAACAGTTATTGTTACTAAACAAAAACTCCAATTGATTTTCCTTACTCTGTTTTCAGAATCTCTCTCATATAGTATCATTTATATACTCTTTGTGCTTTTTCAATTGCACCTTAATGCTAATATAATCGATTCATACTGATGTCATACTAGCTTCTTATTACGTCAGATGTGTCTTAGTATTAGAATTATTTATAATATGATCAGCCATGAATTGTATTGATTCTGTGCATTTTATAACCTTAAAATGGCTAACAGCTAAAAAAAAATCGATCTGTCTTTTAAAGTAATTGTATATGCCATTGGTTAATAACTGCTTTACCTAGTAACATTAACCCTAAAATGGTTACCATGATAATTTGGTGTAAGGGTTAAGCAGTTTCCTGTCTGTCCTTGTATTGTTCAACTGATCAGGCTTGATATGGGATTTAGAAAGTTATGCTTTTAATGAGAGAGAGTAATCAGTACAGTAATTTCATCACGTCCCCAACACCGCTAATCACTTTATTTCCTCAGGTATGATGATGGATTCTCTGTATGGGCCTGTCGCTCTGGGTTTACTGGCAGGTGTGGGCTGTGGGCTCTGCCTCGGATGGCACCTCAGTGGGCGTTTTGGCAGATCGTCCCGCAGCATGATGGCGGCTTTAGGAAACGGCGCCGCTGCTGGCAGCGAGGCCAGTGTGATGGGCGAGAGCGGAGAGTTCAAAATGATCCTGGTGGTCCGAACTGATCTGAAGATGGGCAAAGGTAAAGCGGCGGCACAGTGCTCTCACGCTGCTGTGTCCGCCTACAAGCAGGTCCAGCGCAGGAACCCAGAGCTCCTGAAACAGTGGGAGTACTGCGGCCAGCCCAAAGTGGTGGTCAAGGCTCCAGACGAGGACTGTCTGCTGGAGCTGCTGACCCACGCCAAAGAGGTTGGACTTCCCGTCAGTTTAATCCAAGATGCTGGAAGAACCCAAATTGCACCGGGGTCTCGGACAGTCCTTGGCGTGGGACCTGGACCGGCTGATCTTGTTGACAAAGTGACAGGACACTTGAAACTATACTGAATAACACTGTTCAAGATTAGATTAGATCAAAATTGGGGCAGTTCTGAGACATAATAGTATTTATATGATCAGATTGAGTGGAGAACTTCACTTAAAAGGGTTAAAATGACACATTGATTTATAGGTTTAACCATTTATTTTAAGTAAACAGTTTACCCATTCCATCATTGAACATATGAGTACATTTGTTTTGTCATAAGTTTATGTACAGAAAATTAGTTATGTGGGAATCTCATTTTTTATCATATTAATCACCCCCCTCATACCCAATGGAATAAAGGACTTTTGTTTGTTAAACTTTGGTGCAAAAATTACCCATTCCTTTTTCACTTGCACAATGCTAATATGACCTGCGGGGATTTCGATTTAAAACACTGGATTTTTGACAAACTGGCTGCTTATTAAATCAGACGTATTAACATTTTTATTTACATGTGTGATCAAGCCATGAATTGAATTCCCACTTTAAAGCTTCATTTATGTTATGCATGTCTGAATCAAACTGTCCAGTGAGTATGAAGGGGGAGGAATTGCAAAAACAAAAAAACCATGGCACATGAAACTGTGGTTAGACCATATTTTTCTTGATGAACAAGAAGCCTTTATTTATATGGTAATCTGGAGGGGGGAAAGAAGGGGGGGTCTCATTCTCTGTGCACAATCAGATCTCTACAATTTACGCGTCTATGTACGATTAATCTCAACTCAGTGAAAACTGAGCACAGGACACACAGGGAGTTTAAATCTTTCTTAAACCAAATGACCATTTGTGAGTTCTCTTCTGTACAAATAAAGGGTAAATTGAGTTTCGGAATAACTGGCAGGATAAACTGGCTTTCAAGTCTCACGTCGCTGCCTTACAGTGACCTAAACATCACAACAATAGCATACGCACACACACACTGCAGCACAGAGAGGTAAGGTTAGTAAAATACACACAGGTGTGAAGAGCCGCATATATATTTATATATATATTTTAATCATTACCCCTCCTCAAACAGATGGTCCCACACAATGAGCACGATACTGCACAACAAAAGTTTGTTTTTCATATGGAAAACCTGCATAGGTCAGAGAAAAAGTTTGAAGTTGCCGTATGAATGCGTCTTCATACATTTAAAACAACCTTTTTTTTTTTTAATATATATATTTATCGAGCGCTACACACCCGCATTGAATTACTGGTGTTGAGTAGTGTTTGTTTGTGGAGGCGGTAGTCATTTTCCTCGATTTTATTTTCTTTCCTGGAATATACAAGTTAAATGCAGACAGACTGAACAAGCTGCTCACACACATCAAAATGATACATTAGTTGTTTTTCCTCTGACTACGGAGTGCAAATCAGATTTTCTGTCTTATTTTAATTAAACTGACTTGCTTCTCCCACAAGTCTCCTCATTGTAGACACCCCCTTTAAGTTGACAGATAAAATTGACAGGAAATTAAATCTAGTAGATATTTGGAATGTGAAAAAAATAATAATTCTCAATGAAATCTTTGACAATATAGAAATAAAGTCCTTCATGATGGTATAAAGAAAACACAATAAACAAAAACGATCATTTAAAAAAAAAAAAAAAAAAAGGTAAAGTAAAAGAATAACATTTGCTCAAATCCCCCCTCCTCGTGAGCACAAAGTAAGAGTCGGACCGGTGGAGGACTGAGGGAGAGAAATCCACGGGGATTGCTGGACCGAACCAAGCGGCAGCAGGAAGAGGGACGAGCGGGAAACAGGGAGGTCCTTACATGCCGTAACCGAAACCTGGCTGGGCCTGAGGAGCCTGTGGGTAGCCAGGCGCTGCTGTGTACCCGTAGCCGTAAGCCTGCTGCGGGGGGACGGCCACACTGGGGCCTGCTGTCAGCATGAGCTGAGGTGTGCCTGAGGAATGGGAGGTAGTGAGAAAATGTATTAAAAATAAATGCAAAAAAAAAAAAAGTTTCCATTGCAATGTGCTTTCGTTGTTTTACCATAAACAATGGGTTGAGTTTCCGTCGCCTGCTCCTCCTCTTTCCTCAAAGACTCGCAGGTCTCCAGCTTGTCCACCTAAAAACATGAGAGAAACAAGTCTTTAGTCTGTGTGTGCTCATTTCTGTTGAGGAATAACTCATCAAAAATCTACAAGATTGTTGGCCTGATCGTGCGTCACGCAGAAAACAACAGGCCAATCAGTCGAGAGGCTCGTGAATATTTATTAGACAGGCCAAAATCAATCTGTTCTTATCAGAGCTCCTGAGAAAGAAGCTGTAACAATACAATATTGAGATGGTTTTTGGTACTTATACCGCACATATATATTTAAGGACATGAAAACCTAAAATTAATAATTATATAATACATTTAAATAATATATATTTAATAATTATACTAATATAAAGTATGTAAATGTTAATAAATTACTTTCAAAGTGAAAAAGGTTTCTTTTGAGTTTAAGATTAAAATAAAAATAATTCACATTTTTACACGTTGATAATTGATGTCTGCTAATAATTATACTTATATAATTTATTGCATGTAAATGTTAATAAATCACTTTTCAAAATGACAAACAGATATTTAAAATTGTTTGTGTTTTAAAATGTTAGTCAAATTTATTTACAAGAATTGATCATTATAGTTAAAGGAGTAGTTCCCTTTTAAAAAAACTTTTGCTGATAATTTACTCACCCCCATGTCATCCAATATGTCCATGTCTTTCTTTCTTCAGTCGAAAAGAAATTAAGGTTTTTGATGAAATCATTCCAGGATTTTCTCCATATAATAGACTTCAATGGGAACCAAACAGTTTAAGGTCCAAATGAGAGTTTCAGTGCAGCTTCAAAGGGCTTCAAACGACACCAGACGATGAATAAGGGTCTGATCAAGCGAAACGATCGCTCATTTAAAAAATAAATAAAAAAGTTTAAGTTTTATAAGCTCAAATAGTTGCCTTGCTCTGTTCTGTGAGTGTTCGTGACTCTCCTGTTCGAACTCGTTCATCAAAATGAACAAATCTTTTTTCGAGTCATTACTCAAAGGGTCCTAGATAAGACCTTTATTCATCGTCTGGTGTCGTTTGGACCTTTTGAACCGTTTGGTTCCCACTGAAGTCCATTATATGGAGAAAATCCTAGAATGTTTTCATCAAAAACCATAATTTCTTTTCAACTGAAGAAAGAAAGACATGGACATCTTGGATGACATGGGGGTGAGTAAATTATCAGCAAAAGTTTTTTTTTTTAAAAGTGAACTACTCCTTTAAGTGGCACTTGTAGTCCTCCACACATTTATACCCTGTTTTAGAGTAGAAGCCTGTCCTTACCTTGCTGAGGTATTCCCTCATCACCTGGATGAAGTAAGGCATGGAAAAGTCCATGATGTTGTGCCTCCACGCCGTCTCCAGCACCACGTCAGGCCTGAGCAGGTCGTAGCAGGTAAAGAGGCAGGCGGCGAAACACTCCTTCTTATCCTCCTGAAGGAACCACTGCAGAAGCTCCTCGGCCAGCTCGATGTCCTTCGACTCGGATGCATACTGCATGGCATCCTGGGTAGAACAACAAATCAGATTAGCAACACATTTACAAACAGCATAACTGAGATAACAACCCTGTCGTCCGCCTCACCTTGTAGAGTTTGTCTTTCTTGCACAGCTCCACGCTCTGCTTCCATCTGTTGTTGCCTTTGAAGAGGTAAGCAGCGATTCTCCTGAACTCAATCAGCTCGTGCTTCTCCAGACGCTGGGCCAGCGAGATGTTGTCGAAGTTATCGTATGCATCTATAGATGTCCTGAGCGCCTGCGGACGGGTTAGGTCAGCAGATGAGGTGGTGGACATGAGCTACAACAATAAGCTACTAACGGTTCAATGTTTTTTTATTTTGTTTGAAAGTGTTGTTTGTACCTGATAGTCTTCCTCAGAGATGAAGAGGTTGTTAAGTGCTTCATTGACAGACTTGTTGTTGTGGTTTTGTACTGATCGCAGGTAAGGCTTAACAAGAGGAAGCTGCTTAACCTGGAGAAATGGAAAAACTCTCGTTTTACATGATCTTAAAGAGGGAAATTAGCTAAAGTTGGAAAAGGTGGCCTTGTGCTTGCTTGCTTTACCTTGCTGAAGAAGTTGACGGCTCGTGAGTGATCCAGTCTTGGGGAAAGAACTATGAGCAGGTCGTTCAGTAACAAGGGTCTGAACTCCAGATAAAACTGGATTGCTTTGTAGTACAGTTCCACGTTGGCCACCTAAACAACATAAGAAACACAGTCACTGTTATTGAATGCATTTATTATATACTAGTATAGTATTTAATAATTAGCTTTTATTTGAACTTTAAATTTGTTGTCATTTTATTAGTTTGTTTGTTTTTCTAATTTATTTAGCTTTAATTCATTTTTATTTTTTTTTAACTTTTTTTTGTCCCCAAATCTTTTACACCCTTTATTGACGCTGGTAATTTATTCAATGCAATAGCACTAGTGTATAAAACATTTTTCCCCCCACTACACCATTAAAAATGTATAAATTAAATGCTTATATTTCTTTTCTTTCAGCTTTATTTCAGTTAACTACTAAATATAAAGCTGTTAAAATAGTTTTAGTTATTATTACTGGGAAAGTTTGAACTCAAGAAGTTAATTGAATGCATCTATTTATGAAAGCAGTTGAACTTTACCTTGGTGATGATGTCCTTAAACTGTCCCTCTTTCCAGGCATCTGTGGGATGGCTCATCATGGTGATGATGGCATTGTCAAACTCTTCATACTTGTCATAGAGGAAAACAAGCTCCGCCCACAGGTGAGCCTGCTCTGCAGCCCTCAGGACCTGAAAGAGAAAGATGTCAAGAAATGAACGAGACAGACTTTGTAACATCTGTGCATGGCAGATGATGACACCAAGATCACAAGAGAATATCTGATTACACGCTGAATTAAATTATAGCTGGAGGGGGATAATGGGAGAAGAAATCAATGAACTCCTGCTGTTTAACAGAACTGAGTGAGGGACACTAAAAGAGGAGTGTTACAAACCAACATCTGCAATAACAATCATCGTTTGCACTGCTGTGTACCTTGGGGATGTTGACTCTGGACCAGAAGAGCTCCAGGTGCTCCCTCATCTTCTGAGGTTTGAATTTAGAGTAGAGGATGGCCAGCTCTGTGAACATGCCCATGTGAGCGCGCTCCAACCCCAGCGCCGCCTCCAGCATGGTGATCAGCTCCTCGAAGTAGCCACGGTCCTGTAGAGCGCATTTGAAAACGATATCATTCAATTTGATCAGCTCTGTTAGTTGCAGAATTTTCTTTTGTAGGACCAAAACTTGCCTGGTAATAGTTGATGAGCTCTTCTAGTTCGTCGGCATGGACCACGATGTGAAGACCACACATCTGAGCCAATCTGAACTCCTTCCCATCCACACAAGCAAAGCACACCTCCTTCCAAGTGCGAGTGCTGTTAGCCTTACGGGCACCGTCCACGGCGGCCTGATACTCGCCCAAGTGGACCAGTGTAGAAGCCAAGCGGCCGAAATTGGAGACATTATTGTACAAGAGTTTGGCCGCCTCGTACATCTTCTCGTCGTAGCAGCGATCTCCAACCTGTGAGCGATAATAAAAACAAATGAACTTCAAATGTCTTGGGTAAAAAATAGACAAGCTCGGTCAATCATCTTAACAAAAAAATGTAAAATTTCGAAAAACTATTGAAAAAAACTTTATGCAGATTAGAAATGCTACCCTGGCAACTAACTGAAATAAGTTCAAGTTGACGTACTAAAATAACCGAATCTGAAGAAAAAAATTAAATAGAAAATATATAAATATATATATATACATATATATATATATATATATATATATATATATATATAGAGAGAGAGAGAGAGAGAGAGAGATAGTAACAAAACTGAATTCTAAAATGAAAAATAAAAATAAAAGCTAATTCAAATGATTAACAAATATTATAATAGTATACAAATACAGTAACACTATTTTAGTGTCCTTATAATAATGCATAATTTACTATTACTATAGTAAGTACATGTAAAATGTGTAACAAGCACCAAACATAAACCTAACCCTACAGTGTAACAAGGGCACATTCAAATAAAGTGTAACCAATAATATTAATATATGTAATAACACTGTTATTACACATTAAATTAATTAGCCATTCATAAAAAAGCAATTGTACATTACCTGCTGGATGTGTGCATTATTGGGTCCGTTTATAAACTCCTCCAGTTCAGCAAGGCGGTTGGTTTTGGCCAATGCGAAGATCAGCTCTGTCTCCACGTATGACTCTCTGGCCTTCTTTCTGGCCATCTGCAAAAACTTCACCAGGTCCTCCCAGTTACCTTAGCCAGGAAAAATAGATGTGAATATAGAATCAAAGGAAAAAGTCCATAAGCAAAATGATTTATCATCTAGGACTAGAAACGAAGAGGCCGTACCACTCTGATCAGCAGCCTGAACAACCTCCATGTAAGCCGAGGGGTCATCAGCCTTAATGTAGGAGTCAATGGACTCTTTGACGAGACCCTTTTGCAGCTGAGCCTTAGCCAGCTGACTCCACACCGCAGGTTCATTACAGCGCTCCGCAAACTCATACGCCCGGTCCAGATTACTGATGTGCTCAATCAGAACCTGAGGACGACAGGAAACATCAGCTCTTTACTTATCTGCTATTCAATAAATCACATTAGCAGGCCTACTTGAAAGCGAAGGGCGAGGGCTGCTGAGAGATGTACTGATTATGGCTCAACCATATACCTGCACCGCAGAGGTGTTGACATCAAACTTCTTAAAGATAGCAAAGGCCTCCTCAAACAGCTCGCTGCTGATGGCAATGTTAGCAATGTCTGGGGCGTCATAATTGTCCAAGCGGTTGATGTATTCCATGACGCGGGTGCGGTCTGCTTTGATGGCTGTTAGGATGAGCAGGTTCTGCAGGTTTCTAGGAAAGAGATGATGATTGATGAGGATTATATAAGGATTTAATATTCATTTAAATTAAAAAGTTGCGCAAGACTGTTTGGGCAAGAAATTGAATGTCTGTACAAGTCAGAAAATACACAAAAATGCCCTGTTCCAGCTGTTTATGTTTGGGCTTATGCACCTGTGTTCACTGAAGACCGAGTTGTCCAGGACGATCTTTTCCAGCAGCTCAATGAGTTCATTGGGCAGGTCAGCAGTCATGAAGGCCTTCACTGTGACCGACACTTCCTCTGGGTCCTGAGTCTCTGACAGGGCTGTCTGCACCACCTAAAGACACAAATAACAACTTGAACACCAGCACATTCCCAAACCATACAAGAGAATCAGCTTCTAATACGAGTTAATGACAAGTGCAGAGTATAAAACACATCTAAAACATTATCTACACTAAGTTTATGGTCGGTAATATACGTTTTAAATGTTTTTGAAAGTCTCCTATGCTCACCAAGGTCACAAAACAGTAAAACTGGTAATATTACAATCTAAAATAACTTATTTGAATATATTTTAAAATGTAATTTATTCCTGTGACGGCTAAGCTGAATCTTTATCATCATTACTTTCAGAAATAATGTTGAGTTTTTTTTTTTTACTACGCTTCCCAAAGTAAAGACAAACAGAAGGTAGCATAATTACATTTAGGGATCCCAGAATGCATTGCAACAAACTTAGAGGGGAAAAAAAAAAACTCATCGTAGATGGAGGAGTTGAATGGTGATTATGTATACAATGTATTCAATACAGCAAAAGTTGACAACATTAATTTGATCTAGTGCTTTCAAACGATTAAAATATTTAATTGCGATTAAACGCATTAATGTCATAGTTAACTCATGATTAATTGCTTGCTTTGTGCAATGTGTTTTTTTTAATTTTTTTATTGAAAACAACATTGGCATACCGTGTTCAATTTCACTCTAACATTCTCACTCGGAGCAAATAATCTCTCACACAATGTAACACTGTCCATCAATAAAAGGGCAACAAAATTGCCCTTTTGCAAAAGCATGTGAAAAAAAATGACAAAGAGGCCAAAAAGACCATTAATCACGCGATAAAAAAATTAACGCCGTTAAAATGGGCTTGCGTTAACACCATTAATAACGCGTTTAACTGACAGCCCAAATTTGATCTATTTAAAATAGACTTTTTCACCCAATATAAAAGTGAAATTAATAAAATATAACAATCATGCACTTCCATTTCCTGTAAGGGCCATGTTTATGTATTGTGAGAGATGAGTGCAACACATATACATTTACCTGGTCAATAAGAGGCCTCCTAAAGGGGTTGGTCTCCAGAAGCACACTGGCCCAGAGCTCCGGGTCTCTGCGGCGCACCAAGTACCGGGACAAACTCTTGAACAGCGAGTTCTCATTGCAGACCTATGTAGAAAAACATAAAGATACACAGTTTAGATTTCATGCTGTTTGGTTGAAATGTAATGGTATAAACAGGCTCAAAACGTATTTATGGTTGAGCATTACTAACGCTTATGAGCTCCTGGTCGCACTGTCCTCTCTCATAGGCCACACAGGCCAAGTGAGGGTCTCTTTTCTCGCAGTATTTCCCCACCACACGGCTGTCGTAGTACGGGTTCTCTCGCAGGAATCGTTCTGGGTTGTTGTTGCTGTCAATATAGATCTTGGCCAGGGCATTGTGGGTAGCTGGCTCCTCACAGCCCTCGTGGATACGAGACTCCAGCCAAGGCAACAGCAGCTTCAGTCTGCAAAAGAAACTCATTTAAGCCATCATATAATTGTTTTTCTCCCCCAGACATCCTGAAAAAGTCATTTTTCGCCCTCACAAAATGATTACAAACACCATATTGCAAATGTAAGCGCCATTGTTAAACAATCAGAACAGCTACTGCTGTTTGTTTTCTGTGTTTACTTGTGCAATCAAAATTTCATCTGGAAACTCTTATGCTGTACACAAACAAACGATTAAACGTCACCAAAAATAAACAGAAGCATCCTGGAACAGTTCTGAATCCAAGATAGCTTAGCATCATGATTTCAATTGCTTTGTTTTGATAACTTTACATTCGATATTGTTCATACCGGTTTCTCTTCTCAACCTCCGCCACCAGCTCGTCGGTGGAAAATTGGCCCCGCACAACCAGGATCAGGTTCTTGATGACGTCCTCGGAGCAGTCAACATCGAGGAGCCCTCCAATCACCACAGGCAGACGGCTTGGGTTCACCTACATGTACAAATTATCATTTCATTTTTGTTCATTGCTTGGCCACAGAGGCTACGTGAGTAACTAAAGGTTCCTTACCTTCTGCACGTAGATTTCGATGTACTTCTGCAGGCTGTTTCGGTACAGGTAGAGTACCAGGTCATGGACAAAGTCGAAACGATCGCACACAATGATGAGAGGCAGCTGGTCAGTGAGTTTAGCTTCCTGTCAGTCAAACACGATGGGGAAACGATAAGAGAACATCAGATATTCAGACAGACAAAAGGCATGTGTTCAGTAATACAGTCAAATCTGCAAATA
Source organism: Pimephales promelas (assembly GCF_988280905.1). Taxonomy (NCBI): domain Eukaryota; kingdom Metazoa; phylum Chordata; class Actinopteri; order Cypriniformes; family Leuciscidae; genus Pimephales; species Pimephales promelas. The sequence goes on along the minus strand of NC_142791.1, from coordinate 5,712,296 downwards.
ACTCCAGGCGAAGTTTAAGAGCGACTTTTTAGCAATAGAACGAAATGCAAAACATTTCATTAATTATTTAGTATAAAGGAGCGGTCACACTGCACTTTTCGTTCCATTGACTTCCAGTCAAACGCATGCAAATGTGTCAGACTGGAAATGCAAGCTCATGCGATTTCACTGCGTTCCAATTGAAAGTTCAAGCTTGGCGAACTCTGGTCTGCGAATTCGCATCGCCATCACGTGAAGACGTGTGACCAGTAGAAGATCGATACTTCACGGCCTGACTTTGTTTGTTGATTCTATATTTTTTTACATTTTGAGTGTATTAATTAATTTTCATTATATGTTGAATTCATGTTTATAAATAAGATGCTGCAGAGCATGATGTCATATGACGTTGAAGAAATCTCGCATACTCAAAGTCTAGTGTGACCGCGGCTTAAAGGAGTTAAGAAAAAAAAAACATTTGCTGATAATTTACTCACCCCCATGTCATCCAAGATGTCCACGTCTTTCTTTCTTCAGTCGATAAGAAATTAGTATAACATAAGGGTATAACATAACAATAAGGGTCTTATCTAGCGAAACGATCGGTCATTTCAAAAATAAATAAAAAGTTTAAGTTTTACATGCACAAATGCTCGCCTTGCTCTGTTCTGGAATGCGCGTTCATGACTCTCCTGTTCAAACTCGTTTCTCAAAACGAACGAATCATTTTTCGAGTCATTTGGTTCATTCAACGAAGGCGAGGCGAGCATTTGAGCTTATAAAACTTAAGCTTTTTTATTTATTTTTGAAATGGCCGCTCGTTTCGCTAGATAAGACGCTTATTCATCATCTGGTGTCGTTTAAAGCCCTTTGAAGCTGCACTGAAACACTCATTTGGACCTTGAACCGTTTGGTTCCCAATGAAGTCCATTATATGGAGAAAAATCCTGGAATGTTTTCATCAAACTCCTTAATTTCTTTTTGACTGAAGAAAGAAAGACGTGGACATCTTGGATGACATCGGGCTAAGTAAATTATCAGCAATTTTTTTTTAAACTGAACTAATCCTTTAAGACTCAATTTTACATAACTTCAAAATATAAATGGATGGCAAAGCTTATGAAACAGATTTGACTGTATTTGTAAAAAGTAAATACTAAAATTAAAAAAAATTATTAGTTCTACAAAAACCTACCAAGTAAAATTAGATTTTAGTGAAGAAAAAAAAGCCTAGTTCTAACAAATGTGTGTGTATATATATATATATATATATATATATTACAGCTATAAAAACTAACTCTATAAAAACCTACCATATGGTTCATAATTTAAAATGTTATATTTATTAAAAACATAGCTCTATAAAAACCTACAAAATAATTTACAATTTAAATATATAATAAAACAATAAAATGTTTAAGCAATAAAAACATTTAGAGGGTAAGACAAGAATTAAGAGGTTAGTGGTAAAAAGGAAGGTCTATAACTGAAAACAAGGCTTGAATCGTCTCAGGTTTTGATGTGGCAGCTTTGCTCCCCCTGCTGGCTATAGCATGTACATTCTTCTGCCACACAGTGCAGTTTACAACACACACAGGATTAATGAACTGGGATTGTACAATTCACTCCACAGAAACACCACAGACCGACCTCCACAACCTTCAAAACATGAAGCTTGTCTACAAACATTTACAGAGGCTGAACGTTTGCAGTGAAGCCTTAAACGAGACTGTTTTAAACTTAAGTAAGTCTCAAAAAATCCCAGATCCACCCTCTGAAGCTGGCACGCCAGAGTCCGACTGTGAGGTCAACTTTATATAGTCGGACTCTGGTGGAATAGATTCTGAAAAAGACCCAAGGCTTCCATTTCTGCAGAACATGTTCACCACAAATCAACCACAGTCAAACACACATCAACACACTACCACAAAACCACAAGCTCAATCTCAGCCCGGTCACTCGCTACGATCATCAAGCTCAGGCCGAGAGAGAGTTGTTCCCAGCAGTCAATGCTTTACGAAACCTCCCTGTATGTGCATTGCACACACCAATCCCAGTATTAATCCTTCAACTGACCGTTGGGAGAAAAGAAGGGATGATAAAAGAAAAGAGAAGGGAATAAAGTAAAAGGAGTCTTAGGATGAATTTACCTTATACAAGTCCTGACCATCCAAAAAGTACAGGGTAAAGCACAGGAGATAACAACAGCCACCGTGAGGATTAAATAGTGAGATCATCTCCCTAAAACTAGAAAACTACAGGAACATGGCTGCTGTATTGGATCCCCCCATTAAAACAATACACTAAATCCAAATTAAATTAAGCTTTTCTCAACAGCATTTGTGGCATAATGCTGATTAACACAGAATAATTTCAAATCATCCTTATAATTCATTTTTATTTTAACTTATATTTTGTAATATTAATTTCACTTTATTTTATTTTCACAGTCATAGTAAAATAAATCAAGAGCTTAGAAGCAAAAATCTTGTATTTTTGTTGAAACAATTTACTGAATTATTCACAATACTGAATTATTACTTATCTTGTCTGTACAATAATAAAAAAAAATTATAGGAAAAAAAAATATAAAGTATAATTAATTAATAATTAAATTAGTATAAAAATATTATAACCGGGATGATTTAACATTATGGTATCAGTATACAACAAGGTTTAATTTGTTAACATAAGTTAATGCATTAGTTAAGCTTATTATAAGGCTTAATCAATATTTTTTTTTTTACAGAATTTACTAGTTGTTCATTGTTTGTTCATGTTAGTTCATTATCTAATGTTAACTAGTAAATGTAGACATTAAGATTAATAAATGTTTTAGAAGAATTTTTCATTGTTAGTTCTCTAATTTTAACAAATAAAAGTGTTATTTTATGTTAATTAACATTATTCCACAAATGCTATTGAGAGAGCGTCATTTTTAATCATTAAGGTTTAAATCTTGTGGCTTGATTTAAAAATTATGTATCTAATAATTTACTTTAATAATATTTGCATTATATGCTCTTACTGTAACCACAATTTGTTTAATTCTGTGGTAATTGACTTTATGCCACAAATGCGGTTAATACAATACAACATTACTTTACCATAAAATGCCAGATCAAACACATTAATAAAAAAAAAAAGTTCACTTTGTCCACTTGCATCTAAAATTGCAAATGACTTGCACGTAAATGATAAAAGACAGATCAGTAGAAGAGAACAAAACAGGAAATGTAATGAGGGACAAAGATGGAAAGAGTTTTAGCAGATGAGAAACTAGAGAATATAATGTGTTTTTTGCGGTCGGCAATGGAACATTATTAGACAGGCTTTACTGACAAAGTCTTGGCAGTACCTTGAGAAAGTTCTTGACACGTTCAGGGTCGTAGCAGTTGCTTTCCCGACAGATCCGCTCCACCTCTTTGATTTGGCCCGTCTTGCATGCGGCCTGGATGTACTTGAAATGCACCTCTGGGTCCTGGCTGAAGTTCACAATTGAGCCAAGGAAGTAGAACAGACCTGCATCCAGCACAGAACAATAAATGACGCTTGACTTTTCCTGGACAGACTTCTGGTTGCGGTTTGATTTTTTTTTTTTACACATTGTGTATATGCATTTTGTGTGTGATATTTTTATTGTCCTTATAAAATACTTTATATTCCACAGAGGAAAGTCAAACGGGTTTGGAACGACACGAGGGCGAGTAAATGATGACAGGGTGCACAGACCCTTTAAATTACCGATCAGACCGCTACATTTGCATGAGCATTGCATTTCCATTAAAATCTAGCTTCTTGTCAAAAGCACTCTTACTCTTGCTGTCATTTAAAAAGCCTGAGGGATTGTGGGTGGCCGCAGGCCCTGTGCTGCTGCCTGCTTATTGCCAAACCTTTTGTCCTACTTAGCCCAGAACGGAAGGCTACATGCTGCTTCACACACAGAACAGAGACATTATACGGCCAAGATACCAGTCAAATTGTGTCTGCACTATGAAAGCCAACCAGCAGAGTGACCACGAGTGTTTAGATACAAGTTCCAAGTCTTTTAAGAGTGATTTTCTGCAACAGAAGTGTTAGGCCAGCCAGATGTATCAAATTAAACTACATGGGCAATGTAAACTCTAGGTGGATTCATATTTGCAGGAAAAAATGTTGAGTATTGCTTTTGAATGAACTTTATGAACCTTACAGTTGTTTCTGATTATTTTTTTAGATATCCTTCACCAACCAATTTGAGCAATCAACATTTTAAACAAACCGACTCAAAAGGTCTTGTTTTTGCTTTCAAAATTAGCCCCAAAATGCATTTAGCATGACAAGCGCACAACGGGCAAATAATGTGCATTGCTATAGGAGCAGTGCTTTAAAGTCACGATGGAGAATTTGCGATATTTTGGTATTAATAAGGTATTTTGTTACATTTATGATGGATGAATTGAGCTTTTTGGAGCTTCAAAAACTGCAGATGCACTATTCAATGCCATTACAAAGTTGGGAAGAGCTTATTTAATAGACATCAGATTGTGTTCAGCTGAAAGAAAGTCGTATACACCGAGGATGGCTTGAGGGTGAGTCAATAAGATCATTTCTGGGAGAACTATTCCTTTAGGCACAACAGAAGAATAATTTATAGAATTTATAGAAGAATAATAAAAGAATAATTTCATAAACTCCAATTAAGTCTTATATTGATCTTGTGTGACATTTCCAGGTTTTCCATGACTGTTGACACGCTCGTAAGTTGTTGAACTTTCCTGTTACACCAGATAATAAAACAGAAGGAATAAAAGGACGTTCTTACCCTCAAAACTCTTGAAAGACTCGAAAAGCTCCGTGAGGGACTGGGTAGACAGCTGCTCGTGATACTTGGAAGCCACCTGGACACAGATCTGAAGGTTCTGCCTGATGTTAGCAGATAGCATGGCTCTCAGACACTCCACAGAGTCCTCCACTGACAGAGAGCCAAAGTAGTTCACCAGCCACTGCAGACATTAACAAAGCAAAATGAAGATTCAATTCGGCCTGAATAAAAAGGTAAGAGAAGTCAACACTACCTCCGGGTTGAGCAGGTGCGTGTGTACGACAGCTCGTTTGATGTCGTACAGGTCAGTATAGTGCTCCAGAGCTCTCTGCAGAAGCCCCGCCTTCTCACACAGCTGGGCAATATGGGCACGATCGTAGTTCGTGAACATCTGGTTTCCTAGGATGGCGTCCGCAACCTGCAAGAAACCATTTTGCTTGGAAAGAGTCTGACTATAAGTGTGTCAAGATGCTATTTTTCTGCATCGTGTACCTGCGGCGCATGCATCAGGTTCATCTCCAGGAGACGGGTCTGCAGTGGTCCTTCTGATGGGCGGTTGTTTTTCAGAGCATCCAAAAGGAAGGACGTGCACTGCTGGACCAGGTTGTACTCCATAAACACATCAACGATCTGGGAGAAAAAACACAATTTAATGAACTCAGTCATAACAAAAAGGGAGGTCACATAGTTTCTCTCTAAATCATTTCAAATTCTCCTTTCGTTCCTTTCTTCTCAACCTCCCAATTCACTTTCATCTCCTCTCCTCCTTCATTCCTGACCTGTGTGATGTCAGCCAGAGGTTCCTCATCCTGAACAAGCATCTGAGCAAACTGCAGACCCTGATCCGGACTGATCCGCATCACATTCCTCAGCAGGAAGATCCAGTCTGGAGTGTAGCCCACCTATGACCAACAAAGTAGTGTTTTCAAACCGCTTTAATTCAAGCCCAAATTTAGCTTTAAATCTGATCGGTCATCATACCTTTTTGGCGTACAGGACGATCTTGGGGAACTGGCCGGTTTCTGCGAAACACTGAATGACTTTGTTGGGCACGTTGGCCCTCAGATAAACGCTGAGAGCAAGAGTGGGGTCCACAGACTTCACCAGGTCACCCAACTCCTCTGAGCATTCAAGCTGAAGACACAATTTCACAATAAAGGTTAAAAACACATCAAAAGCACACTTTTAGAGTGCAGTGTTCGGTTCACCTGCATTTGATTCTTATGAACCGATTCATTTTTATGAATAACACAAAACTCATTATTTAGCGTGTTCAACTCGCTTAGTCATTCATTCAAAAGTTGTTTCTAAACTTACTGAACAGTGAATCCTTTTTCAGTTATGTCAGAATGAAATTAACCTATGGTGTATATTTTATGTTTTTAACACTTCTGACATTTAATGATTGCTAGATTATATGACAATGTGAATGTGAGAAATATGCATTCATTAATAAAGGTGCTCTATATAAGAAATAAAATATTGGTTCTTGTTTAGCATACACTTCTGTTTAGGAATTTGGGGTTGGTAAGATTTTAGCGTTAAAAATACAGTAAAAACATAGGTTCTGTATATATATATATTATATTAGTATATACATTTTGATATATTTTAAAATGTAATTTATTCCTGTGATGGCAAAGCTGAATTTTCAGCATCATTAGTCCAGTCTTCAGTGTTTAATATGCTGATTTGCTTCTCCAGCAACATTTTTTATTATTATCAGCATTGAAAATAGTTGTGTTGCTTAATATTTTTGTGAAAACTGTGATACAGTTTTTATATCACTTGCTGAATGGGCAGTTCAAAAGCACAGCATTTCAAATATAAATCATTTGCAACATTCTAAAGTCTTTTCGGGTCAATTTAATGCGTCCTTGGTGAATAAAATGCATTAACTTCCTTTTAAAAAAATTTTACCGACCCCAAATTTTTAAACAGTGGTGTGTACGGTTTAACTGTAAGGCTGCATTGAATGCAAGGAAATCTTTATTTGGTATAGTGTTCTTTGTGTGTATTTATTTAATTCAAATGTATTTCAGGAATAAGCAAAGGATCATGGTCCTCAACTCTCAAATAAATCACGGTCGTGAAACAACAAATCACGTCAGTACAATCAATAAACCGAGAGATGTTACTTGTTGAGACTATGAGAAAGAACATTTTTAGTTATTTTGAGTGTGGATTGTAAAAAACAAGCTGGAAAAATATCCCAAGACTTTCCTCTTCTGTGCTCCAGAAGGAAAGAACCCAAACACCCCTCGCCCCACATAACAAACACATGACATCACATCTAAAGCAAACATCTTAGATAACAGACACACACATGCACATACAGTCATTCTCACAATCAACACAGTCTGTTTTCACACAGACCCCTTCTTTGTCACAAAAATATGGAGGCATTCTTTCTTTTTGTGAAAAAAAAAACAAACAAAACATGTGAAGAGCACACTCTGTTCCCTGCGCCTCTCACACAAACACATGCGTACAGAGGAAGGGGCTCTTGTGGGTGTGTGTGGAGATAACCCATCTCCCCTGTGACCTCCTCCACATACCTTGTCCTCCTTCAGCCATTTCTCCAGCAGTTGTTTGCGGCCCTGCTGAAGGACAGGTCTGCACAGCTCCAGAGACTCAAACTTGTTGAGTTGACCCTGGTCCAGCAGGATTCCGAAATACTGCAGCAGTGGGGATGTCTGACCAGGCTGGGCCGGGACGCTCTGGAACCGGCGGATGGTGTCAGGGGTGCGCAGGATACCCTGATATAAAGTTGATGTGAAGAGAAGTGGGTCAGCAAGCAAATATGACAAACACGTGCATATACTAGAGCCGAAACATTATTTATTTATAAAAAAATTATAATAATAATAAATCAAATAATATATATAATATATATATATATATATATATATTTTTTTTTATAAATAAATAATATTAATTATTTATAAATAATAAAAATATTAAATAATAAAAATATAAATAATAATAATATTCATTCATAAGAATATTCATTCTCCTCACCTTCGGAGCATTAGCGGCCACTTTAGCTGCCTCTGAGTAGCTCCCTGCGGCAAAAAGGTTATTAAACTTGCGTCCGAACAGCTCTTCTGCTCCTGCCAGATTATTCCGGACCGCCATCCGTAAAGCCAGGTCTGGATTCTGCAGCACATTGGTGATGTACTGGATGATGTTCTCCTCCTCAACACACACCGACAACACCTAAGAAAACACACATACACACAATAAAGTAACAGAGTTTCCGATTTATTTTCACAATTAGTTATTTTCATTCGCACTGATGTACAGTAAGGTGAGGCATTTTATCTTTCTGACCACATTTCTGGTACATAAAGAAAACCAGACCAACTCCAACACACGCAATACATTCTCATTTCTCATTCATTGTTCTTAGTTTTAGTTTTATTACTATTATGATGCTGTAATTTATCAGTTTGTTAATAAAAGATAATTTAATAATAAAATTATTTTTTGTATTTGATGTTATTTATCCATTTGTTTATGCCAAAAGTCTGAAATCAACTTTTTATTTCTTAATAATAGTAAAACATGAAATGTTTTTATTTGTTCCATTTAAACAGAGCTTGTAATTCAGCACCAGGAAGGAAGAACAAACAGGAAGCTCAGGGACATTCCCAGTGCCCAAACCTCATTTAACTAAGCATTTAATTAACAAATGTTATATTTTGAGACTTTGAATTACAAGGTTTCTTTCTATAATTAACTGATTTTGATGTGCATAAAAGCAGCAGGAAAAGCCATCACACACAGAGCACAACTGATCTATTGTATAATATCCCCTTTCAATGACCCTTAATGAGAAAACATAACACCTCGTATCAGCTGACCTCCTCACACTGAAGCTAAGGTGCATACTAATGCTCGTCTCTCGTAAGTAACATGATCAGATGCAGGAGTGCAGTGAGATGTGGAGGGAGACCTCTTTCAAGTCACTGCTTTGATCAAGCATCTTATCTTTATTTCTAATAAAATGTGCTACCAATAAAACATCTAAAAATGAGACGCTTATAAAGTTTGGTATTATTACTGTAGATATTTGGCCAATAGACGAGTTGCCAAAAGCCCATATATTCAGCATATTTCTCAGGAAGTTCAGCACATTTTAAATCCTGGAAGCACAATTTCTTCAGCTACTGTACTGGGACTTGTATGAACGTTGATTAGACTAGACAAATGAGAGCAAGTCATTTTTAATGAATCAAGATAAAAAAAATTGTTTACCCCAGTCCAAGACTATTTTAATTTCTTGCAACCAAAAAGGTGCAGTGTAAGAGTGCACTGTATCTCTGCTGCATGTCGCAAGTGTTTGTGAGCTACTGTGTGTTCTAGATCGGCATCAGCAGGTCAAAGTCACAGCCGTTATTCTGCATGGATGCACATCACTCTCCGTTAAACCCGCATGGCCTCCCCCCAACAATATGGGTCATCTCACCCAGAGATGGAGGGAGGCAGAGACACTAAAGAGAGGAGTAAAAATAGAGCAGCTCATTGTGTCAATTAGCTTTCCTCCACAAAGAGGCAGTGAGAGAGAAAGAAAAGGAGAGGGCAAGTGAATGAGAGATTACATTTGTGTGTGTGTGTGTGTGTGTGTGTGTAATAGACAGGGGCTGCAGTGGCCAACAGGGAAGAACGCTGCATTGACGTCAATAAAAGCCCAAGGCCTGAGGAGATGATGATAGTAATAATGAGTCATTCCTGATGAGGACCACAAATTCAAACATCTGCCCGGAGCACACATCCCAGTATCTCTGTTCTCAAATGGACAAGATATGGATCCCAGTTTCCTTAATAAATGTAAACAAAGCCGTTTTGAATAATTTAATATAGATTTGAACTGTATAATAACTATTCATTTTCAAACGAGAAATGTATACATTTAAGCAGTTCGACTAATCTCAAAATAAAAACAAATTGCAACCATTTAGATTGAAGAGTACACAAAAACGATTTTGTATATTGCTATTATTAACAACCACAATAATAATAGTAATAATAACAAACCAAATTATTATAGTTCATTCATCTAGGACAAATTGCATATGTTCCTCTATTTTAAGCTGCTTTTAAATGCATTAAAAAAAATTAAAATGTATTTGTCAAAAAGCAGAAAAAAAATTATAATTATTGATAATGACAATAGTAATCAATATAACAATCATAATATAGTTGTTTTAATACCATTACTATAACGATGATTATTATTGTTGATTTAATATTATTAATAAAAATGGGCTTTTTATTATACCAAAATGCAAAAACCCATTTTACTCATTATTATTCATGCTATAATTAACAAATAAATATTACTTTTTAAATTGTATTATGCCATAATGCAGTGGGGGATAGAAACAGAAATATTTTTTTGCGACCACTACACTATCACATAACAAAATTCTATATTCCAGTCATAATAGCTGTCTAGGGTCTGATATACTAACAGACCAGACATTTGACTTACTGAGAGTCATGTTACAATAGTCCAATTGAGTATTACAGTGTAGTAGGCACGATCGAGGGAAAAAGGGAGGGCAAAGTGTGATGTCACAGAAGCTGATGATGCATTCTCCCTACGCAGGCTGTGATTGGCACTCGGGTTCCGCCTCTGTTAACGTGAAAGGATTTAGGACGCCAGTCAATGCCTCCCACGGCAAGATCACATGATAACTGCCACTTTTTTTCTCTCTCTCTCAGCCGTTCTCCCTCTTGCATTCTCTGCAGCTATTTTCAGTGAAGGCTCTCTGTCAAGGTCACTCTGCTCACGAGTGCAGACGCAGCTGGTTAGAACCTGACTTTTCATCACCCACCAGTGCTGAGTGGTGCAGAGCACAGGAAGATGGAGAATGCCAGTATGTGAAGGGGAAACAGGGCCAGGAAGAGAGATCTGCATACCTTTTCCTTTACCTAAACTTCAATAAATCATACTCCGAAAATGATTCCAGTTTGAAATTTCCTAGATAACGAATCCATCCATTATGTACTAGATTTTCCTACCACGTTAAATAATCGATAAACTAATTGTCACCCAATTACGTAACGCTCTACAAAATAGCAACCGCAAGCCAAAACACACAGCACCCCTTCAGTCTATTAATCGAACAATGCATTAACGCTATGCCGTTCACCTTTGTTATGTTGTGCATGGTATTGTTGGTCGACCCAGGCGGAGGTTCTGTATAATTGACAAAGGTAACAGTGCTCTTCAGGTTCAGCGTGACACGGATCGGATTGGCTTTCTGTCACCTGTTGCATAATTTAAGACTTTCTCCAGCATGGCTGGAAAATTATTTACCCGCTCGCGGGATCCATTAACAAGCTCATAAAGGAGCATTGTGAACAAGGAGAGCCTTTGGAAAGGAGTGTTGACTCACCCAAGATACTGTGAGCACCCAAGTATTTATATTATAAATCTAACGCTTTGGGATTCAGCATGCTGAACCGGGGTGAAATGTATCCTTTTGACCTCATTTATGACATCATGATGCTTAAGAACTATGGTGTCTTCAATATACAAGTTAAGAGGACATTTCAAGATGAGAAATCCTTCAAACTAGGATTTGAAGGGAAATATGTGGAGGGAGGGATGGGTGGCTTCCGTGTCTCAGTAAGACGAGGTATTAAACGTTTGGCCTCTGGGGTAATCAGCTGAGTTGTGTCCTCCTTAGATTCCGTCTGACGGAGCGGATATCCGACCAAACGCACACATAGAGTTCCACAGTGCAGGATCAAAGTGACACAGCTGCTAGAAATTTGAAATACTGACACTAATTACAGCTGAAGCGTGTCATTTTTTTTCAACGTTAATATCCTTCCTCCTAACCCAGCTCAATATGCAGACAACTTTAAGTAAGCCATTTGAAGGTCGATTTCCCTGAAAATTGTAAACATTTGTGGCCCTTTTCAACACGTACCTGTCCTTTCCTGTTGACACCGATGATTCCAGCTGTGGCTTCATGGGGTGCCGTCACAAAAATGGTCTCTCCGCTGATTCGGTTCATATAGATGCAGGTGCCCGTTTCCAGGTCGTACAGATGAATGTAACCATATTTAGTGATGAGAAATACGACGTCCTGTTTGGAACTGATCTGTGTGATGAGAAATGTTGCATTGCATTGAATTTATATTAGCATTCAAAACTTTAGGGTTGAATTTGGGAAAAAAAAAATGTGTCTCTTATGATCACCATATGATACAAGATGCAAAATTTAGGCTGAAAATTGGAACGGTCACGTGCTTTGATCAAACAGGATCAGGTTATTTTATGTTTAAGATAGATAGATAGATAGATTAGATAGATAGATTAGATAGATAGATAGATAGATAGATAGATAGATAGATAGATAGATAGATAGATAGATAGATAGATAGATAGATAGATAGATAGATAGATAGATAGATAGATAGATAGATAGATAGATAGATAGATAGATAGATAGATAGATAGATAGATAGATAGATAGATAGATAGAAAGACAATTGGAGGAAGGAAGGAAGGCAGGAAGGAAAAAAGGCAGGAAGGCAGGAAGGAAGGAAGGGTCTAATTTAACTGGAACAGACCAAGAAACCTCATACCTGCATGGCCACGGGGAAGTCATTTTGCGCTTCTGGAGGGAAGAATACATCCACAGCTTTCTTTGGGAATGGCTGGTTGCCAGTCGGTGGTGTCCCCACTTCAATAATATGAAGCTGCATAGAGAATCATTTAGTAAATTTTATGTTCTGACGCAATACACACATCTCAAAGTGCTTCAAAAATGATGCAATTGGCGTAAAAGACAACTTAAGTGATAATCAATAATTAGCTCTAGAAAGTAATTAAATTAGGTGAATGTTGTTGAATAATATTTGAAGTGATACGAACATCTGTTAATATTAGTAACATGAACATCTGAAACTAAAACTAGCAAGCTGCATGACCTCTTCCTCAAAAACAGCAGTTAACACCCAAAAAACTGTCCAGACAACTTCCTATTTTTCTTAGACAACCATGTTAGGAATACTGGTAAATTTGGTCATTTATGCATCATTGCGGAGTAAAATGTTTCTAGCTAATGCAATTAAATACGATAAAGACATCTGGCAATGCACCTTTCCTCCTGCCTGACCCCGCACAGCAAAACAGAAGAGAGTGGATTCTTCTGTATTCCCCTCCATTTTGAACTGGCCAAAGGCTGCGGCATGACCCTCGATAGGCTGTGACACCTTCCTGTCAACCGAGTAGAGCTGCATGGCACCAACAACTCTGTTTTGCTATAACAAGAAATTGAGAGATTGGGAAAAATGCCTTTGATTTAATATCCAACATCTGACTGAAATTATTAACTAAAATAATAAATAAATCACAAAAAATTATTATTTAAATCATTTATATGAAAAGGAAATAATGAACGCAAGAAAAAGAAAACAATATCTCAATGTGAGCGTGTGTATGTCTAGAATAGTGTGCATAACTCTAGAACAGAAATCCTGAGTGATGAATTAAAATGATTATGACACCTGAGCAGAAATGCCAATGAGCAGCAGCCACTTCTGCTTGGCATCGGTGCGGTAGTTGATGATCTGACAGCCTGCCAGGCTGGAATGTCTGTCAAACACTTTGACTGGCTGAGAGTCCCCCTCCATGCTCCAATGATAGACCGCGTTATCGGTCACCAGGGCGACCGTGTTAAGAGAGATCCACTTCCAGAAAGTGACATCATCGGTCATGGTGTGGGCTTTCATCTTACTCTTCATCTCGATGTTAAAGATCTGAAGGGTTTTGGCAGCTGAGAGGAACAAAGGAGAAATGTCATTGTAGAAAACATTTGGACTTTTATACACATAAAACAATTTCATTAGATTGTAAAGAAATCAGGGTAGAAATATTGTCAGCCATGGCTGGAAGTGCATCAGGCAAGCCCACCATGACAGCTCATTCAGCAGTTAGACAAATGAAGCCAAGCAATCAAAAAGCGAGTGTGGAGAGATTTTGTGAACGGAACATCTCAAATTAAACACCGGAGACTGATTTCATCTTAGCACAAGACTGCACATACATTGTGACTGGCGAATAATGTGCGTTATGGGAAAGGAAAACTTGACGGGAACTCACCTGATTAACTTCCAACCGATTATTAATAAAACAAACACTAATCTATGAGGTAAATTACTTAGTTCAGGTTCTAGTTTATCTGATCTTTGTGTACCGAAACAATTAGGACAAGGATTGCAGTATAACGTAAAGATTTTTAAAGTCAACATGAAATGTTTTACTTTTGCAATGTGGTTTCGCTGGCAGCTTTTGAGGCAGCCATGGAGGCTGAAGGTGAAGTTAACAAAAAAAAATAAATAAAATGATTGCATTGACTACAAGTAAACTTTGAGGAAGGTAACCCAAAATTATGCCTAAATATTGATTTAGATGTCAATAGAATAATAATGTTTTTAAGTTAATTACTTCTCAAAAAAAAAAAAAAAAAAAAAGGAACAGGAATGTGTATTAAGAAGGTAATGGTAATTTTTTTTTTTTTTTACTTCAAACAGCTTGCTGGTCAGATCTATTTTTTTCTGTGCTGGAATTACTATAAATGGCGCTTTTCCACTACACAGTACCAGCTCAACTCGACTCGGCTCGCCTTTGTTTGGTTTTCCACTGTGTAAAAGTTGTACCTGTTCCTGCTTTTGGGTACTTTTTTTTGTATTACCTCCGGCGAGGTTCTGAGCGAGCTAAGGCGAGCTGAGCCAGTACTAAAATGTGACGTGAAAACAATGCCAATCTTTCCTTCCACATACAAGTGAAACAGATTATGGAAAAAGATAAATTGGGCTTGGTTCTATCCATCGGTTGATTGGATTTTGAGATGTCGGTGTTGCACTAATCAGAGGAGTCAGATCTGAATGCAAGCTTGCAAGGACAGGGTTTAGACCGCCTATGTTTAGAAAAATCTAGCTTACATCATCAGAAGGACATCTTATTTTCACAGAAAAGATCTAATTCAATCAACATTAATTATGCACTATGAATCATTCATACCAAAATCAATGCATTTTGAAAATAGATTGATTTCATGTCGACTTTAAATTTTCATTGGAATTTGTGTGAGATTGCAGGCTGCTGTGAAGCTGATTGCTGCAGAGGTCAGAATTTACACTATATGCATCGACGGAAGCAAATTAACATGTTTCAGGCCTGTGTAGATATGATTCCTATAATACAACCTAACATTCATCACATAGCAAGGGTGGTAGCGTGAGAATTACAGAGTGAGAAAGGGATAGAACACATTTAAGATTGTCTCAACATAATAAGAGAGCAGAAAACAGCACTACAGTCCTAAACACCCAAAACAGAAGAAAACAACGTCGCAACATATTAATAAATAGGCCTTCATGTCAAAGAGCTCAAATCCTGCTTTTTGGACATTTAACTTAATACAGAGTGTGGTTCTAACCTAGCTCTAAACTGGAAACCTTAATTGGTTCATATGTTTGATAAACAAATCGGATATAGAAATAATCCAAATTTGGAGACAGTCCAGAAGATCAGCAAATTAGGTTGATCTGCAATGTGAAAAAAGTAAACTGTGCAAGTCTAGATCATTTCAATTTAAATATTGCTCAGGAAATGTGCTGGTTGATTCATACAGGATATTGTGAACCCAAAATAGGCTAATAAAATGGTTTGCAGCCACAAACAAGCAATCAATTTAAAGTTAATCTAATTTGAAAAGGCAACTGACTGTTTTGGCTCTCAAATGGCAGCCATTCACTGCTCTTTTTTCCTCTATTGTAAAGTCAAAGCAAAGTTTGATGCTACAAAAAAAAAATTTTTTCAAGCAAAACATTTTATTTATTATGCCGTTTTACCAATTAACTTCACTTAATTTATCAGTTACAGTTAATAACACACTAAGAACAAAAGAGATGACTATGAAATAGCCATTTGCACAGCATGGCAACTCTCAACTCTAAAGAGGCTCTAAGCTTAGTGCTAAAAGCTATATTTATTCATAGCTATAGATATAACATCAACCATGACACTGATACAGTGTTAGTCACACAATTTGCTACCTAAACACAAGCTGCATAGTGTGATTAAAACCTAATGGACTATGAACTACCACAAGAACCATAAAACTAGGAGGCTACCTTTACCCCGGTTCATTATATGGACTTAAGACATTTGATGTTAAGATTACATAGTGAGGGTGGAGGAAAGGACTCACTATGGCAAGCATTTTAAAAAAAAAATGTAATAATTGAAATTAAACAAACAGAAAAGCACATTTATGCCCAACAATATTTCAGACCCCAGGAAGAGAAGCTGGATTACGTATGTCTACGGAAATCAACATGATGTGAAAATTTAAGCTATGAATTTTGTGAAAGTCAAATCCTGTTTAGCCGAATTGGGTTAATTATGGTGTACATGGTTGGCTAAACAGTCTTTATCTATGTAAACATTATCAGAGAGATGCCAAGACATGTTTGCTTTCCACACGGCTTGAATTTGCATGTGGCCCAAGTCCGAACTTTGATGCATACCTCTCCTATTAACAACGGCAATATTGTTGATTTTCAAACTGCTGTTGCTCTCATAACACATTCACTACAAAAAAAATATTTTAATTTCTAAAGTGTCATGATAATAATGTAAGAGGATGAACAGGAACAATGTGTTTATGCATATCCTAAAATATAATTATTTAATACATTTTCTGGCTTGAAGTGGAGGCTCTAGAAACACCTACACAAGGTTAAGCAATGAGGCCAAACAACTCTACATGATGTTCATTTTAGAAACAGGATTAGAACTTTCACAAATCATTGTACTAAAATATTAACTCACCGTCTGCATACACATGAGAAAGCAGCAACAAAAAAGGAAACAAAACAAAAAGACAAAGCAATTATGGCTGCATGACAAAAAAATACACAACATATCATGTTACTGTAGGCTAAGATGTAGACTACAATGAGGAAAATGCAAAAACATTTGCTCCAGAAATTGATCCAATATAATTTTAACTAAAAAGAAATTCTGTTAATGAATGAAACTAAGAAAACACAGCTAAGTTCTAGTTTAAAAAAACACAATTGGTTTGGATCAGTTCTATGATTCAGTTTAGCTAAAAATGCAGTAGTCATTACAATTAGATCAATATGTGGCTCTAATAATCTATATCTCCTACCTTTAAGTGCAATGACTTTGCTCGCAGGGTTCATGATGGCGCTGTCTGCAGAGATGGGCCTGCGGATGGGGGTGTTTGGGTCCGCCATGTCGATGATCACCACCTGTGCCTGTTCTCCGACCTTCTCCCGGATACAGATGAATTTATCCGATTCCATCGTCAGGGTGCTGAACCCGATGTTGGCCGGGTTGATCCCCAAATTTTGGAGCTAGGAAAATACATTTTTTATTTGTTTAAATTTGATTGAAAACAACACAAACAAGTATAATCATACAATATATATAAATTGTGATTAGTGATTACAATTCCCATTTTAAAAGTGTATATAAACAAGACAAGAGCAATCCGTGAAATCCTCACACATTGGGATTATCTCACATTATATCATGTTTCACTCTGACCCTGTGAATTATTATAAGAATTGATCTTTACGGAAAAATCAATGACTGTGTACTCAACATTACTGTTTGAAATGGAATCCAGGCATCATTTACAAGGAGCACAACCACACCAACGTGTCACAACAAAGAAATGTCTTCCAAATGTAAAAGTGCTTTTGTAATCACAAAATTTCAGCAGTAGTGGTGTCTTTTGTAGCTTATGAGATGAACAATAATTTCTCACACACAAAAAAAGGCATAAGACCAGAAAAACCTCCCTTTCCTCACTCCACTAAGCCAAACACATGGATTCACTGTCTGAAAAGGCCTTGAGGAATTTATCTCAGGAACACACAAAGAACAGATACAAGAAACGAGATATTGGTTAACCAAGTTACCTTACCATTGCAGTGACATTTTTAAATTTGACTGTAAAATCGTCCAAACATAAAAGCTTTGAATGAATGTATAATTTACAGAGAAAAACAGTAAAGGGACATTCACAGAAGTCCCTTCATTTCTAGGAAAATTGTTGCAATTTTCAGGCTAACCTTTTTACAAACACACAGCTACGCATCTGGGAAGATCAGAAGAGAGACAAAAATACTTTAATAGAGCACTTAAACATCCACAGTTGAGGTCAGACTTTTTCTCAGCACAAGCCGCTCAACAGATAAAGCAAGACAACATCAAATGGTAACGCTTCCTTTTACAGTCCAGTTACCCATGTAAATACTTATTTTAGTAACTACAATTCCTGGGTAATAACTAGTACTAACCCTAAACCTACCCCTGTTCCATGTACTTACCTTATATTAGCCAGTACTTTCTAGGTAAAGTACACTGTAAGGACAGTACTGTAAAAGGAAGCGTTACCCATCAAATAACATCGAACACTGGCATATCTTGATGATTATAGACCTTTCACCAAATAACCGTTTTAATTTCAGCTTTTCAAGGCTTACAGCCAATGGTTTTAATTTGATCAGATATCAAGTAATTAATATCAGTGGCATGTCTACCCAATAACTTTTCCTGTAGGGCCACATAGGGAACATACCAGGTAATACTCAACATTGGAACTCATTTCCGCTAAAGAAACATGTTTCAAAGAGGGTTTCAAGCCATTAAAGAGACTCTCTCAGGTCTTAACTAATAGAACTAAACGAGAATCTGTGTATCAGTCAATTAAAGGCAAAAATAAAAAAAAGTCAGTGGGATGCCACCACACCAGCTGCCTTGAAGTCTGAGTCACCAAAGTCTCGGTCAGAAAGACTGACCCTAAAATCGATGGAGAATAAGATCTGCACTTGCACACAGAGAAGCAGTGTGATTCTGCTGCACTCTAATAAATGCTGATCTTTTTTTGTAAATTAGTCTAATTCTAACTTGTCTGTCTTAGACAGCATGATTCACACCATGTGACTAAGCACCACATGTAGACGAGAAAATGCAGAGACATCAAATCTGAAGAGACTTACGTTTGAAATGGGTTCAGAGAGGAGCAGAGGAGGAGGATTTAGCGTAGGAGACATCTTGACTTCAGGCATTTTCAACCAAACTGACAGCTGGTTCTAAAACGACTCTTCTAATACCAAGTCAGATGGCCAAAAAGGTGAAGTTGTAACTATTTCTGATGAGCAGCCAAAACCCAGCCTTGGTTTTTATCAGCCGCCAGACACATCTCGAATACCAGTGAGCTCAAACAGTTGAGTTTGAGACACAGACGTATCGCCGGCCAATCACGATTCTAATGTCCGCAACCGTGCACCAGCTGCCGGCACATTGAATTACAGAGATCAGAGCTGACAGCTGGACACACAGGGATGAGAATCCGTGGTCTTATGTAACATCACAGCATTCAGTGAGAAACTGTGACACAAATGAACCGTGACGCTGTACAGGAGAGTCCTCGGTGACATTAAAAAAAAGCTTTCAATGGTTAATGTTTGGCAGTTATTTGCCAATTGTGCCGGTATGCTCCCAAGACTATTTGTTTTGTCTAAAATCCATTTATGTGTTTGCTTTGCATTTTGAGCTGATAACAGTCTCAAAGAATTCTTAAAGATGATTTGATAGTACAAGGACAAATTATTATTAATGCAATATTATTTAGTAGTTATTCGACTACAAAGTCTATTACTTTGAAAAACTTGGAATATAGTGCCTGATTTGGTTGAACTACAAATAAGGAGGCTTTTGGGAGCTTTGACAGCCTCTTATCCCAGCCAACTTTTGAACTATATGGAATAAAACAGAGTGAACATAAACCAGAACTTCTCCTTTTGTGTTCTACAGAAGAATGAACGTCATAGGGGTTTAAGAAATCATGAGGGCGAGTAAACATTATTTTTCATTTTTGTCTGAACAAACGCCAATTACAAGGGCCTTGGCTTGGATATATAATACAGAGGTTGTACACAAAACAATAAACCTTACTGACTGATAATTATTGAGAAGGGCAGCAAAGACTTGGAGTTTTGTACTTTAAATTGCCAAATACTAAATTGCTAAGTAAATATGAACAAATACTAGTGTCAGTTGCCTTTAGCCAGCACTGAAATGCTGTGTCTCTCATACTGCAGTTCTTAGGCCTAATCAAAAAACAGGAAATACATTTTCTAGGAAGAGCCCAACGGAATTAGCAGCAACATTTATCAATGGGTAACGGATGCTGACACACCCGAAGCAACACCCACATTCCTTTGTCATGTGGCACAGAAAGCCACATCATCACTAGCTACTAAGCAAGGAAAAATTAAATGAAAAGCATGAAAAAATAAATAAATAAATAAAACCAAAATATATATACATTTAAATATTTTAAATAAGCTATTTCCATGGCAGTTAAAAATTAGGTACAAATGATTATTACATATATTTAAAAAAGAAGATAAACAGACATAATTTAAAGAAATGCTAAAATAATAAAATACATTATATTGCTACTGTGAGAACTGTAGCCAGCTTACGAACATTTCTGTGACCTTTCAAAGATGACATCAAACATTATGACATCACTGCTGAGCAGGCGGTGCTGATTGGCTGAGGGGAAACTCTGCCATTCCAAGCTCTCATAACGCAATGAGAAACTGTGAAGCAAACGTAAGTGAAAGAGCACTCTCTGCTGTAGCGTCAGCCTTAGGCCAAGTGTGATTCATCCACAGCGTGTACCTGCTGTTTGCTTCAGTGTCGTCACAGACATGCCCAGAAACTAACCCTCTTTCCCATTAGGCATTTCATCACTGTCCAGCCTCCAAGAACATGCTGCGTAGCTCGAGAAATGGCTATTCGAAAATAGCTGGCCAGTCTCATCCACAGAAATCTCTGTTTTGTGCAAAGGGATGCGATATTGATTTTATCCTGGCAAGGAATTTACATCAATAATTGCTAGGTGGTATACGGAAAGCTGCTGTTTTTGCACCAGAAATAGATTTTGAAGGTGACTTCATTTTAAAACATTAAGTCAGATATGCACAGGATCTGATATACACTACACTGTAAAAATTAATATGCTTTATCTAATCAATAGAATTGTCGCAACAGATTACAAGCAATATTATTAATTAATTTTAACAAATTAGAATTGAGTAATAATTCATCAAATTATTCCTTAAAAGTTAGCCATTTGAAATGAGTAAGTTCACACCAAAAAAAATGAACAAAAATATCTCACTAACAGACAGACGTCAAAGATTAATTACGAACTATTTATTTTATATTGCCACTGAATCACTGAAGGAGAAAAACGTAATTTTAAAACAAACCTAAAACCAACACCGATCACCATAATGGTGACTTAAATTTGTTTTTTTTGGTTGTAAGTTTTACTCATTTTAAATGGCTAACTTTTAAGGAATTCATTTGATTAATACTCAATTCTAGTTTGTTACATTTAATTAATAATATTGCTTGTAATCTGTTGCCACATATTTTTTTTTGATTAGATAAAACATTCATTTTTACAGTGTACAGACCAAAAGTGTGGACATGCATTCTCATTGTTTATTAATTCCTAGAATAATAGACTATTCTTTGTTCTTGTATCTTGACAAAGAAAAATAAAGCATTAGAGCATAAACTTTTCAAATGATCAAGTGTCCAAACTTTTCAGTGTGCAGTTTGTACAGCATGGTACGTAAACTCATATAGTTGGCAATGGCATGTGTTCATTCATTGCAAACTAAATGGAATTATCAAGCGTTTTTTTTTAAAGCATTGAGAATCTCTTCCCTCTCTGCTGGTGGATACTTGCTTCCCGTTTTAGACTGTTTATTTTACAGTGGTTAGATAAAGATCAGTACTGTGAACTTCACTAGCGAGTTAGCAATCTAAAGACAACAGACGTTAGCCGAATCATGCTTACTAAGAAAGCTTGTATATCGAGATTTCTTCAAACAAAAAATTCAAATGCAAAGTGAGACACTTTTCCATTTTTCTACGTAAACAATATATTTGGCCTAAGTAACACGGCAAGTGTGCATCCAGCTACACCTACATTGAGCTAACTTACATAACATGGACCCATTAGGACATTAAACTTGCCTCC
This sequence comes from Pimephales promelas, assembly GCF_988280905.1. Lineage (NCBI taxonomy): Eukaryota > Metazoa > Chordata > Actinopteri > Cypriniformes > Leuciscidae > Pimephales > Pimephales promelas. Next base: position 5,690,378 of record NC_142791.1, on the reverse strand, counting down.
CTGCTGGCACTTTCACTGCCTATCACCAGTGTGGCATTCCACATTAAACCTTAAAGGGATAGTTCACCCAGAAATGAAACTTCTGTCATAATTTACTCACTCTCATGTTGTTCCAAACCTGTATGAATTTCTTTCTTCTGCTGAACACAAAAGAAGATATTTTGAGGAATATAGGTAACCAGACAGGCCCATTGGATCCCATAGTAGGAAAAAAAATTAAAAATACTATATGGATGTCAATGGGGCCCATCAACTGTTTGGTTACAAGACATTCTATTTGTGTTCAAAAGAAAAAAAGAAATTCATTCAGGTTTGAAACAACTTGAGGTTGAGTAAATTGACAGAATTTTCATTTTAGGGTGAACTATCCCTTTAAGAACAAGCACAGACACTTGACAAGGTTAACTTGAGCGGTCGCTCTGTTAAGCTGACCTAGAGTACTTTTGAAGTGTTCATGCTTTTAGCACATTTTAATGGCCGAGCTTTGCTTTCACAAATCAGGGCAAGTAAGAAACGTGTAAAACTTGAAGTGTCAAGAGCTTCTTTGGGTCTCAGCACGCCGTTTAAAATAATGACTTTTTAAAGCTGTCAGCACATTTTTTCCTCCAACCTCCTGTACCGATTTAACCCCTTCCTTCACCATCCAGGGAAATATGGCACCTTGCTCAGCACAAACCCCTTGTGCCTTATGATAGCAGGAGGCTCGGGGAAGGATACACAATATGCTGAGGCTTGCACAACACTGCCATCGTCCTCCATAACAGGAAGCTGGGACCCATTGTGTAGAAAGCTAAATCAACATATTAAGAGCTGTGACCATATGACCAAAGGTGACATGTGACCAGCCTAGCAGGTTCAGTGTGAACAGCAGAGCGGGAAGTGAACGGGAAAGGTAATAGAAGGGATGAATCCTCTCTCCGCAAAGAAATCCGAGTTCAGCCAGTGCTGAGCAGTTCAAAATGGATAATGGCTCTCCAGCTACATGAGACAGTCATGTGTGATCAGCAGGGTAGAGATCAAAGATCAAATGCATTCAAAAGGCTTTAAGGTAACGTATTAAACAGAATCACATAAAACACACGAAATCCCTGTGAAGATCACCTGACTGGCCCCAGTATAATGCTTATATTACTCTTAAAACCAGAGTAATTGACTCAAATGATCTGTATTAAAATCAATACACTACAGGTTATGAAAAACAACTATGGGCTAACTTTCAGTGCAAATGTGCAAGGCCATGCATCAAGCATTCAATGAATTAAGGATTTTATACATTGCATTCGATTGAAACGGTCATTGGATTGGTTCGTTTGCATTGCTTAAGTAAGCCAATTGCAAAGAGATAAGTCTAAGAACATCTAACTTATAGAGCTACTGCCCTTGTATTCATGAAATCATCTGGTAGTAAACTAAGTTCACATTTAAACTAGAGCCCGTCCGATATATCGGCGTGCCGATATTATCGGCCGATATTTGGCATTTTCCGAACTATCGTATCGGCATTTATAATGGCCGATAAATTAATATTTTTAAATATGCGGATGCAGTGATTCATGTAAGGGTGGCACAGCTGGCACTGCCAATAAAGCACCTGAAAGCTGTCACAAAGAGCTGGCAAACGTAATGATTATTAGAGCCAGACCGATATATCGGCAGACCGATATTATCTGCCGATATTAGGCATTCTCCAAACTATCGGTATCGGCAGTTATAATGGCTGATAAATTAATATTTCAAAAATAGAATAAAAACGGACGAAACACACTTGGAGTTGTATAGTTTGTCCACCAGAGGGCACTCTACACGGTTCCTGTTGGCAACACTCGTTGAGTTGGTCACGAGACATACATTGCTTGAATAACAAGTAAAAGAACATCCCCATCAGTTCAAGCATGACAAAATTTGTGACCATCATGTCCAGTTTAAAATAAATAAATAAATAAATAAAATATCGGCCGATATATCAGAATATCGGATTTTAAAACCCCCAAATATTTGTATCGGTATCGGTCTTTAAAATCCTTTATCAGTCGGGCTCTAATGATTATTACAGTGACACTATTGATATATTTATTGAGTTATGTTTTATATAACGTGACTAAATTAATATACAAAGTTTTTAGTGAAGTTTAAGCAACAGTATTTAGAATTTATTATAACGTGCAATGCAAACTAGTTTGGTTACATCTCAAATGTATTCTCATACTATCATTCACCCTGTCCTCCATTACATATCTTTGTCACAGATACACAAGTGTTTGATCACCATTTGAGTGATCATAGCAAACCATTTATATATTTTTTCTATTTATACTGTGTGTGTGTTCTATACAGTATCCATCAAAAGTTTGTACACACCAATAGGAACGTGTCCAAAGTTTCGACTGGTACTATAATACACATAAATAATCTTTCTACTGTATTATAATATATACACAAATAATATCTGTATTTTACCCCCTAATATCGGTATCGGCCCCCAAAAATCCGTATCGGTCAGGATCTAAATTTAAACTGCAGGTCTTGAAGCCCAATTCCGATTTGTTGTCTATATCTGAATTTTTTGAAGACCAGCTTTCATCTTTAAAATTGTGAGCAGACACATTCGATATCTTCATTTATATGCACTTGGCGAAACAACCCAAGGTAGACATGCGAACCCGAAAAAGCTTAGGCCAGAAAGGAAGTAAAAATGGCACAATTTGCAATGGACGCAGACGAAATAATACAAGCTTTTGCTTTCCACACCATCTTAAAAGGTGACACAAATGCACGTGTCCAATTCATATCAGATTGATTTTTATTGCTGGGCAATAATTACTTCTGAACAATCGTGCATTTTTTATATATATATGAAATGATATAAATTAAGTATAAATATATTTACAGTATATTCATTCAAATATTGCTTAAATACATACATGCATGTCTGTGTATGTACAAAATAATTATATGCAGTACACACACATATTTATGGAAACAAAAACTTTCATTTTGGATGCAATTAATCATTACCCAGCACTAATTTTCACATATGGATGAGGCTTGAAGCCGATTGGAAGATATCAGAATACAAGTGCTTTTTCCTGCATACCATTTGTCATATCCGATCCGTGCCACATTGGAGGAAAACAAATTTTGGAATTGGGTCACTAGAATCATGCAATGTAAATGAGGCCTCAATGATTATTTATATGGAAACAAATTTTCAATGACTAGACATCATTTCTGCAAATATGAACATACCAATCATTATACTATTAATTGGCATCTAACTTATGCGCCTCAGATTTCACCAAAATAAGCAGCTCTGCGATTCGGGATTACACGAGCACGCTTTGTCTTTTTGAAACTGATCATATTACTACTACTGACTCCTGTTGTACTCTTACCATTTGCTGGCACTTCACTGGAAAAGTGCAATGCCACATTTGCATTTCATGAAGTGAAAATACCACCTGAGGACTTCAGGCTCTTTTTGATCCATTATGCTCTTTGCCTTTTTTTACACTACTCACCTTGCAATCAGCCTCCCAAAATCTGACAAAATTTGACAAGATCTATAGAATGGCATGTATTTAAATCTGTCAGCCCGGAATCAAAATCCTGTTTAGTGCCAGTTGGATTCTACAATTGCATTTGAGAACTAAATAATCAGTCAATAGGCAAAGTTTGCCACATTAATGACATCTAATCATATCTAAACGGCGGTTCTCATCCAAAATAAGCTGTGATGTGGGCCAGACCTACACAAAACTATGACAAATGTCACACACTGACTGTTACAGGCCTGACACTGTGCAAGTATGATGTTAAATAATATCTAATTGATGTAGGAGTAGTACTGTTGGTCATATGACCTATGTCAAGGACACAGAAGCAACAATACCAAAAAAATACCAAAATACTGTACACCCAAAACGAGACAATGGGGTAAGTTGCATTACTAGTATAATTTGTGACCAAAATTAGTTACACCAATTAACTGACTGAGACTAAGGGACTGACAGCCTCAACTGAGATAGTATAAACAGATAAGAAGTGACAGCAATGCAATATATTCCAAATAATGGACGGTTGCAGAGGCATCATGGGACCACACACACGTCTATAGGTGGGGCCTTTAACACCTGCTACCAGGTAATCTCGAAACCTCAAACAAAAACCTGTCATATTACATTATAATAGGCCAGAGAACCGTGTATAAAACAAGACGGAATCTCTTCGATCATATACAGTGATTGGTTTCAACAAATACAAGAATCTGTTTATTCTAACTTTTCCTCGGTAAATTATATATCATATATATTTCACACATACATACACAAATGAGGACACAACCAGAGGCCAAGACAACTGAGACTGCATATCTCAATATAAGTAATTCTCAATACAATCACTTTTTAATCTTCCTGGCCTGCCATAAATCATTTCCAAGATACGTTTTAGTTTCAATACAATATACATTCGAAAAATTTGGCCAAACCCCTCTGAATGTTCGAAGAATTATTACCATAAAGGCTGTCTGGGAAGGCAGATCACTAGATTGATTGTGTGTGTGTGTGTGTGTGTCACAACCAGCATTTAATATTCAGCTGGATAACACCGACCGGAGCTAAGCTAACGTTAACTCCCCTGCTACTTACTACAGCTACTGGTGGGAGGTCATATTCATCAGGGAATGGGTTACTACGTCTGTTTATAAAAATAAAAAACACTGACGTGTTCACTACAATCGCATAATAAGATAAATGAGACCCTCATTTGAAGATATTTCAATTGAAGTCCTTACCTGCAGGTGCTCCTGGAATCTGATGGGTAGGATTTGAGCCATGATGATGGTGGTTTCTCTTCGCTTGTCTCTCTAATTCCTGCTATTATCTATGCCTAATCTAAACTACTCCAGAGCCGAGAATGAATGGAAGTGGTCTTGTGTATTTTGGGGGGGCAGATGAACCGGGAATGTGTTAGGTTTCTCAAGTCGCCCGTTGAATGTAAATGAGGCGCTTCAACTCCAGAATGTCAACCGCCGCTGAGAGGAACTCTAGAAACCTGCAATGGCGGCGGAACCCGTCCGGTGGAGAAACGCACCGGAAAGAGACGTAGATCTCAATGGAGGCGGAGGGATACGAGCACTGCGGAGAACAGAGATTTTAGTTTGTTTGACAATAAAATGTCAGTAAGATACGCGAAGGGATATTGTGATTGTGTTTTAAGTATTTTCCTTAACATAGGAGAAATTAATAAGATAAGTTAGAGCGTAAAGGCTGAGGGTACTAGTTCTTTGCGAATCGCCCTTTGCTTTTTTGCCACATCATTCGTCCTCGTGAATTGACGTCAGTTCCGATATTATTTCTTATGTTTTATTTGTATATTACAGTCAGGGGCGTTTCTAGGCTTTCATCAGTTGTACTGGGGAACGGTAGCCTACTAAAAGTGCTTGCGTGTATTTTCGTTATGTTTTGGTAGGAAAATTCAGAACAGAATCGTTTTCAAAGCGGGTGTTGAACTGTATTAAAGATATTCTTCATCGCAGGCCATTTAACAGTATGGTTTATTTGCAGGTTTGTAAATAAATTGCTATTTGTGTTCAACGTATCTCATATTTTGCTGAGTGAAAAACCCACTTCGAACGATTCAGTGTCCGAATCATTCAAACTGAATATCGCGCTGTTTATGTTTGCCGAACGATTTGACCGAATAATAGAAAAGAACCGACTCAATAGAATTTGCTAATCGGGTGGCGCTGTTTTATTTACTTGACTGCCAAGATTATATTTATTATGTGTAATATTTGTTTTTGCAAGTGTACGCATATAAAAGCATTTTATTAGTTCAAATACTGAATCAATTATTTGAAAAATGACAAAAAGACTCACAATTGTTCATTAATCTACCATAAATGTGCATATGTAATGTACTTATAATATAACTAACAAATATGATCACAAACATAATCACAAATGATTATGAACCATACACTGTGACAGTAAACTGTTTTCCCAAGCACCTGGTGTATATTGGATGCACACTATTGTAATGTGTAACATACAAGGGTGTGAGGAAAAAAAACGAAATTAATTTGATGGTCAATTCCACTCGAGTCTGTAATGGGCAGGGGCTGATAGCCATGAATTATTGTCATTTCCTCTTAAACTTGGCCAGAGTTTGTGAAGTTAGCTCTGCTCAGAGGAAGGTGTGGCCAGCATAGTGAACTTGTTGATCTGAGTTGTTAAACGCATATGTATTACTTGTGTCCATGTAAAATTCCATAGACCACATAATAAAGAAGTAATGCTTGATAAAACAAGCTTAAAATAGCCAAGTACTATAAAACTATAAGTACTATAATACTATAAAAATACTGTAATTCTATGCTACTAGAAAACAAGTTAAAGATTGTACACCTCGACCTTGCTGCCTGTTCCCTATTTAAAGATAAAGTTAAATTCTATTTCGTACTGCCCCCTAGTGTTTTTCTAACAAAACTACAAAAACAACAGTTACATCAAATAACCAAAACCATTTTATATTACTTGAAAATGTTTTTTAATGTTATACATAATTTAAGTGGTCTATGCAATACATAATACTTAACTGTGAATAAATAAAACATTTGGTCACTGAAACTATCACAAAAAAACATGATTTAAAGTGTTATCAAATGATCCCATATAACAAATACAGCACATATTTCATTATTAAAATTGAAATACTAGAAATATTACTAATCCAATATGTGCGAAGTTTACCTTATACAAGTTTTATTACAAATAATCTAAAGTGCAAACAGTTACAGTTATCTTTCTTTAAAAAATAGACCAGTCACAAATTCAAAAAACAGTGACAGAACTACAAAAATACACTTAATAAAATTTGGTCAGTCATCTTAGTGGTAACTTCAAAAAACACTTTTAAATGGAACATCCCTCACATTGACACCGATGAACTAACATACTGTAGTAACAGTGGTCACTGAAGCTGGTGTACAAAGTTGGAAGGGCTGCCCCAGTAGCCATGCTTGCTGCGGTAACCCTGTTGGACCCAGCTGTGCGGTTTAAAGGAATGGTTGGGTCTGCAAGGGGGGCGGATCATGTAGTGTGGCCGCTGAGGGTAATGCCCTTTCCCTAGGCCGAATTTCTTTCTTGGTAGGGGATTCCATTCTGGGGCACTGGCATATACAAGCTTTACAAAAGAAAGAGAAGACAATAAATTGATAGAAACAATGGATACAGACATAATAGCTCTATTTTTAATTTGGTAAAATCCTTCAGGTCTAATATTGTCCTCAAAGTGATGAGCCATGACCAATCTTTGCTTGCCAAGACTGAGATGCTCCCTTTATACCCCAAAACAATACCCTCAACTATTACCAATTCACCAACTGTTTCAAAAAAAGTTTAACTTGGATATTCTATAAGCTTTTCAATTTTATTTTTCATCTTGTCCCAACGTTTTTGGAGTGTGTTGCAGCCATCAAAATTAGTTTATATTTACAAAATACGATTAAGTTGTTCAGTGAAAACATTAGAAATCTTTACTTTGAACTTTTATCAGTTAAATAAAGTTGAAAAAGAACCAACAAAAATCACAAATTCTTGTTTTTATTGCATTTTACAAAATAACCCTACTTTAGGTTTGTAGAACCTAACTGTGCCTATGGCAATCAAGGCAATACAAATACATTTAAGACATTGTACCTGGTATGGAGAGTGGTTGTAGAGAGGTGGGTTGTACTGGAGCTCTCTGCAGGTGGTGTCCTCATCCGAGGAAGATCCGGAGTGGTAATCCGACGTTACCCTCTCCACAGCGCTCGTCACTTTCTTTGTCACATCCTCTTTATCATCATCGTAATCACTCGAGAAGGTGGCCACAGTGAAACCATGATTCCTCTCGCCATACCTGCAGCCATTTCAGAAATAAAGATTTATTTCATATTTTAGCAACATACAGTGCAGTTGTAAATAAGTAAGTAGAAAAAAAAAACTCACCTACAGCACACCTCTCCAGGGTCGACCCAAAGCGTGAGTTCCTTAGGCACGCCAAGGTCTTTATACTGGACTCCACTCTCAGCACATGCTCGGAGCAATTCAGCATCCTCTTTATGGAAGCGGTTTACTCTGATGCACCTGCACAGGATACATTTATAGCTCATTTTAACATGTGAAGCATCACATGCATCCTGAACTCCTGACTAGATGAGAACAGACTGCTGTACCTGAATGCTTGGCCCTTGCTGGGGTTGTCTGGATACCAATGACCCTTGTACTTCTCCTGTAGTGCTACAGTTAACCGCTCCACAAACAGGTCCAACTTGTCTGCTTCCAACTTCTCAGCCTTCTTTATCAACCGCTTCAAGAAAAACACCACAGCGGCTATTTCTTTCTTCATCGTTAGCTATTCAGCTGAAATTCAGGACCAACTTCTGTGAATGTAAATACAGACTTAATTATTAAATAAATATTTACACACCAACACCCTGTGATAAGGCATTTTATTCATTACATTATTCATTAAATAATAAAACAATTAAAAAATCAACACGAACCATTTTAGTATTATTAGTATTACTACTAATGATAATACGTAAAAACATTTAAAAAATGAATGAATAAATAAGAGATTTTTCCACCCCAATAGCAGACTTCCTATTACTGTTAGGTCACGTTTCTTTCTAAACCATCAACATCAATCTACGCATGTACCTTAAACATAATTTCCTAAGATGTTGGCTGTATACTCTTAAACCAAGAGAGAGAGAGAAAGCAAGAGATTAACAAAAAAGCTGGGCGGTCAGACGGCGGGACACAACAGCAGGATGGCGCGCTAATACATCACGGCCGTTTGAAAAACAAACCATGACAGAAATGACTCAATAGCATCATCTCAATCTTATTTTTTAGACTGCATTACATTTTCATAATTATTCTATATACTTTAAATTCCAGAGTTGTAGTTTCAGTTACCAAATATTTCTAGACTCTAGAAATAACAAACGTCATATTTATAAAAAAAAATATATATATAAAATGTTTAAAAAAGAACGTATTTTAATACTAATGCTTTTAACGGCAGTTTCCCAACTGGACTTCAATAAGTAACACGAGCTAACGGAAGCGGTCTTTTTTAAATGTCATATTAAAACTATACTTATTCCATTTTTAATAATTACTACAAACTGAATCCAGCTGACGTTATCTGTAGCCTAGCCGAGGTTAACGTGGCCTCGATTCCATTTTCAGTTGGCTTTCCAGACAATTTCCTTTTAAAACATTCATTTCAAATTATGTTATGTAATATTTGGAGGTAATAAAGATTTTACTTTCATGCGAGTTCGCAACAAACAGATATACTGACCGTGTTTTCCTTTCATCCACATGTGGCCAACTCCTGCTGCCCGCCTGGCGCCCGAACAACACACTTCCAGATCTGCTACGCGCGAATACGTGTGTGACGTGACTTTGTTTTGTGCGCATGCTCACAGGAAATGATTCATGAGTCGATTCTTTTGATTCACGAAACGAATTGGCAGAGTGTGGAGAAGAAGAGAGCTGAGCCCTGAGAAGCACACATACTGATGCAGGGTGGAATTTCTTTTTCTTTTTCTTACACCAATCGAAAAAAATAATCAAGTGATCAAGAGATTTGATCAAGTAAATGATCAAGTAATGATCAAACAAATGATCAAGTAAAGTCTGGTATCCTGTCACACATGACAATGAGAACTCTAGGCAGTTTTATAAATTGGACAATGGCGCCATCTAGCTTACAAAGTGGTGCTTGGTGAACTGAAAAACTCGTGAACTTGTGAAAATTTGACTTGTCCATTTAGAATGACTATTGCTACCCTGTAATTTCAATATGAGCAGCATGTTGTCTGAAGGGAAATATCTATATTAGGGTATCCACTGCTATCATAATAAAAGTGCTAAACTTGTGTGGCACGTCAACAGGAAATACCTCAGGATGTAGCTCTCACCTCACATCATAGACTTCATTATCACATGGACAGAATAATATTGCAACCCTTGTAAGGAATTTACCAGAACTAAAAACACCATGCAGGACTTTGTGTATAGGGTTATTTTAAGTCAAGTCACCTTAATTTATATAGCGCTTTTTACAATATTGTATCAAAGCAGCTTCAGTGATAACATTAAAATAATACAACAAAGTTTGTTTCTAGAAGAAAATTGCGTCATCGTCCACCTTAGGTAAGACAGATCAATAATACTGTTGAATATTGAATTAAATGTCCCCAACTAAGCAAGCCAAAAGTCAAGGCAAGGAACCAAAGCCTCCATCAGGTGACAAAATGGAGAAAAAAAACCTTGGGAGAACCCACTCAGTCGGAGGGCCAGTTCTCCTCTGGCCAATGAAGGAACAGTGTATGATTATGATTCAAGCAGCATGTCAGAAGTCAGATTGCATCAGAATATTTATCAAAGTTAAAAGAAAATGGAAATAAAAAAAGTGGTTCTGGAGCTTAGGTTTTCAGACATGGTAAAATGTAAGAGATTTAATTGAGAACTTGATAAAACTGTCTAAAAAATGCTCCACCCCAGATAAAATCAGATTGACCAATATTGCTTGAGAAAAAAATAAAAAATAAATGACACAAATCATGGTTTTAAAGCTATGGCTCACTGGAATAATCAATATTGTGGAGGTGACTGTTAGCAGGATGATGATCACTCAGGAGGACTGTACAGTATATACCACCTCAGTCTTCAGTTCAGAGTGCAGGATGAGCTCAGATGGGACACTGACCTCTACAGTCTGTTGAAAGGATCTCCATTAACAACCTTCAGAAGAGATTGATGCAAAAATATCTGATCAATGATGTTTGTATTGAAGAAAACACAAGGAAGGTGTTTTGTTAAATATATATTTTGAACTCAATGACATACTCACACATTACTGCGATGATCAGGAGGACAAGAGTCAGCAGTGCAGAGATGTACAAAACTATCCAAATATGATTATTGAAGGATCTTTATATATTCTGATGTTTTTATACAGAATAAAAAGATGTATGTAATGTGTAATACCTCTTAACTTCTCTCTGTTCTCATAACAGTCAGCAGGACGCAGGTGGAGAATCATTGGTTGGCTCAGGGATGAGTGATTTATTTTATCACTTCTAGGTTCTGTCATCAAGCGAGAAGCCAATCACAACAGTTTTCTTCTTTTAGGCCTTCATCGATTGGATGACCTCCATATAAAAGTGTTGCAAGGGTCTGAAAACAACTCAGGGTTCAGTTTTATAAAGAAGAAACATTATGATCTACAGTTGCAGTGACAATGTCTTAAAAGTGTTCAAACAGTGAAACAAAATGTCCTGTAGACTTTATTTACTCGTATTTGTGTCCAACAAGACTCTTTTTTGAGCGTCATCTTCATGATCTGACTGAGCAGCTGAACTGTTTTTTTTAACCGCACAGTGTCTACATGCAAAGTGGATGTATAGGTCATATAGGAAAAAGTTCTAAAGCAGTACACCTGACAAATAAAGAATGAACAATTTAGTAATGAATTGTTTAAATATACATCAACACTGGAAAGAAAACTGCACTCAGCAAACCATTTCATTGGTGCTGAAGCTGCAAATAACCTCATGGCCTCAAGGTCAAAACAGGGTGTTTACAGTCAAAACGTTAAGCAAAGTGAAAAATCGTTGAAATATAAATCACATGCACAAGTTGGTGTCTGGTCAGTGAATGATATAGACATGGATCAGTATCAATCATTGTAAAATTCAGTGTTTATTGGGGAGATGAGTGGAATCCCGTAGGGCTGCATGGAACTGGATGATGGTCACCCAGTGTTGAATACAATGCCTCACAATGAAGGTTAGTAGGCGTAGGTGTGACACTCGTTCTTACAGGTGGCACAGACTGCAAACGTGCTCTTCCTGGAAGAAAATGAGAATAATAACTTAGCATAATAACTTCTATTTTGGGAGCATAAGAAAGAACAATGCATTAGAGAAGTAATCTCTTCCCACCCCTAAACAATTTGCACTATTTTCTCAAAATGAATTTATAAAGACAAGCACAGCATGTAAAACAAGACTACTGATATTCATACAGTGATCCTAAGAGGTGCATGCATATTTCACTTAATAAATGTGCGTGAGTAAACAGAGCATCTGATAAGCTGTTCATGTTTTGGTTATTTCAGTTTGAGTCAAAGCAAAGAATCTTGGTTTCATCACGTTCGACAGTTGCTGCCATTACTTGGGTATTTACTGGTATTTTACATGTCATTTCACTAGTTCACCTGCCCATTTACAGATTGTAGCCTACGTGTCACTAGCCTATCTGTTTTTATACGTTTATTTCCCGGAGCTGTCATTTTGAAATCCATAGATAGATATCATATGTAGAGACTAGATGCCGCTGGAAAAACGAGAAATACGGCCGCCATCTTGAATCGGTCGTATTCCTAGATTCGATGCGTGGCAGCAGATAAGATGCCAGAGAATTGTGGAGCATTTTCCTGTTCTGATCGCCAGACCATCGAAAATAGCATTTTTGACAAGTAAGTTTTAACATTACCGTACTATTGGTTGTATTTTGTGAATAGAATATTCCCAGATAATCGAGAAGGAGCAAGGATCTTTGATATTCGATCGTTGATAAGACCCTTATTCATCGTCTGGAATCGTTTAAAGCCCTTTGAACAGTTTGCAGTGAAACTGTCTTTAGGACCTTGAACCGTTTGGTTCCCATTGAAGTCCATTATATGGAGAAAAACCCTGGAATGTTTTCATCAAAAACCTTAATTTCTTTTCGACTGAAGAAAGAAAGACATGGACATCTTGGATGACATGGGGGTGAGTGAATTATCAGCAAAAGTTTATTTGAAAACTGAACTACTCCTTTAATTTGTTTGTTAGATTTCACTTATCATTATTCTGTGTTAAAAATTCCATTCCAAGAGAATAACTCAGATTTTAAATGTATAAGAACCGACTACATTTTGGAGATCAAAAATTAAACTTACTTAAACGCTCACACACGACTGTGAATATCAGTATGGCAAGAATCAGCAGCACACAAGTCACCAGAATCATCCACATTCTTATACCTATGAAAGAGGGATATTGAGCAGAATTACATAACACAATAATTGCATAAAAATTCGAATAATTTGCGCAAATATTTGCATAAGACACTGTGGTATTTATTGCTACGTGCTGTATATATATATATTGTTTAATACCTCTGTTCTCATAACAGTCACCAGGAGGCAGGTGGAGAATCATTGGTTGGCTCAGGGATGAGTGATTTACCCAACACGAGTAGTTTGTACAGTCAGATACATTCAAATATGAATGGAGGGTGAATGATTCATCTGGGTTGGTTTTGTTGATGTTGTATGTGAGAGAGACGTTCTGAAATTCTCCATTTCTCATCCACACCTGCTCTAGAGCAGAAGGGTAAAACCCCTCAGAGAGGCAAAGAATCGTGTGAAATCCATCCGAGGTTCTTACATGTGACACAAACACTTTGGGGTGTGCTATTGTAAATATTATAGTTATTAGTAAAAAGCACATGTATTAGGAGCAGATATATACACTCAAGTCACAATAATTTCTGATTCTACTCATAATACTTACCAATCACTTGAACAAAGGTTCTTTCTTCACCCAAAAGCTTAGAAGGAGGTGGTATGGTTCTTGTCACAACACATATGTAAGTGCCGGTATCATTTATCTGCAGATTTGATACCTCAAATGACATTTCCTCAGTCTTTGGTATAAATCTAATGTGTTCTTTACATGAGTGGTTTATCCATGAATTGTTAGTCTTCATTAATGAACAGCGTTTATTATTACTTTTCAGTTCCACTGTGAAAGATTCAGTGTCATTTGATTGTTTGTATTTACAACTGATATTGACTGACTTTCCTCGATGAACTGATGTACCATTGAATTCTGAATGTCCAGTTATTACTGAAAAAGATGAAAATTTAGTTTAACATTTGAAGGTATATTAAAAGAGAATATATTTAGAGAATTTTCACATTTTTAAAAGTATTGTATAATCACCAGAAAATAAGGACAGCAGCATCAGAGCACATGTGGTCACAGAGTTTGATGATATCTATTTAGAACAAACAGAGAAATAAAGTGATACACATTTATTCTAATTTTGTTTGTTCTGAAATAATGACTCGCTGACTGTACACGCTTAGTGTTTAGTTAAATAAATAAACATGAAATATTGATTTGAACTGAAATTAAGCTAAATGAGAGGGTACAAAATACATGAAACTAGCACACAAGTAAGACCACTTGCCAAGCCCAACTTAAAGCATTATTTCCCCAAATATATATTTGATAATAGAATTCAACAATTGACCAATCAGATTCAAGCGTTCATAAGAAGCTAGTCTTTCCACAAAGTGATACATTTCAAGACTGCAAAATATCACACGAATTACTGTTTAGTTATGCTTCACATAATTGACTGAAACATATATCATATTTGAATGAAAAACATCCGAAAGTAAAAGCTGATTCATAAAGTAACACAAAAAGTATTTTTGTATATATACAGTATATATAGATATTATTGTAATATAAAATATAAAACTCCCATATTCTCACCATTTCATTTTTCAGAAACTGCATCCGCTTTTGCATTTTGCATGGGACTCGCTGACTGTTCTAACTCATGATGGTGCAAATGGAGAAGTGAAGTTGATCAGAGGTTGCGACGTAATTTATGTCAACTCAGAAACAAGCTCATCCAATCCGACGGAGGCTGTCTAAAAGTACTTAATTTGTAGACTGAAAGAAAAATAAACTAATGCTTAATAAAAAAGAAAGAAAAAAACAACAACCTCAAGCCATTATTCTATGACATATAACCAACAAAGTTAATCTGAATTCATCCAGGGAGCAGTTAATAACAAAGCTCCCTTTTCTTTTATGGCTTCACCGATTGGACAGGACCAATATAAGAGGCATAGCTCATTGTCCAAGCAATGGAGAAGTAACATCATGACCTGCAGTTGTCTTACAATGTCTAAAAGTGCAAGGGTGTATAAATGTTAAACAAAATGTCTTGCAGACCTCATTTTCTCATAACTGTCTGCACCAAGACCTCTTTTGTAGAGCATCTTCATGCTCTGTAGAAGCGGTATGGTCTAGTTATTTTAACCACAGCAGGGTTGTAAACACATGAAAGGCTGGGAAGCTGTCATTTAGGTCACGTGTGGAAATGTAGATATGAAATAAAAAGAAGTCAGTGCATGGATGACGTGCTCAGACCTATATTTACTGCCTGCAGTTGCACATAGGTTTCTGTTGAAGATGAATAGGAAGCTCTTCGAAAAAGGCGTCTTTGTATTTAGTTATTTATACACCAAGTGATATTTTAAGTGTTTAGTTTAGCATATTGAAGCATGCCATCTTTTTACTCAAGCAATTGTAATGAAATGTTTTTGCCCCTTTAAGGAGAGAAAATAAGTTTGATTAAAGATAATAAAGGCACATGATTTAGGTAAAAAGAATGACGTGCACAGATAAATGGTGAAGTAAACATCAAATGTTATTCCGAGATGGTACTCCTTGGAGCATCCACGTTGTTGGAACCCTTCCGCATCGTTAGAAGGGATCTCAGGGTCTCAGGTGTTTCGGCCCTTAACCTGAACACCTCGCCTGAGTCGGGCAGCGAAGACTGACCAGCCTTCACCTGCAGAAGGGTTCCAACTGTGGGCTCTCCTCAGCCACAGCCATCTTGAGCTGGACTCGGCTACTGAAACTACTTTAGACTCCAGACCCACCCTATCATTGACTCCAGATTTTGCTGGGAACGCAAGGCAGCCGACTTTATTGGGGTGGCTGGTCGCATCACACCCCTTTAAAACAGCTTTGTTTAACAGGTCTTGGTTGGCTTTTTTCAGTTGGTGGGACGCGGCTAGCCTCTTTTCCCAGGGCACCGTGAGCTAGACAACTATGATGCTTTTTGTGCTCCTGGATAGCAGGACCATATCTGGTCGGAGGGAGGTCACTGTGGGAAGACAAGCTTCCTCTTCAGGTCCATTCTTAACCTCCATTTGGAAGATCGTTGCAAGATAGAGGGTTGGTTTTTGGCCTCCGTGCCTTATAAGCCTTGTCTCCTTCCCTCACGAAGGTTATGGCTTCAGGCGGATGGTCCTGCTTGTTGTTGGCTTTGACTCACTGCTGTTCCACCCACTTGGCAATTTCCGTGAGGACATTGCCGTGCCTCCATCTGTACCGCCCTTCTGCCAATGCCTCTGGACAACCAGTCAGGATGTGGTTCAGTGTACAGGAGGCTGCTCCACATTAGTTGCAAGAGGGGTCTTCCTCTCCACCCCAGATCTTTGTTTCTTGGTGTTGGCAGCAGGTCAGCCACCGAGTGCAGGAGAAAGCTCAACTTCCCTTTGGTTGGTCTGCCACAGTTCCTTTCATGACAGCAGTCGCTCCTCTGCCTGGTCCCACTGCGTTCATCGACCCTGAGAGGCAAGTCCGATCGCTTTCACCTGGCGCTCCTCCTCTTTGCACCACAAGGCCTTTTCTGGCTCTGGCATCAGCCCTGCTCCACCTCTTCTCACTTTAGTGTCCAAGGCGTAGGCGTTCCCGCCGTTCCTTCCAGTGGGATTCGGCTTCCATCACGGCTTACTGGGGCTTCCACGTTCTGCCGCATTTGCTGGTCTGGATTGCATGTCTTACTTTCCCACCTTCAGACGAGAGGAGTGTACTGACTGCCCTTGCCTTGGTGGCTTTAAACTCCTCGATCACTGATGAGACTGGCAAGGGAAGCTTGGAGGTCTTGCTTTACAGGTTAATTGCACTGAATGATGGGGGACTCCCAGCCATTTCCCCAAGAACTTTCTGCACAGTTTTTCCATTCCTTCCACCTGGGACAAGGGTAAATCTTAAAGTACGAAGGGCCATTGCAGCCAGGGTATGATGCCATAATGAACGCACCTGACTTTAAACCCCTCGAGCAGTTGGCTGTGCTCAGTTGCCTTAAGACAGGTGTTCAGCTGGGCCTTTGTATTTGTGAGATTGCCACTGGAGCTGTCATACTGCTTTCCGAGGCATCAGATCCTTTGATCTTTGGGATCTAAGAACATTGGATGTTAAAGATGTTTCCGGTTCCCCTTCAAGATACTGAGGCTCCTAGTCTTTTCTGGTTTAAACTGCACGCGTGACCGTGTTGCCATCTTTTCCAGTGCACTCAAGATCCACTATGTCTCCTGAATAGATGGAGTCAACACCGTCACGTCGGCCATGAAAGCTCAACAAGAGGGATGTCTTGTGCCGTTGTCTGCTTTCGGGCCTATGCACTGCTTTTTCCACTGCCTTTAGCAACAGATTCATAGCCGCTATGAACAGGGCCATCCTGCCATGATGCCCTTCTAGAGCATTTGGTGGTGACTGTTTTTTGTGGTAATAATTTATAATAAATGGTGAATTATTCCATCAAAAAACAATTATTTCAAGGATTTTAATTTCGGAAAACACAACTTTTAAATGTAAAATATTTTAAACACTACGCATCATACAATTGTCTACTTTGCGAATGGTTACAGAAAAAAACACTCTAAATAATAATAATTACATAAATTGTAATAAGGTAGAGATCTGTCATTGTATGTCTTTATTCAGGGTTTACTTCAACAGGGCTGCACAGGAACTGGATGATGGTCTCCCAGTGTTGAATACAAAATCTCAGAATACAGGTGATCGCGGAGGATCGGCTCAGGTGTGACACTCGTTCCTACCGGTGGCACAGACTGAGAACTTGCTCTTCCTGGAAGAACATTAAAACATTTCCTCAGTCATTTCACATGGTGACGAAAGTCTAAATCACATGTGAGGGGAAATGAACACTCTATTACTTGAAATAGAACAACAACTACATTTGTAGGCATGATCAGGTTCAGATAGACGACAGAAGGGTGTTAAGGTTTACCAAATAAAACCAAGAACAGGTACTAAAAGCGTGAAAGATTTGTGACTGTATGTTGTGAATGTTAATTTTTTTATAATGTGATAACATAACATGACACTTGATGCCTTTTCTTATAATAAAAAATTAAGAAACAAAAAATGTTTTACACAGTTCCAGTTTCAGAATGACATTTTTAAACAAAGAGACCTTTAGGATGGACAGTGAGACTTACTGTAAAATGAACACATGACCGCAATGAACATGAATGCAATGATCAAGGCAAAGACAGCCAACACCGAAGAGATGATAGCCACCACATTCACTGTCACACCTACGAGACAGAATAATTGTGAAGGCCTCATAAATATAGTAACATTTAAATAAAAAAACAAATGTGCAATATCTCAAAACTTACCCCCTCTTTCATGGCAGACAGAGCTTGATAAATTGCCCACAAGTGGTTGGTTTAATGATGAGTGGTTTACCCAGCAAGAGTAGATTGTGTCATTGAAGTTTTGTGGCGGCAGTACAAGGTATGAGGAGCCATTAAACGATTTGTGTGAGTATGAGCTGTTGAGGACGTCTCCATCTCTTATCCACAGCTGTTCAAGAGAATCATGAAATCCCGCAGAACACATAAGCACGTGAGATCCATTAGGCCACTTCTCACAGGACAGAGATAAGATGGGACGTACTGCAGGATTTCACAAAAACATTATTAGAATAATCTATCAACATATCTATTCATTTTTTTTTCTTCTTCTGAGTACATAGAAGTATTTACCAATCACTTGAACTCTTTCAATTCCCAGAACCTCTTCAGGTGGTTTTGCAATCCTCCTCACAGTACAGGTGTATGTGTCGGTGTCCTGGTTTTGGAGATTTAATAGCTCAAAAGATAATTCCATAGTCTCTTTAATCCATATGAATCTGATGTGATCTTCACAATCTTGTCTTTTCCATGAATCCATTTGTAAATATGAACACAGCGCTCGATTTAATGATTGAAGATTCACTGTCATGATTTCGGTGTCATTTGTTCGTTTGTAGTTGCAGATAATTTTGGCAGACTGTCCATGATTGACAAATAAAGTTGTAATGTTATTTGCTGCTGTATTGACAAAAGCTGAAAAACAAAGACCAGCAACAACTTAAATTTCCAATGCTTTTTCTCGCGTTGCACATGCAGGTGCTTCCTGTGTTATTTGCTGAGGCACAACAAATCTGATTCAACCTCAAGTACTTTTGATTTCTTTATGTTAGAGGATATTTAATGCAATTTCTATTACCGAAAACCGAAGACAGCAGCAGCCATCCGCAACAGATCACAGAGAAACACTGCAAAACACAGAAATGTCATATGAATATATTTTCAACGAAGATCTCATGAATTAGTGAAAAAAATCAGAGCAGCATATTTATTGATTAAGACACTGAAACTGAAGTATTAAATTTGTATATTTTGCAGATCGTGATAGCTGCATTTTCCCCCGTTGTAACAAAAACAAAAGAAAGATTAATTTTTTTGTTCAGCTTAGCAAAAGCATTATATTCATTAAATCTAAAATTATTTTCACACATCTTCGTAAGAATCACATACTCACCATCCCTCTTGTCGAATATGGCTGCAATCTGTCTTTTGCTCAATAAGTGTGTCATGCTAAAAATGGGCTGGCATGGTGATTTCCTCTTTAAGTAATGCAGAGGTTAGCAGCAGTTGACATACTTGAATGCGTCAAATTCCTTGTATATTTCATCACACATTTTAATAAGACGCTAGGTACTAAACAAAAATAACTCAAAATAAATAACAACTCCACTAAACAAAATCTCAAAAAATGTATGCTCTAAAGAAGCTTGTTAGCTGGAATTAAGTAAAAGGAAAGGATGTCAGCATTGCATCATATCTTCATACTTGTCAACCACAAACATGGGCATGAGTGGAAAATTTAGTTTCAGGCCTATGACGCACCATATGTAACCTGTGTACAGTCACTGGTATTTACTTAGAACAGTAAATAACTTTAATCAAAACATGATCATTTTAGTTGAGTCATTATAATCATTACTTCACTGCAAGCCACAAGTTCATCAGTGCTTAGAGATAGTGTGAGATAGGGACAGTTGGCTTTGACGCAAAACATTTTTATGACGTGTTATTTATCTACAAAAATACATAGGTGACAAAAAGTGCAAAGAGAGATTGCAATGATGCAGTCAGACAGGTGCGGGTTCGATTCTGAATTCCAACAGGAAATGACTGAGGTGCCCTTAAGCAAGGCACATAACCCCCAAATGATCTCTAGGTGCCAGAGCAAAATGACTGTCCACTGTTCTGTGTCTGTGTGTTTTCTACTCACTTCTCAAAATGTGTGTGCACTAACTTGGATGGAGAGGACAAACTCAGTGTGGGTTACCATATGCATTACCATGCAGATACTTAACCGCTGACATTTGCTTACTGGATGTTGCGTCGTGTCACAACACAAGCACATAGAAGCCATTGTAATTACAGATGCTGTCTACACTGGATACAGTATACAGATGCGCATTCAGTTTCTGACATATTCCACTCACTTGAGTCTGTCGAAAACAGGACAAATGGACGAGTGAAGCTTTGACACGTGCAGTTTAAACAGCTCACTTGCGTTTTCGTACAGACTTTTCATGGGGTGCCACTGCCAGAGTCGGAAACAAGTGGATGGGTAATTTTCATTTTGCATCATATAATTAAGGAGCTGCTGTATGCAAGATTGTGGCCAAAACTGGTACTGCAATCACTTTCAAATTAGGGTGTATCCCCCCTTCCCCCAATGACTCGAAGTTGCCAG
Source organism: Pimephales promelas (assembly GCF_988280905.1). Lineage (NCBI taxonomy): Eukaryota > Metazoa > Chordata > Actinopteri > Cypriniformes > Leuciscidae > Pimephales > Pimephales promelas. The sequence continues at coordinate 5,669,611 of NC_142791.1, read as the reverse complement.
ATATGCTGCAGGTTTCAGCAGAAACGTAGGCTGCTACAAGAAGCTTCCAATGGCAAGTGACGAGTCCTACACAGTGAGTTTTTTTATGTTAATTATTTATTTCGGACTTTGTAACAAAGTATTTTGGATTCATATTGAGTTTTTGGGGGTTTCACAACGTTAGAATTTTTTATCCTATTCCGACACGTTTGTCACAACTTGACAACATCAACATCAGTCAAGGGCTGCGACTTCACTTTTTAAATGACAATATCCTGGCCGGACTACTGTTGTCAATGAGTGTTTGAAATTAACATGATTTCTAAAAGGGATAGTTCACTTTGAAATTAATTTTTGGTATGTTTTAGCTTACCTCAAGGGGATCCAAGATGTATCCAAGATGAAAATACTGTGGAAACAAAGATGTATCTTTGTTTACACAGTATTTTCAATTTTGATATTTTTCGGTCAAACCGTTGTTTTCAGATCAGTCATATAATGGAGGTCTATGGGGTCCACCTCAAAGAGCATGCACAGAGAAGTCCAAATTAAACATGATTTAATGACTCGCAAAAGTAAGGACACATTGATGGCCTAAGACATGAAACGAGCGGTTTGTGTGAGAAAACAAACAGTATTTATATAATTTTTAGCTTGTGTTACCACTTAACGGTTTAAAAACACTTTAATAGGCCTATACCACCCATAATGGTTTAGTGCTCCTGTTCAATGCTTAAAAACAATGACAATACAGTTATTCTAAAAATACTTTCTGTTTACCAGGTTACAGGTTTTTTTTCCATGTCAACATAAAGGCATTATAAACAATAGGCTACAACAAGAATTTCCATCACACTCGGAGAGCACGCACGCCGTCTCTCAGTAAAACCACTTAACACTTTAGCCTACATACATGCCTTTGTAACAACATTAGGGCACGTCCAGCAATAAAGGTTATGTGCCGCAGTTCTTATCACTCATGGCTGTGGTTTGGCAAAGACTTTATTACTGAACCATTGATGGCCATTTTCCACTGCTGGTATGGCTCGGTCCATTTTAAAATAGTTAAAATAGTCCAAGATCCATTTTCGTCTCTTGTCTATCTGCCTGCTCAATCAAACAAGCCCAGTGGGTAATGTTAGCTTATTTCAATTGCTAAATTGTAACTCTCAAATGTGTACAGCAACTAAGTTTTTTTATATAATGGCAGTTTATTTCAACAAAGAATAGTTTGCATACATTTTTTAATTGTGAAAGCTGTCTTTAGGATTATAGGCAATGCCCGGGGGTACTAAATCCTTGGCTATTTGGGGGTCTGAGTCTGAGTTTGTTTGCATAGGTTAGAGATGTGGCGCGATTTGTGTGAATGTGAAAGAACTCGAACTTTAGTCTGCACTTTTCAGGAAGTAAAATAACATGCACATGCAATGAAGGTGTTGTTAGTTCAACGAAAAGTGGTGGGATGACAGTGGTGACGATTTATCTGTACGAGTGAGTGCGCGGTGTAATTGAGCAGATTTACAAGAGCAGCAAATTAATGGCCGAAAAAAAAAACACATTACAAAAATCATTCCACAAACAATTTATAATTAGCGTTTTTGTGTTAAAGTTTTGAGGATATATGAATAAACACTCACTTTGGAATGTTGGAATGAACTTTCTATTAACATTATTGATTTTTTTTTTTTTTGTCATAAGTTTGAAAGAACCTTGCCAGAACATTATGTGTATGTTTCTTTTTAACTGGACTTAGATTATTTTTAGCTGTTTTTTAAATTGGTTTTAGACGGGTTTTTTTTTTCACCACAGTTGTTCATGTTTCGAATGTTCATTCACTATTTAAATTTTTTACATCATGTTCTGAAAATATAAAACGCCTTCCTTGAGATTTTGACATCATGACGGAGAGCTGATGGAGTTTCGGACACCATTAGGTCACTTGATGGAGTTTTTCGGTTCCTTGCCACTGTTGCCTTTGTCTTGCTCAGTTAGGGATATTCAAATTAATTAATCAGCTCTACCAAACGTGGATATTTTTCCACTAAGAAACGAACATTGTTATTATGTTTTGATTGATACTGTGAAGCTGCTTTGATGCAATCTGTATTGTGAAAAGCGCTATAAATAGGCCCTATACTTGACTTAAAAGCAGAAATAGACATAAGGAAGGATTCTGGTGAAGGCTATATATATAGAGTTCCTTCAGAGTGTTCATTTTTAAACTGCTAAACTATTTCCTAAACTGCATAATTGTCAAAGTCAGAAAAGTTAGTTAAGCATTTTTCATTTCAACTGAAAGTTCATCAGAGAATCGGAGATGCAGAGGTTAAGATTATGAATGGCTAAGAGTGAGATTATTTTCTGCAAAGTTTGGTTTGACAGTGGAGGCTACAAAAAGACTTTTACGATATGTTATTTATTCATAAGAAATGAAATAGTACAATAATTAGTCCAAATACCACACCAAACAAAAAGTCACATGACAAAAAGTGCAAAGAGAGATTGTAATAATGCCCTAGCATTTGATCTAATAAAAAAAAAATACATGAAAGTCATGTTCATAATCATATCATTTATTTTACAACACAAAATAGTTTAGTAGGCTAAACACAGTGAAAACAAAGCACCATCAATCTAATGCCTTTGTAACTACTGGTCCCACCTGGCTTTAAATAAATCCTCAGTAGCGGGTTATTGACATGGCATCGGACGCACAGAAGCCAATGTCGCTATGCTTAGTGACACATCCAGTCTCATGTGCCACCAAAACTGACATGTCTCTTTATGTTGTGGCACTTCCAGGAGTGACACCTGCAGCTTTCTGCTGTAGTAACATGTCCTGAACATGTTAACATGCCTAGCGTGTTTTTGTTGCTTACATGGAAACTAGACCGTTTTAAAAATGTACACTTTGAAACCCGTTTTATATACCCAAAACGCATAAAAAGTTTTACGTTTTTAGTTGAAAACGGTAAACAGCCCCAAGGTGTCAGTGTTTCGCTACAATGACAGTGGCACATGCCACTATCCACTGTAACATGCCAATGAAGACTGGATGTGCCACCGGATGTGTCACTAAGCACAGCATCATGTGCCTCTGGTCAGATACCAGACATATGCCTCTTGTCATGTCATTAAAACAGCTTCTCCAAACTGAAGTAAGCAGCAGTTAGTTCTCATAAATACACTCTTCTGGCTGAGGTTTAGCAGTGGCCTGTGAGTTCTGGCGGGCCGTGGCGAAACTGAAGTTCTCATAGACTTTATTGCTGAACACTATAGATCCGTTTTCATTTCGCTTTTTGCCTGCGTAATCAAACAGACATAGAAAAACATATATAAATAGAATGAACACATAGTTCCTTTCCACAGATAAACAGTTTAGGCAAAAATCATTTATAACAGTGGTTTGTGTAATATAAACCGTTGTGGGTTTTTTTCCTAAAAAAACAAAACAAAAAACTTGATCTACTAAAATTCTTGTTTTAACAGTACAATTATAAAAAAAAAAACTTTTGAACTTTAATCATTTTTGACAATTGTGGTAAATGTACATTAACCACAGTTTATCGCCATCTAGTGGAGGTTTCTAAATATGTTTACAATGAAACCTCTAGTGGAGGTTTCTAAATATGTTTACAATGTACTGGTGAGGTCAGGACGAATTTAAATCCGGTTTTAGTGATCTATGAGGACTATTAATGCACCAGTAGACGAATGCAACAACCTCAAAACGTCTTTATTTACTTTCCCATCATAACCACTATAGATAGGCTTTTGTTTTTTTGTTTTGTTACACTGTGGGCACTTGGTCTTACGCACTTCCTTTCTCCAAAACTAGCTAATTTGTTACTGGTCTCGTCAATCTGTTCAACTGGCCTGCCGGGGTTTTGTCAACTGGTCAGACTGGGAGACCAGCTAAACTAGCAAAGATCAGCAAACCATATTACCTTTTTTCATTTTAGCTGTTTTTAGTTCACAATATGCTATAACTGACACATTCACTCCCTTTTTTAATTTCAGATGCTGTCCTTGAGATTTTGATGTCATGGTGACAGAAAGCAGAAATAGACATAGGAGGGATAGCCTACTTATGTGTAGAGATAGAGAGGTGTTTGAATAGAGAGGGGAAGATTTTAGGGAGGAAGTCGTTATCAAATTCTTGACTATTTTTTGAGCAGCTGAACTATTTCTTAATTTTCATGATTGCGTAACATGGATAAAGTAAGATTCTTTATGCAATTTCCTTATTTTTATTGAAGTCGCTGTTACTAAAAGATATTTTCGGCCCCGTGGGAGTCAATGTTTTCTGAGTCAAAGTAATCTGAGTTGTATGAATTGATAAAGAGTTAAACATAATCATACTCACATTTGCAAAAAACAACAATGAGGATGATGCAGAGGACGAGGCCACCAGCAGCAGCAGCACTGCATAAGATCAGCAGCAGAGCTGTCATGGTCAGAAACAGGGTACGATCAGATCATACACATTAGGACGATGTATGTTTGACATATCATATTATCTCCTCATATTTCACCAATCAGGTTGCTTGATACCATCATATTGTCTCCCCAAACTTATTTATAGCTGAATTAATGTGTGCACTTGCATTTTTATAGTCCCCCCATGGTGAAAATCAAGCTTCCAATGTTCATTATATGTCTATGTTGTGTTTTTAATATGCTTTAAAACAAACCATGTGCAAACTCATAAGTCAGCACCATTGATGAGTATTTTCTCCTTAAAGTCCCCGTGAACCGGAAGTTGCAAACGATTTTTCTCCAGTGCTCTGACGTATTTCCAAGTGAAACGGAATATTGAACAGAGGGCAGGGTTTTACTCCTCCATCTCTCGCTCATAGCAAACTAACGGTTTGAGGGGAGTGGTTAAGCGTTTCCCCACCCAAGCTGTGAAACCTACGTCATCAGAAAAAGAAACCATTCCAGACCGGAAGTAACTTTTCAGATTTTGATTAAAGATTACCAAGGTAAAACATTTTTTTAATATATATTTACTTGCACAGATTAATTGTTCACCACAAGACTAGTAATATGCGCTGACAAAGTAAATAGGTTCAATTTTGATTTCACGGGGACTTTAAAACTGCAGTGAACCAAAGACGGTCTTAAAAAACGCACTTTGAAATCGCTGGTGTTTCTGACGTCATAAACTACCTGTTAACCAATCACGTCAACCGTGATCGTCAACGAGTGGATCTCTGAGCTGTGAGTGAGTGGAGGTGGGGCTAATTTGCATATTCATAGAACCGCGCATAGCCTACTAAATAAGGCAAGGGTGTAGAGTTACATACAAGTTATTTTTAGGCATGGCGATCATTGTTTCCACTAGTAGTTAGGCTGAAAACGATAAGATTGGTGGACATTTGCTGACTTGACTAGATTTAGTAAATGAAACATTGTACACGTTTTTCCTGATTAAAGTGATAGGTAGTTTAAATGACTCACCTTTGTCAGATCTATACTCTGAGTTGAGTATTAGTTGTGTTTGGGTTTGGTTATTTGAGTAGCTGGCGTGGCAGATGATCGTGTCTCCATCACTCCAGTCAGGTTTACACAGCTCCAGAGAACTCTTCATGTCATAAGATGTGGATGAATAAAGTGACCCATGACCCGCTCGAATCCAGGTGAAGTTCACCGGCTCAGGGTTCAGAGCCTCCAGAGAGCAGAGCAGATGAACACAGCTGTCATTACTGACGTTCAGTTTCTGCAGGGACAGACTTGGAGGAGCTGTAGCGGAGATGTGAAGAATTATATTTATTACGGACATCTAAGATGGTCTACAACAAGTGGACAGGTCAAAGTAATAAATCATTTATGATTGGCAATCACCTTCAACTTGGAGTTTCACATAAGAGATGTTGTCCAGTGATGGTGGTGGAATTAATCTTGTTGTTTTACAGCTGTAATAACCAGAGTCACTGAACTGAACATTTTCTATACTTAATGACGTTCTGTTGATTGAAACACGAGGAATGCATTGCATTGTGGTATAAGATTCAGAATTTGTATCAAATTTCCATTTACAAATAGTTTTGCTAGTTGCACTATTTATCCACTCTACAGAAACTCGATCACTGTCATCAGGTAGTGAGTGGCAGGGCAGACGGACAGTCTCTCCTTTAACTGCTCTGACAGACTCCGCATCTGTGGATTAAAACAAATTATAGTGTAAACAATTGGAGAATGTTCCCTTTCACATATACAGCACATACATCAAAATTATTGTGAAAGACATCACAGAAAGTCTACCACATATAAGATGAATTGGTAACACTGCAACAAAGTTTCATTTTTTAACATAAGTTAACTACAGTAGTTAACATGAAATAACAATGAATAATAATATTTACAGCATTTATTAATCTAAAAGCTAATTTCTACATGTACACAATTTTTAATCAAAAGTTTACATTAATTAACGCACTGTCAATTAACATGAAATGTCCAACTGTACATTTTTTAACTGACATTAATAAACGTTAATAAAAGCTGTAAAAATATATTGCTCATTAGTTCATGTTATGCATTAATTAATGTGAACAAGAGACCTTATTGTAAAATGTTACTGCATTTATTAAGCACATCACTGGCATCTTGTTTTGTGTTACTAACAGCAGAATGCTCCTTTCAAATAATTAGTTTTAAAATATATCACAAAGAACACCACTATATCTAAGATGCATTCATTTAGTCCATCAATGAATGAGATCTTTGAATTTTTGTCAGTTCATATTTCTTAGTCAGTATGTCACAACTGAGACACGCTATATTATGCTTTAACAAAAGAGCAGAACAAAGATAACTGAAGTCTCTTACCTGTATGATGGAGATAAATTAAAGTAAAAAATAAAAGATGGTTCGTAACCCGTTTTAAATACATGTTGTCGATGTGCTCGTCGTGAAAGACACTTCTGCACTCACACATTCTGAGTGATGAACTTCCTGTCCATGCGATCCGCCCACCCACAATCTTGATCTAAGATCAGTGAAAAAACAAAACAAAAACTAACTAACTAAATCAGGCACTCAGAGATTCACTTTAACACAAATCGTGCTAATTTAAATGAATGACCATCACATCGTTTTACACCATTCTGTGTTTTTAAAACTCAATATTTCTGTAAGCAGAGCTTGTATTATCTTGAATGAAATCTTTCTGACTCAATGGCTTTGTTGTTCGATCATGGCATAGAGAATATGAAAATAAAGAGGTAACGTTAAAAAAACAACAACAGTCTATTTACTTTCAAACATGGAGGGGTACAGACAGGACCTGGAGTTTGCTGTCTGTTTTTGTCTTTCTTTTTCTATAGTTCTGCTTTCCATGTAAAACTATAAGACGCCATAACACACTGGAAAGGGAGACCACAACATTTCACAACATGCTCTGAGTAGGCTACTCAGTGTTCACCTCCTACTAGCACAGACGGATGTGTCATACAGTTAATGCTTTGAAGGGGGCAATAGTGTCACTCGTGGTGGGACAACTTCTTGTGAATGTGTGTGTGCGTGATAGTAAAGTAATTTAAGTTTAGTATGTAAAGGAACAAGAGTTATTTATAACAAACCATGCAAAGTGCAACTGAATATGACAGCCGTTAAAAATGACTCCCCCAAACACTTGACTGCAAAAGCTCATCTGTTGTAGGCCTACATATCATGTAAATCATAGTAGATTTAAAATGTTGAATTTGGTCAAATTTGGTATATGTATGTATGTATATACCGTGAGTGTGACGGTATTTTTATTTTTCAGGGAACTATCTACCATATTTAAGTCAGGACAACCGTCATGGACACCATAATTTAGATCATCAAGTCACACACCACCTTCTTATTTTAAAAATATTGTTTTTATACAATCAGTGGACAAGAACATTCTTTGCATATTTATTTATGAGTGATACTCTTTGCATAATACAGAAGTTGGCCTATAATTGCTATTTTATTTGAACTGACATCAACTCACATTAATTCTCTGGAAAACTATATATATATATATATATATATATATATATATATTTATATTTATATGTGTGTATGTATATATGTGTACTGTATATATGTATGTATGTATATATATATATATATATGTATGTATATATGTGTGTGTGTATGTATATATGTGTATATATATGTATATACATGTGTGTATACACAAACACACACACACACACACACATATATATATATATATATATATACTTCTTTTTTTTTTTTTTACAGAATTACAGAAACAGAATGATTCAATGCGTTTCTTGTGTCGATGGTCCAGTGCAGCAGGTCACACTCTTATCTGAAAGACATGAATATTACGTACATAATTTAGCCACAGTTCTTACAAAGTCAAAGCTAAAAGAACTGTCTCATAAAATGTTTCACCAAAAAAAAAAAAAAAAAAAAAAAGTTCAATACAGATAGATTTGTCAATTCTGTCTTTTTTTGTTTATAATAAAGTATAAACACACTTTTTACTTTTGGATGGAACTGAATTTCAGTTATATTGTCAGATTTAGCATTTACTGAATGTGTAAATAAAATGCACAGTATTTCTTACATTTGGAAATGCAGAACAGCATCCAGATGAAAACGATGCAGATGACGAAGGTACAGAACAGGACCAAACAAAACACTGGAGAGCGCTGGCTGGATTCTAGAAGATGGTTGATATATTAGTTATATTTCTTATTTTAGTTTTAAATGTAAATGTATTTATCTTAATATAAGATAAGGGACATATGCACCACCCACAAAAACAGAAAATGTTCATGACACACAGACATCATCACATTACCCAGTGCTCTTTATGAATAAAATTTTCTAATAAACGACCCCATATGGATTGTGGCTTTCTTACATCTTATTTAAAACCACTCACCCTTGTTGCTGAAGTTAAGTGTAATGTTCATGCTGAGAGGTGTTTGGGTGTTCGAGTAGCTGGCGTGGCAGATGATCGTGTCTCCATCACTCCAGTCAGGTTTACACAGCTCCAGAGAACTCTTCATGTCATAAGATGTGGATGAATGAAGTGACCCATGACCCGCTCGAATCCAGGTGAAGTTCACCGGCTCAGGGTTCGGAGCCTCCAGAGAGCAGAGCAGATGAACACAGCTGACATTACTGACGTTCAGTTTCAGCAGGGACAGACCTGTAGCGGAGATGGTGAAGAATTGTATTTATTACGGACATCTAAGATGGTCTACAACAATTGGACAGGTCAAAGTAATAAATCATTTATGATTGGCAATCACCTTCAACTTGGAGTTTCACATAAGAGATGTTGTCCAGTGATGGTGGTGGAATTAATCTTGTTGTTTTACAGCTGTAATTACCAGAGTCACTAAACTGAACATTTTCTATACTTAGTGACGTTCTTTTGAATGAAACATGAGGAATGCATTGCATTGTGTTATAAGATTCAGAATTTGTATAAAATAACCATTTACAAATAGTTTTGCTATTTGCATTATTTCTCCACTCTACAGAAACTTCTACACTGTAATCAGGTAGTGAGTGGCAGGGCAGACGGACAGTCTCTCCTTTAACTGCTCTGATAGACACCGCATCTGTGGATTAAAACAAATTATAGTGTAAACAATAGGAGAATGTTCCCTTTCACAAATACAGCACATACATCAAAATTATTATGAAAGACATCACAAAAAAGTGTACCACATATACAATAAATTGGTAACACTTTACAACAAAGTTTCATTTGTTAACATAAGTTAAGTAGTTAACACAAAATAACAATGAATAAAATTTTTTACAGCATTTAATAATCTTAATGCTAACTTCTACATGTACATTTTTTTACTCAAAAGTTTACATTAATTAATGCACTGTCAATTAACACGAACAAACAATGTCCAACAATTTTTAACAGACATTAATAAACGTTAATAAAAGCTGTACAAATATATTGCTCATAGTTAGTTCATGTTATGCATTAATTAATGTTCACAAATGAGAACTTGTAAAATGTTACTGCATTTATTAAGCTCATCCCTGGCATCTTGTTTTGTGTAACTAACAGCAGAATGCTCCTTTCAAATAATTAGTTATAAAATATATCACAAAGAACACCACCATATCTAAGATGCATTCATTTAGTCCATCACTGAGATCTTTAAATTTTAGTCAATTCATATTTCTTAGACAGTATGTCACAACTGAGACATATTACTTGCTTTATTATTATTTGCTTTAAACAAAAGAGCAGAACAAACATAACTGAAGTCTCTTACCTGTATGATGGAGATAAATTAAAGTAAAAAATAAAAGATGGTTCGTAACCCGTTTTAAATACATGTTGTCGATGTGCTCGTCGTGAAAGACACTATTGCACTCATACATTCTAAGTGATGAACTTCTCCATGCGATCCGCCCACCCACAATCTTGATCTAAGATCAGTAAAAAAAAAAAAACTAAATCAGTCCCGGTGGTTAGGCACTCAGAGAGTCACTTTAACACAAATCGTGCTAATTTAAATGGATATATGACCATCACATCATTGTTTTACACAATTCTGTGTTTTTAAAACTCAATATTTCTGTAAATAGAGCTTTGTATATCTTGAATGAAATCTTTCTGACTCAATGGCTTTGTTGTTGTGTATTCGATGGCATAGAGAATATGAAAATAAAGAGGTAACATTAAAAAAAACAGTAATTTTACTTTCAAACATGGAGGGGTACAGGGCCTGGAGTTTGCTGTCTGTTTTTCTCTTTCTTTTTCTGCTTTCCATGTAAAACTATAAGTAAGACGCCATAACACACTGGAAAGGGAAACCACATTTCACAACATGCTCTGAATACTCAGCACAGACAGATGTGTCATGCAGGTAAAAGGGTTACTTCACCCCAAAATGAAAATTAAGTCATTAATTACTCACCCCCATGCTGTACCAACCCTTAAGACCTTCGTTCATCTTCAGAACACAAATGAAGATAGAGAGGTGGATCACTGCTACATACTGTAGGCTCCTAAAGGATTGAAACTTGACGGCCCAGAAAGTCGTTGAAGAAAATGTTTAAATATATCATGTGACTACAGTGGCTCAACTATAAGTTTATCAAGCAACGAGAATAGTTTTTGTGCGGAAATAAAACAAAAATAACGACTCTATTCCTTTTCTTCCTTCTGGGCCTGAGACGAGAGTTCAAGAGATTTCCACGACGCATGCGCGAGAATTGCGCAAGAAGTAGTTTAAAAAAAAAAAACAGGACCAGAAGAGGCAATATTATGAGCAATATTAGAGGGCCTAACACCGATCCTTGCGGCACTCCATGATCTACTGACATTTAAAAACATTCTAATTTCTCAAAACATTTTGTTTTATGTGTACCACAGAAGAAAGAATGTCATACAGTTTTGCACCAACATCAGGCTCGTTGCTTCTTTCATGTTCCACACAGAATGACATGGTGTGTACATTTTTTTCGGTAACAGTTTAATATGGGGTCTAGTTGGTTATAAGCATGCATAGGATATTGGCTGTTTATTAGTAGGCTACTTGTAAAGCACATATTAATTTTGCAAGACTATATTCTACATGTCCTACCTGATAGATTTTGTATTTTCAGTCATCAGATTCATTTATATTGTGACTGTGTATCAGATGTAATCCACTCTGTCTATGTCATTCAGCTGTATATCCCACAGAAACTGATTGGTGTGAATGACAAAGAATCAGCATTGCTCAGAGCGGATTAGTAAAGTAGATCGATCTCCTGTGGAAGGTCCTAACAGGTTTCTGTTGTTTGTGATAGGCTTTGTCTTCATGTATAAAGTCTCACAGACAGAGCTTTGGGTTAAGATTGGTGAAGGGCGACATGCTAATTTCACTGCTGAAGGACTGCTACATAATAAACCTTCAGTAAATTATTCTCCTTACAAGAACTCTGGTCAAGCTTACTTATTTCATGTATTGGAGAAATCTAATCTAATTAAAATCTAATTGGCGAGCCAATGTAATCTAACCTAAACTTAACCATACCAACTTTACATTACTAACAGGCAGTAATTAGGGGTTTATTGAGGCAAAAATAGTTGTTGTAAATAGTTAGTTAATAGTGAGAATTGGACCCTAAACTAAAGTGTGATGGTATTTTTATTTTTAAGGGAACTATCTTTTAGATCACCATAATTTAGATCATCAAGTCATACGCCACATTCTTATTTTAAAAATATTGTTTTTATACAATCAGTGGACAAGAACATTCTTTGCATATTTATTTATGAGTGACACTCATTGCATAATACAGAAGTTGACCTATAACTGCTATTTTATTTTAACTGAAATTGACTCACATTAATTCTCTGGAAAACAAAAAGCAGACATTTTTTATTTTTTTGGAAAGTATAATTTAAAGGATCATAGAAAAGTATCATTGATAAACTATTATTTAAGAATGTATGTCTCCACTCTTCTGATGCTCTCATGTCGAGGGTCAAGCTTGAATCAGTCGGCCCATTCTCCTTTGACCTCTAGCATCATCAAGGCATTTTAGCCCACAGGACTGCCGCATACTGGATGTTTTTCCCTTTTACATTCTTTGTAAACCCTAGAAATGGTTGTACGTGAAAATCCCAGTAACTGAGCAGATTGTGAAATACTCAGACTGGCGCATCTGGCACCAACAAATCACCTTTCTTTCCCAATCTGACATTCAGTCTGGAGTTCAGGAGATTGTCTTATGTATTTATATGTATGTATGTATGTATGTATATATATATATGTATATACGTGTGTGTGTGTGTGTGTGTGTGTGTGTGTGTATATATATATATATATATGAAGAGTTCAGATGCAAAAGCCTCTAAGTGCCATTTTAAATTTTCTTCTAAAATGATCATTTTTATCAAGCTTGTATATTTAAGTTCAGTAATTTCACTTAAATGGCAATGATAATTACCTTTTAATTGTCATTTAAGTGAAATGACTGAACTTAAATATACAAGCCTGATAAAAATGGTCATTTTAGAAGAAAATTTCAAATGGCATTTAGAGGCTTTTGCATCTGAACTCTTCATATATATAAATGTGTATATATATATATATATATATATATATATTACAGAATTACAGAAACAGAATGATTCAATAAGTTTCTTGTGTCGATGGTCCAATACAGCAGGTCACACTCTTATCTGGAAGATATTAATATTACGTACATAATTTAGGCACAATTCTTACAAAGTTCTTACACAGTTCTCAAAGCTAAAAGAACTGTTTCATAAAAATGTTTCACCAAAAAAAAAGAAAAAAAAATGTCTTCCATATGTTCAATACAGATAGATTTGTCAGTTCTGTTTTTTTGTTTATAATATAGTATAAACACACTTTTTACTTTTGGATGTAACTGAATCTCAGTTATATTGTCAGATTTAGCATTTACTGAATGTGTAAAATGCACAGTATTTCTTACATTTGGAAATGCAGAACAGCATCCAGATGAAAACGATGCAGATGACGAAGGCACAGAACAGGACCAAACAAAACACTGGAGAGCGCTGGCTGGATTCTAGAAGATGGTGGATATATTAGTTATATTTTCTCATATTAGTCTTAAAGGTCAATTTATTTATCTTAATATATATATATATATATATATATATATATATATAAATATATATATATATATATATATGAATATTGATTTTCATACAATTTAAAAATTACTTTTAAGAATTTAAAAGATAAGGGACATTATATGGACCACCCACAAAAACAGACAGACATCATGATCACATTACCCACAGTGCTCTTTATGCATTTCATTTCTTACATCTTATTTAAAACCACTCACCCTTGTTGCTGAAGTTAAGTGTAATGTTCATGCTGAGAGGTGTTTGGGTGTTCGAGTAGCTGGCGCGGCAGATGATCGTGTCTCCATCACTCCAGTCAGGTTTACACAGCTCCAGAGAACTCTTCATGTCATAAGATGTGGATGAATGAAGTGACCCATGACCCGCTCGAATCCAGGTGAAGTTCACCGGCTCAGGGTTCGGAGCCTCCAGAGAGCAGAGCAGATGAACACAGCTGTCATTACTGCCGTTCAGTTTCTGCAGGGACAGACCTGTAGCGGAGATGGTGAAGAATTGTATTTATTACGGACATCTAAGATGGTCTACAACAAGTGGACAGGTCATAGTAATAAATCATTTATGATTGGCAATCACCTTCAACTTGGAGTTTCACATAAGAGATGTTGTCCAGTGATGGTGGTGGAATTAATCTTGTTGTTTTACAGCTGTAATTACCAGAGTCACTGAACTGAACATTTTCTATACTTAACGACGTTCTTTTGAATGAAACACGAGGAATGCATTGCATTGTGGTATAAGATTCAGAATTTGTAACAAATTTCCATTTACAAATAATTTTGCTATTTGCATTATTTATCCACTCTACAGAAACTTCTACACTGTCATTAAGTAGTGAGTGGCAGGGCAGACGGACAGTCTCTCCTTTAACTGCTCTGATAGACACCGCATCTGTGGATTAAAACAAATCGAGACAGAATGTTGTAATCAAATGTACAGTAAAAAACAAACACACACATTTTGTTATCAGTCAGTTAATACTTGTAATTTGTTAATAACTGTTTGAAAAACTATATGAAACTTCTTTTTATTAAAGGGCAAGGTAAACAGAACTGAAATATCTTACCTGAGTGTGGGAGTAAAATTAAAGTCACAAATAAAAGAGCGTTTGTAAACCATTTAAAAAACATATCAACTGAACACATTTGATTTATGAGCTCCTATGCTTAGCTTGGCACGTCTGCACCACATACATTGAGTGATGAACTTCCTGACCATGTGCCCACCCACAATCTAGATCACTAGATGAAATGAAAAACCTTCGTTTGACCAAACACTTGTCAAAGATTCACTTTAATAAAAATGGTGCTTACATAAGTGTAGGTTATCATTGCCGGTATCGGTTTATGATACACAATTCTAAACGAGTCACATTACACCTTTAGCTTTTATTTTATTTGAAAAGTTTGGTTTTACACATTTGTTTGACGAGATAATTCTTTATATATTTGTTTAGTGTTATTAATTACATAAAAACAGAGAAGTAGACCTTTACATTTAGTTTATGATACATCTACATGTGAGTTATGTGTTCAACATGCTTTCAATAAGGCATAGTGAATAATCTAAAGGAATATATATATATATAAAAAACAGTAACAGAATGACTCAAGTTGTTTGTGTTGAGGGTTCATGGCAGCAGTTCACACTGTCATCTGCATCTGTAAAAAAATGTCATAACTTGAAGATCAGCTTATCTAATTAAATTAAATTAAAGGGGTATGTTTAGCTTACCTCAAGAGCATCCAATATGTAGGTGTCTTTGTTTCCGCAGTATTTTCAATTTTGATATTTTTAGGTCAAACCGTTCTTGTCTGTCAGGCATATAATGAAGGTCTATGGTCACCACCTCAAAGAGCATGCACAGAGAAGTCCAAATTAAACATGATTTAATGACTCGTAAATGTAAGTACACATTGATGGCCTAAGACACGAAACAAGCGGTTTGTGTGAGAAAACAAACAGTACTTATATCGTTTTTATCAAAAATAAATTTCAAAGTGAACTATCCCTTTAATGCTGGACTAGAGAGTTTAAAATGAAACATAAATAACATGTTTACATCAGGTAATGTGGTGTTTTATGCATATACATGGCCCTGTATATGCTTAAAACACCAATATATACCAAAATGAATGCAACCATTATATTTGACAAATCAAATCCAAACCTTTGGTCCATGAAGCAAAATAATATTCATATTAGTGCTATCATGACTATTAATTATTTACAGCCACCAAATTAATGTGAAATCAGTCTAATATGTTTTATAAATATTATTTAATAACTAAAACAATATTTAAATACGATACACATTATTTTCCCAAATTTAAGTTCATTTTATTACCAAGTTTATAAAAATATTGTTGGTTTAACTTAAAAAAATGTAAGTTCATTGAAATGGAAAAATTGAGTTAATACAATGAAGCAGATTGATTTAATCATCCGAACCTCAAAATATTATGTTATCTGAACTACATAAATTAAGTTGATTTGACAAAAGAAAAAATGTCGTGATTACAAATCATGAAAATATTTTTTTTACATTCACAACCTCCAAATTAAAGTACAACCAACAAAGTATGTTGATTATTCCATATTTTTTATTGACAATTTTGATGAATAAAATATGATATCACTTAAAATCAACTTTACTTGCTACCTGCTATCAAAAATATTTCCTAACCCAACTTTTTCAGATTGAAAAGGATTCTTGATATGAGATAGACCTACCCCGAGACCTATCATGAAGTGAAAGCAAGACAAACACACAGATTCATATGTATGTTACTTTAATAGGTGTTTAAAGAATAACATTTGCGTCAGCAGACAGTGTTATGACATAAGACTCGGTGAGAAGGGCAATGGCAAAGGGGTCCCTCTCTCTACGCAGGGGGTCAGTAAGGCAAGGCTGCATCAACAACTGGGCTGTAACAATCAGATCCATACATTGCATCATACAGTACTAGTGACAATAATCAGATCAAGCACACAAGTAGAAACTCCTTTAGAGGAATCAAGAACAGGATCTCGGGTAAGCGTTTAAAAAGACGGCGCCACAACTGCATCTAAAGCCATGAACGTACATTCTTGTACAGAGCAAGAGAAAATCCTCATCGTCGACGGGGTGCATATTTAAGGTTATTAAGACTCGGAACGAGCCGAGAAGGTGAAACGAGGAAGGTTTGGCAACTGATATCCGTGATCGCTGATATTGCACGTTTCAGGTCTAAATGCGTAGAAGCGAAGGTTATTGGATGTCAGATATGACGGAGGTCAGGGTGTGTGTCTTGAGGAGGACTGGAAGTTTTTACAAAGGAAGCAGCCTACAATTCCTCCATATAAAGCCACCGCATACAGAAAGACTGGATTGGAATTAGAAAAATACAGGTACAAAATCCATTACATTCAAGAGACAATCTAGCACAAAAGGGTAATATTATAATCTTTATAGCTAATATAGGAATTTCTGGTTCATAGAGGCATTTTGCTAAGAGGCATCTTCTAAATAGAAAAAAGTGGGGTGAACGATCATGACGGGGGCATCATGGGATGGGATCGGGTTCTAAAGATGCATCATGCGGGGGACGTTCAAATAAGCCGCGTCATCGTTCAACGCAAAATTCTCGACGACTTTTTAAATACACGATATTCACGAGAGGTTACGATTGAGAATGACAATCATGAGGGGACACTGGCGAGATCTTTATGGGGCTAGTTCGCGCAAAAATATAATTCTGGAACCTCATCGCATCGTCAAGTCGTTCCAAATCCGTAGGGCCACAAAAAGAGACTTACACATTGCATTTTTTCTGTAAAATTTCACCTAAAATGACTTAAAAAAGCACCATCCAGTGATGACTTAAATGTGTCTTTTCTCCACACAAACTATTAAATGGCTTCAGAAGACTTGAAAGAGAGTCATACGAATGACTTTTATGGTGCATTTGTTTACACTCGCTTTAATTATTGAAGAGTGCAACCTGAACATTCCGCTAAACATCATCTTTTGTGTTCCTCAAATATTGAAACGACACGAGGGTGAGCACAGGATTTGACATTTTTGGGTGAACAATCCCTTTAAAAAACATGATGTTGTTTTGGTATGGGTTTAAGGTGCAAATATTGTCTTTCTAAAATAGGCATTAAAAAGGTGCCAACATTTTGCACACCACTCTCACTGCAGGTTCATTCAGAGGAAAAACCGTCAGAAAAAGATTCGAAGAATTAGTTGTGCTGATAAAATACATTTGAAAACCTGAAGACGGATAAAAGCCTGGCTCTCTGCATCATGAAATTTCCCTTACAGACTATTTTCGCTTTTCTTTGGCAAATGTCCGAGAGAACGACGCGCGTGCAACACGTCTCCTGATCGCCGGGAAGAACTTAAAATTGCGTCCGAGGCGCGTTATGCGCGAGGGAAGACGAGTAACTTCCTGTGAACAACAAACATGGGACTCGGGTGAGTAGCGTAAATTATGATATGGCGTCCTTTGAAGAAACGGATCATTTTCCAATGCGGTCACATTAGCGAAATTTGGGGTGTAAAAAAGCGAGAGAGCACTGCTCACACAAAAAAAAGTGACTTTCAAACCAAGTTCATCTGACCAGCTTGAACAGGAGCGAAAGACACGCAGATTCCTATTGTGATGAGTGAATTTTGCACTCAATGTGACCGCAGCATTAGTCAAGGTGGAAGCATTAGCATAAACAAAGCATCCACTCTGACTAAAAGTTTAAAGGTATTGTTCACTTTGAAATTAATTTTTGGTATGTTTTAGCTTACCTCAAGGGCATCCAAGATGTAGGTGTCTGTTTCCGTAGTATTTTCAATTTTGATATTTTTAGGTCAAACCGTTCGTCGGACAGTCATATAATGGATGTCTATGGGGTCCACCTCAAAGAGCATGCACAGAGAAGTCCAAATTAAACATGATTTAATGACTCGTCAATGTAAGTACACATTGATGGCCTAAGACACGAAACGAGCGGTTTGTGTGAGAAAACGAACAGTATTTATATAGTTTTTACCTCTTGTAACCAACGTTTACCTCTTGTAAAAACGATATAAATACTATGTTTTCTCAAACAAACCGCTCATTTCGTGTCTTAGGCCATCAATGTGTACTTACATTGACGAGTCATTAAATCATGTTTAATTTGGACTTCTCTGTGCATGCTCTTTGAGGTGGTGACCATAGACCTCCATTATATGACTGATAGACTCGAACGGTTTGACTTAAAAATATCAAAATTGAAAATACTGCGGAAACAGACACCTACATCTTGGATGCCCTTGAGGTAAGCTAAAACATACCAAAAATTAATTTCAAAGTGAACTATTTCCCTTTAAGCCGAGGAGAGGATAATTTACAATCAGATTACTGATTGATACAATTCAAATCGTCCATAATGACAATCAACGGATTCGAAACAGCTGAGCAGGAGGTTTAGCGTCTTATTATTCTTGATTTATAATATTTGCCTTACCCTACTATGCACTTTTAAAGTTTTATAAGCAGGGCCTTACAGGTGATTTATAAAACTAGCTTAATAAAATCACACTTATAAAAGTGATCAGGTCCTGATTTGTCAGGTAAACATCATCAATATGTCTCACAACTGCCTCAGGCACAATTGCAGCCTACAAGCTTTCTATTACTTAAAATACACTGAGGTTTAAACCCTTGGCTTGGAGTAAATGCCTCTATTGTATAAATAACAGGAAAGGGGGACATTCAGACACAGATCTCGCGCCCGCCGTCAGTAAGCAGGAACTAAACGTCTAGAGGCGCTGCATTCTTTATCAGTGCTTGTTGGCTTAACAGGTAAGCATAGGTATATATACACAGATATTTGTATATGAGCTTTTGACAACAGTCTCGATCCAGTAGAGCAAACCTCAGAAAAGGCCGAGGTTTCTAAATGAAATGTTACGAACAAAGCGAGGAAAAGCAGCGCCCTACAGAAGGTGTTCTAGGGAGAACAAATTAAATACAGTATTTCGAAGGAGTACAAAAAAATCTTATTAGTTATAAGTTCATAAATTCACAGACAATATCACTTATAGAAGAAAAAACGGTGACTCTAAAAGCAAAACAAACAAAAGAACATCAATCGTCTTATTAAAACGGAAAAAAGCTTGACTGTAACAGTGAAAGAGTGTGTGGCTTTTAAACCTGTGATCTGGCTTATAGAATTCCTTCATTTTATCTAATCTAGGCTCCCTGCGACCTCAGGAGGGTTTCGGGAAGAAGAGTCTGAGGTTCGAACCAGCCCGAGAACACAGGGAGCTGATGTGCACTGCAAAATTCATATTGTTTTCCGGTAAAATATCGAAACATCCTGAAAACAATTTTACTCGAGAAGCAGAACTGCTAAAGACAATTGAACGAATCGGAGTTTTTGAATGAATCTGTTAAGTAGTTGAATCATTCACAATCAGCTCCATGACTCCATGATAAAACCTTTCCGAAGAGTTTCAGTAGATTTTTAGGCACTCATATTTTAATGAATGATAATAAGGCAGGCTTTGATCATGTAAATGATGATTCACAACTTCCTCATAACTAAACAAAATGAAACTGGCTTGTCACCACTGGCATAATGACCAACAGAAAGAATCACTGAACACTAATCTTGAAATAATCTCATTTTCCTTACTTTTCCAGTATACATCTAACAAATTTGATAGTTTTTTTTTTTTTAAGAAAAAGAAAAAAGCAAATGGTAAAAAATTACAAGTCTTATCTTACACAATTTTGCTTCTCAGATGAATTGTTCTTGTTTTAAAGGAGTAGTTCACTTTAAAAAAAAAACTTTTGCTGATAATTTACTCACCCCCATGTCATTCAAGATGTCTTTCTTTCTTCAGTTGAAAAGAAATTAAGGTTTTTGATGAAATCATTCCAGGATTTTTCTCCATATAATGGACTTCAATGGGAACCAAACGGTTCAAGGTCCAAAAGACAGTTTCAGTGCAAACTGCAAACTGTTCAAAGGGTTTTTAAACGATTTCAGACGATGAATAAGGGTCTTATCAAGTGAAACGATCGCTCATTTAAAAAAACAAAACAAGTTTTATAATCTCAAATGGCCGCCTTGTTCTGTTCTGAGCGTTCGTGACTCTCCTGTTCAAACTCGTGTCATTTGGTTCATTCAACGAACGAAATGAATGAGTTGACTCGGGAAAAGATTTGTTCATTTTGATGAAATCATTTAAATCTCTTTGAACAGTTTGCAGTTTGCACTGAAACTCTCATTTGGACCTTGAACCATTTGGTTCCCATTGAAGTCCATTATATGGAGAAAAATCCTGGAAAGTTTTCATCAAAAACCTTCATTTCTTTTCGACTCAAGAAAGAAAGACATGGATATCTTGGATGACATGGGGGTGAGTAAATTATCAGCAACAGTTTTTTTTAAAGTGAACTACTCCTTTAAGAATTGTTTTGATATTTTTACAAGAAAAGAAAAAAACTACTAAGAACATGATTTTTTTCCAATGTGACGCTGATACAAAGCACATAATCTGGCTTGACAACCTAAAGATGAACCCGGAGGTGTCTGACTCACAAGTGCCTAAACACAGGATGTGCACATTGCAGAAGAACGTGCTATGCTGACTCCCACAATTCAAGGTGGGTGTGTGTGTGTGTGTGTGAGAGAGAGAGAGAGAGGGAAAGAGGAAAACTCCTTTCTCCTCTACGTCAAACCCTGTTTTCTTTTCCTCTCCAACTCTCTCCCACCGTGTGCTTGGAGGAATGGACAGAATCAGCTAAACTTTGAGCTGGAATGGCGTCTACAGCCTCAGGTACAAGAAGAAAACCAGGGCTGAGTATCTCAGTGATGATACAAAAGCTAATTTGAGAATAAAAACAAACGCAAACAAAATTCGATATTACAACGAAAGCCAAAGACAACTACAAGCATCGTCTACGGTAGCTAAAATTAGTGCAGTGTCTATTATTAAACTATATTAGAGAGGAGTAGCACTCTTTTGGATTAGCCAGCAAGACGCTACACACTGCAGTAAGGTCAAGTATTGACATAAAATGCATTTTCTTTTCATTCAAGTATCGCCATACTGCTCTGATAACGAACTCATTTATAGCTGTGTGTGTGTCAGACAAGAGCGCAGAGGGGTGTCACAATATAAAAAGGTTCGACTGACTTTCCATCCGGTGATTCAGTCAGAAACACTTGTAGGCAAGGTCTAAAATTAACTTTTTGCAACAACTGCCAACGGTTAATGAAAATTGCTGGCAGAAATATTAATTACTCATCTTTAGTTTCCATTATAAAAAAATGATGGGGGAAAATTATAAATAAATATGTACTGTTATTACTTTTTAGAATATACACAACCATTCAAAAGTTTGGGGTCAGGAAGATTTTTTCTAAAGAAATGAATAATTTTCTTTTCAGCAAAGTTGCGTTAAATTGATCAAAGGATTTCTTTCAAAAAAACGATGTTCTATTTAACTTCCTATTGATCGAAATATCGATTAAAAAAGTATCACGTTTTCCACAAAAATATTAAGCAGGACAACTGTTTTTAAAGGGATACTCCACTTTTTTTTTTGGAAATAGGCTCATTTGGGTTTTACCATTTTCAAATCCATTCAGCTAATTTTCTAATATTTAGAAAAATATCAGTAACCAGACAGTTTCTGGTCTCATTGACTTCCATAAAAACTGTCTGGTTACTGATATTCTTCTAAATATCAAAAAATCGGCTGAATACATTCGAAAACGGTAAAACCCCACTGTTTAACTCTTTGGGAGTGGTAAAATGTGGAGTATCCCTTTAAGAATGATAATAATAAGCAAATCAGCATATCAGCATATTAGAATGATTTCTGAGGGATCATGTGAGACTGAAGATTGGCATAATGATCGCAGGAATAAATTACATTTTAAAATATATTGAATATTAATATTTCACAATATTACTGTTTTTACTTATTTTTGATCAAATAAATGCAGCCTTGCTGAGCATATGACACCTCTGTCAAAACCAACCGCACACTTTTGAACGGTGGTATATCTAATATACCCACACACACATATATATATATATTCAATGCTGCCAAACGCTAATTTTGGACCCTGCTCGTCGGTATGCCTGCGACCGCAGCGCGTCTTGTGCAAACACCTGGCTTCCCACATCGCGCTGCTGTTTTTGAGAGAATTACAGGTGGTTAACTCTCACCAATAGAGGCACCAGACACATTGAGGGTCATTGCTTGAAAGAAAGAGGCATCTAGGCATTGACTGTGCATTATGAAGGTGAAGGTGGTGCTTCTGTGCAGAGAAAAAAAATCTGAACAGGTTTGTGAGGTATGAGGCTGAGCAGTCTGAAAACACTCGTTCTCTCTCGCTTCATAAGATTCAGAGCAGTAAAGGGGGCAGGAAGCCACAAAACGTTCCTCTGATCGAGAGAAGACGTACTCTGCTGTGTGAGAAAGACGTTTGTGCAATGAAGCTAACCAGGAACAGAAACGAGAAAGATAGAGAAAGACAAGCTTCAAATGCACTTTTTGTAGGCAAAACTTGACCTTAAATAGTAGCCATTTCTTGCAGATTGTGAAAATCAGATAACTGGTCCGGAGCCACAAGGGGAAACAGGCTTAGGGACCAGAATTGGCTCCCCCGGGGCCCTGAGGGGAGGTGAGAGGGAGGGAGGGTGGGGTTGGGTGTAAGGTGTAGGCCTCTGGGATAAAACATCTTCATCCGTCTCAAAGCTTCCCTCATCCCTTTCCAGTCTCTCTCGCTCTCGTTCGCTCTAAATCCTCGGCTTTGGGGGCCGAGGGTCAAGAATAAGGCCCCAGCATGTCTGTACTTGAGCCCAGTCCGGACTAAACCCGTCCCGAGCCAGGCTGAGGCCTCACTGGTCCGCGCAGGAAATCAGCACAGGAGCCATGTCCTTCACTTGACCTTCAGTGGGGATGCTCACAGCACGCTGGGCTCTGGAACAAACACTCAGGCTTTATTATCAACACACACACACACACATCAACACGCCCATGAGTTTGCATGGTGTCCCATCTACCTGTGCACATTCTCCATGGCTGCAACCTCAGCGAGAGCAGCTAAGCTGAAGAAGGCCGGGAGGCCACCGGACGTATCTGGCGGGTCCACTTCCGCTGATCTGGGGTCATTGTAGCAGACCCCGCTATTGCATAATGTCTCTTGAGTGAATGGCTTTTCATCCTGATTCTTGGTCTGATCCTTAGATTTGTCTTCTGCTGCAAAAGAAAACAATAATTTTCAGACTTTTATACAAATATGCTCCCCCCAATCTTCTTTTGGTGGCAGGACAGCATAGACAAACAACTCAAGTATGTTTTCAGTGACTCATATGTCAGGTGATATGAAGAATCCAGTCAGACATGACATAAACAGGCTATTTTATTCTACATGAGAAAGTTTGCTTCCACATGCTGAGATGATGTGGCTAGATTAATGTGGATCATTTTATCTTAGTAATCTTCTATTGTCGGAAACTTTTGGTTGCGGTCTCACATAGGTGACAAATGTGTCTGCAAATAGCACATTTCTACAATGATATCAGTGGCTAGTGTTTATATACACAAATACAACAACAATAAGTGATTATAAACACATTTATGTTATAAAAGATTTCTATTTCAAATAAATGCTGTTTTTTTTTTACTTTCTATTCTTCAAAAAAAAAAAAAAAAAAAACCTGCAACAAATATGCAGCACAATAAGTGAATAATAATGACAAGAAATGCTTTTTGAGCATCAAACAAGTATATTAGAATCGTTAAGAATCATGTGACAATGAGGAATGGAGTATTTGCCAAGACAGGAATAATTTACATCTTAAAATATTGGTTATTTTATAATATAACAATATTAGTGTATTTTTTATCAAATAAATGCCGCCTCAATGAGCAATAAAAAAACAACGACAAGCTTTTGAACAGTGTTGTGCACTAAAAAAAAATTGGTGCAGGGTGTTTCTTATCTGTTTAGAAATCATAAATAAAACAGTGACAGGAAACTGGTTCGGCTCACCCTCTGCAGGTGACACTCGACCATCGGCCGTGCGCACCAAGTGTGTGATCTTACTCTTCCTGGCCTTCCTTTTCTGACTGCCCACAGGTGTGTCCAGAACCTTCTGGGGTTCAGGAGAGGGAGACACACACGGACTGCCCGACTTCACTGGACTTGATTCTGTAACCATGGGCTCAGATGTGTCGAGGTCTAAATGAACACATGAAAAATGTCAAGACTGAGACCTGGAAGTCCTAATGCAGACATCCTGACAATAATTAGTGGTATATTTAATTGAGCTTGTGCCACTTGTACTGCACCGCAACAGAATGAATCAAAGTATTTACATAACTGTTACATGTGTGCCCCTTTAAGATAACTAGAGTATACCATGACCTAGATATGACAGCGTTCCCTGCTATGCGGCAGGAAACACTGAGACACACTGGGCAAAACCACGGACAAACAACAGCCAAAACCACGCAGGCAGAGTTTCCAACACTCGTGCACACACTCTTGCTGTCTGAACAGAAAATGAAGCTGATTTCAGAACAGTTTCTAATGGCTGTCACCTTTGTCTGCGCCACTGGATTTCTCCTTCCTGTGTTTGTACTTGTTCACTATCTTGTGGAATAAGGTCTTTTTCTGAGATGAAGATGGACCTAATTTCAAAAGCAATACAAAAGAAAACAAAAAACAAAACAACACAGCATGCTATGTTAGGTGGAAGTCGTGTCATTCTGAACATGAGATGACTACTTCCTAATAAAGTAAGCAAATGAGGAAATGAGTGTTGGTCGGTGGGCCGGGAGGATTAGTTAAGTTTCCATGCATGCAGTGCACTCACCCTTGCAAGGTTTGGGTGGTTCAGGAGGGCTGGATGTACTGGTTTTTTTCTTCTTGGTGACAGCCACACTCTTTTTGTCAAATGTCAGGGGGCTGTACTGCGGTAAGCTGTTGAACTTTTTCTCGAACTCCTCCTCAAGCTTTCCTAGTCTGTGAGTTTTATACACAGTCAAACATTAGCAATCTGTGTGCAAAATCTGCTCACCTGGATTTAAAGTCTTCTAGGCAAACTAAATTAGAGATGCACCGATTGACGTGAGCAGCCATGACCGGCGACCGGCCAAATGCACTCGGGCGCCGCATGATTAACATCAGTACCACACGTGCACATGCAGGAAACGAATTTCGACCGTTTCACCCCTTTTTATTTTTTCGCATATTTTTTCGGCTTTAATTGTCAATCAATGAGTGCATTCACACCGGGAGCAGGAGCAACGTGTGAGGGTCAAGTAGGAACGTCGCGTGTGCAGCAGCGAAGCGGTTTCTGCGCCGTGTATATTTTTACAGCGTTGCTCACGCTCAATTAAAGTGAAAACACACTTTTGATGAAAAAAAAAAGGATTTAAAAGTGCCCAAAATGCACAGAATTTGCATGTTGTGTGTTTTAACAAGAACTGGAGTAGGCTATGTCAGAAAAGAAATTGTAAACTTGTTTTTATTATTGAGTTTGAGTAAAAGTATATGGTGTTTTATATATATATATATATATAAAAAAATTGTGTTATTGAAAATTAAAAAATGGTTCGAAAAATAAAATCGGTTTCGGCAGGTCAAACTCAATGAAGATCGGAATCGGCCTAGAAATTTGTAATCGGTGCATCTCTAAACTGAATTCAATCTTGCACAATGAAACACGATGAAATGTTCTTAAAGACCCAAAAATTGAAATTCTGTCTGTAATTACTCACCCTCATGTTGTTTCCAACCCCGTAAGACTTTTGTTCATCTTCAGAACATAAATTAAGATATTTTTGGATGAAATCTGAACACTAGCTCACTCCTTCATCGGCTGCTAGGTAATTCCATCTGCCATCCCAAAAAAAGTTATAGACGACATTGTTAAAATAGTCCAAGTGACTACAGTGGCTCAACCTTAAAGGCCTGTTCACACCGGGACGAATTTCGCGCGCGATATTTGCTGACGTTTAACGCCTTGTGACTAAACAATGGGCGCCAATGTGAGTGTGCACACCGACCGAGTCCCCCCCCCCCCCAGCCTTGCACTTCAGAACGTAGCACTTTGGGAAAGTAGAAGAAAGCGACGTGGTGGTGCTTTCCACGCGTTTTTAGACGCGATTTGTGAATGGTCCCTAATTCAAGAATCAATTTGGTTTAAAATCGTTTTTGTTTTGTTTAAAATGGAGATCACGATTACATAGCTCAGGCAACTACACAGAATCTTTATTTCAAACACTTTTAAAACTAATCAATTCAGTATTTCATTCATAAATACTTGTGATATTTACTTAATGAATGATTCATTGTTTTTGAATTAATCTCTTGAATCTTGTTGAATAAACGATTCAATGAAAAATAAAGTCGATTTTTGCCACCTACTGGAGTAATAATGTAATCATCACCATTATTTGAAGAGACTCCTTTCACTTTAGCCATTTTATTGGTTATTGCTTAAAATTGGCAAGAATAAAAGCTAGATGTGTTAATTCTTAAAGTATTTGCCCTTTTGTTTCTCTCCACCAAAAAATCTTGGAATTGGAAACAAGAATTGCTAAGAACCGCATTCGATAAGCAAAATTGGATTCGCTAAAAATTAAAAAAATGAGTGATCCAGCTCTAAGATTTCATCAAAAATAACTTAATTTGCGTTCTGAAGATGAACGAACGTCTTACAGGGTTGGGAAAACATGACAGAATTTTCATTTTTGGGTGAACTAACTCAAACACTTTTACTTTGACAAACTATGATCCTCTGAATACTATGATCATGGGATGGCAAAATATGAGTATGGGTGAAATGTACAAAATTCCTTAGACTATCTAGTTACCAAGCTATCCTAATCCACATAAAAATGACAGCTTTTGAGATGTTTCAAATATTTTTAGATAATTAACATAGATAAAAAGTTCAATGCAGCTCACCATCAAATGTACGGATTCAAACAATATCATTGACAATCAATCTATAGTCAATGGTGAACAAGGCTGCAACTAAATAAAATTACTAAAAAAAATGAAGTCGGCAACAAATTTGTAATTATTTAAACCTTCTTTTGGCCTTAAAAAACTATGTTAGGATTTAGTAAAGACATACAGTGAAAAATTAGCGGTGAATTGAATTTGCGACTGACTTTATTGTGATTTTATCTTTATTGTTTAGTGTATGCATTTGTAGGAATTCCCTTGCATACGCAACATTTATGAGAGGAGAGTATTTAAATAAATAAAGCAACATGATTCACTAAGATTTGCATTAGTCAGTTGACTGATATTTGTGCCATTATTTAATTAAGCATGTCTTAACCCATTTCCATGAATCTGGAAACAAATTCCATTATTAAAATAGTTGTTAGTTGCAGCCCCAATCAAAAACTCGTCTGCAGGAGAAAGATCACCATCTCCAAGGATATTCAGTGCTGTGATGGGGGAAATTACAGCTCACCCCTGGGCGGTTTCCTCTTTAGACTTGGACTTCTTGAGCTTTTTTGGGTTGCTGGTCGCAGCTTGAGAAAATCCCCAGCTTTCATCATTCCAGCTGCCCTCATGATCAGACACACTGCCTCGCATGGAACCTCTTTTCCCTAGAAAACACACCAGCAGCCCAAACAGTACATTTCTCATTCACCGTCAAATCAAATGTTAGTAGTTTAAATATTAATCATGATATAATGGCCAAATGAATCAAATTACGTGAAAATACTAAATGCTATTCAGTATGAGATAAATTTAACTCATTTCAAAGAAGTCATTGAGGTACTTCAGCCCCGGAAAGCACAATTGAAACACTTTTTTTCAGTGTTGTCATTTCTGCAGAATAGCATGTGGGCGATAAATATGTTCCTAAGGAAGTATATTTATTCCAAGCAACTATTTGCTCCACATGATCAGCTGAAACTAGTGGGAAATGAGTTTCAAATCCGGTCAGAATGACAAAATCAACTAACAAGAACAGACCCTGTGAGGAGTGTGTGAGCACGTTACCTCTGTCTACGTTTGCTCTCAGTGATGTGAGCATCCCTTCAGACACCAGAGTCTTGTAAAGCGCTCCTTTACAGCTTCGCTCAGACTTCCTGGACCCACAATTCTCCGGCTTAACCTCAAGGTCTTTATCTTCCTGTGTGGTTTGAGGTGGTTTGGTGTCTGTGTCTTTCTCCTCCAGTTCCGTTGGCTGCAGAGGAGAGCAGTGTGGTTCCATGTCCTCCAGGCCACTAGGGGGCTCCTCCTCCAAGTCTGGTTCATTCTCAAACTCAGCTTTAGGGGTCAAAGGAGCTTCCTCAGTTTTTATCTCCGCATCCTGTGGCTTATTAGCCTCTTCGTCCCCTTCTTCCTCTTCTTCTGTGGCGTCGTCTTTTAACTTGAGCTGTTTTTTCGGTTTAGACTTTTTCTTCTTCACAGATGGAGATTGGTCCGTAGAGGGGCTGCTTTCACTCTCTGAGGGACGAGCTTTCTTCTTGGGTGTCTCTTCTGAGCCCCAAGTACCTTTTGCGACCGCTTCAATTGTGAACATTACGCTGTCCAGGTCTGACTCGGACGACTGGCGCTTCTTCGCCTTTTTGGGTGATGGAGGACTTGTGTCAGACTCTTTATTTTCTTTCTTCTTTTTCTTCTTCTTCGGCGTCTTACAAGGGCTGATGTCAGAAGGGATTGCGTCAGTAGGGGAGGATGAGGTGGAGCCGGAGGTAGAGGATGGCGATGTGGTGAGAGGAAGTTCTGGAGGGTCCCGCTGCTCTTCGTGATCTGGGATGGCTGTGCTAATTGAGCTGTGCTGAGCACAGAGAGAGGAGGATCCACCAGAGGGCTGGGAGGATCGAGCTTCTATCTTCTCCGCCTCAGAGGCCAAACACATCTATATAAACAAACAAGGACATCAGGGTATGAAGTTTTGTGATAAAAATGACCTCTGGCATGGATATTCATGTCTTACAGGCTATTAGATATCATGCAACTGAAGGCTGTTCCTCATTTTACTCATAATGTGACTTGTTGCTTATAAGTGAAACTTAGCTTATTAAATTGGGAAAAAATTTAGCGCCTTTAATTTGATCTATTAATATTTTCTGAATGATGAAAAGTAGTTTCTTCATTATCACAAATTAATAAAAAAAATAAATTCCTATTCAGTATTTTAAACATGCATAAAAAAAATAAAATAATATTTTCATAAGATATAAAACTCTTTTTCAGCAAATGCATCTTTTTTTTATACTTGCTCAAATGGTATAATTTGTCCCTACTTTATAAAAATAATAATAATAGAATTATAATATAAAATATCTTTAATCATGGTACTTTAAACATTGTACTGAAAGATTATAAGATATTTAAACTTTTTCATCAAATAGTTTTTAATAAAAAAGTTCAACTGGTGTATTTTCACTTTAAAATAGAAAAAATTAAATTAAAAATTATAATAAATAGTATTTTAAAATAATATAGATTTAAAATCTGTTTAAAGTTACTTTACAACATTTTGATAAAATGGATGGTTGCCAGGTTGTTGCTATGCAGTTGCTAGGGTGCTTACTGGGTTAGGGTTAAGCCAAATTAGTCCAATTACCAAACCATATTAAAACTTATTTCAGCAGCAGACACTTCCAAAATACAAGTGTTCAATTGGTAGAATCTTTAAAAATCTTGTTTAAGAAAAATTATATGAAAATACATTATTTGTAAATTAAAAAATATCAAACATTTTAATATTTTAAAAAAATAATAATTTCAAAAACAAATATTAGTATTTAAAAACAAATATGATATTATTTTTATTTATATTATATTATAAATGTTATTACATTTTTTTATTTTTCTAAACACAAGTTAGTTTTTTTTTGTATATTTTGATTTTTACATTTTTGCGAAATGTGTACTGATGAATCATTCAAAGTAGGAACATGTATCAAGTAAAAAGGGTCAATTGTACTGTCAGGTTGACTTAAAAATATAAACACCCACCAGGTGGCAGCATACGCATCAAAACTGTCCAAGGATTTATTACATAACATTGCCTGCTATAGTCCATGCCAACCGGTCAACACCAGCCACTGCCTCACTGAGCTTTAATTCTGCACTATAACATCAAACACTGCATGTAGCATGAGATTCATCCCCGTCTTGTGTAACCCGGGGCAGTGATTGTGGATTGATGATGTACCTCAGCGAGCTGGAAAAGAGCCGACTGGCCGCACTGCCTTCCCTCAGATGCTGACTGAGTCCTACTGGAGGAGATCTGCTACAGAGACAAACCAAACATGCATATTAAGACCAATAACAAGCACATTATTCACCCACATAGAGGAATATACATAGAAAGATGCATACTGCTCATTTATTAAGGACGATTCTGGGTAAAAATCACAATGCTAGGGGTGTAACTGCAAACAGACGTCATGGTTTAATTGGTACGTACCTCGGTTTTGACGTCACGGTTTGATATGAGTTTAGTACAACAGGAAAAAGCAACAAATCCCCAAATATTTTTATTTTTCCAAAAAAAAAAAAAAATTACTTATTGTAGCTTTAAGAATAAGGTCGACAGAGCAGCCTTGGCTCCAGCTCTAACATGTAAGGTGGGCCACATGACATTCAGGGCAGGGTGGACAGTGGGGGGTTTCTAGGAGAGAGTTTATTATAACTGTACCTCAGCCAGCTGAAACAGGGGTGATTTAACACAACTCTTGGGCAGGTCAGGTGAGCTTGGCTGGGATGGTCCAGAAGCCTAAGAACGACATTAAAGCAAACCAAATGAGTGCTGGGATATCATCTTAACCCCACAAGGCAACCAAAACCTTCCACAGTACTGTAGCACTTGTTATACTTAAGGTATCTAAAATTATACTTGACGGTCCCTCACCTCTACGTGTGTGAGAGAGCTCGTGTCTTCAGCGTTCTTACTTCCTCCAGCAGGCTGCACTGGACTGGAAGAAATCTAATGAGACAAAGTGATGAGTGTCAACAAAATGCATGAAATGCATGAAAAATTAGACATCTCACTGCTAAGGAGGTTTTTAAGGGTTTGTCGTTAAGAACTGACAAGTCTTCAGGTGGTCTCACCTCAGCAAGCTGGAACAGGGCTGATTTCCCAGTGTGCTTAGCAACATCTGTGCATCCAGTCTGGGAAGAGCTGGAGGAAATCTAAAATGAAAGCATGATTAAAGATTAAATTAGTAAAGCAGAACAAAGCCATAAATGTAAACAAAGTTAAATCAACATCCTGATTGAAATTACCACTGACATTTACAACTCAACATCTCCCTCTGTTGACAGCTTGATGGAAAAGCCACAGGTAGATTCAATCAAATAAAAAATACCCATCAATTACATTGTCTAAACAGGAAGTGACAAAGTGACAGCTTGAGGTGTCTACACTGGAAACGTCACCTCAGAAACTACTGTAGACAGCAGCACGGTAAAATAATGATGTATACTTTGCATTCAATGTGATTTTAAAAGTATTTTAAATAAAGATTATTATAATTTTACTATTTTTCAATTATATTTCATATATAACATTTTAATATAATACATTTCAAATATATTAAATAATACATTGTACATTAAATAAATAAATAGATTAAATAATATAATATATGTGCTACATTTGGTTACATAATGTAAAATTTAGAAACAAAAGTGTATACATTTGTAGGCCAAGAAACATGAACTGGCTTTTATATAATGGTTAGAAGTTATTTAAATAGTGAATTTAATGAATAAAGGTCAGAAATCAATTCACTTTTCACAATTTTCAATTATTCCTATTATGCGATTAATATATGCAATTAATTCATTTATTCCTGAATTTTTCGCAGTCATTACTCCAGAAAGACAGCCAACATTTATTTTAAAATAGAAATCTTTTAAAATTATTATAAATGTGTTTACTTTAAATTTTAACATGTCTTTGTTGAATAAAATTATTAAAAAAATGTACATGTATATTTAATATATTATAAACATATGTTAAATAATAAAGTGTATATCTTACTGCCGTGCATTGAGAAATATCACATGCTGTTTTTATGTAGCAGTCAAAACATAATTGAATAAATACTGTATAGCCTATTGTATTAAATTAATAGAAATCAATCACAGTAGGGTTGGGTATCATTTGCTTTCAGCTATTTTGATTCCAATTCTGATTCTGCTTATTGATTCTGATTCTTCTCGATTCCCAGTTTCGATTCCAATATGGTATAACAAAAAAGATCAAACATTTAAATATCAAACAAATTTATTCTGAATACCATTAACAAAAATAAGCAGCCTAAAGAACAGCTAGCTAATAGACTAGATTTAACTGATATAAATTCCAAACATTAATGTCAAGCATAAAGTCAGTAATACAATTAGAACAAATAAGCAAATAAAAAATACAACTTAATCTTCAGAAATTGGAAATCAAATGTAAAATAACACCGCATTGTTTTATTTTATAAATAAAATATAGATTAATCATTAGTTACAAAAGTGATTCAGTCAAGATTAGCGAGTGATTTAATTTTTATTTTGTTCTTTGATTAACACTGACAAAGAAGGCAGGTTTATTAGGCTGTTGTCACTTTAAGAGCTAATCCAATGATGCATTTTCTTTCTCAATTGTTTACTTAAGACATAACCGTCTGTGTTTACAAGGCTATTTTGACACAATTTGTGTGTGTATTTGTCCATATAAGTGCAAGAAGATGCAAAAGATATATCAGTATTCAGGCACCATATGAGAGGCGGCTTTCTGTGTGCTCTCTGGATGTGCCTAGCAGTGCACTCGTGCCGACAAGAATCGACAAGTGGAATCAATTTTTTTATTTTATTTTAAGTATCCGAATCCTGACTGTAAGTATCCGTTTCAATCGTTTTTGTGGGGGGATTCCCAACCCTAATTCACAGAAATGGCATTACTTTATGATCTAAGACAAACTAGGAAAATAAAGATTCATGTAGTGTTGTTACGGTACCAAAATTTCAGTATTCGGTACCAATACCAGTAAAAATTCACGGTTCTCGGTACCAATTTCGGTACCAAAGCTTAGTTTAAATTTACATATATTTAAGTGTTTATCACGGTTACAAGTATGGAAACTGTACATTTGTATTATAAACACTTTAGAAAAAGATTAGATAAAATGACCTAAAATAAACAATAGTAAGCACTAACACATTTTTAAAGTTGTTTGTAAAGTTTTAATCTGTTAACATTTATTTAATGCACAATGAATGAAGTGAACAAACATGAACAACCAAGTGTTTGTATTAAATAACATTTACAAAAATTAATTAATGTTGTAAAAATATATTGTTCACTCAATGTGTTGATGTGAACTAAGTAATGTTGATGAATCTTATTGTAGCATTACCAAACTATACACAAGATAAAACATGTTTTATTTGACTTGACTGTGCTTTTATTTAATCTAAAACTGCATTCATATTTAATTTTAAAAAGGCTTTTTAAACCTGCTGAGTTACAAAGGCAAGAATTCGCCTAGAACTGGCACTGACATTAATTGACATAAATAGGGATGCATCGATACTAATACACCAGTACTCTGGTGTCGGGTGGATACTACTGTGCTCATGTACTCGTAAAACTACCCCGAAAGCACTTTAGAGGCCGTTCACATATCGCGCGTGTTTTTTTTAGGGGCCAAGCACCGAAGGTGCGGAGGCACCTATTGTATCTGTGCCGGTTCTTATTATTATTAGGGGCCAAGCACCGAAGGTGCGGAGGCACCTATTGTATCTGTGCCGGTTCTTATTATTATTATTATTATTATTATTATTATTCTTCTTCCGACTGGGCGTCTATGGCAGCCCATAGACCGGTTTGCGGGAAAGTTGTTTTGGTTTGACATTCTGATAGAGGACAGTCCCAACTTTAAATACACCAATTTTGGTGTCTCTAACTCATTCCCTCTAGCGCCACCAACTGTCCAAAGTTTCACTTTTATTATGCTAATAACTTTTGAACCGTAAGGCCTATCAACAAAATTCTTTTTTCCTCTTGTTCCTGAGCTCATGCCGATTCGATCGCACCCTATGACGTCATTTTCCGTCATAAAAAAACGGCCGCCATTTTGAATTTTCCAAAAAACCTACTTTTGCGAACTCGTCCTAGACGGTTTGTCCGATTTTCACCAAAATCGCACCGGATCATCTCCAGGCAGTGCTGACAAAAAGTTATGGAATTCAAGATGATTCGAATAACCGTTTTCGATAAACGCGTAAACAAAATTTACGTAGCGCTTGCAAAAACAGACGTGAGGTTGTATCTCCGCAACGCTTACTCGTTTTCACACCAAACTTGGTACGTGTTATCACAAGCATGACCTGAGGCTACGTGCTGCGTTTCGGCGCAGCGCCACCTAGTGGTCCGGAGATATGAAAAATGGCTATTTTTGCTCGTAACTTCTGAACGGTTTCTCCAAAATTCAAAAACTTGGTCTCGTTAGATTCAGGGCGTCATGCCGAGTCGACCGATATCCAATTTTCCCAGATCGGCCATTTTGGCTGTCGGCCATTTTGAATTATGTGCTAAAATGCTGTATTTTTTGAACGCATGAACGAATTGTTACGAAACTCGTTATGGGTCATCAGTACGATGCCCTGAAGGAGTCTGAGAAGTTTCGAAACAGCGCCACCTAGTGGTGAATTGTTTTATTCAAACGCTTATAACTTTGGGTGTGGTACACTTATTTTCACGGGAGTCATATTTTTGAGGTCCTGAATCGTTGCCGAGTCCAACGATACCAAATATGTCGGGTTTCGTCTCACGGATGGCGTAGCGTAGCGATTTAGCGCGAAAAAAACACTTGGCGATATCTTCAAAACCGCTGTTCCGATCGAGACGAAACCACCGCCAGAAACACGGAATCATAGCTTGTTAACTAAACGCTAATGCCCAAATGCGTAAATATTGATAGTAAGGGGTAGTAAAATTCAAACAAAGTCATGTGTCAGTCATTTTTTACGTGTTTTTTCATATAAATGTTTATAACTCGGAAGTAAATTGAGATATTTGCACCAAAATTGACACACATATGTATGGGGTCACTCTGAGGACACATAAAAAAAATTGTGGGACTGAGCCTCTTGGTGGCGCTATAATAGAACAAAACGTGAAATTCCCATTGACTTCAATACAGTTTTGTGAAATACAATGCTATACTAAACAAATGCTTTGGTCTAACATTACGAAACTCAGTGTGTGCCATAAGCAGCATGCCCTGAAGGTACTCAAAAGATTTTGAGACAGCACCACCTGTTGGTCAAAAGTTATAATTAATTTCTGAGAACGCTAATAACTTTTGAATAAATTTGCCTATTGCAATGAAACTGATCTTAATAGATTCCTTGGGTTATGCCGAAAACATAGATATCAGGTTTTGCATAATCAGCCAAACTTCCTGTCCGCCATCTTTATTTCTTTGAAAAGCCTTCTTTTTCGAACTCCTCCTAGACCGTTTGTCCGATTTTCACGAAAATTTAATCGCATCATCTCCAGACCGTGCCGACTAAAAGTTATGAATTGCACGATGATAGACAAAACCGTTTTCGTATACCACAGCATCAAAGTTTAGGCATGCTGCCAAAATTACTATTTAGGCTTTATCTCTGCAATGCCTTCACATTTTGACACCAAACTTTGCATGTGTCATTGTCACCTCCCTCTGACCACATCACATCTATTTCGTAACTGCGCCACCTATTGTTCGAAAGTGATAACCCATTAAATCATCTTATAAGTTAATGTTTATGTGATTTTTTTAGCCATTTGCCCAAAGTTCTCTCAAAATGCCCTTAATTGCTCCTTGCTGCAGTTGGTCTGCCACTCCTTGCCATTTTGGCATATGTTGCCGCTTCTTGCGCTTGGCCCCGGTAATGGCTGCTTGCAGCTATATTTATTATTATTATTATTATTATTCTTCTTCCGACTGGGCGTCTATGGCAGCCCATAGACCGGTTTGCGGGAAAGTTGTTTTGGTTTGACATTTTGATAGAGGACAGTCCCAACTTTAAATACACCAATTTTGGTGTCTCTAACTCATTCCCTCTAGCGCCACCAACTGTCCAAAGTTTCACTTTTATTATGCTAATAACTTTTGAACCGTAAGGCCTATCAACAAAATTCTTTTTTCCTCTTGTTCCTGAGCTCATGCCGATTCGATCGCACCCTATGACGTCATTTTCCGTCATAAAAAAACGTCCGCCATTTTGAATTTTCAAAAAAACCTACTTTTGCGAACTCGTCCTAGACGGTTTGTCCGATTTTCACCAAAATCGCACCTGATCATCTCCAGGCAGTGCTGACAAAAAGTTATGGAATTCAAGATGATTCGAATAACCGTTTTTGATAAACGCGTAAACAAAATTTACGTAGCGCTTGCGAAAACAGACGTGAGGTTGTATCTCCGCAACGCTTATTCGTTTTCACACCAAACTTGGTACGTGTTATCACAAGCATGACCTGAGGCTACGTGCTGCGTTTCGGCGCAGCGCCACCTAGTGGTCCGGAGATATGAAAAATGGCTATTTTTGCTCGTAACTTCTGAACGGTTTCTCCAAAAATCAAAAACTTGGTCTCGTTAGATTCAGGGCGTCATGCCGAGTCGACCGATATCCAATTTTCCCAGATCGGCCATTTTGGCTGTCGGCCATTTTGAATTATGTGCTAAAATGCTGTATTTTTTGAACGCATGAACGAATTGTTACGAAACTCGTTATGGGTCATCAGTACGATGCCCTGAAGGAGCCTGAGAAGTTTCGAAACAGCGCCACCTAGTGGTGAATTGTTTTATTCAAACGCTTATAACTTTGGGTGTGGTACACTTATTTTCACGGGAGTCATATTTTTGAGGTCCTGAATCGTTGCCGAGTCCAACGATACCAAATATGTCGGGTTTCGTCTCACGGATGGCGTAGCGTAGCGATTTAGCGCGAAAAAAACACTTGGCGATATCTTCAAAACCGCTGTTCCGATCGAGACGAAACCACCGCCAGAAACACGGAATCATAGCTTGTTAACCATACGCTAATGCCCAAATGCGTAAATATTGATAGTAAGGGGTAGTAAAATTCAAACAAAGTCATGTGTCAGTCATTTTTTACGTGTTTTTTCATATAAATGTTTATAACTCGGAAGTGAATTGAGATATTTGCACCAAAATTGACACACATATGTATGGGGTCACTCTGAGGACACATAAAAAAAATTGTGGGACTGAGCCTCTTGGTGGCGCTATAATAGAACAAAACGTGAAATTCCCATTGACTTCAATACAGTTTTGTGAAATACAATGCTATACTAAACAAATGCTTTGGTCTAACATTACGAAACTCAGTGTGTGCCATAAGCAGCATGCCCTGAAGGTACTCAAAAGATTTTGAGACAGCGCCACCTGTTGGTCAAAAGTTATAATTAATTTCTGAGAACGCTAATAACTTTTGAATAAATTTGCCTATTGCAATGAAACTGATCTTAATAGATTCCTTGGGTTATGCCGAAAACATAGATATCAGGTTTTCCATAATCAGACAAACTTCCTGTTCGCCATCTTTATTTCTTTGAAAAACCTTCTTTTTCGAACT
Source organism: Pimephales promelas (assembly GCF_988280905.1). NCBI lineage: Eukaryota > Metazoa > Chordata > Actinopteri > Cypriniformes > Leuciscidae > Pimephales > Pimephales promelas. Next base: position 5,631,375 of record NC_142791.1, on the reverse strand, counting down.
CCTCCTAGACCGTTTGTCCGATTTTCACGAAAATTTAATCGCATCATCTCCAGACCGTGCCGACTAAAAGTTATGAATTGCACGATGATAGACAAAACCGTTTTCGTATACCACAGCATCAAAATGCAGGCATGCTGCCAAAATTACTATTTAGGCTTTATCTCTGCAATGCCTTCACGTTTTGACACCAAACTTTGCATGTGTCATTGTCACCTCACTCTGACCACATCACATCTATTTCGTAACTGCGCCACCTATTTTTCGAAAGTGATAACCCATTAAATCATCTTATAAGGTAATGTTTATGTGATTTTCTTAGCCATTTGCCCAAAGTTCTCTCAAAATGCCCTTAATTGCTCCTTGCTGCAGTTGGTCTGCCACTCCTTGCCATTTTGGCATATGTTGCCGCTTCTTGCGCTTGGCCCCGGTAATGGCTGCTTGCAGCTATATTTTTTTATTATATTTTTGCGCGTGCTTATTCTTTCCAAAGTGCTTGCTCTCACGCGGCGTCTGTCGTTGCTATGCAACGAGTTTTTATTATGAGCGCGCTTGCCTCGCGCCTATATTTGAAATTGCGAATTTGCATGGAATCGGCCTCTTATGGCAACGTGACATTAGCCTAATCCAAAATATTTCCATATGTGGCTCTTTCCTCCTTTCGTGTCAACAAGTGGATTCAGAGAGAGAGAGAGAGCATATCAGCGTTATGAAGAGGTGCACCTTTCAGACAGCGCGTCTAGAACTGGATTAACCTGGTACTCGGTACCTAGAAAAGCTGGTACCGTAACATTTTTTTTTTTTAGTACCGACTTGGTACCGAAGTACCGAGTTTCTTGACAACACTAGATTCATGTGTAGCTTTGCAGCGCAAAAAAAAAGGAGAGAGACGTCCGTCAACACAAAGCAACGTCAACGAAAACGTTGTTTTCACTTGGAACGACTTGCAGTGCACTAATGCCAGACGCAGTCACTTTTGATCAACCCGTGTGTGAGATTGTGTTAGACAACAGTGAAGACAATTCCTGGTCAAACATTACAGACAGACAACAGGTAGAAAGGATTCAGCCCTGTCCCTTAAAAAGGACTAAACATTTGATCTGCAAAACACGGAGGCGCTGCCTTGTATACCTTGTATTAACCTCCCGTGGCCCTGTTCAGTGACAAATACACTGCGCCGAAGGCAATTAGGATCACTTAGTGGCAGCAAAATGGAATTTACAGAGGATTAACAGGGGCGAGAGTCTGAGGAACCCACAGGAACACACACAAACAGCTCGCATCCCTGAATCACACACACACATTAGCGTGACGTCTCGAACGCCTCATAAAGCTCTACAATTTATGAAGTCTATGGCACACAAACCCAGTTTGGGGCCCAAAACAGTCATCCCAGTCTGTTTAGTCACAGGCCGTTTCGGCTGCTGTATCTGTGGAGATGGGCCTGTCACAATCTATTTACGTGAGCACTGATCATGTGCTCATTATATCAGAGGTCTGCCGTGAGTACAGAATGATGCAGATTTGTCTCAATCACATCAAGATATGAGGACATAGATCTAGACTAATAACTGTTATTCTCATCTAGAGCCCTCTTTGTGTTCCTGGTTTTAAAAGCTCATTTAACTCGACTGTGGTTACACTGTGCTCCTACTACTAATCTGTATATTAGCATGTGCAATTAGACTGTAATCTTTTCTAAATGTCATTATTGTGGTGTATTTGTGTTTTTCAGATGCTGTTGTGATCTGCAAATGAACTCAAATGTGGTACTTTATGCTGAGAGGTTATTTTCATATGACGTTGCTGTACCTCTCTGGCGGTCAGCGCGTGCTCCCCTGCTAACAGCAGCATGCTTAGGCCCCCCATCTTATTGGGATCTATAAACACAGCATTAAAAGACATTAAGAAATGTTTGACAATACAGTTAAACCAAGTGACATGTATATGTACACTACTGTTCAAAAGGGGGTTTCATAAGGTTTTTTTGTAAGCTATTTACACTTTTATTTAGTGTAGATCCATTACATTTATCAGACACTTATTATGTTACAAAAGATTAGATTTCTTTTTCGAATAAATGCTGTTCTTTTAAACTTTCTATTCATCAAATAGAACATCATCAAACATTTCTTTGTATTAGTAGAAAACCTGTAGTATTTCAAATTATGCTTTCAAATGCTTTCCACTCTCATATCCCCCTGAGACGAGAGATTTATGTATTTATTGTTTGGAAAAAATCCTCAGATGACGCAAAAATCGTTATTTTGCGTCAACTGAGAATTTTTTGTCCAGAGGCTAAAGACTACAGTCAGTAGTAGGGATGTCCCGCATGTTTTCAACCCGCCCATAGAGGGCGATCTCACTCACAGAATGAACACATAGTGTCAGCCATCTTTTTTTGGAAGCTAAGCTAGCAGGCTCTTGTTCTGTGGAGAAAGTTGAGTAGTAGGGGTTACCATCCTCTTTTCCCCGACATGTCCAGCCATCGATGTCCGGGATTCAGCTTTTGCTTTCTGCAGTTGTCATTCATTGTTTACATGCAGACCTTTCGTTTCAATCTAACTGAATTCATTCCGATTAGTGAATCTGAGTGTTGTATTTACATGAACGCTAAACAAGTGATCGGTTGACGTGCGTTTTAACATTGCTAAGAAAATTCCCGCTTCTCCGTGAGAGATACGAGACCGGTGCGTCTCACTGGTGTCGCTCACCGGTAATCACGCCTCCGCCTCGCGCCGTTCTCCCGCGGCCCTCACTCGTCCCGCTCGCCACAACATGATGAATGGCGACTGTAGAATGCAAAAGCCGAATCCCGGACATTTTGGGTGATCTCGAACACACATTTTCAGGCAGACTCATCACGGAGACTCACTAGTAGCCTTGACTTGTCGTTTAACTACTGCGCTCTGTTACCGGTAGGCGTGGCCTCCCAGGGCAGTGAAGCAAGTGCATTCTGGGAGTTGTTGTCTTTCATCCACATAAGCCAAAAATACATTTTCTGGCTTTTCTCAGTCTAGAAATCTCTAAATTCAAAAATAATTTCACATTTCTTCTACATAAATGACCCATTTTGAAGTATCCCTTTAAGTGGCTCAGCTGTTTTAAACATTGATAATAATAAGAAATGTTTCTTGAGCACCAAATCAGCAAATTAGAATGATTTACTTTAAATTGTAATAATAAAGACTTTTAAGATGTAAAAATCTTACCAACCCCAAACTTTTAAACAGTAGTGCATGTGTGTACATATTCAGGTGCTTGTATTGTTCCTACCAGCCATGGCGAAGTTGAGCTGGGGTGTGCTGTCAGTTTTGGCCTGTTTTTTGGCAACTGAAGGATCCTTATTAGGGTTGGAGGGAAGAGACCAGACCTTCTTACGGGAGTTACTCACAGAGTGTGAGGGACTTTTTACCGGCTTGTTGGTGGCAGGACACCATTTGTAACCAGGGTTAGCTTTCATGAACGCATCCTTGTACTGTGTCAAGAAAGAACATATAATTATCAAAAGCATTATCAGATATTAGATTTAAACGTGTTAACTTAAGATTAACATCAGCTTTTTTGACAACAGCTTCATGCAGCTTTTCAAGCGGCTTTCAAAAGCTAGCACCTTTTCAAGGTAATTTTATGTTAGATACTTGTTTAAAGTCCCTCTGTAATCAACAATTTTATCCCTTAAAACTCATCTTTGATTATCAAAATTGCTTATTTCAATGTTTTTTTCCTGTGAAAAAAAAAAATTCTTCATGTCTTAAAATAACTTGAATGTAACTCTACACCCTTGATCATTACATTCACTTGGTCAACTTACTGAGGTAAACGCTGCACAATGCTCTCGCTCTTTAAACTTCGGACACATAACAGTTATTAATATTAGTCTTTTGCTTGACTATATTGCTAAATCTACTCGATTTTACATGTCAACAGAAAAATATACCGGGATAACCTGGCTTTTCTTGAGACTAGTTAATGATATGCAAAAGCCAGCGGGCACGTAGGTGATTGGTTACAAGGTACTTAAAAAACAAAACAAAACAAAGGACTTATTGTGTGGGGTTTGCCTCCTTTTTACCTCCTTAGCCATGTCTGTGTATTTCTGTTTTTCTTTGGGGTCCAGTACGGCCCACCAGTCTGCCAGGATCTTAGTGGCCCCCCGGTTGTCTAGTCGCGGATGCTCCTGTCGGACCAGCGAGCGGTGGCGTTTGCAGAACAGCAGAAAGGCATTCATGGGCCGACGAGCCCGCTGCTCAGAGGAGTATTCTTCACTGTCATCTTCTATCCCAGCACACACTCCTTCCTGAGCGACGCTCTCTGTACATAACACCGGCTCCTGGGGCGAAAAGTGGAAAGAGACATACAAGGACCTGGTCAATTTCAACAACAACAGTGGAGAAAGCTACACCAAGTTTAACAACCAATATTTCACGATAGAAGGATATCAAAGGGTTAATTCAGCCAAAAATGTCGGTTTCCGCAGTATTTTCAATTTTTATGTTTTTAGGTCAAACCGTTCGTGTCTATCAGTCATATAATGGAGGTCTATGGTCACCACCTGATTTAATGATTCGTAAATTTAAGTACACATTAATGGCCTAAGACACGAAACAAGCGGTTTGTGTGAGAAAACGAACAGTATTTATATCGTCTTTACCTCTTGTTACCACAGTAACATCCAAGTGATCTGAGGGCTCGGGCGCTTCGGTTCGCGCAAGCGCCGGAAGTGATCTCTTGCGCGTGTACGTCACAAATTGTTTACAGATATTTCGGGAGTGTTATCCTTCACTGTGAAGATCTAAACATATTTAGATATACAGAAAATTGCAATGAAAGACGATTTCGATATATCAACAGACAACGTTGATTTTTTTTTTTCGCAACCGCGCGAGATATCACTTCCGGCGCTTGCGCAGACCGAAGCGCCCGTGCCTTCAGATTACTTGGATGTTACTGTGGTTATAAAACGACATAAATACTGTTCGTTTTCTCACACAAACCGCTCGTTTCGTGTCCTAGGCCATCAGTGTGTACTTACATTTACGAGTCATTAAATCATGTTTAATTTGGACTTCTCTGTGCATGCTCTTTGAGGTGGTGACCATAGCATTATATGATTATATGATTATAAGAACAGTTTGACCTAAAAATAGAAAAATAGCAACTACTGCGGAAACAGAGACACCTACATCTCGGATGCGCTTGTGGTAAGTTAAAACATACCAAAAATTAATTTCAAAGTGAACTATCCCTTTAACCAAGCGGATCCGTAATTTTTTTTTTCCCAGCCATGTTTTATTTTTAAAACTATTTTAAAAATGTACTTTTTTATAATTGACTTAATTATTAGCTTTTCATCAACTCATGAACCCATGCAGTTCCCTCATGAACCTCCACAGTTTGCAAACAGAATTTGAATAACAAGGAAACTACCCAAGGTAGTTTGATTTTTGTCCTTCCTTTTGGCACATGAAAGATACATACCCATACTTCCATATAGACATACTTTTGTTGTTACAGCTGCAGGCATTATAAATTAAAACAATGTCAAGAGAGGATTTTTCTTTCATTAAATATGCAAACTTTCTAGCAGAGACGGATGAAAATAGCAAAAATAACAGTCAGTGTTACAAAGCTACAAAATGGTGGTATATCCTACAAATCTGACTAAGCCTGACAGGCCAATGATTCAACAATGATGCAACATTAAAGATTTGCTTTTTTTTAAAGCTTTGTTTTTTTCTGTATGATTCATTTCTGAAACCGAAACAGGTTGTATGGAAATGGCATGTCTATTTTTAGTAGCCTTTGTTTAACCCAGCTAAAACTTCTAATGAACTATAATTTGCTCCAAGCTATTGCTATTAATTATTGTCATTGTAAAGAGTCGATTTGAAATTGACTCTGACTGAATATTCATTCAAATGTTTGGGTTCAGTAAGATCTTTTTTAAAGACTTTTATTAGACTTTTGTTTAATGCTTCTCTTCAAAGAAGCATTAAACTGACCAAAAGTGGCAGCAAAGACATTCATAATTTACAGATTTTTTTAGTCCAAATAAATGCTGTCCTTTTAAAATATCTATCATGAATCCTGAAAAAAAAATCACGGTTTCCACTAAAATATTAAGCAGCACAACTGTTTTCAACACTGATAATAAGAAATGTTTCTTGAGTATCAAATCATCATATTAGAATGATTTCTGAAGAATCATGTGACTGAAGACTGGAGTAATGATGCTGATAATTCATCTATATTCAAATAGAAAACAGTTATTTTAAATCCTAATAATATTTCAAAATCTTTTTATTGTATTTTTGTATTTATATATTAAATAAATGCAGCACTGGTGAGCATAAGAGACTTCTTTCAAAAACATTTTTAAAAATTGTACAAGTCCCAAAAATGAAATTAAGAATTTTTTTTCTACAATGAATTTAAACATTTAAAATGCCTAAAATCTAATTTTGCCAATGTTTAGAAGTACACCAGCATACAGATGATCTCAAAACTAAGACACATGAACTAAACGCCACAAAACTCTCATTTCATTTTCATGTTGTCTTAACAGACTTCAGACTTTACAAATGTCTATAAAGAGCAACTGCTGTTTTGAAAAAAAAAAAAAAAACACACTAATGGCAGGGAATACAGTTTGAGTAATCATTCACCTTCTCCAGCTCTTCTTCATCTTCCTCCTCCTCTTCCTCAGAGAAGTCTGGAGCTTTCTTGGCCAGCAGCGGGTGCCACTGCAGACACTTGCGTTTGGGCCGCTTTCCGCTGATCTCTCCCTCCACCGGAGGTTCTTTCCCTCCACCTCCACCCTTCATACTGCTGCTGACCCTGATGAGGGCAAAGGTCAGAGGTCAAACACAGCCCTTAATGCTCTTTAACATTATATAATAGACTATAGGACAGGAAGAGGCCATGACACACTGATAATTACATTGCCTGGTAGTTAAAGGGATACTTCAGGATTTAGCATTAAGCTTTGTATTAGCAGAAAACCTGTAATATTTTCAAATTACCATGCTTTCCACTCTCATATCCCCCTGAGACGAGAGATTTATGTATTTATTGTTTGGAAAAAATCCTCAGATGACGCAAAAAATCGGGTTTTTTTTTGCACAGACATAATTTTTTGGCCAGAGGCTAAAGACTACAGTCAGTAGTAGGCGCTGTCCCACATGTTCTCAACCCGCCCATAGAGGGCGATCTCACTCACAGAAGGAACACATAGTGTCAGCCATCTTTTTTTGGAAGCTAAGCTAGCAGGCTCTTGTTCTGTGGAGAAAGTTGAGTAGTAGGGGTTACTATCCTCTTTTTCCAGGACATGTCTGGCCGTCGATGTCCGTGAGTCAGCTTTTGCTTTCTTCAGTCGCCATTCATTGTTTACATGCACAGCTTTTGCTTCAATCTAACTGAATTCATTCCGATTAGTGAATCTGAGTGTTGTATTTACATGAACGCTAAACAAGTGATCGGTTGATGTGCATTTTAACATTACTAAGAAAATTCCCGCTCCTCCGTGAGAGATACGAGACCGGTGCGTCTCACAGGTGTCGCTCATTGGTAATCACGACACCGGCCTCAAATCGTTCTCCCGTGGCCGTCGCTCGTCCCGCTCGCCACAGTAAACATGATGAATGGCGACTGTAGAACGCAAAAGCCGAATCCCGGATATTTTGGGCGATCTCGAAACACATTTTCAGGCAGACTCATCACGGAGACTCACTAGTAGCCTTGACTTGTTGTTTAACTACTGTGTTCTGTTACTGATAGGCGTGGCCTCCTAGGGCAGCAAAGCAAGTGCATTCTGGGAGTTGTTGTCTTTCATCCACATAAGCCAAAAATACATTTTCTGGCTTTTCTCGGGCTAGAAAGCTCCAAATTCAAAAATAGTTTCACATTTCTTCTACATAAATGACCCATTTTAAATGCCATTAATCATTCCAGAGGTGAAGTATCCCTTTAATGTAAAGGTGAAGTGTGTAATTGGTTACAAAAATGAAAAAAATTCAAGGAGACAGAATGGCAGGCAGCAACAGACTGTAAATACAATTTGACAGGCGTCATCAAACTATAAGAGAAGCCAAGGCTACAATACTGTATTTTTGATAGGGCCGTAAATCAAGTGGAGAGAACCTAACCATCAATAGCTATGGATAAAGATCCTCAAAACACTGTTCATTTGTGTTTTCCAGTGTGCATTGTTAGTACAAGAAAAAAAAAAAAGGCATGCTGTCGAGTGCAGTGCGGCGCAGTGTTCGCTGATGGAGAGCGGACACAGGGTTCCCTGTCTATCTCAGCATTGTTCTTCTGCATCTGCAGCACCGGTGCAGCTCTACTGTACATGTGACCTTCACATACACCAACTCTCTCCTCTCCAATAGGACCAGAGCACACTTCTCACACACGTTCGCTGCATGCACACAAACAGGAAGAGGAACACACACACCCAGACACATCACCATGAAACATATATACCAGCTCATTTCTAGCTAAATTGTTTCCTAACTCGTGCACCTCAATTATCATGTGTTGCACATGCACACAGGAAGGATCCAGAATGGATCTGAATTTTGGAATGTTTCTAGACATTGCATTAACAGCAGACATCTTCTGTAAGGGTGTCCATATAGCTGGTGTCTGCTGCCCTCTTGCTGTTTAGTCAGTAATAGGACTGAACAAATGCTGACACTAGTCGAGGTCATGCATGTGAGAACTCGGTTATTAATGGATGTACATGTCACATCTCATTTAACCCAGATGTTGTCATCAGTATTTTAAAGGCACCTATTTATTTCCATGTAAAAATACACATGTATACTGTTTGAGAAAAATAGTGTCATATAGAAAAATGCAATATAAAAAAGACTGTTTTAAAATCAATGCTATGCATCTAAAAATTATTATATGATATATGTGAATGACAAACTATTCTTAAATGTATGAATAATGTTCCATCTGTTAACATTAATTAACAACATTAGTTCAGATGAACTAGTAATGAAAAATACTTCTAAAGCAGTTAATGTCAACTTCAACATGTACTAACATATTATTAAAATCAGAATTGTATGTTAAAATTATTTAACGGACCTGAGCTAACATGAACTAACAATGAACATTTATACTTTTATTAACTAATGTTCATAAAAAATAATAAATACTGCATCACATGTATTGCTCGTTGTTAGTTAATGCGTTAACCAATGGGACCTTATTTTAAAAGGTTTCACCAAAATTTCTCACAAAACTGCAGATTTGTCACTTTGTTAATATGACCATAACTATGAATGTCACTAGAATAAAATAACTGCAATTGATATAATGATTGGTTATCTAGAAAGCAAAACTGAAACGAAACAAAAATGAAAGAATTTGTTTTGTTTTTTGTTTGCAGATTAAATTACAGTAAATGAATGGTTCACAAAATCATGTACATTCATTCATTAATTTAGCAAACCATCAATTCCAGTGGCCACACAAAAGGAAATATTTCGAGGATGTTCATGTTGCTCTATTCCATTCAATGAAAGCATACATTTCCAAGTCATTCATATGACATTCATCTCTTTTAGTGGTACAGGGGGATTTCGAATAATATAATTGGGAGTAAATGATGACAGAAGTTGAATTAATGGGAATGCTGATTCTTTTTCTGTATGGACAAACTAATCACTGTAAAGCTCAATAAAGCTACACCATTTGTATCTTGCAGGACAGCAGTTCTGTCTTTATGGTCACTATATGCTCTAATGGGTGGCAATTCAGACTAATCAGTTCATTCTGAGTGGCAATAGCCCCTCTTATTAACTTGAGTGACGGCTTGATAAAGTGCATACATTATCAAATGAGAATAAAAATCAAGTAAAAAAGAAATTAAAATGGGAAAGATTGTCATTAAAAAAATCATAATCATCCAAAAATATATGGATAATACTGTAATTCATGGCTATGAGAATGTAAATATATATTAACATTACTATTAAAGGAATTTTCTAGTACCACAAAATTATTTAGACTCATCATCCTGCAGTATGTACATTTTTTCACATAAAATGTCTATGGCTAAGTTTACAATAGCAATGCAAGCTGTTGAGATTAATAATTCTACTGAATAAACAATTAGACTTGAATAATATACAGATCTCGTAGACATCTGATCATGTATTATTTGATTTTAGTTTGAGTAAGCCGATTTTATGATTAACAATGTTTCTGCCTCTGTTATAAATACCAATATTATGTGAATTAAGTGAATGCTTTGTTTTCAGTTCAGGCAACATGATCAAATTAAAATGGAAATTATGAAAGGAACATTACAATAAAAGTTGTTACCCTTCTTGCATGTGTTTTACTTTAGCATGGGTTCTCCAACCTTCCTATCTTAGGGTGTGTTTACACTTGTAGTTAGGTTCGCTTGGTTCATTTGGTCATGACTACTTCTTAAACTACTTTTTTTGGTCCAGATCCCGAGTTTTCTCCACAGTGTTGTGACGTATTTCCAAGTTAAACCGAATATTTGAGTAGATATTATTGAAATATTCATATTAATATTGAATAGAGGGCAAGGTTTTACATTATTGCACCTCCTCACCATCCCTCGCTCATAGAAAACTGACTCACAACCTGATTGGTCTCTTTAATTACGTATATTTCCAAACTGGACTTCCAAAACAATGCTGTGTGCTAGGCTAAATGCACTCATTGTATGTGTGTAGCCTACATATGATGCTATTTCGACCAGCTGAGAACATGTAAAGCTTATAAAATGTGTAAAGGTGTCAAAAAAGCATCAGAAATTCCTCCGTCACACACGCAAACAAAGATCTGCTGCGAGGAGATGCGGTTCGTATGCTTGTACCAAACTGTGATGGCCAACATCGCAAAAACCTAATATGAGTGAGCATTCTGTCCTTTTTAAGGTCTCATCTGCCTGTTTTTGGTGTGTTTACATGTATTTGGTCCATGCTGCGTTCAAATATCTTTCAAACCGCACCAGAGTTCGTTTGGAAGCGGACCGAGACCCATCTTTTCAGCTGTGTTGGTCCGCACCAGGATTCGGATGGCAGCGTTCACACACGTTCAAATGAACCGCGCTAACAGAGTAATCGCACCAGGGTACATTTTAATCGAACCAAACATGTCAAGTGTGAACACACCCTTACAATAACTCAAAAAAAAAAAAAATCTAAATTTCCCAAATTTGAATGAATCACGAGTTTGAAACATCACTAAACCAAGAGAGGGAAACAGGACTTGCAACAGGTTTGCTGCTAAAAAAAAGTTAGAATTTCTATAAACCTGTTTAAAGCTAGTGATTCAATTATATTCTGTATCTTTTACCCATCCAAGATTAAACAAATGGGTATAGCCTATTTATAAGAGTTGTCTAAGAAAGAGGACAACTAAAAGAAAACATCTTGCGATATCAGTGCAAGTAAAATATGTAAAGTAAGTTTAGCTGTATCCATGTAATCTAAAGCTTATTTATATTACATTTCTTTACTAAACTACCTTCTTAATAATAGTGGATCAACTAAAATTGTATATGTAATGGATTAAGAGTATAATATTATTACACTAAATAAATTGTATTATTAAGATGCAAACAAAGCAACAATATGTAGATGTACAGAATAGTGGGTCGAGTATTGACACATTAATAATAACACTTACTATTCTATTATAAAAGAATAAAATCAAACTTTAATGATGCTCTTTTTTATGAATGCAAACCTACAACAGCTTGATGATACTGTGGAAGTGGAAAGATTAAGAAAACAGCAATTTTTGTGTTCATATGCAAATATAAACAGTGAGTTTGCATTATCAAACCATTAGCTACAAAAACAAAAACCTGCACAATCATTCAAAAATGAATTGCTCTTTAACTCCCCTTTCATTCTAATGAACTGCATTCATTTCACCTGTTATGCTTAGGTAAAATTTGACCCAACATCGAAAACCATTAAAAAATTCTTGAATTCTTAATTGGTGTTCAACGGATCTGAAGAAACATTAATTAAAGAAAATAACCTTTGCTGGTCTTAAAGTATATGATGATTAAAACCATGGTTTTATACATTTACATTATAAATGGTTAAATAGTTGTTGTTAAATCTTACATTTGATTAAGAATTAATCTTGGCATTTCAAAAACAATTTCTAACATATTAAAGAAAATTAACGGTATGCATCTTAGAGCAACAATTCTGGTTTAAAATTACAATTTATTTTCCATTTCCACAAATATGATTCATATGCATAGTTTTTAAGCTGAAAGGCCAAAAAGTCATTTTTTTTCTACATTTTTTTTCTCCCAAATATGAGTCAAATTATAAATACCACAGATGGAAAACATTTAAATAGATTAAAATCTGAATATTCTGTTTAAGATATCCATGACAATGTCAGAAAGCCTGGCTCCAATACCAAAACAATGTGGTATTTATAGTCCATTCTTACAGATTACAATGGAAGGGCTAAAGGAATAACATTCTATGCATTTTTTTTAATATGCCATTATACGATCAAAAGTACAATTTGTTATTGATGCAGTCATTCAGGAAAGTAGACCATGTTTGAACAGACTAGCTCTTTGCATGATAAAAGGTTGAAGAATGAATATGTGTTTTATCTCAGATTGAGCACAACCCAATAAGCAGGTGATTATGTACAGACACGAGCTTAAAATCTGTGATGTAATGAATGTTTGATCCGTGATGTTAAGGCATCAGATACCAATTAGTCTGTGAATTTAAGAGTTAGAACAACCGATGAAAGGAAACACATGGCATGAAGTGAAGGCGTACTTACAGAGCCACAGAATATGGAAATACGGTATTTGAAAGATGAGGATGGATCTGTCAGTCAGGCTGTATCATGCGATGAAGATGACCTACAAAGTAAAACAAAACAAAAAAACACACTGTGCCCTCAGTACAGGAATAAATCATCGAAAGCAAAGCCAAATGCACCAAATAACTCTGTCCCGAGTCCGACCTCATCAGTCAGCGACATTTTAACCGTGTGTTGTGGATTTGATTAGTTAGAGGCATATGTGCACCGCTTCGGCATCAAACTAAGTTGGCATCTTTGACGTAATTGATGATGGAAGCATAAAGTTATGACATCGCTCACATCATTTATCGAATTCATTGAATCCACTTCAGTTATGGCAGGCTGTAGTAACATTGCACTAACTAGTATATATTTACTAAATACTTTTTTTTTTTTTTTTTTTTACTAATACAAGCGTCATTTACAATGACAGTGAGTTGCAGCAACCAAGTGATCAGACATTGATCTATTAAAATTACTACTAAAGAGTACAATATTGACTAGTATTTCTTTCAATTGAACTATTCATAATTCATTCATTTCATACTAGTACTCATTCATTTCATTAGACATTTGTTCTTATTCATTTATCGACTAGCATCTAAAAATTAGTCGCTTGTACTTATTCAATAGATGCTACTACTATCCAGTTGTGACAAGCATAAATAGATAACAACATAATGAATCATTAAAACTCGTATAAGTACAACAAATGGAAAATACACTGGTGGTCAGAAATGTAAAGCTAATATCTGAACCAATAAACTCTAGTACTTATTGGAATTAGGGATGTAACGGCCAATAATCGGTATCAGCCGATAAAAGCAATTGTATTCATGATCGTCTATCGGTTGATTGATTAAAAACAGTCGATGATCAGGGACGATTAAATCCTGTCAATCAAAACGTTAAAACAAATAGACTGCAACTCATATTGTGAGTGAAGAAAATGTCATGTTGAATTTAGGCCTGCAACAATAACGCATTAAAGGCACACTAAGTAGGAATTCCGTTTTTGTCAAACAGCGACCCCTAGAGTCGCTGTGGAGTACTTGTATTTAATGTTACTGTCGTAAATACCACTCACGCAGGGCATAACTACCATAGACTGGTCTCTGCACTCACAGCCTGATATCCACGGCCGATATTAGACATTTTCCATAATATCCGTATCGGCAGTGATAATGGCCGATAAATGAATATTTAAAAAATAAAATAAAAACGGACAAAACATGCTTCAATAATCTCTCCTTGGCCTGTTATATTGAAAATGTTTTACAACTTGCAGTATGATGTTATCTATTGCTAAATTATGGCTCATCATAGACTAGCTAACCACAAAGCAAGCTAATGCCAATATCATCAGTGGAAGACCGCTAACGTTAACATTAATGAGTTTGGAAACCACAATGAACTTTTTCTGCCTAAATAAAGTAATGATTACTGTATTTATAACTAGCATATCTCTAGTTACAGTCCCTGCATTGTAAAATGTAAGTTATACTTGCGAGGAGTGAACATTTAGACATAGACAAAAAGTATCAAATCTACCTTGTGCAGAAAAGTTAGCCTTTCTTTTACAAGTGCGTGAAATTCAACAATATTTAATTTAAAAAAAAATATCGGCCGATATATCGGAATATCGGAATTTAAAACCCAAAAATATTTGTATCGGTCGGGCTCTAATTTGAAGCTGTTATATTAAGGTACAAATCTTGCATAGTTTGCATTTAATGCATTAAATAAGAGATCCAGCACTAAAATGCATATTTGAACTCAAGCTGAGCTCCCTCGTCCACTGCTATCAGTGTCATGGCTACATAGTGTCTCTTGTGGTGGCATGCGCGGAGTCTCAAATAAAATGTGCAAAAACATTTCCCTGCTTGATATAGACTGTAACCACTGATGAACATTAAAGAACTCGAATCGATGCATTTATTTACGGGTTGAGCAGAGAGGCTCATTCTCTTGTCCTGTTTCTAGTCTCTTCCACTTTTTCTTAGCTTTTTCCCATCGTCGAGGATCACGTCTGAAATGCGCGCAATTGTCTTCGTGCTTTTTGCTTCGCGAGATTTGTCGGGGGCGCTCCTCTCAAACTTGCATTGATGGTTTTTCCAGCAGTGTCCCCCTGAAGATTTACTACCAGGATAATTCGCCCTTCTATGAGTTTGTTTAACCACCGAAATGACTTTGAAGCTGTTATATTAAGGTACAATTCTTGCATAGTGTGCCTTTAACAATTTAAAAAAGCGATGTTAAAGCGGGCTCTATTTGGCCCTATTAATCACCTGTAGTTCAAGCCAGGGTTGCCAGGTCCATGGTTTTTCTCTAGACCAAACATTTTTTGTAGCACGACTCCAATCCAATAATCACAAAGAGCTTTCATATTCTGTCCATTTTTTCAGGAAATTAAAATAAATAAATGGCAGGGAGTGACATTTCTTCCACTTTAATACAAAGTTATAGCACGAAATAACATGCATGATCAACAAAAGGTTATGTTGAAAGATACAGTCTAGAGCCCGACCGATAAAGGATTTTGAAGGCCGATACCTATACAAATATTTTTGTGTTTTAAAATCCGATATTCCAATATATCGGCCGATATTTTATTTATTTATATGAAACTCGACATGATAGTCACACATTTTGTCATGCTTATTTGTGTTAAGAGAACTGATGGGGATGATCTTTTAATTGTTATTCAAGCAATGTATGTATCGTGAACAATTCAACGAGTGTTGCAAACAGGAACGGTGTAGAGTGAGTGCCCTCTGGTGGCAAACTATACAACTCCAACACTCATAACATGGTTCAAGCGTGTTTCATCCGTTTTTGTTTTATTTTTGAAATATTCATTTATCGGCCATTATAACTGCCGATACCGATAGTTTGGAAAATGCCTAATATCGGGCCGATAATATCAGCCTGCCAATATATCGGTCTGGCTCTAATACAGTCAACTTACCGAAACATATCATGTCTCATGTAATCGCTCAATCAGTGTTTCAACAGCAGAAAGATGTCAATAAACCAGCTTCACTTAACGTTGCATTTACCTCAGGAAAGTTATACAATATTCAGTTTATTTGTTAGCTATTATTAAAAAAACACTAGAGAGGAGCTTATTTACAGTTAATGTTTGAATAGATTTGTGATGAAGACAAGTGTTTGTGAAAACTACCTTAAGTGCAACAGTTGTACAGAAACATTTCAGTTTCTAAAAATAAATAGCAGTTGATTATAATAGTTTGGGCTCTGTTGTTAATTTTAACCACTAATTTTACAGTAATATACCGAATGATAGAGTTCCCTATCGGAAATGTAAATTTAGTATTGGTGCGCTCTAATTGAAATAAGTACTAGTATCTAATGAATAAAGCCCTGTTCACACTAGCAACTTTGTTGTTGTTGTTCATAAGTCTGCACCAGGTGGTTGCTAGCTCAGTTCTTAGTTCTGGTTAACCTAACGTGATAATGAAAGTCACTGCCGCTAAAATGTCATTTTGTACATCATCATGTGCAAGTGCAGCCATCTATCTGTGCCAAGACCACAAACACAAGGTTATTTGGGTCTATACACAATTAATTGTCATGCATTGTTTACATTATGTTTTACATAGTCATTGCATGCAGTCAGAGACATAAGAAAAATGCATTCTGTAAGATGAACTTCACCATTTTGCAGACACTGATAAGAGACAGGTCATCACTTCGCATTTGTTTAAGTCGGCTTGGAATGAAAACTGACCCTATTTTTAAAATACATTAAAAAAAAATCTGACCTCGTAACGTTTAATAAAAACACCAACTGGATTTTCTGGTAAAAAACTAAATAAATAAAAAACGACAATCATTTAGTGTGCTCCCTTACAAGCTCATGTTCATCGGCCTCCATTTTTGAGTGCAACACTCACGTCAAAACCCAATCAACAACCAATGCACTGAACCATGTTCCCAACTTACATATGATCTATTTTGATGATCCATTAAACTTGGATGTCCATATTTCCCTTTCATTGCAACTTTTCATTGCTAAGCATGGTCACAAACAGCCGTGAGTGGTGCAATTAAAATACTGGACGTCACCGACTCGCTGTACTTCTGGTTTCCAGTCGGCGTTCCTACTCAAACTCCTACTGATGACGCATCGCTGCACATTTGCTTCTCAACTTTTTCCATCACCGACGGTCATAATCGTAATCGTTTATGCAGAATGAATGCCTTTCTGCTGCAGATCATGGTGAACACTTCTTTAACTCAATATGCATTTACATAACAGTTAAGTTAATAGTGAATTTAATAGGACCTTCACACTGTGGTTAGCCTAACCCCAGGTTATCGGCTTTCTAAACCCAGCTTTGAACCCGGAGTAAAGGTACGATTTACACATATAATTTAGAAGCAGGATTAGCACTGCTTTTTACCCAGGCTTATGAAACTCTGCTCTGGAACAGAGTTAGCATGGCTTTTGCAAAGTTAACCCCAATGGGGTGCAAAACGTATACAGTGTTAAGTAGTTCTGTGTTACAACTAGATGCTTAGCAACAGTGTCTCATTCAAATTCATATGTTTTGGACAGTTATGGAAACATTGTGTAGTAGTTTCAGCATTTGAGGGGAAAAAATGGCAAATGGTGACTGAACATGCGACAATTGGAATGAGGAAGAGAACATTTCATTCTTACCTTTATAGTCCAAAAAGTCCAATCAGGACACACTTTATAATACACAGGGCAAGAATATACAATATGAGGATGCGCAATAATCCAGTGACACTGAGAATAAGGATGTTAACCCAGCCAGGTTTAAGAATATACAGTGTGAAACGTCTGATGAATCCCAAAGAATAATTGATAAAACCGGTTAAATTATGAGCAATGTGGAACATAAATTAAAATAACCCAGGATTTCGTTTAGCCTGGGATTGACTGACCCAGGGTTAGCTTCAAGTGTGAAAACCCCCAATTATACGTAGTATAAGTCAAGAAAGCAATGTTTAAAAGGCTTGCCATACTTCGACTCGTTCATGTAGGTTCTATTAAAGCAAATCCGACACAGTTTTGTCGAGTGGATGGACGATATATACAGTATTGCAGCGTTTCGTTTTCAGGTACAGCCGGAGAGCGGTGCTCTCTCTCTGTCTCTATCCCTGCTCAACTGTCGAACAGCGAATCAAGAACTCCACAAAGCACCATGTCGACGATATCGTGCAATTATTTAAGCCATCGAGCACATTTCATAACTCATTTGACCCCTTATTTGAACTGTGCTCGGTTTGCATCTCGGTGCAAAATGTCGATCTGGGCTTTGACAAGACAGACAGCCGAGAGTCCATCTTGCTTTGGGGAAGATGAAGTATAAATCTCACTCCTGTCAAACTCCGCCAGGGCATTTTCGGAGAGAGATACCCCTCCACAAGCTTTCATTACTTAAACTATGGGTTTTCAGGGCAGACTTTTCAGATGAGACGGTTTTGTGCTCAGGTTTCTCGCTCCGTTCAGTCAGATAGAATAAAAGTAGCTGGCTAGCCTGCTAGCCCCTGTGATGCGAGATTGCTCTAGCTCTCGCCTGAACGTGTCATTAGCAGACCCATATGCAATAATCGCACGGTTGGTCGTACATGTTAAATAGTCGTGAATTGCACCGAAAGCCCGATGTTCGGTGAGAGCAGGTGTCACACACGCAGATCACAAAAGTTGTTTATGCCGAAGCACAACAAACTGGCACGTATTTCGCACTGTCTAAGCGAGAGCTCCCGATCAATCGGAACTCGGGGCTTTTCACAAACAAAATATGTCCAAGTTTTCAGTCATCGCGGCATATGTGAATGCAAACTTACCCCTGAAATCCGGTCGAAACGCCAGGGCCTTCTCATTCCAGCCTCAAACTTATTGACACATCAGAACAGTTCTGCACTGGCCGTCCGTACAGTAGCCCCACAGACACTTATATTATTATTTTTTTTTACCGGATGCTTGGAAGGGTGCAACAACGCAGCGTGAAGTCGACAAAACTACATCACAATCGCGCCGATCACTCCAAGAACAAATAACGGTGAGGACAGAATGCCACTTGGTATTGGTACTTTCGTTTCAGGCGAACAATTTTCTGGGTTTGTTTTCTCTCACCGCCCTCCTCCCCCTCCGTGCGTTCAAGTGTTCCCACTGAAGCCCGTGTGCACAGTGTGTGGATGTTCACACAGCGCTGGACTCACTGGCCTACCGTGTCACATCATTATCATCCTCATTCAGTCGGTGTCCTGTTAGAAAATCCAGTCTAATACGATACTTGTGTTTTATATTTGGGTTCTCTGGTTGACCAAAAATCAGCTTTTGATCCGAGCAGGTAGGTGGTTTGCTGCTGGTCCAATAGTTTGCAAGCTTGCAAACTATCTTGATCAGCCAGAAACACATCTAGTTGTGTGTGGGGGGCTGTTCTGGACTAACTAGACTATATCATCATCATAGCAATTCCAGAAACCAGCTTGATCACCTAATATGACCAGCCGGTAGCTGCTTGTTACTGGTATTCCAGCTTATTTACCATCTTAGACCAGCTACCATGCTCTAAAACACTTCTAGTTAGTTTCTCCAGTGTGTTGCTGTTCTCGACTGGAATGTCATCATTATCATAATTAGTTGGTTGACCAGTCACCGTTTTCCAAATATTAGCTTCACCACCTGGTTTGTTGTTGGTCTACCAGCATAATAATCATAGAACAGCTAGAAATGAGCGATCATGTTGCAAAAACATGGCTGACCTGCTTATGCTTAAGCCAGTATGAATGTCTTAAATGCCTGGTTTCACAGACGGGGCTTAGATTAAGCCAGGATTGAGCCTTAGTTTAAGCCAGGATTGAGTCTTAGTTTAATTAGGACATTTAAGTAGCTTTTATAAACGTGTCTTAGAAAATGAAAAACATTACTGGTATGCATCTTATGATATGTAAGTGCAAGTTACTTTCAGCACAAACATACATTTTAGTCTGGGACTAGGTTTAAGCCTCGTCTGTGAAACTGTATAGCTGTTTTTTTTTTTTTTTTTTTTCTGGTCTAAGATGGACCACCAGCTAGGAACCGGTACCATGGCTGCTTTTGAAATCACATACTTCCTTACTATATGAAAAAACTTCCCTATTTTGTGAAAAACGTGACAAAAGGTAGTATGTCTGTAGGAATTCACAGAATTCATAAAAGAGTAGGCAAAAAGTACCCGGACGACCTCCTTCTTCTCACGAGATTCTGAGGTGTGCAAACGATGGACACTTCACTGTCCCATAAGGCCACGGGAGAGGATTTGTGAATGGCAGTGAAGCGATGTAACTGACGCTGATTGTTCACGTAATAATGACAACATGGCAAATGTAGATCATCCATATTACATTCACGCTCATACTACATAGAAGATACTTTTTTAAGAAGTCATAAAGGAATTGCATATTCAAAATATGTACCTACTCAAGTGAGAATGTGATTTCAGACACAACCCGAGCTTCAAACACATTCTAGTTGATATGTGCACTTGACTACCCACGTCATAGCCCATCATACATTTTTGGCCATTAAGGGTTGACCAGTGACAGTGTATGTATTTTTTTTATTTTTTATTTTGCTGGTTCAGGAGCTTAATGACAATCTTAGTCCAGCTAAAATTTTGCAAAAAACCTACTTGACCACCATAAGCTGGCATGACCGACTGATCACTGGTTTGTTGCTGGTTAACGATGGTCCACCAGCTTTGACGCTCTTAGACCAGCTAGAAATGTTTCATAAACATCATTGACCAACTTAAACTGGTATAACTGACTGATAGCTGGTTTGTTTCTGGAGGACCAAGACCTTATTACAAAACACAAATCATTTTAAACTGGATTTAAACTGGAAGTGCTGCGTTTAAGTTGTTCAACAGCACCTACTTCTAAAGGATGACACCACCATGCTTGGAATGCTTTTCTGATTCAGATCCACTATCTGTAGAGCTTCCTGGATGTTGTGTATTAGTGTCAGATCGGCGTTGCGCTGATAAAATAAACTCTTAATAACAGTGCATGTGCGTCGCCCACTTACCTACAACAGCCCACCAAAGTGACTTAACAGCTCCGTGGTCCACCTTTCGCACCCCTTCGATGGTGTCTTTCTCTGTTCACTTTTTTTGCAACATACAGTCTACTGTACATGCAGTGACTGAAAATATAGTTTTCATGTAAGGACAGTTATGATTGGACGCACGCTTGAGTGACAGCCCGAGGCAGCCACTCAGAGTGCGCGAAACATTTCGGCACGGTTCCGAGACAGAGAGATTAAAACCACATCTTCATAATGTCCTACACATTCACACAACACACAAAACACACAACAGTTACAGAAGAAGTGTGGACTATCATTCATTAGATCAACAGGAGGTGTGAAATTATCGATATAGAGACGCCATCGAGAAAAGAGAGCGAGTGACATACGCTTCAGAGCAATCCCAACACTAACACAGTCCCCGACCCCGAGTGCAAACACACATTAGTGAACAACATTGATGTGTTTGCCCCGTATTCACTCTTTGCGTACGACTGTTAAAGGCTCATTGTGGTTAAAAGATGATAAACCATGCGTGTGTTCATTCGTGTCACAGCAGCCTCGTTCATTGCCTACTGGTCCACCGTTTTCCTGTCTCGTTGCCCTCTTTATGAGAGTTTTTCATGATACGGATCTACGTGCTAACACGAGAGTGGACATTGCATTATCACCTCTACATATCACTTTGGTCATACACGAGCTGTAACAAAACAAGAAATGTATGCTCATGATTGTTTATGTCGTTGATATGATTAATGATGATGAGGAGGAAGAGGAAGGGGGGGGGGGTCAACAACAGAGGCAGAATCGTACCTGTGCGACGCGATGCTTTTATAACTGTTAAGTTCATACTTTTCTGTCAATCTTTCGTGCAATACGAAATTTAATTCTATCTCTGCTGAAAACAAAACAGCATAGGCTACATACCAGCTTAAACTGGTTTGCTGGTCTTAGCTTTTCTCCCAGGCTGCTCAAGTTAGTCAGCTTGCTGGCTTTAAATGAGCACTTTTCTACTGGTCTAGCTGGTGTAAATCAGCTCAACCAGCTGATAACCAGCTTGGTCAGGATACCATCTAAAGTCAGCTAAGACCAACAGTTAACCTTAGTAGCCTAACCTTTTTATCAATTTAAAAATACATTTTTTAATAATGTGCAGAATATGGTAGCCTATATCTTGCGTAATGTGTTTTGTTGGCATGCTAGCCTACCACCTTGGAAATGTTCTACAAGATCATTGTTATTTGCCAAATTAATTTGGCCTATGTTATTTATTTTCACTATTATTTGGTCATACTAGATTTGTATTGCCATTTTCTCTGATGGACTATGATGACAGTTATAATGTAATGCTTATATGTGTAGGAGGGTGTGTGATAAATGTGATGATTAATTAACTAAATTTAATGTACCTGAATCACTCAAATAGTTTGTTACTTAGGCCTGTGTTTATCATATTTTAATGCAACACAACCACATGAATGTGAAATGTGATATTCCATAAGAAAACATTGATTATACTGCTTTTGTTAAAGGGATAGTTCACCCAAAAATTAAAATTCTTTCATTGATTACTCACCCTCATGTCGTTCCAAACCTGTAAGACTTTCGTTCATCTTCAGAACAAAAATTAAGATATTTTTAATGAATTCTGAGAGCTTTCTGTCCCTCCATAGACAGCTATGCATCTAACACTTTGACGATTCAAAAAGTTCATAAAGAAATAAAACTAATCCATGTGAATTGAGCGGTTTAGTCCAAATTGCTGAAGAGACATGATCGTTTTATTCACATAAACATTCATCAACTCACACATCAGTTGTGATAAAAGGAAACTCAAGCATGTTTGCTTGATATCCATGAACCAATGAGGTTAATTCTTGTGTTATGTATTATTATTTTATCTCGTGCATTAAGCAGGTTCAGTTGAGCTTCTGTTTATGTTCGCTGATCAATGTTTAAATGTGAATAAAGGCCTGGTTTCAATCTGTTCATCATATAAAGCATTCGTGTCTCTTCAGAAAATTTGGACTGAACTGCTCAATTCATAAAGGTTTACAATCTCTTTATGAACTTTTTGAATCGTCAAAGTGGTAGTGGTATGAAAAAGTTATTTTGTGTTTCGAAGGTGAACATAAGTCTTACAGGTTTAGAAAGACACAAGGGCAAGTAATGGGAGAATTTTTGGGTGAACTATCCCTTTAATGAAAGTGGACTGACTGTAACAAAACTACCACTCAAAGGAATCAGCCTCAGTAAGTTAATCTAATGGGCCAATCATTAACCTCCTGGTCAGATAAGTTTGATGAGACATTCTCTTCCCACAAAAGTGAAATCAAATCAGTTGAATTGTGATGTTTCATGAGAATCACATTAAAACAGTATGTAAAAGTCATTTTGTAAGTCGTTGAGAGACTAAAAGAGAGAGAGTTGAGGAAAATCAAATGAATGACTGATCAGATTATTGCTTTCAATAGAAGTGGCTCAGAAATAAATCAAACTGTTTCACTTTTTTTTTTTCACATTCCCGAGAGTGATAATAAGGGTTTCAGAATTCCTTCTTCCCCTTTCCATATGTGAAACTGCTCCTTTGTGTAAACACCCTCTTATTTGAGAGGGAATTATGTCCTGTTGTTTAGGGCATTGGAATGATTTAACCTCATTTAACCTGTGTTAGATGAGTAATTCAAATGTTAATTTCATTATTGAATCACTAATGCATTGCAAAATGGATTTGTCTATTTCTTTCATTTAGCCTTGGGAAACCTGTAAATTTCAGTGAGTTTTAAAATAGTGTTTTGTGTATTGAATATAAACAAAACATTTCCTAAATAGTACTTGTGTAGAGTAAAACTTGCAAAATGAATTAGTCTTATGAGTTGGTTCTTTCCTATGAATCAGTCCAAGCAGTTCACAGAAAAATCAGATTCATTAATCAACGGAAAGGTCATGGAAAACTAATTATTAGAGGGATAGTTCACTTTGAAATTAATTTTTGATATGTTTTAGCTTACCTCAAGGGCATCCAAGATATAGGTGTCTTTGTTTCCACAGTAGTTTCAATTTTGATATTTTTAGGTCAAACCGTTCTTGTCTATCAGTCATATAATGGAGGTCTATGGGGTCCACCTCAAAGAGCATGCACAGAGAAGTCCAAATTAAACATGATTTAATGACTCGTAAATGTAAGTACACATTGATGGCCTAAGACATGAAATGAGCGGTTTGTGTGAGAAAACGAACAGTTTTTATATAAATTTTACCTCTTGTAACCAATAGGTAAAAGAGGTTCAAGAGGTAAAATCTGTATAAATATACTGTCCGTGTTCTCACACAAACCGCTCGTTTTGTGTCTTAGGCCATCAATGTGTACTTACATTTATGAGTCATTAAATCATGTTTAATTTGGACTTCTCTGTGCATGCTCTTTGAGGTGGACCCCATAGACCTGCATTATACTGACAGACAAGAACGGGTTGACCTAAAAATATCAAAATTGAAAATACTGCGGAAAAAAAAAATGAATTGCAAAAATGAATTTCAAAGTAAACTATCCCTTTAATTCACATGTCAAAAAGAGTGTATGTAGCAAGACAGGCTTACTGTAACATGTATGTTGCATTAATGTTTCATTTATGCGGGCCATAAATCATTCATTTTAAACATCATATAAAGCTCAAGTATAGGCTTTGATTCAACTGTTTGATTAGTTCAACAGACAAACCTTCTGTTCTGCACTTTCTCGACAATCAAGAATCGATATTATATATAAATAATATAATATACAGAGATCGTTAACAGCAATAAACATCATAGAACAAATATGAAACACTACATATGTACACATATTGAAGTGCATGGCAGAATTCCACACAATCTATCTCAACCGGACAAATTCCATCTCAAACACTAACTCATAGGAATGAATTTTATTAAACCACACCTAAGTTGCTGTTTCTGTAAGACAAATCTTCCTGTTTGAAATTGCATGAAGCAGCTAAATGTACTGTAATCAAACCATCCTCAAAGCACACGCTCACTGAGGCTGCAGGTGTGATTCAGTTTCTAACATTGCACTTTTGACTCTTTTACTGAGGATTTATACTATAGGCCTACACTACAAAAACCCACCTATCTGTAGGTCAGATAAAATGTGAGGCAAATTTCTTTAAATCAAATTCTTGATGCATACCGGTATTAATTGATTGTCTGGTGAGCAAATATATAGCCCAATTTGCAAAGTATAGCTTTCCATGTGTCAGGACAAACAACGTGCACTGATTATGAACAATGAAAATGCATAATAATAATAAAAATAATCTCATTTTGTATTGATCCTGCCATGTTTATCTGTTTATTAATTTTATTAATATTATTATTATTAATATTTGTATAAGAATATATATTATAATGATAGCAATAATTGATTCTGGACTGTCACTCTTTAATTTAATTCCCAGTTTAGGGTAATAAAGGTCAATAAATCAGCGTATATGTGAAGTTATAAAGTGAGTTGTCAGATTTCAGTTGATATGTTTTAGCTTGCCTCAAGTGCATCCAAGATGTAGGTGTCTTTGTTTCCACAGTGTTTTCAATTTTGATATTTTTAGGTCAAACCGTTCAGTCATATAATAGAGGTCTATGGGGTCCACCTCAAAGAGCATACACATAGAAGTCAAAATTAAACATGATTCAATGACTTGTAAATGTTAGTACACATTGATGGCCTAAGACACGAAACAAGCAAGTTGTGTGAGAAAACGAATATCGTTTTTACCTCTTGTAACCACAGCCACAAAGCGCCCTCGCCCTCAGATCACTTGGACGTGGCTGTGGTTACAAGAGGTAAAAACGATATAAATACTGTTCGTTTCTCACACAAACCACTCGTTTCGTGTCTTAGGGCATCAATGTGTATTTACATTTACGAGTCATTAAATCATGTTTAATTTGGACTTTTTTGCATGCTCTTTGAGGTGGACCCCACAGACCTCCATTATATGACTGATATAGACACAAACGATTTGACCTAAAAATATCAAAATTGAAACAAACAAAGACACCTACATCTTGGATGACCTTAAGGTAAGCTAAAACATACCAAAAATTAATTTCAAAGTGAACTATCCCTTTAAATTGTATTATTGTTTGCATTTTACTGATAGCTCAATAAGAGAGTTTCAGTATTTACCCTAACTTTTCTCTTGACTGGCATTTTTTGAATGGTCACTCTGTGGCACTGTTCCTCAAGCAGGATTTGACTATTCCTTAGTGATATTTGACCCAGATAAGGAAATTCAGATAATCCAGTGAATTCTGGAGCATCTGTAGATCAATGGCAAAGAGGCATACGAGCTTGACCTGCACTTTAGCCTTTGAAGATAAGGAGAAGAAAATCCATCCATCTCACAGTAAGACATGCATGGTGGCCTCAGTATATTTGCTTGGTGATGTCTAGGCTCATTACCAAGTCTGATGTATCGTGTGCGTTGATATTTGCCATGGTGTCGTTTCCGCGGTACAGTAGCACTCTCTAGTGAGTGTTAATATTACAGCTTCTGTGTGTACCGCGGAACCTGCTGCCCTCTGCTGGTCACCTGCCACACTACAGCATCCTAGCAGGTATGGGAAATGAAGTGTTTTTAAATATGACTTTCATTTTCATTTTAAGAAGCCAAATTTAGCTATCACGAGCCCAAAAAATCTGATAAGGAATGTCAAAACAAATTACAAACAAAATAATTTATCTAGATTCAGACCAGAAGGTTATATGAGAAAATAGAGATAGAAAAAGATTCGTAAAATAAAGGAGAATAATAATATTTGGTTCATTTAAGAAGCATTAGTGTTGCAGGATTCGAACGGAGCTAAAGTGAGTCCATGCTTGAGTGTGATTGGCTGGCTGGGGATTTCTAGGTTAGTGCTGTAGGGGAGAGCTGTCTCTCTCTCTCTCACACACACACACACACACACACACACACACACACACACACACACACACACACACACACACACACACACACACACACACACACACACACACACACACACACACACACCGAGAGAGAGAGAGAGAGAGAGAGAGAGAGAGAGAGAGAGAGAGAGAGAGAGAGAGAGAGAGAGAGAGAGAGAGCATCAATCCAGTGGAGCTTGAGAAGTGCAGTTTGCTTCTAGACGTTCTAGAATTCTTTTTATGCATCCTATAAAACGAGGGAATGGAAGATAAAAGTTTTTGGATGATTTTGAAGAAATTAATTTTTGTTTTTGTACCGTGGCCTCCCTTCCAGGCGGCCATCTCATTTAGACTAATCTCTCTCTGGATGGGTCAAGCAGTGGTTGGAAATACACACAGGGGGTTGTGCTGCTTATTAGCATAAAACGAGAGATTACACGATAATTGTCCCAGCTGTGAAGACCGTCTAATTTAGCGATTGGGGTGGGAGATCTGGCCCTACAGTGTGCGATTGGGTTTATGATGCTAGTTAATGACTGTAGTGGCGCTTGTGCAGATAAACACCATTGCTTACAGCAGGGGGCAGCTGGCATTTATGACAGGGGAGAGCTAGTGGGCAGAGAGATTTGAAATGGAGATTCTCTGTGTGAGTGTGCGTCTCTCTTTCTGCTCCCCTGGCGTCCCGTTTATCTCACACTAACGAGCTTCAGAGAGCCATTGAAGTCGACACAGCCCCTCTTTACTTACTGGTAGGCCTATAGTGTGAAGATGTAGCAAGAACACGTTTTGCGCACTCTTCCTATTTGAAGGAATTAAAAAAGCTCTACAATTTAATGTAATGCAATGGTTAGCTCTGGGCCAAGAATTTGATTGGTTTGACACTTTTCAAACTATTTGTTCAAAAACCATAAATGGACCATTCAATCATTCAGGAATCAGGATCAAAACATTTAGCCTAAATTTTAAGTGGAGGCCAGCTAGCAATGTACAGTATATGAGTAAAGCTCACTCCTCTGGCCTCAAGAGGTGCGCACTACCGGCTGACGTTAGAGACTGCGGTGACTCGGGTTTGAGGCCCGTCCAGAGTGGGGCGAGTATAACCTGAGAGGTTACACATGCATTTGTACAAAGAAACTTACAGTGCATTTAAGATACACATTTTACATTGAAAGCCAAACAACAGTGTGGTGAGCAGGGATGAGAGTGGTGGGTATGAAGGCCGGTGACACAAGTGTTTATGAGCTTCACCTGTGCACCACCTGTCTTGAGTCCCATGGAGGAGCTTTGGAAGGATAAAAGGAGGAGTGACGACAGTGGAAGACGAAAGTGTTGTGTTTTATTATGTTTGTGGCAGGGGTTTTCTCATTTTCTCAGAGGCGCTGCTGTTACATAAAACCATTACTCTCAAAAACAGAGTTTGTTTGGCAGATTATTTTGTTTTCGTCAAAGTGTAAATTTTCATTCAGCCTGTCTGCAGTTTTTGGTCTGAACAGACAAATTACATGAAAACTTGACTGATTTGTAGCGCTGTACAACTTTTAAGTAAATTATGGAACTGCAGGCAATCAGCGAGGTTGTGATGGAAATGCCAATTCCAAATTAAATTGTAGCCTATAGAAAAATTGTATTGCAGAAAACTTTTAGGATTTTATTTAAATCATAAAACTAATAAAATGTTTAGAATTACAAAAAAAAAAAAAAATTTAAATAACACTTTTCTGATTTATGCTAGCTAGTTTTACAAAAAAAAATACATTTCAATTTGGTGTGTTAGCATGAAAAATACACACTCAGGATGTTTGGGGCAACACAGTAAAATGTAATTTTGTAACAATGTAATAACTTCTTTATTTTTTTAAATCATGCTTTGAAGCCATCCTACTGGCTGTAGTTGAAATATCATGTTATTTTAATTTTGTGTGTTTGTTCTCTAGTTGATGTCAGCAATCTTCCATTATTAAACCATGGCACATTTTCCATGTTATCTCCTGAAAATACATTTTAAATTGAATTTTACATAAAAAGTTTTTATTATTTTTTATAAAACCCCTTATTTAAAAATATTAATATATATATATATATATATATAAAACTTACAGTAAATCACCTAAACACTGCGTAAAAACATTAAGAAAGTGAGTGATGTTACATTTGTTAAAGACATTTATTTTTCAAAAAGACCTTAACATACTGAGTGTAGGCTACATTCAAAACAAATATAAGGGTTGAAGAAATTGATAATTATATAATATAATATATATAAAACAACCAAAAAAAATGATCAAAAAGAGATAATTATATTGGTAGAAGAACATTATGCCATTTAAATAAATGCATGTAACAGTTTAGTTCACAGGTGTTCAACTGACAGTTTAGAAATCCATATACTCAGACTTACTTCCAGTAAAAGAAGGGTTTGCGGTAATGCTTCATTACCAGCAGGTGGTAGTATACTTTATCTTTTACCCTCTATGCTTAAGGCGTCAATGGAGATAGATTTATATGTAAAAGCTGAAATTCTAGAGTTTGCATACACTCAAAGTACATAAAAAGATCAAACACATCTTTATAAAATTTTCACATTCCATGAACCAGCTCAAACTGTATCTGTACAAAAATAGCTCGGCTTGAATATTTAAGCAATCCCCTTCTAAAACTCACACTGCATATATGTGGTATACATCAGTAACAGATCCTGGTGGCATCAAGGACAGAGGATCAACCCTGTGACATTTAGATCAGATGGACTGACACGACCAGATCTCTCAAATCTCTCTCTCTCTGCCTTCCTATAGAGACGGATCGTCTGGCAGACAGTGTGCGGCAGGGAGAGCCTCGGGCTTGATGGAAATGGGGAGATAATGTGTTTAGCATCAGATCTCCTGCAAAGGAAGCAGTGCATCACAGAGATTTGATTAGGCCTCTCCCAAACAATCCCATTGATCAGAGTCATTATCTTTACTCAGATTTATGTTAACCAACAGGAAGCCATTATGTTGGGGCAACAAAATACGTCGAAGAGGACTCAGCACAGTATCATATCCCATTTCTAATGATGATGAATAGTTATAGAGTAAATGAAAGATGCTGAAGGGGATGACAATTGTGTGTGTTCATTGATCAAAAGGTGCTGCTGCATTTGAAGGGCTACGCTGTGATAATTAGACCAGAGTGACCAGAAAATGATTTCTGAAGGATCATGTGACACTGAAGTCTGGAGT
Source organism: Pimephales promelas (assembly GCF_988280905.1). Lineage (NCBI taxonomy): Eukaryota > Metazoa > Chordata > Actinopteri > Cypriniformes > Leuciscidae > Pimephales > Pimephales promelas. The sequence goes on along the minus strand of NC_142791.1, from coordinate 5,601,293 downwards.
AATGGCTGCTTTGTCATTACAGAAATAAATGACGTTTTAAAATATAAAACTCAGATAAATGCAGCATTGGTGACTTCTTGCAAAAACATATGAAAAAAATGTGTATGTGATACTGTAACTCATTGAAAGGGTATCCAGACATTCTGATCTTGCTTGAGCTGATTTGATTTTGCCATGACATGACGAGAAAGAAAGTGCCTCTAGCTCCCTATTTGAGTGATTTATTTAATGTGACATCTCTTAGTGTTATATTACATCTCATTCTCACATCGTGATTTACTCATTGACTATGCATAACACTAGATGTGAGACACTTTCAGATATATTAGTATTCCAGGAAGTGGCTTTGCTGAAAAACGCCAGTTTTGTCGAGTTTTTGAGGTGTAACGTTAAAAGACAGAAACGTAAAACAGGGCACATCTTACTGCTGAATAAATGCTTTTGGCATTTGGCCTCCGCAGGCAAACTGATCTCTTTCCTTTCCTCTCACATCAGAGATATGGACATTCTAGTCAGCATAATTTGATTTGGGCTGGGAGCCATTTCCTGTGGAAGTGGACACTGAAAGAGAGAGCGTCTGCACCCAAGTCTTAGTTGACAGAATTGAGCCTGACATTGTCATATAGAGTCTCTTCAAGCACTTTTAAAACGCTTCTCAGGTGTTTCGCCACCCATGCAGAAGTCTACCGCACGTTTAATAAGCTGAAACATGGGGTGACTGTAAAATGAACAATGTGGTGCAGTATAATATATGACTATCACTCAAAGTTTGGGGGAAGATGAAAGTCTCTTATGGACATTGAAGGAGAATGTATTTGTTCAAAATACAGTAAAAACAGGAACACCTGTTAAGTTTCTCATGAATGCAATTATCTAATCAACCAATCACATGGCAGTTGCTTCAATGCCTTTAGGGGTGTGGTCCTGGTCAAGACAATCTCCTGAACTCCAAACTGAATGTCAGAATGGGAAAGAAAGGTGATTTAAGCAATTTTGAGCGTGGCTTGGTTATTGGTGCCAGACGGACCGGTCTGAGTATTTCACAATCTGCTCAGTTACTGGGATTTTCACACACAACCATTTCTAGGGTTTACAAAGAATGGTGTGAAAAGGGAAAAACATCCAGTATGCGGCAGTCCTATGGGCGAAAATGCCTTGTTGATGCTAGATGCTGATTCATAGAAGAGCAACTTTGACTGAAATAACCACTCGTTACAACCGAGGTGTGCAGCAAAGCATTTGTGAAGCCACAACACGCACAACCTTGAGGCGTATGGGCTACAACAGCAGAAGACCCCACCGGGTACCACTCATCTCCACTACAAATAGGAAAAAGAGGCTATAATTTGCAAGAGCTCATCAAAATTGGACAGCTGAAGACTGGAAAAATGTTGCCTGGTCTGATGAGTTTTGATTTCTGTTGAGACATTCGGATGGTAGAGTCCGAATATGGCGTGAACAGAATGAGAACATGGATCCATCATGCCACCACTGTGCAGGCTGGTGTAATGGTGTGGGGGATGTTTTCTTGGCACACTTTAGGTCCCTTAGTGCCAATTGGGCTTCGTTTAAATGCCACGCCCTACCTGAGCATTGTTTGTGACCATGTCCATTCCTTTATGGCCACCATGTACCCATCCTCTGATGGCTAATTCCAGTAGGATAATGCACCATGTCAGAAAGCTCGAATCATTTCAAATTGGTTTCTTGAACATGACAATGAGTTCACTGCACTAAAATGGCCCCCACAGTCACCAGATCTCAACCCAATAGAGCATCTTTGGGATGTGGTGGAACGGGAGCTTCGTGCCCTGGATGTGCATCTCACAAATCTCCATCAACTGCATGCTATCCTATCAATATGGGCCAACATTTCTAAAGAATGTGTTCGCACGGTTGGTCGTACATGTTAAATAGTCGAATAATAAAGCCTTGTTGAATCAATGCCACGTAGAATTAAAGCAGTTCTGAAGACGAAAGGGGGTCAAAACAGTATTAGTATGGTGTTCCTAATAATCTTTTGCGAGTAGACTTGGCTGTTCAGGATTAGAAATGTTGTAAAATCAATGCGGAGATGGCATTTTTATTACTCAACAGGTGAGTAACTTATTTTATTGAACAGAAAAATTACACTGTAGCTCTCTAACAGAGTTCAGTGTAAAGCATTAACTATTGTGAAGGGTCATTTCATTGTGGTTGTTTTAGTGCTGTGCTGGAATTTATTTTCAAGGGAGTTGCTACAGTATAGCGTCTATAACGGGATAGCTGCAGTAGCGTATTCAGCTAGTCAGCTTGAGATCCTTTCCATCTAAACTGGTTTTAGCTATAGATTGTATAAAACAACTATTATATAGCTCTTCAGCCTAGAGAATGTTAATCTATGTTTTTTGAATTATGAGAAAGAACCATTTTCATCCGCACAGTCACGCAGAGTCGAAGCACATCCAAAACAATGTTCTCACAAAATGAATGCATTTTTGTTTTGAACCAATAGAGAGCCAACAGTTAATGTACAACAGTTTGCCTGATGAATTTTCAGCCTTTTTCACACATACTCATACATTCTATGTGTTTTTAGAGTTAAATATGCTAAATTGATTATGCATTTTAAAATCACACGTACAGTCCAAGTGTTTAAGATTACATTGAATAGGCCTATTTGGCCTTCAAAATTGGAAACTTGGAAATGAAAAAATATATATATTTCAAACATCACCGAAAATAAATATGAATATATTACTAATACATTTTTTTTCAAAATAAACATTTAGAAATACATTTTTATTAATTTCTTCACTCAAATTTGCAACATTTTCTTTCTTATTATTTTAGAAAAACACAAAGTAAACACGTTCTCATGCCTTTGATACCCACTGTATTGTATGACAATGCTCGTGTATGATTGACAGTGAAATAAAGGAAATGTGTTACTGTAGAACGGTGTGAAAAGTCCAAGTCTGTGGTCAATGGGTCTGCTTGAACTTATTGCTCATTGCAGTCAACTTTGATGGCTGACAGGAGTTGTGTGAGCAACACAGGAAATGCACCAAAGAGGATCCTTTGTTGTACTATACACCAGGACAGGCTGAGTCATGCTGGAGAGCTAAGAAGCCCCTCAGGACACGCACACTCAGACATCAGTGATGGTTTTGTGTGTCCGATGTCAGGTTGTATCTGTGTGGGAATTCTTCTTTAACACATGGACAATGGAAATGGAGTTGGCAGATGGGGAGGGGATATACATTCTTACTCCCAAACAGCCTTCTCACACCTTACTGGACCTCAGGATTTTAAACAATGACCAATTTTTATACATTTTCACAAATAATTTTCACTTCTAGAACATGTTGTACTTTGTTTTCGTGTGGCCTTTACAGTTGTTACACCGGTCTTTCCTTGTGCGGAATGTGCGCATCTGAGTAAATGTAAATGTAAATGTAAAGACGCTTCTCTTTAGTCAAGCATTCACATAATGCTTACCTTTTAGTCGTCTGTTACGCCATACGGAACCGTTTGCCACTGAAACTGCTTAACGCACCAGTGGGGCTCGACAGCCTTTCAGACAAACGGGTCGGCGCGTATGGTTGGGTTGCGGAGAGTTCAGGTTACGGAGAGTTTGTGAGATAGTGGTTTTCTAACACCGACTCCCATATAACGGAAATCATTATGAACATCAGCTATGCTAATTATTTCCCATCTGCCTTTCTGCTGTTATCTCGGGACGCTTGTCCCGAGAAAAATGGCGTTCGTCAGGTCCAGTTTTGTGTCCAGCCTCTCACGGGGATTTCGGATGCCCCAACGCCTGTGATGAGACGACTCAACGCCTGTGAAGAGACGACTCAACGCCTGCGATATGTTATGGCGCCGCTTTATTCATAAACAATATTTATATTTAATATTTATATTTAAACAATATGAATGTAAGCCAGAGGAGAACTGGCCCCCATGAGCCTGGATTCTCCCAAGGTTTTTTCTCCATCCAATCTGATGGAGTTTTGGTTCCTTGCCACATGTCGCCTTGCTTTTGGCTTGCTTTGGGCTTGCTCAGTTGGGATTATTTGGTGTTTAGCAATGTTGTTGATCCTGTGTTGTGCTACTTTCATGTTATCAGTGTGAAGCTGCTTTGATACAATCTGTATTGTGAAAAGCGCTATATAAATAAATGTGACTTGACTTGACTTAAATGTAAGTTTGTGACTTGTAAGACCTAGGCTACTCTATTCACTGAGTTCTTGTGGGCTATAGGCTAGGCCCTATGTGTGTTTGTTTGTGTGTAACATTATACGTATATACACACGCATAATTTTCACATTATTATAAACAAGTCAGTAAATAAACAAATGTAATTTTCAAATGTAACTTTAATCGCATTATTGTAACGGTTCCCCGTAAAAAAACGACTTGTTGTTTACTGAGGGAGTCACTGATTGTGTTTGATTCGACCCACTAACTCGTGAACAGGCAGCCTGTGAAGTGTAAGTCACGCACCTCAATAAGGATATAGAAGAGAAGAGAAGTGACTTACACCCAGCGTAGCCCTTTGAAGTGCAGCAGAGGGGGCAGCCTGGCCCTTTGGTCTCCTGCCCAGCTGGGGAGAGTTAGCATCCTGGGACGTTCAGAGGCACTGCGACACACGGGGGAGTTTGAGAAAGAGGCCCCGACTGAAGCTAAAAACACTACGCATTTGATCTAACAAGCGTGTCTGTTTCCTATCAAGAGATTTTGTGCTGTGATTGACATAAGTAAAAATAGTAAATAGGCTACATATCAAAAAGAAGTGTAACTAAGGTATTGCCTCCATGCTAGAATGTGGTTGGGACGGTTCATTCTGGTTCCTATTCATGTACCTCGGTGGATTTTGTCTTTTAATTGTCCATTAAGTGGTATTGATCACTTAGAAACCAATAGCACATTTCTCCTCAATATAGCACGGAAGCACGAGCAATAGCAAAGAGTGTTAGTGTTGCACTAATTATGACTGCCTATAGATGGCACTGTTGTAAAAGTGTAAAAAATACTTCAAATTACATATCTGATGGCGCATTGAAATCATTCATTAGTGTGCTAAGGGTAGCTTTCACAATATTCCTGATGTGCTTTTTTTCTTTAAGACGTCGCACAGCGCTCCATTGGTATGCTCCTCATTTCTAGCGAGAAATGTGAGAAAAGAAGAAGAAAGAGACAGAAATGAAAGGCAGAAGGGGCCAGAGCGAAACTGTCCTTTGTGATCAGATATCAGAGGGCTCTGTTATTAGCCCTCCTCTCTTCAAGCCCACGGGCTGCTTTCATCTTTACTGAGTGTCAGTAGTAAAAGCTGGAGGTCATCTGGAGAGCTATACCTGCGTTAGTGCGGGTGCTTCTGCTTTCGGCTTTACTGAGGTCAGCTCACAGCCATGTCAACACTGCCATTTAACAAAAGACCACTGACAGGAGATCAGACACTCACCCCAGAAAAGATCATTTACATGGTTCGGCGTGACATTTACACTGATGAAAAACACAGGGTGCTTCGAGTCACTTTTGATTAACATGATAGCCAGATGGTTTTTTAGGACTCTTGTTTAGTGAACTTTTGTAGTAATACATCCGAACGGGATGTTCTCGCAGGTAGCCTGAGCAAACATCATCTTTCACTTGGCTGTTTTCTCTGCTGCGAGTCTCCCAGCTGTTTTTCTGTACTCGGGTTAGTTTGCGTGACAGAATCTGAACTGAAGGCCACTGTCAATTATGTTCTCGGCGGTGAAGTTTTGATGAAGAAAATGTCACCTTGGAGAAAATCTGACAGTCACTTTGAATCACCCAGAATCTCACAGTTAGGACTTATAAATGTCAGAAGGTGAGGTATCCGTCACCGAGTGTTGAATTAGCTTGTATGAGATGAGTTGGTTGCATGCTCAGTCAGCATTGTAGTACCAGTGCAAGAAGATCCATATTGGTTTGGAAAATTGAGTTAGCTTTACTTTGCATTGCTTAAGGCGCTCATTTCAGCCAGATCTTATTGGCGCAGCAAGGTCATAGTTTAAAGTAGAGAATAGAGATCATGCTGATATTCTGAATGAGCATTGGAGTTGCTAATGACCTCATTAATTTAAAGTGTCTTTTCTCACAGGCCATAATTCTATTACTTCATCTGCTTGTCACACACCACCATCATTTCAAAGCAGAGAGCATCTCATTTGCACAGAGAAGTGGGTTAGGTTGTTTCCCCGTGGCAAGTGTTCACACCCCATCAGGTTAAAGGGAAGCTCTGCAGATCCAGTAAACGATATTCTGTGGTATAGCTTTCGATTTTACAACACATTGTTGGAGCGAAGGCCTTTCATTTGCCAAGTGGGAATCGCTTGCATATGGTACTGGAATACTCCTATGTTAGGAAGCACCTTTGAACAAAACGCTTGTAAAACATTAAAGGATTGAGTAGGACAATCTTGAAAGGTCTGGATTTAACTTGCACAGACAGTTTAGCCCATAATTGCATGGCATTACTCTCACACATGGTGCAACTGTAAATATTTCTTTCTTTTGTGTTGAGGATTATTAGGCTTGCTAAAGTGTCTGAGGACAGACTGCAGAGCAGTGATAAAAACCTCAATATTTAGACCATGGCTTTATTAATATCTATTATTATTATTGCTTAACATGTTAACTGTCACCCCCTTTTTTGAATAGACTTAAATTAACTTAAATGGTTGTAATTCAAAAATCCTTTGGAATATAGACGTAAAATTGGTCTTGTTTTAAAGAAGACATTTGGCAGATTTGTGTTGTGAAATAAATTAAGAAAGTCAAACAGAAAAAAAAGTTATAGAAGTTTGAGTTTATGGAAATGACAATGTTAAAAAAATATTCATATTTTATGTAAAATATATATTTTCATTACCTGGGCTATTCGAATCCAAAAATCTGAACAAGTTGTGTTTCAAATTTTAGGTTGATGTATCAAAAAATGAGCTTTCAGTGAGATTTTGTTTGGGTGCAACACCGAACGCTTCCTCTAGGGCACAACCAGACTCTATTACTGCCCATATAAGGGTGCATCCATTTCCATATGTGTTTTGAGTGATATGAACCATTATTTCCTCAATTTTCATACAATTTATGAAGTAGACATCCTATTCAGATGTAATATGGGAAGTTTGGTAGATTTTGATAGGAATTTAACCTCTAAGAAACACATACAAAGAACACGCATGTGCGTTATAGCTTCCTGCTACATCACAAATGGTGAATTTATATATTTTTTTCTTTATATTTAAAACATTTTTAGACCTTTTTTTCTAAAATAATTAAAAGGATGTAATCTTTTGAACTCTTAGCATGAACACAAACTGAGGTTTCTACCTTTTTTTCATGATTTTTCATGTTCATCACTATTTCAAAATAAAGGTCTGAACACTTCTTTGGAGAATGAAAATATTCTTGTTGCAAATTGATAAATTGCGGCTCCTCTGTAATTTATTTAGAAAATCATAAAATATGGAAAGATTGTAAGCTTTCAAATGATATATAGTTTGTCAATATTACTTAAGGTCTTTTCTAAGATATTATTGTTTTAAAAATATAATTGCAAGAGTCCCACCTGTGGGATGGTGACAGTTAAGTTAACCAAAGTTATTTTTTTTTGTATTTTTTTTTTTTTTTTGTATGTGAAAACTGAAGTGAGACAAACAAAGTGCCATAACTTTTGTTATGTTATGATGTCAGACATGAATCTTAGTTTTGTTTGGAAAAACTGTTTATCATTGAGGATAATGTCAAATGTAGTTCCCATAATGGAACAGTAGTGGAAATTTGACCAGAAGGGCTTTACATAACTGTGCCATTGCTTCATAATGTATAATACAATTATTTTATTTACCGTACAGCATGTACTTACAAACTGTTCCACAAAATAAAGTTCAATTCCGTCATTAAGTTCACAGAATTCAGGCTACGTAACATTTGACATTTGATTTGTAGTCATCTGTCTGCTTCGAATTTTCATTGCTCTGTCCCTCAAATCGAACAAAAGTGACATTATTTCCAATCTTAACTTTCATATGAATTGAAGAAGCCATTACTTTAGCCAATTAAGAGCTATGGGCAATTCACAGAGGAACAACATCACACACATGAATCAAAGCTAATGAATGTGTAGGTTTTGTTTTGAGAGCACCTTGGATACTTTATAGTCAAGAGTTTGTCATCGCCCAGTATTCCCAAAAACTCTCTGCACACCACATTTAATCCAAACAAAGCCCACACACTCTCAGCATGCCAAGATTGCTCTCGGCTGGAAAGGTGCTTATTCTTTCCAGTTATTCACGTTCTACATCAATCACCTCGTCCCACTAGACTGTCACAGCTGTTGCCAAGAGACTCTGGGAGTTCTTGTTCAGTCTGTGTCAATGGTACCTTTTGGGTTCAATGTGTAGACTCGAGGGAGTTCTTTCTGTGGATACAGTAGCTGTTGCGAACGGAAAGGGTTTTGGAAGCTCTTGGATTTTGAAGAGTAAATCAACATGTGTGGATCAGGGACGGATTATGATGGTGGCATGCCCTGGGCACGGATGGGGCCCATCACATGACGCATTCTTGATTTCAAAACAGACGGATTGCAACAGAAATGAACAGAAGGTGTATTTATAGCTGCATCAAAACAAAAGTAACAAAACGCAGAGGTTATTGCAATTATTGGGGGTTAATGTTGCTTTATTAGCTTTGTGACATAAGGTTAAGTGAGGTCAATATTCTCAACAATGGGCTAGGACTAGGCGGCGCAGCAGGGCGCGTTCGGTACGGTGGGGTGGTGTATTGCGTTTTTTCGGTTGAAAACTGAAAATATGAATTATTAGTATCTCTGTGATGGTAGGTATAGTGCCCCTAATTTCTATTTATGATATTCTATTTATTTGCTATCAGGACATGAGGAGACTTTCAACAATGAGAATCTGTAGAAAATCACCTATTGCACCTTTAATAATCATTTAAAACGTAGCAAACTGGCAGCTCCAGTACTATCCAGTAGTAGTAAACTAGCATCCATAAACCATAATTAAACAATTTAATGCTCAAATTGAAAATAAACATATACCTGTATGATATAACGCTAGCCACATCCCAGCAAACAAACTTAGGTTCCGGAAACGTTAGTTTTTGGTTCCCAGAACGTTCCCGGAACATTCTCCTTACATTATAAAAATGGAACCTAAAAATAACTTACATGGAATGTTCCTATAACGTTCTTGTCTGGTTCCCAAAAAAATAATCTCATGGGACCATTCGGGAACGTTAAGGGAACGTTCTGTGTTTGCTGGGGATCAGAGGAAAATGGATGGATGGATGATTCAGTTGAGGCGCAATCTTAAATTAATTTGACACACGACTCTCACAGTGCATTATGGGTATTCTCTATCCATTGAGCTTATTATTGCTGTGCTTTGGGATTAAATGAGTGCACTCAATAACATCCACTAGTGCCCCATTTAAGGGTATAGAGGGCGATTTCGAACACAGCCATAGTGTTCAACATTGTTATTAGCATAAAAAATGTATTTAAAATGCTACCTATCTAGTAAACAATCAGGGCCCCCTGCTGGTCTGGTGGCTTGGACAAGTCCCCGGCAGGTCTGTGGGTTAATCCATCTGTGATTTGTATCTGAATATTTGAGTTCCAACAGGCATGGAGAAGGAGCTCTCCTCAGATGGAGCAGTCATCCTACACTTATCCTCTGCCGTTCCCACAAACGTGGAAGTGTGGCAGACGAGATAACATGGCTAATGCGCACACATGTGACCCACATCATTTTGGTGTAATCCAGTACCATAATCACTCTTTAAATATACTTGAATAAACTATAATTTCCTCAATGACAGGCTGGATGGAACGCTTGGCCTCCACAACAGCCTTATTATCTTTGACAGTTTCAATCTATAGTATTAATATCACATCTCCGGCAGCTAGCTGCGGGTTTGCTGCATTTCCCAGGCTGAGGTTTGAACTTTATCCTTGATGTTCAAACAGTCTTCTGTAACTCTCTGACTAGAATCTTCCAGGCGTTATGTGTAGCATGAAGGCTAAAGCTAAAGCATGGCTGTGAAATGTATTGCTGTGGTTGTGAAGAGGATTAGAAAGTGACATAGGTTAATATGTAATTTGAACACAAGGAAACATTTGTCCATTCTTTTTCCAGTGGGTTGAACGTCACTGCTTTGTACACACCGTTGGCTTCGTGGGGAGGCGATATGTTTTGGAGGAAATAGGTCCAATATTCTTCGTTGTTCAACCTAGCCTATGTAGAACTTACCTTGGCTTGACCAAACGAATGCCAACTCAAGTGCCTATAAACACTAGAACAATCAAATACTTTCACATCGTTGTACAACACGCTGCCTCAGTTTACTTGCTTCCGTTTTAGCCATTCGCTTTGTGCTGTGTGAATGAACATCCATTGGAAAATTCAATAAGCATGACTATTTCTAAAACTGAGAAATATAGACTTCAAGGTCCACATCCATCTTCCTTATTTCTTTCAGAAAGCACACAGAAAGAGCAGTTTGTGCACAAACTCCATGCCTTCAAGCTCCCCCCTCCTTCACAGATTTAGTATAATATATCTCTTTGTATCACGGGAGATGTGATTATTTCAATTGGGTTCATCAGTTGTTTGAGGGAATTGTAGTATGTTGAAATCATTGGCTCTCGCTCAACCAAATTTAGTCATCTGATGTTAAAATTGGAGCCTCTCTTGGCTTGCATTTAAATTATGATTTTGCTATTGTTCTACGGAAAAAAGGCAGTTCCCTTCCCAGATAGCAAACTGACATTAAATCAAGGTGGAAATATGACATCGAAACAACGTTGATCTGACATTGTTTTGCTCATCGAATTAACGTTGAACCAACGTCAGACGCGTCATTCTTTCAAAACTAACGGAAAATCAACTTGAAATCAACGCGTTGTTTCAACGTTATGAAAGCAAACCAATTTTCGATTTTCATTTAGCTTTGAAGAATGCCGCGTCTGACGTTGGTTCAACGTTAATTCGATGAGCAAAATCAACGTTGTTTCAATGTCATGAGAGACGTTGTTTCCACGTTGATTCAATGTCAGTTTGCTATCTGGGTTCATTTCTACCGTTTTCAATGTATAATTTGACTTTGCTTAGTCATTCGTTATCACCAAATATTTCCAGTTTTATATTTAAGTTAGCATATTCCTGATGAAAAAAATACATTTATTAAATAAAACAAATGATATCCATGTTCATGAGTGAAAAGAATGGATCAGTTTGTTCAACCCGATCTCACGACCAAGTCGTACGAATTCGACGAATGATTAAAAAGTGGCTAATTCGTAACAATTCATACGACCTCACTCGTACGAATTAATACGATTTTGCTAAATCGTACATATTTTACGAATTGGCCAATTCGTATGAATTCGTACGAATGACCTACCCCTGACCCCGCCCCTAAACCTAACCATCACGTAGGTTTAGACAAATCGTACGAATTAGTACGAGTAAGGTCGTACAAATTAGTACGAATTAGACACTTTTTAATCATGCGTCGAATTCGTACGAATTGGTCGTGAGATAGTGTTGGTTTGTTATTGGTAACAAAGCTAAATTTAGTCCGCTTTAGTTGAAGTTGAAGTTGAAGTACTACAATTATCATTCTTCTGAAAACTGAAAATATGAATTATTAGTATGTCTGTGATTACTATGAGCGACATCTGCGCAACGCACCGGTCTCGTAGGCTATCTCTCACGGAGGTATAGTTCCTAAAAACGCGTAGAAAGCGCCGCGTTTTCCTTTTTCCAAAGCGCTAGGGCGGTTGCGCTCTGGTTGGTTCTTGTCACATGATCTACCGTGCGCTTGCGACATTCTGAAATGTTGATGTTTTTTATCTCGATGTGGCTTGGACAAAAGCGAGTGCGTCGCTTCCATTATAAGGCCCCGTCCACACTACTGCGTTTTCGTTTAAAAACGGAGAATTAAAACGAAAACGATCTCCGTCCACACTAGCGTTTTACCTGCGTATTAGAATTTATCTCCGTCCACACTAAATCGACTGAAAACGTGGATCACGTGACCATTCACCAACACTGGGCATGCGCGCGCCGGTGTAAACAGTGGTTGGCGAATCAGGGAAAGATACGTCATGACTGATGACACCCAATCATAGAGCCGAGCGTGAGCCTCTGCGTCATCGTTTGTAAACTCCTCCGTTTTGTCTGTGTGTGTGGACGGGGCCTGAGTGTGCATACATTCAATGTTTGCTTACATTTGAAATAACGAACTTGAGCACGCAAAACACGCGATATGTTGGTAGGGTAGGTTTAGGTCTGGGGTAGGGTTAGGGTTAGACCACTAGGAGGCGCCATATATGCGTCTCATATTGATGCTAAAGGGTGCCATGTGCCATTTTTCCATTTCAATGAACTTAAAATTTTAAGGCAGCCAGGTTACTTAATTTTTTAAGTTAAACCAACAATATTTTTTTAACAGTGTAATCTAAAATTTCCTGCACTACTGGTTTAAATTTACATTTATAAATTTAGCTGCTGCTTTTATTCAAAGCATGATGACCCAGTGATGTGCTGGGCCTCTGGCTGTTTAAAAGGTTTGTAAATTTGAATAACTTGAACAACCACATTATGTCGTCTGCAGCTTTTCTGAATCAAGCCATCGTCTTCTTGAGGTTGAGTTGGTTAGGGGTTTTGTACTGATGCTATAGTCTGATTTTAATCTTTTAAAATCCTGTTCTTTTTTGGCCAATACCCCCTTTGATTTTGTGACTTATATTGCCTAAACGAAATCCAGAAATGCTTCCCATCAGGCACTCCCTATGTGTGTCCATATATTCTTTCACATATGTTGATAGTTGCGATGAATCTGATTAGACTCTGCCATGGTGGTCTGCCATGTGGTCTGTAAGATGGTAAAAAAGTCACAAGTCTACATTTAATTTCAAATAAAAGCAGCACTGAAGAAAGCGTTCTGTAATGCGGCTGTTCATGTTGAGACCACACAGTGACTGAAACAAAACACAATGCACCTTTATCTGTCCGTCACAGGCAGCACGACTCGAGTCTGCACACGCAGTGCCCTGAAACTCAAAATGTACAGCATACACATTATATGGTTCATAATATACACATTTAGATCTGTAAACTTAAAAATAATTGGCTATTTGTTATTTACGGAGTTAAAATATCTCTTTCTTTTCATTTGTCTAAATATTGTCTGCCTTTTATGTTTACAATGTGTTTTTGGAGTTGTAGTTTAGTTATTTTACTATTGTTTATTCATTTTAAATGGTGTGCTTTTGTCATTTTATAAGTTTTTATATTTCTATTTAGCTTTAATTTGTTTCATTTTTAGTATTTTTATTCTTAAAGTATTTTTAAATAAAGTATTTGTATAACTTATTTTATTTCAGATAGTTGCCAATGCAACGCTTCTATTTTAAGTTTAAATTGTTCATCTAATATTTACTTTTTATTTCAGCTTTATTTCAATTAACAAGTTAGCAAAAACAGAGCAAGCATTGCTATTTCTCAGACTTGGTGTTAGAGGTTGTTCAGAACTGTTAGATCATAAAAACTGGTATTTTGTCAATTATGAATATAGTAAATGCCTATTTTACCCAGGATTTGTTTGTACCATGTGGTATTTTATGCTTATTAGAGTTAGCTTAGCAACAAAGTCTGTTGGATTCTATTGAAATCGAGCTATAGCCACATCCACTTTCTTAAAAAAAAGCAATACTTTTTGTTACCATGCAACTTAATTTAAACTAGTTTGAACTTTAGTCTTTTAACTTGTGTCATTTTTCTTGAAGACTTTCCAGATTTATCACAGAGTCCAATGTGGAATTGGTAAAGTAAAGTGGAGTTGTGTCCTGTGGTGCGCAGACTGCGAGGGTGTCACATTTCACAACAGAGGATCCAGAGCTCTGTGTTTGGGAATGGAGTGCTGCTTCCTTTTAAGGACGATGGAGCAACAGCAGGCCCTCCTCCTCCTCGCAGATGCCATTTCCTGAGTGTTCGCATTCTTCTGGCTCTTGTGCCTCTGTGATTTCAGGAGAAGAGTGGGATAAATATTACGCGGGTGATGTAAGGGCCCGCGGCCCACGCATCCTAAAAACGTCATTGCCACTTCCTGTCATGGTCAAAGGCTTAGCTTAGATTCCTCAGGAGAAAAATATCTGGAGGTCAGATTGCAGGGAAGGAGGTTTGGTTAGTGTGTCACCATGTCTGATACTGTCACTTTTTTTAAAATCAAGATTTTACAGGCTAAAGCCATAGGAGAACATTTAAAGTAGATTTTTGAAATGAAACGCTTAGCCCCATCCCAAATCTCAAGTCGCGGTACATTAATGTCATACACTGATCGGTCTGTGCAGCGCCACTTTAAGTCAAACACACCTATTGTTAGAAGAACAACACACCGGACATCGTAAGTCACATGACAATTGACCTATGGCTTTCAAACGCGATGAGCAATCACAGTGCGCAGCTAACCCAATACATCCATTGAAATGGATTGCAGTTTGTCAGTTTTCATTCGTTTTTTTTTTTGTAATTTTAAGTTTTAAATGGTCAAACGGTGTAATTTAAGTTAACTCCGACACTGAGTTCCCTAGAGTCTGGGCGACGGTGTGTATTTTTTTTATCCTTTCCCAAGGCACATCAACCGAGATACGTGACACACGAGATACCGAGATACTAACATTAGAAAATGTTAACTTTGGCTTCTGTGTTGTACATCATGTCACTTAGCTTCATTAACTATCTGTAAATAACCGAGATAACAAATGTTAGCAATGTTGTGCTGAATGATTCATGTAAATACTGTAGTACCAAACGGTGATGGCAACGATATGCGGTTTATCACGTTTACATTGTGACCTGTACATTTTTGCCTGTAGCTGAAGCTTTTCATCGACCTTCTCAACAATACAATTATTAATATAACCCTCCAATGCATAGTTAAGGCCCTTTAGGTGACTTTGAGATGATATATAATCTTTCTGTCTCCAAAAATCACCAATTGCCTTCTGTGAAATGTCTCCTATGTGACAGCTGCCATAGCGCCTGTCCCCGAATGTTGACTGTTTGTCCGAGTGAGTGGAGGGGGCGTGGCTTAGCCATAGGTCAATTGGTGGATGTAGTATGTTTGAATTTTATTCATATAAAATGTAAAAGTTCGTTCCTTATCAGATGTATGACATGATGTTGTTTTGGATGCACCTAATTTTATTTATAGCAAGTTACCTGAAAAATAACAGACATTTGAATGTAACTCTATTGCATTTGAGTATAGAGGCTGTATGGCTAATACGATAACTCTTTTTTATCTGAATTTTAGTCTGGCCCTCACACAAAGTTTTCATATGGATTTAGAAGGTGCATAAGATGTATGATGATACTTTGTATGTCCATTTTGAAACTTAAAAGCCTCATTCATCCCTGTTTATTTATCCCTGGTAAACTGTTTCTTTAAGAACAAATGAATCAGAGCTTGATTCAAAAATGTAGACAGGACACGATGATGAAGATGACTATGACCATGGCGAAGATGTGCAGTTATGTGACCTCATTGCGAGGCCACAGAGCAAGTCCTGTGTATACATGTGTATATCTGTTTATGTGTGTGTGGGTGCACAAGTTTGGTACAAAGTAGCCCAAAGACCAGCTGCAGCACAGATTAGAGGTTGTGTGGTTTTCTGGTTGACTGGATTGTTTCTCATCTTTAGCTGTTTCCTCTCTGACAGAACTCCTATGTCTTATCTGAGCGCCACAGCCTTTCATGAATCTTTATATAGCGCCGTTGCCATGGGCATCGCTGTGGATACACAGCCTGTCACCAACCAAGAAGAACGACAGAAAGATATTTCAGAGAAAAGGCACAGTTCAAACCAAACTAAGGTTATTGATGGTTTGGTTTGAACTTTTTTACAGTTCAAACCAAACTAAGGTTATTGATGCTTACGTAAAAAAATGTAATCTGCGTGTCTAACGTTGATAGAAAAAAGTTAATTTTAGCAAAGCTATTGGTTGCGGACTCAGGAAACTCTATTGTCAGAGAAAAATAGTGGGTAACAATCTCCTGTCCTGGCAGGGCTCGGACTGTCTGGGCCGGATATTTGTGTTTGTGTGCCGTAGTCTTTGTTTACTATACCATTACTAGAACAGATTGCTAAACTTTATGTCCAACTTTAGGAATCAGAAGGAAGACAGTATCCAGACTGTTTGGCCGTGTGTCCACCAAAGCGTTTTTCCACGCATCTGGCGTATGTTTTCAATATTTTTCAATGGGAGCGTCGTGTTTTTTAAATGGCATGAGCGTAAGGCCGTGTGTCCACCAAAGCGTTTTTAGCCAGCTGAAAATGCTAGACGCTCTGCTGAAGACGCCGTGCTTTGGGCGCTTGAGAGCGTTTTGGCAGCGCAGCGTTTTTTCCGTTGAGACGTTTCGTTGCTATGATACAGAATATCCGCAGCAGTTGAATGTTGTGACAGTTGGTCAGTGTGGTATTAGTCCCGCCCCTCCTCCACTGTGATTGGACGGCTGGGTAAAAAGTAACAGTGATGAGGGCTGCGTTTTATCCAAATTTGAACATTTTTCAACTCCCAGCGACCAGTAAAAAACGCTGGGCGCTCGGCGCTTCAGCGTGAAAAAAACGCTCAGCGCCTCGGTACGCTCATGCCGTTTAAAAAACGCTGCGTTCCCATTGAAAACATACGCCAGGCGCGTGGAAAAACGCTTCGGTGGACACACGGCCTAACGAGGCACTGAGCGTTTTTTTCACGCTGAAGCGCCCAGCGTTTTTTATGGTCGGCGGGAGTTGTAAAATGTTCACTGTCACTTTTTACCCACCTGTCCAATCAGAGTGGAGGAGGGGCGGGACTAATACCAACTGTCACAACATTCTTCAACATCAACTAGCAGAGATAACCGAACAAAATGGATGAAAAATACGTTTTTAGTATGAATCTGCGAAATCAGTTACAAGTAAACTGTGCTGCGGATATTCTGTAGCATAGCAATGAAACATCTCAATGCAAAAAACGCTCTCAAGCACCCAAAGCTAGGCGTCTTCAGCAGAGCGTCTGCCGTTTTCAGCTGGCTAATAATGCTTTGGTGGACACTTGGCCTTTGAATCAAGACACATGACTTCCCTGATGGATAAATCCCGATTCCAAGCTGGTCTGACAGTTTTGATTTGAAATATTAGGTAGGGACCTAGCTGGGCTGGTAGACCAACTTAGACCATTAAGAAGCCAGCTAACAAGTTCCAAAAACCATCTGGACCTTGCAGCAGAAGCCTTGACCAAAAAAGCCAGATCTAGCTGATTACTCTAGTCAATCATCAAAACCAGTTACTCTGGTCAATCATCAAAACCAGTTACTCTGGTCAATCATCAAAACCAATCTGAATTGGTTTCTGAAGTTAAGTAAGCACAGATAAGACTAGCACAGTCTCTTTACTATCAGGCTGCACTGAAGCGAATTGCCCCTCGGCCATTACTGTGGGTACAATAAGGCCATTTACATTTCCTGAACTGAACACACACTGGCACGCATGATAACTCCCTTACTGAATTAACTCCATGCAACTTCCTTTATGGATAGCTGCTGAATTTGAATTTCAGAAGTCTTATGGCAACATAGTTTTGTGATCTCAGCAAATATCCAGGGATTATTTTGCCACACTCAATGACATCACTGCACAATATGCTATCGAAACACTGAGACATACCAATCCTGATCATCTTGACATTTGATTGCGAAGCTCCGCACCTCTATTGCGAAGCCTATTGTACAATACAGTCACGTTTCACACACAATTAACAGGCCACAGACATCCTGAAAGACAAATTGCTCTGAAATACAGAAGTGTGCTTAGTCATAACAGAGAAATAATGACTCATGAGACAACTCAGTAATACGCAGATGACATTTTTCATCGCTCCAGTCAGCGAACTGTGCCAAAGCCACGCTTGCCATATGTTGCATTGCACGTTATTCATTTAATTGAGACAGATCCGGTTTGTGAACTGATAAGGTATTGATTGTTACTTTTCGTTTATATGTTTTTATTAATGGTTTAACTTACTGTTGGGAGTTATTGACCCTCTGAGCTCTTTTGCCTCCTCCCCTCTAAACTCTTATCACATACTTGACCTCCACAGGTCAGGAAAAGGGAAATCGAAAGCAGGGTCACATTCTAACAGAGAAGCAAGATATTATGCTGACCGTCTGATGCTTTTGAGAGGAAATCAGTTATGCTGACCTTTCAAGCAATTAACAATCGTTTTACATCCTGTAATGTCAAACTGAGAAGATTACTGAGTGAGTTTTTAATATTTACTTCATTGTCATTTATACACACACACACTCACTCTCCCATTTATATGGAAATATATATATATATATATATATATATATATATATACACACACACACACACACACACACACACACATTTAGATTCGTTCTGAAATATTTGAGGCATAAGAATGAGTCATAAAGTGCATTAGGAAGTAGAAATAACCATCATCAGCCCTGAAATGATATGATTGTGCATCTTGTGCAACTCCATTGCTCCATTCTCTCTATATGCTGTCCTTTCTTTGCTGAAAGATATGCCTGGGAGACATTGGATCACATTTCCTGTGTGTGTGTGTGTTGTGTCATGGAAGTGGAACTGAGAGCGTTGTGCTTTAATAAGCGCTGCGCTGTATCGTGTGACCTCCTGGTCGTGGCCCCAGGGACCCCCATTCTCATTACAAACATCATCCATGGTGCTTCGCTGCAGATGGGGGCAAGTAAAAAAAAAAATCTAATTTGTCATCATATGGTAGGCCTACCTACAATCCAGAAGGATATGAAATTTTCTTTCATTCATCGAAAGTAACTGATTTTTTTTTTTGATTTTCTGAAAAAAAGTGAAAGGGATACTAACCACATAAATAGCTGCATTTAATCCAAACATGTCTGAGCATTTTCTAGATCCATAAAAGTCCAGCGCCTCGGTTCTTAGTTAAATGAGTCATGTCTTGAATTTCTAATTTCTGCTACTGATTGACAAACTGCACCATTATCAGATTATTATGTTAAATTGTTAAATAAACCATTCTATTTTGTTGTGTGTGCAAGTTCTGGTGTGTCTTCAGGTGTCATTGTTTTTGCTACTTCCTGTTTCCTTGTTGAGTGTTTATACCAAGTTTTTGTAGTGGTTTGACCTCACAGTTTCACATTTTTACATCGGTTCTGTAGAGAATCACTCATTCTTGTAACTGTGTTAGGTTTCACAGTGAGTTTTCTGTATAGAGAGTTAAAGGCTAGAATAGGAAATCCGTATCTGGTCACAAATAATGAGTGGAATCCCAGCTGACAAAAAAATATGTTCTTAGAATGTTTTTCTAACATTCCCATTAGGTTATGAAAATGTTATATTTCCAGGCTTTCCATGACTGTGAATATCATGCTAAGACTGCAAATATGAAGATGAAATAAAGCAGAACACAGATAAGTAGAAGAGATTTCTTATTAGAGGAGCAAAACAAAATGTTCCGCCAATGGCCCACGTGGTTGTAAAGCACCTAAACAACGGGACTTGTGTGGAAAGCCATTTTAACATTTATCGTTTGAACTAACTTGTAGGCATAGATTCTTTACATTTGTAGTAACCTTCCTATTTTATTAATTATGCAAGTACACTGTGAAATTTATTTTTCAAAGTTGTAATTTGTTAAAGAAAATACATTTTTTCTTCTTCAGAGTGTCACATTTAATTCAGTGTTAGGCTACTTGCTGTTTATGTTGTTTTTTTTATTACAAGCAGTGTTTGAGTGAAAGTTGTTTCTATCTACATTCTACCAATTTGTTTTAGTGTACTACTTCGCAACCAGTTACTTTACCAATTGAACAATCCTGTTACTAACAATCTTTCGCAAATTAATCGTGTAGGGATCTATTTTAGGACCAAATATCAACTATTCACTTCTGGCTAGTAGCCTATTAGTTTTAACAGGCTACAGTTGGCTACTAGCCTTTATTCCAATTATTACTAGTAATATTACCAGTAACAAATGAGTAATTAAAATGAAAACATAGTCACTATTGTATTTAGTACTAATTAAAAAATAGCCTAAATAAGTTACATACATACAAAGATTTTAGTTATGTATTTTAAACGTCATAAATGTTAACGGGGCTTGCCATAATAAGACTTGTTTCCATCGGAGAAAGTGAAGATGACTGAATATATAATTTGCACAATAGGAACAACCTACAAAACGCTTTGCACGATTTCATTGCCTCTTCATTTACGGAAATATTAAGTATGCACTTAAAGTCTCAACTCCAATTGGCGATTGGAGGACTCCTTCACCTCGGGGAACGTTCGCGCTTTCTGATTGGCCACTTGAGAGCGATTGCTTCATCGGCTCCGCCCACTCGGCTCCTCCCTATTGCTTTCGCTGCTTCTTGTTCCAGTACTGATTTTTAACCGAGCACTGTCACGACCATATCAGACAGCGAGAAAAGCGGGATTGTACTGCGTTTAAGTGTTTTATGTGGGGATACGGACGAGCTGCTTCTAGTTTTTGAACGTCTGGGCAGAGATGTAATAGTTTCCTGGCTCTGGCGTTGTGTTTTTGTTCCTTTTGTTGTCATTTGTTGTGGGGACCTCCCTAAAGCTTCAACTCAGGAATTCTGGCATTCCCTGTATTGGCTGCTACACTGTTTTTCTTTTGCCGCAGTAAGTCTGGAGTTTTTATATTATACAAATATGTTTTATATTATGCGATTTAGAGTGAATTTAAGATAAATGCTCAGGCTAATTAGTTGTCATAGTCTTTGAAGACCAAGTTGTGTTTCTTACATCGCATTTTGTTTAATGCTCTTTTAAAAAGTGTAACACAGTAATTTTGTGTTTCTGCAGGGTGGATTTTAAACGGTTTCATCCCAAATTATTCCCAACTAAGTGGGCACTGTTTAAACAGCCTACTGCATGCTTACAAAAAAGTTTATAACTTTTATAATGTGATTAAATCATTTAAATCGAGTTCTGTTTACATGTTCGGTCACGGTGATCATGATGAATGTGAGATAGACAAATCTCGGTGGTACGTTTACACGTGCCTTTAGTTGTTTTTGTATTTGGTACGTTATACAATATACAAACTAATGTTCACAAATATAATCAGTGGTAGGCTACTAAATGGGTTACAAAGTGCAAGCATCTTATTTTTTTTCTGTACTAGTCTTTTGTAGCCTACTAATCGCTGGTCTGATATAAAAGACCTCAGACCTCAGGGTACAGTTCTTTCAGGCTATACTGTCACATATCTGCCCACATGTATTTTGTTGCCTTCAACATTTCTGTATGTTACAGTGTGCAGAAAATGGCAACTGCTCTCAGCGGACGCCCACCTAACAATAGGAAAGGCCGTATTTTAGGCATCATTGATGCCATCCAGGACGCCGTCGGACCCCCCAAACAGGCGGCTGCCGACCGCCGGACCGTAGAGAAGACATGGAAACTCATGGACAAAGTAGTAAGTGTCTTGAGTGTGTTTACAGTCTTCCTGTCGATGATGTAACTCTGCTTCCTGAGAGACTTTTCGCTTGTTTGGAAGCATTTGTTTGATACATTGTAGCAAACTGTTTACCGAGTTGCGTCAAGCTCGAGAAGTTTGTTCCTAACTGAAATCCATCCATCGTCAGTACTTACAGAGCATAACATCCATCCACTCACCCATTTTTTTGTATTTAATTATAGCTATTTTATAGGTGCAATAGTTTGGGTTGTTATAACTTCTGGGATTTCTTTCCCATCCATCTTTCATTATTAATGTAACATTTTATAAAAGATTCGTGTCATAAATAGAGTTCTGTATACAGTGTGGTGATCATGATTTGTTACATAGTGCAAGCATCTCAATTTCTCTGTACTAGTCTGTTGTACTAATCATTGGACTGAGACCTGACGGTTTTCAGTCCTCATTTATACTGTACCACTTACCTTTCATACTTAGTGAAATTGTTGTGTAATGTGTTCTCGGTGAAGGGGAGTCGTTTTTTTTTTCTAAACTGACGGCGTGTGTGTTTTTAGGTGAGGTTATGTCAGAACCCCAGACTACAGCTGAAGAACAGTCCTCCGTACATCCTGGATATTTTACCGGACACTTACCAGCACCTTAGGCTGATCCTGTGCAAATACGAGGAGCACCAGAGACTAACTCAGCTAAGCGAGAACGACTATTTCAAAGTGTACATCGACAGCCTGATGAAGAAATCCAAAAGAGCAATTCGCCTCTTTAAGGAAGCCAAGGAGAGAATGTACGAAGAACAGTCACAAGACAGGTAGGATGCTTTTTGTTGTGCTTATGGTCTGGTCACACATGATCTGATCTGTGTTTTGTCTATTCTGAAGTGAAATGAGAAGGAGACAGTTTTCAAACTCACCTTCAAGCGTTATCATGGTTGTCAGTCTCATAACTCGTATGGTCTTTCTTTTTGACACTGATCTGCTGCCCTTTGAACGTCCTGCCGGATGGCCATAGGAGAGGTCAGGTCACATGACTGGTCTGTTAGTTGAGTTTCCCCTGGTGTTTCATGTCAACTTGAGTCATGGCTAATTATCATGGAAATCAAGAGCAGCAGCCCTAATGAAAGAGCCTGACCCCCTCTGGATCTAAATCCTTGGTGGGCCGAGCAGACTCCGCACAGGGCGAGAACAAAGTGAGAGACATTATTAACAGAGCAAGTGTGTCTCGGGCATAAGCTGACACATGCAGAATACTCTCCCCGGGGGCCATTAGAGCTCTGGGTCAGCCTGTGTGTTTCAGACATGAAACAAGGGGCTTGACTAAAGAGGAAAATCTTAGCGTTCTGTTTTACTGACAGCCAAGCGTAACATTCCCAGCATCTGGTTTAGAGCGTAGCCTCACATCAATTAAACTGCATTTAGGCCACTGACTATTTGGGTAAATACTGCACAGTTTGAAAATGTATCATAAGGCGTGTGATACTGCCAGCAAATAATAGTGTTTCAGCTGTTGGTTTATATCCCAGTGCTTTTTATTGTCAAATCTGGCTCGGGTTTTGGCAGAAGAGTTTAATTTTAGTAATGCTTTCGATCCCAGTCTCACCAGATTCTGCAGGGGTGAGATGATTGAAATGAAAATTTTAGGGCTGATGGATGTTTTTTAGCCCGCGGACGCCAACTGACAGGCTGTCCTGACACGTTGTCGTATCCAGAAGCTGTGACACTCGCTCCGGACAGGAGCAGGGATATCGGCTGACAGCCTCTCCACGTCTGCTGTGTCACTCTGTCTTAAATCTCAAGGGAGAGATCCTCTACTCTGCCTTTCAGCCTTCGGCTCCCTGTCCCACACAAAGCAGGGATAGTGATGCCTCCTTTTGGAGGTTGTAGAAAAAGAAATTGAGAGGAGTGCAGGGCTCAGCAATAAGAAGTTTTATGGCGCAATGCTAGTTGATGGAAATGTCAATAAGTCCTATCAGTCTTTTCATCTCGTGCTTGATGATCATGTACGTGTTTTGTGGCTTGCAAACTGAAACATTTGGTTTTCTGTGAACATAAATAGTTCTGTTAATTTAAATATGTTGCCACAGTAACAATACAGTATGCAGCTGGCTCGCATAGAGGAGGTTTTGTTGCTAGAATTTGTTTTAGAAATATTTGGTATAACGGACATATTAATATTGTTCTAACATTTCATATTAATATTGTTTTCTACTAAATATAAGTAAAGTAAATGTGTATGTGTATAAATTATAATATACTGTATATATACATTTTAGGGTATATTAATATTAATATTAAAACAATTTAGAATTTAGTGCAAAACAAAATATTTGTATTAATTTACCAATATACATGTTCTACACATACATATCACACTATACAACTACTTATCACAGTCAGTTATTGTAACGTGATGGAACCCTCAAACCGTATTCACTTTATAGCCCTTAATCCTGTATTTGTGGACAAATGTGGGCACAGAGGATAAAGTGGGCACACAATGTGGGCACACTGTCTTCGATAAAGTTTTGTCTATCCATTTATGGTGTTTTTTTTAATTTTGGGGGTACTTTGTAATTTATTTACTTCAAAAAGTACCATATTTTCTATGTAAATTATGCTTATTTTTATGTTTTTATTTTTTAATATTTTTTAACTACATTAAAATATCATTCCAATAAGTTCTTAGAGCTAAAACCTAAATATGAAGTGACTTTGACAGACCTGGTGTCTTATTTTGGCTTATTTTAGAATGCTCTAAATTACAGTTTTTCCCATTCATTTCTATGGGTGCCCATTTTTGACCCAAATACAAGATTAAGGAGTTTTTTTTCCAACCACTTAACATTGTGGAATTGAGTCAAAAAATAAAATAAAAAAATATGTGTGTTCAGGAAACTTAGGAAAAGTAGCCAAGTCTTGTACTGCTCAGATCAAGTGAAGTATTTTTAAAAAATAAATCAAAACTATTTTGCCCACATTTGTCCAGAATACGGTTTTAGGGATAAGATATGATGTCGAATTTTTTTTATTGTCTGTTTTTAACATTGATGTAAAGTCTTTGGACATTTTGGAAAAATTCTGATGATAAAGGGAAAAAATGTGTGTACGTGGTTCAGGTATATGCTATAGGAAAAAAATGTGTGTTTTCAGGTTCATTAATTAATCTTTGTGGTACGAGCAGTGAAAATGTTGGCAGGGCAAGTGAAAGCCCCTCTTAGCTGGCCAGCAGAAGCATTCGTTATTATTGAGCCTCCTGAATGAGATGTGCAGAAAGGACAGAAGAGACAGTAAGAGAGGAGGGGAACTGGAGAAAGAGGCATGTGGAAAGTGAGTTCATTCGTAGTGCAGTGGGGCTGCGGGGAGACATCAGTTTAGAGAGCTGGTCCCCGGCCTGCAGCCAGGCATCTTCGTGGAGGCCCCGCATGTGCTACAGTAATTATACTGCAGCTCCTGAGACCAACAATGGGACTCGCTTTTTCTGTCTTTCTCCCCCAGCACCCTCCTGCCATAAATATCATCTCTGCCATGCAACGTTAGACAGACTGTGAAAGACCAAATGGTCCCTAAACAACTTAAAATGCACTGAAAAACTTTTTTTTAAAACTTCTTACACACTTTTAAAAACTTTATTTAGTTTTAAAGCATTAAATGTCTTTTATTTCCTGCCAAAATAATGTTTTATTTATTTATTTATTTATATGCCTTGTTTTTTCTTATTGTTGACCACGTCTGTGTTACTATTTTTCTGTTTACATTGTTGCGACAGCTGTGGGTAAGCTACAAAAAAAAAAAAAAATTAAAAACGAACTATAAAGATGGGACGGTAGGATAAAAGGAGCCAGGTCTTTCTTTGTTTCATTAACTGCACAATTTTCTAGCTATTATAAAATCTTGGCATATTTGACGACGATACAGACACCCATCCTCAGATTGTGTGCTGTACTCTAGCAATGTCAACCCTGTTTGATAATTATCAGAGGATTGCTGAGGTTCAGAGTTTCTCTTACTGGAAAGATCTAAATGCATTACAATCTATTAGTATTGACATTAAGAGGCGGACAGAACGGTGGTCTGGAACAGAGATGAATGGGCCGGATGTATTGAATCTCGAGGACGTTGGCAAGCTTAGCTGTATCTGGGGCTGAGGTGGCATTCTTAAACTATACAGTGTTGGATCTCTCGTGCTTTAATCTCCTCAGTGTCTTTTCCTGTGACAGAGATGGATAGCTTTGTGGATAGAAGCGTGGAGCCATGCCGTAGATGCAGAACTTCACGGAAGCCTCAGACTTGGCCTCTTTGACATGCTTGCTTTTCATCCGTCGTGCATCATGTGAAGATCGGCAGATGTTTTAATGTTCCTGTGGCTTTGAGGTGTGAGAGACTGCTGTCAACAGAGATAGAGACTTCAGATATAGTGTTCTCAAACTCACAGATATTTGAGGTTTGGCCTTTAAGCAGGCCACAGGCAGCGGGGACCGTCCATGACCGGTTTGCATTCACACTGACTGTGAAATCACATTGTGTGTTTTAGGGCAGGGTTTAAGGTATAGAGTTCTCGATTTTAGTCGATTTTCATTTTGATGAACCAATAATGCATTTTAAATTCCAAGAATCGATTTTTTTTTTTAGTGCATGAAACGGTCTCAGCTTTATTATGAAATTTAAACAATAAATGTCATTTTGAACACTGTGACGCATCTATATGTGAGCGCTCAACCAGTGATGCACTTTAGCTACACAAGGACCACATTTCCATTGTGCACACTGAAAAGTAAAAATAAATTCATATGTCAAATAAATACATGTGGGAATTAGTAAATTAAAAATAAATGAATAATGCATAAATAAATAACAGTTAAAAAGTTAAAAATAAATAAAGAAAATAATAAATGAAGGAAAAATGTAAAAAAGTTTTTTTTTTCTAAAGTTTTTTTTACATTTATTCATTTAGCTGACACTTTTATCCAAAGCGACTTACAATTGCTATATATGTCAGAGGTTGCACGCCTCTGGAGCAACTAGGGGTTAAGTGTCTTGCTCAGGGACACATTTATGTCTCGCAGTGGATTCGAAGCTGGGTTTCTCACACCAAAGGCATGTGTCTTATCCACTGCGCCATCACCACCCCCGAAATAGATAATTTCTTGATTTATTTTCCTATTATTACGTTTAATTATTTATCTACACATTTAGTTCTAATTTCTACAGGTTTAGGCCTCCATATAGCCTGGGTTTCCCTTTCCCCATGCAGCCTTGAGCACAGCGTGCAAGGCAGTCTGGATACCATGAACCAGATTTTCAGGGACCAATCACAAAACAGGGAGGGAACAGCAAGACGATGACGACGTCTATGCGACACACCGCAGCAGTTTGTTTATACCTGTTGATCAAACATGGCAGCAGGCGCAAAGTAACCTTTCAATTTAGCCTTAGATACACACGCCATTGTGTACACCTCTCTAACCCATCGTCTTCTTCCAATTTCTGTCGCTCTACATACGTCATCTGGTATAATTGAAACGATTGGCGATGAGCTCGATACAGGCGCATTTGATTTGATAGACATTCGTTGCACCCAATAAACGGTTATGGGCATTCGTAAACCACGCCTGAAATACGAGAAAATGAACGTGGTTCCCAGACCACGTCTCAATCTCAATGAGAAGAGGTCTGACGTTAGCCAGGCTACCTCCATATACTGGAACTGATATATATATATATACTGTATATATATAATTGAAATCGCAAACTTAAAAATTGAAATGTAATCGAATTTTGATATTTCAACGCGTTCTCATCCTAGGGCATCATATAGGGAGTTTTGACATTTCGTCTAAATCCAACGCACATGGCACCCTTTAGCGTCAATATAACACGCACAGAGCTTTGTTCGTTTATGGGTAGGTTTAGTTCTGGGGTAGGGTTAGGGTTAGACCACCAGGAGGCGCCTTCTGCCCCATATATATCTGCGTCTTATATTGACGCTAAAGGGTGCCATGTGCGTTGGATGTAAACGAAATGTTAAAAGCGTCAGTATATGACGCCTTGGGATAAGAACGGGCTGGATATTCATGTTAGTACCCAGTCCTTGGGTATTTACCCTCAGTCTTAATTGTGTGTTACTCTACCTCTTCCAGTCTCCATCACGTCAAAAAACGAAACCGTACAGAGTTTTTTTAAGCTCTGAGAGCTCTTCGAGTGAGCTAATTCCCTTCTGAGAAAGGTAATATACTGCACTGGCTCACAAGTGGCAGCCGCCTGTTTAAATCTCTTTACTCGTTTGGTTTTAAGCCTCTTAACAGCTATGGAACAGTCGGGGAAGTTTCTGTTTTCCGAAAATGTGTAAAAAGTGATCTTTCTTCCCAGCTTCCACCTCTCTCATGCACCTGTAAACTTGTGTAGGCGTTAGCACCATGATTTGATGTTTGGAATGTTTCCTTAAAGCAAAGGATGTTTACCGCCCGACCATCCTTAATTTGTGTTTTGACCACAAGGACTCTCGCTACAATGTTCTCCACGCAGATGTTCCAGAACACAACACAATGCTCTGGTTGTTGAAACTGCCCTCTTGCCTTACCATCTGCTGCGAGTAAACCGAAGTGGATCAACATCTTGCAGTTCAGGGAGCAGGAACATCACAGGATGATACTTGGACCGAACTCTGTGCTGAAATAGACTGAATGTAATTGCTAATGCAGCAGCAGATTTGACAGAAAAGGTCACAGATGGAGCTTTATCTCAAGACACCGTCTGATGAAAAGCTGAAGTGAAAGTGCAGACCTTGGTGGAAACGGAGTTGTGGATTTGAAACTGCTTGGTTGGGGAACTTCGAGACCGGCCTGTTTTGTTTGCTTTGACCTTGAATAGGCACACTGCAGAGAGCATCTTAAAATGTTAACTCGGTTATTTTTATTCCGCAAACTGGAGTTAATTTTTTTGGTGTTTCTTCCCATGGAGGAACTAATTATAGATTAGGTTGATGAGGACAATTGCTCATTCTCCAATAGATTCTGCTCCAAAAGACATTTCATAATTCAGCAGATGTTTTTTCTCATCCAAAAGTAATAATTGTATTATGTTTCAGGCTCTTGCTGTGAGGTGTATTTTTTTAATGGCAGATATTGGATCCTAAAGATCATTGTAAAACAGGCAGTTCCATTCCTGTAAGCTGATTGGTCAATGCTGTTTTGTCATTTACCAATTTAAATGAATTTATTGATAAAGAAATATTTTAATTATGAATGCACAATATTTTGTCTCTGTATTGGTCGACATTTTTATTTTTTTATTTGAACTTTTTGGGCTGAGGAAGTAAGATTATTTTTTTATGTTTTTAAAAGAATAAATGCTTAGGAAGTAAGATTATTTTTATGTTTTTAAAAGAATAAATGTTTACTAAGGCTCACAATAAAATAAAAACAATAAAAATAAAGTAAAAAAGTAATATTATAAAAATATTTACAATGTAATTTATTCCTGTGATGGAAAAGCTGATCTTTCAGGAGTCTTTACTACAGGCTTCAGTGTCGAATTATCCTTAAAAATAAATCTTTTCATGATTAGTTATCACAACATTTTTTTCTTTTGTCAAATCAACTTAAATAATTTATGTAGTTCAGATAACATATCATTTTGAGTTTCTGATGATTAAATCATTCTCCTTCATTGTATTAACTCAATTTTTCCATTTCAGTGAACGTAAATTTTTAAGGCAACCAGGTTCATTTTTTTTAAGTTAAACCAACAATTTTTTTTACAGTGTAGAAATCATTCGATGCTTAATTTTTTTTTAAACATTATTATCAATGTTGAAAACTGTTGGCTTTTTAATATTTTGTGGAAACCATGAAACTTGATTGTTTGATGAATAGAAAGTCTGAAAGAATCACATTTATTTGAAATGGAAATATTTTGTGTATTTGAGAATATCTTTACATTCAGTTTGGATTATTTTAATTTGCCCTTGCTGAACTATTAATTTCTTAAAAACAGAAAGAAAAAGACTAGAACTTTTGAACTTTTGCTGTTATCTAGCAATCACTTTTATTATTAAGTTAGTTATTAATCTTTTAAAATGACTAACAAAGCAATAACAACATTGCAAAATCTATTTCTCAAAATATATGAAAATGTATTGTTCACCCTGTACATTTCAATATTGTGATGTATTTGATAGCGTTTTATTTATAGTTTTAGACAAAAAAAGTATATTGAATACTAAAATTTTAACTGAATACTACATGAATTTTAACATTAGCCATTTATGGGTTATCGGCCATAACATAAAAAAAAATAAGTGTTTATTGTAATACCCAGAATTTTTTTATATTGGTGCATCCCTAGTTTTAACAGCACAAATTCATACCTTACTGCTTAAGTAAACATGTAACGACTGACTGCTGTGATGTCCAATGCCTGCCAGACCTGGGCACATGGTACATGATGGACTGCAGCAGGGCATGCCACCCCTTGACTGAAGTTAGGAGTTATTTACAGAGTAAGTTAATGCCCTCCCACATAGAACGAAAGGAAAATATATCCTCCCCTCATGTCAGAGCCCTCAGACCAAACGGGCCCCTGGCCCCTCTACATCCCCCAATCTCAGCCTTCTCCAGCTGCATCCATCACACACAGGCACAATGAAGTTCAAACAGCCAAATAACAGTGGAACAGAGCCAGATGTTCTCCTCAATTAGGGGTCTCCCCGCTCTCTGGTCACTCTTTCATGTTTTCCCGCTCTTTTTCCCATTGTATAACATGTTTGTCCTGCATTGGAGGGTCAATTAAGTCCTCCTGTGGTGTTTTTGTGACCATGTTTGTGTTTATTTCTCTTAAATTGCCTTGTCAAATGTTGGCCCGGTGGTTTGATTAATGAGCGGAGGTCTGCGTTTGGGTAAAAGCGCAATTAGCCAAATAACAGTTTACCGCCAATCAGATGGCAAGCCACATATTGGAACTCCCCCACCCCACCATGCCTCGGTTACCATGCCGTCTGCTCTGCCGTGTGATGATGAGGTTCATCTGGTGCCCGGCTAATGATGGAAAAAGCTTCATTAATGAGGAAGTCACTGACTGATTTCCGAGCCTCAGATCTGGGAGATACCACTGTACGCTGCTTTTGAATTGCTCTTAATTGGCAAAGACTTCACTTCCGAGAAGTTCGGAATAAATCCTGTGTCTCTGTTCTCCACATTTTAACTGGATGGGAATTCTCAAGATACCAAGACTTATCTAGACTTTAAAGGAAGTGAGTTGCAAGAAAGGCTGGGGTGAAAACCGGAAAAGAAATACGCTTGGATATTTGACCTCTAGAGGAAGGGCAAACGCACACACACACACACACACACACTCTTACAAGACCAGACACTCTGTGAAACACAATCTTTATGCTGCAAATCAGCTGCATTGAGAGCAGATATCGGTTATGATTTTTGCCTGCTCAGATTCTGATGCATTGCACAATTTATCCCTCTCTTCAGTCATCTGGAGGAAAACACAAGGAGGAAGTGCCTCACAACATCCTGTTCTTCTGTTTCCCTTCCACTATTATCCTTTTACTGTGAACACAAGCACATTTAGGTCCGAATACTTATGATACGCAAGTTGTTCGAATGCAATTGACAATTCAAGGGTCAAAAATATTGAAATTTTTCAGTGTTTATTTAGAAAAATAAATGGCATATTTTGTTATCTGTTAGTTTGACATTTTATCATCTAACACTCACTTAAAGTTAATCTAAAAAATGAAGTGAACACTGTTAAATGTTAATATGTGACGCCTTCATTTCCTTACACCCTAACATGAATACATTGTCAGTTTATCTGTATCTGCTAGAATTTAATATCAGCGCATCCCTAAATGGCATATTTGAACGTGATCATTCCCTTGAGTAGGTTTGCCGAGGTTAGCATCACGATAAAGTTCGCACATTAAAATGTAAATGCATGGTTGCAATGCGCTGAGTCTATTTCTAGCCTTATTATATGCAATTGGTTGATTTCAGAAATAGATTAGCATCTCCCTGACCTTAAAGCTCACACGCCAGGCACCCTTTTGTCTACTTGCATGTCCCCCCCAAAATTAGGGCTTCAACCTTTGCTGATCTCATCTGGAAAAGCTTACAGACGGGACGCCTCCTCAAATGAACATCTAATGAATTATCAGCTTTTGTGGTTTCATTTGTGTCTCTGCTGGTGGTTTTAAATGTCAGAACATCTTCTCGCTCTCTAATGTCTCCCTTGTTTTCTCCATCTTTAGCTCTCGGTCTTTAAGTTCTACGTCTCGGGTGTCACGCGTTGCTGTCGTGCTCATGAACTGAGTGGGTTAGTGTCACACTTTCCACAGCAGTGAAAATGTGTTTCTCTGAAACCATAGCCCCGTTTGTGACAGCTTCTTGTCTTCTAAGTGACTGTGTGTGTGTATTAGTGCTGTTTTTTTTTCTCTAGCGGATGGTGCGGGTAGCAGGTGAAACTTCTGGATGGATTCAAATCAACCCAACAGCAAATCAATACTTGTCTCGACAGCTGTGTCTCGTGTGGTTAGGTGTCTTGTAGAGCGAGAGAGGAGCGGAAGATGAGAGAACAGGCTTTTTGTTTCCATGTTTGCTCTACACACCTATTAATGTCCCGTTTGAGTTCTGGGTTAGGTCCATCAGGGCAGATGTGCTCTTTCAAGAACAGAAACCTGCCTTGTTTCCCACAAGGTGCTTGGGGAGTCGGGCATGTGTGTCCAGTCTGGAGAGGGAATGAGGATTTGTCTAGTGAGGTTTCACGGGTGTCCATTTGGGACTGTGTTGTGTCTTTGTGTCTATGTGGTGCTGGTCTTCTGGGAGTCTGGCTGACGTGCTTGATTTATTGTGATGCCTTTGAAACACACACACACCAGGCCATCTGAGCCCAGTCATCATCCACTGCTGTTGTGAATGAAATCCCTGGAGGCAAACTGTGAACAAACAGCTCAGAGCCAGAGTACTTTAACATGCTAAATACATACAGAATATATCTTTATACCAACAGCATGTTTTTCTCAAAGAAATCCCTGAATTTTTGGAAGAAATTAATACTTAAGTGCAGCATTCAATTGATCAAAGGTATTAATATTGTTATAATGTTTCATAAGTGCTGTTCTTTTAAACTTTCTATTCATTAAAGGAGTAGTTCACTTTAAAAAAAAAAACTTTTTCTGATAATTTACTCAGCCCCATGTCATCCAAGATGTCCATGTCTTTCTTTCTTCATTCGGGAATAAATTAAGGTTTTTGATGAAAACATTCCAGGATTTTCTCCATATTATGGACTTCATTGGGAACCAAACGGTTCAAGGTCCAAATGAGAGTTTCAGTGCAGCTTCAAATGACTTTAAAGGACACCAGATGATTAATAAGTGTCTTATCTAGCGTAATGACCGGTCATTTCAAAAATAAATAAAAAAGTTTAAGTTTTATAAGCACAAATGCTCGCCTTGCTCTGTTCTGTGATGCGCGTTCGTGACTCAAAATGAATGAATCTTTTTTCGAGTCATGTCTTGAAGGGTCCTAGATAAGACACTTATTCATCGTCTGGTGTCGTTTAAAGCCCTTTGAAGCTGCACTGAAACTGTCTTTTGG
This sequence comes from Pimephales promelas, assembly GCF_988280905.1. NCBI lineage: Eukaryota > Metazoa > Chordata > Actinopteri > Cypriniformes > Leuciscidae > Pimephales > Pimephales promelas. Next base: position 5,568,137 of record NC_142791.1, on the reverse strand, counting down.
ACCTTGAACTTTTTGGTTCCCATTGAAGTCCATTATATGGAGAAAATCCTGGAATGTTTTCATCAAACTCCTTAATTTCTTTTCGACTGAAGAAAGAAAGACATGGACATCTTGGATGACATGGGGGTGAGTAAATTATCAGCAAAAGTTTTTTTTTTTTTTTTTTAGAAGTGAACTACTCCTTTAAATATTCCTAATCATTTTTATGGTTACTGGCCGTTTATCGGTTATCTCTTAGTCTTCCATTTTTATTTTCTTTGTCAGCATCTATAACACTCTCTTAATAGTTTAAATATTAACACTCTCTTATATTTTTTAGACAAAAATATTAAGTGTTTTCAACATTGATAATTATAAGAATTCTACTTTAGCAGCAAATCAGCATATTATAATGATTTCTGAATGACTAGTGATGCTAAAAATGGTGCACACGAGGCACCATAAAAGAAGTCTCCCTGCGTATGAACTCTCATATGTCACCATACATCCAGTTGATATCAATGAAACATTTGTCTGCATGTGCAACGATAAAACCTCAGGCTTGTAGTTTTAAAACAGCCACAGAAGAACACCTGCCAGAGTTCTGAATAGCGTTTGTCTTTTCCCGCCGTACATGTTGTGACCTCATCAGAGGGACCACATAAACGTCTCTGTCAGGCTGTGCATTGGGCTGGTGAGGTGCACAGGATGCTGAGCTGATGACGGCTTCTTTTTTTTCGTTCTCTGATCAGAAAACTCCTGTATTCTCAACACAGCATAACATGGCCTAAAACTTCCCACGGCACTGCGACCGACTCGCTACCTCAGTGTGAAAGCCTGTTTAAACTGTCGGACTGGATTATTCTCGTTGGAATTGGTTGCCTCCTGTCTGTCACTCAAACCAAGAGATGTGTCACTCATTCTGAAGTGCACGGTCTCGTCAGTTTTCAATCCATGGCTCTTAAACGTATGATTTCGTGATGACCAGTTCAATTATTTGTGACTTTCATAATTCTGTAAACCAGTAGCAACCACATCACAACCATGCATGTATATTTTCTTCAGTAAATTAAAAGTTTTTTTATTTTATTTTGTACAATTTTTTACTGATGTCTGAAGAGAACAGAAAGGCTGCCTGATTAGTTTATTAACGACATTTAATTATTATTTATTTTAATTAGAGTAATGAAGCTCTTGGATATCTCTGACTTTTCCTTAATTAAAATATTATGGCTAAGTGTTTGGATATTCCTGCACTGAGAGTGTTTGTGAGTGTGTGTGTTTTCTCTAAAGGCTCTGTCCTGCACTTACACTGATAAGTCAGGATAGATCCTCCTACAACCTTCCTCAACTGAAACCGGTATTGATCTGCTCTGTCTCGGAAGCAGCATCCTCTTTGAGCCTGTGAACAGATTTGTGAAATGAGAGATGTTGAGAAACCAACGCATCACTTCTTCACAAGCACCGGTTCTCTAAGCTCTCAGCCCCAGACCTAACAACCTGCACTACACAACCTTGTCTATATTGCATTCATTTCCAATTCGAGGCACGTAGTTAAAACAAACTTTTGGCTTTTTTTTTTTTATAATATATTGTCATATTGCAGCATTCGTTTGTACTAATTGTGGCTGGTTACATTGGGGAGGAACATTCTCATTCTGGAAAGCATTTGATTAGACAATCTGTGTAGTGCAGGATGAGTCATTAAAAGGATAGTTCACCCAAAAACGAAAATTCTGTCAGTAATTACTCACCCTCATGTTGTTCCAACCACGTAAGACTTTCGTTCATCATCGGAACACAAATTAAGATATTTTTGGTTAAATCTGAGAGCTGTCTCACATAGGCTTTTCTGTAATTGAAACTTGCCGGCCTGGAAAGTTCATAAAGACAATGTTTAAAATAGTCCAAGCGACTACACTAAGTTTATCAAGTGACGACAATACTTTTTGTGCGCTAAAATAATAACAATATTTAACTATTAATTTTCTACATCAAAACGTAGGCTCACTATTGGCCAGCATCACACACATGACCAGCGTCAGCCAATAGTGAGCCAACGTTCTAACGTACAACCCAGAAGCGTTGCGCTGTTAAACTACGTGAACTCACTCAGAGGCTAACAGAGAAGAAAATGGATAGTTGAATACATTTTTTTTTTTTTTTTTGCATATGGAGGAGTGAGACCGCTCTCAGATTTAATCAAAAGTATCTTAATTTGTGTTCCGAAGATAAATGAAAGTCTTACGTGGTTGGGGCGGCAGTGGCTCACTGTACGTTCACACCGCCGCCGACTTGAGCTTCAAAAGCGGCTGGAAGTCACTGATTTTCAATGTAAGCTGGCTTTTCTCAGCTGCAAGGAGCGGCAAATCCATCAGCGCCGCGCTTTGGGCGTTTTGAATGTTTTGAGCGTCAATCAGAAAGTTGAAAGAAGCTCAACTTTATGGTAATGAGCTGTGACGCGGTTCAGCGGCAAAACGCCAGCAACCAATCGGAATATAGACATCCTTCACGCTGGCTGATTCCGGAGAAACATAAATGTAAACTTTCTTTCCTACCAAAACATTAGCTCCGAGAAAATGGAAGAGATGATAATCATTGCCATAGCTGTGTTTCCTACTGGTTTCATTTATGACATGACGTTGTTTGCTTATAGGGACCGCATGAGCGCAAATTTTTTTTGAAATATTTACGAACGCTCGTTTTAAACCGGGAATGCAATTAATTTGCTTACGGTGACGCCGATTTTGACGCAATAATAATAATAGCTAACTATTTTTTTCCCGACCAAATGTGACCAAAACGGTTATAAAAATGCTGACATTATAAAGGTTTCTTCAATGTATTGCTTGTTTTTTTTCTTCTGTTTATTACATTTCATTTTGTGACACTTCTATTCTCCCTGCAACGCCACAGCGTTCAAAGCATCCAAAGCGTCAACAAGCTTCCCCGTACTTTTTGACAAGTGTCCCTGACCGGGCGGCCACAGCTTCTTTGACGCTCAAGTCGGCGGCGGTGTGAACGTACAGTCAGTGGTTAATGTAGGTTGTCTACAAACCGGAAGCTTGGTGGTTCAATCCCCGGTTCCACCTGACCAAGTGTCGAGGTCTCAATGAGCAAGACACCTAACCCCAGCTGCTCCCAACGAGCTGGATGGCGCATTGTATGGCTGACACAGCCGTCGGTGTATGAATGTGTGTATGAATGGGTGAATGTGAAGTGGTGGCCTGTGAAAGCACTATACAGTATAAATGCAGTCCATTTATCATTTGGAACAACATGAGGGTGGTTTAGGATAGAGCCAGACCGATTTATTATCAGGCCGATATTATCGGCTGATATTAAGCATTTTCCATACTACCGGTATCGCCAGTTATAATGGTCGATAAATGAATATTTCAAAAATAAAATAAAAACGGACGAAACACGCTTCAACCAATGTCATGAGTGTTGAAATTGTATATTATTATTTTATTTATCAGAACTTTAATATATTTTGATGTCCCTCTGTTCTGTTGTGACAATAAAAGAAACAAGTTTCTTTTTAAAATGCATTATCATATTATTTTAGTTAAAACTCATAAAAAACTACAAATAACTAATGTTTGGGAAACCTGTTAATGTTTTGTTGCGCGTTTCTGGAAAAAAAAAAATCGTCCGATATATCGGAATATCGGATTCTAAAACCAACAAATATTTGTATCGTATCGGCCTTCAAAATCCTTTATTGGTCGGGCTCTAGTTTGGGAGTATATATGTGAACGCCTCAAATCTAACATGCATGGATTTTGATTTCATGGGGTGTTGAATTCTAAACATCAATTTAAGAATGAGTTATATGCAGTAAGAAACGTGGTGACTTTTGGATAAGCTCCATCTGGTGTGAAGTGTATGATGTCTCATGCTTCTCAGAGCAGTTGATATCAACACACAACAGCATGGGAAATCTGTCCAGCTGTTGCGATAAGTTTCTGCTTCTCATACCCTATCTGACAGCCATACCCGCTGTAGCTTCCTAAAGTAATCACCACTCAATCTGCTCCGCTCTTAGTGTTGCACCAGGAAACAGGATGTTGCCGGGCGATAGATATTGTTCTCTTTGTTTACCTTTGTTTACTCTTTTGTTTTTCAATGTAAAGCTACCCACCAGACAAAGGTTGAGAACTAGTTGATATGTAGTTATAAAGCTGAAAAATGTTAATTGATTATTTTCACAGCTTACCTCCGCACCAATCAGTTTCCTGTGTGAAAAATGTGGTCAGTATCTAGATTGACTGACACACACTTACATACAATTTTTACTGTAGGCTACTCAAACAGGACGTGACCGTGGAACAGTGTCCTTCACATGGCTATGATGTCATTCTGCTTCCTGCTGGTGGTGGCTTGACTTTGTTGTTAGTTTTTTTAGCTAGGTTTCAGAAAGCTGATCATCGTAAACCTAATCTTGGATCTCTTTTTCCTGTTTGTCACTGAACTAACTGTAACATGCTCTGCTGATTCAGAAATGGCATTTCAGGTCACTCGCAGAAAAAAAACAACACTGTCAGTTTGGGTGGATTTTTGGTGAGACTGTCGAAGATCAGAGCCAGTGGTGAATTGGTGAAATGTCTCCGTTTTGTCGAAGAGATATTTTTTTTAATACCTCAACATTACAGGAAATTAAATAATGTGTTGTCCTGGAAGGGATGGTCGAAAAATCTTCTCCAGGATATCCTCATAATACCCACACAGGTATTATGTTTTTTTTTATCGCACATGTCTGTAATGTCACGTATGGTTATACGGTCTGGTCATACTTGTAGTTTAAATTCTTTACAACGAAAACCAGGTGTTTTTTCTTACATACATTTGAAACAGCCAACAAGACAAGCTTATGAAGTAACAACCTGGCATTGCTGGGATACTAAAAGCAGCATAAACAGTAATTGAATGGAATATTCTGGGTTATTTACAACTTAATGTTTATGGACCCCATCTGTCGATTAGCACAGGGAATCTTTGGCTTGGTTTACCAGGAAGGGACCTAATGCAGTGTTCTGGGTTTTTACAAACTGAGGGAATTGACAGCATGCTACAGATGCAGATAGATTCAAGTTGTAAATAATACGTAATATTCTTTATTAGGAAACTTTGCAAACCATCTGCCTCTCACATAGACCGTACACACAGAAGTACAAGAGTAGCCTTTGGCAGCTGTAGAGGGTTTAATGTAATGTATTTCTTGGCTTTGGGGACTATAATGCAGATTAAAGCTATATATTTGCAAGGATACATTATTAAAAATGGCAGAATTGGCTTTCTGAGAAGAGTGTAGATGCTTTTGCCAACAAACTAGAGACTGCAAACTTAGAAACCATTTGCCTTTCTATGATGAAAACCTTTTGTTGCAACTTTGCTATTTTAAATATTTAAATTGCAATTTAAATGTCACCAAGGCTATGCTATCTCACTGCTTAACATAGAAGAGGTTTGTAGAAGGTGTGAGAATGATTTTGGCGATGGATGATTAAATTTGTTTTTTTTTTGGCTTCCATCAATAAATGAAAACAAGATCGAGATAAACCATTACTGTGACAAATTCTGTTTAGCAATGATCCTCGTTTTGTCTTGTGTTAGAATTCCAGTGCTATAATGTGTTTTCATTTATTTAATTAAATTGTTTTACATTTATTTTACATTAATACAAGAGATGCACCGATGGATCGGCTGGTGACTGGAATCGGCCAAAATACTTCTTCCTCAACACTGAACTTTAGATGTGTGTGAATTTGCACCAGGAGTAATTTATATAGTCTATTTTATAGCGATTACTGTTAAAAAATGTTCTATGCAAAATGTAACATTTTCTACTAAAGAAAAGAGAAAATATATATTTTTGTGTGTTGTAGTGGTTAGAAAAAGTAAAATCGGTTTCGGCAGGTCAAACTCTGAAAAATCGGAAATCGGAATTGGCCTAGAAAATTGTAATCGGTGCATCTCTAATTAATACATTAAATACTAATTTGTTAAATTTTTTTTTTATTTGTTCATTTTTAAGTCAATGTGTTATCATGTTAAATAATTATGATCTTAATATTGACCAAAATAATTGTGATTTATGTTTTTTATCATGATCACGTAGCCCTAGAATGATCTGTGATGCATCACTTAGAATATGTATAGGGTAGGGTTACATATACATCATATATACATATACATTTACATATACATATGAATGGGTTACAATGATTACCTACTTATCCAGCAACCAAATAGTTTATTAGTTGACTTATCTAGACTTTTTTCAAGTTTTATTAGCATGTTGTGTGGTGCTATTTTTTTTTTTTTTTTTGCCGTCCTGCCATGAGCAAGTTAAAAAGCATTAGCTTTTTCTTTGAATGCAACCATCTCATTTTAAACCATTTGGAAAAGTATAGTTTAGCACATCCCTATTAAAATGATAAACAAAGTATTCCATAGTTTTCCAGCAAAAGTGTGTTCATGTACAGTTTATAGCTGTTAATGTACAGCTATTATTTCAAATGACAAAAATTAATCAACTTTTTTGACCAGGCCAACAAAACGAATCCTTTTTCTATTGTATCTATATTGTGTTGGTTGTTTGTTCAGAGTTATTGATGCTCTAGAACAGAAATTTCCTTTAGGAATCAATTAAGTACATATTTTATCAATCTGTTTATTAACCTACGCCATCTGCAGAGGAAATGGGCCTAGAAACAGAATGAGAAGGAAAGAGCGGGGTCGAGTGAGTGTGTGGGGGGCTTGAGCTAGAGAGAAAGAAGGGTGTTTTACTCACGTCTGTGAGTAAGTCATGGAGCGAGTGACACAGGAGGAAGGTATGACGGAGTCTCTCTCAAAGTTTCTCAAAGCTGAGCCATTCCCACACTATGATCAAACTCGGGGATCACCCAGAATGCAGTTACACTGACACGCTCGCTCCCGCACACTTACAGAGCCGTGCTTTCACTGTGACAAATACAGGGAGTCCCCCCTTCTTCATCTAGGCTCTGATACGTAATGCATTTATATAAGTTTCTTTCTGAGTTTCCTCCCAGATGACACACACAGAAATAATTTAAAGTGTATGTCTAGCTATTCCTGGTTATGGTTTGGGTTTACACACCACTGCTTCCAGGTGCATCATTGCGCAATAAGGGAAAATCTTCCCTTTAGATGACACCATATCCTTTTTGTTCTATTTTTTCCTTTGAGTTTTTAATCATGGGGGCGAGTAACAGAACTAGAAAGTGACAGCAATAATTGATCATGAAAACGCATCTTTTTTTTGTTTTGCAGTGTTATTTTATACTTTTATTTTATTTTTTAAATTATTTAGCCATATTTGTTCTTTTTTATTTATTTATTATTTCATTCTTAAAAAAAAATGTCTAAAAGTGCATTTAAAATAATATGGAGAAACTACTTGCGCTGTACGTAGAATAGTTGTACATAAATGCTCCGTTTAATAATCTGTAACTGAGAAAAATTACCAAAATATCTAGAGTTGTACGATATATCGGCTACCATATCGGTATCGGCCTATATATGTTCATTTAATGTTACCGCTATCGACCTGATATGAAAATTTTGCCAAAATATTGCTTGAACTATGATTGGAATCACTTATAAAAAGTAAAATACTCTAAATTTTGTCATAGAGGCTCCATACATGAGAATATTATAATTGTTTGCTTGGGACTTGGGTTTTCATGGTGGGACGTTTGTTTTTTAATCAGGCTAAAAGAAATTCAGATTTAGATTTATCTGCCAATTCATCGCTAAGCGGCGTTCAAATATAAAGAATTATTGGTTGTTAGTATCGGCCAAAATTTTTCATATCGGTGGATCCCTAAAACAATATCCATCCAATCCAGCAAATGTGACCGCAAACAGGCCGGAGAGCTCAGAAACAACCCATTCAGAGCCTGAAGTCTGGGGCCCATCTGCTAGGATGTGGTGAGACGGACATGAGTGGGGTTGAGCCATTTAGTAATTATAAGTCTATGGCTCAGGCCATGCCAGAGTGAGGTGCAGCATGTGGGCGGGAGAGGAGGCGGAGGACAATGTCTTTCTTTAGAAATGCTGACTGTAAAGATTCAATGACATGCGCTTAGTCACTTTGTGGGCGCGGATGCTGTTTTATTCACCCTTTTATTCCTTGCATTAATGAAGAAAGCATTGCTAACCACACAAGTCATGCTTGCTGTTGATTAAAGGGTCAGAAATGCTAACGCCAAAGGAAATGGAAGTGTAACCGTGATGCAGGAAGTGAATAGGAGTTGACAAGAGAATGTGAATATGATTTCCAGTAAATTTCCTGCAGCACATCCTGTGTCTGTGGGAGGACCAAACGCGTTCTCTCTCTCTCTCTCTTCGTCTTTCTTGTTCTGTTAGCAACAGGTTATCACACCATTGATTCTCATTTTTTTTTTTCAAAAGACTCATCAGAAGAAGCCAGGAAGTTTGTCCACAAGATTTTTGAAAATATTCTTGAAGGCAGAACTAGCATCTGGGCTCCAGAGGAGATGAGATGCGTGGGTTTGTTTGCTGACTTTTGTGAAAGATTGTTTGCTTGTGTCTGTGTGGTATGCATGTGTTTGTATGTGCGAGAGCGCGTGGAGGCGCCAGGCTGGGGCCCCGGCAAAGAGTGACATTTATTAGTTATCTCGAATGATGGATGGTGGGCTTCGGTTGAGGAGCTTGCGTGTTCATCTTAGGCCTCTGTGCCCTGCGTGTCGATTGGCTCCCGCTCCGTGTCAGTGCAGCTCGGCGAGGTGTAGTAATAACTGCAGTTATCAGTTGAGTTTTGTGACTCACTGCTGGTCTGTGATCAGTGTAGGCTGACACCTACACACTCACCAAACTGTGCTCAGAGATCTTGGCGTGACTCTTGTCTCCGTGGTCCAGGTCTCGCTAGAATGAGCTCAAATCGAAACGTTTGAAAATCGAACTTGATATTCAAATGCAAACATTTCTCATTAAATTCGAGATTTAGCAAATATTGGGATTAATCAATGCATGCTGATGAAAAGTGATTTTAATGGAGCAAAGCTAGCAAAGGCTTTCTGGGTTGCAGCATAAATACTTGTAATATATTTATTATCATTGCCAAATTTCAGGATTTCAGGATGGATTTTGGACAGTAATTTTAATCTGTAATTTTACATTTGAAGTATATACAGATCTATCTATTTACATTTGAATTATAATCAACGGTAGTCTACCTATCTATATCTATCCATCCATCCATCTATCCATCTATCCATCTATCAGCTTCATCTTTGTCTTTTAAAAATCATTAAACATTCAAATGTATGCATTACATTTTAAAAGATTAGAGTATTATAATAAGCTACTACAAATTTTTCGTTATCAAAGTTTATAGTTGTAACAAAGAAAATCTCACACTCCTTACCTTCTGCATTTTATAATAATTTTCTTTTCCTCAGTCCAGCAGCGATTACTCTCATCTAACCGCTGAAAAGACGTAGGAAGGGGCACGCTGTTTCGTGAGACATTAACGTTTTTATATGCCTTAATTTTTGAATTCGTAATTGGCGCATTTCACCATCAGTGTGCAATGCGCGTGACGTCTACGTTCGTCAATAAGTAAACCACACGTGTCTTGCGGAAGAACACTGTAGTCGGAGCTAGCCTACTTTTCTCCAGTAATGTCTATGGCGAGTCATGCAGGCACTGCGCAACTCCACATCCGAGTCGACCCCGCCCGGGATAAAATAGTCCGAATATAAACACTTATTATAAGCGTACCGTAGTGATTCAGGATAAGTCGAAAACATGGTTTGGAAAATGGATTCATGATGTAGCCTTCTCGTTCATTTTGAACATAAGTTACGGACTGCAGCGGCTAATACAACAGCGCTCTGTTGCACGAGCGTCCGCTCGCACATATACGACCACATACAATTTTAACTCGCACATTCTCAAAAAATGGTGGTCGCCGTCTGGACCCTGACATCATTTCAAAAGAAGTCGATTAGTTCAAATCTGATCCATGTTGAATGATGTATGTAGTTCAAATCAGTTGAAGAAAAGACTGTATATGTCTTGTGTGACTTGTATGATTGTGTGTAGTGTATATAGAATTTTTAAAATGTGAAATAAAAATAATGAAACGTTTTTATATATAATACAAATGGGTCTCTGGGTTTGTGGTGAAATGGCACATTCAGTACTGATATGATACGAAATTAAAAATGTCAAAAAGGTAAATCCTTGCTATAACCCGAAAATATTTCTTCTGGGTAAACATAACAAGATGTTTTCACACCTGGTGTCTAAAGACGTATATGCACTCCCACACACAATTTAAGTTGGTCACATGACCTGTCAGGACCTCTCCCCCATACACTCACAGTACAATAAGAGCGTAGTTGTACTAGTACTCTTACAGTGGCAGAACCTGACACGCTGATACAGTGCTGTTTTGTTTGAGTTTGAGCGCAGCACAAGACAAACAGTCTGAACTGTTCTACACACCATTATCTTCTGCTGTCATCACACGGGCCATGCGGGACGTGTTAGCTCTGTGTGTGTATACAGTGTTCAGTGTTAATTCCTGTTCCTGTTTGTGCACGAATACTTGACCATGTTTTGTGAATGTGTTAATGTATTTGTGGTCTCAGTCCTTATTAGTACGAGTGAAGTGTGAAAGAGCTTACATTTATACATGAATATTTGAACTCAGCTCTATCCACTTTTACTCTCTGTAATGAGTGGCTCACTCATGGTGTGCTGATCTGCATTGTTTTCACAATTGTTAAGCAGCAAAAACTGTTTTTAACATTGATAATATTATAATATATGTTTCTTGAGCAGCAAATCGGCATATTATAATGAATTTGTCTTTTACAGACATAAGAGTACATACTCGTATACACGTTTTTAACCACCATCTGACAGACAGAGAGAGAAACATTATCTGCCAATCAGAGCAGTGATAGAATCCTTCTAAAATCTATCAATCTATTAGCACAGAGAGAGCTGACAGTAAGGAGCCAATCAGAGAGCTCCAATTGTGATGGCTGGCCAATGCACATATGCACGCAACCACACACACACACACACACATACACTTCAAGCCTGATGGGAGCAGAGAGTGAAGTTTGTTAGATAAACTAATCAATGAAAAACCCAATTCTGCTGCTAATTGGCATTAAATTAGCTTTGGACAGTCCATCCCTACATGTTTTGGACAAATATTCAGTTGTTAAAACATGCAAAAAATAAAAATAAAATAGCATGCTAACTTGATTATGGTTTGTTAGATAATATTCTGCTGAAAGTGGATTTGAATCAATGCGTCAATGTGGTGGGAATGTTGAAATTGATTTCTGTGCTGCACATCTCTCTTGCTCTTTCACATCTTTTTTCCCTTTCGTGCTTTCTCTCTTTAATGAATCAGTTTGTCGTTATACACACAGAGGTTAAACATAGTGCAACTTTGGTACCAAAATTATTTGAAGGAATATTTACCAAGCAATTCATGAACACTTTTATTTTGTATAATTGTTAGCTAAAGCTATGCTGTTTTATTGTCGTCTTTCTGCTGCTGAAAGAAACACTGATTGAGCGATTACAAGTTATGATGCCTTTCAGTAAGTATGCTGTATCTTTCAACATACCTTCAGGTGTCCATTCTGCAACTGAGGAAGAGATGATCGTGTTTACTCGCGTGCCGCGTTGCCGCTTGAAATGAGGAGCTAGTAGCCTTAGCAATCCGGTCTTCTTCCTGGAAAACAACTCACACCTCCCACAACAACATAAAACACACACTGTAAAAAAATATTGTTGTTTTAACTTAAAAAAGTAAGTAACCTGGTTGCCTTAAAAAAATTTTAAGTTGATTGAACTGGGGAAAAAGTGAGTTAATACAATGAAGGAGATTCATTTAATCATCAGAAACTCAAAATAAAAAGTTATCTCAACTAAATAAATTATTTAAGTTGATTTGACAAAAGAAAAAAATGATTTTTACAGTGCATATACAGGCTAAAAGGGATGTAACAATAATAAATAATTTTACAACACCTGTGTGTATGTGTGTGTATATATATATATATATATATATATATATATGAAGAGTTCAGATGCAAAAGCCTCTAAATGCCATTTGAAATTTTCTTCTTTAATGATGATTTTTATCAAACTTGTATATTTAAGTTCAGTAATTTCACTTAAATAACAAGTAATAGGTAATTATCATTGCCATTTAAGTGAAATTACTGAACTTAAATATACAAGCTTGATAAAAATGATCATTCTAGAAGAAAATTTCAAATGGCATTTAGAGGCTTTTGCATCTGAACTCTTCATATATATATATATATATATATATATATATATGTATATATATATAACACACACACACACACACACACACACACACATATATAAATACATACAGGTGTGTGTGATATTAATTAAAGTAAATATTAAGTAAATATTTGGTATTGTGATATTAAGTGCACTTTTTAGCAGTCAGGGCCATTGAAATGATGTGCACGAGGGCTGCTTGCTCAACTCTCAACAAATGTATTATTTGTAACACTGAAGGCTGTAAGCGAGGGAGTAGATTGGGGGCACAAAAGATGTGGTATGAGTATATTAAGAAGGTTTGATTGGCAGGGTGGGGTTAGGGGGATTTCTGCAGGGGACGAGCCCCGTCTGCGCACACCACCCCCTTTTTCATTTCCTCAGGCACATGTGTCCTCCCTTTCCCTTGGGACAGACCTTAACCAGGCTGTGGTCTGATGAGACAGAAGTGTCCCCAGTCTTTGTTATTATTGGCATGAGGCAGTTATCTTCAGACATTTGCACACACACACACACACACACACACACACACACACACACACACACACACACACACACACACACACAGAGTCCCAGCAGCTTAGCCCTCTGAAACAAAGACAGAAAAGCCTGGAATTAATATTCTTATACCCCCAACTTCAAAGAGAATTTTTTTTTTCTTAGATTCCATCTTTGAGTCTGTGTTTATCTGCATGTTGAAGATGAGAGAATCTTCTGCATATAGAGAGGGCTAATGGTGGACAGTGTTAATGCTTTACTTTTTTATTTTTCAGTTGGCAAAATAAAAGAAATGACATTGCGATTTATGCACTAACTGTGTTTTTTGAAGAAGTAAACAGATCCTCTTTGGTATTTCAAGGCAAGTCAGAATTTGTTACTCGCATTGTGAAACACACTATATAATTAAATGTCACATAACAATAACTTGAAGAGCTGTAAATGTTCAAGGTCATAACAATATTATTTTGGGACTTTTTTTTCTTATAGGTGCTCGGGTTTCACAACAACCATTTTACATGTTACGTTTTAAGTTGTTGAAGCTCTGTTGATGCTTATATTATTAAATATTGTGCTTTTATAAATTTGTTAAAGTTTGGATTACTACAAATTGACTTTGTTATTTTGGGCTTCATCATTAACAAAACTGTTAACGAAAATTACAACTTAAAGTAGTCATTCATTTGAGTTAATTTTACTCTATTAAATTTAAAATAATATGCAGTTTTAGTAAGTGTGAATTTGACATAGAAATCAACGAATATGACATCATAAAGTATTGACTAAATTTTAAGAAAACTAGAATTCAACGCTAACTGTGGATTAGTGTTTTCCATTCTTCATTCATGTGTTCAGGAGTTCCCCAAGGCTCCGTACTCGGCCCATCTAAACTGATTCGTCTTCACTCTGAGGTATTAAACTTGACCTTTTAATTACACATATCACGCCCAAAATCCCTGCATGGGTGAGCATGCTGATGTGCACCGCACTCCTTTAGTCTCTTTTCTCATAATCGTACTGATTGTCATGTAATTCGAGCTTGCACTTTGCATCTCAACTGCTGTGAGCGGCAGGGAATGCCTGCTGTCTCTGAGGACTCATTATAGAAGGATAATGAGATTGAAATTGCTCTTTTATAGAAATTGTTTTGCCCCACAATTTTGTTTATAAGATTGCGGGTAATATCCTGCATGCGGTTGCTATTATCTCTGCCATGTAGTCTTTTTTCAAAGATCGTTTGTGGCGGCGTACGTGGAATTAGTCATTTTAGCATAACGAGAGGGAGGACTTGCTAATGAGCGCATGAAATATTCTGGCCACATGAATTTGTGTTTAGCATCATTTGCATGTTAATAATTCAGCCCTAAGCAGAGTTGCACATTAGCATTTATTTAATTATTTGAGTATCTTTCGTTAGATTGCAAAAGCTGCGGATCTGTTTACATTGGACTTCTTTAATAAAACATGCATTGCCTCATATGAAATGAATAAAGCTCTGTTGCCTTTTGTAAAAGCTCTGTGTATTTCAAATCACAAAGCTCTTACTGTATCAGAGAAACTGCAGCACTTCAAACAGGATATTCTTAGGCGGCAGAAACTGAGATAAAATGAAGAGAATAAAACTATAAGATGAGATTAAGAGCGTCTCGTAACTTCTAACTGAAGTTCTTCTCTGTCTTAAGCCCTCAGCGGGTCTTAGAAGTTTCTTCTTGTCTGTTTTTTTCTGTCAGCGTTTGCCTTTTTTCTGTGAGTCATGGTGGTTTCTTTTTAAGGTTGAGAGATGTTTGTTTACCGTTTTCTTCTCACCACAGCCTGACTGTTAAATCTTCTTCTGACCCCAAGTTTGAGCTTTTTTCTACCAGGTTATAGAAGTGGGTGTGATCAAGGGTGAGCAAGACATCAGGGTGAAGGATATACAGTAGATGACTGGATAAGACCACCACTGTGTGAAACCTACTTTCTGTTCTTCATCTACACTATTAGTTTTATTGAAGCTGAAAATGTCCCATGTTGTTGATATGCATAGAGCTGGTCAACACACTTTTTAAGGCAGCGATGTGAGTGGTGTCAGTGCTGTTCTGTAGGGCTGTGCACTGGCAAGAATCTAGCGTTGGGTGTCCAGATGTCCTGTTTTCCCTGGGATTGTCCCATTTTTAGTGTCCCGACTTATTATGAAAAAATATTATTTTGTTCCGTTTATCTTCTTTCCTAAATTGTCTTTGCTAGGTGATCCTAAAAGCGAGAAATAGTCTTCTGTCAGGAAAGAACATGAATGGCCTAATCAAAGTTAGCCAATCTTGTCATAGCCTAGTATATTTTGGAGAATAGAAATACCATCCAATCGCAATTCATTATTCGATTAACTTGAATTTAGTGAAGGCAGGATATTCGGAGGAGACACGAAGATGTCAAAGAAATGTGTGTGAACTTTTAATGAGGATCTTTCAAAAGAGTTTATCAAGTTATTATGCGCAGTAAGTTGTGAAAGAAAGAACTCCCTTTATCTCGCTAAATGACACACACCAGAAGCACTCTCTCAGACAGCGAGACCTGAATGGTCAAATACCAGACCGTTCTCATCCCAAGGCGTCATATACTGACGCTTTTGCCAATTCGTAGACATACGACACACATGGCACCCTTTAGCGTCAATATGAGACGCAGATATATATGGGGCAGAAGGCACCTCCTAGTGGTCTAACCCTAACCCTACCCCAGACCTAAACCTACCCATAACCGAAGCGTGTTATATTGACGCTAAAGGGTGCCATGTGCGTTGGCTGTCTACGCTTTGGCAAAAGCGTCATATATGGCACCTTGGGATGAGTATGCGTTGCAAATACAGACACAGTTGTCAAAATGGCTATCATGTGGACTTAAATACATTTGGCCTATCATCTCACTTAAATACATTTGGTTATGACTTGAATATAAACTGAAACGTAAACAGCTCGGTGAAATCCGGATATGTGTCAGTAACGTCCATCCCTTCCTGTATACCAACATGAGAATTCTGGTCAATACAATACGTATCACGATAGGGGTTATGATACGATATATTGAGATACTTTAAGCAAGGTGTTATATTGTGATATTTCTTTTTTTTTTTTTCTAGGAAGATCATCTAATTTTAGAAAAAAATGTCATAAAGCATATACCACTATTTGCATAAAACCTGAGAAAAAAAGTTTATTCTTTGATCAGAACAGTGGGATGTGTATTTGCGTTTATCAGTCTCGGTTGGATCCAAAATTATAGCGCAGATTTTTGTGCAATCTGACTAAAGGAAAAATATTAAAACACTTGCAGGATTCTTTAGGTAAATAAAAAAAGCAAAATCGAAGATCGAACGAGCTGTTTTATCAGATGCCTTCTTAACCGATGTTTTCTCAATGTTTATTTTGTTATTGAGAGCACATATTTGCATATTCACCTAAACGGATCACCAGCACGGATGGCGACGTGATGTTAAGTGCACTCTTAAAATTCAAATGAAAAAAAAAAATCCTAAAGAAAACATTTCAAGGGATCATTCATGTCTGTATAGCACAAACTTTTAGTTTTTTAAATTTCGTTCTGTCCCTTGTCCCAAACCATTCATTAAAGTTGAACAATACAGTTACTGGAATCCCATCAGTTTTTCATGAATGTGTTCAAAGCTGTGGGGTTGGAGTGGATTAGTGTGTGTGTGAGAAAGCAAGAGGGGGTTGTGGAACCATTGATTTAGTCATAAAACAGGCTTGTGATGTGTGTGTGTGTGCGTGTGTCCCCCCCCCACATATGCTATCTCTCCTTCCTGTATCCTCCATCCTATATCTCATCACACACTCTAGAAGACTACTTCAAGGTTCAGCTGTTTAGAGGAAGAACAGACAACCGTACTTGGCTAATGGATAGGCTCCTTTGTCAGTTCATCGGCAAAATGATCGTTGATGGTTTTAATAATTCATAGTGAATTGTGTATGGGTGTTTCCACTGCCAGTAATGTGTTTGCATGTGTGTGAGTGTTTGGCAGATTGGCCTGCAGCAGGAGGCCATGATAGATATCTTATATTTCCTCCAGCTCTGAGGGGTCCTGCAGCTATTACCATACTCAATCTCACGCGCGGGATGGTCCTGCTGTGGTGCAGTCTGCCAGGTGTTTTATTGATGATCGTTGCTGGCCTGGTGGGCCTCGCTTTTGCGATTAACTTTCAGATAAAAGCTGAACAGAGAGTAATAGATTGAGTGAATCTAACACTAATTAGCATTCATATGTCTTTGACTAAAACGCACCCTTTTTGGCACTCTGCATTTGAAATTGCTCTGTTGTAAGTAAACCAGCAGCAACATACAGTGCCAAACTTGTAAAGACAGGAAATGACTTGGCAGTGAGATCGCCAGAATCAAAATAACACCGCCTGTAGCAGTCAGTGGAAAGTCTTTAAATAAGTCATGTAGTATTTTTTTTATATGCTACATCTGTGTTGTTGTTTTATTGTATTATGCACAGATTTAATTTATTAAATGTTATTTAATTAATTTACCTTTAATTTTGAGTGAACTTAGGCAATATTTAAACATGATATCCTAAAATAGACATTGTTTCTCTCTTATGTATGGAGGTGAGTGAATCAGATTTGACGATTCATTTAAGATTCAGCATTCGAGCATAATAATTTAACTAAATATTACAATAAAGATATGACAGAAATATAACAGTAGTGTGCTATTCGGAATACAGCCTCTATGTGGCATGTAGCATTGAAGTCTGATTTATTGACCATGTTTTTGTAGCAAAATATTCGTATTGTGCTGCTAAGTGCTGCATTGCGTCCCATTGTGTTTTAAACTGATTTATATGTAAGTTAAAGGGATAATTCACTTTGGAATTAATTTTTGATATGTTTTAGCATGTAGGTGTCTTTGTTTCCACAGTATTTTCAATTTTGATATTTTTAGGTCAAACCGTTCTTGTCTGTCAGTCAAATAATGGAGGTCTATGGTCACCACCTCAAAGAGCATGCACAGAGAAGTCCAAATTAAACATGATTTAATGACTCATAAATGTAAGTACAAGCGCTCCTTTTGCTGTGAAGTTGGAAAGTTCTTCCGCATTTCGATTTCATTATATCCACTACGTTCTGTGCTCTGATTGACAGCTGACGTAATGACAGTATTTACAGAGGAGGGTGTGTGCTGCTGAATGTAGGTCAACAAAAAGTGAAAAACAATAGCAAGCAGCGCTGATTCCTACAGGTGTCAGGAAGCCTAAGAGAATGTCACGCCGGCCGTTAGACATGGCAGGTGCTTCCATGTGCCTCTGAACCACACACGTCTTGTAGGGCATCAAATGCACCTTGCGTGAGGTGTTTGCAGGGTTGTGTGTTTTGCAGGTTGAGCTATATTTCTTTAGTTTTTACTACTCTAACTAGTGGGCATGACACTCACTGATTGACCCTGCTCTACATGATATATATATATATATCACTGTATATATATATAGTGATATATTTACATTACCATTTAAAATTTTGAGTTTCCAGAAAGCATGATGGGTGCTTGATTGGGCTGGTTGTAGGGCTCTCTCTCTCTCTGCTGTTGCTTTCTCTTAATGGTCAGGCAGGCTGTTAATCAAATCAATGCCTGGTCTCTGCATTGCCATGACATGTGCAAGTAATAGTTCAGCTCTGAAACTACCTTTATGGCCCTGCACTTGACACTCCCTGGTGAGGACCTTTAAACCCGACTGCAATGAAGTACTTTACGCACTCTCACTTCATTAACACTAACGTCACAGACCTGATGTTTTTTATTATTATTATTTTTTTTTTTTACAAGGTGACAATGATTGTGTTTTGATGTAGGTTTGTAATCGAATATGTTGAAAATTTCATTTCGCAAAGAATTCCAGTCGCATAGGAGCATAATAACAGGAGTTGACACATGGTTCATTTTGCAAACTGCCAGTAACGTGTGAGAGTATTGACTGACTTTCCACACAGAGGTCAATTCCTGCTCTGCAACGCCTACGGTGACCTTATAGCGTGACACTGGATACGAGTTCTGAGCTGGTCAGATTAGATCTTAAAGACCTGTACACACACTTAACGTTTTACTTTCTCTAATATGAAGCAGCAAATGGAAACTTGCAACCCTCATCGGACCACTCAACAGCTGCCACGTGGCACCATCATGAAATGTGTGTGTGTTTCGGTGTGGTTATTAGAGGTTTTGACTGAAAATCCAGACAGATTGCTTGAACATAATTGAAGATTGGCTCTCCAGAGTAAATTCTCAGTTTTTCCTCTCCTCTCCAGATGAGCTCCAACACCGACACTCTACCATTGTGCAATTACCATTAAATCATCTATGTTCAAATACCACTGTCATCCTCTGTCTCCCAATAATATATGATGCTTTATGGGTTTTCATTCAGAAAGGCAGGAGTCATCCGGGCCACAGAACACACACAGGAAAGCACTGAGGGTTTGGAGAGTTCACAGAGATGATGTTAGGAAGTCTGACTCTCTGGTTTGGCCACTTAGGCAGCAGTGTCTTGAAACAGCGGGAATAGCATGCCTTATGCAATAACAGCTGAATGCATTGAGCAAGGTCGTAATGATTAGGCTTTCTACTGCCTTTAGACCCGTCACTTGTGTGTGCATATGTGAGACAAGTGTCACCATTTCTCTGTCTTTCCATTCAACAGATAGATGTGCAGTCTATTTTATTAGTGCTCAGGCTATTATTATTCAGTATTGTTAGTCATTCTGCACCACACACATGTTTGTTACGGACAATGTGTGTTATTAATTTTCTAAGTGACTTGGCAGAGGATAGACTTGCATTGAAGGTGGGAGCCAAATCATGTCTAGACAGCAGAATACCATACAGACTTGATAGACTCTTTTGACTTTAGAAGTCACCTTGCAACCATGGTAGCACTTATTTTACAGTCCTGTTTTGCATGTACATACTGTATACTTATCGTAGTAATTACAATACTAGGTAGTCCTGAACTTTCCCCTAAACCTAATCTTAACCCACGCAGTCACCTTATATTGTTTAGTACTTTCTTGGAAATTGCACTATTGAAAGTGATATAAAATAAAGTGCAACCGCAACAATTCATAACACCATAGTAAATAAATAGTAACCACCCAAAAAAGATACACCCGAGTCTCCTGGTCTTCGCTTAGAGTTTCCAACACTGTAGAAGAAAAAGTTCACAACGCCATCAACCTATAGCTTATTGGTGGTGTCTAGTTGCATCTGACCCTAGAACTAAGGAGAAATCACAAATATAAAGAGAAACGGGCTCAAAGAATTAGGGCTGTCAACTTTAGTCGTTTAGTCGACTAATCGGTCCATGCCGTCTTGGTCGACTGACATTCTTATTGGTCAACCAGTTGCATATTATTATTATTAACTTTTTAATATTTGGATTGCAAGCTATGCGGCCTACAGCTAACTTACCATAGCTCAACGGCCAATGTGGCATTCTGAAAAGTTGAGATGGTTTTATCTCGATGCGGCACGGACGCACTTGGAAAAAAAAAAGCACACATTTGAAATAACGAATTGAGCACGCAAAAGACGTGAGCAGGGCCTTTAATGGCTTTATCATGCTGACTCAATAGATTGTGTTTTCTTATGTTTTTGTTTTTATTTGTACACTTGACGCATTTGAAAATAGGTAACAAAATTAACAAAGGTAACAAAGGCATAAACCTATGCTTTCCTACTATACAGCCTATTATTATTAGGATTGTTTTTAGGCTATTTGGGTATTTTGTGTGTTTGTTTTAAAATGCCTAGATCGGTCGGACAAAAGTTAACCCATAGCTTTGAAAGTAAAGAAAGTAAAGAAGAGGTGCGCAATTGTAACTGTTACTATAGACCTAAAAGAAATCACTTAATTTTCAAAGAATTGTATAATTATTATTATAGTTTTTTGTGTTATTGATGTTTTTTCATTGTTGTTTTTATAAATGCTCTATGACAATTGTTTAAAAAATGTTCAATCAAAACATTGCGTCTTTTTTTTTTTAGTCGACTAATCGTTGCGCAGGACAAGACTGGTCGACTAAGAATTTCTTTTGTTGACCACAGCCCTACAAAGAATATACTGTGTTCTTTCAGTCATTTCCATACACGTATTTTGCCCTTGGCTTGTAGCTGTTTTGTAAATGACTTGCAGAGTAGTTTTGCATATCCCAGATTAAGCTCCAGCCATATCCTGCTGAGCTGTGGTGTTGCGTGAGGTAGCCATGTGCACTATGAAGTAATGGCTCTGTTCAAGCACACCCCCGCTCCTCTCGATAAGAGGTGAGGCACATAAAAAACCCTCATCCACCCTGGCAGCACAGAGGGAATTAGCATACGTTAGTTGCCCGTGGGCAGAGATTATTGTTCTGTCTTAAATTCAATTTCTCTTACCTCAGGACAAGCCTCTTTACTAGGATTAGCTCTCTTGGTGTATCCGTCACTCATGTGTCCTCAAAGGTGTACTGTCTTCTCCCTGGCTTTTGTGGCTAGCATGTGACATGTTATCAGTCTGTACCGCATGGATTGGGTTTAAATGATTCAAAGACATGGCTGGGAACTGGTGTGTGTCAGAGGTGTTGAAGCTTAAATGATCGCTGTGAACTCAACAGCACATGAGCATCTAGGATTCATCCTTGTAATGGTGTCACTCTCTCAGTGTTATTGAAACATTATAGTGTAGTTCCTGTGTCAACTAGTCTCTAATTTCTTGTGATAGATATGAAGACAGCAGGTGTGACCATGTTTGATGTAGGTTGGATGTTGTCGGATGTTAAAGATTAGATATGTATGTAAATGTTAGACATCAGATGAGTTTGACTACTCAAATGGAGAATTTGTTGAGGCTGATCAAATGACATATGAGCCAGTTCAAGTGAATCAACATCTGACTCTTTTTCTTAACTATTGGTGTAGATTAAATCTGTATCGTTACTAACTCGCTCTTTAATTGAAAATGTGTTGTAAAATATTTGAAACAAATGACATTACTGACTTTACAAGTCAATGTTCAGTTTACAATATACTGTAGTGTAAAGCAATTATATTCAGCTTTGTTTTACCAACTTGCAGTTAGATTATGCATGTCATCATTAATAAATGAGCACACAGTACCGCTCCAAGATTTGGGTTTATAATATTCTTAAAAAGTTTTTGAAAAGTATTATTTTATGTATTTATTTGGCATTTATTTGATCAAAAATGCCGTAAATACGTTTAAGGATCAATTTAATTTGCCTTGTGAAGAAATGTATTAACTATTAATAATAAAAAAGTACGAACGCCAAGCATTTGAATGGTAGTGTGTGTGTGTGTGTGTGTGTGTGTTAATTTTATTATCAAAAAAGCTAGCCCAGAGTCATCCCAGTCAGTCTGTGTCAGTTGAGCTTACCTCTCTCCAGACTGACACTGAATATATATGAATCCCTCAGCAGTTTCAGTATTACTGCTTTAAATGGGGCGATAAAATGACTCACCATATTGAAAACTTGAAGACTTGGGAGTTATTAACTGAGCTGAAGTTTATGGAGAGAAATGTTCACTGTTGGGTTCATCAGAGACTTATAAAGAAATAAAAGTATCCCCTCGGCTAAGTTAGGCTGAAAAGAGTTTTATTGCAATAAATATCATTGAGAACTAAACAAGTTTCTCACACCGGTTTATCACTGACACGAAACAAGTTCAGTGGAAATCCTGCCCCGCAGATTCTTATAAAGATTTCATTGGTCATGTCAATCACTGTACACATTTCCTACACCAAACACTGATCCCTAAACCTACCTGTCACTAAGCTGTATGTATGTAAGATTGTGGCCAAACTGAGATGGTCCTCCTCACTGCAGAACATGAAATCCACGGGGAGGAGTCGGATCCAGATCCAACTCCTCCCACCTTACATATACCTAAACCTCCCCAGCTCCACCCCCTGATCCCTAAACCCACCCCTAAACCTACCCAGCCCCACCCCCTGATCCCTAAACCTACCCAGCTCCACCCCCTGATCCCTAAACCCACCCCTAAACCTCCCCAGCTCCACCCCCTGATCCCTAAACCTACCCAGCCCCACCCCCTGATCCCTAAACCCACCCCTAAACCTACCCAGCCCCACCCCCTGATCCCTAAACCTACCCAGCCCCACCCCCTGATCCCTAAATCTACCCAGCTCCACCCCCTGATCCCTAAACCCACCCCTAAACCTCCCCAGCTCCGCCCCCTGATCCCTCGAGGTTGCCAGATAGGCTGAAGGGTCCAACATTGTTTTATCCGACTGGTTTGTATCTGCAGCTGTGGTAACTAGAGCAGAGCTGGCAACCCAGATGGTGCAACATACTGACTTTGTGATTGGTAGATCGGTGGAGGGTGGAGCATCAGACCAAAACACAACATGACAACATCAACATCAGTTGAGGGCTGCAACTTCACTTTTTAAATGACAATATCTTGGCTGGACTACTGTTGTCAGTGATATAAGTATTTGAAATGAACATGATTTATTAATGTCTAATGACATATCAGGGCCATTGTATGATTATTTGAAATACATTTCTCACATACAGCTCTTTTAACCAATGAAATTCACAGCAGGGTGGGATTTCTGCTCAACTGGTTTGGGTGGTGGGATCATGCATCACTGATAGTTTAAAACTGTTTAAATGACTCTTGATTATGACTAGCGCTTTAAAACAACTTCGAATAATAGAGATGCTGAAGTAAAATACACCTCTGTATTTGACCCCCAGTCTCATCTGCCAATTTCTCTCCTTTCTCACCGGTTCCGCATCGCTGCTAACGTGTTAATTGCTTTGTAACAGCTATGTTTTGACAGGAAGCTACGCTAATACAGCACACTAATGAATGGGTCTCTATATACACCCAGATTTAGACAAGAAATTCAAATGCGAAATAGGGTCTGATGCCGATGAAATTGTTTGCACGTACCGAGACGGTTGGTGCGAATTTCGACAATGCTCCTGGGAGCTCCAGGTGCCCAATTGCAGCTTTACAAAATACCGCTGTGAATTCTGGAAGTTTGTGTGTGTTTTGTTGTGCCTCAGAGGGGCTAGTTATCTACGGCTTGCAGCCCGGTTCCTCTCGACCTCCCTCGGGCTGAGTGGCCCCACGTAATTGAGTGCCACCTGAAAGGTTGTTCTGAAAGGTGGGTTATCTTCCCGCTCTAATCCCACAGGAGGACGGCACAGGGAGAGGAAGGGGACAAGCCCCTGAGGACTAGTCTCTTTCTGCCAGCCAAAAGGCAATATGGGAAAAGTCACTTTGCAACACAACTTTGAAAATATTAATGACTTGTGGTATCTAGAGATGGTGTAACTAATTATATTTGTTTGCATGTCTACAGGACTGTTTTATAAATTACTCAGTAGGTACGTGTGAGTGAAAGTAAAGATACTCAAGGTTAACATACTGTAACATTTGGGAAAAGTACTAGTACAAGCTTTAAACTTAAGCAACGACTATTTCATGTACTTGTGCATTTGAATTATGAAAGAGTGGCATACAAATTGGAATTAAATTATTTGAGGCGCCTTGTGAAGTGAAAAGTTTAAACAAATCCATAAAAAATATTCAATCAAAAGAACAATTTGTTTGAGAGTCATACAATATTGTCCGCATCCCACTTATTCATTCTGTGATATATATACTATATATGCATCCCACGAGCATTGCGACTGACACAATGGTGCAAAATAAAATGAATGATTCATCGATGAGTCATAAACTCATTGTTTTACTGCATTATTTGCATACTCAACAAATATATATAATAATTTCTATGAATAATGAATTTGCAAATGAATATTTTATAGAGAAAATGTATGGGATTTTTAAGTAAAAATTTTATTAATATTATCCATTTCATAATAATAATAATAATAATAATAATACTGTTATTATTAAGAATAGAATAATTATTTATACAAAGTCCCAAATTATCTATATTAAAACTTCTTATATATTTGTATATTTATTCATTTTTATATATATATATAAAAAAGTCTGATTTGCAAAATAATTCTATAGTCACAAAATTGTTGTTGAAAAACTTTAGTTTGTAGAAAAAAATACATTCAGAATTCAAAAATCTGTTTATTGACTATACATCTCTGTAGACAGTCAGTCATTTTAGTGTTCAGAAGTAGTCGTCTCTGTTCTGTTGGCCGTAGCCCAGTGAGTGTTTGTTTTCTGGTGTGGCCACGACATGCCCTTCAGACTGCGTGCATCAGATTGCACTGTATCCTCACGCTGTTGTACTGGAGACGTGTGCGGCACATTAACTTCCAGACAAGGTCAAGGACAAGAAACTGGCTCAATAAAGAATGCTGAGAGTCCGTTTTCTCTCTTTGTGTGTCTCTAACCTGTGCTTTGTTCTCTTGCAGACGGAACCTCACCAAGCTCTCGCTGATCTTCAGTCACATGTTGGCCGAGATTAAAGCCATCTTTCTAGGTGGACAGTTCCAAGGAGACACATTCCGCATTACCAAGGCAGACGCCGCCGAATTTTGGAGAAGGTCTTTTGGCGATAAGTAAGTTTGAGGAGTTTTCTTCTCGTTTCCAGATGTATCTGGCAAATTAGATGCAAACTTTCCAGTCTATCATTAGAGCTCAAATCAATTAAAACAATTGTCTTGGAGAAAAGGCTTTTTCTCTCCTCCATTTAGCAGTGAGTAATTGGGGTGAACTGTCTGGTCATGTGCTGGAGTGCTGTTCTTGAGTCAGCCCTGTGATTTAGCATACATCTGCACACTAAACCAGACTCAATAATGCCTTTCCTAACTGCTCTAGTCAGCGTTTGTGAGGTGAAGGTCACTGGTTAGATGATTTTTTTCCCTAATAGATAGCATTAAGTGTCTTTACCCTCTGTCTTAATTCTGGAATATGAGTCTTCTCAGACTCCTTGACCAGCCTTGGCTTTTTTGCTGGGAAGAGTTTCAGTTTGCTGTACTGCCAGCGTATAGTATTTTTTGGGCTAGTTGAGTTTTTAAACCGGGATACGGGCACCCTCATGAAGTGCTAGGTGGTCCACGGAAAAATAATAATAAAATAAGGGAAAAAAATATATTCTGTGTTCTAAAGGGTAATGATTTTTAATTGTGTTTACAGTAGATTTATGTTTTTCTTTAAAATGGTTTAAAATGATTTCCAGAGAATAATATAGTAGTAATACAGTAAAAAATTGTCTCTCATCTCATTCAATCGAATCGAATAGTGCTTGAATTTTTTAAATTTCTACTGGTTTAACGCTGATCTTTATAATTGGTGTAAAAAGCCGCCTCTCAAACAGCTCACGAGCAGCAAATTGAATGAATGAATGAAACCTTTATTGCCCCAAAGGGGAATTTGTTTTACACTCATGGGAACCATAATAAACATAACCACAAAAAACATAGAATAAACATAAATAAAGAAGAATAAAGACAAAAGTGACATGGAATATATCAATTTGACAACTTAAGAGCTCCTTTTCATGGTTAATTGCGCTTAAACGGTCAAATACACACAAAATTATGTCAAAATGCCAGTCATGTTGAGTATTGAGGTTAAAACAGTCAGTTTTTTTAACGTAAATAGGTTAGTATGCCTGTTGTGTAACAATATATTAGATCCATGCGTAAGCTCTTAAAGTGACAGGAGCCTAATAAACCTGCTACTGTTTATCATGTTAATCAAAGAACAAAAGATAAAGAGAAAATCACTCCCTGTTCTTGACTGGATAAATTTAGTATTTTTAATTGTAAACATTCTTTGACTCTTTTTAGTTGGTTCTCCTGATAGGACGAAAAAAAAATGATTATTTAATTATTAATAATATTGGATTAAATCTGAATAAAGCTGATTTCCATTCCAAGCGCAACTCTCAGAAAAATCATCTGAGCGCAGATCTCTCTAGATCTTTAAGAGGTGTTTAAAACGTTTGCAATGTTTAATTCATTTGCAATTTCTGTGGCATATCTTATCTTCTGTTTAATCCAGCAAATCGGAGGGTTAAAGGAAGTGTAAATGCATGCACGGATACACAGACCTTGCTAGAGACGGGAAGGCCTCATAATGGGGCATGTGTGATTAGCTATCCCAGAGAGGAAAAGCAAAAGAAGGGGAGAGAGAAAGAGAGATTGAGGGATGGGAAAAGACCGGAGCAGTCTCTAGTGTGTATCTTGTTACTGCTCTGATATATTATAGATTATTATAAAGGTCTACTTCCCGCTCTGTACAGAGGAAGTGTGCATGAGTCATTGATACGAGAAACAGAGCGGCCTTCCTTTAGCTCTTCTATCTCTGTTTTTCTCTCTCTCTGTATGGAAATAGAAAGCTCAGCATCCTCATGCCATCAATCCAGTGAGCACTAAAGCTCAGATTTGAAGCTCGCAGAGTTACAGTTCCTACATAGTAAGCATGTCTGTGCGTGTGTTTGTACATTGAAACCAAATAAATGAGCTTGTTTAAAGGTAAAAGGTAAAAAAATTGGGTAAAATTATTAATAAAATTTTTTTTTGTGGGGAAAAAGGCGAAATTGAAGCATTTTCAGTTCGTGATATCCGACTTTTGGACCCTGCTGTGTATATACTTGTTCTCTAGACCTTATTCAGTCCCTCCAGGATTTCACGATTTTTTTGTGTGTGATTTTTTGCGATCAAAATGACTGATTTTGTGGTGGTAATTTCCAAAAATTTGTGAAAAAATTTGCGATTTATATATAACATTTACCATAATAGTTATTGGATGGATTCTTTAAACCTTGAAAAATAAGACTGTTGTCCTGTCACTGCAGTAATTCATCGATCAGGTCAGAATGCTCTAAGACTAGAAAGAAAATATCAGTCATATGCTCTCTCTCTCTCTCTCTCTGTCTGTGCCACTTAATGGAATACAAAGCTTTTACTCAGAGTAACCATGCATAGAGAATGGAATATATGTGTTATAAGTTACCTCCCCCTCTCTCATCCGAACACCGTTCTCAGATCAGTTTCAGTTCTGTCTTCAGACGGGTCTAGCATAGATAATGATGTACAGACTAACCCAGAGCAGATGCATTGTGGGCATTTGATATGCAGATGATATAATGAGGGGGAAAAAAAGAGAAGCAGCACTGTTTCCTCATTATCAGTTCATATAAACGTCCCGCTGTTTGGCTGACTGACGGGTCGAGGGCGGAGAGATTTGTTTCCAAGTTAATTTTTCTTATTAAACTCCCTTCTGTCCACAGAGACTCAAATCGGTTTAAATGCGGTAAGTGGCCACGGGCCAATAGGAGCGCAGTTTCCAGTGGCAACACTGAAGGCCACCGACTGAGCTGCCTGTTTTCTGTCTTACTCTGGCGGCAGCTGTTTAGTGAATTAAATTAATGCACTCGCTGATTTTACTCTGATAGCACATGGATTATCACACAACCGAATCGCCCCAGAGCTGGCACTCTGATTCAGAATTTTACCCAATTAGTTTCTCTTGACGCACAACACTTTGCTGAGGATTATTGATGCCTTTAAATGCATGCAGAAATCCGCCTCCTGCCTCGCTGTGGCTCTCCGGTCTCCACCCATTCACTCATTTATTTATTGGCATGATGCAATTATGTGCATCTTTACACCTGCCCTGGATCAGTAATTGGCAAGGACAGGGTCCTTAATGAGCTTCCTTTTATGTCATCCACTGAGAGATGCCCTTAGCCCATTAAAAAGTCTTCCTTAATTAAGAGGTCAGCTATTCTAAAACATGTAATTAAACTAGATCTCGTCTTTCTTCACAGAACCACGCTCAGCTCTTCCGTCCAGCTGCTTCATGCGCACCAGTGACAGTTTAAGAGGAAAAAAAATGACTTGTAACGCTCCATATGGGATAATGAGCCAAGCTTTTCTTTCTCTACCCTCCAGTAAACCCACCAGATTGATTCATTGTTTTTTTCACCGCACTGACCAGCGTTTAGCAAGTGTGTCAGAAAGCCAGGGTGTGTTTCCTTATTCCTGGCGATGCATCAGCACTTTTGTGCCGTTTCGCTGCGGATGCTGATTAATACATATGCAAAACACAATTCTGCTCTGTAAAGGTTCCATGCTAAACTGCAGTTTAAACTTGCTGAAGGTGCATCATGCACAAAACTCATGACATGATGAAATGAAAATGAGTTTGAATCATAAAGATTATAGAAATTAACATACAAGTGACTCGCTACATTTAGTTAAACTTAGGACCTTTGAAGTGTCTCTTCATTATTAAATTACAGTTAAAACTGGGTAACACTTTAATTGAACGGGTGTTCATAAGATTGCCATGACACCTTCATAACCAATAAATGACATATGTCTTGAATATGAAGTAAGGTTTATGCATGTATATGATAACTGTCATTTAAGTGCCTTTCGCTCAATAATGACATTTTGAATGCAAATATGACATTGTTTAAGATGTCTTTGTTATGACATCTTGACATAAACCAATACATCATAACCTGTCAGTGTCTTTGTCATGACAACTTAAAATTAAGTTAAACTGTCATGTGGTTGGCTTTGACATTGGCTGTCATGAGGTCATTATAACTGTCATGAATATTTTTTGTGACCTCGACTACAGTGGTACTAATTGAATTTGTCATTAAAATGTTATAATAGCCTCATGACAAACCAACCACCTGACAGTTTAATATAATGTTAACACATAAAGCTAGGTGGTTTCTTAATCTTAAGTTTGATATTAATCTGCTATGTCATGTTTATGACAGGTTGTGTTGTCAAATTGTCATGACAAAGACACTGACAGGTTATGATGTATTGGTTTATATCAAGTTGTCATCTCAAACAATGTCATATTAGCATTAAAAATGTCATAACCGAGCGAATGACACTTAATGACAGTTGTCACATACATGCATAAAACTTCCTTCATATTCATAACATGTCATGATTATGAAGGTGTCATGTTAGTCTTATGCACACCCCTTCAAGTAAAGTGTAACCAAAAACTGTAATCAGAATCACATCTTCCAGTATAGGAAGGGAATTTTAATATCGTATTAATAATTAATTTAATAACTTTTTAAAGAGCAATAGAAGTCAAGAAGATGTTCTTGTCATTTAGATTGGTTAACCATGTGTGTAAGAAAGGTTTCTGTATGTGTTGAGACTTAGCCAGCAGGCCACTGCCCTCTCTAATTAGAATCAGCAGAGCTGATGTTTCCTCATTAACCTGCTGGTCTGTCTGATTCAGTGCGCATCTTCCACGCCATTGTCTCTTTATTGACCTGATTAGCAGGGTCTGATCCCCAATCCAGTATAACTGTTTTAATCCATAACAAGTTTCATTCAGGCTACTCACAAAATGGGAAGTTCTTGGTTTTGGTCCCAAAGCAATCTAAGAATCTCAGCATCCAACAGGAGTCACAGGAATGATGGGTAAATGCTCTCTCAGGGTGGCTGGCACTGTCAGGTTGTCAAAATAATGAGCAGTAGGTCCTCTGGTTATTAGTGTGACGATTTTGTTTTTCTTACTTGAAGGAATATGATGTGCCTTTTGCTTGAAGTGTTTTTTTTTTTTTGTTAAAGAGAACCGGCTTAAGAAACAGCTCTACTTTGTTTTCTCTTTTTTTCCTTCTGAGTGTGTTTTTGTGTCTGAAAGTGTTGACTGGTCAATTTGTGGCGGTCAGTGTTTATGAAACCGTTCTTAAGAAAAGTCGAAGCAGTGTGTGGGCGGCACTTTTCTCCACATGCTCTGCTATTCACCTCACGACCTCCATTTTGTGTCTCTTATAGACCACCAGGGGAATGCATACAACATTTTTACAGTACGTGAATAAGAGTTTACAGTCATAGGCACGGATACAGCATAAGACTTGCGTTCTTAGTCATTCTTGCGAATGTGTTTTTGTTTTTTGAAGAGGTAATGAATTGAGAAATCAAATTTTCCTTTAGCTTTTGACATATGCTACTGTATAAGACGTCACCATACTATAGGAGGATCCTGTATGTTTTAGAACTGAACGCTTTCTTGTTAGTTTCAAAACAGCTTTTATTGAAACCTAGTCTGAAAATGGCTCGTTTTGGAAAGTGCCGATTTATGACGTCATAGATATTTGAAAGAACGCCTCTGCAGAAGATGATCAACAGCTACTTCTACATCATCGGGTGTTTGGCCCCGCCCACTGGCGCATTAGCGCATTAGTGAGATCACTTCTTAAAAATAACTATACCTTTCAAAGGATCCTAATGCTAGGAATGTGCTTATTTATTAACTATGTGAATGTCTCTGTAGATATTTCACTGTGGATTATTTGGTGAATCAGTCGTATTTCTGTGCAGGCTTTGAAAACAGTAATTCCTAAATCGATCAACTTTACATTGTTTCTTTTACTGTGTGTTCACACCAGACACAAATAGCGCGTCAAATTCGCGCCTACCGCGTCCAGTTATACGCTTGAACACTTTGAATCCATTCGCGCGTCAAGAGCGAAATTGGCGCTCTTGACCATCCAGATACTTCACCATGTGAGCAAGCAGCTAGGCTCCTGATTGGTTAACGCAATGCGAATTGATGCCAAAGTTCAGATTTTTCAACACGGGCGGCAGGCACGAATTCGCATCAAACGCGTGATACAAATAGCACTAACTAAATCATTCGCGCTTAATGCGCCAGATGCTCAATTTGTGCAAACTTGAAGCGCGATTATTCGCGTCTACTGTGCCGCGATCTACGCCTCATTCGCGCCGCAGGAATTTTTTACACGTGTAACGCCTTTTTACACTGACTTAACATTGAAATCCCTCGCGCCTGACGCACTATTCACGTCCGGTGTGAACGCACCATAAGTCTGTTTCTCAGAGGGTTAAAAGCAGGCTAGAAATGTCCTTTTAGTACTAAATTCTTTTTAATATTCTATAATGTGTGGGATTTGTACACTCATTTTACAAGTTTGAGGAACCCTTGGACTTTCAGCTAACCCATAGACTCCCAGTGCATATTGTTTTGAGTATTTTCCACTACATTTATATTATACTGTACACACTCATGGCAACCACTCACATTATCTTCAGAAATGTTTAGTACTTCAGTGTTTTCACAGGCCAGCGATTTAAGGATTTGATGTCTGATTCAGTTCATGTGTTTATAGCCCAAAGCAACTGGATGCATTTCTTGAAGGATTTACACAAGTCTAATCCCACCGTGCATTTGTGTGTTTCGTGTAATTCCAGAACAATAGTGTCATGGAAAATGTTCCGGCAGTGCCTTCACGACGTGCATCCCATCAGCTCCGGGTTGGAGGCCATGGCTCTGAAATCTACCATCGACCTCACCTGCAATGACTATATCTCTGTCTTTGAGTTCGACATCTTCACTCGTCTTTTCCAGGTAACCCCCGAACTCCTCAAATCCCTAAATCTCATCTAAAACCAACTTTCTCACCACGACAAACACGTTAGATCTCCAGATGATAGCATTTAAATGTCAACTTCTCTCTGAAAACAGCTAATCGCAATAACGAAAGCAAGACAGAAGGCACACCCGTTGTTTTCTCTGTCTCCAGTGTGGGTCGATCTACTCATTCTGTGGAGAAACCTTGTACATAGATGTCTCACAAACCACATTTAAATTGAAAACATTTTTTGTAGTCATTAGTTTCCTCGTGCTGATGGAAAATAGTGCTAACACTGGGGATCACCTCTGCAAATGAGTGTAGAGTGGGAGGTTTGTTTTACACAGAGGAATCCCTTAGAAAAACTCACCTCATCTTTGACCACAACACACACATGCTTGAAAACCTGTGTTTGCACAAGCTTTATTACGTATCGGTTGCAAAACACCCACTATTTGTCTACCTACTCAAGCCTGCAAGCTGCAAAAAAAATACTAAAATTCCCATAAATGTGTTGAAAGGGCCCTCATCATTTCATTAGCGTGGATCTGTTTATGCGTGTGAGTCAATCAGCGATCAAAATGGAGTTAATGTCTCATGCCGAGCTTCTGATCATCATGTGACCTTCCCCCGGCTGAATCACCACACACGACCCCCGCTACCTTAACAGCCAAAGCCAACAAAACTACACCCTGCTCATTTGAACATCCAAACGTCTCCTTTTAGCTCTTCTCACGATTTTTGGAAATT
The DNA here is from genome assembly GCF_988280905.1 of Pimephales promelas. Taxonomy (NCBI): domain Eukaryota; kingdom Metazoa; phylum Chordata; class Actinopteri; order Cypriniformes; family Leuciscidae; genus Pimephales; species Pimephales promelas. The sequence continues at coordinate 5,535,193 of NC_142791.1, read as the reverse complement.
GCTTGATTAGTTCAGTCGGCTTGTAAGAGGAAAAAGGAAACAGAACAAACTTGTTTGAGTCCCAGCTGCTTTTCATTTAGTTGTCATGTCAAGATGAGTTTATTTAAAAATGCACAAAGAAACAAAGTATTGGATGTTCAAGTCAGTCTGAAAAAAATTGTCTAAATATCATTTCATTGCATTATAGATCAGGGGTTATGAAACTACAGTCCAGGGTGAGATGAAAATAGCCAATAAAAGATGTCTTTAGGGCTGTCAAAGTGAGCATTTTAATAGATTAATGTGTATAAATACCAATAAATCAATATTTATATTTAAATATATTTAATGTTTAACAGTTTAACACAATCCCATATCAAAATATGCTGCTTTGGAACAATACTTTACAAATAAATCTGAATCGAATCGAATATCTTCCGGTTTATGTAAAATCCATACATCTAAAATGATCTGTGATTTGGGAAAAAGTAAGTAAAAAAGTAAATATTTCTAGATAATCTTTTATAAATACCTTTTGTACAGTGAGAATATACAAGCTATTTTTTTATGTAAGAAAATTGTCATTAAATTCTACAATTCTCACACAGTATAAACAGGTCTATACATGAAAAAGAACCAGGGGATCATCATATTTGGGAGTCCTTTGCATTAAAAAAACCTTTAAAAATTAAAAAAACAGCATCTGCAAACAAATGATCTTTTCTCAGAACTAACTTCACTTTTCTTTAGATCTTTAATGGATCAATTCACTTCCCCATTACCATTATGTATGAACTATAAAGGACTTTTTACTTCCAGATAGTGTTACTTTTACTTCCAGATATTATTATTAATTTTCATTATAAACCGCATATATTGCAGTTTTTCATTTAGCGCACTTCTTTTTGTTAAATATATAGTTTAAAAATTGTTTGTGCTCTTTCATTAAAATGATTAGCACATGGTTTGACCCCCCCCCCCCCTGTTTTAATTTTATGTAACATTTATACATTAAAAAAACTGCTTTAGTCAGCATTTTGGACTGCGTATTTACACTTTTTGTTAAATGTTTAATTTGTGTTTGTGCCGAGTTTCTATTAAAATAACTGCCACTAAGTTAGATTTAGATACAAATCTAATTGTATGACTGTTCTGACACTTTTTGAAGTTGTATGTCCAGCTACAAGGGATATTAACCGATTTTATTTGGTGCTTTAAAGCCATCTTGATGTAACTCTCTGGGAGGTCAGTGATGGTAAAAAATAAAATGAATGCTACTGCATTCCAGTCTGACTTCTGTTTTCTGAGCTATTTGAAGTACCAAGTATTATAGACTTTCTAAAGCCACTACCTCTATCTCTAATACTTTTCTCTTCCCTGTAGCCATGGGGCTCAATCCTGAGGAACTGGAACTTTCTGGCAGTCACGCACCCAGGCTACATGGCCTTCCTGACATATGATGAAGTGAAGGCCCGTCTGCAGAAGTACATCAACAAACCTGGCAGGTACAGACTAGTCTGCGTGTGTGTATGTGTGTAACTGTATGGCTGTAATAGACATACCATCTGCTGCGTGGTGCTCTGCGCCAGCCAGCTGTTTTTCTCCAGTCTGGCAGCCGACCCCGCTTGCATGGGAAAGTGGGCGAGGCGGAGATGTTAGCTTATTACAGGAGTCTCTTTGTCTGTGCTTATGCTCTCGCCGACTCTTGTCAGCACTGCTTCTAGGATCAATATAATCTGGAAATACACTCATGACCTTTGCATTGGTAACCCAGATTGTACCATACCAGTACGCCAAGTGTGGCGGACTGTGCCACAGGGAGACAGCGGTAGTTAAATCCAGGCTGTTTGGATTAGCTGATTAGAGACAGCATGGCATTGCATCAGTGCTGAAACAACTCTGAGGTCCAGAGCCAGACGGCAGGCACGATTACACACTGGTTGGAGTCATTTAACGCAACAGCAAGATAATAGCGAGGCCATAAAATAAGAAACTTTATGGGAGAGGGCTCCCTCTGTTTGAATTTCACCAGGAAGATGGGCCTTTTTAAATGGCTGATGTGGGTTGGAGAGATGTGGCTAAACAAACAGACGGAAGTCGAGGACGGTGGGTGGTCGAGCTGAACTGTATGCAAATACCAATCTACTGAAGAGGAGCAACAGCTGTGTGTGTGTGTGCGGTTAGAGAAGGTCTTGGTGGCACCCAAGGGGACTATATGTTTCACATTTCTACCCGTAACTGTCACCTGGTAAAATCAAGCGTTTGACATGCTCACACACTCTCTACCGCTGTCGACACAGCTGCTCAGAGCTTTTTATGATCTATGTGTAATGACTCTGAGGGTATTTGTGACTTGACAGTTCTTCCTCTGGTCATTCACATTGAGTCTGTGATCTCGGCCCACCAGGACCTGTGTCTGCACAGTGCCACAGTGCAGCCGTTGGGAGTTAAATTACCTCAAGAAGCAAACATTAATGGCTGGAAATCCATTTTTGAAGAAAACCCTTGTCACATGAAAGTAAATGATGACTGAGCCAAAATGACACTTTTTTTTTAAAGTGGTCTTCTGAACTTAACTTTGTGTGATAATGCTTGATTCGTGAACAAATCATTCTTGAATCAGTTTTTCCAACCTCAATGCTTAAAGGGATAGTTCACCCCAAAATTTTAATTCTGTCAGTAATTACTCACCCTGATGTCGTTCCAAACCCGTAAGACCTTCATTCATCTTTGCAACACAAATAAAGATATTTTTGCTGAAATCTGAGAGATTTCTGTTCCTCCATTGACAGCGACGTCATTGCAACTTCCTTGAAAGTACCTAGAAAGGTGGTAAAAACATTGGTTAAATAGTCCATGTAACTACATTGGTTAAACCGTGTAAGATGCTAACGTTCAAAGCATTAAATGGTCTTGCTCCACAATATTTGTCTGACCTACTCCACCCTTACCGTCCTACACGGTCTCTCAGATCAGCTGATCTTGGTTTACTGTCTATTCCTCATTTGCGGTTGTCCGCTGTAGGTGGTAGGTCTTTCAGTTTAAATAATGCTCCTCAACTACATAATTCACTACCTGGCTACTTTCAAGACCCAGTTAAAAACATATCTTTTTAACATGCGTTTTGGACAATGTGATTATATATATCCTATGTGAGTGTAATGTATATGTGGGTGTCTAAATGTATTGAATGTACAATGTAAAGTGACATTGAGCTTCTGGAAAGGTGTTATATAAATAAAACTACTTCTTATTCTTCTTAATGTTGTGAAGCGACAAGAATACGTTTTGAGCGCAAACAAACAAACAAAACCAAAATCACAACATTATTCAACAATCTTTTCTCTTCCCCGTCATTCTCTTACACTGTTAACGTAGTGTAAACAGTGCAGCGCTTCTGGATTCTACGTCAGAACGTCACCTCACTATTGGCCGACGCTGGTCATCTGTGCGATGACCCAGGAGCTAGCCAATAATGAGCCGACGTTCTGACGTCAAATTTACATTTTTGGGTGAGCTAACACTTTAAGTCTCCATTTATTCTAACTGCATGGATTTTTTTGTCAAAACTGATTTGATTAAAACTAGTCTCTTAGGTGCTGTTTACACCTGGCTACTTCATGTGTTTTCTGTGATCGGATAGCTATCCGATCGTGAAAAGACCAGGTGTAAATGCCCTCTGAAACGCGATTTGAATCTGATCGCTCAAATCACTTCAGGAGGTGGTCTGGGCCGCATTCCAAACGAAACTGAACAAGTGTAAATGCATCTGGTTGTTGAAACCACGTATGCAAATTTTACTCCTCCAAAAAATGCAAAAAAATAAATAAACGTGTGAGAGCGTGTTATGTCCTGTTATAGTCAGATATGACAACGCTACTGCGACACGCATCACCTCAGATGAGCAGGTGTGCATCTATTCGCAAAGCCAATGTGCAAACTATCACAAATCAAAGTGAAAGTCGCAGAAGCTTAAAACACAATCGTTATCATTAAAAGTAAAGAAACGAAATGATCTTACGAAATGAAAGTGATCAAAAAACGCAGCTCATATCTGTTGATTTCTGTTACGTGCACTCGTTTTGATAAATCCGATCTGAGAGAACACATGAAGTGGCCGGGTGTAAACAGCACTTTTGATGCCTTTTTTCAGTTTCAGTGAGTTTTGCTTATTCTCTACATACATTATGAATATGGAAAGGGATTTTCAGTAAAAAAAATGATTGTAACAAATCTCATATTAAACAAGAGAGTTGAGTTGGTAGGATAAAGAATGTTAACAAGAGTGTAGAGACCTATACAATGTTTCCCCCGTGCATCAACAGAGCTGTGTCCAGTGTGAAAGCAGTATAGTAGAGCATTTACAGATTAATCACATCTAACACAGAGTTCCATTCATCCCTAGCTGCTGCGTTAGAAATAACTCTAATGTAATTCAGAAATCTTGCAATGATCTCTTACATCAGGCCATGAGCTTTTCGTGTTACGAGTCTCAGTGTGTGTGTGGTCTTATGTCTCAAAATAGTGGCTCAAACATGGCAAAACATCAGTGTAGAGCCCAACCGATAAAGTATTTTGAAGGCCGATACCGATACAAATATTTTTGGGTTTTAAAATCCGATATTCCGATATATCGGCCGATATTTTATTTATTTTTTTAAACTGGACATGATAGTCACAAATTTTGTCATGCTTATTTGAGTTAAGAGAACTCATGGGGATGATCTTTTAATTGTTATTCAAGCAATGTATGTATCGTGAACAATTCAATGAGTGTTGCCAACAGGAACGGTGTAGAGTACCCTCTGGTGGACAAACTATACAACTCCAACACTCATGACATGGTTCAAGCGTGTTTCGTCTGTTTCTGTTTTTATGTTATTTTTGAAATATTCATTTATCGGCCATTATAACTGCCGATACCGGTAGTTTGGAAAATGCCTAATATCGGCCGATAATATCGGTCTGGCTCTACATCAGTGTTGCATTTATCATATCAAATATTCTTATTTTGGCCTTTCTAACCATTGTCTGGTCCATTTATTCGCATTCACATTAAAGAATGAACATTTGCCTTTGCAAATCGAATTCTGTGCACCTGTATTCAAGACACTTTGTTTAAACTTTCCACCTCCTGCTGAGAAATGTCAACCTGTTCTCCTTCCATTCCTCCGTCAGCCAAAGTGTTTTTCTTTTTTCCAGCCTCAGTGCCAGTCTGTGACACCCTGGCGCTGTGGGATATTGAATGGAAAGGTTCAGTCTGGTACCAGCTAGTCTCTTAATCCTGGCTGAATTTGTTGTTCAGCAGTTACATAACCAAAAGACGTATTTGAATAACTCCAAAAACGGAGAAAAATTTCCTCTCACATTTCTCTGTAAAAAGTGAACGTTATCCATATGGTTCAGCTTTTCTCTCCTGTGTTATGTATCGCCTTCGATATTTCATAATTGCTGTTATGATATCAAAACTGTTATGTACTGGTATTGTTGTCAGTTTCTACCCAAATAAATCATTTCTTTAACGTAATCAACCCAAGCAGAGGAAAGGCTCATGACCATGCCAACAACCTCCAGTGGCTAAAAGAACGTCACCTGGAATCCAACCAACAAACATGAACTATGCTAGCTAATACAGTATGTGTTTATGACCAGTTGTCCATTGTGACAGAAGTTTGTCGAAAACATTTGTGCTTTGCTGTTTTTAATGCTCTCTCTCACACTGTCCCCAGCTACATCTTCAGACTGAGTTGTACGCGGTTAGGCCAGTGGGCCATCGGCTACGTCACCAGTGACGGCAACATACTGCAGACCATACCACATAACAAACCACTGTTTCAGGCGCTCATCGATGGATGCAGAGAAGGCTTGTGAGTATCTCAGACAGCTTAAGCTACTAAGTAAAAGCTATTTCTTTGAAATAATGTCTAGAAATGTCAGTATATGAATAATAAGTCTAAGCTCATGAATATTAATTTGCTCTTGCTGAATTTTCTGATCTTCCACACTGATTTGGCATTGACATACAATATCATTATAGTTTTATGTTTGATTTTTCTTACCTTTTAATATATTTAACTTTATCTGTATACAAACAGTGTAAAGCAACATATTCTGTCACAAAAGGTAAATATATTATCACCCGGCTCTTTATATAAAGTTGGATAAATAAGATATCCACATATATGAAGTATACTCACATAGGGCGATAAATACTACAGTATGTGGCATATTTAAACGGCTTGATTGCTTTTATCATCACAAAATGTAAACTATATTAAGATATATAGTGTATTTTTTCCATTCATTATAACTTGTCACTCTTTTACAGGAATTTCAACTAAATCAGTTATTAAACTAAAATTGGTCAAAAAGTGCAATAAATCAATAAACCATCAGTTTTTAGGGTTTACTTGACGTTTTTTCACTGAATTGTCTTTAAAAAAATAAATGAAAAAATACTGTGTGTGTATGGATGTATAAAAAATGAAAAATATTCAATCAAATAATATTAAAATAGTCAGTGGAGCACTGATTGGCTTTCTCATATTTCAGCTATGTAAACACAAGTAATTATTGCCTGCATCTGACCAGCAGTGGTACATATTTTAATATTAACTGCATAAGTTTAATTGAGTGGGTTTCTGGCGCTCGTGTGTTCATATCTGCTCGTTTTGTCCTATTTTATTGGAATAAACTCCTGTAGTTCTTCTGTGTAGCATCCTATCAGCTCAATATGTCCTGGAAAACTGGCAATATGTCTTGTAAACACACACAGACACACACTCCCCTCTTTCTCTTCGTTGGCAGGTGTCTTACTGGCATGTCTGTTTGAGGTGTCATTTACAGGTTTTAGCTGCACTGTTGCTGTGTCAACTGTCTATTAACCACATCACACTGGCTTGTGGCTCTGTCTGCCCGGCCTAGTGCCACATGCCAGTCTCACACCATCTGAGCTGTACCATGCTTCCCCATTAAAGGGATAGTTCACTTGAAATTGTTTTTTTGATATGTTTTAGCTTACCTCAAGGGCAACCAAGATGTAGGTGTCTTTGTTTCCACAGTGTTTTCAATTTAGATTTTTTTAGGTCAAACCGTTCTTGTCTGTCAGTCGTATGATGGGGTTCACCCTGGGTTCACCACAAAGAGCATGCACAGAAAAGTCCAAATTAAACATGATTTAATGACTCTTAAAAGTAAGTACACATTGATGGCCTAAGACACGAAACGAGCGGTTTGTGTGAGAAAACGAACAGTATTTATATCGTTTTTACCTCTTGTAATCACAGTCACGTCCAAGTGATCTGAGGGCGAGGGCGCTTCGATTTGCGCAAGCGCGCCGGAAAACCCCGGAAGTGATCTCTTGTGCGGTTGCGAAAAAAAATCAACGATAGACAAAAACGGTTTGACCTAAAAATATCAAAATTGAAAATACGAAGACATCTACATCTTGGATGCCCTTGAGGTAAGCTAAAACATATCAAAAATTAATTTCAAAGTGAACTATCCCTTTAAGTTCACTGGGAGTTCCCATCATTAAATTATTTGTTCTTTTTTTAGGGTTAGGTCTTTTTTACGATTATTCTTTTAGTCTTTAATAACTGCTATCAGTTTCATTAAAGATATTTTATCATGTTAAAATCCATTCTGCTGAATTCTTTCCTCTGGAATTTTGTCTGGACATCTCTCTCTCTCTCTCTCTCTCTCTCTCTCTCTCTCTCTCTCTCTCTCTCTCTCTCTCTCTCTCTCTCTCTCTCTCTCTCTCTCTCTCTCTCTCTCTCTCTCTCTCTCTCTCTCTCTCTCTCTCTCTCTCTCTCTCTCTCTCTCTCTCTCTCTCTCTATCTATCTATCTCTCTCTGATTGCCCCAGCCGAGAGGTTTGATCCCTGCTGTAAGTGCTGCAATTCAGACATTGGCTGTGATTGGATGGACTGTGGAGGTGGCCCAGTATCACAGCACTGCTAATAAAGATGCCACAGAGCCAGTTGCACATGAGATCAAGTCTCTTAACCTCATCTTTTTGCTGTCTTTCTCTCCATCTGCAGTTATCTGTTTCCAGATGGGCGCAGTTATAACCCAGATCTCACCGGGTTGTGTGAACCCACCCCACACGACCACATTAAGGTCACACAGGTTAGTAACAGATGCACATACGAGTTGACTTTATATCAGATTTTGATTTTCATCTTCGTCATCTTTTTTTGTCCTCTCTGTTTTTGGTCTTTTCAGGAACAGTATGAGTTGTACTGTGAAATGGGCTCTACGTTTCAGCTGTGTAAGATCTGCGCCGAAAACGATAAAGATGTAAAGATTGAGCCATGTGGCCACCTCATGTGCACTTCCTGTTTGACATCATGGCAGGTACATATTGCAGGTGTTTTTATACTCATTTATAATACACTTTATTATATGGATTTAACAATGGCTGGAGATATACACGGACATGTATAGTACCGGTAAGAAGTTTTTAATAAATGCTGTTCTTTTTAACTTTTTATTCATCAATGTTACAAAAAATATTACGCAGCACAACTGTTTCCGACATTGATAATAAATAAGTATCAAATCAACATATTCTAATGATTTCTGAAGGGTAGTGTGACACTAAATACTGGTGTAATGGCTGATGAAAATTCAGCCTTGCATCACATAAATAAATTATATCTTAAAATACAGTATATTGCAATAGTAAGTGACTATTTTGATGTGTAATGGCTCATTTCATAACTAGCATTTTTTATTCTACTAAAATTGATATTTGTCTCGATTTTACCTTTATCTTGAGGTTTCTTCATACGTGGCTTCTCATATTTCCTTAGTAACTCAGTATGCTAACTTTATTTCCGCAAAGTTGTTTGGTGTGTTGGGAATGACGACACAGCTGTGTGACATTCATAATAAAAAAAAGTATATAAATAATTTTTACACAATGAGTATTGAAAGGTTTGTTTATTTCAAACAATTTTATTTGTAATCATTTTTATTTACTTTTACTTTTTTAATTTTATTTTGTTTATTTACACGCATAAATTAAAAAAGGTCCGGGGCAAAATTTTCCAAGACAGTTTCCACAAACCTTCCAAAACAAATAAGAGGAATTATTATATTATATTATATTATATTATATTATATTATATTATATTATATTATATTATATTATATTATATTATATTATATTATATTATCATGATTAATCACATCCAAAATAAAAGTTTTTGTTTACATGTGAGTGCACTGTGTATAATTATTGTATATATATATATATATATATATATATATATATATATGAAATATATAATATATGAATCATGATCATGATCTTATTGTAAACAATATTTTCATGATCTTATTGAAATCATGAATCATGATCTTATTGTAAACAATATTTTCATATAATATATGAAAATATTTCTTAAATATATACAAGCATGTGTGTGTGTGTATATATACATAAAATTATACACAGTACAGCCACATATATTATGTAAACAAAAACTTTTATTTATTTTGGATGCAATTAATCATGATTAATCATTTGACAGCCCTAATATATATATATATATATATATATATATAAATATATACCACCACACCTCTGCAGCTTTTCACACAGCTGTGCTCATGCATGAGAGAAACACGTCTTATTTGCATGCGTTTTGAAGAAATTCTTTGCATCACATGTAAACGCTTCAGTGACGCCCAGCGCTCAGCTAATGGATCTAGTTAAGAGTGCTTTAATGGCATGCTATGACCTGAATACTGAGCATCATCAGGACCAACTGGAGAACGAACAGCGGGTAATCTGTCTCTGTCGCCCTTGCATTTGTCCTGATCTCAAATGCAAGCGGCATGACTGCAGACAGGTGAAGGAAAGGCAGATAGGGTAGAAAATGTGTCCTCTCTGGTTGCGGCAATCTTCTGGGTGTGTGTTCCTGCGTATTAATGTGTATGATTGTGATTGAGGATGTTTACGTGGGTGATGTTAGAGTGATGTTACACATTTGGGATGAAGTGTGTATGTGTTTACATTTTAAGGAATGACCGTATTCTCAGAAATGTTCTGATCTACGGTGTTGTCCAAGCATCAGAGCTTCTCTTTCGATAAACAGATACTTCTGGGACGCCTCGGACGCCTCAGCCAGATGCATGCTACATGTGTATCTTTGTTTTTTTTTCCCTTTCATAATGGAAACTTGATTTATTCAAGCTGATCTGAGCTTAAACCCTGATTCGAGTCTCGGTGCTTGGTTTGAGTCTGGCCAGCAACATGCCCATCCCTGTATCTCTCCCCAATAATATCATACAATTCTTCACTATATCACTAGAAAATTTAAGGGAGAAGCAGGACTATTGTAATATTTTGTGTTTTTTGTTCTGTTGGGCACATTCGTTTTCGGTCTTCTATACATCGAATCTGCTACCATCTAGGTTTTTGATGGGTTTGGCTTAGATTTGTGATCATTGACCGTGAACCAGTCTTTAGCGCAACAATGAAGTGAAGCGCTCAAGTTAATTAAATTCAGAAGAGCACTTCATCGAAACTATACAGTGGCCCCCAAAAATTATTTGTGAGCTTAAAAATGTGTGAATGTCACTGCCTTAAACAATAAAATGTCAAATCAAAGTGCCATTTATTTTAATTGCACAAGCTCACATTTTTCAAGCAAAAGATTTCATAAAATGGAAATAAATATAAAACAGTAGACATACTGCTCAAAATTAAGATTGTGTGCAGACACTTTCTGCTCGTGAAATGTTAGTGGAGCACATTCGTGGTTGATGTGTTACTTTAATTTTAGATGCAAGTGTTTACTTTTGTTGTTCCATATTTGAGTGTGAGAATGTGTGAAGGATGTCATCTTTCCTTCAGGTCAGAATTGTTGTCACTGAACACAGATTGTCACAACACATTTAAAATGACATTCAAAAGCCCTCAGCTGTGAAGTCCATTCTTAGACAACAAGAAATCCCCTCTGCTCTCGTTTTTTAAAACGGCAAGGATAGCTGCCCTTTAACCTGTCACCTGCCTATAAACAGACCTGACTGTGTGTTAAATAAACCATTGAACCGGTTGAGAGCCTAGAGAAGTGTCGTCTCATCTCCTAGCTGGCAGGGAGATTTTTGGGCTGAGTTTATGAACACACATCAGTGAAGTCTCAATGGTGACTGACTATCCCTTTTTCATTTCAATGGACTTGTTTTATGCCGAGTCAGTTGGGGTGTGTTTCTCTGTCTCCGGTTAAAGGCTTTAATTAGGATTAGGTTTCAAACGATGCTTTGATGGTTTTTTTTCCCCACGCGACCCCTCAACCAGATGGCAGCCATGATCATCTTTTGTTCTTGTAAATATCGACACACTTTGATTCTCAGAGTTTAATGGAGGAAATTAAATATGATTGTTGTTCATTTCGCCATGTGTAAGCCGTCTCCAGACCGTATGGAGGTGTGCGACGTGGCGGAGTGGCCTGCGTGTGTGTCTGTAATCCTAAATCGAAAAAGAGAAATTCGGTACCAGGCCGGAGAGGGGTAGCATGTGCGTTCCAGCTGTTTGTAATCAAACATGACTCTTCAGATCCTGCCAGTAAAGAGTTTCCTCATGGCCAAGGCATATTTCCTCAACAGTGTGTCAGTGTTTACAGCACTATACAAATAATCAGACCAGAACGTTGAGGTTGATATCAGCGAAGGTACTACACCATGTGCGTGTGTTCATGTCTGTTTCGATTAAGAGGCGGTTTTCTGGACTTCCACAAGTGTTTGAGCCTTTGGGTGTGTGTATGTTTGAGAGTGCACGTTACAAGTGTGTGCGCTAGTGTTTTAAAGTTCACTCTGTGTGTCCTCGACTCTTTTCTGCAGGACTCCGACGGTCAGGGTTGCCCGTTCTGTCGCTGCGAGATCAAAGGGACGGAGCCCATCATTGTGGATCCGTTTGACCCACGCAATGAAGGAGCCAAGTGCTTCTTCCTGGACCACTTCAACTCCCCTATGCTGGACATGGATGATGATGATGACAGAGAGGAATCATTGGTCATAGACCACATCAGGAAGGTACAACATCTATAAGATTCCCAACATTAAATTGAAATTAATCTTAATTACTTAGACTACTGTTCAAAAGTGTGGGGTTGATAAGATTTTTTATATAATGAATAATAAAATAAATTTTATAAGTAGTCTCTTATTAAAAAAAAAAGGGTGTTTTTGTGGAAACTGATTGATTTTTGTTTTATGTATATAAAGTATAGAAAACAACATGTTTTTATAACATTACTTACTGTCAATATGACTAAGTATTAGAAATATGAATTATTTACGCTTAATATTTTTTCATGATCTTATTGTGAACAATTCATCTGGGCATGTTATTAAAAAGATACAAAAATAATAAGCTGGACCACATAATATTTTTTTCTAAATGTATCAACCTACACAACTTTTATGTTTATTTTTTAATCGTTCCCATCCATTCTGCTGTGTAATGCCTACTTTTTAATGGGTAAAATCAAATCAAATCCAGACATACTTTTTTTTTTCACTCTGGAATACGTGTCTAATGCATTTAGGGGTGTAACAATATATCGTGCCACAATATATCGCAATACAGAAATGCAACAATACACATCGTGGATAGTGACAATGCATATCGTGTATAGTCCCCCCAAAATAAAAATGACTATGTGAGAAAAAGTTTTCAGAGTTTTAGTGTCAGTACTACATTAAACTATGCAATGAGGGAATATTTATGGGTCCTGATAATGACAAATATCTGATGTTACCAGTAAAAAGTGGCCTATATTTATTTTAAAATATATCTAGTCAGTGAAAGATCTAAAAATAATTAAAATATACAGAATTATTTTAGTCAAATTATTATTTTAGTCTGGTGTGACCATTGTCCTTGGCTTACAAGCACCAAGTCTGAGTCTATTCATTTAAACCCACAATTTAATATCAAATTTAGCATTTTAATCATCAGTACATTTTTTGTTAACCTTTTATTATATGTTTTGGAGTATTGCAATAATATCGTATCGTGAGTTCAGTATCGAGATATGTATCGAATCGTGACACGAGGGTATTGTTACACTCCTAAATGCATTTCATGTTTACTTAAAGCCAGATCACTGTCGGTGATCACAGGTTTACAAGTATTTAGAAGTTTGTTTCTGCCTAAATCTGCTCAGTAGATAAGACTTCATTCATCACTGTTGTCATTCCACTACCAATCTTCATTTTTTCCCTAGTGGTTTTAATCTCTTTCTTTACTGGACTTCAAAGAGACCTATATCTTGCTTTTATATAGGTGCGATAGCCTCCTGCTCTTCACCAGCATAAATGTCAGTCTCTTTTATTAAAAAAAGAAACCTGTTGGAACCTGCCTCACAAGGACACAACCTCCGCAGCTCCACTGAGTATATTCATTAAATGGTAGAGTTTGGAGAGAAATAGAGGGCACCTTCTGGCAGGAATGTTTTTAAATAGAAATGTGGGATATTAGTTTTTTCTCTCCCTATAATGCGCTTCCAAGTGAACTTGTAGAGGATATTGGCTTCCTATTGAGTGAGAGCTTGTTCGTACTAAGAGTAGCGCACAAAGAGCATGTTATTCACCTTTTAATTTCCTGTCACGTTTTTTAGCTAATTTAATTTGTAGCGCTTCCCCCCTTTATACATTTTTTGGTGGACCACGAACAAAAGCTGTCCAGCTGCAAGTGCTCAGTTCATGGATATGCTAATGAGACTTTTAGTTGATTAGGAAGTTGAATACCCTAACCTGCCCGAAGCTATTTATGGAGGTAATAGGCCATTAGGATAGCTTCGTACGCAATCATGATGATTAATAATGAGTGTCATTTTCCTTCTCTTTGTACTGCTGTTGTGTTTGTTGCAAATATTTTATCTCAATCAAGACCCAATATCTATGCAACATCGAGTGTTTCTGTATTTAAAGGGATAGTTCACTTTGAAATTAATTTGTGATATGTTTTAGCTTTTACCTCAAGGGCATCCAAGATGTAGGTGTCTTTGTTTCCGCAGTAGTATCAATTTTGATATTTTTAGGTCAAACCGTTCATGTCTTGTCAGTCATATAATGGAGGTCTATGGTCACCACCTCAAAGAGCATGCACAGAGAAGTCCAAATTAAACATGATTTAAAGACTCGTAAATGTAAGTACACATTGATGACCTAAGACATGAAACGAGCGGTTTGTGAGAGAAAACTAACAGTATTTATATTGTTTTTACCTCTTGTAACCACAGCCACAAAGCGTAGGCGCCCTCAGATCACTTAAATGTTATAAATACTGTTTGTTTTCTCAAACAAACCGCTCGTTTCATGTCTTAGGCCATCAGTGTGTACTTACATAGACGAGTCATTAAATCATGTTTAATTTGGACTTCTCTGTGCATGCTCTTTGAGGTGGTGACCATAGACCTCCATTATATGACTGATAGACACGAATGGTTTGACCTAAAAATATCAAAATTGAAACTACTGTGGAAACAAAGACACCTACATTATTGATGCCCTTGAGGTAAGATAAAACATACCTAAAATTAATTTCAAAGTGAACTATCCCTTTAACTTAAAAAAGAAAAAAAGAAAAAAACTATTGCTTGATTGTGTAAAACTCGCTATCATGATTTTTGCATGTTATGGATGATTGCTACTGTATGTGGTCGCTAAATAAGTCATAAATCGCCTCGGTTGCTTCTTTCTTTCTTTGCGTAGTCGATGGACATCCAGAACTCGCCGATAATGTCTCCGAACTCATCCCCTGTGTGTGAACGCCGGAAAACCGCTGCAGATCACATGGGCCCGCACTTGAACATTCCACCCGTCCCACCCCGCCTTGACCTCATCCGTTCGCCCGCTCCCAGCCCCACAGGCTCTCCCAAGGTATCTTGCTGATCATGATAAATATTTTTATTCTCAGTTTAATTTTCTGTTTTTTAATATTTCTCTTTTCTCTTTTCAGTCATCTCCAGGTATGTCCAGAAAACAGGACAAGCCCCTTCCTGCCCCTCCACCCCCACAGAGAGACCCCCCTCCTCCTCCTCCACCAGAACGCCCACCTCACATTCCTCAAGAGGGCCGGGCCGCCTGGCTCATCACTCCTTCGTCTGGCCTTCCCAGGGACCCTAGAGCGCCCCTGGAGGCCTGGACTCCTAAAGACAGCACTGCTCTGTCAGACTGCAAGACTTCTGCTGCAGACCGCTCCCCCAAACTCGCCCACGCCGCCCCTGCGCACATCAACGGGAGACCCCTCAGCTGCTCCGGCGCCGACTTGGGGTTGAACCGGACCGGCCACAGACCGAATGCGCAGTCAGAGTGTAGTAAGGTTAGGAACGCACACACATTCCTCCTGGATCATGCTGATCACGTTCACACGCGCTCTTTTTGGAGAGTGACACTTTATATTAGGGCTGGAATGTCCTTCTTTGATAAGCAGAGTCAAGAACATGAGATAAGAGCAGAAAAATGACTGGACATTGTGTTTCGAAATCACCTAGAACCCTCTGTACTCATTCACAAGCCCTTACATGCCTATTTTAAGCCATAAATATTCACTTTTTTTGCTCGTAGCTGTTACTAAGCAACAGTGACGATATTCGCATTAAAGCAGGGCTGTGAAATTTGGCTGTGTGAATGTGCCTGTCTTTGGCCCTGGCATTAAAAAAGGAGGTATTTAAAAACGCATCATAATTACAGCCGTTGCCCTCCCACCCCGACGTGTTTTGGTTTATCTGGGTTAATGCTCCAGAATTCAACATACACGTACATATTCATATAGATTATACATTAAATGAGCATGTTTTGCACAAGGGGATTGGAGAGGGTTATGTATTTGGTTGCAAAGCTGCAGAGGGTCTCTCATTAAAGCCCTTTTGGAAACTAAGAACTTCTCTGAAATGTTTTTTGTTGAATGAAGTGCTTGTGGATTTTTTTGTTCTACTAAGGTTTGCAGCATGCAATTATATGTAACCACCAATGGACTGTGATTTTTCTCTCTCAACCCCCTCTCTGTCCCTGGTTGGCATGTCAGTGTATGGATTCATTTAGTGTCCCAGTGTGGGCACAGAGAGTTTGGCCCCTGTTCTCCCGGCACAAACCCACACAGCACTGTCCTCAGGCCACAGCTAGTGTGCAGCATCACACGCTGCTCTTGATCTCTGAAATAAACCGGCTCAGACATCCGAGGTTTCTAGAGCTCCATGATGAGGGTCCTGAAGATCCTTCTAATCTGTTGATTTGACACAATAACAGGATCATCTGTGTGAAAATACTTTAAATGTTATTTCTTTCTCCTTTTCTCTCTCCCATTCTCAATCCGTTTTATCTATAATCTATCTAGCTGGTCATCGGTCATTTCCATCCATCTGTTCTTTCCATCTCTCTTTCTATCTATATCCATCCATCCATCCATCTGTCTAACTGTTCATCAGGACTTTTCATCTATCTTTCTAACCATCTATCTATCCATCCATCCATCTGTCTAGCTATTCATGAGTACTTTTCATCCATCCATCCATCCATCCATCCAGCCATCCAGCCATCCATCTATTCATCAGTACTTTTCATCTATCTTTCTAACCATCTATCTATCCATCTATCCATCCATCCATCCATCCATCCATTCTTCAGTATTTTTCATCTATCTTGCTAACCATCCATTCATCCATCCATCCATCCATACATCCATACATCCATACATCCATCTGTATAACTGTTCATCTGTACTTTCCAGCTATCTTTTCATCCATCCATCCATCAGTATTTTTCATCTATCTTTCTAACCATCTATCTATCCATCCATCCATACATCCATCTGTCTAACTGTTCATCTGTAGTTTCCAGCTATCCATCCATCCATCCATCCATCCATCCATCCATCCATCCATCCATTCTTCAGTATTTTTCATCTATCTTGCTAACCATCCATCCATCCATCCATCTGTCTAGCTATTCATGAGTACTTTTCATCCATTCATCCATCAATCCATCCATCCATCCATCCATCCATCCATCCATCCATCCATCCATCCATCCATCCATCCATCTATTCATCAGTATTTTTCATCTATCTATCTATCTATCTATCTATCTATCTATCTATCTATCTATCTATCTATCTATCTATCTATCTGTCTGTCTGTCTGTCTGTCTGTCTGTCTGTCTGTCTGTCTGTCTGTCTGTCTGTCTGTCTGTCTGTCTGTCTGTCTGTCTGTCTGTCTGTCTGTCTGTCTGTCTGTCTGTCTGTCTATCTATCCGTACTTTCTAACCATCTATCCATCTATCCGTCTATCCATCTATCCATCCTTCCAATCATCATTACTTTTCATCCATCCATCCGTCCGTCCGTCTATCTTTCTAACCATCCAACCATCCTTCCACCCATCCATCCGTCTAGCTATTCACCAGTACTTTCCATCATCCATCTATCCATCCATGACAAATAATCTAATATCTATCACGGATAAGTCCCATTTAATTTAATCTGTACCTTTTATGTCAGGTTTCTTATCGAGCACTACATCCATAAATTATTTATCATAAATGGTGATTTTTAACATTTCATGTTTGTGTTTCTCTGCAGTCTTTCATCAACGGTCTGTTACCTGGTGATGAGTATGATGTCCCTCCTCTGCGTCACTCCCCTCCCCTTTTGGACCACAACCAGAGGTGAGACACACACACACAGACACACACACACACGTGCCACTCCCATCCCTGGAGCCCTAGCTGTGGCTCTTGTTATTTGTGTCCATGTTGATCATAATCACTGTAAAGCAAATCAATCTGTCTCTCTTTATTCTGAAGGGAGCCTCACCAAACAAACAACTGTGTTTACCCTCCTCAATTCACTCATATTGTCTTCATATGATTATAAATTAGCTGTTTACCTCTCTTGAGCACTGTTTTTCTGTGGATTTGCTGATCTCATTGTGATGCCAGTCCAGAGCATCTTTTCCTGCTTTGCTCATTGATCTGCTTTTGTGACGTTTAATGACTAAATTATTATTATTTCTCGCAAGTGTTTTTTTTGCTGAAAAGACAAAAATATCATGTGGACTTAATGAATGGGTTAATGTGATCCAGGGATTGTGTGCACAGGCTGCATCCTGTATATCTCTAGAGGTCTGACAGAACAAACACACACACACACACACACACACACACACACACACACACACACACACACACACACACACACACACACACACACACACACACACACACACACACACGCATACACACACAGTAATGTTTGGACACATGCGCACCAATTATGCAAGAGCACCAGGATCCGGAGAGCATGTGCTCTTTAAACAAACATAAAGACACACACACACACACATACATATATATATACACTCTCACACACACATATACACGCACACACAACAGTGATGGACTTCCTGTGGGGTTTTTGAGGGAATTAAACAGAACCAGCCTTTGAGAGGTAGCACTCCAAGCAGCAAGCCATATTTCCTCTTCTGTCACAAACACTTATGCTCATTCTTTCCCTTATATTGTGCTATGTGTTGAATTTTTGTCATTATTATTATTAGGTAGTCAAGAATAGGGGTGAACTTAGTTGTTTGTACTACAAACATGAATGATACCTCACATTATGCTGCTTGTTCAGGAAAGATGTGCTGTGATAAGTGATTGGATTTGGATTGGACTTTTGCATTTAGAAAATGCAAAGCATGTTAAAAACTGCTCAGAACACCTTATCAATTCCAGTACATGTTGCTAGTGTGTTATTTTAGATGTTGCTATGCAGTTTCTCAATGCAAACGTAAAAAAAAAAAAAAAAAAAAATTACTTGGGTGTTCTAAATACTGTCAATATGTTGATATAGAGTGGTATGTTTCTATACAGTAGATAGTGTTCTTAAACATTGAATGCATAGCAGCATACAAAAAACTACTTAGTACATTGTTATTGCTAAGTTTTTCTGCTTATTGTTGATATGTTGCTATAAAGTTGGTAAAAAGTGGTTTTCAGTTTGTTAGTATACAGCAATTAACTTACAGATTCCCCATGAACACCTTAGCAGTCTATTTTTTACATTACGCTGTTTCAGAATTTTGCCATAGGGTTTATAAAATGTTCTTAAAAAACAAAAACAAAATAATACACTGCATAGAAATGCCCTGACTCTACTATAACACCCATAGCACCCTTGGTTTGGTTGTCAATGTTAATGGCTTCATTCATGCAACACTGTTCTGCTCCTCTCAGCAGTTCCTGCTACAAGAAAAACTGTGTTTCTGTCACCGCTTTGACAAATGAAACCGAGTGGTTCTGGAAACCACAATGGCTGTTGTTTAGAGCCCCGAAGAATACTGTTGTGTGTCTATGTGGTGTATCTGTCCATAGAGCTGCGTCAGTAGTGTTTATAGAGGCTAAGATTACTCTAGCGTGTGTACGTGTGTATATATTTTTAAAATGCGTATGAAGAGTTCAGATGCAAAAGCCTCTAAGTGCCATTTGAAATTTTCTTCTAGAATGATCATTTTTATCAAGCTTGTATATTTAAGTTCAGTGATTTCACTTAAATGGCAATGATAATTACCTATTAATTGTTATTTAAGTGAAATTACTGAACTTAAATATACAAGTTTGATAAAAATCATAATTAAAGAAGACAATTTCAAATGGCATTTAGAGGCTTTTGCATCTGAACTCTTCATATATATATATATATATATATATATATATATATATATATATATATATATTCTCTGTTGGCTCCGGGCACACTGGATTCTTTGTGATGGGCATCACACACATCAACATACGTTTATTCTACAGAAACACAAACACACCACTGACTTGGAACGGTTGAGAGCACTTTCCACCTCCTCAAAGAGAGCAAAACTTGTGAACCTGTCATCTCCCCCTCACTCTCATAGGTGTTTTTACACTGTTATGGTTGGCTTCTGTTAAACACTTGGCAAATGTACATCCATAAACACTCTTGATGTGTTGGATCAAGGAACATTTCGAAACACTTGAAGTGAATCAGTGAATCGCTTCATCATCATCACAGGGAGATGAAGTGCCTAAAGCGCCCTCTAACGGTGCATTGCGGTAGCAGTTAAAGTTTGGCTGGAAAACCGCCCATCGTATCCCCCCTCCTCAGTGGTGCCAGCCCGTTTAAATATTGGATGTCTTTGCCTACTTTAGCTCAGCGTTGGAGTCTTAGTTAGAGCATTACGTGATTAAACTGGCTAATCTCACGCACTGAAGAGTGCTTGTTTCAATGAGTCAGCATGAAGGCGGAGAACATCGTCTAAATCTCCCGTCAAAGAGGATTTTTCCACGAGTGCCGTGGCATCACTTATAATTCTGTCATTTATGTAAATATTTACATATTGTGAATCCACAATTTGCTGTAATTTGGGAGCATATTTTTTTGCATATTTGTTAATGTAATAATTTGGAGTTAGGGAGTTGTTCGGCTTTGTATGAAACTTTCCATGGTACATACATGAATCATGTCTCAAATCATGCAGTTTGTGTGAAGGTCTCCTCCCACAAACTTGCATTGAAGGAGGCAATTAGTCCTATATAAAGACCAAATATCATAGTCTAAAAACACTCTAGCAACCACAAAGCAACATGCTCAAAACTGCTCAGTACATGATGTGGCTTAAGTGTTCTGAGTATTTTTAATCAGTCCCTCCAGAAAAACGCGATTATTATTATGATTATTATTACATTATGCGATCGCTGAATTCAATGCAAAATCAGCCAAAGTCCGCATATTTATGCGGGGGCCGCATTTTTTCAAATACGCCTCACTTTCGCCGCATAAATTGCCGATTTCCGTGCAAAATATGCGGGGTTTGCATAATTTCATAATCCTCGCATTTTCGTTGCAAAAAAAGTCACATGTATCTTAGCAGAAAGTTGAAAAATGTTGCGTTTGCTTCACATAAGAGCAGCCATTTCCCCCTGTTTCCATGGGAACGTTATGAAGTGACGCAATTACGCGACGCCAGACAGACTCACGGAGGCGATTGACATCTCACAAATCGAACTTGTATAACTGTCTGTCGAACGTTCTACCGTCACATCGTTACTTAATAAACAACATAATATAAAAGTAGTAGCATCAAACAGAAATTACCCGCACACATGGGGTGTTCGACAGTTCAACAGGGAGCGCGCAGCTCTTAAAGGGGCCACACCTTATTTACACTCTTAGAGTCTGAAATAAAACAAGATGAGAAATGAAATATTCCCAGCACTTTCTATGATGTAGTATGCTTGTTTATCAAAGGAAGTAATAAGAAATGACTCTTATATTAACAGGATGTTGGGGGAATCACTTTTTTTCTCTTTTTCATCAAACCGCAATTTTTGCAAGTTCCCTCAATTTTTGTAAATTCCAGCAATTTCATCGCATAAAATTGCATAAATATCCCACATATTCCATCGCATTTTTAAAGAAAACTGGCCGCATAATCAATCAATTTTTGCCCGCAACAATCACAAAAAAAAAACTGTGTTTTTCTGGAAGGACTGAACACTATTATGGTAAATGTTAAACATAAATCGCAAATTTTTTCACAAATTTTTGGAAATTACCACCACAAAATCAGTCATTTTGATCGCAAAAATCACAAAAAAAAAAATCGTGAAATCCTGGAGGGACTGTTTAATACGTTAAAGAGCATCATATCAACCATTTTGAATGCCCAAGCCACTCACAACTTCCCTAACATTGTGGCAACTACTTTTTCATTAGGCGAACATGTAAAAATCATTTGTGAAAAACACTGAATGGTCATTGAACCTTATCTGTGTGCCTGAAGCATTGTGGGATTGTGTTGTCCTGACTTACCTTCCTGTACATGTTGTGTAATAAGTTTTGTGTGATCTACAGACACACCAAGCCCTTCAAAAGCCATCGGAGTCTGACGGATAGAGTGGAGGACGAGTATCAGGTTCCATCATCGCATCCCGTCTGCATCACACAGCCGCCCGTCTGCATCCCCTTCCGCATCCCCAACAGGTAAACACACACACACACACACACGATAGTGAAAAACATTGACTGTCTTATCGTCCCGTCCGCATTTTAATGTGTTTTCTTTTCATAAAGGACTTTAGAAAACGGCTTGTCAGATCTCTCCACAGAATTAAAGAAACATAAACCTCCAGAGCATGGTGAGAGAACATACACACACACAGTCTCTGCTTTGTCATCTTCATTTTCTGCTTGACCATCTTTTAGTGTGATTGTGGGAGTTTGTGTGTGTTTGTAGCAACAGGGACTAAAGTATACATTTCTTAATGTGGCGGCCAGTGGTTGTTGAAGTCAGTTGTTTTGGCTGACATGGGTGACTCACTGAGAGGTTGAGGCCATTTTTAGGTCAGTATAACTCTGTTGTGTTCCTCAGGTGGGTTTGACTCTGGTTCATTGATTTCGGGTGTGGCTCACACCACACAGTGCCCCCTCCACAACAGGACGCCCTCAGACTACGACATTCTACTGCCCCCTCAAGGTAGCCTTTGGCACAGCGCCTCAATCTGATTGGTTGCCTGATTAGCAGACTGTTCAGTGGTGTTCATTTGTTGGTTTCTACTTTTACTATTGCACTAGGTTAGAGCTGCGAACACCAATGCAGTCCTTATTCATTATTGAGTCATAATGAATGAATCTGATTATTAGTTGGTAACACTTTACAAATAAGGTTCATTGGTTAACTACATTAGTTAACATTAACTAAGAATGAATAATACTTCTTCAGCATTTGTTAATCTTTGTTGATGTTAATTTCAACATTTACTAATATTTTATTAAAATCTTGTTAACATTAGTTAATGCACTGTGAGCTAACATGAACAAGCAATGAACAACTGGATTTGTATTAACTGACGTTAATAAAGATTAACAAGTACAGTAACAAATGTATTGCTCATGGTTAGTTCTTATTAGTTAATACATTAACTAATGTTTAATAAATGAACCTTATTGCAAAGTGTTACCTATTAGCTTATATAAAATGATCTGTTTGATGTAGTTAAGGTGTGTTTGTGTGGTGCTTCTATTCAGACACTTTTTTTTACATTCATTCACCTTCACTTCCATACATTTTTTATGTTAGTATAATTTTATTATGATTTTAGCTTGTTTGTTTTTATATAGACAGATTCATGAAGACATCAAATTGCCTTTGTTTAATTCATAGTCATACTACTTTTATAAACTTATGGTAATACAATTGCTTAGTAACTAAAATCCATTATTTTGGCTATATAATTAGGTAACACTACTTGAAGGGGTGTACATAAGTCTGACATGACACCTTCATAATCATGACAGGACACATGGGTTTATACATGTTTATGACAACTGTCATTCGCTCTTTTATGACATTTTTAATGCAAAAATGACATTGTTTGAGATGTCTTTGTTATGTCATCTTGACATAAACCAGAACATCATAACCTGTCAGAGTCTTTGTCATGATAACTTGACAAAATTAAGTTAAACTGTCAGGTGGTTGGCTTTGACGTTGGCTGTCATGTGGCTATTATAATATTTTAATGACAAATTCAATTAGTACCACTGTTGAGGTCAAGAAAAATATTCATGGCCTCATGACAGCCAATGTCAAAGCCAACCACATGACAGTTTAATGTAATGTTAACCAATAAAGCAAAGTGGTTTCTTAAGTTTGATTATGAATCTGCTATGTCTTGTTTAAGTCATATTTATGACAGGTTATGATGTATTGGTTTATGTCAAGTTGTCATAACAAAGACATCTCAAACAATGTCATATTTGCATTAAAATGTCATAATTGAGCGAATTACACTTAATGACAGTTGTCATAATCATGCATAAAACCTCTCATATGTCATGGTTATGAAGGTGTCGTGTCAGACTTATGCACACCCCTTCAAGTAAAGTGTTACCTATAATTAAAACCATACTGCAGTTTCCCAAAATGAAATATTTAAAACTATATTTCTGTTTCAAGTAAGGTAAGGGGTTGGTAATTATCAATGCCTACAGTTATTGATCAAAAATACAGTGTTGTGAAATTACTACAATTTAAAATATACTTTATCTTTTTTTAATATATTTTAAAATGTAATTTATTCTCTTGCTAGCAAAGCTTAATTTTCAGCATCAGTACTCAGTGCTCAAGAAACATTTATTTTTTCAGGATTTTTTTGATAAATAGAAAGATAAAAAAACAACATTTACTTGATGTAGATATATTTTGCATCAGTGTAAACATATATTTACTAATTAATCTTATTTAATATAATGCATCCTTGCTGTATTTTTTCAAAACAAACAACAAAAATTCAGAACGCGTTCAAATCGTGGCTGGATGATATTTTAGCTCCATCTGTTGGTGAGAAGAGGAACTGCTGAGGCATGTAGAAAGACTCAACCACTCTCCCTTTCTCTCCGTTCTCCCAGCGTCTCCAATGGAAGACCCGTTCAACTCTCTTCCTCCGTCCCAGCCTCCTCCTCCTCCCCCCATCAGGAACAGTTTCACAGAACCCTCGTCCTCCTCACCCTACCCCAGACCTGCCCGCCCCTCGTCTGGACACGACCACTTCCTGCTCAGCCCAGGTGAGGACAAATCCCACACATCTGGGACTATTAAAGGGTTAGATCACCCAAAATGAAAATTCTGTCAGTAATTACTCACCCGCATGTTGTTCCAACCCTGTAAGACTTTGGTTCATCTTCGCAACACAAATTAAGAAATTTTTGATTAAATCTGAGAGCTGTCTCACTCCTCCATAGGCTTCTTAAGGAATCGAAACTGGCCGGCTGACTACAGTGGCTTAATCTTAAGTTTATTAAGCGAAGAGAATACTTTTTGTGCACAAAAAAACAAATAAAAATAATGACTTTATTCAACTATTCATTTCCTTCTTGAGATATTTTGGCCTTGACAGAATTTTCATTTTTGGGTGAACTAACCCTTTAATGTAGTATAAATGTCAATTACGGCTGTATTTGGGGTTGTATTGGTGTCTAATTATCAGTGTGATTTTACAGACACGTTCATAGACACATTGATTAACTCGGCTCCTAATCCCCCCGTGCGGAGATTAACCGGAGACAACATGAAGAAGCCGCTCAGGGCTCCTCAAGACTACGATCAACTGCCGCCCACCTCAGGTACTACTCATTGTAGAAGGGCTGTTATAAATCAAATAGTTTTGGTCTTGGATGCTGATTGGTCAATACAGAGTTTAAAGGAATTGTTCACTTCAAAATGTAAATTCTGTCGTCATTTACTCACTCCGAAGTCGTTCCAAACCTGTATGAATTTCTTTCTTCTGCTGAGCACAAAGGAAGATATTTATTGAAGAATGTCAGTAACCAAAACAAAACAAAACACTCTATTTCAAATAAATGTAAAAAAAAAAATATTCATCAAAGATTTCTAAAAAAAACTAAACAAACTAAAAAAAAAAACCTAATTGTTTGTACAAGAAATATTAAGCAGCACTACTGTTAACACTAATTATAAAAACAAATATTTCTTGAGCAGCAAATCAGCATATTAGTAAGATTTTGAAGGATCAAGTGACACTGGAGGAATGATTCCAGCTTTGTCATCACAGGCAAATAAATGCATACATTTATCAAATAAATGCATAAAAAATACAAATAAATGCATAAATTGTTTTTTAACTTATTCAAACAAAATACTGACAGAAATTTGTTTTTAAATTGTAATATTTCACATCAACATTACTCCAGTTTAAGGTGGTATATACTCTCCCAGTGTGCAGTTTTAAGGTGGTATATACTCTCCCAGCATTATCCGTTTAAGGTGGTATATACTCTCCCATTTTGAAGTTTTAAGGTGGTATATACTCTTCCAGTAGTCTCCAATACTAATATACTCTTCCAGTAGTCTCCAGTATTAAGATGGTCTCACAGGATGCAATATTAAGGTGGTATATACTCTCCCAGTATGCAGTTTTAAGGTGGTACATGCTCTCCCAGTACTATCCAGTATTAAGGTGGTATATACTCTCCCAGTAGTATCCAGTATTAAGGTGGTATATACTCTCACGGTATACAGTTTTAAGGTGGTATATACTCTTCCAGTAGTATCCAGGATTAAGATGGTATATACTCTCCCAGTATGCAGTATTAATGTGGTATATACTCTCCCAGTACTATCCAGTATTAATGTGGTATATACTCTCCCAGTAGTATCCAGTATTAAGGTGGTATATACTCTCACGGTATACAGTTTTAAGGTGGTATATACTCTTCCAGTAGTATCCAGTATTAATGTGGTATATACTCTCCCAGTAATATACAGTATTAAGGTGTACTCTCCCAGTAGTTTTTACTGTATTTTTGGTCAAATAAATGCAATCTTGGTGAGCATATGAGACTTATTTGAAAAACAAATTAAAATACACTACTGATTTTATGATGTACTGATATTATATTCACAATGAAGCTGAACCTTTCATACCCTGTAGTTTAATATTATGATCTGAAAAAAAAAATAATGAAACAACATTGCTACTTCCAGAATGATCCAAAAATATGCCTGTAATTCCGGATAAAACAGCTGTGAGCACAGTGTGTTGGTCTGAATACATAATAGCTGTGCAGGTTTATTAAATGAAGCCATTAGCCATCGAGCTGAATGTGCTCAATGAATTATTAATTATTAGCCTGTAATGGGTTTTTAATGTGTTCCTAGTCTTTTTAGTCGGCCGGCTACCATCCACTCTCAATAGCCCATTTTGGCTAAACACTCTTCGTTTCCTGTTTACAGTGGCCGTAGATTGCTTCAGGGCGCCCGAGAGACCTCCTAAACCACTTCCCAGGATCTTCCCACCAGACATCCACAGAAGACCGCAGGAATCGTCCCGGGAGAACGTAGACGCCAAGATCGCCAAGCTGATGGGCGAGGGCTACTCATTCGAAGATGTGAAACGAGCGCTGATGATCGCGCAGAACAAAGTGGACGTGGCACGGAACATTCTGCGGGAGTTTGCGCTAGTCGCCCCCAGGCAGGGCCCGTAACACGCGCTGATACGATTTCAAACTACGACTGACTTTTGAGTGTACAAACCGCAGGCTGACTTCCGCTTGCTTTCGTTTAGCGCACCCGGCAAACAAAACGAAAAATGTGCTTTTTTCGCCCAAAAGGATTGTTGCGTTCGTGACGACAGGATCCTATGGAAATATAAAAAAGCCTTGTGTTTACAGTGACGTGGCTTATCTGCAGCACTCAGGTCATCGTCATTACAGCTCGGGATGGAATTGAAATCAAATTTTTCATATTTGAAGGTGGTTGCTGCATCCTTCAAATCAGTGACGTTTGTATTTCTCTGGACGGACATGAGAGCGGCGCTTCTGTTTGTGTTTGCCAGTGTCTGCGGGCTATTCATGCCTTTCCTGCCACACACACACACACACACATACACCCGCACGTTTCTGGCCTCTTGGGTATCATGAATTTCACAGTAATGGCTCTCGGTGTGACCATGTCTCCTTTATCTCATTATTCCGCGGTGAACAAGACAAACCAGATCAGATCGTTTGAGGCAGAAAGAGACGGATTTCGAATATCATGGTTCTCTTTGTCCATTTTTTAGGTTAGCCGCTTTTTATCAACTCTTAACGGTCGCGTTCAACATCTGAGCAAGTAAGGGCTATTGTGGTAGTTTCATTTTCTGTTAAGAGAAAGTTTCCCATTCCCTTCTTTCGGTTCGCTCACTTGCACTGACGCCATATTCAAAAAAAAAAAAAAAAACATGAACCGTTTGTATTGGCACCCAGAAAACAAGCCAAAAAAACACACAGATTATCATGTACAATGCCGTCAAATAATAGTGATGCCCGCAAACCGAAGCTTTAAAGCGACGACTTCATTCAAAGCCTTTTGGGAACTCTGGGAATGAAAGCTGGCCTGCTTTGACTCTTCCCCACTGGCTGTCATTTCTCCCTATCAGGTTTTCGCTTGAACTTGAAACTTCATTTTTGCACTCGTCTCTATCTCCATCTAACACTTGAAAGTCTTAGAACTGAATGGAGCCTCTAGCGGAAGAGGACACGACCTCCGACAGGTCTGCGGGGGGGGGGGGACGGTTTCTGTTCATTTCCCCTCTTCTTTTTACGAGAGATTTTAGTTTGTTGGAAAATGCCTTGTGGATCATTTAAAACCAGTGATGTGTGCAATTAATTTATACTTTGTTAAAAGTTTTCTCTGAGATTATTTTCATCTTTCAGTGATGTATGTAACCCGTGATCTGTTCTTGTGGAAAAAAAATGTTTTATAAAAGCCAGTATTAACATCTGCTATGTTTTTTGTTTTTTCCCCCAAATCCACAAATCCAGACGTTTTTCTTCAAAATGTACACTTTTATTGTCAACAAAAGTACAAAAACAAAAGTCAGTATTTACAATACTTTATGGCCTTCTTATGCGGTTACCCTCTTTGGTTTCACTGCTGACCTGATGGTTCAAAATATGCGAGACGCTTACGCTAAACATGAACATTCAGAGTACGCATGTGGAGAGTTTCTTCTAAATATGCGTGACAAAGTGAAATCATAGTTTAAATAAAAAGTGTATTTTTAGTGACTAAGCAGAAGCGCAGCTAACCTTGCATTTCTCACACTTTATAAATAGCCAAACACAAGCAAGACATTCAAACATATTTACAGCCTCTTTAGACCATGATGAACGGAACAAAGCTTCAACCCATCGCTAAAGACTACAGTGTCGGACATCAACCTGACAAACATCGTAGATACAGAAAACAAGGTAAAAAAAAAGATGCAGTTTTTGTAGTCTGAGGGAAGTGCAAAACTGAAAGGCTTTACAGTGAGGATTCACATTAATAAACAGACTGAAGTTTGCCGTCCAATACTGACTCTTTCTGTTAAGGCAGAATAAAGGGGCTATTCTTTTACATTTACTTTCTACCAAAAAAATAAAGGCTCTGCATGCAAGGTCGCTACCACCCAGTCTGATACCGAGAGCGGATGTTTGCTTGTTTATTTATGCTATATGCGAGTCACGTCAATGCCACTACATTAAACTCTAGCGGGCCGCGTTTTACGGCCCTTCGACTATGACATCATGCAATGCAACCTGAAGGCCACTGGGTGTAGCAGGACGTGTCCCTAGACTACGCTAAATTTCTAAACCCGTTTTCACTACTTAGCCACTTCAAACTAGACGAAATAACATGAATGTCACGGGGCAGTGTCGTAAAGAGGTACCAATAAATAAAACATGAGCAAACAGAGGTGTAACAGCAGTGAAGTCATCATTCTTCCAGCATCCGGCCGCGATCTTGGGAGTTTTTGATGTTTTTGGGACTGTGCAATATCAATATGTAGTCCCACAATCCATGTTTTGTTTTTTTTTCGTTCAATAATCCAAACGCTAAGCAGAGTGAACGTAACCCCCTCGACTTATTTACACAGACCTAAAAAGTGTACAGCGAATTTACAATTTCATTTTTTTTTTTACTATAGGGGGAGCAAAACAGCAGTGCCCACCACATCAGCAATGCGCATGAAACGAGAACATTCACTGGGAACACAAAAAGAAAACGTCAGAATCGATCAAAAGTAAATGCAGTCCTCAGTGCAGACTAAATTTACAACACAAGGGGTTTCTCTTTTACTCTCTTGGATCGTTGTGGGGGATTTTCTTTTCTTTCTTTCTTTTTTTTTTTAGGAAACCGTTCGTTTAGAGTAGGAAATGTTCTGTGATGCATGACGCACACGAGCAGCCTGAAGGAGACGTCGTCGTCCAATCAGATGTCTGGAATTAGATGATTGAAGTGTGTAGTACTGCACATTCAGTGTGACAAGGCCTCTTTCCTGGTTCATACCTGACATGATACACAAAAACAATGAATGTGATTTCAAGGATGAGAAGAAAAGACTATTAACAACAGCTTGACTTTGATTAGCTTGACATTAAAAGAGCTTGGCATGCTCAATATTGCAATTATTAAAGACAAGGTTCTTGACAGCTGGTTGGTACCTTTATTATTAGCTACTGTAATATACTATTATTTACATTACTTAAAAGAGTAGTTCCCTTTAAAAAAAAACAAACTTTTGCTGATGTCCATGTCTTTCTTTCTTCAGTCGAAAAGAAATTAAGGTTTTTGATGAAAACATTCCAGGATTTTTGTTCACTGTTCACTGGGCACCAAACCATCGCTCATTTCAAAAATAAATAAAAAACTTTAAGTTTTATAAGCACAAATGCTCGCCTTGCTCTGTTCTGTGATGCATGTTCGTGAATCTCCTGTTCGAACTCGTTTATCATTAGTCATTTGGTTCATTTAACGAACGAAATGACTCGGAAAAAGATTCGTTCATTTTGATAAACGAGTTCGAACAGGAGATTCACAAACCCGCATCACAGAACAGAGCAAGGTGAACATTTGTGCTTATAAAACTTAAACTTTTTAATTTATTTTTGAAATGAGCGATCGTTTCGCTTGATCAGACCCTTATTCATCATCTGGTGTCGTTTAAATCCCTTTGAAGCTGCACTGAAACTCTCATTTGGACCTTGAACCGTTTGGTTCCCATTGAAGTCCATTATATGGAGAAAAATGCTGGAATGTTTTCATATAAAAACCTTCATTTCTTTTCGACTGAAGAAAGAAAGACATGGAAATCTTGGATGACATGGGGGTGAGTAAATTATCAGCAAAAGTTTTTTTTTTAAAGTGAATTACTCCTTTAAGAATAGTGGTTTAAAACCTTGCAGATGAAAATGATACACGTGATTCAAATGAAAGACATCAGCGAATGTCATTTTTACGAACACCAAATGACTCGTAAAAAGATTTGTTCGTTTTGAGGAACGAGTTCGAACAGGAGAGTCACGAACGCGCCTCAGAACAGAGCAAGGCGAGGATTTGTGCTTATAAAACTTTCATTTGGACCTTGAACCGTTTGGTCCCCATTACATGGAGAAAAATCCTGGAACTTTTTCACCTTAATTTCTTTTCGACTGAAGAAAGAAAGACATGGACATCTTGGATGACATGGGGGTGAGTAAATTATCAGCAAACGTTTTAACTACTCCTTTAAATATCATGCAGTACTGGCCAGTAAAAACTATTATTGCCAGTAAGTTTTCTTCATCCGCCCACAGTTAGCAGGTGTGTATTAGCACTGGGCCCTGAGCTTTAAAAAACCTTCTCACCTTCTTCGTTCCTTTTGACGCCTCTCCCTTCTTTTAGACATCCGCTTTATGATTGTTCTCCTCCAGTTTCTTACTCTCCTCTGAAGTGCCTGCCTCCTTCTCTCCGGTCTTCCAGCTGCCTTGTCTAACAGGACAATTTCACCTTGATTAATCTTTCAGCACATTTCAAACTGAGCTCTGCGGCTAGACCATTTCTGGCTCGCTCGCTTCTCTTGTCAATCTCAACAAATCCTGCTGATGTATAACAACAGATGCTCGGACTTCCACTGCAATCATATGTGCTTCATTCGATGTACAGGTTGTAATTTAAACATTGAAGATGATTTAGGGCTGCAATATACTCTGTTTTTCCATACTTGAGTTGTTTTTGCGATGTAACGTTGCCTCTTACCTTGTTTTCTTGATATAGAGGCAGTAGATGAGTCCCACCAGAGCAGCGGCTAGGAGGAGTCCAACCACAACACCCACTATCACTTTGGCCTGCTCCGCGCCATCTTCATTTTTTTCTAAGGGTAATGGACACATAATGCTTTAGAGGAGGTTATAAAGTGTTTATGATTCTTTAGGGAAAGGCAATCCTGGGACATGAAAAAAAAAAAAGTCTTGAGAAAAAATTGCAGCTGGAATATTTCAAGATGACATATTTCTAAAAGAAACGAAGTTTGCATGATGTCAGGATGCTTGACACCCTCCGACTCATGATCTTAAATTCATTTTAAGTGAAATTCAAGGGAATGAAATCAGATTATCTTACCTGGTTTGGCCTTGTCCTCCTCAAATACTGAAATCAGATATAAAATTAAATTAACTTTGGGTGCAAGATGAAACCAAACTGGCATTTAAAACAAATTTGGTAGGAAAAATCCACCACCCAACTGTGGTTTAGATGCAAAACCGATTTAAATCAAGAGTATATCAAGTATTGTCCAATCAGATTCTAGTAATATAAGGAAGATGACCACAAGCATGCGATAGTGGTCGGAAAAAGAGGAAGAGGAGGAGGAAAAGAGATAGCAGTCCAAGCACCCTGACACAAACAAAATCCGAGCAAAAGCGATATCCAAGAGAGAAAGAAATAGAGCGTTTTATGTCCCATGAGTGAACAAGAGGACCTGAGAGAGAGCAGTCTTTCCAGTGTTCACACCACGACACTAATGACAGTAAAATAGGCCACACAATCACCCTGCGTTTGAATGGTGCAACAGGCAAAACTGTGTGAAACATGCCAGTTCCTCACATGCGTATAAAAGATGTTAGATATGGCATCTACTTATCAGGGCTGTCAAACTAGTATATGCCATAAAAACCAAAATAAATGCCATTAACAGCAACATTTAATCAGACTATTAAACTATTTTAGTGTTTTTGTACTACAGGATCCCAAAGCACTATAAGGTCTTATTAACCATCTGAAGTATGTAGCCTAATGGTTCTTATTAATCTAAATCTGTTCTTGACAGCCCTATAATATGAGCCTTTTTAAAGGGGTCGATTGAGTGGTTAGTAAGCGGTCCTCACAGCGGGAAACCTCTTCAGCACGTTCAGTAACGTTACTTACGGGAAAACACGCTGATGTCTTTCGTGTCGTATCCGAGTTTATTGGTCACGAGACAGTTGACGGTGAGGTTCTTGCTGGGCACCACGGTCAGTTTGAATGTGGCCTTCCCGTTGACATATGACATTTCATCCTGCAAGACAAACAGAACATTTCTGTTTACGGTACAGTTCTTGTTTAATATCTAACTATTTATCTAAATATTTTATTTCAATAATAATAAGAAGAAAGGTTCAGCAAAAATGGCTTGGAAGGTTAATTTAAAGTTTAATTATCAGGTTGAATTATGTCGGACCTCTTTGCGCTATTTAATGCACCTCACCACTAGAGGACATGGAAGATTCTCAGCTTATTTAGTATCATGTAGTCTGCACCACACCCAGCGCTAATGGAAACTCTCAAAGCACACACACACACACCTCAGGAGTGCAGAGCAGGGCTAAAAATCTCACTCTCAGTAATCACACAGCCATTAAATGAGTCTCCATCACAAACACACTTCAATATCCGTGTCATTAAGGTAGACAGTGAGTACTAAACCCCTCACAGAGCGCAGGATGAGTTACTGATGCTCCACAGGAACACACAGAAACATATAGGCTACCATACACAAGCAGCCATTAAAACACAATCAAATCCCAGTTTAATATAAACACAATTTTATTATTAGTAATATTATTATTATACTTTGCTGTTTGAGTTAAAGGGTTAGTAGATATTCTGAAAGAAGTCTTAAATGCTTATTTGATAAAAAAAATACAGTATGTCAAACAGTAATACACAGTGAAATATTATTATAATTTTGTATAATTTTATTATAATTCTATTTCAAAACGAAATGTATTTATGTGACGGCAAAGCTGAATTTTCAGCATCATTACCCCAGTCTTCAGTGTCACATGATCCTTCAGAAATCATTCTAATATGCAAGAAACGTTTATTATTATTATTATTATTATTATCATTGTTAAAACTGCTAGTGATTTTTTTTTTTTTGTGGAATCCAAGATATTTCAATAGAACAGCATTTATTTGAAATAGGAATCTTTATCACAATAAATGCCCTTAATGCCACTTTTGATCAATTCAATGCATCCTTGCTAAAAAAAAACAAATCTTAAAAAATAAAATCATAATGCCCCCAAACTTCTGTAATATACAGTATATAAACATGTAAAACATTAATTTTAATTTTGTTTTTTAATTATTTAATTGGTTTGTATTTTTATTTTAATACCTATTAAAGTTTATTAACATTCATTTAATATATATATATATGATTAATATATGATATATAATATATGATTATAATTAAATAAAGATCCATGTTTTTCACAATAAGGTAAAATAGCAGTAAATACATATTCTGTCAAAATTTGAAGAAGAGTAAGAAATTATACCAAAAAGAAAAAGTAACGTTTTTGTTAAAGTTTTTAAAATTGGATTAAACTGTTTTACTGTTGGCTTAGTTACTGAATTTGCTTTTGAAAAGATGCATTTACTTGCTGGTCAAACTGCTCTGTATCAAAACCTAAATACAGTGACTCATGGGACAAACAATGTCTGCGATATCTGGGGTATCAAACACAAACACAGTGTGTCCCAGCTTTAGTCTCACAATAAGTGGAAACGTGTAGGAGTAATCACACCCACCCACCTCCCAAAATAAGACCATGGGACAAATAATAAAGCTTTGTATGCGATTCCAGACATTTGTCACAGGACAACTGTTCCCTTTTTAACATGAATTGAAAGTTGGCTCTTCCCTTCTGGGTGCTGAAAACCTGCAACTTCAAACACCTGTGCACCTTTCATCTTGTCTAGACTGGAATCGAAAAAAATATCTGGGCATCTTTCCCTCTTGCATAAAAATGTAGCTACAAGGGACAGGGTTCTTTCAGGACAACCGTAATGTCTGTGATGAAGTGAGTCTGACAGTGACGGTGACTTACGTTAGTTCCGTTGACACTCCACTGCACGTCAGGTTTAGGTGAACCCTCTGCCTCACACGTCAACACTTTGTGTTTGCCGTCGTAGCTGCGATGCTTTGTCAGACTTGTAATTTTAGGAACACCTGAAGATAATATATTTGTGCTTTTATATATTATTGTTGTATGCGCGCACACACACATATATACATGTACACACCCATATATATACATATATATATACATATATATATATATATATTAATACACACACACATATTATAATGATTTCATTGTTACGCCACTAGATGGCGACAAATGACTTCTAAAAAATATTTGTCATTGAATCATTAATTCAAAAGATTTGTTCAAAAACACAGATTCATCCAGTAATGAAACAAGTCTTTATGAGGAAGTAATTGAATCATTCACTCAAACCAATTTAAAAAAAAAAAAAAAAAATTATAAATTTTCAAACAGAAACTCAGAAACTCTAGTAAATAGTTACTTTATTTAGTTGTCTGTTGAGAATCTTGATCTCTATTTGAAACTGATTTCATTATTTATTTATTTGAAATATGACTAATATGTATAATAGAAGTGTGTATAATGAATCATACCTTCAACAGTAAGCTCGAAGGACAAACTGTGTCTGATTCCTTCAATGGACACGTTGCACACATACAGGCCTGCGTCACTATATGTCAACTGAGAGAAGTCGGGCAGTTTGTCTAATTTACGGTTGTCCTGGAGAAATTGAACAAGTTGTTTAGCTTGACTTGGAGGACGATAATGAACCGACCCAGATCTGTTAGATTCTTGACAATCTCTTACCTTAATCCATGTCACAGTTGCTTCATTAGAGGCATTCTTTTCCAATGACACCACCAAGTTTTCCCCAAACTTCTTTAACACCTTGCCTGTAGGAGTGAGGCTTACATCCAGAACTAAAAGACAGAGACAGAAAGATAATAAGAGATGACAAGTGTATATCAGTCCGCTGCAGGCTTCTTTTTTGTACACCAGTCCCTCAAAATATTTCAACCACTGAAGAGGCTGAAACACATCACATTTGTCTGCCAAAAGAGTCCTTTCGCACCCGTTATTCCCGCCTGAGACATCCTCACATGGACGTCTGAGATCCCACCCGCTTTGAAAGCACGCCGCAAAGATAGCGTGAAATACAATTGAGTTTTCAAACTGAAGCATCACTAAATCCACAATTATGGATATCATCAGGCCTTTTGAACCAAATAGACACACACACACACACACACACCTCAATGAAAATTATTGAAAGGCCAGAGTGTGTGAGCTTATCAGCGAGCAGGAGCCCGTAGCAGCCTCAACTCGAGTTAAAAACTCCTAATTAAGCTGTCTGCTTGGTGTCCCGCCCCCTTCGCTAATCTCACTGAAGATAGATTCGATTAATGTTTCACTCGTGCATTCATTCGTACTATAAAGAAAGGAATTAATTGGAAAGGAAAAGTTTGGTGAACTCTGGATGCTCATCCGGTCAACGGCTGAGTCAGTTTATTCAGGCTTGACTATAGCAAAACTACCTCAAACAAACAATGGCTTATGTTTGGTTGAGCTAATTTTGCTAGATATTATACTCTGCATCTTGTGTCTTTTAAGTCTTTTTTATCAGGCATTATAAATCTGTTGGATAAATCTTCATATTAACACATTTGACATTTATGAAAACTGGTCAAATGAAAGTGAAACATAGCAAATAGGTAATATTTACAAACTTTTCTTCCTTGCTAGTGCTTGCGACTCTTTCAAGCCTAGAATTGTAATGTTTGCTTTTGCTTAAGTGCATTTGCTTAAGTGTATCTATTCATGAGCCATGAATGCAAATGGTTATTCTCATTTGGCTAGCTAAAATGTGTGTCATTTATTCGTGTCATGGGTTGGCAGATTAAGTAAAGTAGACCACTTATAGAATATAGTATATTTCCATATCTAGGATTAGTGATGGGGACGAGACCGCCTATGGCGAGTCTGAGTCAAGACCAAGTCTTTGAAGGGTCGAGTCCCGAGTCGAGACCGAGTCCGTTGGTTTTCAAATACAGTCGAGTCCCAGTCAAGACCGAGTCTTTGAAGGGTCGAGTCCGAGTCGAAACTGAGTCTTTGAAGGGTCCAGTCCGAGTCAAGACCGGGTCCGTTCGTTTTCAAATACAGTCGAGTCCCAGTCAAGACCGAGTCTTTGAAGGGTCGAGTCCGAGTCGAAACCGAGTCTTTGAAGGGTCCAGTCCGAGTCAAGACCGGGTCCGTTCGTTTTCAAACACAGTCGAGTCCGAGTCAAGACCGAGTCTTTGAAGGGTCGAGTCCGAGTCGAGACAGAGTCTTTCAAGGGTTGAGTCTGAGTCGAGACCGAGTCCGCTGGTTTTCAAATACAGTCGAGTCCGAGTCGAGAGCGAGTCTTTCAAGGGTGGAGTCCGAGTCAAGACCGAATCTTTGAGGGGTCGAGTCCGAGTCGAGACCGAGTCTTTCAAGGGTCGAGTCCGAGTCGAGACCGAGTCCGCTGGTTTTCAAATACAGTCGAGTCCGAGTCAAGACCGAGTCTTTGAAGGGTTGAGTCTGAGTCGAGACCGAGTCCATTGGTTTTCAAATACAGTCGAGTCCGAGTCAAGACCGAGTCTTTGAAGGGTTGAGTCTGAGTAGAGACCGAGTCCATTGGTTTTCAAATACAGTCGAGTCCGAGTCAAGACCGAATCTTTGAAGGGTCGAGTCCGAGTCGAGAGCGAGTCTTTCAAGGGTGGAGTCCGAGTCAAGACCGAATCTTTGAAGGGTCGAGTCCGAGTCGAGAGCGAGTCTTTCAAGGGTCGAGTCCGAGTCGAGAGCGAGTCTTTCAAGGGTCGAGTCTGAGTCAAGACCGAGTCTTTGAAGGGTCGAGTCCAAGTCGAGACCGAGTCTTTGAAGGGTCGAGTCCGAGTCGAGACCGAGTCTTTGAAGGGTCGAGTCCGATTCGAGACTGAGTCAGTTGGTTTTCAAATACAGTCGAGTCCGATTCAAGACCGAGTCTTTGAAGGGTCGAGTCCGAGTCGAGACCGAGTCTTTGAAGGGTCGAGTCCGAGTCGAGACCGAGTCTTTGAAGGGTCGAGTCCGAGTCGAGACCGAGTCTTTGAAGGGTCGAGTCTGAGTCGAGACTGAGTCTTTGAAGGGTCGAGGTCGATTCGAGACCGAGTCCGTTGGTTTTCAAATACAGTCGAGTCCGATTCAAGACCGAGTCTTTGAAGGGTCGAGTCTGAGTCGAGAGTGAGTCTTTGAAGGGTCGAGGTCGAGTCGAGGCCGAGTCCGTTGGTTTTCAAATACAGTCGGGTCCGAGTCTAGACCGAGTCTTTGAAGGGTCGAGTCCGAGTCGAGAGTGAGTCTTTGAGGAAGCAAGTCCGAGTCAAGATTTTGTCCCGACATATCAGTTTTGATATTCATGATTTAATATCACCCCAGTTGATAAATCAACAGTTAGACCTACAGACTAAGCTAGATTGGGAATTGTTCAGAGTAGTCGTTAGTGATGGGGACGAGACCACCTATGCCGAGTTCGAGTCAAGACCGAGTCTTTGAAGAAACAAGTCCGAGACGAGTCCGAGAAAGCAGAAATCGGTCTTGAGTCCGAGACTCGAGTACTACATCACTATCTAGGATATATAGAATATTTCCAAATTGTGAAAGGCTCTTATTGAAGGATTACATCTCTTCAGCTCTAAGCATTAACCTAAAGCTTTAAAAAAAGCTTGTGAAGGTGGATATATCAAATGAAAAAAAAAATATTACATGCACTTGTTTACTATTACCGTAACACTTTAATGTGCTATCTTGATTATGGTGGAATTGGCCACTTTGAAAGTGATGCTCCATCATGAAACCAAACATTTGGAAACTTAGACTGAATTTCAGAGAATGCATTTGGAACTCAAATTCTCTGAATTATTGCTTGGTTTTAAACTGACTCTGACTCTTTCAAAACCTGAAAAAGATTTTTCCATATCTGTCAAACGCTCCATCAGGTCTTTCTCTAGTGAGTAGGTGCCCTTAGGAAGAGATGGGAGAGAAATAAAGAAGAAGAGAGCAACTTTTTCCCCACTCACAGCTCACTGTGACGATCTGAGTGGACTCCATTACATCATTGTCAAGCAGGGAGCACTTGTACACGCCACTGTCGTCTCGGGTAACGCCAGTCAGAGTGTACATATTCTTGTCTGTCACCGTGACCTTCTTGCCCTGAAGATGGTGAGAGAGAGAGAGAGAGAGAGAGAGAGAGAGGGAAGGTGTAATTAGCCTGTAGGGAAGGATAGAGGGCAGACAGCAGGACCCTGGAGATGAAAGACAGATGTGGTTGCTGTGGACACAGCCAGCGATCTCTCACCTTAATGTTGAAGTTGAAGCTAGTGGGAGGAGGGTTTCCATCCGCCTGGCATTTCAGTGTCACATCATCACCTTCCCTAATGGGGCTCTGAGAAACAACCTGTAGACTCACCTTCTCAGTGGGGTCTGAAGGAGAAAGGAGAGAAAACAAACATTAGAGGAAAAAACAGACAGAGGAAGATGGCTGTCATTGCAGGTGTGAATTTTCAACATGTAGCAACAGCAAGCAACTAAAAAAAACATTCTCCAAGACGCCGCACCATTCTGGAGACCCCCAAGGGGCTTAAACGCCTTCATTTCCACAACCATTTGCAGTCTCTCATTCTCGCCCTCATTTTCTTGCCCAGCAGCCACAGAGCATTTCACATCACATCTTAACCCTGAGGCACTGAACAAACCTCTCAGCATTCAGATGAGAGAGAGAGAGACACTACAGCAGACTCAGTTATCAGCATTATATACCTGACAAGACCTAGATATAAAAAAAAAAAACATCAAATTGAGCCTGGCTACCAGCTGAGACCTTCAATTCAATGTTCAGGACTCGAGAGATTGCTTCATATACTGGGAGATGTAAAGATACACAGATCCCATACATCCCTCTATGGCAGATAATAAGGCAGATCCGCCTCTAGGGGGTGCTGTTTTGTGTACAAGTAGCCATGTACAGTAAAAAGTAACCTGAATCTACTGGCACAATTAATAACAATTTACATGAACTGAAGTTGATGATATAAAGACTGGTTACCATGAAATAAAACATAAGATGACTCAAAATGCACAAACTGGTATGGTTCATAAATAAACAGGTACTGTATATTTCTTATTTCATTGTCTTTGCTGGCTGTGCGCAAAACCATACAACCCAATGACTGTTGTGCACCCCTTTTTTATATATAAATAATGATAAATAACATCGGGCCGTGGCTGATAAACTGCCTTCTCATTAGTAAGTCGCTTTGGATAAAAAGTTCAGCTAATTTGCTAAATGTAATGTAATGGCTTTTAGTAATAATACAATAATGCAATTATTTTATTTCTTCATTTCCCCTTCAAGCAAATATTCATGCCCACGTCAAAAACATGGGGGTTCCCTGTGTTGACAAGAAACTGACAAGAAATAGATTTATAATGTTACAAAATATTCTACTTCAAATAAATGCTGTTCTTTTGATCTTTATGTTTTTAACACTGACTGGTAATTATAAGAAATTATCTTGAGCCCCAAATCAATATATTAGAATGATTTCTGAAGGATCATGTGACTGAATAATGGAGCAATGATGAAAATATTAAGCTTTTTCATTAAGACATTTTTAAATATATTAAAAAAGAAAAACGCTTTTTTTAATTGTAATCATATTTCACAATATTATAGTTTTACTGTATTTTTCATTAAATATTAAATAAAAGCAGCCTTGGTGAGTATAAGACTTTAATTTTTTTATTTTTTTTTTGAGAAATCTTTTTGAATGGTAGTGAGTGTTTAAAAAAAGATAACTTTTTAATGTAATTTGCATCATTTAAGTTACTTACAGTGAATTGGGAAGGTCTCTGGTGCCGAAACCTGGTTAAGGCCTATCTTGTGCTTTGCTGTGCAGGTGAACTGTGATGTCACATCCTCTTTCCTGGCCATGTACTCCAGACTGGAAGAGGAGCTGGACAGACCGGTGATTGGGTCCTTGGTGACAGTAGATCTTATAATGACCGCTGCAGTCACACACAAACACACATTGACACATCAGTCATTAGAGGTGGAAAACACAGTGACTGTCACACTGGAAGAGCCTGACACCACAAGTCTATCAATACTGACAGAATGTGAGCTGTGAGCTCGAGAATTGAGCAACAGTTAAAGGGGCAAGTTCCCTTTTTTTTTTGTTTTTTTTTTTGCAAGAGTTATTTTAGAAGAACAAAACTGGTCAGACTCAGACGACAAGCTGAGAATACTCAAATATGTAACATAAAATGTCATGGCAATCTGTTAATGCTTTTTTAAAAATGTTCTTCATTCCAGAGAGACGATAAAATTGGTGTCATGATATGAACTCACTCTTGCCGTCATCCACCAGAGACTGGTTGTTCTTCATCCAGGTGAGATCTACCGCTAGGTTGGCACTGTCCACCACACATTCCCCCAACTAACACACACACACACACACAAACACATAGAAAAAATAGTGCATCTGTATTACAGAAATGTACACAGAAAAGTCTGTGATACTCAAACACTTTCGGTTTCACTCGTGTCTTGCACATCTATTTATAGACTCATAACAGATAGTATCACATAAAATTGTCACATGACGTGTCCTTTCCACACTTGACATAATTTGGAGGTTTTGTGACTCTGTGACACTTTTCTTTGGGACTTTCATGACCTTCAAGGTACTTTTATCACACTGGTGCTGTACTTCTGCTGGAAAAGTCCTATGAGCATATGTGAGCGAGAATTTAACTCTACAGTTGTGAGACATGGTCTCCTGTTTCACTTTCTTTTTCTCGCCCTTTTCCTTCTCTCTGGTCGAGTAAAAACTCTGCCAGAGGCCGAAGAGGCTGTACATTAATAACACGCTGACAGGATCACATGCTGACAAGCTATCTGGCCCGGGATAGAGAGATCAGCAGAAAGAGAGAAGGGTAATAATGGCAGGAAAGCAGAACAGACAGCAGGATGATGCATGTGCTCAGGTGTTCATGGTGGCATGAGAAATCAAAGATTTAGAGGAACCACATCGAGGGGGAGATGGGGTGGGGGAAATCACCGTACTGCGATTCTGATGGCGATAACACACCGGACCCTCTTCGGGAGCCGGACCGTGATACATCACCTCTCCAGCACAGAGTGCTGCCTGAAGCCTTCAGCTTCCATTGAGCCGTGAAACAGAGCAGCAGCCCTGACTAAACACTTTCCATCCTGGACTCTCTGGGGGATTCACGAAGAATTAATTCTCCCCACTAATGGCAGTGAATATTTGCATATGCTTGCTGCATTGTTTTAGCAATCAATGTAAGAATTTCCATTTCATTACTAACTCTTTATATTTTTGAGGAGTTCTTTGAAATAAGACATGCAATTGCATGCATTCATTTTGCATCCATTGCAAAATTAATCTTTTTTTTAAAAATAATCTCGTATAATTTAGTATAATTTAGTATTATAGCATGGTGCCACTTTAGTTTAGGGTCCAATTCTCACTATTAACTAGTTGCTGATTATGCATATATTACTAGGATATTGGCTGTTAATTATATATATCACAGTGGTGAGGGTTCAGATTGCAACCATTTGGATATGGATATTGGATACAGGTTGAAGCATTTGGATAAAGGTGATATTGGTGGTTGTTAATGAGATGTATCTTCTGGTTTTCTCTATGTCTTGATATTTTGTTTTTAGGTTTGTAATTTTGTGTGGTTTGTATTATCGCTGTTTTTATGTGTTTTCTAAATTCCACTTATGTAAAGCGCTTTGAGAATTAACTTTCAAAAGCGCTATACAAAATAAAGTTATAATTATTATTATAAGGCATTTCACTAACTTATTCGTGTATCTTTCATGATCAACACTGTCAACATACTGTAGGTGAATGTATAATATGATAACGGAAACGGTCAGTGAACTAGACTGAACAATTTCATTGTAACAGTAAGAAAATCAGAAAATCCGACCCAAAAAATTCACATGTGCAATAAAACACACACAGGCAATAAAAAAGGAATCATTTTAGAAGAAAAGTTACATATAGCACCTTTAATATACTGTAGAGAATGGGACCCTTTTCTTTTCTTTTTATATTTTCAGTTTAATTTTGACTTCCTATTAATCCATAAGTTTTAATCAAGCAAAAATGTCCTAAAAAAGAGAAGCTAGTTTGAGAAATGGACGACACTGGTCATGAGGTTTGTGTTTGATACACATGCTTTCATGTGACAGCAGAATTTCTCCACCTCTGATCCAGACTTCACTTATCCCAAATGATTTTAAAGAAGCAAATTCTGATTAAGATTAGCAATATGACTCTCCTTAACCTTTTCATGAATAACTGTTGCCAAGATCACTGAAAAATATAGGCATACATCTTTTTAAAATCAACTTTTTTTTTGCAAAAGTATTCACCCCTTTCTTTTCAATTTCTTCTTTCTAGAGACCTCCAGCCACCCTGCATGTTTTCAAGACAAGAAGCTATTTGAAATGTTATATATTCAGAGGAGGGTCTCCTTCTTCCGTGCCCTTCCCCTCTCTCCGTCTAAGCAAGTCTCAGCACTTTGAACACGACAGACCTTGGTGGGTGGCCACGGAAAAAAACAAACCATATTGCTGTATACACAACCCCAGCCTTCCCCACCCCACACCCCCACCTCAGCCAGACTCCAAGATCCTTGCGCCTCTGAACTACATTAAAAAAAAGAGAAAGAGATAGACAGAGGAAATGAAAAATAACGACCCCTAGCTCCATTTACAAACAAGGACTGCGTGGGAAGCCTTGTATCTGCTCCAAGTAGTAAAAATCAAAGCTCCTTCCTCTTCTCACACAACCCAATAATATTTCTATAGTTCTATGTTGGAGATGCAAACTCTCTAGAGTCTAGGCAATAAAAAAGTGTCTGTTTCCTGCATAACCGTGGGTGACGATCGCTCGAGCACTGCTTAAATCAGGTGTGTACGCCCCACATTCGCTGATGTCCCTATCATTAGCACCGTCTTTGAGCCGCCTCTGACTGTGATAACAGCAGGTGTGTGTCAATGTTGAGACTACTGGAGAGACGTGCTGGGTAATGAAAACAAAGGCAGGGGCTTTGGCCCTGCACATTGTTAGTACCGGTACACTGTTTGTGTACTGGAGCAAACACTGGCGTCTACAGGCAATAACAGCAGCAGGAGAAGTTCTGGGTCTTAAAGGGACAGTGTAAAGACAGTCACTCACCCGTGTCAGCTTTCCGTTTTCCAGCTCTTTCGCTTTGTTTTTGATTACAGGGGTTGATGGTTTTTCTGCAATAAGAGATACAGCATTGTATATTGGTAAAGCATCATACGGTGATATGAATACTGTCAACATAATGAATATTGTTCTGTTTGCATAGATTGTGGCTAGTTTTTCTCATCTAGATTCTACATTTAAATTAAGTATACATTTAATTTACATATATATATATATAATGTCCCTACAAGGAC
Source organism: Pimephales promelas (assembly GCF_988280905.1). Taxonomy (NCBI): domain Eukaryota; kingdom Metazoa; phylum Chordata; class Actinopteri; order Cypriniformes; family Leuciscidae; genus Pimephales; species Pimephales promelas. Next base: position 5,490,963 of record NC_142791.1, on the reverse strand, counting down.
AAGGATTTCGGATATTGCGTTTAAGCAAGTAAAGATAATTCTTGAAACTACCCAGACCACCTACTTCATTCGTTAAAATATGCATTATAGTTACAACCGGAGCAGAGTGTGACCAATTTTGTATTCCAACATTCAATTCCCTCCACTTTGCCTTCCATTTACTGTGTGACGAATGCACAGCAAGCAATATCAACTGCAGGTTTTAACTCCTTTTGACGAAAGTGACATTTTTTATTTTTTACACAAAATTGAATTAAGTATTAACTTGAGTGATAACTGTATGCTATTCACTAAATTTAAATGTTTTATATCTAATATATAACTATATTTATATCTGTGTATGTATGTATGTATGTATATATATAGTGTGCATTATCAATTTCTCTGATATCCATCTAAAAGCATGCAAGCATATCAAGGCTACGCACGTGTTACTCTCCCCCATATCTGACATTTCCACAGCTGCTTTCCAATACAATTTAAAGGGACTATGTGTAACTTTTTAAGTAATTTTTTACTTAAAATCAGTATTTTTATTCATAGATATGTCCTCACAGGCCAATTATCTGACTTATCTTCGTAAACGAATAATTTATTATCTTTATATACATGGGACGGGTAAGTCCACAGAGGCTTCCATGTAGATCCGCCATCTTGAAAAACTATAATAGCAGAGAGGGACAAAAAGTACAAGGCCAACGCATTTCCACAGCGCGTTTTCGTTCAGAGCCTGCATCACGTGACTGAAAGCAGCAGAAGCGGAGGCGCATGGCCCGACAAGTTTAAAAGCTGCATTACAAATCCTCGTCGCCAGAAAAGTCCAAAAATAGATCGTAAAAGGAAACGTGACCGGAGATTACAAAAAAAAACACGAGTTAATGTCGGAGAAAGATTTCAAAAGAGTCCTGCTTTCTTTTTGACAGGTATGTCAATGTTAGTCTTTTTTACCAGATTTTTTCCATTGTTTGGTTGTGTACTTTATCATATAGAGTCAGATGAACATTAATAGCTAGAAGTTGATGATGATAACTAATGCATGTAGGCTACTTCAGAAAATATAACGAATAAAGAAGGCATAACTACTTATTTCAACAGTTCATGTTATTCACAGTCAGTAATTCATACTGTAACATTTATTCGTTGTGTCAAGTTGCTTTGTTTGAAATAACAAACCTGTTCACTCGAAGGAACACTCGACGAAGTGCTAATAGCTTTTTGATACATAATGGCTACCGTAGAGGCAACGCGCATTTCAAAAAGCATGGCGCTGGAGAGCACAATTCGTTTGAATGCAAAATACATTTTCCTACACATTGTCCCTTTAAGATCCGACGCTTACATTCGTTATCATCATAGACTAAAACAGTGTTTGAATAATCTTATTCTCCTCTCTGATTTGTTTGTAAGTGTATACTCACTGTAAACTTTGACTTCCACAGGGTATTCGACCAGGTTGGTTAAAGACACCACTATGCATGTGAAGATTCTCTGGTCGGTCAGAGAGCCCTGAGAGATCAGCAGGCTGGAGTTAGCGGAGATGCTAACTCTACTTTTGTAGTCGTCCGTGGCGGACACGGTCTCCTGCTCTTTCCCAGCCTGTTTCACGAGTAGATCGCCGGAAGAGCCATCATCTTTCACCTGAACGAGACAACAGGGCCGTTAGCAAACCGACAAACACACATTTACCACACAGAGATTAAATTAGAAATCAATATGATGGTGAGAGTAGCTGTATATTGCTTGGCTACCCAAACAGGCCAGAGTAACAGCCCAGATGCAAAGAGCAACACTCACATATTTCCATTTGGTGAAAATAATGCCTTCTGGCTTGATATTTCCATTGTTGCAAGGCACTTCGATGGTCTCACCATACAGGCCTATAATTGTCTGCACACAGCTCCCTGGAAAATACAAGACAAGAACATCCTGTTTTAGATGCAGGGTTCGTATCAAACAGAGCGGCTGTGAAGCATCGACAGAAATTACTGTCAAATGCGACACGCGTGCATACACAAACATCAGGGTATTATCTCGTCTCTCAACAGAGCAACAAGAAATGGGAGGGAGGGTAGGTCTTGTTTGGATTATTCCCAAAACATGTGCACGGTATGCGTCTTAATTTTAAATTAGACGTGTTAGCAGAATCTGATAAATAAAACAAAAAGCACGTTCAATGCGAGGCCGTCGACGATGAGTTATGTGCATGAAACAAGAAAAAAAAAAACAGGTCTGAAATGTTGTCATTGGAGGTGAGTGCATGCATGCATAATTGTCGGCACATTAGCTTGTGCGTTTAGGCACGGATTGAAATAACAGACGTGTTAGCTGAACATTGTCATCTGGTTTGATAGATTGCACGGCATCATTCCTCTGCTGACACGACGACGTTGTTTGTCACTTGTGCCGGTAAGCTCTGAAAACATCATACTGTCTTACTCGGATAAGCGCCGACAATCACAAACAGTCGATCATAGTCTGAAGCGCAAAAAGAGTTGGCAATGTGACACAAAATAGCTGGTATTTTTTGCACATTAACAGTGTGAATTGTAGCGTGAATCTCCAGCTCCTCAGAGTGTTGAGGAAAACTTAGTACTTAAAGATTGCAGGGCCCTTTATTAATGGCCTAGGGAGGTTGTCATGGCAATGAGGCCCCATGTTTAGTGGCACGGTGGATTTAGGTAAAGCAGTAGAAGGGGTTGAAAGGTCACGGCTGAAGGGACTTCACGGTCCGCCCACTTCCATCAGCGCTCCGTCTCCAAGAGAGACTAATCAAAGAGCCTGAACAACGAAGGTTCAAATTGTGGTCAAACCGAAGACGCTAGCTGTAGGCAACCACTCTTCCGCACACATTCAGCCTTGCCTCCAGGGCAATCGTTTCCCATATTTTCAACTTTTCATTGTGATGGCAGTTTTAATATTGACTGAGTGGCTGCACTTCGGAGGATAAAAGTGCTGATAAACAATACCGATTTACAGTAGACACGCTTTAAAACACATACACACTCACACCAATTCAGCAGAACAAGTCATTTTGAATATATGACAGAAGTGAGAAACTTTTTACACACATTTTTTTTTCTCTAAAAAGCTCCCTGCTGAAAAATCCAGCTAAAACCAGCCTAGGCTGGTTGGCTGGTCTTAGCTGGTTTAAGCTGGAAGTAGCTGGTTTTAGTTGGTCACCCAGCCTGGCTTAGCTGGTCAAGCTGGTCTCCCAGCCTGACTTAGCTGGTTAAGCTGGTCTCCCAGCCTGGCTACCAACTTGACCAGCTAAGACCAGCCTGACCAGCTGAAAAAGTGTTAAAACCCCCTCTAAAACCAGCCTGATAAACCAACTAACCAGGCTGGGAGACCAGCCAAAACCAGCCAACCAGCCTTGGCTGGTTTTAGCTGGATTTTTCACCAGGGCTCTGAGCTAATAATACATCCAGGGGAAGAACTGAGATGGTGACAGCCGAAAAGGACAGGTGTTGAAAGTGTTGTGTACACAGCAGGGTCTACATTATTCTAAAGACTATTCAACGTTTGGATAGCAGACTGCTAAAACACATCACAGTACACGGACACATGATACCGGCACAGGTGGGAAAGCGCCATGACAACAACAGATAATCTGCTGGCAGATACTGACATTGAATAAAGATTGGGAAAGAGAGTTATACAGAGAAGACTGTTTAAGCACAAATGGATGAACCCTTCTGAAACATGTCAAAAACGTGATTGCACTGTTGAAAGAAACAGCTTAAGCTATAGCTGAAACTGGTTTGCTGGTGTAATTGGTATTCCAACCTGGTCTGGATGGTCTGATTTGCTGGTTTAGGTTTTAAATTCTTGGCAAACTTAAACTGAGTTAAGTCATGATGGTCAACTAGTCATCCAATAATGACTAATCAGTTTTTAAAGGTACAATATGCAAGATTGTTTCGCCACCAGGGGTCGCTAACCTCTTACAATAACAAAGGTGCATATTATTCTGCAGTAAGTGGAATTATGGATCTTGTCGTCAAGCTGATGGATCTTTTATGGATGAGAAAATACATTGATGTTTTTAAACTTGACTGTAGTATGAAGCAGGCGCGATTGCTAGATGTATACCAGCGCCACATGCAACGCTAGATATAAAGGATATAAAGGAATAAGGACATTTAATTCTACCGAACTACACGCTGAATTTCTCACACAGGTCAGTTTATTAGAGGAATTAAACTTGAGGTAACGCAACGCTGCTTCACTTGCTCTAACAGTTACACTATCACACTAAACGGCATTTGAGTGTGTTGAATGTTAGTTAGGTTGTTTGTTGGCTGAGAATAACAAACAGATCGTATTCTAACTTTTCATCATGTCGAACTATATAATATTGATTAGTTTTATATACATTAATTTGCTCACCTGTTTGCTCAAATAACATGCAAACACTCACGTCTCTGTCAAGTCGAAGTTAGTCGCGGACGTGGAATTCTCGGCATCTCGAAAGATGTTGATCTTCGTTTTAGTCCTCTTTTTGTCTCAAAGTCTGCTTGCCATCTTTGAACAAAACCCTGATAGAGACGCTCACGCTGTTGAGCACACATAATCAACCCAGTTGTCCACGTCTGTCACCATGGTTACTATTGCGTACAAGGTCAAACCTGGTGGAAACCGGTGGTAACGCGGATATGACGTCATAGCCTGGCGACTCCTCACACCTGCTCACACGCCCCGTTTCCTCAGTTAAAAATCGCAATTTTCTCACGTATTACAAATAGTTGGAAACATTTGGGATATTGTAAGTAATCAACTAAACAAAATATATAACATTGGCCTAGAGGTTTTTGGATAATTTACTGCAAAAATCCTGCATATTGTACCTTTAACATTGACTAGTTTATGTTGATTTTTATTCTTTTTTTTCAGTATAGTATTCAGTATTTCAGTATTTCATTTCTAAGTGAACTAATCCTTTAAGAAGAAACATTTGAGTTTGCCAAAGTCTCCAATGGAGGCATTCAAATTGTCAAATAGTCTCTCATATTAAACAGGAAAAGTCTTAAAGTATGTGCGCTGAGAGAGAGTTCCAGAGACCAGACATGAAGTGAAGTCTGACAGCACAAGCCTGATTGTTGCGAAGTTGTTTCTGGTTTTCAGAAATGTCTCACAACCAGTCTCCACCTTATTTAAACAACCCGCAGCGACCACATCTATCACACTGCAGAGTCTAAGACCTCTATGACTGTTTGTACGCTGATAGAAAGAGCTCTTATCACCAGGGTTCCCACGGTCATAGAAAACCTGAAAATATAGGGAATTTAAAAACTTGAATGTTTATAAATTGCCTTTATAAATAAATGTATAAAATAAAACACAATAACAGAAATGTCACAGAAATTCATTGGGTAAAAGATGGAGAGCCATGTATCACACTGCTTTTGCTGGATGAACAGAACCAAACCAACAAGGACAATTTGTTTTCTGTCAGAACTATCAAAGCCTCATAAAAATAATAAAATATTAATAAAAAAATCTCTACTGGAAAACAATTTCTCTATCTCATCAAAAGTGTTTCATTCTTTTGCAGAATGTGATGTTGCTTGGATAATATTGAAGATGTGGGGTGGGGTGGGGGTGGGGGGGATTTGAGATCACATTAATGCATATGCACTGGCAATCCCTATATCAACAACACTTATACTTGTTTGTTTCTAGTATTTGGTGTGGTGTGGACAAAAAAAAGCATCTCCAGCTAGTTTGTTTGCATTCAAAGAGAATAGGCTATGGTCAGAACAAATGCTTTGGGCTGCATCAGAAGAGATGATTCACTGTGTATGAAGTGCTTTTATTGTGCTCGCCAAACTAATAGTGTTAATATTTAGCTGAGCATTTGCACTGTCCTCAGGGTCAACTTGCTCCCACTGGGTAATTTCACAGCAGAATTCAGCCTCTTTCCTGGCACTGTTATTCAGATGTTTTGATGTTTTGTTCTCTTTGCCTTTGTTAAAACACATTCGCCCAAATAAATGTCGTTTTCATTCACACGGTGAACAACATACCTTCTGCTTCAGCCTGAAGAAATCTGACAAGAGAAAACCATTCACCGCTGCACTGCTTTGGTCTTTATTACTCGCTGTCCGCTTGAATTAAATCATTTATTTGATCAAATTTAGGGCCAATATGATAATTAATTATTTTTATGTTAAGGCAGACAAAATTGATAAATGGCCAATACCAAAAATTCTATATTGTATATTATTTTGTCTAAATACATTTAAAATAAAATCCTAAAAACTAAAACCAATAGTTTACTTGTAAACTTTACTTGTAGTTTAACAGCTACAAGTAATTTAGACATTGTAATATTATAATGATCAGTATAAAAAAATATTCATTTTGATATTTGCTATAAAAAAGACATTTAACAGTGTTAAGTTATTGTTGTAAACAACAACAACAACAACACCGTAATATTGACGATAACCAATATGGTACAGCTATACTGTACACTGCCATTCAAAACTTTGGGGTCGGTAAGACCCTCTTCTGTTCATCAAGGTTGTATTATTTTGATGAAAAATACAGTAAAATACAGTAAAATTGCGAAATATAACTTAATATATTTTCAAATGTAATTTATTTCTGTGATGGCAAAACTACATTTTCAGCAGCCATTTTTGCATTTTGTTCAGACTTTTTTGATGAATAGAAAGATCAAAAGAAGGTTTATTTGAAATTGAAATCTTTTATAACATATTAAAGTTTTTACTGTATATTTTGATTCGCTGTATAAGCTTCCTCTGGATTCTAATAGGACTGCATGGATAAACTTTATTTTAATGATGTTTCAGCTGATGAGGTAAAACATTGTCCATTGTCTGTTCGTTTCATTTCAGTGAGGATTGTTTTGTAAACAAGACTGGATTTGCAGACCGATTAAGAGTAAAGAACGTGCTGTGCCGTCTATATCGCATCCGACAGGAATGGTGCAACACGGACTCTTGGTCGAACATGTATGGGAGAATCATTCCAGTTGCCATTTTACAACATTGGACGTTTTCAAAACAATTTCCCCCAAGTGCATCGACCGGTGAGTTGAAACTCATTATTATATGCAAAACTGTTATCCACTCACATCAGTGGGCGTTTACTTCCAAGTCTTCAGTGCGAGACGCCCATTAAAACTGAGCGTTTTCAGCTGTGGTTATATACATTTGTTGCTGTTGTATTGAAAGTGAAATTTTACTGACATTAAGTATTGAAATCCTGGTATTGTGACAACGCTAATTATCTGGGACAACCAATCTCAGCACTAGAGCTTGACAGCTGGAATACTCGGCACTCTCCGGTTCCTCTAAATCAGCTCCATGGATTCTAAAGCCCCTCACAGAGAGCAGCATTGCTAGGAGAGAGGGAGGTAAAGGAACTGGCACTAGGGAAATCAATGCCTTCTCCGCTTCGCTCTACAGCCTGCGATTCATCAAACGGCGCCTGCCGTGCCCATGATCAAACCCAAACATATTAGTGGCTAAACACGAGAGCAGATTGAAGGAGCTTCTCACAAGCGCACAGTGTTTATCTTACTCTGCTTTCGCTCAAACAGACCATCGAAAGAGCTTTTGGCACTGTCTCGTAACTTCAACATTCTCCTTAATTTAAAACCTGCTGGGCACAAAGCCACCTTGAACACGACTCGACAGTTCCACCATTCTCTACCAACCGTCAGAATGTGTTGACGTCAGATATGCTTTGTGATTCTAAAACTACCTATAAATCTAGAAATGCATGCCAGGAGTTCTTCAGCCCGTCTAGGGAGACCTGGGTTGACTTCAGGCTGGCGGAAGATCACAGCATGGTTAACTAGTAATGCTCACATGCACCTGAGTTTGGCAGCCTCCGCTTTTCCAACACACACTTTAAAACAACACGCACACTCACCAAAGTGCTCATTTTTCAAGTATAACCCCTGTTGTAGCCGTTTTTCTATAAGTATTGTATTGGAGTTTATTTATTATAATTTCTGTATTTGTTTATTATTATTATTATTATTATTATTATTATTATTATTTAGTATATTCACATTTATATTTGTATTTATGTACTTATTTTCCTAGTTAATTATCAGGCACCTGTCGGGTTGGGAATGTAGGCCAATGTCATCGTGTGTGGGCGGAGGGGAAGTGACAGGAAAGATCAGGTGTTTGGATTTGGAAATGGCGGTTTTTCACCGTTTTTTTTTTGACCACTTCGTTAACTTGGTTTAGATTTTTCGTTTGTTGAAATTATAAACTTAATTTAGAAATGTGTTAGAAATAAAACTTCCGAAATGAAGACTGCGTTTGGAGTGGAGTGCGTGCAAAATAATTAATCACCGTTTCCTGAATCCACGGACAATATCGAAAGGCCGACACATTAAAGTCAAAAGACTTGAAGGAATTTGGAGTTTGCACCACGAGCGAACGGAGAACGTGGATTGTGGCTTTTCGTGAGTACATGGGGAACTCTTTAATTCGTTAAGCCGCCGCGCTTATCAAGCTATCTTGGAAACAGAACGCTGAGTGAAAATGCGGATGCGACGAATATTGTTGAGTCATTACACAAGAGTGATTTTATGAAATGAAGTTTATGCTTGATGGATAATGGATGATGTTGCTGAAAGAGCGATTATGGAAGAAAATGAAATGTTTAAGTTGCTCGCATCCCGCTGAGGAAAGCTTGGAGTTTTGACGAGAAAACGAAACGAAATAAATGCCGCGATTGAAGCTGACGAGAATAACGAATCTGTTGCTAAACATGTGGAAACGTTTAACACCGTGTTGGCGGATTTTATGGAATTGCAAGTGTCTGTGCAACAAAGTTTGTTGAATGATGATGAAAAGGAGGTTGACCACACAGACTGGTATGATGCGAAATTAATTCTCTTTAGGGAATTTCCGAATGGGATTGAAACATGGATGGATGAAGATCCAAAATGTGCTATTGAGAATGTCTTGGAAGGTGCTGTTGGGCCTAATGATAGTGTTTCTCAGGCCACTGATAAGTCTTGTTGTCATTTTTACAAGTCATTTTGTTACACCTTTCTTATCCATTCAGTTTGCTAATTAGAACCGCAGAATTTTATTAAAAACCATTTAAAATTTCATGTAAATGAGCCTTTTTCTTGTGTTATAGAACGAGCTTAATCTGAATATTTGTATAATGCACAGCATGTGCACACTCAGTGTTGAGCACTGTTGCGGAAAATTACAGTGTACACTTTCCTCATCCACTTAAACATCCTAGAGAGTTTTTTTGTTAGACACCATTTTCTTTTTAACTTAATGGTTTCCCATTTGTGAATGTGAAGGCTACTGTTTAAAGCTCTATAGAACTAAATTGAATTTAGAACTGAGGAATGCAAGTTGCCACCCCTCTAACCAGATGAACTTAAGGTACCTCCTAATATGCCACCATAATATTAAACATAAGGGCCTGTCTTGCTTGCATAGCTGATGGACTTTGATCAGTATAAAATGCTTTAAAAAAAATTAAGAGTAAATCAAGTAGTACTCAAGAAGTCTGGTTGTACTCCCGGTCTGCTGTATGAGCACTAAAACACCAAATCAAAATACATCTGGCAGAACCCTGAAATGCTGTGCCTCCATCTGTGGAAAGAAGTAAATCTGTGCCGAGTTAACACTTTTGTGATGAATGATTCTGACTTTTGATCCTTTGACCAGAAAGACCCACTCCATTGCAATAGATTTTGTGCGCTACAACATTTTTTTGTTGTTGTTGTTGATCAGCCACAGGTTTTACTAACAGCAGAATTTATTCCAGGACTTAAAGGAGTAGTTCACTTTTAAAAAAACTTTTGCTGATAATTTACTCACCCCCATGTCATCCAAGATATCCATGTCATTCTTTCTTCAGTCGAAAAGAAATTAAGGTTTTTGATGAAATCATTCCAGGATTTTGCTCCATATAATCGACTTCAATGGGAACCAAATGGTTCAAGAGAGTTTCAGTGCAAACTGCAAACTGTTCAAAGGGCTTTAAACGAAAACATGGACATCTTGGATGACATGGGAGTAGGGGTGGGCGATATGGCAAAAATATAATATCACGATTTTTTTAGGAAAATCACGATCACGATTTTTTATCACGATTCTTTTTCAAGTTGGTTTTAATATTTTGCAAGTGGCTGTTCATTACAGCCAAACTAATGTCCCTATGTTAAAAACAAAGCCTTAGGTAACAAAATAAAAAAAGAAAGGCATACATTTAGGCCAGTGGTAAAGATAAAAATCTTTGTCATTATTTTCTTTGTTATTAAAAAAATAAGACAAGATTAACATTACACAAATTAATATTCAAATTAAATAAATAGCACGTTATTTTTTCAGATGCAGTAGGTGTATTTAGCAGTAGCATTGAAGAAAGTGATTAAATTAACAAATATGAAATTAAAACACTACATAGACTTCACTGAATAAATTATTGATTCTTATTAAAGCTACTATTAAAGTTCTCAGTCAGAGTGATTTTCTCCTTGTGTTTTTTAGGGATAGTTCCCTCAAAAATGAAAATGGTCTCAATTTACTCTCTCAAGATGTTTTAAACCCGAATAAGTTTCTTTCTTCTGTTGAAAATAAAAGTTATTTTGAATAATGTGGGTAACCGAACAGTTGCTGGTCCCCCTATAGTTTTTTATAGGTTCTCTCCAGGAAGTTAATGGGGACCAGCAACTGTTTGGTTACCCACATTAAAAAAAAATCATCTTTTGTGTTCAGCACAAGAAAGAAATTAATACAGGTTTGGAACAACATTAGAGTGAGTAAATAATGACAGATTTTTTTTTTTTTTTTGTTTTTTTTGTTTTTTGTTTTTGTGAACTATCCCTTTAAGGACAAGCGGCAGTAGGCTACTATTTATTCCTGTGGCTTTTAGACCAGCACGCGACGCGTTTAATATAGACGCATATTACACCAGATATTCTCTCAAATGTTTGCTTTCACTTTAGACATAGTCTGTTTATGTAAACATTGTGTGTATTTAACAGTATTAGCGTAATAAGACTCGAGAGATAACTTAGTCCAGTATTCAGGCGCTGTTTGACAGGCTTCTAGTGCCTGTGAGCGTCGGGGGTTTGCGGTCAGGAAACCGCACGTTAAAACAGCGCATCAGCGCGTGAATTAAATGTTTAACCGGCAAGGCTTATGCAAGTAATGAACTTTTGTGAATTGCAGTGTCCCATACCTGTTCATTAACGTGTGATGTGTAGGCTATACGTCGCGTTGTACAGTTGAGACGGGGCGCCAGAACTGAACTGATAGAATGCACTGTAACACGATACTACGATATTTCTTCAAAAGCAGATCGTGGAGACATTTTAATCGTCCACGATTAAAAATCGTCATATCGCACACCCCTACATGGGAGTGAGTAAATTATCAGCAATTTTTTTTTTAAAGTGAACCCCTTTAAGTTAAAATATTTACCAATTTAATCCAGCTTTTGTTCAATAATGATATGAATTTAATGTAAAAGTATTAGTGTTTACTGTGCACATCTCTAGGGAAGAGTTTTCAGCAGTTCCTAATCTATAAAAACCTACAGAAAGGGTGCTATTTGCTGGCAGCCCCTGGTTCTAATTGATTTAAAGCCTGTCTAATTAAAGTAAAGTGAATGAAATGCATCCAGACCGATGATTCGATGGAATTAATGAAGCTCTGACTAAAGCCAGTAATTGGTTGGAATTCCATTAGGCGTGGATTTCCTCAGATGCGGCAGCTGCGAACAAGCAGGGCATGTGCTTTTGTACAGAATCAACCAGTGTGGCTGAAGACTATTGACTCCTTAGCTTGAAAGATACCTGTAGCCACAAAGCCTATAGACTCATTGCGTACACAGACAAAGTTTTCACGTTTTATGGGGACTTTCCATAGACAGGATTTTTTATACTGTTCAAACTGTATATTCTATCCCGTTACAATAACTCTACCCCCTAAACCTACCAATCATAGAAAAAAACATCCCTTTGTATGATTTATAGGCTGTTTTTCTCATGGGGACCATAAAAAAAGTCCCAATTTTGTCCTCATAATGTAGGGTTTACCGCACACACACTCACACACACAACAATATAAAGAACTACTCATGTGGCTTTTTGTTTAAGGCAACTTAAAGCAATAAAGAAGACATAATGGACACTGTATAATCCAATATAATGCAATCCATCTGCTGCATATAAATAATAACCTTAGACATGCACTCTCTCAATTAAAAAAGTTTATTTTTTTAAAGTGAGAAGTATACTTAAGATGTATTTTTTATTTTTAGAGTAATTAACATTTTTGTTATATTGTATATTCCTACAGTCTCATTACTTGAGAGCAGAGTACAATATGCATGGAGAGACACAGCTACAGTAGGTACTGAGAGGTAGTCCGCAGGTTTGACCTGCAGCTCGATTAAATATATTATTACTGATCCATCATTATAAACTGCCTCTACAATCCAAACATAACAAGCCTACCGTGAACCAGACTCCACTGATAGGATTTTTGCAAAAAAAATATGTGATTGAGAATTCTGTGCCTATAGTGTTGAGCCTGATCTAGCAGCTAAGGGCCTCTGAGCACCAGAGCTAATAAACACATAGTGTTTGCATTGGCTATGTGCTTTCATCTCTTCTAATGCAAGTCTGTTCATCTTCTAGATCAAATATTATTGCCTGCCCAGAGCCATGGATCCACACGAAAATTATGGTGGTATTAACCGACAGAAAAATCCATATTTTTTTTCCCAACAGGTAAACATCCACAGATAACTCACACAGAAATATCAAGTCTTTGTGATTTGATCGACACATCCCGCTACTGTATTCTCGTCCCAGAATATCAAGACTTTTCCAGCGTTAAGCTTAAGTTTAGGTTAAATGATATGGCCGACAGCTGGTATGGCAGATATATCAACGCATTCTCATCCCAAGGCGTCATATATGACGCTTTTGCCAATCCGTAGACATCCAACACACATGGCACCCTTTAGCGTCAATATAACACGCACAGAGTATGGGTAGGTTTAGGTCTTAGGGTTAGACCACTAGAAGGCGCCTTCTGGCCCATATATATCTGCGTCTCATATTGACGCTAAAGGGTGCCATGTGTGTTGGATGTCTACGCATTGGCAAAAGTGTCGTATATGACGCCTTGGGATGAGAACGGGCTGGATATATACAATGTGTTATATATTGTATGAAATATAGAATCATTTTATAATATTATTATGATAATAATGCTTAAAATACCTCAATATATTCTAATTAATTGGCCTGATGGCTTATTTTTTAGTCTATCACTAATCAGGGTTTTGCCAAGAAAAAAAGTCATGCCACTCAGTGCTCTGCATCCTTATTCATACCCTAATTATGAAGATAAACCATATGCACATCAATGGAACACATCAGTTCAGGTTTGCGCCACCATCTGTCTCATCAGTAAGTGCTAGTTTGTTTAGCGTAATGAGGGATTTGTCCAGTACATCTGCATATCCTCTGAAAAGAACAGTCATGGCCAAATCACCCACATTTCTGCTCCCTAGTTGCCCATGCAACAAGTTAAAAAAGGCAGATAATAATCACTTTACTTTGACTGGATGCTTTTGTCTGTTTCCCCCCCTTTTTGACCTTTTTTAACGTTCCTCACCATTTTGTTAAGCTAGCCATTATTCCATCTCTAAAATGGCATTAAGCGGCAGTGCTCTTTGCTGTCAACGGCCCATCAACAGCAATGGCCATGCATAAAGCAGCTGGTTTAGTGAGCTGTGTCAAGAGAGTGTTAGCATTAGATAGGCGTGGATGTAATCATCTTTGTGATGGGTGATGGCAATTACAGTGCGGGAAAGAGCATTATCAGAGGGGCTATTTGTTCAACTCTTTTTGCTTTTCCATCAGTCCAGACTTTAACTGAGATCCATTGCTTCTGAGGACTGCAGTGCAGCTACTGAAATGTTTGTGAACTGGGAGTCTCTCTCAACAAATTAGCAAGTTGCTATTTGCTACTGAGATGATTTCCCTGTTGAAAAATCCATCCATGGTATAGATGGAAGTTAAATACATAGTAACTATGTTTTGAAACATAGTAGCTTGTTTCTAGCTGTTCCAGCCCGGTTGTTAGTTGGTACAACTACAAACTCAATAATGTGTCAGGCTGTGACCCGCTCTCATAGTCGGTTATGATGTTAGCAAGGGCATTGCTAAGTAGTTGTTAGGGTGTTCTGGATGGTAGCCAGTGCATCGCTAATGTTTTCTGTCTTAATGAAAACAGACATGTGATTTTTGTAGACTAAAGGCCAGATTTTCGATTAGCTTGCGACAGTGCAAACCCCCTTTTGACGTAAAAAAATAAAAAAAATACTGTCAAGATTTACTAAAGACACGTCATGAAAAATTAGCACCGAAAAGGCGTGAACAGCTATTTTTGTGGCTGACCTTATTGGATATGCATTTAGGAGTTTTCCTTTCAGATGGTTGTCAATCTACTGTTTGTTGCGCCATTATTTACCACCCAAAAAAAAGCATGTCTTAAACCAGTTAATTGGTAGATTGCATTGGTCATTATGGAAATGATCCGGCTGCATCTGTATTCTATAATTTGCACATTGTCAGTAGATCACGTGCATAAATGTCCACTCCTATCGGCACTTTTTCAGAATTAAGCGTATTTTAGTCAATCTGGCCCTAAATTGTTTATCTGTTATGAAGAAAATTTGTCTTTAAAACTTTCTAGAATTGTTTCAGGATGGTTAGGCCATGTGTCCACCAAAGCGTTTTAGCCAGCTGAAAACGCTAGATGCTTCTCTGAAGACAAAAAGAGAGCGTTTTGGCAGCGAAGCGTTTTTTTCTGTTGAGACGATTTGTTGCTATGATACATAATATCTGCAGCACAGTTTACTTGGAACTGATTTCGCACATAATTTTTTTCATACTAAAAATGTATTTTTCATCCATTTTGTTCGGTTAGCTCTGTTGGTTAATGTCGTTGTACAGAAAGAATTTTGTGACAGTTGGTCAGTGTGGTTTAGTCCCGCCCATAATCCACACTGATTGGACGGCTGGGTAAAAAGTGACCGTGATGAGCGCTGCGTTTTATCCAAAGTTGAACATTTTTCAACTCTCGCCGACCTGTAAAAAAAACGCTGGGTGCTCGGCACTTAAAAGTGAAAAAAAAAACGCTCAGCGCCTCGTTACGCTCATGCCGTTTAAAAAATGCGGCGCTCCCATTGAAAACATACACCAGGCGTGTGGAAAAACGCTTTGGTGGACACACGGCCTTTAAGTGCTGGTTAAGCTTTATTTCTGGTGAAGCTGGTTGATCGTACAGTACTACTTAAGCAAGTTAAGAAGTCTGGTGGCAAGAGCAGCAAACCAGCAATGTCTTTTCAGCAGGGCAGAGCTCTGTGATTTCACTCAAATAAATTTGCTAAATTGGATCTGAGGATCCTTTTTTTTTGTTCAGGATGAGAGCCAATACTCTAGAGGCAGTAGATTGATTGTTTGATTATGTTCCAATAAATTTGCAACCCCATAAGAGTTGAATCGACCACTGCACGGTGCCTCTGTGTACTGTTTTCAGTAAGACATATGGAAAAACACACATTCAAGGATCACAGCACACAGTGATAATTGGCCTTCCTCTACGACTAGCGCAAGACGGACATTAATGACATTTGCTGAGGAGGAACATTGGCAACAGCAGTCTAATAAACACCATCTGAAAAAAAAAAAATTCCACCCGCACTGACAAGAGGAAATCTGCTTTTGGCAGAGCAGCGTCCATACTATTAACTTGACTGCTTTTTCAACAAGCCAATCCATTAGCCTAAAACCACCATGCTGTCAACATAATACCTTTCGTTTCTGACTTACCACATGAAATAATAATGAGGGAAGTGGAAAGAGAGATTAAGACTCTTATGAGCTTCCTGTGGATGGAGACACTCTAATGGCAATGTACAACTATGCACTAAAAGAGTTCCTGTCCATCACGGCATGTCTGAGCATGGAGCGAGAAAGTAAGCGATCGGTTAATGACTTGATCCAGAGAAGTTTGCGAGCGTAGTCTGGCTAAGAACGAGAACAACCTGCTCACAATGCAAATGCAAACTGGGGATCAATGCCCCTTACCCACTGAATCTAATACCCAGTGCTGTTAACAAGCAAGAAGTAATTGATTAAGACAGCCGGCACACGCAGAGTAATGAAGCACACAAACACACGCCGACGTGAATACGTGCTCAGAAGCGAACAGTAGGTAAACTGAAAGTGTGCGGCTCAGTCAAGGGCACTGCCTTTATTAGGGAAGTCTTCATTACTCCGCGGGCAGAGCGAAGAAATCAGAGCATCTTTTTTTTCCTTGTCCGGCTCCTTGTAGAGGGCCTCTGGTGGTGCAAGCAGGCTAATTGACCCATCCATGGCCCAGGCTTTCAGAAGCGGACGGGCACAGAGCCTGGAGTGCTGAAATAATTGACTTGATGAAATGAAGAGCAGAAACTCTCAGAGGATGGCTGCCTCATCCACTCCTGTCTCTCTCTCCAACCTTTATAGTCTGTTGCACTAAGGGAGAATTCACTAAACGGTTACTTCACTTATTTGCCACGTCAACCTGTATATTATTCACTAAACAACCACAATCCAGTTTAAGCAACCGCTAAATTTTCGAATATAGTGTTGTATTTAAATGAAGCCATTGTTATTCTTTTCAGCTAATTGCCTGGCGAAAAGTAAGCAGAAAGCTTAATTAAATTCCAAATTCCGATCATGGCAACAATTATTTATCAAACGTTCATCAAATGAGAGGTAAAATTAGACATACCAGACGTACACAGTTTTGAAAAGACGATTCGGGCACTCATGAATAGTGGTCGACCGATATATATCGCCACGGCCGATATATCGCCATATTTGGGGACTTTTATTTTGACAGCGCTGCAGACTTTCATTTTGACGGGCAGCGCCGAGAACACACACACACACACACACACACACATATATATATATATATATATATGTTTATATATATATATATATATATATATATATATATATATATATATGTTTATATATATATATATATATATATATATATATATATATATATATATATATATATATATATATATGTTTATATATATATATAAATATCGGCTTTATATCGGCCATCGGCCACCCTGCTCTCTCAGATATCGGCATCGGCCATCAAAAAACCCATATCGGTCAACCACTACTCTTGAATTTTACCTGTGAGTCTGCAGTCTGATTTTAAAATGAGTGAGTCATGGCTCCATGCAAAAACAATCAGACAGTAAAACCAGTGTTGCCCAATTCACAAACAACTGACTCTTTTTAGGTCAAGGTGTCTTTATTAGTACCCAAGGGTAAATCTATTGTGCAGACTGGAGATTCAGCGATCCATACTTAAGACAATCCAAATAACATCAAAACAATCAATAAAACATTACAAATAATTAACTTCTAAGACAAAGATCATGACAATGTGCCTCTACATTGGGTTGTGGTTCACCTATAATCTTACTAGCCCACCTAACAATTTGGTTCAAAGATTTTGTTCTTTTTAGGGAATTAAATACATACAACGTGATTTAGAGTAGTCTGTACACAAACAATTGACTCTTGAGCCAGTTCTTCGTAGTAAATCAAAAACATAACGTGAACAGTGTAGGCTGACTCAAACAAATTACTTTTTAATTAACTGAAAGAGTGTAATTCGGTGTCACAAGCAAATTACTCTCAGTCTGCTATTTTTAGCGTGTTTCGGCCCACAAACAAATAAACCTTATCAGCCGGTTTGAATTAGTCTGAAACACTACCCCAGTCGGAAATCAAATGAAAAGCTAGGGAAATTGAATCAAATCAAATCAACACTCAGGAGATTGGGAATTGAACCTTGATAATTGCATACTCCAATTTTTTTATTTTTTTTTGTCAATATTTAAGTTCTTTAGTGAATCAGGCACCAAAACAACGCATGCATAATAATAAATGGAAGTAAGAGGAAGCGTAGTTCGTTCTAAATGCGATCCCCTTTGACTGATTAGTGAAGTGAGTCAGAGCTGTCTTCAATGCAGTGTTCTCTTCTCACCTTGAACGCAGTACTGTGCAGACAGACTGACGACTCAACCCACTTAAACAAATGCAAGCCCTGCAGTGGACCATGGAGACCTACTTGTGTCTGACTAGACCTCTTATAATAGACATCAGTATGCACTGAAGTGAAGGTTGAGAGTTTGAGACTGGAACAGGAATACGTGTTGCTATTATTAAAGGCACAAAATGAACCTTTGGTCTAAGAACACATTGATACCTAGTCGACTGTTCTCAGAGATTTGTTTTCATGATAATAGAAAGTAAAGATTTTTATCTCTAAAAATTGTTTAGCGTATAACGCTTGTATATAGGGCTTAAAGTAATGAAAAATAAAAATTGCTAGTTTAGACTACTAACAAGGCTCAAAATAGCCGCACACTAACACAGTAGCATAATGAGGGTCCCTCAATGCAAACCAAAGCATTGAGAACATTGTACGTGCAACAGAGAAAATAATAAATAAATAAAAATAATTAAAAAAGGATTATGATTATGATTAAGAGAGATGGCTGATACGATGGCTCCTGCGTGTATACGTGAAGTAGACTGTCTACATACTGGCATTATATGCTAATCAGTTTTTAGAGATAAAATTCTTCATTCTTCGATTATCATGAAAACAAATCTCAGAGAACGGTTGACTAGGTGCCGATGTGTTATTAGACCAAAGGTTCATTTTGCACCGGAGTTGTCCTTTAAGACCGGTGCTTCTTTTGAGAGTACGCTGCTTATTTTCTAAGCACACAAACGTAGCCCAAGGCGTTAAGGTGAGGTGGGGATTTGGCCCTTTTTCTGTGCATTGCAAGGGCAAATTTCATAACCGTGTGAATTTTTAACAGCTGGGAAACGTACCTGTTGCCTCCAAACATTCCAGGATGGTCACATAGTGGTATGCTACATGATAGGGCTTGTAACAGTAACACCAAGGGCGTCTATTGGGCTGAATCTTTTGAAGGTATTTATTCTAATTAGATACTATTTCCAATATCAAAATAGGTAAAATTACACATTTTTATTGAATAATTGTATATGCCAATAAATAAAACTAATAACAAGAAGCCCCTAAGTAAAAACAATAGCAAGACATGTAGCAGGTGAAAGCACTGAATAGGTTTTAAAAGTAGTGGCGGTCAGGGGAGGCATAAATGTCACAGCCAAATTTTGAGAAAAGAGCAATTTACTAATAATAAAATTCTTAAGGGTATTTTTTGTTTGTAATTTCACTATTGTAAACCATAAAATATTACTGAAATCTGAACCCAAGTGGTTTACCAGATTTCTTCAAGTGCTAAGGGGGTGAAATTTTATTTATATTGTCTTATAATTTACATTTGTTTGTGTAATTTAATTATTTTTTTGTGAAATTGACAGCTTTATAGAAATATGAAATTTAAAATATAACCTTTTTTAGCAATTTTTTATATTTGTAATTTATGCATGCATGTGTAATTTAAGAAATATGAAATTTAAAATGTAACCACATTTTTACTCTCATTTCCCATTTGTAATTTATACATGCAAGAATTTATACACCAAAAATAATTTATTCCAGTTTTTTTTTATTGTATTACAGTTATGCGAATCAGCATTGAGAATGCATGCAATGTAAAACATTATGAAATGTTATACAGTAATGAAATGTTTGGTAGAAATTGTGGTCCTACGTTTTATTAAAGCCATTTTTTTTCTTTGTTTCTTTATGAACAACGTGACCTGATTGTGAGATTTACATGATCACATTTGTAACACCTGATGTGTATAGGCAATGAGATAAAGAGAAAGAAAAAGACACGCAGAAAGAGACAGTTCATCCCCATGCACAGCTTGTGCTTCACTGAGCAGGTGGCAGGAAGTCTGAGGTACAGCGACATGGACATGAAAGGGCGAGAAACACACAGTATAATTGCCCTAACTACGTTAGAGTCCGTTTCTCAATAGCACTGCCAGCAACACATGCCCGAAAGGGCTTATCTGGCAGGAAAGATGCAATTTCTACCATGCTGAGCTAACCAAACAAAGTTACTCTATTCAAGTAGATTACAGAATTTCTATAGGAAAACCTTGAGGGCTGAATAACAGAACAAATTGAGCAGCACGGACCAAATAACCATTGTGTGAGTCGATACGATTTCCAAGACTTATGAGTACTGCGACACCATAGGTTTTGTGCAACCTTGGGCAGCAGACTCTAGAGAGCCACTCCCATGAAAAAAAACAAATCAATGCAAACATGCTTCCAGTTGCGCTGCCTTGGAAATCAACGTTGGGTTGGAGATGACATCGATGTGTCGGGGGGGGAAAAAGGGAGAAGAAATTGCCGAGCTAGAATTAAGGATTGTTTTTGTTCAGTGGGCACACAGAGAAAAGAGGAGAGGAACAGCAATGTGCGAGAGAAAGAAACCACGGGGCTTCTGGACCCTCATGGGGATAAGCATCATCATGCAACCAGCTTTCTTTTTCCTTTACTCCTCCTCTTCTCTCTCTTTCTCCACTCAGCCCGTCTCTATGTCTCTGTAGGGTGTTTCAGATCAATGCTGGCACTCCCAGTGCTCACTGTCACTGCTACAGTGCTGTCTGTACTGAGAGATTTCAATCCCATTGATAGTAGAGGTTGGTCTCTGCACTGAGGCATGGGCCAGCATTTTAATCCAGAGGCCACTATGCTATGCCAAAACACTCTCAAGGAAGGCATTCATTCTGCTTCTGTGTACACATAACGCAACTTTTCGCCCGGCCTAAGGAGGTTCTGCACCTTTGCACTCCTTACCATTTGCCATGTTTGGCATTCAAATGTATTCCAGTCAAATAGCCCTGACATCAGGATTATGCCAATAGGTGTCAAGGGTAATGAGGAAGGTATCTACAATGAATCCAGATGATGAGAAAAGTGGCATAGGATCTTTAAGTCAATACGAATCTGACCCTATTTACTTTACTAATAGACATTTCTGGTCTTTCTCCATTAGTCATTGTAAACTTGCACCTCGAAATGAATCTTTCAGCTGATGTCATCAAGGCCGCTGAAGTTTCAGCCAACCAGCTGAGGGTAATCATCAGTGTTTTGTTCTACAGTGTTGCAAAATAATGTTAAGAAATCATGTATTTCTATTAAGTTCAATCAGACAACACATACAGTGTGAGCAGTGTAGTCCAAAAAAAAAACCCTAAATAAATTACCCTTATGAATGGTTCTTTTTAATTAACCCAGCCATACAATCGCAAGCAATGTTGGATTTAAGACCAAATTACTCTAACGAATGCTTCTTTTTTTAATTGAATCAAAGCATAAAGCACAACCAATGAAGTCTGATTCAAGAGTAAATTATTCTAATGAAGAGTTATTTTAAATGACAAATGAGCAGTGCATTTAGAGCTGCAGTGCATAACTTTGAGTTCAAAATTGACAATGTATATAATAAGCGAGTACATCATGAATCCATTTTCCAAACCGTGTTTTTGTCTTATCCTGAATCACGTACACATATAATAAGTGTTTATATTCAGACTATTTTAGAATGGTTAGGGGCGTACCACTGGGGAGCAGCCCACCCAGAGAGAGAGATCCTGCTATGTTCTTCCACAAAGATGATTGCAGTTTTGTTTCACAAGTTGCTGGTTTGAAACAAATTCTTAACGGAATAAACTCACTGAATCAGTGAGCGTTTACCTAATCAATACTGAATTCACTTACTAAACTGCCAGTTATCATTACTTTCGAAATGTGAAAGACAATGTGTTATTCCCGTCCTAAATGTTTGAATTAAATATCCTTTTTCAGTCATGTTGCATAAGTAAACTAGACTTCGTATGACATTTCATATTGGCAATCTTTACTTTAAGCATGCTGTGATTTTAACCCAAAAAGAAGGTATTTTTGGAGACTGACTCTCTGTTTACAACCCAAAAGAGCAAAAGGAAGCAGCTGTGGTAATTATGAACAGCATTTTAAATCAGACCTGTGTAGAAAGAGTTGTTTACCAGAAGAAGAAGAAAAAAAAGAAGAATTAGCATAGTTTGTAGCCTGGCTAGGGCTATTCTTTTGTACACAAAAAGGATTTTTAGGTGTCTAATGGGTTATATATAAAAAATAATAATAATTCAACTATTAAAAGGTAAAAAATAAATAAATAAAAAGGGAGTAACATTCCAACTGTAAAGCAAGTGTATATATATATATATATATATATATGAAAAAATAAAAATAAAAAAAATCATAAAACATTACTTTTTTGCAATTACCCATCTGCCAGGTACAATTAGAGGAGTGGCCATACAGGTGACACATGGAAAATGTCAATGAAAATGAAAGTTTTTGAAAGGTAAAAAGGTAATCTTGAATGCTGAAATGTCAAGGATTTCTGAGCTTCTCTCCACTTTTCAGTAACGTAACGTAACACGTATGTGTACGCACACACTTCCTGTAAAAGTCACCAAGTTTCTCTGCTGAATTTATAAAATTTCTCATTCAGAGAAAACAATTTGACAGAACTCCTTTTGCCACAACAAAACAAAAATCCAATTATCATAGCATTCAAACACCACAGTGCCAAAAGCAGAGACTGAAACAGTCACACGGAGGAACAAAAAAGAAAGAAGCAAATTAACTGAGAATTGTGCGTCAGCCTGAAACCGCTCCCATGTCCCATCTCATCCCTTTGCTTTTCTCATTTTTGATCTCTGCTTTGCAAGGGCAGGTGGAGCTTGTTAAAGAGAATCCCATTCACCTTATCCAAACGTGGATGTCTTTTTACTAAAACTAAACCAAGAAATGTAATGATACAAATTTTTCATAGTACGCAATTGGCAGCAAGCTTTGCTTGCAAACTAGCTTACACAACATGCTGAGGCGATTGTGTACTTTAAATATTAATGAAATAAAATAACCTTTCATTGGATATGAAAATAAATCACCTCTGATTGGCCAGATTAAAAAGAGCACAAGCTTGAAGGAGTAGTTCACTTTTAAAAAAAAACACTTTTGCTGATAATTTACTCACCCCCATGTCATCCAAGATATCCATGTCATTCTTTCTTCAGTCGAAAAGAAATTAAGGTTTTTGATGAAAACATTCCAGCATTTTTCTCCATATAATGGACTTTACTGGTAACCAAACGGTTCAAGGTCCAAAAGACACTTTCAGTACAAACTGCAAACTGTTCAAAGGGCTTTTAACGATTTCAGACGATGAATAAGGGTCTTATCAAGCGAAACGATCGCTCATTTAAAAAAGTTTTATAAGTTCAAATAGTCGCCTTGCTCTGTTCTGCGTTACGCGTTCATAACTCTCCAGTTCGAACTCGTTCATCAAAATGAACGACTCTTTTCCCTAGTCAATTTGTTCATTTTGAACAGTTTGCAGTTTGTACTGAAAGTCTTTTGGACCTTGAACCGTTTCGTTACCAGTAAAGTGCATTATATGGAGAAAAATCCTGGAATGTTTTCATCAAAAACCTTAATTTCTTTTCAACTGAAGAAAGAAAGACATGGACATCTTGGATGACATGGGGGCGAGTAAATTATCAGCAAAGGTTTTTTTAAAAGTGAACTACTCCTTTAACCGCCACCTTCATTTTGTCTCATTCCCATTGAAAACTAACTAAAAACTCATGGTTACCATGTAAAACATACTTAATATTGCAGTTACATGCACCATAAAACAGAACAAAAAGCAGCAAGTGTCCTGTTTCTATGGTGTGGGTGAGGTTCATCTATTGAAGGCACACAGTGTATGGAATGGCTCAGGCTCTGCACTACATGTAAAAAAAGACCCAAGTCCATAACAATTTGAGGATCTTTCAAGAGTCAGAGTACAGCTTTTGGAAAAAGTCAAAATGGCTCTCGTGATTCTTCCCTCTCCTTTTATCTGCTCTCTTCACTGCGAAGCAAACCACTCTCAAGGCCCAGGACGAAAAGAAAATGAACGCATGTGTACGCATGCTGAGGAAAACAAGAGCAAAGCAAAAAACGTGGTCATAAAAAACCTGTGCAACAGTCATGGATGGCAGGTAAGTGCACTTTGTAATAATTTCCGTAATGCTCTACATTATGGAAATAGTATGCAGGGTATCCTGTGGGAGCAGCGAAGCATATGCTTCCAGGAAGTCCCATGAAGTCAGTCATGGTGGAAAACCCTGCATTGCCATCCGCGTTTGTCTGCCGCCCTTAATGAAATGCTATTAAACCCACTGCAGGGCCATTTGGAAAAAACAACAACAAAACCTCCCCGTAAGTAAAGACTTGCTGCAGGGCATCATTACACCTCAATCTCATTTAGTACCGCAGGTAACGTAGCGCATTCATTACCCTGTGTCTGTTACTCGTACAAAGGACACTACGGCCCATCTGGAACCTGACACCAAACATCTGAACAGCACAGTGGCCAGATAACAGGCGGGAACAGGCATCCTCCCATTACCGGATCCCTACAGAGCCTGTGTGAGCAGATGTTGCCGTTTATATATTCAGGTGTAGGCTCTGATTGACTGCAGTTCAGGCTAAGTTCCCCACTGGGCAGTTAGTGCTGGTATGAAAGGGTAAAAGTGGAAAGAAAGAGGGCTCAGGATCGGTTCCTGTGGTACACCCTTTCAATTGAGTTGTCATCTGAGAATGCCACGATCATGAGTTATTGGTTGATGATTCATTGTCATGCAAATAACCGCCATTAACAATTTAAATGCCGTGTTTTATGTCACTTACAGTATAAAGACTGTACAGGGCATTTTACTTTAAATATACAAATATTTACAACTGAAGCCCAGCCTTATTCGTTTACTGTTGAATATCACACAATAGCACTTCTGTCCTGGTTTTTATGCATTATTTTAAGGTGATACAAATTATAACCAGAAATATTTGCATTATAACAAGCAGAAAAAAGTCAGCTGTCATATAAAGACATATTTTTGACATGACAATAGCAAAGTAGCATATTAGCCCCTTTCACACAGCACCGTTAAATAACGACTTTTATGGTAAATACACAAATGTGCTGTTCACACATGATCTCTTAATAGTAATTTTCCAGTAAAGACTGTGTGTCTATTATTGACACATAGGGGGTATTGATTCAACAGAAAAAATGACCGTCTTTATAAGTGAAACATTTTTCAATCAAACTAGATGATTTGTTGATTCATTCAGTCAACTAAATCAGCATTACAAATGATTCACTCGGGAAAGTTAGTAATCTGTGTTGATCTTTAAATTTGTTCAGAATTATTTAGAAAACGAGTAAAACACTATCTAAAACACAACATTAACTTTTTGATATTATGCAACAGTTCTAAAAACAAGGTCGCACTCACATTTTGAATTTCCAAAAGAAGACTTTTAAAACAAAAACTGGTAAACTATGCATTTACAAAGACATAAGATGACACACCATAGTACACACAGAACCAGTTTGCAAGTATTTTTCTATGTAAATTTGAAGTTGACCATTGTACTCACGATTTTTGCACTCACATCTCACGCAAAAACAAGTCATTTTTTTTGTGTTTATAAGTGTATTTGTGTTTATAATTGCAGATTCTGGGTCAATGGCGCCTAATGTAACACAGATGCTTCTTAATTTGCATACTTATGCACTATTCAGTGGCACTTAAGTATAAATAGTGTGCGTAGTGTGTTCACACTGAAAATTCCACGATGAAAAAAGGCACTTACACAAATGATACGAAGTGTGGAATGGAATATTTAACACTTCATGCACTCAACTGTTTATAGAGGGGGGAAGGGTCTGTAAGACTACGATGTTAGATGACAAAACCATCGTATAAAATTCACACACTATACGGCCGAGTACATACTGTAGCGTACAGTATACTGTAAGTGCATATTTGAGATACAACTATTAACTCAGCTCACCAAAGCTGAAAAATGAAATAGGAAAACCCATGTTTCAACTTAATAGGTCTTTGCGCTATACACCATGTGCAGGGATACTGTGCCAAGTGCACGCATGCCTCTATTATAGTCAATGTTCTGTGTACTGCCAGGTCTTGACGCAGCAGAAATCCTTCTCAGTTTTGGCAGTTTATAGATTTCCATAGCTTTATGGAGAGTAGCAGGGTGAAAAATCATATCCAAGCAAAATCCTATTATTAACTATAAGAGTCTTATGCCAAAGACCTCTTTTTCGTCCAGCTCCCAACCATAACCAGCAGCGGGTGAGGTGAAGGATGACTCCATTCTCACTCATCTGTGTGTTTGTTTTACTGAAGTTTCAAGGTCCTCTCAGCGGAGACTGTTTTTCTCTCTGTTTTCCCGTCTCATGCTGGTGAAACGCTAGCAGTGTGCCTGGAATGGACAACACCCCACCAACCCCCTGCATGATACCCACAAAAGAAAACGTTCCCATGAGAAAAACATGCAAACGCTCTGAGGTTTCCATTCTGCTGCTCTGTTGCACATTAATTGAACTGGGAGGAAGATCTGATTGAAAACAGAAAGGAAGTGAGGATGGGCATGAGTGACGGTGTGAAGATGTTTTAATGGCTAGGGACCATTTAGCAACACCGACTTGGATAACCGACTGGCATGCCTCGTTCTCCTACACACTCGAACAGTTTCACACCTGTGGGAGTGTAAACCTTTTAGTGAGAGCTTGTGTAAGAAAAGTGTGAGACATGCACCATTAGCACTAAGTGTCAGTCAGGCTAGCCTAATATATTGCTAGGAGACACACATTCCTCCGTTCGGCTTCGGATCACAAGCGATGTGTGCAATTTATACTCAGTTAAAGGATTAGTTAATGTAAAATCACATCTGCCATCATTCAATCGCCCTTATGTTGTTCCCAACCCATATGCCTGGGTTTCATCCGAGGAACACACAAGATGTTAATATACATTACAGTATGACTGTACCATTAACTCTTTTTTTACGCAGTTATAATAGTGACTGTAGATTTAAAAAAAGATGCAAAAGCATTTATAATGTACTTTCATTGTTCACATTTTTCCTTCAGTCTTCTGGAGCTTTGTATGATAAACTGAGTTCATTTTGAGTTATTTATTGATAATCTTGCCCTTATATGGGATAATATCTGAGGTCAATCCAGCTTGATAATAAATAAAAATTAAATCAACAAATCAGACATTTTCTTAAGAACTCAACAATTAAATTTTAGTAGTGAAAAAAGCTTCCGTGAAGCTAAAATCGAAATATCAAAAGACACCAAAAACGAATAAAAATGGCAAAAAAAAAAAAAAAAATTACAATTGTTTTAACTTAAAAAATGAAGTAACCTGATTCCCTTAAAAAGGAAGATTGATTTAATAATCATTATGTTATCTGAACTACATAAATTATTTAAGTTGATTTGACAAAAGAAAAAATGTTGTGATTACAAATAATGAAAATATTTTTTACAGTGTACTAACACTTAAAATTAAATTAAAAATGAAAGATAAATAATAAAAGCTTATTCAAAATATTAATAAGTACTATCATCATAAAATAACACTAAATAATACTGAAATAACACTGTTTTTGAGTGAATAACGAACATTTTGTAGCTTAACTTTATATTGTTTACAGTGAATATTGTTTTGTCATTTTGTAGATGGACTTCATATTGTTTATATTGAAAGGAGGAATCATGATATATCATGATAGCAATCATGCCAATTTAAAACGACATGAGGTTGTGTAAGAGAAGACTTTCAACTTTCTTTTTTGGATGAATCTTTGTGAGATCTTGTCCATTTTACACATGGGAACTTCAGTCAAGATCCCTGCTGACAGAACCCCCCTGGGGTGAGGGTGGTGATAAAACTCTCACGAGACCGTGCAGAACACTCATCTAAAGTTATGGTGAATGTGCAACTTCTGCAGCGCAAGCCACCTGCCAACTGCTCCAAATCCACCCACGACGCTAAGACATGCAAATGCTGCAATGTTCGCCTAATGTCATTTGGAGAGAAAAGGGTCTCTCTGAGGCCTAGGGGCAATTACGCACAACACAGAAGAAATGACAGCAGATGGTCTTGGGTTTACACCAGAGCCTTACCTGGCTGTCTTTCCCTCTTTTACACACTTCACAACAGTAACTATGAGCTAACTGCCATGTTGATGCCCAAAACACTCCCAAATTCAACTTTCCAAAAGTTGACGGCAAACTCCTGTCTTCTAATGAGAACCAATGCAATAAGTGTCTTCTTAAAAAATGGTTCAGGACAGTAAGACAGAGTTAATTGAAGCTTGTGGACATCTACTTTCTTGCTTGAGCACGGTAACAGGCGGAGTTAATGAGGATGACCCCCTCCAGAGTAAGTCTGCTGTGGGCTTAGTCGGCTCCAGAATCTGCTGTGCCGATTAAGCGCTTGGTCCTTCTTTTGTGTTGTTCACGCTCAGCACAGCCCTAGTCCTGACTAACAGCCCCGATTCTGCAGTAATCCAAGCCAGTGACAGAGGAAGCCATTGATCTTTGAGTTTACCCAATTAGTGGCTTGTATTGAACCTTCACTCACTGGTGGTTGGTATTGTTGGTAGACGACACAGCGCTGCATTTATGACTATTAATGTTAAGTATTTGGTGACCTCATCACGTTTGGATGTGTGCGAGTGTGTTGACTTGCAGAGAGACTGAGGAAAAAGACAACAAGCGAGCAGGTTGAGTCATACACATAGACAAGGGTGTAATCGGTATGTGCTGCAAAGCACAAACATTTGTTGTTCTAGCATGACAAATGGGGGTCTTCTCCATTATAGACCTCTCAGAAATTTAAAATATGTCTAGCACTGACTTTGACCCATGAGAGTCTATAGTTAGAGATTTCAACAAAACAATAAGGACAATAGGAATGAAGGGTATGAAAGCTAGC
The DNA here is from genome assembly GCF_988280905.1 of Pimephales promelas. Classification (NCBI taxonomy): domain Eukaryota; kingdom Metazoa; phylum Chordata; class Actinopteri; order Cypriniformes; family Leuciscidae; genus Pimephales; species Pimephales promelas. Next base: position 5,462,021 of record NC_142791.1, on the reverse strand, counting down.
ACCATCCTCCTCCACTGTGGTTAGGTTTAGAAATGAATTTATAAAAACATGCAAATATATAACATATATGATTTATGCCAAACAGGTGAGAGAGAAAAGAACATCCCAGCCCCCTACTAAAGTTCTTCAGGCCCCAGCTTGGCACACCTTGAGTACCCACAGATCAAGGGTCGAGGGGTCGGATAAACACCCCTAGCAGCAGGAGTCACGGGTGAGGCCAGCAGGTGATAGCTGATACTTTTTTGCCTCACTGCTCAGAGCCACAGCAGGGTCACCTGGAGCCCCTCAACACGGCAGCTGCTTTAGTCATCATTATCGTTTGCTAGCTCAGATTCTCTTCCAGTTGAGAAATCTTCTGGATTGATTTACTGTGTTGTACTGCACATGCCCACAAGCTCTGGAGTGCCGTCGTTACCCCGACAACCTGAGGGCTCGGCTATTTTTATTTTCCTTTCGGACAAGACAAAAAGCCAGAGACTTGATCGCTTCATCCAGAGTGATTACTTTTCAATGGAGTAATACAAGTGAACTCAGGTGAAGGACATACTCATTTTACATACTAAAAAAAGTATGTTGCAAAGAAATTTTTTTATGAAAGTACAAAAGAAAATGCATCACATCACGCATTGAGACAGTTCTGCTGAACACTGTTGCTAAGATATCATGATATTGCACTGTTGCCATACACAGCCAGATAATGAAACCTTGGCTACAGGATAAAAGCAGATAATGTTTCTAGATGGTATCCGGAACCCAACAGCAGCTGGTCCGATAAAATTGCAGGTTCCCTCAATCACGCTAATACCGTTACAGTCTAAGTGGAGTAGTGTGTGCGCGAGTGCGTGTTAGCTTAAAATCTTGAAGGAAAGGACGAGCACAACCGCATATTCCCCCATTTACACATTCCATTAGCCTACCAAGCCATCACTCACAGTACTACACCTGAGTCCTGAAAAATGGCCCATTTCATGCCCTCAAAAGAGTTCATGATCCTTTGTTCCAGCATGGATCCCACCTCTCTGCCGCTGAGATTACTTCTTGACTAAAGAGAGGTATTTTGAGGGGCACACACACATGTACATTGTCTGATTATCATGAAATCTCTAGCAAGGCAGTGTTTCAGCCCTTGAGGCAGACCTCTGTGTAGATAAGGTATGGCACCATCTTGTCTGGATTTAGGCTGGGGAGGACGGAAGCATCAAATACGTGGCTTATAATTACAGCATGCGTGAAATGCTCTCTAATTAAGATCTAAGAGAGATTACTGCATTAATTCCAAAGGGAAAGCCATGTTGAGGGAGAATTAAGGCACACCCCTCCTAATTTGGGGTCCTGGAGGAAACTTCTAAAATGTGTAACATGAGGCAGATGAGTCAAGTAGTCATTAGTGAGTGAGACTTGCTAAAAGTTACTGTGCGTTCACAGCGGACGCGAATAGCGCGTCAAATTCGCACCTACCGCGTCTAGTTATACGGTTGAACACTTTGAATCCATTCACATTTGAAGCGAAATTTACGCACAATTTTTAAGTAAAGGATTGACAAGTGAAAATGTATTTTTCTGGTAGTAAACATTATGCCACAAGTGCTGTTGATTGATCTTAGCTTGAAATAAACCTGGGTTCCTTTAATCTAAATTGACTGTATAAAGGGCGAAAGTGCTTCCTACCTTATTCTGAAATATGACCGAACGGACACAAACGCCCTCCCAAGGGAGGCTAAAGTCTATGCTTTTGCCTGCTTGCAAGCAAGAACAAGCGAACGAGTGTGGTGGTGTGTTTGACCTCCCTATGGGTCAGGCTTCTGTAACAGAACCCGTGCTGATCTCAAAACTCTCTTAAAAGGGCAAGTGTTTGTCATTAGGAGGAACTCGTTTCCTGTTAGTCCGCAGAGATCACATAAAACCCCCATTCACCTCGAAACACCCCTATCCCTCAGCATGAGGACCAAACGCTGATTACCCTGACAGGATTAAAACCAGGCTGACAGAAACAATCCTCAGTCTTCTCAGACTTACCAACCCAGGGAAGGTCATCGTTAAAAATCAACGACAAGAGATGAAACACAGAGGCCGGTTGAGAACTTGTTGAGAAGTTGTGCTAGAAGATCACCATATATCTTTTTAGTACAGGATTATAATTCATAATAACAACCGGAACTTGAGTACTGACAGATTATATTTGCAATAGTTTAATAGCATTCATATCCATAGAATTCATTTGGAAAAAAAAAACTGTTCAGATTCTATATGGTTCTATACTCAAATCACATTTCCTGCGTTGATTTTCTACATTTAGAATAATAAAATATATTACTTGGCGGAAGCATGCGGTTTTATTCTGATTATTAATAAAAAAAATGGTTGAAGAAATCAATCACTTTATTAATTAATAATAATAATAATTTAATGAATTACTTTTCAAATTTAAATATTTACATAGAGACATTTTTTTTAAATGCTTAAAATGTAGCAAATAGAAAATTGACACATTTCACTGGCAGCCTTGCTGTATGCTAGGAAGGCGTGTTTTAAAATATAGTCAACGTTTTATGTTAATGAGTTAATTGTATTTAAGTAACCCTTTTAACATTAAATACAGTTATTTTTTTTTTTACTTATAAATTAATAACAGACTCCAATTTTGAGTGGCACTCTTTCATGGTTTGTTGTTTTCCCTATATATATATATGAAAAGCCAATGTGCGCCACTCTGTGAAATTCGTTCAGGTCTTGCTTTTTCAGCGACCAATGAATTAAGTTAATAAGGAGACTCAAAGCTAAATGTGAGTCACCAACATAGAATCAAAACAAAGTACCATTAGCAATAATTGAACAGGCAGGAAATGAAAATGACTAAATAAGGTCACATTCTGAGATTACTCACTGTATCTGAAAAGGCCATGCAAGATCGAAAAACTGAGCAGGCAACAGACTGTACGACACTTGAAGTGTGCCTGAGGGTGCAAGATTGAAATGCTGGAGAACTCTGACCCGCAGAGGGCATCACAGAATGTCAACTCTAGACATGGACTGACAAAAGAACCTTTGAGATACAAGAAAGGTCCATTGAGGGAGTTGAGTTTAAATGGGAATGATAGCAACAAGAGAGAGGGCTGGTGTTGTGGCTCATATCAGCATGCTCTCGTTCTTCCATTTCACCCGTTTCGCCAAACAGGGGCTGCCAGCCTTGGCAGCAGGCCGCGAGGGGCCGAAAGGAGGGAGGGCAGGTGTATTTGACGGTGGCCACAGAGGGCCCTGTGTTAGGCTCACTAACAACAAGGGAGTGCACGGAGAGATAGGGGAGTCAAGAGCCGAGGTCACCCTGTCTCTGGGACTCTCAGATAAAGTCCTGTGGGAGTTGTTATAGGGGGCTCTGGAAGAAGTTAGCAGGCTCTTTCCAGGCAGTTTGCAGCCCACACAGGCCTGTCGATGCCTTATCAGGCCCGCCGTTCCGAATTGTCCATCCACTCACACCAGCTTAGATAAAGCCGAGACGGATCTGGGATACCGCAGGCCTGTGACAACAAACGAACCGGGCGACGGCAGCAATGATGACAGAGGAGCCAGGAATGGAGGACAGAAAATAGCCCCTGTACTTAAGCCAGATGAGATCATCCTGTTCTATCAGTAGGCAAAAGCTCCTTAATCAAGCCTTCATGAGTCGTAAACTTCAAATCAAACCTTCTTAGTAATCGCAGTTGGTTAGCTAATCTTAATCGAACAAATACAACATAGTTGAGTGTAGCCAGACTTTCTATTAGCATTCATTCGGGCCTAGAACCAGTTAACCGGGTTTTCCCGGGCTTATCTGAAAGAGATGCATTTGTACAAAGCGGCTTACATTTTTTCCTGGATTCTTTTTATTCCCTTTAAGGAATGGGTGATACAGCCAGAGACTTCTAGACAAATGTTTTTAGCCACACAAGTTGTTTTTACTTACACAAGTTGTGTTTTCAAGATGGCCTGTTAAAATAGTCAAAATTATTTATTCAATGTATTCATTTAGGAAACCTGCCAACTCCAGAAAAGTCCATTGTTTCAAACATGACGTTGGTTCTAAGCAAACTGGTCTCTCCCTAAACTAGATTAAAATTGGCAAAATCAGTTAGTTTTGTGCACAATGTGAATTTGATTGTGAACCGAAAAACATTACATATTATATTCTCTCAAAATGAGACTGTTAATCACCAACAAAATCAAGCAGACAATGTTAACATCTTTTCCAGGACAGCACAGAGCAAAAGTACAGTGTGGAAGAACTTTGATGCTAAGATAAATTAACTACTTTGTTGTGAGGAGGATTTTGCATGTGTATGTGTATGTGTGTGTGTATAATAGGATGTGAGTTAATGAAAAGTTAGTTTATCTACTTCCCACTCTGAAATTACTCTTGGACTGCGCAGAGGAGGATCTTCATATAATTAAAATATGCTAATGCTGTCCATACATTTATGTCTAACAAGTTTCAGTCAATTAAAGGAGCGAACAGCAGACCACGGTGATAACCAATCATGAAGAGGTGATGTAAACAAATGAGGGCCATTTAGTTTCATGAAAGTTCTATGAGGTTCTAGTTCACTAGTTTGACTCAGGTCCTGAAGCTGTATGAGAAAATGGAGGAAGTAATTTCCAAAGCTACATGAGCATTTGATTGTGTTTGTCCAAACACTCATTATTTTCACACTTCATTTTCCCCCCCTTATCTATAAGACATTCACTCAAACTCCAGATTAACACTCATCATTGCATTAGTCACACAATCTTTTGCCTGGAGACCCGATTCACTGTCTAGGCCCAAGCCATTTGTGTGTCGTATCAATCATTTGACTGCGAGAGGACACTTCTAATGGAAAAGACACAAGCAAACAAACAAACAGAGTAAGAATTAAGTATGAATCTCAGGATCCTATTACGCACTGAACCGCTGTCTAAGAGAATCTCACAAAAGCTTAATGTTTGTTAGTGATTAACATTTGACATTTGAGACTACCGTTTCCACGAGAAAACACAAAGCCGATCTCGTCAGTCTTGAACCCGTTAAGCTTGTGTGGTTTAGGAACTAATCCAGCTGTTACAAAACCCAGAGATGCATGAAACTCTGATCAGGGTGGCGGATCAGAGAAGATATATTTGGACCGTTGTGGGTACCCAGAGGAATACAGAGTACAGAATACTTCCATTTGTCGTAGATATAATTGGCAAGAAACACTCGCTAGTTTTGACTGAGTGAGAACTGAGAAGGTGTAAATTACCAATGAGCATAGCGTGACTTCTAAATCAAAGGCTGCGGTTTCACCAGCTTCAAGACCGAGGGCTACCGAGACGGTCTAAGATGGATGTCAGAAACTCTCAGCAGACAGGGGTCAGAGGTCAGAAAGAGAAACTTCAGAGGCTGCCCATAAAATTTACTTGGTCTATAACATCAGAGGGTAGATATGGATATTGCTTGTCTACATAAATTCTTAAAGCGCAGCACCACCCCTCCTTTTACTCCTCCTCCAGGACAAATTCTCTATCTAACTTACAGTACATGTCTGAGTTTTGGACCATTGTGAATTAAAAAAAGATTCTTAAAGGAAGATTCAGGGTTCAAAATCCTACAAGTCAAGTTAATTTAACAGTTTGTGTGTCATAATGTTGATTATCAAAATAACGGGGGGGGGTAGTATTGTTAAACGATATTGTTAAACCAACAATGTTGTTTTAACTTAAAAAAAAACACCAACATTGTTGTTTCAACTCAAAAAAAAATGAAGTAACCTGGCTGCCTTAAAATTTTAAGTTCATTGATATGGAAAAATTAAGTTAATACAATGAAGGAGATTGATTTAATCATCAGAAACTCAAAATATTATGTTATCTGAACTATATAAATTAAGTTGATTTGACAAAAGAAAAAATGTTGTGATTACAAATCATGAAAATATTTTTTTTACAGTGAAGAAATGTGAAGCTCGTAATTTTATAAGGAACATTAATTCTTGTTAAACTTGTCTCGTTTGAGTGGTAAAGTTTTTAAAATAATTTTAAGGTTTTAGTATTTATGGCTTTGTTGTCATGGCAGCAAAGTTGTAAAAGTGAATATACTGTAATTTTATAAAAATAAAGGTTAGTAGCGTTTATTCCACAGTTAAATCATGTTTGCATTCATATTGTTAAGTCCTATGGCTGTAACTGCATTAACATTTGCATTTTGGCCCCATTGACTTTTACTGCAACACAAATGTTTGCTTGTTTTAAAAGAAAAAGGATGGAAATTCATTTTTGTGGTAATCAACTTTATGCCACAAGCGTTGTTGATTATATAATCCAGTATATTCCTTTAAGTGAAAGATGTGCCAACTGCTTTCTGTGTCTATCTTTTCGACTCAGCGTGTAGAAGCTCAAATTCATTTCACCAAGCAGAAAAAAGGAAATGCGCTTTAAGGAAATGCGTTTTGTTTGCTCGGGTAACAGGTTTCATTTAAGGAGGCGCACACAATCACTAAGACAGACAGAGAAAGCATTAGTACACCAAGCGCATCCTCCGTTTGAGCGATAAAGTTGCTGCCATGGAAGGCTGTGCTTCCCTCCTATGCTTAGAAAAGACATCCGTGAGTGTTTGGCTTTTTGTTTTGGGGACACATATGAGGAAGCCCTATATAGAATGATGCATCACTGCTGCCATTTGCGATTACCGTGAAAGCAATGTGGCACGGCCGCAGCCCCTCGATGAAAGAGCGGAGAACAAAGAAAACATATCACATATTGTATACAGCCATTCAGCCGAGAGTGGCAAACAGGGAGCTGCGGTTGTTATGAACATGTTTTTGTGAGAGTCTCCATATTGAAGAACATCCATATTTAATCACAGTATCTGGAGTACAACATCTCGCCGTCTGTGAATCATACACTTGCTTTATTACCATATTTGCTAGAAACGTCTCGTATCCGCCACTGGCGACGGGAGGATGGAAAACGGAATGATTTTGTAATGGCTTCTGGCACATCCATTATTCAATATGAAATACCTTGAAAGTTTATTTTACTGTGCTCCGTCTCACACTTCGAGCTGCCATTTCATATGCGGCTAAATTGATTCAGCGGTGTTGTGCGGGGTGAACCGTTCCGACCAATTTGTCATGCAAAAGGTAAGCCTGAGTAACAGAGGACGTTGAAAGAGAGAAACAAAGGCGATTGCGTGGGCACACGCTGATTTTTTTTAAACAGGTTCTCCAGTCAGTTCTCGCTCCATTAATGGCCACAGAGTCAACCTCTTCAGAATTGACTTAATGCTTCTTTGAAATCAACAGCTTGACACTTTGAATCGATACCAGCTTGGTCTTTAACGATACTGTCGGATTGACTAATCATCACACAACAACGCGATTCAGGGAGTTGTTCAATCAAACAACAACAATGCAAAAACAAAGATTAAAGTATGTTGAACTTCCAGGTCTGATAATTATTGTTGCACGTTCTTTATTTGTATGCAGAATGATGGAATGTCAAGCATCAGGTATGGCAGCTTTTGTGGCATGCAAAGGCAGTTTCTAACCGTGGGAGAGAGAGAGAGACAGCGCGTGAAAGCGATGGGGAGGAAGAAAAAACACAATAGCTCAAAATTGAGGCAGTGCCGGGGAGTGTTGGTGGCAGAAAGAGAGGTTGAGAGTCGATGCCACCAATCTAGTTATGACCCATGTAGTGATTGCTCTGCAAAACTTCGCAATTACACCAGTTCTTTCTTCCGCCGTAGGCTACTATGCAATCAGACTGGCTACCTGCAGACTAGCGGCAATCGCTGGCCAAAACTGCCCACTGTGTTACTGCCATGAGAAGAAAAAAATCAATTCAAGCTCATTAACATCTTAATAAGGAAATTTGAGATTCGTGACATTTTCGGCACAGGCTTGCTACATTATATATCGTGTTGCTTTTAATCACGAACCATACAATGGGACCCAAAAGACTCAGACCACTAATTTAATAATAATAAAAAAAATCTTCATTTGAATTCACATAATCAGCATAACAATATGAGTTTCAAAACTGAAAAGTGAACATGCATTTCACAATGCCTTAGATTTTGTTTGTAAGAGATAAAATCATCCAAAAAAAAAGGTTATTTTCTCACCCTTATATTCTAAACCAGTAGTTCTAAATATTTTCCTTCAAAGGCCCCATATTGTCCAACGCAATATACCAGTAACCCAGCAAATAAATGTAGGTTCTGGGAACGTTAGTTTTTGGTTCCCAGAACGTTCCTAGAACTTTCCCTTAAGGTTAAGGGAACGTTCCCGGAACATTCTCCTCACGTTATAAAAATGGAACCTAAAAATAACCTACATGGAACGTTCCTATAACGTTCTTGTTTGGTTCCCAAAAAAATAACCTCATGGGACCATTTGGCAACGTGTTTGTGTTTGCTGGGAAGACATTCTTTAGCAGAACCCTAAAGTGTGATATTTCGAAGAATGTGTGTAAGAAAGTGTTTTCAACATATGATCTTTTGTTTTCTGCAAAATATAGCATGAGGGTGAGTAAATGACAGGATTTTCATTTCATTGTTGTCTATTCCTTTAATAGCATTAGCATGAACCTATATAAATAGTGCAGAATCACAATTATTTTAGACTTTTGGACCCCGTCGTGCGTATACTTGAACGGCATAGTGAAGTGTATTCAAGTCATTAAGATCCTGGTCACATCGGTTAACTGCAGGCAGAAGCTAATGATCATGTGAGAGCTGGAGAGTGTTTGTGAGTCGGTTTGGGTCTAGGGAACGTGTTGAATCATTTACACTGTTTACTCTGTGCATCAGAAGGTGTTAGGCAAGCTAGAATATGTGCAAGCTATTTTAATAATCGGAGAAAAGGTAGAAATATCATTCCCACACCACTCTGCTGCTGTATATCAGCTTCGGGCTAAGAAAAACGTAATGTGCATCTCTTTTTTTATTCAGAGTCAATGTAAATGTATTCACCTTCAAGAGAAAAGCCGATCAGTATGGTCTGAAGCATTAATCGTGACAGGGTTTGTAATGCTATTTAAAAAGGGCCCATCTTTTGTAAGACACATCTTTTGTTCGATTTCATATTTATATAATACGAGTTTCCAATAAACTCTTTGAACGTTTGATGTCTTTGAAATGCAGCAAACACAGAGATTAAATAGGGTTTATTTTTGTAAAGCCAATAAAAATGATACCGAACGCATAGGAAATATGAGAGCGAGCCTGTTCAGCATTTCTATAGTTGGCACCTATCCTCCCTGATCTGTCCATATCGTCAGGTCCTCTAGACCCCAAGTTCAAGCATTTCATCCGAAAGCTATGGAAAACTGAGATGTCAGTTTCTGAAAGTTCTTTTTAGAGCATGTTAATGGTGAACATGTCAAGCAGCTTCAAAAACGCATGCTGAGAACTGAAGCTGCCTTAGAGGAAAAAAAAAAAAAAATCGCCTTTGGCCTTTCTTTAAAATACAATTTGATTCAAGGCCTGTTCATTCAAAAAAATATGAAACCTAGTCATTATGACCTGATCTCGGCTGGGGATCTGATGAAGAAATGAAATCTGCTTTGTAACTTCAAAGGCCTTCACTTCAGTTCAGGGACCTTGCTGTCCGGCACACTCCTGGCAAAAAGGGTGAAAAGGGAACAGAAAAAGCCTAGGAAGACAGAATAACCTTCACTGCGGCGTGATATTCCAGCACTAATTTTGAAAAGTGGATTATTTTGAAATCCGCTCCACTCAAATTTTTAAGTGTCATTGTGACACCGCATGGCTGAAAAATAGATGCAGGCCTTGAAATGGCTGTATTCAGACCTGAATAGGACTGCTGGCACAAACAAGCAGGGATGGAGCTGGATTTTTTTCATTACTTTTCTCTTTGTGTGTAGTTCAGGAGCAAAAGCACATCTGTTCATGGGGTTTGTGATTTGGAGAGGGGGTTTTGCGGGTGTGTGTGTGTGTCTGTGTGCATTTTAGAGGGGAAATGGAATTTTACCCTGAAGCCATCTGCATTACACTTTGAAGACAGAGCAATTTTTGTTGGTCCTGACCACACCCAATAACGGCCCCTTGCCAACGGACTGCACAAAACCAGACTTGACATCCAGTTTGATGAACCATGAAAAACCATCCCTTGGCACCAGTTTGCGAATGTCTTTTCTTTTAGAGAGTATTAGACATGCATGTTATATTTGTACCATATTGCTAATCAGTAAATAAAAATGATTTTGTGGTGAAGTAAATACTACAGAAAAAAACAATGTAATTTCCATGAAAAAAGTTAGTTCAGGCAAGAATAAAAAAAAGTACATTCTAGTAGTACTCAATTCAATTGTGTAGAAATGAAAGCGTAAATATCAATATTATTATAAATTTAAGTAAAATTACTCAACTTTTCTGATACTGGTGTTCCCATCATGCACTGGGCCATGAATAATTAATGAGGTTTATTTTTCACTGTTTTCCATAGACTATTTTATCATTGCTTTTGTTGTTAGGATTTAGTAATTTGCCATTTTGTGACATTTGGAGTTCATTTTACTTAAAATTACACATTCAAACAGAAAAACAATCTATCAAATGTTACCTTCATTGTGTATTGTCTACCAAGTATTGAGGTCTGCGTTCACACATCCAATCTTTAAAATGAAGATAATATATGATGACACAAACCATTAGTATTAATTACTTAAAAGTTTCTGAGTAAATCATGCATTTAAAAAGTGTGGTCTAATTCAATGTTATATTCACCGATAAAAAACAACTTATTGTTTAAAATCATTGTAACAATTTGCACTCAATTTTTACTGCTGTGATATCAAGTACAACTTACTTGTCAGTATCAAGTAACATTGACTTGTAACATTGTAACATTTGTGAAGACATTAAAGCGTCACACCACCTCTGGAAAGATGAATGTGTATTTAAAATGGGTCATTGATAGCGATTTTTAATTAACTGGTTACAGTGTTATTTGACTATTATTTAGATAGTGTCTTTCATTAATATTTTAAAACACACTAACAATTAAATAACATTATTAAATAAATTAAATATTTAGTATATCTCAGAATGAATAAATTGTTCATACTGCATTTACGATTGTTTTTAGTTTGCCGTTTTATATATTTATTTGAACAAAATTAGTATTGAATTTTAGTTTGTCGTTTCCCAATTACCAACTTACACAATCAGACTTCTTCCAAGTCAGATATTCTCTGATATGCTATGCAAATTCGTTTTCTACATAGCTACCTTTGTCTCATTTGAGATTTGTCTCAAATGAGACCTGTTGTCTCATTTGCATGATTCAAAGTTCAAGTGTTATTTCTGCATGACTAGCAGCATTTAACAGAATTACAAAAATAGCTGTTTTCAAACAGGTTTCTGAAAAACACATTACTCATTTGTTAAACTCACACACCTTTGGTTGAGCCAGTGCTGCTGTTGTCGGGCAGCTTTTTGTTTAAAGATGTTTAAACAAACAGAGCAATGTTTGCACTGAGCTAGTGTTTACACATTTTGCCATAAATCAACCTATGAATTTGCTTATTTCTATTTTTTTTAACACTGAAAGAAAAATAACACACATCACCACTTTTAGGAGAAACATCTGATAAAATTCTTAAATAAAACATATCTGAGCTTCTGGGAAAAGCAAATGCTACTCCAACTCTCTGCACAACCACCCACTTTAACAGAGCAAAAAAAATAAAATAATAATAATAAATAAATAAACAAACATTACTATTGCAAAGGACTGAGAGAAATCAGAAGCAGTTGAGAGGAAGGGGTGTTTATGTTGTAATTTTCCTTGAAATATTGTGTGAAAACATTGAAAGGACTGAAAGAGGAAGGTGGATGCAGGACACAAACATCATCTGTATAGAAACATCAGAGCTTTTAACTATCAGGCTCCTGCAGCCAAACCTTCTGTTCCTTCAAAGCAGGAGCCTCAGAAAGACCTGCAGACAACTGATGTTTTGTTCAAATACTTTGTCAGGCCTGGGCATACCGTCATGGCATCACTATATTGTAGATTTAATTTTATTTGAAAAGGGGGGAAACAAAGCCGAGGCATGTTCTGAATTGGATGAGAAGATAAAGTCAGCTTTGCTTTGTAGTTTCAATCATAAGGAGAGATGCAGCATAGCCACTATCAAATAGAGCAAGGATGAGGCCAGGCAGTTTCCTCCCTGCCTTTTTACCGCACAGCTCCTGGGGGCAATGAGGATTCAGTTACCACAACAGCACAAGCTAAGATACGATTTAAAAACACTTTCCACGGCCAAGAACAAGAAATGAGCCCCGGATCCCAATAAAACGCAAACACCTGAGGAATACCCGAGTGAAATCAAAACAATATTGAATATGAAGGAACGCTTTGTTTTTTAGAGCTAGTTATTGCTCGAGTCGGTGTTTGTTTTGAGCCGACATGATTGTTAAATAATGCAAAGTACGTAACGGAGAACTTTAGAAAGTGAAAATATTTTAGGTAGAGATGCAAAGCTACATGCCTAGTGTTAGTCTCTGCATATATGGTACAATAAACAAGTTCATATGTAAAAGCAATATAACATTCAAATTCGTAAGTTGGTCTAAATATCAATTTCGGTAATAAGATAACATACTCAGAAATATAATTCAAATAAACACATCTGACTTTAAGCTGGGAAAAAACAGTGTTGGGATGTTTAGCAGATGAGAGGAGAAAGTAGCTCATGCGCTGGATGTTGCAGTGACTGATTCTGCAGATAAAACGGATCAGTCGTAGCACTGAGCCGTTGGCTACCTCGGCCAATCTGAGATGTGACAGCCATGGGGTGAGTTCATGAAAAGGATCAAACATGCTCCAAAGCTTTACAGAGATATGATACGTTGCCCTTCCCCACGCCTGAGTTAGCAATACACAAGAAAATAAGAGAAATGATATTGAAAGTTTTAGTTCTACTGCCTGAACTGAATAATACAGACTTTGAACCAACTGAAAAAAGGCTGATGACCACCATTGAGTCAAGTTTTGGCTATATAGTAAGGAAAAAGATACTCTCAACTGGTAGATTGCTATAACTACACCATTCTGACCAAAAAACATCTTTCTCCATTGACAGCCATTCAGAAGTAGCCGTGTGTTCTGATAAGATAGATTTTCCAGCAAGAACTTAATACTGCAAAAACAAATAGTATGTCTACTTGAACGTCACAGCTCAGGATAGTTGCTAGTGGAGGTTTTGAGACTAACAGCGTTCTTGTGGTGACCTTAGCCAGAGACAATTTATATAGAGACATGCCACTTCCTAAATCCTCAATACAACTCTATAGGCATGCTATCAACACGCATAATCGTTTTTCAGCGTGTTTATGAACGCCGTTGACTTAACGTTACATTATTGTCTCAAAATGCGTAGATAACACGCCACTTGACTTGAAACTGGCGTGTATGTTTAACCAAAAATCATGATGCCATGTTGATATAGGGACAACCTGTAACGCCAAAGATGGCGGTTGTATGCACATGTCCCGCCCCTCTCGCTGGAAAGCCAATCGTCTGCTTTTAACAGTCAAGCCGGGAAACATTTAAGCCTATCGTCTGGTTCCACTGATGCACGTGCACATTTGATGTTTGCGACCCTTGTGCATGAGTAGTAAAAGTATAGCCTGTGGGGAAAAGGGCGTTTTAAACCTTATTTTGGGGCCAAGTCATCAATTTTTTTGAGCGATTTTTGTACTGCTGTCTATACATGCAGTTTTTCTGTCCCGGTGACCAGTGAAACTGCAGTTCTGGCTCTCTGCCCATTCATTTAGATAGGAGCCTGGTCTTGTTCGTCCGAATTAGCTGTCCGAAGGCGTTGCCAAGATGGCGGGCAAGTGGCATGACTTGCCTAAAAGGACTTTGCCTTAGCCAATCAATTGTGTAACTGAGGTGAATGGGGGTGCTAAAGTGACTAAAACCTGACGTCAACATAATGTAGCTTTTTTGGTTTCTAAGCTTCTGCTTCGGAAAAAGACAAACTTCTTGTGAACCTACTGAGTATCAGACAGAGATATAAAAAGGTGAAATTCAGCCCTTGTATTCCTAGTTTTATGTTAGTGTGAGGAACCTTGTGTTTCGTAGGTCAGTTTCATTAAATGAATCTGAAATGTGGTCATGAGACCACTACATGGGCCTGAATCAAACAAATACTTCAGCTTGTGTCTTCTATATATAGAACAGAAGATTAGCACACTGCCCAGAGAAAAATACATTGCCTCTTATCTCCAAGGAACACACTTGAAGAAATCAAAAGTGTGTGTGCAGCCCCAACGAGAGGGTTAGAGCGAGATGAGGAGCAAGAAAAGGAATGAAATCTCTTCACCTGCAAATAGTCCACCTAAGAAGCTGGGAACACCAAAGGCATGGGCTTTTAGCTTAAATACCTTTAGTAAAAGATCTACGATAGCTACTCAAAAACCTCCCAAGAATGGCGTTATCTCCGACTGCAATGAATGTGTTCACAGGTACTTCCAAATAAGGATGTAAAAAAGAAGTGGAAGTTGGTGAGCTTGTGGTTAAATTTAGTGTGCTATCACCCCAAGCTTTCAGCGTGGAGTTCCTCTCAGACATATTACAGCCTCATGTCACTGAAATGGCACTTCAGAAGATGGAGTGGACTCCTTAAAGTGCATTTGGATGTGCTAGTAACTTGTTATAAGCAGCAGAGTTATTAATCTTTGTACATTTATGAATAAATCCCAAATATATCACTGTAGTGGTGAGAGCAGCTGTTGGATATTAAAAATTTGAAATTAGGACCAGTATTTGTATATTTTCATCTGGTCCTAATTTCAGATTTTTGATATGCAACAGTACAGCAATATATTTGGGATTTATACATAACTGTACAAAGATAAATAACTCTGCTGCTTATAGCATATTAAAAAAAACGGACAAAATCTTTTCGTTTCTTTCTCTTGCACAGTGGCTTTTAGTCCACATAATGGCTTATATGAGCACTTTGAACAATAGTTAGTCCTGCTATTAAAAAGCAACCATTTTTAAGGCTTTTCATGGCTTTTAGCTGCTACATTTCTTTATAGCTGCTCCCCATTACTTTGAAGGTTAATGTTGGATGTGCAATTCGCCTAATTTGCTGTGAGGAAAATTACAAGTTCGGTCAATAGCTTTTTAGCGTAGCAAAGTGGAGGCCATGTGGTGACAAAATGGCAGACTATCAGTACATCGAAGCCAACTGGGGTCTTTGAGGTATACAACTCAAGTAGTTTTCTTTTCCGATGGCTTTCAAAACACTTGAAGTAGCTTTTTATACATTTTCATCGGTGAAACTTTTAACATTGATAAAAGTGGTGTAATACCTATGGTATTAGCGTTGCAAAGTGGGGACCATGTGGTGACAAAATGGCAGACTATCAGTACATCGAAGCCAACTGGGGTCTTTGAGGTATACAACTCAAGTAGTTTTCTTTTCCGATGGCTTTCAAAACACTTGAAGTAGCTTTTTATACATTTTCATCTGTGAAACTTTTAACATTGATAAAAGTGGTGTAATACCTATGGTATTAGCGTTGCAAAGTGGGGACCATGGGGTGACAAAATGGCAGACTACCGGAGTAGCGAATCTTACAGAGGTCTTGCAGATTTAACTCAAGCTATTTTCTTTTCTGATGCTTCTATAAAGAGCACAGTCTCCTTAGACTTGATATTCAGCATAGCACGCTCACGGCTTTCCTCAGAGCACATCTACAAGACTTTTAACATAGGGCCCATTGTACTTGACCCTTCTGGATGGTAAATAAATCAATTTGTGCTGAATGCAGAAAGTGCTGTCACACGAGATGAATAAAGAAACAAGGGGTTTTGAGGAGAGGGAGGGAGCGAGCGAGCAAGCGAAAAGGGCAAACACCCAGAGGTGGGATTTATTGAATAAATAAAGAGACGGATCCGTCCTAAACTTTCCCTCAAAAGACAACTGAGAGTGGAAAGATGAAGGAAAGACGAAAGAGAAAGATCTGCTAGAGAACACTGTTGCTTGATCCTGCTCTCTGCAGTATTCCCATCATAAAAGCAACAACAAAATCAGTGAAGATAGTGTAAAAAAAAATCCCCTAAACCGTTAAATTAACATGTGAAGAGAGAGATAAAGACCCGCTCATGAAGACAGGAATTTTGGGAGGAGTTGCGACAGCCCCTCAGGCCACCGATCTCAATGTGTTGAAACAGGTTCATGAAGAGGGGTAAAAAAAAAAAAAAAACCTTTTCCCCCCGATGTGAACCTCAGCAGCTGTGCGCCGGTTGTGTACATAATCAACCATTTACCTCTACTCCAACTTTCAACCTTTTAAAATCGCATTAGAACGGTACATGCTGAAACAACACGGCGCTCAGAGGAAGCTCCTCCAGCCTGCGAGAGCTGGAACTAATTTATCGCATGAGAGGATGCTTCTTCCCCTGCCTCTCGGGAGTGCAGCATGGGTTGGTTGCCTGCCCTAATCATTTTCACCATGAGGTTTACTGAATGTTTAACCTGTCAAGAATCCGGTGCTATCCGACTATGGCATGTAAAGTCATGCGGCAAAGCCGTTTAAGAAATTCAAAAAGGAAATAAAGAAATTGAGTTCGAAATTGATTCTATACGCCATGCATCTTTGGGAACCCTTAATGATACTCATGATTTTACTGGGCAACATGACCTTGCATTTGAACTTTCTTCTCTGACATTTGGGTTCAAGGTTTTCATTCAGCCGCAGCTTCATTCATTCTTGCTCCCTTTCATTCCCACCAGCTCCCTTTTGAATCACATAACCAGAATGATTTGTTACTTCGGTGAATAAAGACAACAATTTAGAGGGAGGTGCTAAAAAGGGATGTGAACATGAGGGAGGAGGGCACTAAATTGTTAGCGGGAATAACATTCAACCTTTTTCTTTACTCAGACAGATGACATAAATATGAAAGGGACCTAATGACTTCAAAAAGGCACCACTTCCTCTTTCAGTGGCAAACTCTGCTGCATTCAAAACTCTGTGTAGCTCCTTTCTGTGGGAGTTCCCCAATCCTAACAGGGTTGTATTTTAAATACAATTAACAAAAATTGCATTTACTCATTCTCACGTCATTACAAAAGTGTATGACCTTTCTTGAGTGAATCCCAAAACCTCAAATGTTTCGTGTTCAACAGAAACAGTCATACTGGGTTGAAAAAACATGAGAGTGAGTAAATGATGGCATACTTTTTCGGTGGGCTATCCCTTTAAGAAATTCCCTTCAACACAGATACATTAACACTAGGGTGTTTTTCTTTTTGACTCACACCATGTTTGAGGTCATATGAGTTAATTCATCACTGAATGACTGACTGACTGACTGACTACATATTCCATACACTAACCCTAATTCTACCCCTAAAAATACCCATCACAGACACCTTTCTGCATTTTTATATTTTCAAAAAAGTAGTTTTCCTCATGGGGACCAAAAAATGTCCCCAAGTCACCTTTATTTCTATAGCGCTTTTTACAATACAGATTGTATCAAAGCAGCTTCACAGTGATAACATGAAAAGCCAAAAGCCAAGGCAACATTGGCAAGGAACCAAAACTCCATCAGGTGACTAAATGGAGAAAAAAACCTTGGGAGAGCCCAGGCTCAGTTGGGGAGAAACATTAACAGGTTTTAAACAACATGAGGCTAAGTAAATGTATGAATTTTCCTTTTTGGGTGAACTACTTTTTAACTTTGCTTTTCTATTTAAATGAATAAAGTTATGTGAGTTTCCATTCATTTTAATACCACTTTCTTAAATTCTAATACAAAGTGTAATTTAAGGCATTAATTCAAGTCAAAATGCTGCAACCTTCAGCAAAGTAGGTGCATTGTGAAAAGGGCACTTAAAGCTTTAAACGGCGAGAGAGACCATTTCTTCCGCCCACATTGTTTGTGCTGAACATCTCTCTGAATAGAGCCTTGGCCCGTCAAGATCATGGTTCACCCCACATTACCTTTAATAAATTTAATCGATGTCAGTGCTTCCTCATTCACCCTGACAGCTCTGGGAGATCCTGTCCCTAACACATGGAGCTCATGGGCACTCTAACCTTCTTTAACATCCGCCTCTCTCACTCTATCCGGAACAGATTTAAGAGAGGGGGGGTTCCTCTGTCATGCCCTTTTGGGTTCAAAGCATCACTTAAAGAGGCAAGAGTGGCAGGCAGGAACGTCTTCTCACACATGGAGAAATGCAATCTGCACATCACAGACAGCATCAAAGCGACGGACCCAGAATGGGAATCCGGTTATCGTGCGTCTCCATGGCTGCCAGAAAGGTTGTGTGGCTTTGAATGTCAGCCTGAATTGAAACGCTCAAAGCCTCAGATGGATATTTGACAGAATGTGATTTGGAGGGAGGGAGACTAAGGGCTAAGGGCTGCTACCAACTCGCAACCTTTTGTAGATGGATCTAAATGCCAGGACAAACATTTGACATTGAAGAAATCGTATCCGCCGGACCACCATTAACCAACTACATGTGAACGAGCAGCCTGATGTATGCAAATCCTTTTCTGGGGGGGGTATTATCGACCTCAAAACGTATGGCTTAAAGTGCCTCGGATCAAAACGCACCATGTATGTTTCTTAAGCGCAAGCATTAAACACACTCAAATTGGCTCTACACTGATCTCTGAACCGATCAATACGACAACCCTGTAGAAAGGATGACTTATGACTCTTGCGCTATAAGCAAACTTATAAATAACATTCCAACTGCTACATAATTGATGCTAAAACTATATTGAACAGCTCAGGGTGGCCTCGCCGTAAAACGACTAACCGCACTCTTGAGTTATCGCCAAAGAGTGCATTTTAAAAAACACATTGTGTAGAAATAATTGGATGCTTGTATAATCGATTGCCATGTCCAGAACCTTTCATTGACTGCCATGCCAATATATTTATACCACCGGCCCATAAATGAGCAAGAGTGGACAAAAAAGTCAGTTGTGGCTCTTTAAACCATGCCATTAAACTCAAGATAGGATAAAAAATACAAACTAAAAGACCAAATCTGTTCGCCAATATGGATCCTCTCAGGCTGCCATTCCGCAAGAATCATTAATATTAATAAATAAATGCACATAAACTAGTCCAGTCGGCACATTTAATCAACTTTCCGCATTCAGATTGAAAGCAAAACATCTTACGTGTATAACCGAGAGACAAACAGTGAGTTTGAGACCCCCATATAAGCATAAAGGAGGAGCGACGACAGTGAAGATTGAGAGAGGAACAGGCCTGATTTTACATTGTGTTTTGTGTGCCAGCAGTCGTATGTGAGGGGCTGCTGGCATACTTTCATTTTTGTTGATTTATTTTAATAAAACCTTTAAATGTTCGCTGGTTACGCCTCCTCCTCCTCATAACAACGAACCCCGTTACAAATACGTTATTGTGTACAGCGTGCAAAAGTTAGCACTCTCATTTAAAGCTTATCTCAGAAGATCCGCCCTCGTGTTTCCCTGCTGTGCGCCGCTACGCTGCTTATACGCATAACAATATTAAAGCAAGAGAACAATATTCCCTCAAAGCGGAACTTAAGACCACCAACTGGCTTTATCAACCAGCAATCTTTGTAAAAGGCGTTTCAACAGTCCATCAGACTGTGTACACAAACCTAATGTAAGCATTCCCTTTGATTATGTGGCAAAAAGGAGGTGTGTGGGACCAGATGAGTAGATAAGTCTGGGTGAAGTCTCAGGAGGCCATTTTGGGCGGTGCAGAGTGCAGACAGCAGGTCCTCCCTTATTAGCAATGCTCCGATTAATCCATTAGCAAACGGGGAGTGCATTTGACGGACAAGAAAGAAACCATAGGAGGGATAATGCATGTGTTCATGGGACAACAGATGCTTGGTCCAACGCATGGCTTGAGTAATTTACAGTAAAAGCCTGTGATGAAGCATATGTATGCGCGTACATGTACTCAAGTGGTCGGAAGAGAATTTAAATATGAATAAATGATGACATAATGGCCTCAGCACTTCAACCCATTTAAATAGTTGGTCAAAATCACAATCTGAAACCTTAACTGCCTGTCTCCTAATCCAATCATTTTAGAATAATACTCACAATCATTTTAGCACATAAAACACTGTTCACTTAGCCATGCCGTTTTCTTTCTTTCCTCTTCCTACCATTTGAGACGAACAAAGCCCTAAAGCTGTTAAATTAGTTTTACCATATGCTCCCATTGGTTCTTCCTGAAAGCAGTTCCATAGTTAAGCTTTAACTAAATGAATATGCAGATATGAATTAGACTTTTCTTTTTCCCTACAAGCGTTTTCCTGGTTGATATACAAGCGGAACTGACGTTAATCAGCTCAAATTCTTGCCTGCCAATAAACAATGACAAAATGTTCCCCCATAGGCCACAGTGACATGAATCTTTCGCTTGAATGCTTAAATGATCAGATGTGTGTAGATGTGGTTTAGTGTCAGTAGTGTCAATAATTAGGTTTTTCACAAGGTCTGTGTCTTCAGTTCATAGGGAGTTTCAGTTCCTCATTATGTTCAAATGTCATTCAGAGTGACATCACTGATATGTAAATATAGACGTAATCCTCTTGTAACCATTCAGGAAACAAATTCGCCTTAACCAAACCCTTATGATGATTTATGAAATATTCCATGCTAAATCTATAGTCCACATCCGTCCTTTAATCATGCAGTTTTCAGAATGAGGAAAAATTCTTCTTAATCAGAATAAGGAAATGTTTCGTCAGCCAAGTCGTTTAATGATTGAAAACTTAAATAATTCAGTAGACTGCAGTACAGGTTTTTGCTATAAAATCCATCAAGAGCACATGCAATTACTGAGCTTGCAAAGAGAGCAGAGGTGCTCTTCTTTACTTGTTTGCATACAGGTTATAAGTCTCCTGCTGACAGCACTTCAGAGAAACTGACATTTCCAACACACAACCAAAAAGATCCAGAGGGTCATAACAGCATACACGTCGAGTAAAGGGAATGGGTTGTGTGATTGTGTGTGTGTTCTTCAGAGCAGTCTATGTAGCTTAAAGCAATATCAGTGTGGGGGAAACAGACATATACTAACATGCCTAACATTTGAGGATAAATCATGAGATGTCATGTTCTGTCACTTAGAAACTAGACTAGGAAATACTGGATACTGGTTCCTCAGGCAAGAAGGTGAACCACACCCATTGCATATCCCAAAACAATAGCCTGAACAGAATCTTCCCTCGAACTGTATTTTCCAATTAATTTCCAGTGCAGTTCAATGTATTAAACAACATATTCTGTCACACAATAAAACAAAATTAAATTCTGTAAACAGGCTGACAAGCAAGTGTTCTTTTGGAAAATGTCATATGATATGCATTTTCCCGGTTGTGTGATGGAACTTCCCAAATTTAATGCGGAACACGTTTGATTTGATTTAACAAATTCCCCATTATGGACTGTACGTCAGTTACTCTAACATCCTAAAAGTGTAGATAAATGTATAGGCAAATAGAGTGGTGCAGGGATGACGTCAAATCCCGGAAGACTAATTCCCCCTTTGGCTCCTTCGAAGATTTTCCTGGGGTTTTAAAACCACTTCAAAGTTTGTGTTTTTGGTATGGATTTGTGTAATAAATCATCTCTCAATTAATATGAGCAATATACCTACATGCACATTACATGTTGACTGTGTTTTAGGCTATGCTGTTTTTATTGAAAAAAAAAGAAAAAAAGAAATAAAGACTAGACAGACAGACGGACATCTTTAGTGGGTCATTAACGAAGAAAAACATTTCAAAAAGAATGCGAAATGCAGCAGCCACCACCTCAAAGTTATCAATCAATCACTTTAAATTAACACATTGAAGTCTGAAGACGAATAATAAAGACATCTATGTCAGACATTTTGATGAGCAAACAAGCATGATGTGATGTGACTGATAAAAACCACACAACAGACAAATGACTGAATTGGTTCACACCGCTCTCCACCTCCGCTACCTCTCGTGAGCAAGCGCATGCTCACTTTCTTTCTCTCTCCCCCGTTCACGCGCGCACACACACATAGCGCACTCACGCGCTCAAAGAATATTCAAGCCTAATGAGTTGTTCGCGCACGTCTCAAAATCCCGTATAGCTAATAATTTGAACACGCAGGACAACAGCCATGCACGAACCCCAAATAATGCAGTTGTTTATTAAAAGGATAGTGCGACCCAAAATTAAAATGCTGTGTCATATTCAAAATCCGTATGACTTGTTCATTTGCAAAAACAAAAATCAAATAAAAATCAAAGGCTGATGGAAGTAGCCCTGCAATTAGAATCAGGCTTTAAACATGACGCAAAATCACCATAAAAGTAGTCCAAAGACGACATGTCTAGTCTTCTGGCGACATGGATACAATAGCTTTTGTGAGATTCGCCTAACAGAATCAGACAGGTGATCCAATTCACAAAACCTCTTCAGAATGATTCGTTCATCAATCAAACAAACAGATCCAGTTCTCGCTTGACTTAATGATCCAATGAAGTTCATTTCGGCTCGTTCCTCACACAAACCTATTATGTGACTTCAGGGGACTTAGAATAGGCTATTGCACACGATCGTGTGACTAGGCTACTTTTATGGGACTGATGTCCGTTTCAACGCTTCGGCTGAATCAGGCACCTTTCATAGTCATTCCATGGAAATGACCGAACAGGATATTTTTGGAAAATATTCATGATTGAAAGGACTTTCATTTTAAGGTGAACTGTCCCTTTAAAGTCCGTGTTTAGTTTCTGTTTGTTTGGGACTGACGCATATGCTGGGGATTTCGGAAACACGAGCAGATGTGATGTCACTGCTATGTTTCTGCGCGTGAAACAGTAACATTAAACATGTATATAGCCTCGCGTGTCCAAACTAAAAGTTGAAACACTTCACTGTTTTGTATACTGAGGTAGCTACAGAAGTTTTAAAACGCTTTATCACAGTCTCCAACGACTGGTGATAAAAATGAATGAATGTGAATGTCCGAGGCGGGCACAGATGCTTAATCTTCTTCAGGTGGACACTTGACCTCTTGTTCATAACGTGGGAGAAATTAAAAGTGTAACACATGTCCTGGCAGTGATTGCCAACGAATTGCGGCAATGGCTATTATAAACACTTGTTGATGTTGATATAAGGACGAAAAAAAAAGTCGAATGGTCACTATAGGAACGCACCTGCTTCACAAAATCCTCGGATTACGGCAGTGATGTTTCATGGAAAGAATGGGGGAATGAAATAAAAATATTATCGTGATAAATTAACTGACATACCTGGAAGAAACACATCGACTGCTACGAAGGCAACGAAAAGGTAGATAACCGATTGCATCCTTAAAGAAAACCCCGGCTCTCCTCTATAGCCTACAGTCCGAAGAGAATCTCAGAAAAAAATGCTCGTCTGAAGTTGTTGGATGGTAACGAGAAGTCTCTGGTTGAGTGCGTTGAAAGGATCAGGCGGGTTGCTCTGTGCGGAGAATGCAGGTGAAGTCTGTAGTCTGGACAAGCAGTGGCGATGAGTGCGAATTCACACTGGAGAGTTGGGCTCTAAGCCCCACCCCCGGTCCGCCCCCATCGACACGCCCTCTCCGGGTGAAGCCTGTCGCTGAGACGCTGCTGGCGGAAAGTCCGAATTATTCTAGCAAATCCGTCCCCGCGAACTGTTTCAGTGAGTCATTTAAAAACGATTCCGCAATTCGTCAGACATAGACCCACGTTCGGGTTTCATGTTTTACGGGACCTTTCAATGGACAATGATTTCTATAGCCTACTGTAGGCTACACTGTGGGGAAAAAAATATATCACAGTTTCCTCAAAATGATTCAACCTTGAAAGCCTATTAACAGCCTACTGTGAAGACTATTATGAATTCAGATGCCCAACACTTATGAAGAGACGGCAACAACATGCAATGCTACATTTTTCTGAATGTCATAATCATTTGTTAACAAACAGGTTATTCATTACTTCAATGAGCTCATTTATTGCCTTAAATTAAACTTTGGCATGTCTGAAAGGCTACATAACTTGCACTGCAAACACACTTGTTCAAACAACGTGTAAAAGTGAATTTTGCAGAATAGGTCCCCTTTAAAACATTGTACAAGGTCTACCACAAAGACTTGCATTTTTATTTACAGAAATAATAATGTTTTGAAAAAAGTCTCATCAAGGCTGCATTTATTTGATCAAAAATTCAGTAAAACTGTAATACTGTGAAATATCATTACATTTCTGTTTTAATATATTTTAAAATGTGGTTTTGTGATGGTAAAGCTGAATTGTCAGCATCATTACACGAGTCTAGTCTTTATTGTCACATGGCCTTTCAGGAATTATTGTAATATATATATATATCTTATATATATATATATAAGACAGAACAGAGCTCTCTAAATTGTAATGTACTCGTGCATTTTCTGTAAAGATGCTTTGAAACGTTGTTTTGTTATGCAAATAAATGTAAATTGAATTGAATAATATATATATATATATATATATATATATATATATATATATATATATATATAACAATAATTCCTGAAAGGCCATGTGACAATAAAGACTAGACTCGTGTAATGATGCTGACAATTCAGCTTTACCATCACTAAACCACATTTTAAAATATATTAAAACAGAAATGTAATGTAATAATATTTCACAGTATTACAGTTTTACTGAATTTTTGATCAAATAAATGCATGCGCAGCCTTGATGAGACTTTTTTCAAAACATTATTATTTCTGTAAATAAAAATGCAAGTCTTTGTGGTAGACCTTGTACAATGTTTTAAAGGGGACCTATTCTGCAAAATTCACTTTTACATGTTGTTTGAACAAGTGTGTTTGCAGTGTGTGTAGCGTTGTAAACATCCAGCAATTGCTCTTTTTTATCCGCATGGTTTCTCAGCAGAAGTCATAGATGAACTTCTATAGCTGTGAATGGGAGACTACATATAGCCTATTTATAAATATATGTGAATGGGAGGCATATATATATATAAAACTCCACAAAATAGAAGTCCCTCCCTTTCCGGTCGACCATCATGGGACCTTATTTCTGAAAAATATTGTATGGTAGTCAATGGCGAGAGACAATAAATATTTTGATCTCGTTTGAATTGTGTCCTGAATTACACATATGATGTTTGTCAATTTAAAAGATACACTTTAAAGTCAAGAAAGTCGCAGTTTGATGTAAAACTGTTGAGATAAGACTGTAAAAATACATAATTACAAAGACTACAAACCCCAAAGGCACATATTTTCTCTCAATGAATGAAGCTAACTTTACTGGAGCTAACATCTGTCATTGTTTCTATAGTCTATAGACAATTGTGATTTTAACCAAGGTCACATGGATGTCACATGGACTACTTTGATGATGTCTGTACTTTCTTTCTGAACAAGAACAGTTTACCGTATACAGTTTCAAAGGAGGGACAGAAAGCCCCTGACTAAATCTAAAATATACAAAACAGTACAAGTACATAGTACAATATTTAAGACGGTACAATGCACATCATCATATGCATTTCACAATTGCCATGTGTGCAGCTTTGACTTGACCTCAGCCATTGTGAAATGTGGGGTATTTTGGTCTGAAATTTCACAGACACATTCTGGGGACACCAGAGACTCATATTACACCTCGTGGAAATGGCTATAATGGCTCCTTTAAAATAACTATTTTATGAAACAAAGACACTTTAAACAAGAGAGACTAATTTTCTTTGTCTGAAGTTTCAAAGATCAAAACAAAAGGTACTAAAATACCTGTATCTGTTATGCCTATTGGACAATATGCATGGAAACTTTTCATATCATTGCAATTTATTGGCAGATAACTCATGAGTTTGATTTAAATCAGTTTTACTTTACATAAAGAAAATCTTTTTTGAGTCACAAAGTCCAATTGAGATCTTCTCCACAGCTGTTTCAGGAAAATGGTGAGCTCAATTGTTTTATAAATGGCACTGCACAACTAATCACAAACACCTCACAACGAATAAAAGTCTGTGTTCAGCAGTGTCAACCCAGCTTGTTTCCCACCTTGTCATTAGAAAGAGATGCCCTGAGGAATAAACTGACGCCCACTGAGTCACACTGAATTTAAATGTGAATGAAACGGAGTGACAAACCATCGCTTTTTATCACGGCACTTGATGTAATTAAACTTATTAATTTGATGGCGGATCCAGAAAGGTTCAAATGACAATCACCAGTGACAACTGGAGATTCACCTGTTGTATAAATGCAAAAGACTTTGGATGGAGAGTTTGGAAAAAAGAGACTGCAACTGAGTCCATGCAAAAACCAGGATAAATATCTGAAGGTTGCTCCAGAGGTGTGTGATCAATGCTGATGTTGTTAACAGTAACAGTTTTAGAAACAAAGTATAATTTTCACTGTTTGACGTGATATGATAATTGATCGTTAGTTTTAATAAGTGCAATTTACTGCAATGCTTTTTTCATTTAGTTGGTCAGAAGAACAAAAGTGGATGTTACTTGTTCAGATTACATTTTAGAGTGAAAATTCGTAAATTGGTCATACTTCCAAAAAGTAGTAGGCCTATCTGTGATTGCAAATAACAGTGAACGCGGTGACGGAGAGCTGCACTTTCTCCTCAAAACATTGGATTAATCCGTGCTGAGGTACAACTCACGTAAAGTTGATAATTCCGCAAATGCAGATTTCGAACAAAGATGGCAAAAACAAAAAGAGTAAAAACTGTGAACTTCAGCTTTAAGAGGTTGTGCTTTCAGAACAAACTGAGCATTCTTATTTACAGAGTTGCTGGCTTTTTGAGAGAGGCAAAATGGCTTATATTAGTAATAGCAGTTTTTTAATTTAATACAGCTGTTTCATTATGAATAAATTCCTGACCCTCTTAAATAAAAGGCCTAAGGGGGTAGACAATGTCTCCTTATGTTTAGGGCATTAGAATTAATTATTTGTGTTTAATGGTCATAAGCTCTGGTTGTTGTTTTTTTGTTGTTGTTTTTTTATCCTTAATATTCATTTACTTGACCCTCCAGGTAAGAACTGCCAAATTGAATTTAATTTGACTTTAAAAGACCTCTGAAACCAATTAACAAATTATATGATCCTAATCAAACTTTTTTTTGTTTGTTTATTAGTGTGTTATTATTTAAAGGGATAGTTCACCCAAAAAGGAAAATTATGTAATTAATGACTCACCCTCATGTCAGCTCCAGGTAGGGAATGAGTCCTTACCCTAAGTGAAGGAGTACCTCAGGGTCTTATTCACGAGTGAGGGGAGACTGGAGAAGGAGATCGGCCGGAGAATCGGAGCAGCGGGGGTGCTATTGCACTCGCTTTACCGCACCGTTGTGACGAAAAGAAAGCTGAGCCGTAAGGCAAAGCTCTCGATCTACCGGTCAATTTTCGTTCCTACACTCACCTATGGTCATGAAGGCTGGGTCATGACCGAAAGAACGAGATTGAGGGTAAAAGCGGCCGAAATGGGTTTCCTCAGGCGGGTGGCTGGTGTCTCCCATAGAGATAGGGTGAGAAGCTCAGCCATCTGCGAGGACCTCAGAGTAAAGCCACTTTGAGACACATTATTTATTATTATTGGTTTATAATAAATACCACAATATTCCATAAAAAAAATTATAATTGCCAATTTTGATTTCACGGTGACTTTAAGTTCTGTTTGCACTCGTTTCTGAATGGTTGATACTCTTTGTCGTCCATGGATAACTGTCACAATCCTAAATCACCAGCCCTGTCACCTTCAGCACTATATCTCCATCCTTCCTGGTCCAACACTTGTACGCATTCCACAATAATCACCAGCCAGCTCATCAACTCTGCACCAGATGTAAGGACAACACACACTGGCTGAATCCAAAATCACCCCCTATACTCTCAAAATGGGTTCATTTTCAAACTGCTTTCATTCACTCCTTCAGGTGAACCGTATTAGTGGACTAACGTGCAGAATGATGAATGAGGCTTTAAGGGGTGATTTTGGATTCAGGTATTGTCTGTTCTCATTGTTGAATCCTGAAGCACTTACCCAGCCACTCACCTGAGAGAATGCAACAGATAAGACTGTCATCCACAACTATTCCTTCTACAACTAACGTTTCTCAGTTTCTCATCGGCTTACTTCGATTGTAGGCCAAACCTGCAACTTACTTGCAGCCTACAAGAAAACTTACAAGAGTATCCTGTTGAGTCCTTCTGTTTTATGACGATAAAAGACCAGTTATCAATTACATCAAAAATCAATTAGTGTACTTTATATAATAAAGTGACAAAATTACTTTTTTGTTGAGTTGTAACCTATGTCTTGTTGCTAGGATTGATTGTCCTGTAAGCCTATATTATAATAAATTAAGTATTTTATAAACAGATAAAGTGGGTGAGATTATAGCCTAGCATAATTTCAACAACATCCACAAAAATGTAATACCATGTAGTATATCCTATTTGATTTATTATTTATTTAATAAGTAGATGTGTGGTAAGTGCTCTGGATTACCCTTTTGGGGTTAATTTTGCAGGCCAGTTCATTATCCCAGTTCATGTTGATTGTTTTTATGAGCTAGGTCTCTTTAAGGCATCAGTCACATCAGTAAGTTTACCTGGTAGAAGAAGTCAAATAGTTACGGCGGGTCTTTAGCCAACATGAATGCGAAGCTAATCACCTTTCTCTTGGCAATATATAAACAGAGATGGTATTATTATTGGGAGATACAATTATCAGTGGCCAACGACCAAATTGGATCACGTGTGCCTTGATAACCAATCACATTACAGCCTTGACTTTATTGAATTTTGTTCATAGCAGTGTGACAGTCAATCACTGTTTGCAGATACAATCGAAATGAATGAGAAGTGCAGTGAACTGAATCCTACCTGTTGCGCAATTGTCCATGACTTCTCATATAAAACAGATTTTTGATGGGCTGTCGATTCATTAAATGATAAGCCATTTTCCCACAAAAGCAGTTTATTCAGCGTATGAAGCCTCTCCTCCACTGACATCTATTAAAACAGAGTGCCTCTCTTCTCCTTCCCTACCACAGCGTTCCTTGGTTAATGACAAGTTTATTTAGTATCTGAACCACATTCTTTTGAATGCTACATGTTTGATAAAAAAAGAAGCTTTATAGCCTACTGTATGAACAAGTGTGGATATATTAATGCAAGTAAAGACAGTAAGAAGTTATTTCAAGATGTTTGAAAAAGATTAGAACACCAGGGGTCCACTTTGAACTAAGAAAGGCATGATGTGTGCTTAGACACACGTCAGATTTTATGATCTGGAATCTTCAAAATTTTCAAGTAGGAATTTTTTTCTTTGAACCGTCATTCCAATTCAGCCCTCAATCGTTCCCCTCGAGATCCAGGGGAACTTGGATGCAGATCTAAAGGGTGGAGATGGGTAGGATTAGGGGTGGGGCTAGCCTAGGGATCAGGGGGTGGAGATGGATAGGATTAGGGTTGGAATTAGGGATCAGGGGGTGGAGATGGGTGGGTTTAGGTATATGTAAGGTGGGTCCAGAATGATCCAACTCCCCCTGCCCCCCCCCCCCCCCCCCGGATATCGTGTTCTGCAGTGAGGAGTGAGGACCATCTCACCCACTGGGGTATGATTTAGTTGGATTTTCCCTCCTTGGAGTTAGTTTTAACAACTAAAAGAGTAATATGGGACAATACAAAAGGACTTCTTATCTGTCTTTGAGGCATAATGAATGGAAGACTAATTATCTGTCTGGCCTTTGCAGTCCAGCGCAGTTTTCAAACCAAGACTTGCAGCATTTATAATTTACATCCTGCATTTTTAATACAAGATGGGGTTTGGCTCATCTCAGCATGCCTCGTGTCAAACTGCTGGAGTGACTGTCACAAAGTTTCCCAGAATATGAAAGCACTCTCCATTTTATGTCTGTGATATCAGCAACGGAGTGCTTGAAATAATGATTTAGACATTCAGTTTTTGCTTCGAATTGCCGCAGAATCATCTGTTTGCTTAGGAATTCTGTTTGAGATAAGAAATTGTGATATAAAACTGTCTACTCGCTTGTATTTTTCATTCAATGTGTTTATAAATAATAAAAACGTATGAAAAATTTGTTTGCGAAGCTGTACTTCTGATTTTTTTTTTATGTGAATCTCACTCCTCGGTGTTCACACCTGTGGAATAGTAATCTGCAGCACTGATGCTGATGTGTTTTCTCATTTTTCTGATGCTAGGACTTGTTTACTTCCCGTTTGGCAAAGACAAAACAGTGTGTGGGGTGCCGTCAGACAGACAGGGCTCTATGTTCTGACTTTGTATTTTTCTGTAAAGTAAATGAAATTTATTCACATTATTGATTGTTATATTGACACATTTGGCATGGTGGGGAAACCTTGATATTGTTGAGGTGGAACAATTGATTTTATGCAAATTTTTGTGGAAGGCATGTAGTTGACAAGATCAGGGGGTGGTGATGGCGCAGTGTATAAGACACATGCCTTTGGTGTGAGAGACCCGGGTTCGAATTCACTGTGAGACAACAATGACTCCCTGAGCAAGACACTTAACCCCTAGTTGTTCCTCTGACATAGCAATTGGAAGTCGCTTTGGATAAAAGTGTCAGTTAAATGTAAATATGTTTATGCAGATTTTAATCTCTTTGTGCACGAGTTCACATCTACATATAATTACTATGGTAAAGGTTATGCATACTTGCCGTGCTGTCCGGGTGGAAGGCTCGAGCTCGGAATTTCTTCCCGAACCCTGAGTACTCCCTCCAATAAGCAAAAGAGCAAAAGGACAGCCGCCAGACTATAGACCCCCCAAAGACGCAGCGAATTAGGCGGGCTGGCTTTTCACTAAGCTTGATCACTTGACCGGGATATCTCCATGGCATTTAACGGGTAAGTCCCGCTGACCAATGGATGGGGGAATCGGTTCAAGTAGCTTCTGATGTGAGCGGCTCAATGGTGCCAGGAAATTGGGCTCTACCGGCCACCTGCGAGGTGAAATGAATTTGAAAATGCTGGCTAGGCAGGAAAGAGATACGTGTCGAGTCTGCTGAGAGACCAATGCTCGCTGGACAGAGGTAATGCAAGATAGATATGCTGTGTCCGCTGGGAGACCAATGCTCGTTAGACGGAAGAGAGTAGAAATAAGTACATGTTAAGTCCGCTGGGAGACCATTGCTTGCTGGATGGGAGAGAGTAGAGATAAGTACACCGTACATGCACTGGGAGACCATTGCTTGCTGGACGGGAGAGAATAAAGATAAATACACAGTATGACCACTGGGAGACCAATGCTCACTGGATGGGAGAGAGTAGAGATAGATGCATGCTACGTCCACTGGGAGACCATTGTTCGTTGGACAGATAAAGAGGAAACATTCATGCATGCAACATCTGCTAGGAGACCAATGCTCGCTGGACAGAGAGAGGCCTCAAGTGGGGGTTTTAGTGGGAATATTAATTCTGAATAGTGAGGTACTGGAGAAAAGACATCACTGCTGCGGCAGTGGAGAAAGTAGCCAGAGAAACAGAGCTCCTCCCGGAGCAGAGTAGACATCCCTGCTGCGGCAGTGGAGAAAATTAGCCAGAGAAACAGAGCTCCTGCTGGAGCAGAGTAGACATCACTGCTGCGGCAGTGGAGAAACTTACCTGGAGAATTGAGCTCCTGTGGTGTGAGGCTGAGCGAAGGGAGGAGATTGGGGCCTGGCAGACCGATGTTCATCTTCTTGCGCGTTAATCAAGACACGAGGAAGAGGAGGTGAGAGATTAAATCCTTGCAGGATTATGTGCATCTGAAGTGGCCAAGCAAAGATAGCAGTTCGCATTTAGAACATTTTAGACTGTCTGGGAGGGTGGACGAGATCAGAAATATCCTATCGATTATTCAACATTTGAAAGTTTTTTTCATTGATTTCTCAAAGTGAAAACATGGGCTTACATGATGAGAAGACTAAAATATTTTAGAATCTGCGTATATTCACCTCTGACACATCGGTTTGATTCAGTAATCATTGTTTGATGTTGGATAATTATCAAACAGCAAAGCCCAGTCTGATTTAGATGATTGTTTGTTCATTTATCCGTTGCTGGTTTGAGTGGCACACGCATATTCAATTAGTCGTTAAGTAATTCAAAAACGTTTAATTACTTCCTTAGTTGCATAGGAACCCAACCCTCATCATGACAGTTTAATTTAAATAATTTTCATTGCTATAGGTCACATTCCCTGCCGATTTGTTCGTTCTGAATCAGAAAAAACAATAGTGAAGCTGTGGGTTTAAATTACTTGTAAATAAAAATAAATTTTTGCTATAACTTTAAGTTTCTAAGCGATTTTTGAAGACACATTGGCACTGTTAACAATAGGTTCTTAATGATTATATTTGCAATCTGCACGTAATGTGTGACATACTGTTTACGTGTGAGTTTACGACACAAGGAAGCATTGCGTTAATGACGGCAAATCATTTGTATAGAAATTATTTTAGATGAATGTTTCCCCAAAACATGAGTATCCAGATAGCATAACTGGCTCAGTTCATAACTGAACTGAAGTGATACGAAGTTCACCCGGGGATGGAAAACGAAAAGGTTTTGAGCTGAGCATTCACGGAGTTGACCCGGCAGACGTTGAGAGTGTGGACTGGTCGGGACTGAATCTGCATTACCTTATTGTCAATTTCTATATGGCAAGAATTGTTGAATGGTCCAGTCTAAAAAAAAAAAAAAAGTAGATTGCGGACATTTCGCTCGTGGTGGCGTGGCGAGGACCCGTTTGTTTGGCCTGAAGCCCGCGAGATGACACCAGAGGATTGCGGCAAAGATTCCTGATTCTGAACATGAAGAGCTCATTTCGGACATGTTAAAAAGGTACTGCGGGTTCTGCTGTTATTTATCTTGTGCTGTTTGGGTTAATTATCTGCACCTGCTCCTCTCGAACCTTTTAATAAAACATCATATGTCAGGCCTGTGTGTTTGAACTGAAAGCTCACCGACTTCCATCAGTGGGAGAGCAATGGTGACCTTTTGAAAATGAAATGATATATTTAATTATTTTATAGTCAAATGAATCAAGCTATTCACAGTGCTCTCCGTTTTTCCTGCAATGTACATGATTCAAACAGTTCTCTAACGAGAGGTCCTCTCGTATTGCGTAAGTTAGCTTTCTACCACTCTTTCTAAAAGAGCACAAGACGTTTTTCTAAAAAATGTTTCTCACTTCCTGTGGCTCGTGCCGAGCCCCGCCCAGCGCTGGAGACCGCCATGTGATCTACGAGGTCCACTCAGGTTCAATTACAAATATTTTTCATGATTATTAATGTATGTTAATAAAATATTTCTTTAAATTGATTGACACGCCCAGTGATTAGTGTTTTTCTAGTGCGCAACTGCGCATGACAAATTGTAATAAAATTACTTTTAACACCACCTACTATGTGGCCTTTTTACCCTAAACTGATCATATTTTTTAAACTCTAAGTAAATTCAGTAAAAAAAAAAAAAAAGGATTTCTCTAAGTAAATAAAAGTAAATTAGGTAATCAACCCTCACTGGTCTCGGTCTCGACTCGGACTCGACCATCTTGGTCTCGGACTCGACTTGGACTCGACTCTCTATGGACTCGGTCTTGACTCGGACTCGACTCTCTCTGGTCTCGGTGTCGACTCGGACTCGAGTGAGGTGGTCTCGACTACAACACTGGCTGGAACTCCACACAGAGTTTTCCTAAGTTGTGGAATGCACCATTCTCCGCAAAACTCCACTCATGTATCTCTTCGACGCTCTCACAAGTGGACGGCGCCACCGAGGAATGGACGAGAAAGGCCACGGATTTAAGGAGCTATGTTCCAGCTCAGCTGCAGACCGCTCAACTGATCAGCCTCCACGTGCGAAGTGCTATCGAGCGTCCAGCTCAGTCTCCGTCCTCGCAGCTACACGAGCATGTGAAGTCCTTCCAGCGGCAGCAAGAAGGAAAAGACTGTCGAGTCCCGCCACGGCTGGACTACCGTCGAAATATCTCGCCCTGTCAGTCCCCTTAGTAACATAAACATATCAAAACATTTCAAAACTTAATTTCGTCTTTCGGGTCCACTTACATGTTAAAGGGTTAGATCACCCAAAAATGAAAATTCTGTCAGTAATTACTCACCCTCATGTTGTTCCAACCCCGTAAGGCTTTCATTCATCTTTGGAACACAAATTAAGATATTTTTGATTAAATCTGTGAGAAACTAAAAACATCCAACACTATCTCACGACCAATTCGTACGAATTCGACGCATGATTAAAAAGTGGCTAATTCGTACGACCTCACTCGTACTAATTCGTACGTTTTGTCTAAACCCACGTGATGGTTAGGTTTAGGGGCGGGGTAAGGGGTAGGTCATTCGTACGAATTCATACGAATTGGCTAATTCGTAAAATATGTACGATTTAGCAAAATCGTATTAATTCGTACGAGTGAGGTCATATGAATTGTTACGAATTAGCCACTTTTTAATCATTCGTCGAATTAGTACGACTTGGTCGTAAGATCGGGTTGAAACATCATTAAAATAGCCCAAGTGACTACAGTGGCTCGACCTTAAATTTATCAAGCGACGAGAATACTTTTTGTGCGCGACAAACAAACAAAAATAAAGACTTTGTTCAACTATTTATCTTTTTCTGTGTGGGCTTCAGAGGGAGTTCACGTAGTATAACAGCGCAGCGGTATATACGTCAGAACGTAGGCTCAGTATTCGCTCATCTTCTAGATAGATGATGACTGCTGCTCTGTATTACCTATTGGATTTATTTCAATGGCACAATATAAACCCATTCCAAGACCATAAAGGATTTTCAATGAAAAATGACAAATGCAATTTAACCTTGCTGCTTGGGCACTTAATCTGTGTCAAAGAGACTGACCCCTTTTGTGTGGGAACGTAAAGCTAGAGGCAAAATCTCATCTGTGTGTTCATTACTGTGGACTGCACCTAGAAACATTGCAGTGTTTGGAACAAAAGTCAAGGTGTTATTTTGGTTTGGAATTCTTTGATTATGTGCTCTGACCAGAATTGGTTATGATTTCACTCGAGCATACAGAAAACTTACTAAGAAACAGTACGGGTAAGTGTTTTTGAAGAAAAAAGGTAATCACTTAATGGATTACTGCAAATTAGAATCCATTTACATCTATTAAATTCAGTGGACAATGAATTTCATACCTCAAAGAAATTGCAATAAATATCTTTTATATTAAAGAATTAGGTGTGGTTTGCAACCATTAATCCTAAATGTTCAATAGATAAGGGTCACGGTCTGTTTTTAGATTCAAAACACCACAAAATTGTGTTGTGGCTTTGTGCTCCATTTTGATCTGATGGATGTCCCTGGTTGTTTGTCATGGCTGTATGGTTGGGATTGATGTTTATCGAAATGGTGGAGCTGGGAAAGAATCAGATGGGTGATTATGGCGCGGTTGTCAAAAGCCTGAATGCCTCCAATTGTCAGATCTATCTCAGGCTTTCAGTAGGCAAGATGAGCATGATTACATAATTATGTGTACAAAGTGGCTCGGAGGGGCCAGCAAGTGGTGCATACAAGAGCTATTATTTACTGTGGGCAACACAGAATACACTATCGAATGACCTGTGCAATTGTAATTTCAATGTGGATTATTATTTCTTATCATTTCGTTTTCAAACACAGCCCACATGTGAAAACACATTATCAGAGCCATGGAACCATGAAACATTATTCTAATTGCCACTTGTACCTGCATCTCGTTTTTTAATCTAAAGGTGAAAAAAGCTTTTTCAGTCCTAAAAAGCTCTTTTCAAGAAATAGGTTTACTACTACTTGAAAAGTAATGGCCTAGAACAAGCAGTCATAACCTCTTTTTTTTTTTTGACATATTTTTTTATTTTGAACCACTACATTGCATATGATACAGTACAATATTACTACTCTGACATAATATTTTTTTGGCTTTATTTGGTGATAAAATAGCATCATGAGAGATTAATAAGCAATCAATTTTTTGTAGGCCAGTCATTTTTTGACCGGGAACACCACAAGCGTGACTTGCATTATGCAAAAATCACAACATGATGGTTAAAGATTTTGTTTTTTATTAATCCATTCCAGGCATTATTGCAGCAAGTAGAATTTATAGTAGATATATTTTAACTTTATATCAAAGGTTTTCAGACACAAACCCAAAAGTGCTACTATGGGATCTTCGGGGACCTCATAATGGAAGATTTCTTCAAGAGCATTAAATACGTTTTTTTTTTTTTTTTTTTTTTTTTTTAATAATTTCTTCATTTTCGACCACAAATATGGGTAAACTGTTAGTTACCAAGATGCTGTCCACAGTGAACAGGATGAATTCCATGCTATTATCTGTAGAGTTCAAACAAATCTTCTTATCTTATTATCTTTTAAAAAAATCGTATCTTCCATTTGAATTCCCTTCAGAAATTAGAGCTGGTCACAAGATGTGCTTCTCTACAAGCTCCCCCAAAGTTTTGAGGTAAATTATTCTATTAAATTTAGCCTGTATCTGTAAAGATTTTTTTTCTTCCTAGACCAACAAAGGTCCTGTTTGTATTTCTTTTAAAAAAAAGTTGAGCAGCCCAAAAGTTTGGAACATGGTAACATCTCTGAACAATTAGAGTAATCTTGGCAGAACATCCATACGGATAGATTCAACTCGGCCAATCAGAGAGAGAGGGAAAGCTGGCCAGTGATCCAGATCTTCATTAGTATTTTTAATTAGTTTCTCATAAACTGTGTATTGTTACTGTAACTGTAAAGTAAAAGTGAATTTTAAAATCTTTTGGAAATAGCTTTTAATATAAGACTGATCAAATCTGTTCAGTGACTATAATTCATTCGCCTAGAACGATAGTCTTGATGTGTTCGCCTGAAACAGATCTGTCCGAGACTATTCTGTGAATTTTGCACTCGAGAATATCCTTTCTATTCAAACTCATTATTGACTTTGAGAGACAGAGAGAATCACAATATCTGTATAACAATGGCTACAGCATTTGAATTTTCTAAAGCAAAGAATGACATGTTTGACTGAACCTCAGAGGCTTTCTTAATTGACTGAGTCATTAATATATTTATCTCTATCACTAATGCATGTGAACCCACTCAAATGCTTTTTCGAGGCTTTCACCTCTGTCATAATCATATTAGCAGATAATATTTTCCTTTTGAATCATGTCAAAAGGCTAATTACCTAAATGTCACGAGCTACTTACTTACATTTTCCCACGTGGGCTTTACAAACAAGGGAATTCTGAGATTATCTGATGCTTTATCTAACACCTGCAGTCGGCACAGCTGCAGGAGCACCCTCCAGGCGTGAAACACTTGAATGCACCTATACAGAATTAGCATACCTGCACCAAACTGCGGCTCCGTGCAAATTAATTTTTCAGAGGTTCACTTTGCTCTGAGAGAAAAAGGGACAGAGAGAAAAATGGAGAAAAAGTTCAAGAGAGACGAAAGATAGAGACAGGCAAACTAGCGCCCAACTGGGTCATTCTACACAATTTCTGTCAAATGCACAGGCCTATGTGCCTTTTTAGCAGCCCTTCTAACTGTATCACCAGATCACATTCTTTTGGACATGGCTTAAACGTCTAAATACCAGAATTATTAAATTACAGTTGTATCCAAGTTGGTGTAAAAGATCTACCAGTGGTTGATGTTTCAATAATTTGGAATACCAGCAAGTATCCATATACAGGTCAAAACAGCAAGCCAAGAATACATACAGATTTCATAACCTCATTTACAATTACAAATGTCAGGAGTTTTTGGAAAGCAATCACTATCGGATGTGTTATGATGAAACTATTTGTACAGGAACACCACTAATACTGTGTTTGACCCCCTTTCGCCTTCAGAACTGCCTTAATTCTACGTGTCATTGATTCAACAAGAAATTATTTAGAAATGTTGGTCCATATTGATAGGATAGCATCTTGCAGTTGATGGAGATTTGTAGGGCACGAAGCTCCCGTTCCACCACACCCCAAAGTTGCTCTATTGGGTTGAGATCTGGTGACTGTGGGGGCCAAAAGCCTTGCTATAATTAGTAGAGTTAAACATATCCTTGATTATAATGCACTCCATTCCTTGTATTGTTCTTTAATACAGCCATATCTAACCTACTGTGTAGAGGTATGAGGTAATAATTACAAAGAAAGTAATTGTCACTTTTTTTGCTACAGAAAGGAGCTGTAAAAATTATACACACGGCTGCCTATTCTGAGCACACAAATCCTCTCTTTCTCAAATCAGAGCTATTAAAAATGCAGGATCTTGTAAAATTATATAATGCACAGTTCATGTTCAAAGCGTATCTATTACCTGTGAACATTCAAAATATGTTTTCTCATAAAGAGCAGTCGTACAGTTTGAAAGGATTTGGAAACTGTGTGGTCCCAATGGCGTGTTCCACCAGGAGGATTTCTTCTATGTCTGTATGTGGGGTTACTTTGTGGAATAATCTGGGGCCGGAATTAAAGCAATGTAAAGCATTCATAATTTCAAACATCTTTATAAACAAAAGGTCTGGTCCCATTACAATGGTAATGATTGTATTCATGTTGTGTGGAGTGTTGGTTTGGTTTATTTACCCTTGTTGTATTCCGTCTACCATTGTTGGTAGCTTTGTGTTATTGTTATGTACCCTTGTGGTAATCCATCTACCATTGTTGGTATTTGATAATCATTGTTACCTGAGGTAATAATTGTATATTATTTATATGTATAAGTATATATGTGTATGTATGGATGGGCTACAACAGCAGAAGACCCCATGGGTACCACTCATCTCCACTACAAATAGGAAAAAGAGGCTACAATTTGCAAGAGCTCACCAAAATTGGACAGTTGAAGACTGGAAAAATGTTGCCTGGTCTGATGAGTCTCGATTTCTGTTGAGACATTCAGATGGTAGAGTCCGAATTTGGCGTAAACAGAATGAGAACATGGATCCATCATGTCTTGTTACCACTGTGCAGGCTGGTGGTGGTGGTAATTGTGTGGGGGATGTGTTCTTGGCACACTTTAGGCCCCTTAGTGCCAATTGGGCATCAGCTGTGGTTTAAATGCCACAGCCTACCTGAACATTGTTAAATTAAAGAAAGAATGTTTAAAAAAAGAATAAAAAGAATGTTTAAAAAAAAAGTACTTAAAGCAATCAGCATTTGATTCAACTGAAAATACACCTGTTTCATAGAATAAATGTAAATAAGCATAGTCCTTAAAGCAGAATGATTTTCCATTCAACCATGCACTATCAGTGACAGATCTGGTTTAAACGTAAGATCTGTCTCCCAGACAACAGAGGCTTTCGTATCAGGACTGTGCATTTCCATGAGTGTGAAAATCTCCTGACTCTTTCACACACACTGCACCCCAACTTCCTGTTTTCCCCTCCTTTTAAACAGTTAATGTTTGATCTTCTCTGAATTGTGAGCATAGGACTGGCAGGTTGGATCCTGACATCCTTTGAGGCGCAGGTAGGCGTAGATTGGCAGTAATAAGGGCTGTTTGTCACCTCTGGGGACTCTGCATTCTCCCCAGAATCACACTGAAGTTTTGTATGAAAAGAGAGCCAACAGATCTTTAAACTTAGCAAAAAGATCTCTCTTTGTTTCTGCATCCTCCTCCAAAAGGTGTTTGTGATGACTCCATTTTGCCATTTTTTTAGTTTCAAGTGAATGTTCCAAGCACCCATGTCACATTTATAATTTACAAACTGGAAAAAAGAGAAGAAAGATAAGTTTTTGTGCATATTGAGGGCATTGCCTTTAGCAAGAGAAACAAACTCTGTGACTTATGGACTGTGTTTTGAATTTTCCCTGCAAATCTCAGCTTGTGAGCGCTGCATGTAAAGGGAAAGGATATTGTTATGTCTGTAGGCATTCACGAATCGTTTGTTTGGCGCGTGGAAAATCATGGAAAGTGTGTTTGAATCAGTTATCCCCTGTTGCTTTAAGTTACAGCACTCTAACACCTTTCCTTTTATTTATTTATTTATTTATTTATTTATTTATTATTTTGTCATATTATTTATTTATTTTGTCATATATTGTAATAAACTCTGTGCCATTGTTGCTGCTCTGCAAATCACTTCATGTTGAAGTCCATGTAATGAAGTATCCCTGCTCAGTGCTGAGTATGCACACACGATTCCTTAAACTTCCAAAAAACACAAAACTTCCTAATTTAATATCCATTATTGAAGCATTTTCCAAGGAACACTGTATTGACGGAATACAGTAAATGCTACTCAAGAATAAAGTGCTAAACGATTAGTTCACCCAAAACTGAAAAACTAAAACCTAAGCTGTTTTTCAGAAGGTTAATTATTGCTGCAATGACCAATTAAATAATAATTAACAGCTAACATAAAAGTGCATCGATGTTAGCAATGCTGTAATGTGCTAATTTGCGTTTAGATCTTTCGAATGACTGACAGTTTAGTGTGAAGTCCTTATCAAGGATCAGGCTCTTTTCTCTATCTCCGCTGTCACTATTTAAAGCATCCGAGTTTAGAAGCGAGGCGAGCTGTGATGCGAGAGAGTAAGACAGCTGCTCACAGCTATGTGTTGGCCTTCCTACATTAAGGCACTCGCTGCATGCTCTGTGGTGCCGCTTTGACTGAAGTGCTTTTAAGTGCGTCTTGAAATAATAAAAGAACATGATCCCAAAAATCTTCTACACTAAAGTCTATTTCCATAAATACGAAAACCTTCAGAAAAAGCACACGGCAGATGCGATGTGGATTGATG
Organism: Pimephales promelas; assembly: GCF_988280905.1. NCBI lineage: Eukaryota > Metazoa > Chordata > Actinopteri > Cypriniformes > Leuciscidae > Pimephales > Pimephales promelas. Next base: position 5,421,169 of record NC_142791.1, on the reverse strand, counting down.
CTTAATTAGCGACTCTCATTACAGTGGAGTTAAAATCCAACAGCTGAGGTTACAAACTCTGCTAAGAAAATTCATTTTTACTATGAGACTTCTTGGTAAAAATGGCTCTGTTACTCTCTTAAAGGTGCATTGCGCAACATTTCATGTTAAAAATAGCCGTTTTTCTAACCCATACATGCTTAAACGATTGCCTGATGGGCTGAATGAGCCCTTCTCTGATCACTGCGATTGCCTCTATAATCCTGTACATTCAAATAAATAAGGGAAGGGCATCCGGGAAGGAATTTGAGCCTGGGCGTGATGTCATGCCAGGCGTCGGAATAAAACGAGAGTCAACATCGGGAAGGCTTTCAACAGATGGAGAGATCTCCGGTCTGCTTGGGGGCTTGGACACCTGGTTGCAGTTTCGCTTGTCGCCAGAGGGCGCATAGTTCTGCAAAAACTCAGAGACTCAGAGAAAAATGGTTCTAAAAAAGATTATAGTCCTTCAAGGGTGCTAAAATCAATAAGGTTTAATTTGACGTAACTCGTAGAAATGGAAAAACTAATGATAAATTCATTATCTCTGTCACTTACTTTAGTGTAGAAGAAGGTGGAGATATTTTAAGAATGTAGTCTGTGTATACAGCTGAATGGTTGAGCTTCAGAAAATCATTAATGAGGTTCTAAACTCTAGAATCATTCAAAATGAAATGGTTCTTCAAGATGATAATATGGTTCTAAATGGAACCATTGCTTTGTGTAAAAAAAACAACAACATATTTTTACTATATTTCAGTGTATACACTCTAAAAAATGCTGGGTTGTTTTAACCCAAATTTGGGTCAAATATGGACAAACCCAAATGTTGGGTTAGAAATGCTTTTAAAAAAAATGTACAGTTGAAAGTGAAAGTTGAAGTTGGGATCGAATTTGAAATTCCATTTTGAACCCAACATTTAGGTTTGTCCATATTTTACCCAAAATTGGGTTCAAACAACCCAGCATTGTTTAGAGTGTAATAAAACTGTTCACAGAATGTGTAAGGTGATCTGCTGACTAAAATGTCGTCCTGTCTCGTTAGTTTACTGTCTTTTATACCTGGAAAAAGCTATGTTTGCATTCCTATTTATCTCAATGACATTTTTAACAATCTTTTTCAGCCAGTCACCTGCTCACTAAAAAATTCTGGGTTGTTTTACCCCAATTTTGGGTAAAATATGGACAAACCCAGCCATTGGGTTAAATTTTTTAATTACATTTTTAACCCAACGTTTGGGTTCATCCGTATTTTACCCAAAATTGGGTTAAAACAACCCAGAATTTTTTAGAGTGTGAGCTGTCAATTTCATCTGAATCTACAGGAAAATAGGCTATGATGCCAACAAAGTGCACTTGTGATTTCATATTTACCAAAGAAATTTAGTTCCTCTTTTTTTTTTTTAGCAGTTTTTGTTTTTTAAGAGTATAGGCCTACAGTGCTGAGTTTTCCCAAATGGGAAATTAGAGTTTAATCTGTTGCTGAAAAGGTCACTTCTATTTGTCATTATAAAAGGGTTTTGACCAGTTAATTTCCAGTGCTTAGTTCTCCCACTATCTGTCGACTGGACTTAATTTGGGATTTATGTCATTTTCGGACTTTCTAGAATTTCTAACAAACCCTCCAAAAATAGCTAATATATTCTGGCCGACTTTAAAGAGCTTAATTGAGCCAATACCCCCAGATTTAATGACACTGCAGAAATGCACTTGCTAACCGCTGGCACAAAACATAAGGCTAATTGGAGAAAAAGAGGAGAGACTTTGGCTCTTGTGTAAGTGAAGAGAAATTAATATTTTCAACTACACATCACAGAATGAAAGTTCCCCCAATGACATCTGCATAATGAAATGATTGTGTCCATATTCAATGAATATATTCATATGGATCTGTCCCAGATTTTCCATGCCAACTCCAACAGCGATGATTTGGATGTAACTGCACGGTTGTTGTTTTGCTGGATATTGATTGAATTTTGCTCTCTTATTTTGTTTTGCTCCCTGAATAGCATTTACTACATTTAAAATAAAGTCATTTATTAGTGCTAGCAGTCCAATCTAGGATTCATTAAAGTAAAGATATTGAATTGCAAGCTTTCAAGGGACCTAAAAGTGTGAATATTTGAAAAGTTAGGCAATCTAAATGAAGTAAAATCAATGTGTGTGAATATCTGAGACACACAGGTGTTTACTTCTGCACTGAATCATCTATGGCCGCGTTCACAGTTCACACTGCAGGGGCTTAATTCTTAATTCCGATTTTTTGAAAAAAATCTGATTTTTTTTTTTTTTTTTGCAAAGCCATTCACATTTCCAATTAAATGTGACCTTTTCTGATCTCATGTGAACATGAACGTGAAATGATCCAGAAGTGACCCGCATGCACAGAAGAGTCCTCAACGGTCAATGACGTAAACTTGTTGTTTGCAGAAGTAGGCAAAAATAGATGTTAACAGTGGAGCTCGTTTAACAATATTAAAGTTATTTTCCCAACAGAGCCAGCACAAACACAATCTTCTCATTCCCGCCTACTTCAATGCAGAATTATGACGTTTGTCGCATAGCCCTATCAATCACGTGCAGGTCGGATAAATGTGAGCTGGCCGTTCAGATTGAAGTCGCATTTTAAAAGATTGGATACATATCAGATTTGGACCACATACCCATGTGGCTCGGATGTCATGAACATATCAGATACAGGTTGCATAGGGGCAAAACAATCGAAATTGGGTCGTTTCCGCCTTCAGTGTGAACATATGATCTCCAATTAATTAATTCCCCAAATATGCAGTTTTATATAAAGAATATTTATTAAAAAAAACAAATAATGTGCAGTGTTTAATAGCCCCATTAAAGTCTTATTAGGCTTCACTTTACTTATTAGGATGTTTTTAATATCCTCGCAAGACCAGTGGTAATAGCTGCAGTAAGTATGATCAGAGGTGTTTAATTTTCACCCCAGCATTTACTTTGGAAAACTCAGTGGAACTTTATTTTGAGACCTAGACATTAGGAGAACATCCCATCAGCCCTCGAATCCCTTATCCATCACGACCACAGTCTATGATCACAATCCATGCAAAAAAAACAACAAAAAAACAGCAGTTATTCAATGGTATACAAATAAAACAACTTCACAGTTGAACTGAAGTGTTTCATACTGTGTCCATATCTCCTGTTCCCTGCCTCCACACAATGCTGTTGTCAAAAACTGTACCAGCAACTGAAATATATAAGAGAGCTTGCATATAAAGAATTCATGCACAATATGAAACAGTCACACACACAAACACCCTCTAGTTTTGTACCGTTGCCATGTCAACAGCTGCACAATGTTTGCAGCCATTTTGCAGTAGATATCACACAAATAGATCTTGCTTTTCTAAACTGAGTTGCAGTTTTAATTTGTATGGTACTGAACTGTACAGTTGTACTATATTTGTACTCTTGAGAACTGTAATATATTAGACTGCATTAAACTATTCCTGCATTGCTGTTATTCTACAGTGGACCAGTTACACTTGCACCAAGAAGTTAGCAGCAGCAATGTATATATACAATGTACTGCATGTTGCTTGATTATTTTTAGGCTATATAAATCTACTTCATTATCTATAGTTATATAATAACCACATGAGAGCTTTAGTTCTCACCACACAAATCTGCGAAGGGTTTCCCACTTTTGGGAAATGCACCCCTGATCTTTACTCCTGCCCATTTTTCCTGGCTGCATCCAACACATACCATCTAGTGTACATCAAAATGGCGTGGCACCTCGATTGACATCAAACGAACAGCCCACTGGTTCCTGTTTTGGGGCCAATATTTACCCAAGAATTAATCCTCTTTAAAAAATTCAGCGTTGGCATAAAGATGGCAGCTTTGAACACTGCTAGGCCCTTCAGAGGGATTACCTGCCTTACTGACAGGATATTTCACAGTCGTGGCAGTTGCCCTTGCCACAGTAAAACTGCAGTATTACTGTGTAGAAGAAAGATGCTACACTGTACAATGTAAAACTCTTCTGCAATTAAATGCTGAAAGGCATAGGTCACAATGGACCACAATGGAAATGGAGGACCACAATGGAAATAATTCCTGAACTTTATTGTGTTTTAATCCTCGATTATATTTTGATGCCTTTTGTTTTTACGTTTTAATGCTTTCTTGATATATTTAAATAAAAAAAAGTCACCTAAAAATGTAAATTCTATCATTCTTTACTCACCCTTGGATATATTTTAGGATCTTTCTTAAGCTACTAGTTTCAAAAGACTTGTATTATTGTTTTCCATAAGTTGCATGGGCTACTTTTATAATTCTATGTTTATGATTGGCATTTCATTGACATACTGTATAGGAAAGCAACTTAAGATCGATTAAAGTATAAATACTGTTGTACTACATAATATTTTACACTGATAAGCCACAAAATGATGACCAGTCACAGGTCAAAATAACATAGTGGATTATTTCCCAACAATATTAGATGACTAGAACTATACTTCCTTTGCATCCGAGAGAAAAAATAAAAACACTATTCAGCTCAGGACCTCCCAGACCAGATTTCTCCTTCCGAAATGTCTCAATATGTGAAAATATGCTATTTGACATATCTGTGGATGGATGAAAGCTTTTAATCGCAAGGTCAGCGTCCTCTTGTTTGCCAACTTCATTCTGTCATAAAAGTTTAAATACCACTCTGACCTGCAGTGGCTATAGTTTTATTGGTGGAGGTTTCTCACAACGCCGAGCCAATCAATAGTTAATTAAAGTCCAACAGACTGAACAGAAGACTGAGAGTCTGAGTCTGTTGGCCGAACAGGATGCTGCTGGCAAGATATTTCAGGCCTCTGTTCAATACGGCTGGCTTCTTCTATCACTTAGTGAACTGTTGAGTAGACTCATAATTGCTAGACGTTGTTTTGCTCTGGTAAGTGCTGCAGTTTTTTTTTTCTCTGAGACTTTTTGAGGGGGCATGATGTTTTTAATAGACCATTGTTGTTTTTTTATGAAAAATGTATTTATTTTGAGAGTTGGATTAACAGTGTTTACAAAGTGCTTTACAGAAAAACACACACACACACAAACTCGCACATTTTATGAAGGAGGGTCCTTTGAAGTCCTAGGTTGCGAGGTTGAGCCGCCGTTGACCGAACAAATGGATTGAGATCTGGGGAATTTGGAGGCTGGAATTTTGCCTCCTCAAACCATTCCTGAACAATGTGTGCAGTGTGGCAGAGTTCATTAACCTGCTGAAAGAGGTCAATTCCACCAGGGAACACCATTGTCATGAAGGGACAAAACGCTTGTCTAAACGCAGAATAAAAAAGTGATAACGCAATGCCACTTTTGCGTTTTCTCTTCAGAATCGTTTCCATGTAAACATAGCCTAACTTTTCTGGGCTGGCAGATATACCTAGCATCCTAAGGAGTAAGCCAGCTCTCACATTTCATCAAAAATATCTTAATACCCCCCAATTATGTGTTCAATTAAGTTTTGGATGAACTAACGCTTTAATTAAATTCTGTATATATTTTTTTACGGTTTTTGCATGTAATATTGTGAACTGGTTACTCTGGAAACTCTGCTGCCAGACTTTTACCGGTTTTTTTTTAGTTTTTTTTTTTTTTACAGGATTTGTTTTAGTGTACACTGCACACACTCACATTCCAAGCTGTCTTAGTTACTTACAGTTGCTGGTAACTTCATGTTGGGTGTGTAATTTACTTTTTGAGGACAAAACATCAAAGGACACATAGGCTTTTTTTAGCAAATAAATTGAAAACCCCTATTTTAAAACCCAATAGGAACCAGTGGAGAATTAGTCTTCTGGGTTCTGATGTCATACCTCTGTATTGTTAGTCACAGAACTTCCCCATTCTAGAGAACATTTAATTGAACAATAATCTGTGTAGTACAGGATGAATCATTAATATTTTTGATTCATTTTCCCCAAAATACTACATCTGCAAGAAGTCATCCTTTAGGACTACACTAGCATACAGTTGACCTCAAAGCTAACACAAAATTCAAATCCATAAAAAAACATCTTACTGACTTGGCACATCAAATCTCATTTGTTGCAGTTTTACTCCAAACATTCAAACCCCCAACAGCATCACACTAAACTGTCTAACCCCCTACTGCCTGTCTAGTTCCCTGCCACCTGGGCCAACCAGCAGGCAGCTGAATCTTGACTCTCGCTGATTTCTTGTTTTCCTGTTATCAAAATGGCCCATATTCACAATGGCTCTTAAAACACCAGCTGTTCTTGGCTCACTTTAGAGTTTTGTTAAATAGCGTCTGAGATTGGTAGTGACAGGCTGATACCTGATCCCGGACCATCGCAACTAGCATGAGATACTTTATAAAAACACATGGCGCTCTTCTCAGTTGGGTTCGTTTGAGAGTCATTAGTATTGTAGGGGAAACTTTAGAGGTAAAATAAGGAAAGGTAGATGGGCCGAAAACAAATAATAGCCTTGAAGCCATGAAACATAAAGCCATAAAACTGTCAATATGTAGCACAATGTTTTTCCAGAAACCAGGGAGTGCAAATCATCTGAGAATGAACTTGATGTAGAGAACTCCATGGGTGGTAACTGTTCCGAGCGTTTGGGGCAGATTTCTTCCAGCTTGACATTTCTGCTGGTCTCAGCATGCTAGCATTTCATCAGTCATTGAGTGTCATAAAATGTTTAGCTCAGCTAAGGACACAAAAATGTGCGTATGCTCTGCGACGCCGGTTCCCCTTTTCGGTCCACCCTTTTTCTCTTTCTCTGATGTGTGCCATTGAGCAAGCAAGCAACATTCCTGTCAATCCTTGCTTAAGCTATGGATGAAAAGTTTAACCTTTAGAGAAAATAGTCATTTTGTAGTTTTAAATTTCAGGTCTAGAGCAATGCAGTGTTTAAGGTGAGATCTGCTGTGTTGCAATGCAGTAGTGGTTAAGGGGAGGGAATGGATTTCGGAAGACTCACTAGTGATCTTGAGAAAAAAGCCACACTTTCAGTACAAAGTACTTCAAAGTACTTCAATCATTTTTCAGGTTATTGACCTGTTGCCGAGTCTAAGTTTGCTTGACAAAGAAATTGTAATTTTTGTATAATTGATACACTATTATAGTTATACATTTTTAATCAATATTGAGTTTGATTTTTAGTGATTGTTCTGCGTTTTACTTTTTATATTACTGTTTAGGTTTATTTTTATTTCACTTTTTATTTGTCTTCTAGTTAGTAATTTTAGTGATTCAACTTATTTCAGTTAGTTGCCATGGCAGGATTTTTAAATGTTGTTTAAAGGTTTTCATCTAATATTTATATGTTTTATATTAGATGAAGCACGTTTGAGCTTCATGAAGAACCAATGAGGTTCATTATCGTATTACAAGCACGTTTGAGCTTCATGAAGAACCAGTAAGGTTCATTATCGTATTACGAGCACGTTTGAGCTTCATGAAGAACCAAGGAGGTTCATTCTCATGTTACACAGCATGTTTGAGCTTCATGAAGACCCAATGAGGTTCATTCTCGTGTTACGCGGCACGTTTGAGCTTCTGCAAGAACCAATGAGGTTTGTTCTCGCGTGTCAATCTGGCTTGACTGAGGCTCCATTTATGTCCACTGTTCAATATTTATAAGCCTAAATACAATCTGTTTATCATATAAAGTGACAGAAATCTCTCAGATTTATTTGAAAATATCTTAGGCTAATTTGTGTTTCGAAGATGAACTTAAGGGTCTTAATGGTTTGGAATGACATGAGGGTGAACAACTGATTAGCAACACTTTATTTTTGGGTGAACTAACCCTTAAGCGATAATAACGCTGGAACAAATTGCAGTGCTCTAAGTACAAGTTCAAAATCAGACTGATCTAGTTGACACAAATACATGTAGTTAGTTTTGTAAAGTGTTCCCCAAGGCAACATAGAAAAAGTAGGGAGTCACTAAATGTGCACAGGATGGCAACCATCATGTTAAAAAGCAAATTAATGAATGTAAAGATAGATACATATTTAAACTAGTGTTCCATCCTTCCAGGAAACTATTCAGAGATTAAATGAAATTCGTTTATTTTCTGAACTCTCAGACAGAATCTGTTCTTTTATCTCTTTCATTTTTTTTTTTAATCCATAAAACATTCTGCACTCAGGTAAATGCCTTGGCCATTTCGTTAATTTTAGCTCTACAGAGAGTTCCATCTTTTTCTTGTCCTATGTGCCTTCACTTGATCTTGTGTCTCTGTCTTCTCTGAGGGGACATAGGCCATGAATTATTAAATCAGCAGCTGTTATTTCCATATTAGCATAATTTTACAATCCAATGAATGCACTTACATTCTATTCAATGCATTTTTAATATACCATATTTCCAACCACATGGCTTGATAGCCCTGAAATCAATTTAACTCTGTTTAAATCATATTTTGACTGATAGACCACTTCTTATTCTTTAAAATCATTGCTGTCAAGCCATTTTACTTCCATAATTCCTTTATGCAAGTTACGCCAGTTGGTGGCAACAACCCAGCAAACAATAGTTGTCATTTAGACCCGGTATAGTCCGGCTATGAGTAACCCACTTTGTGACAAAATAATCTTAAATTAGTTTTTTTTTTTTTTTTTTGCCAAAAATAACTTGCAAGATGTATGATATTGCATCATGTAAGCAAATTCAACTGTGATTTCAAGGTGTTTGGTTTAATTTCTTTGACATGTTTTATGTAACCCGATCTCACAGCAGTTCTTACGAATTTTACGAGGTGGCTAATTCGTACAAATTCATATGATTTTTGCTAATTCGAACATGTTTTACGAGTTACCAAATTCGTGCAAATGACCTACCCCTGACCTCGCCCCTAAACCATACCCATCACATGGGTTTACACAAATCATACAAATTTGTACGAGTGAGGTCGTATGAATTCGTACGAATTAGCCACCTTTTAATCACTCGTACGAATTCGTACAAATTGGTCGTGAGATAGCGTTGGTTTTATGAGTAGCCTGTGCGTCTATTCTAAACTCAAATTTTCTCGCTGGGAAGGGACTAGTCTTCATGAGTCACTCAATTATTCACTAAACCAATTAATTCAAAAACACAGATTCATTAAGGAAAAAATATGAGTGAATCATTGATTCATTCCCTAAATCGGTTCATTTAAAACACTTATTCATTCAGGAATGATCCATTGATTTGTTAGATAATATGATTTGTTTAGGAACGACACCAGTAACATTTTATATAACACTACTTTGTATTAATTTGTTGTACAAGCAAATATTAAATTTGCACGTTGATGGTCTGATCATTGCTATGTTTGGAAGTTTGATTCATTTTACTGATTTGATCATTGAGTCTTAACTAATCTTTATTGAAGTTATTTATTTTGAACATTTGTCACACGACAGACGAAACGAATAAATCGTTTATGAATGGCCCATTGGAACAACAGCAACCTTGCTCATTTGATATTGCTTATGTTGAAATATTTGGACTGACTTTAATGCTCTCTAGCATTTTGGGACTTATTCATTTAATGTGGTGAAATGTGCTTGTCAAACGAGTGAAGTTTAGGTTTGAGAAGTAGTGGTGAACACCTAGAAAGATGAAACGGCTCATGCCACACAAGCTGATGGTCTTGGCTTTCAGATGAAGAAACGGAAGGCAAGGCAATTAAATCAAGGTTTATCCCAAAAAAGGCTGTGGTGGATGCTTGCCGTAAGCTTTCCCCATTACACTAATCCCAACCAGGAAACTCCATGCGGATAAGACACCCCTATGACACTCGGTAAACTCTTCCATCTATGGGCCCTGAAAGCACGTTAAATTACCAATCACCCTGAATGGATTAGAGTCTGAATCTACAGCTCTTTTTGATAGTCACACAAAGGGATTACCTCCCCCAGCGCCTGCAGATCTGACAGGGTGGCTGGATGTGTTTTTATTTGTTTGCTCTGTGTGCAGGAAAGCTGAATCCCTAGAACACAGGAATAGATTGCCGTCCCAGCATCACTTGATAGCAACACATAAATCACGAATTCCCGAACGCTCTACCTGATTGGAGGGCCAGATTCCCTATCCCATAGGGTGGGAAGTCATACCCGAGAGCAGCACAGACATTTCCTTTCTCAGTTTATCTTCACGTCTGACTCCGGCTCTTAGAAGACAGCTCACAGATCCATCAGTGCTGCTCCACGTGATGCCTTTTAAATCACAGGCTAGCAGAGATAATGCAGTGCACAGTTCGAATGACTGTGTTTGTGTGAATGGCTGTGCCGCTATCGAATTTTGTTCATTTAACATCTAAAAGTTAAAGCCTTTTTGAGAGGAAAAACATACACGGTTTTAAAAATTTTTTCTTGTGTGAAACCTCATTGTGTTGGCATTTTTTTAAAACGGCAAAAATAACAGTGCTTATAAAAGTGAAGCAGGCTTTAAGGGGTTCGCAACATGATTTTTGTAACCTGCTTTTTCCAAGCACTCAAAAATCAAGAACTGAATATTAACACACAGTATGGCTAAGCAAAACAAGTTGATCTGCACTTGTGTTTAGTTTGTGGAGTTTTGCTCTTGCTTTAAGTCTTGCCAGTTGAAAAGGTACAGTTCAACCAAAAGTGTGTGTGTGTGTGTGTGTGTGATTCCTGAAGAGAGTTGTTTCTCACTCAATAAAAATGTCAAAACTCTTGAGAAGTGTTTGGTTTTGATTGACTTTCTGAAAAGATGTTTGAAAAGGCATTTGGTCGTTATTTACGTTTGTCTTATTACAACCCTGAAAATATTGTCAATACTTTTTCTCATTTTTTTCCGTTTTTTTTTTTTTTTTTTTTGTGTGTGTGTGTGTGACTCCACATTTATGATTTGGTGATGATTGATAAAATGATTTCCCATGGTGATTCATGGCAAACTATGAAGTTGAAGGTAAAAAAAACAAACAAAAAAAAACAAACTGTATTATAGTTTGTGTGTGTGTGTGCTTTTGTAAATTCTTTATTAAAGTAATATTTTTGTCTTATTTTTTCTTTGTTTAAAAAAACTCTACTGTGTTTTGCACACGTTTTCTACTTTGAAAGATGAGTTCACTCAAACCATTATATAACCAATATTTCAATTTTTTGCATTATTTATCAAAATCATATGGACTGCATTTATATAGCGCCTTCATAGACCTAATGGCCACCAAAGCGCTTTACATATTGCCTCACATTCACCCATTCATACACTCATTCACACACCGACGGCGCATATGACTGGTTTAGCTGTAAAATCTCGAATTAAAATGGTGGAATAGTTCAAACATCTACAATTACTTTTAGCTTTAAGTCAGACTTAAATTTTAAATGAACATTTGCCACCAGTTGGTTGGAATAATACCATTTCCCAGTATTTTTCTATATCTGGGTTGAGTCTCAAGGCACTCAGCCTGGTTGTGAAGCACATTACAGGCTTTGAGAAGATACACAAGCATCAGAAAGTAGGTGACCCACTGCAACTCGGTGACCTCACACAGGTCTGAAAACACATCCTATCGTCGACTCCTTTGGCGGGTGCTGGCGTTCGGTCAGCCGTAACGCTATCAGCTCCACTGAGCAGGGGAGTGCAGTGATCCGTGGTGCCGATGAGCTACTTGGATACCTACTTAACTCTCAGCGTTAATGGGTCTCAGAGAGGAAGAGCTGGAGCACAGATGGGGCAGAGTTATTTCTTAACACTGCTTCCCACAGAACTCAAGCTGAATGACAATCAGCTCTGGTTATTAGAAGCCTCTCTGAGCTGGCAAGCTCTTCTGACAGTCATTAAAGCAGTTAGCTAGTTTTCTAGGGTTTTGAATTTCAGTAATTCCTGCCTGTGAAACGCACCCCAGTTAGCAGCTTTAATTTAGCTTGAATTTGTTTAAAGTTTTTGATGTGGTGTTATCATTGGAGGCAATGTGTGCTACAAAAAACAGCAACATGGTTAGAAAGCGTTTGGTCTGTCAGAGCAAAGACAACAAGAGTATGCTGTTGCGTTTAATTCATGTTGAATTTGACTATAGAAGATTGACATTAATTGTACACCTCTGTAATGAAACTTAGTTTCAACCTAGACTTTTCAAATTGGAGAAAATGATTTAAAAAATCATATGGTGGGAAGCTGTAGCATTGATCATAATAAGTTGTAATTGTGACTGTACTACATTTTACATGCAGTTTGTGTACGGTTGATGGATAATAATGTTTAAATTGAAAAGTTTGGTGAGCCATATCCATATGCAAAATTGGGTTAAAAAGGTTTAAAGAGATATTTCACCAAATGATAAAAAAAAATTCCCGTGATTTATTCACCCTCAAGCCATCCTACAGGTGTTGTAGCATCTGGACCAGTCAGACACAAATTATTCATTTTATTTAATGAATAATCTAGCTAACTCACTCTCCCAACAAAGGTCTATGAAACTTTCCCCAAAACTAACATCCCAAAACGAAGCTATCACATTGCCAGAACCTGTTGTCTTGTTACAGGATACAATAAGACCGATACGACTTTTTACGAGCCCCAAAGGAATTTTGTGACTCACTTAATTCTTGCTGAGAATGAGAAATACACCATTTTAATCAGTGTTGTAGTCGAGACCACCTCACTCGAGTCCGAGTCGACACTGAGACCAGAGAGAGTCGAGTCCGAGTCAAGACCGAGTCCATAGAGAGTCGAGTCCGAGTCGAGTCCGAGACCAGAGACGGTCGAGTCCGAGTCGAGACCGAGACCAGTGAGGGTTGATTACCTAATTTACTTTTATTTACTTAGAGAAATACTCTTTTTTTTTTTTTACTGAATTTACTTAGAGTTTAAAAAATATGATCAGTTTAGGGTAAAAAAGCCACATAGTAGGTGGTGTTAAAAGTAATTTTATTACAATTTGTCATGCGCAGTTGCGCACTAGAAAATCACCAATCACTGGGCGTGTCAATCAATTTAAAGAAATATTTTATTAACATACATTAATAATCATGAAAAATATTTTTAATTGAACTCGAGTGGACTCGGGAATAATTCCGAGTCCTAAAAAAAAAAATGTTCGAGTACGAGTCAATTCCGAGTCCAAATGGACGTAACACAGTCTCATCCCAAAAAGTCATATAACTGACGTCTTGGGCCGTATTTTGACCATTCGTCAATATCCGCCTTTTTAGGGCCCCCTTAAACGTTGGTAGATGGCGATCCCGGGCCGTCATACAACTGACGCTTTACCTTTAACGTCAGTTAGGTGACGGGTTAGGTTTAGGGTTAGGTTTAGGTATGGGGTAGAGTTAGGATCCCATAACCTCATCTACTGACGTTTAAGGGGGCCCTAAAAAGGCGAATATTGACGTATGGTCAAAAGACGTCCCAAAACGTCAGTTATATGACGTCTTGGGGTGAGACCGGGTTGATGGACACGAGTCCATGACAAGACCAAGACCATTAAAATATGGTCTCGAGACCGAGTCCGAGACGAGTCCGAGTCTCGAGTACTACAACACTGATTTTAATCCTTTAAATAACCACTTGAGAAATGTATAAACATGTATCTAATTTTCCCATCTCATGACTTTCCTTTTATATGGTTTGGCCTATGCATTCATTCTCTCTTTTAAACACTTTTGGATTAATATTTCAGATTTCAGATAGCATGTTTAGTCTCTATAAACTCCAATTGTTAATTAATTACATTTTGATAACTTTGTGATGCATTATTATTATAAGAATCTTGAAGATTCTTTTGTTAAACACCCAATCAAATTACATGTTCAAATGCCTGCTTGAACAGAAAAGGTGGCAAAGAAATTCCCTCCAAAGGGAACAACTTCTTATTGGCTCACAACCCTCCAGAGGGTGTGTGACATCTTCACGCTTCAATCACAAGATCATGTCTCTTAGTTCTATTCTGAAATCCTGGTGTGAAGATGATGCTGAACTAGAAGTCCCTCAAGGACTCCCAAGGTTGTGCGAGGCTGCGGTCTTGTCTTTCCATTCACCAAAGATCCTCTGACTACCACCGGTTCTCTCTCATCAAGACTCAGTCTTGACTCGGACTCGGCATAGGCGGTCTCGTCCCCATCACTAGACACTAGACACAGAAAGCGCTAGTGTGCATGTTAATACATTTTTCTTTTAGGCTAATACAATTGGAGTTATAATAAAATAATGTCCTTCTAAAGTGATGCGTTCATGTAAAACTTTATCGACTAAAAATAACTACTCATATTCAAGTCCTTAATGCAAGTGATGTGTGTATATATATATATATATATATATATATATGAAATATTTTTAAAGGTATCTTATTTATTTTAGATCAACTTATTGTAGTGGTTTGAATTATTATGCCTTGTTCGACTTGTTTCAAAGGATTCCATTACTTTTGTTTTACGTACCTCATGCAGGACAGGAAATATCTAGGGATGGTAGTATGGTTTGGTTTTCCATTAAACTTTTTTTTTTTTTTCCTCATTTAAGAGGCTGTATTTCACAGCAACTGTCTCTCGCTGTGCTCCTACTGTGATGAAAGGGATAATTGGTTGCCAAACTGCTCATTTTATGGAGAAATCTGTTCAGTCCCTTAGTCCTGAAAAATGCAGCCAGCATTTCCACTTTGGCAGTCACACTAGGGCGGAAAAGCATTCCTGGACGGTAATCATTGTTTTGCCATCTAAATGTTGACAAAGCATTCAGATCTACCGCCGTTATCTCACAGTCTTGTGCAGCAATTCCTCAGCACAATTTCCAAATTGTTTTGTGTAAAGGAAAGAGAACATCTATCTAGTCTTTGTGCCCCTCAACAAACAATTATTGCAGGAAACACTATATTGTGTCATAACCCTTACTTCATTACAGTGTCAGCTGTGAAGTTATGGACTCCATTAAAGCTCCTGCCTCTTAAAGTATTGGTGGGATTTCAATGTTCCCTTTCACAAATGAATTCAGTCATGCAATTCCTCTGCTTCATCAATTATCTTTAGTATTGTTTCTAGCCTATATGGATTTGGTCTTTCTTAACAGATTCCACTCTTCTTTGAAAGCTTTCTAGATGTTGAAACATGGATGTAGGGATATGTTTCCTTTCAGATATCAGCATCAATGGGCAGTGATTTTTGGAGATTCACACTGTCATCATTCAATTCATCCAATGTATTGGGAGCATCTAAAACCCCAATAGACACATGCAAATGTTTATGAATCCCTTTAGGTTTGTGTATTGCCTAAATAATGATAAATGTATAAAATTAGAAGGTTGATTTTTTTTTTTAAATCAATTATATTAATTAAATATTTTTAAAAGGCATCTCATTTATTTTATATCTATTATAATGGTTTGATTACTGATGCCATGTTTGACTTGATTCAAAGGATTCCATCACTTTACCTAAGCGTCTGAAAAAAATATTTTCATGATTTGTAATCACAACACTTTTTCTTTTGTCAAATTAACTTAGATAATTTTTGTAGTGTAGATAACATAATATTTTCAGTTTCTGATGATTAAATCAATCTCCTTCATTGTATTAACTCACTTTTTCCAGTTCAATCAACTTAAAATTTTAAGGAAACCAGGTTACATTTTTTTAAAGTTAAACCAACAATATTTTCTTACAGTGAGAAAATGAACATCATTACTTTTAATCATTACTTTATTATTTGGTTTGTAATTTGTCATGGGCCAGCTGCAATCTTGTTGCATTTGATTAAACATTCAAGCATTAAAACTTAGATTGTGGCGTGTCAAATTTTGGGTAAAAAAATATTTTCATGATTTGTAATCACAACATTTTTTTTCTTTTGTCAAATAAACTTAATCTATGTAGTTCAGATAACATAATATTTTGAGTTTGTGATGATTAAATCAATCTCCTTCATTGTATTAACAATTTTTTCCATTTCAATGAACTTAAAATTTTAAGGCAACTGCTTCATTTTTTAAGTTAAACCAACAATATATATATATATATATATATATATATGTGTATTACAGTGTACAGTACCATTGAAAATTTGTACCAATGTTAATGTTTTTGAAATAAGTCTCTTATGCTCACTAAGGCTGCATTTATTCGATCAAATATACACTAAAACAATAATATTGTAAAATATTACTACAATATAATAATAACTATATAGGTCTAATAAAATGTAATTTATTCCCATGATGGCAAAGCTGAATTATCAGCATCATTACTCCAGTCTTCAGTGTCACATGATCCTTCAAAAATCATTCTAATATGCTAATTTGCTGCTCAATAAACATGTATTATTATCATCAATATTGAAAACAGTTGTTCTGCTTAATTTAATTTTTGCGAAAATCGTGAAAAATCAAAAGAACTGCATTCATTTGAAACAACATTATATTATTGTGCAATATTAAAAATACATTTACTGTCATTCTTAATAAGTATTTTTCTTTAAAAGCAAAATTCACTGATTAAATTCTTTTGTTTCAGGTCCACAAACATTGCGTTTCTTTACGTTTATTGCTTTGTTCACTGAGGCTGATCATGCTGGAACTGAAAAATACACTATTCTACAGAACATGTTTGCGTAAGAAGATTGCATGGTGGTGGTATGCACCTGCTTGGCAGCGGAAAGAGCCAAACGTGTTAATTGGAACAAGATTTCTGTGCACTTTTCGCCATTTTTAACAAATAACAAATTTGAAAGACCTTGAGTTAGGTAGCGTTTTTGCTCCAAGTGTCACGGCTCAGCAAAACTTCCATTAGCGAACGGCTAATTGACTGGAGAATATTTTTAAAACATACTGAAGTTCAACTTGGGGGGAAAAAGAAGCCATAGCTCCAGGCAAGTATCTCGTGTGGATTCAACAATAAAACGCTCATTTGCGGAAGAGGAACAAGCCAGAGTTCAAATCTGCATCAAAAGCTGCTTTGTAACATAGGTACAGACCTCGGAGAGAACGGTTTCGTCAGGAAGTTATGCCCCTGGGTGAAAGGAATCTAGACTCTATTGAATGCATGTATAGCAAACGACTGATGATTCCAAACACAGAATCTGCGGATTAGTCTAGATACCCCTTTCAACCTGTGCCTGCCAGAAAGGCCTTCACTTGAGAGCTGCTTATGACAAAGTCTGCACGCATTTGAGCCTGGTAGCTGAGTCTCATCAGTGGGAATTATTCTCATCCTGACACGCTGTTGTAGACATGTTTTTTCTAATCAGACGTTAACACAGAGCAGATTTAAGAGGGTGTCAGAGCGGCGTTATACACCAGCGCGCGTATGTCTCCCTCTCTGCATCCCGTCTGTCTGTCACTAGCTGTTGTCAAGGCTGAGAGCTGATGTACCGATGTTATCCTGCCTTTATCTCACAGCTGTCTACGGCCCTCTCTTCCACCACTGATGGCGGATTGGCAGCAGTGATTGCAGCTGGTTCGCCTGAATATGGTTGGTGTTGTTTGTTTTCGTGCGTGTGTGGATGTTTGTGTGCAAAGCCCATCTGTAAATCCTTCTTCCACTCGTCCACGGCTGTATGTAGTTCCTTCTTAGTGGGGTCACTTTTCTGTGAGTCCGTCCTAAAGAGAAGGCAGCTGCCTCGCCACCCTGTCAGCTAGTGACGTAACTCTGTGTTCATGCATGAATACCTTCTCAAGAAAATGAAGGCACAGTAACTAAATTGATGTTAAACAATTTTAAGTATGACAGTGACACGAAAATTTTATGATTAGCCTACACTGCTAGAAGTATAATCATATGTTCTTTTAACAAATGTCAAAGTGCCTTTTTTTGTTCTTTCAACCACCGAATTGCTCACAGAGAATTCTGGTAGCGAAGGATACGTCCACATACTGCCTTTAAAATCAACCAAATGAAGGCATCTTAGAATTGAATGGAATGGAAATGTTGGGTTCGGACATGCCTTAAAGGGCCATGCCATCTTTTACTCACTCTTGTGTCATTCCAAAACTGAATGAAGATAATTCAGAGAAAAACATTTAAGCTGTTGTACTGTGTTCACACCGGACACGAATAGCGCGTCAAATTCGTGCATGACGTGTCTAGTTTGACGCTTGACCACTGTGTGTTAATTCACGTGTCAAAAGTGAAACTGACGCGCGTAAATTTCACTTCAAACTTTTGTTTTTACGCGCGTCAGTTTCACTTTCAGAATCGAAGTCCGTTGGCGGCCATTTTTTTTATTTTGACCGAGCATTCATCGAGAGAGTCACCGCTCTGACTGAACATGAACATACAAAACGAACATGTCTCGTATATAGAAATAATGTTTTAAGTGATAAAATATTTGCTTTGTTGTGCATAATCCCACCATGCATTTAGTCATATTACAAAATAATTTATTGAAGCATCCAGACACTTCACCACGTGAGCAAGCAGCTAGGCTCCTGATTGGTAAATGCGGCACAAATTCACGCCAAAGTTCAGATTTTTCTACTCGGGCGGCAGACGCGAATTCACGTCAAACGCGTGAATGCACAAATGGCACTAACTAAATCATTAGCGCGTAACGCGCTTAACGCGCCAGACTCCTCAATTCGCGCCATTCGCGCGAACGGGGCATATTCGCGTCTTCCGCGCCGCGCTCCACGCCTCATTCGTGCCGCAGGAATTTTTTACGCACGTAACGCATCTTTGCACTGACTTAACATTGAAATCTTCCGCGCCTGACGCGCTGTTCGCGTCCGGTGTGAACGCACCATTATAGAATATTTTGGCCCTTAGAATGAAAGCCAATATAACACTGGACCCCACTTGCTTTCATTATTTTAGAAGAAAAAAATTCAAAATATGTTCTTCTGTTCCACACACCAGAGCTATTTTAGTATTTGTATCCTCCTGTCACTTTTATTTTGAAGAATATTCTTTTATTAACTTTCATTGTTACATTTTAGTTTTTTATATTTAAATTAAAGCATTATAATAAGCCACAGACCAAGTCAATCAGCATAATCGAAATAAAAACAATGGAGAAATATAAAAATATTGATTATAGAAACAATATATTTTAAGTTTACTGCAAAATATGCATATATTAGCAAAGCTAACAAGATCTTTTGGCACGTTTAGCTTGTCTTTATAGGTTTAAGTTATCATTAAAAACTATTTTTTTTTTAAATGAAAGGAAATTGAATGAAGCTTTAACTTCCAGAAACAGACTCAAAAATCAATTTCACTCAAAGAATTCACAAATATACTCCAAAATATCTAAAATAAGGACTTTGTATGTTTTTGTGGGTTAATTATGTGGCTTCAATGATTGTTGTCTCAATCTCTAGTATGACAATAGGTTTATTGTATACCAATGCTTGTTACTTACAATCCTTGCATATTATCTTAATAGAATACGCTATCTTTGTTGAATCAATGTCCACTGACCTCAAAACCTTTTCTGTTCTTCAAAAATGTGTGTCTGTGTGTGTGTGTTTCGTGCTTCTCTGTGTGCTTTCCCATGCATATCTGAACCATTCATTCTGCACTTACTCTTAAATTTAATTACATGTTTAAACAACCAGCTATTGTTGAGTGTTTGTCTCCCTAACAGGCTCCTGATAGTGAAAATGTGGACTTCAGTAGTCGTCTTTGTCTTCTGAGTTGTTGAAAATAAACCCGATAACACACAAATTAAGTTTTCAGAGCTATTTCCTGTTCTGAATGAGTGGGTTTCTTGATGCATTTCATCACCATGAAAATGTAAAGGTATTTAAATGAGAATCATGTTGATTAATTGAAGAATATTGATGGTTTATTCAAGTTTAGTGCCCAGCAACGTACCCAACCTTCTAACAACGTTTAAACAACATGGCGTTTAAATGTTGTGTGGTGATGGTTACAGTGTTGACACAATGTTGACATTCAGGGACATTGCTCAAGGTTGTGTGTAGGGTGTCTGGACAACCACTGGACGACATGTAGCCGACTCGTCACTGCCCTGAATCGTGAAAATCAGCTTTTTATGTTTTATTTATTCCTGTGATGTTTTGTAGATTACTATTATGGTAGTATTTGAAAGGAACTACTCCTTAGGGAGTAGTTGGGGATTGTGGATATGTATTTTACTAGGGCTGATTTGCGACTTTTTAAAAAGTCGCAAATATCCCACTATACAATCATATATCTCATATTGAGTGTCATGTCCATCCTTTGTCCTGCTGCGGGTCATTCATAAATCGTAAATAATAAGCCTTGAGCTTCAGCTGGGGTATTTTGTCATCTCTCTGCGTGAGGCGGTAATGGATCTGCTGTCAGACTGAGCCTTCGGCGCATCAAAGAGATTCAGGTATCACTCTAGTTTGCATGTGTTGTTGTGTTCCTGTGGTGTCTGACAGGTGAGAGACACAACGGGTCGCATCCTTCACCTTTGCTGAAGGTGTGTAGATCAAGCGCGAGTTTATATTTGCATGTGGCGAGGATGTGCATTAGCCTCTCCTGAGTTTTAACCTCTCCATCTTTGATGCTGAGCTCATTAGTCAGTCACAGATTCCAAATTGAACATGATTGTATTCTTTGGCCCATTAGGACATTAATTAAACAAATGATTGTAATGCTTTTCATGTTTCATGGCATGAACATTCATTATTTCTGACAGGTATTTATGTTGGTCTTCAACAAGGTTATGTAATAAAAAGAAATATCTCCAAATACTGTAGTTTGTGAATGATTTTAAGTGGTCTGATTAAAAAAGGGGGGCAAAACTTTAACTAAAGCAACAATATAAAAAAGTGAACTATTTATGATCAACCTGTGGTGGAGGACATATGTGTGCTGAACTATGCTCTTTATAACATGTCAGAACTAATAGCATCACATCTTTAGCAAAACAGTTCATTATCTACCATTATCTTCCAGGCATATTGCATTTGTTTCATGTAAAATTATACAGAAATTAGTGTGATTAACACGCTATTTTCTCAGACTTCATTAGTTATCTGGTTTGTAAGTATACAAACTCGTCATTATCACATTATGATTTTGCCATTTGTTGTCATCTTTAATCAAACAGTCTTTGGTGGCTATAAGAGTCAGGGAACTGTTTCAATAAGGAAGTTTTAATAAACTTGAATTCTGGGTTGATTCACCCTGAGATGGGAAAAGTTTTCAGTTGCTGAAAAGCTGAATTTACTTAGTCCAGTCAACTCTGAGTACTCTGAGTTAAATGCGTGCACACTGATGAAAACGTGTCAGCAACTAAAAATGACCAATAAAACCATAATTCAATCAGTTAAATCTTTATAAGGTCCGTGGCTGTAGGCTATATGAACTTACAAACATTTGACATATTAAATAATGCTGTTTCCATGTAGTATAATGCTTTTTTCACATAATTAAATGTCCATCCAGACTGTTACATTTTTATTTAGGCTAAGGAAATTGACATTTGACTTCTCCACCACCACTGACAGATGAAGCGAGATACACAATATTGGAAGAATATTAAAATTCAACAGGAAAAATAATATCTGTTGCTTTTGTATTTGAAGGAAATAAAAGATGACCAAATAAATTGTGAATAAATTGAACAGCTGTGGTGGGTATGGGATATATCTCTACCCTTCCATCTGGCATCCTCCCATACCATACAGTAATTTTCATTTTTGAAAGGTGCGATAGTGGGATTATGTGTGTCATCCGTGCATCCAACCACACTGGAAATCGTGAAGGAAATTCGAATTATTAGGTTACTTCCAGAGGTCGCAAACAAGATGTTCTCAAGTGAACGTCATTTATCAGATTAGCCTAATTTAAACTCCTCACTGAAACAATGAACTTACTAATGTGCTCTGCATCTCTTATTTTATTTAGAAAAATGTGCAATGACTGAATGTAAAGCACTGCAAAAATGCTTTTCTTATACTTAGCCTTTTTGCCTTGTGTTTTCCAGTCAAAATATCTACAAATTCTTAAATCGAGATGCATTTACTACATTAGAAAAACTCCCGACCAGGTTAGGTTCACAGAGTCATTTACCATGGTCACTGACTCTGAGTATAAATTACCTCTCTTTCTGAACAGGTCTTGACTCTGCTTTCTCGGCTTTGACACACCCCCCATTCTGAAATGGAAGACCCAGAGTTTAACTCATTTCAAGGTTAACCTACTCACAGTTTTGACTTAACCTCCTTTCTGAAACGGGCCCCAGGAGTAGGAAGTTAGTGTTGATGCCCAAAGCTGAAATCTACTGAAACCCTCCAAGATGGCTTCAAGGGGACTGGAACTACAACCTGAAGCCCAACGCTAACCCGAAATGGCACCGTCGGAGGTGCGGCAAGCAGAAATGCTCAGCAGGCAGTCATTTGCCTGTGCTACCACCTAGCAACTGCATACCAATACAGAGAGGAATGAAATGTGCTCTCTGAGCTTTGGATGCGAAACCTCCTGCATCTTTAATCCACCGGAATCTAATATTACAGGCTAAAAGAGATGGTAGAACAAGATCATGTTTTTCCAAAATGGCCCTTAAATGCATTTGCTTATGCCACCATGTGATTTGGAATCTTCAGTCTGTTTATTTAGTCTAATGTTTAGAGACATCAAACGCCTACACATCATCAAAGTCACAGCTGCTTTTATTTCTGAAGTTGCCCTTAAATATTACAGATGAATTCGCTTAGCACATTAAATGAGGTTGCCGATGATTTTAAACTCCCTGAAGATCAGGTTACCATTAGTCAGGGTTAATTTTTGCCTCCCGCTTTCCACAGGGATGGATTTGCTCTCCTCCCAGACCTCTTGTTCTTTATCATTACTGATATCACACCGGCTTTGGAGAGCTCTTGACACTTGGCTGAAATGTAGCCAATCATGAAAGATGCAATGTCTGATATTGAGGAGAATAGGGGTGTTCTAAGGTCATGCTATTCCTGGAGGATGTGGGCGATGGCGCCCAGGGAAGCAAATGTAACCTGTGATTCACTTTCCTCAGTTGGTGCTTTATGTCCCCAAGGCTGCTCACAGGGATTTGTGGCCCTCAATACAGTTCAGGATCAGCGCTATCTGAGATTTTAGCGAAGGCCCACGGCATCCTGTGTTACAATATGTCGAAATTGTAATTCTCCAACAGAGATCCTAAAGGGTCAAAGTTTTACTCAGGGATGTCCATAGGCCTCTCAGAATTCAAGAGGATGCCATATGTTCTTGTTTTTACTCGTTGCACTTGGGACCTCAGATTTGTTTCCGTACAAGTACTGTGATTCATCCTTGGTAAATTAATAGGTTGTCGCTGGGTTTTCTACTCTTACATTTAAGTTCGCACAATTGAAAGGAGGGCTGAGGTCTGACTCATAAACTGTTTTTACACTGATTTGAGCGACGGCTCACAGGAATAAATGAAGCATGGATTTTTAAGCTTCCTCTTTGGTCCTTTGGGATTATTTTATTCCACAAAAACAGATATCAAGTCAAGCACTGGCACAAATATCCTCTTCAATGGAGGAAGATTCTGAGACTGCTATATCTATTTCCAGCCCAGAGGGTAAAAAATACCATTTTATGATTGCAATCATCATTTAAAATATCTCAACATTGATTCTTAAAATCTGAAGAAGGATTGCTAACATACAGCACAGTCTGAATCAAAATGAAATAACTGTTTTCAACCTGTTCTTTTTTACTGACTCAAATATGATCAATGAAGTCTGATTCGTGATCAATGACTCTCTTGAACAGGTCCTTTTAATGAATTATATATATATAAAAAAAAAAAACACTTGTCAAGAAATGCAACTTAAGTTCCCTTGAGTTTATTTTTGTGTTGTAAGTATATATATATATATATATATATATATATAATAAACAAATATATCTTTTTAATTCTTTTTATTTTACCAAGTTAAAATGTTCCTTGTATAACTTACTTTATCTGGGAGAGGTTTCATGTCATAGTTAAACAAAATTATCAGCATAACTGATTTAAACTAAATTATCAGCATAACTCGAATTTGGATCAAACCCCAACCCTAGTCTTGGTCTCTTTCTTGTTTTCTTCTCAATATTTTGTTCTTAAAGAGACGTGTGCAATTACCTTAGGCCTTTTCTCAAATTTGGAAAAGCGAGAGGCTCAGGCAAAAAAAATAAATAAAAATGATGCAATTGAAATGAAACAATTGAGATATTAAAGAGATTCTCATTTGGGACTTTTCTTTGCTGCAGGCCCTGCAAGAACTCTTATTGATTTATCAGCGCTCTATTGATTGAAGATTCAAATCTAAAATTTATGATGGTGAACAGCCTTAGTTAATCAGGTCTAATAGAATGAATGAATCTTTGTTAATAGGCTTCAACAGACTGTGTAATTACATCTGACAGAAACAAGTTCAATGTGTGAAGCAATTAGAGGCCAGGGAAGAGCTGTAGGATGTTTAACACCTTAAAGGACAACTCCGGCGCAAAACGAACCTTTGGTCTAAGAACACATTGGTACCTGAATGTAAAGAGTTTTATCTCTAAAATCTGTTTAGCGTATAACGCTAGTACCCTTTTTCTCTTCATTTTGTTTTGATGGGATGTGTCACTTCATATGTCTCTTCCAGATACAGAGAAAATCTCTCATAGTGACTGACATTTGGAGTGTCAGCTGTGATTCAGCTTCTGAAGCTTTGGCCAACAGGGCAGATACCTGTGTGAGTTTCATCTCAATGGCACCAGGGACACTTCAGCTGCTGGTCTGAACTTATAGCACTATGAACATCTCTTTGAGTGAGCTCCATAAGCACAAATACCATGGCATTTCATCACATAGTTATTTTATTTCAAGAAATACTGTCGGAGCTAAAGCCTTGAAACGGCGATTGAGTGAGGTTCAGATCTTTTGTGATTTGATTCATGCTGCTGTCTTCTTTCATGTCAGCAGAAAAGAGCAAATGAGAGAATTAATTTCTGTCAGATGGCCAGCTCCTCAGCAGGAAAGGGCAAGAGCTGCTCACCGAGAAGCACTGATGACCAAGTGAAAAAAGCAGACAGAGTTTTGTAAGATTAACTATACTTTTTGTTGCCAAATTAAATAAGGATTTTACATTATTGTAACAAATAGGCTTTTAGACCTAAGTACTGCAATATTATCTCATTTTATGTCATAATGTTCATTTTTGACTGAAGACTGAGTAATGATGCTGTGATTTGCCATCACATAAATAAATTACATTTTAAAATATATAAAAATAGAAAACAGTTTTTTTTAATTCTATTAGTATTTCACAATATTACTGTTTATACTGTATTTAAAGGTACAATATGTAAGATTTTTGTAATAAAATATCCCGAAATCACTTGCACAGTGTGATATATTTCTTGCAGTTGTGTACTAACAATATCCCAAAAGTTCCCAAAAGTTTTTAACTTCAGAGAAATTCCAATTTTAAATAATGTAAAAAATTGTCGCCTGTCAATGACGTAATATCCGTGTTATCCCTGGTTTCTGCTCGAGAGACCCGGGTTCGAATCCACTGCGAGACACCAATGTGTCCCTGAGCAAGACACTTAACCCCTAGTTGCTCCAGAGGCGTGAGACCTCTGACATATATAGCAATTGTAAGTCGCTTTGGATAAAAGTGTCAACTAAATGAATAAATGTAAATAGCTTACTGCTAGTCTCATACAGCCAACAAACCAACACATAGAATGACATTATAACTTTCAACATATTCAAATGCAGTTTAGTCTGATAGTGTAGAGCAAGTGAAACTGCGCTGCGTTGCCTCACAAGTTTAATTCATCAAATAAACTGACCCATTAGGTTGAATAAAATGTCCTTGTTCCTTTATATCCATGGGACTCGTGTGTGGTGCTGATATCTGTCTATTAAATATTAATGTAACTAATTTAGTAGATACATTTATCAGCTAAAAAATAGTTTAGCAAAAATCAGCCTGATTGTATCACCCATATCTTCACATTATCATAGAGAGTTACATCGAGGGGGAGACACTCTGAAACAAAGCATGTAAATGAAGTATACAGGTTTAGGAACCTGCTCTTAGCCTAAGAGTGTTAACAATCCTAATCCAGTCAGGAATATATGCCAATGTATCTGGGATGAAGACATTTCACTTGCAACACTGGAGTCTGCCCAAGATGTGAGAACTCCTTCCTTCTGCAGAGTTCGGGGGTATCGCTTGTCAACAAATGTACGCGTGTATTCCCTAGTGTAACCATGACAGATTTTACGACAGTAGTAGAAGACAATACTGTTTCCCAACTGTAGGGGGACTCCGAGAGCAAAATTTCAAAAAGTACAGAATGCTGCTTTAAATCTTACTTGTGAAAAGTAATTCCAGAGCAATAGTCCACCGATTTGGCAGCACGTCTGTCTGCAGTGCAGTGATGATGATTATATTCATAAAGGGTCAATTAAGTTTTAGAATTATTGTTACATTAATTGAATATTTTAACAATAAAATTAATCAGTTGATCAGTTAATTTTCCATTTTCACCGTTGAAGTCAAGTTATGCGCTCCGTACGGAACACCATTAAGCCTGTACGGAACATCGTCAACGCTTATCATATTCCGTACACAGGTGGAAGAGGTAGTTTTCCCCACTTTTCTCAAAAACGATTGGTCCAAAAAACATCAATCAAAGTTTGGACCAATCAATGGGTATTCCTCCGGAGAATGATCACACAAACATGCTAGTCTTGCTCTCAGAAAGTGACGCCAAGAGTGGTCGCTGACGTTAAAGTCTACGTTGTTTCTGAGAAGGAAAAGTATATTTCTAAGAAGTACATAAAAAAGTAGATTAAAAGTAAACTTTCTTATTTTTAGAATATAGAATAGCACACTTGAATAATCATATTTTTTCATGGAGGCAATACTTCAATGAAGGACCAGAGTGCTCAGTGCTGCTTGAGCGGGCTTACTTAGCTAAATGTCTGAGAGTGGCTGGAAAACTCAGGAAAGCCAAATGTTATGAGTGTATTTTATAAGGTTAATTAGATGTGAGCCAAATATAGGGGGCTAATTAAGAAATACCAGGTTTTTTCTACATTTAGAATGTGTTTGTATCTGCTGCAAGTAACTTAAGAAAAAAAAATGTTGTAATGTAAGAAAAATAGGTTGTTCTGGCCTCCATCTTCATTTTAATAAACAAACCAGCCCTCCTTCCCAATTAGATGCATATTAAAATTATTCCAGAATAATGCCCTGGGTCTTTTGTGGTAAGGGAATCTATGCCTAGTTAGTCAACAGGATGGCTAAGTTCGTTAATTTGTTTCATACAATGCTGTATTTGAATCTGCCGGAGGGAAATATGATCTTATTTCTACTTGTTTCTGATGGCAGGCCAGAATTATTGCTTTTCTGCTTGAGGGATGCCTGGGGCTGTATCAAGTAAATGCAAAGATTTTATCCCCTTTCTCTCTGTAGATTCAGACTGAGTTTTTCATTACTAAGGGTGTGATCTCTGCCAGGAGGCAAAGGGGGAAGCGGGGGGAAGGTGGTCAGCAATGTGTCATTACAGAAAATACTGTGGCCAAGTTGCATTGGCAGAAGCACTGCTGACCATTCTGCCCTGTCTGCTTTTGATGCATTTTTCAGTAAGAAGAATGGTGGTGCATTTTTTTCAGCTATAACAATTGATTTTTTTGTTGTTGTTGTCTGTTAGCTCAATTAAAATTATTCTTGAAGTGAACTTTGTTTCATTCAATTTGGGCAATGGAAGTGTGCTGTTTGTGGTGGGACTATGTGAATCATTTTAATTGATCTAATCATTTTTTAATGTAGTTAAATTAAATTTAGTACTCCAACACAGAATATGTTTTGTTTTTGTTTTTTTTGGTCGCATACCAGACAAAAAAAATGCATTAAATATGTGTAATATTGTGCAATAATGTGCAACGACACATTCCTGCTCAGTTATTAAAATTACTGCATCTGGTCGGTATAACTAAATTAAGGCACATCCAATAAGACTAGAACAAATCTGTTCAATCTAACTTATAAAACATAATTCAATCTCAAGACATTCAGTTTCATTCAATTCATTGAACATTTCTGAATATCTTGAGTATACAATGTGAATTCAAATATAGTTGAGGTACAGGCAAAACCACATAATTTAATCTTACAATTAGACAACCATTATCCAGTTATTGAGTGAGATTCCTTGTGCTTTAAAAAAGCATTGATTTTAATTTCCAAGCTTTATTGCCGACTAAAGGATCTGTGTTCAGTTAAGTCCGAATGAGCTGCAGAACTTTCGCTCATTGCTTTGTTCATGCTATGTACAGGAATACTGCAGAATTTGAAATGACACTATTGAATTCTGTAAATAGACTATAATGTCCAATGATAAGTGGTGGTAAACAAACAAATGAAGCTGCTCGGGTACATGCCGTTTTGAAGAATACGATTATTCTGTTCTCTTTAGGCAAAGCAAATGTTAACTCCAGTATGTATTGGATTCCTTATCTTTATATTGGAAATGCAAAAAGTGAAAACAAGGTCAATAAAGGTCTTAACGAAATATGAAGTCATTTTAGAGAGCAAATTCAAATTATGGACATTTCACATTTTTTCAATTTTTTTCAACATATATTTTAAAATTAACTTAATTTCTCTTATTCTTTGAATCCATTGTTAAATCTACACTTGACTTAAGCACACAACAGAACTTTTTTCTTTTTTCACGCTTTCTTATTAGTTCACCTCTGTTCTGTACATTCTAAATAAGTGTATCACCATAAAATTGAGCAAAATTATAAAAAGAAGATTATGCACTTTAGGAATAGAACAAGTTTAGCTACAGTAGCAGTACTAATGTTGCTTTATGCATAGACGAGGGTTGGTATGAAGAAACGTTCTCTCTATACCAAAAAAAAAAGACATGGAAAGCTCTGAAAAAATGTCATCCCTGCCACTTGACTGGTTGTTTAAGTAGTTTGAATTGGTTCCCATGGTGCTGATTAAAGTGGTTCATGATTTAGTTGGTTCAGTGTTGCTTGGCACTGTTTCTTTTATTAAGATGAAGGAGAAAAAACTTTGAAGCTTTAAAAAAAAAAAAACACTTATATTTGCCACCACCACTGCCTTAAATCTTCAAAGCAATCAGTAAGGGAACATGGAGATACTTATGGAGTGTGTGTGTGTGTGTGTTTATGAAGTATACATGCATTTCATCTTGAATAACTCTCATCTATCCATTAAAAGTCTTGTCTTCTTAAAAGCATCAATGATGGCAATGATGAAGTATATTTGAATGCAGGATATGAGTCCTGACAAAGGTGGACCAACAATGACTGCTTTGTTCATTCCAAGAGTTATTTTCATTTTCTTCAAATATGGGTGATTTAATGAAACTTGTGAAGAGGGAAAAGAGACAAGGTCATGTCTGCTAGGCAAAACAAATATGGCATGATGGTTCTGTTTTATCATTTAGGCTGTTTTTTGTTTTTCAATTGGTTCAATATGGCTCATATTTCTACCAGAAAGACTCAGGAGATATATTGATGTAACCAACATGAATTTATTGACAGCCCAGCAAGCGATTATTTATAAAGTTCCCTTGAAAGGATTTTTTATCTTGCAATTATTACTTTAAAACTTGCAAATGTAAAAAAAATATGAATTGTGAGGTAAAAATAATTATCTAATTACATTGTTTTATTCTGTGGAAGTCGACACAAGCAAAAACCATATTTGAGCGATGTGTTTTTGTTGTTGCTGTTGTTTTTTAGCTTAAAAATAATTTTTGCTCCTAAACCATTGATTCCCTTGTATTTCTATGTGTTTTATGCTGTTACCCTGCAGTTGTTGGGATTTAAAACTGAAACTTTACATGCACATGTGTTGCAACCAAGTCAATTTATTTAGAGAAAAAACAACTATGAGAAATGCATTATCCTATGATAAATGTGACAGGGAGAATGCAAGTATGCAAATTATATAGCATCAATACCTGTTTTTTAAGTGTTGTGAATTAAAAAGTGAATCGCCTGAGTGAATCGCCGTTCTTAAAAGTGAATCGCCTGAGATAAAGACTCAATCCATTTGTATGCAATAGGGAGTATGAGACTTAAAGGTGGACTAGCCTTCACTGCTTTGTTGATTTCAAGTTTTATTGCTTCTCTTTTCTTCAAACGTGGCTGATTTAATGCAAATATATAAGGGAGAGACAGTCCTGACAGCTGTCTGACTGTGTCCATACTGTCATGATGTTACTGTTTTACTATATTTAATCACATCTGAGTGCCACAGAGCTCTTCTATCTTCCACCCCCTCAGCGTCTGACCCTGAGTCCCCATCCGCCCACAGTCCTTCTCTGTCCGTGTCTTCCAGGAGGATAACTAGCGACAGCATTGTTCTGTCTAACAGCACAGTGGCCTTTAGACCCGAGAACGGTGATGCCTCACTCCCCTCCAAAAAGTACGCTGGTCAGCGTCAAGTTCGTCTGATGCCCCTTGCCCTTCATTGATTCTACCATTGTCTAGGTTGGAGATAAATGGCACACCGGTAAAGAATGCTGATTGGCTGGTGCACAAACCCCAGGGGCTTTCATTAATGTAGCGGCAGATGCAGCATCATTAGAGCTCTGTCCTCAGTCATCACGGTCTGAGTAGGAAAAATAGGACGTGATGTGGGGGGTGGGGGGTGGTAGAGAGGGAAATATGTCTTATTCTGTGTGATCTCTGAGGCATCTTACTGAGGTTCTCTTGTGGTTCTACCTGTCTGAGTTCACCTTCATTGATTATGTAAACATTTGCAGCTCCTCACAGCCTTCGACTTCTTTTGAAGAGAAAAGGAAGTCATGAAAATGATCTGGTGCAGGATTTGTCACACCGCTGGGGCTCGCCATGAATCAGATTAGGTGGTATCCTGCAAAACTGTCTTTTTTTTTCTCTCTCTCAATTTCTGAAAATGAAGTGTCTCTTTTCCTGTCCACCTTGTCCTGGTGTCAGTAATATCCATTAGACTGATAGATGGTGGTAGAAAGATGTCTCTTTACCGGCAGACTTGGGGACTCATCTAGTCTGTCAGAGATGAATGGACCTCACACTCTGAGTGGCTGAAGGCTGTTTTTTATGCCAAAACTAGTCACCCCACAGAAAAAGTCCAACGTTATTCCAGACGAGAGCTCAAATCATTGTCTTTTAGAATTTCTTTATGATACTGCATGCAATTTTGCATCACATCTGTTGTAGATGGCTAGGATGGTTATGGTCAACCCGGTCTCATCCCAAGACGTCATATAACTGACGTTTTGGGACGTCTTTTGACCATACGTCAATATTCGCCTTTTTAGGGCCCCCTTAAACGTCGGTAGATGAGGTTATGGGATCCTAACTCTACCCCATACCTAAACCTAACCCTAAACCTAACCCGTCACCTAACTGACGTTAAAGGTAAAGTGTCAGTTGTATGACGGCCCGGGATCGCCATCTACCGACGTTTAAGGGGGCCCTAAAAAGGCGGATATTGACGTATGGTCAAAATACGGCCCAAGACGTCAGTTATATGACTTTTTGGGATGAGACTGTGTTTTTATGGTAGTTTTTTTGACACAAAACGGTACGTTCATTGTGATGACTTAATGATATTTGATGATACTTGAGTCTTGGTTGGTTTGTCAGCACATGTAGGGCTTCTTTTCATAATTCTTTTTATTGTCATTTTCTTTTGGTATTTGTTTTTGTAAACTAGAGAATCTAATTCTAATCTAGTCTTCTTTATTTATATAGCGCTTTATACGATAGAGATTTGTTTCAAAGCAGTTTTACGGCACTCAAAAAAATGAACTAGGAAGGTTCTGCACTTTACATTTATATTTAGCTTACTTATAGTAGTATTTTTTATAGTTTTTTTTTTTCTATTAAGGTGTAATTATGTCCCAACTTAACAGTACAAAATCCTAACTTGTTGTCTAAACACAAACCATTTATGTTAAGTAAAAAATTCTTACATCCAGACAGTGGCATGTAGTTCGAGTCAACTGCCATTTTGCCCGAACTTAATTTGATTGTGTTCAATCTGCTTAAATATATGTACAATTTAAGGTTACTTAATCCGTTTGTGTTTGCTTACATGATTGATTTGTGTTGCATTAATTGAAACTGGTTGGTGCTTGTTAGTTCCCAGCATGCTTTGCATATGGTTGAATTAAGAGAGAATACATGTTAAAATTAAGTGTTATTTTATGTGTTTTTAGAAAATAAGAAAAGGGGAAGAATTGGTAGTGCGTAATTGTGTTTAATGTTAAACTACATCGCAATTATTGCACCATTTAAATTACAGTGGGTTACCATTGTGGAGAAGAGTAAACCATTTGGTTATGTTGAAGACTGATTCAACAGTATTTACATCATGTAAATGCTTTGGCAGATGAAGCAAGTAAATGTTATTATTTAAGATGCATAAAAGTGCTATATTAGTAGTTAATAGATGACAATAGTCTAGAAATTGATTATGTGTGACACTAAAATAAATTATATATTGGATGAATGAATATATGAATTTGAATACCTGAATCATGGAGCCTTTTTAAATTCACTGACACTATTTAATTAAGCTGTGCCCAACCATAGTAAATAAGTTGAATCAACCTTAATGAATTAAGTTGACCTAACGTAAGTACATTAAGTTGGAATAACATAATTGCATAATGCTGAAATAAAGCAAGTTAATCATGTAGAAATCTTTTCCATGATTTTTTTTTTTATTTTCAGTCAAAGAGTTATGTTTTTGAGTGAGGGAAAAATAGGAAAATAATGATTCGATGATGCAAAAAGAGTTTAATTCTGCTGTTTAGCAGCTGTAAAAAGAAAATAGTTCCATTGTTCAATGTTGATTCAGTTTCATTCAATAACTTTGCAAAGATTATCAAATATGAAATGTGTCCCATTCAATTATTAACAGCTCTGTAGAAACAGCTCAGTTCAGTTTTCATTCAACTCAGTAGGCCTCAGTCTCAGTAGGCCTATGTCAAATCAATAATATTTCAGAGTATGAAGTGTCCTAAACTAAGCAAGTCAAAAAGCAACAGGGGTGTGAAGACATGACCAGAGCAAAGGCAGGAGACACTGCTTGCAGTCAGTGAAATCTTTATTGACTTCCAAATAAAGAATAAAAAAGAACATAACCAACATTCACGGTAACCCTCCTCACAGAGGTCCCTCACCAGAACTGCTTTCACAGACAATCATTCATTCCTTTATACTGAAAGGGTCAACCATTTTACAGTAGTAGGGAATTTAAATAATCTTCACATACATAATACATAATTACACTGAAAATGAAAATAATATTCAAAATACATCAACCTAAAATTATACAAGGAAAATACTACAAATAATAATCAAATAGCTATATTTCTACATACAATGAACATAAACACAATAAAACATGAAACAATAACCCCCTGCTCCCATTGAGAAATGGATTCTGCCTACACTACCCAGAATTCTTTGGGATGGCATAAAATTAGGAACAGGAAGGCCGCGCGTCCTCTTAGACACCCACCCCCGGAAACCATGCCGCAGACATGAACCCAGAAGGTTAGTTTTGCAAATGAGGATAAAACTAATGATTTATGTAAATACCAAAATAAAGAAATAAATCTCTTGGTGTTTTTTTATCAGTCTAATGTGCACCTCAGATTAGAAAAAAGTTACCAAATAATGAGAAACAAACATTTATAAAAACCAAACCAAACAAACACAGGGCATACACTGCCATCAAGGATAACTTAGGACTTTGGCACAATGGGTAAGGAACCCAATCTAAGGCCCCGTCCACACTACTGCGTTTTCGTTAAAAAACGGAGAATTAAAACGAATACGATCTCCGTCCACACCAGCGTTTTATCTGCGTATTAGAAATGATCTCCGTCCACATTAAAACAACTGAAAATGCGGATCACGTGACCATTCACCAACACTGGGCATGCGCGTGCCGGTGTAAACAGTGATTGACGAATCAGGGAAGGATACGTCATGACTGATAACACCCAATCATAGAGCCAAGCGTCAGCCCGTGCGTCAGCATTTCTGAAGTCCTACGTTTTGTCTCGTCCACACTAAAACGCCCTCCGGAGATTTAAAACGCAAAAAAGTAGCTGCAGCGTTTCTAAACTTCTCTGTTTTAGGTCTTCATTTTTCCCGTTTTAGTCTGGACGGGAGGTGCAAACGTGGCAAAAGGTCTCCGTTTTTAAACGAAAATGCAGTAGTGTGGACGGGGCCTAAATTGGTAACAGAAATGGAGAAAGAAAACCTTGGGAGAAACCAGGCTCAATCGCAGGACCAGTTCTCCTCTGGCCAAACAAACCAACATGTTAAGGTTATCCGCTGCATAACAAGATAAATTGTAGATTGGTATCATTCAAAAACAAATCATCTTTTGTAATACTGATAGTTTTAATGATAAATGTGAATTTGAGTGCAGTAGTTGCTACAACTTTGTCCAATTGTCAAAAACCGCTGTCGTTATAGCACGCTAGAAATTGCTTGCTTTTGGTGCTTGTTCTACACATTGCTGTCCGTGTGCATGCACTGCAAGAATCTCCACGGAGTCTGTCGTAATGGACTCGATTTCATTGAGGTTGTGAGAACACATACTTTCAAAGAAGTTAAGCTAACCTGTTCTGCGTTCGTATCTGATCCACGATAATTCACTGATTAATGAACTGAATAATGAGTGTGTTTATTTCTCCATATCGGTGCGGGGCAGTCGTTTGTTGAAAGTGTGAGTCATGTTTAATTGCGGAGCTGCTCTGTGTGATGACTGGGCTCCTACTAGGACCGTGATTGGCATATCACTCTCTTCGCTGAAAAGAAAACGAGTGAAGCGGGGAGAGAAAGATCTCTCCTCTGTCGTGAAGAGAATGATGATGCACGTTTCCAGCAGCAGTTATTATCAGCCCACCTCTGGCTGTGGCTGTGAGACATCATTATGCCCCTATTGAATTTTACTCAGCTTTAAGCTGCCTGCTGCTTCCACTCTCTTTGGCCCAGGATGATAGAGTTGCACCGACACCAGGAGAGCAAGTAGCCTAGCTGGTGTCTGTCATCCAAACCTACTCCCCCAATCACCCTCCTACTCATTTAACCCAGTGTCCTTTAAAATGGGGGGATAATACTGGTGATGTATTTGGTTGTTTAATACATTTGACAGCCTTTTTTCTTCTGAACAATCTCTATTTCTTTACTTTGCTTTGCTGTAGCTTAGGTATAGTACAGGGTTTCTCAAATTCGGTCCTGGACCTAAACCTACCCATAACAGTGCATGTTTTATTGATGCTAAAGGATGCCATTTGCATAGTATTTCGAGTCTCGACATATGCTGTCACCCATATGACGTCAAAGGATGAGAATGTGTTGAATTAGCCTACTATACCAGGGTTTCTAAAAAACTCGGTCCTGGAGGGCCGCTGTCATACAGAGTTTAGCTCCAACCCTGATCAAACACACTTACCTGTGAGTTTCTAGTTGATCAGGGTTGGAGCTAAACTCTGCAGGACAGCGGCCCTACATGACCGAGTTTGAGAAACCATGTATAATAGGCTATTTCAGCACATTCTCATCCTTTATGTCAAATATATAGTACTATGCAAATGGCACCCTTTAGTGTCAATATAACACGCACTGTTATGGGTAGGTTTAGGTCTGGGGTAGGGTCTGCATCTCATATTGACGCTAAAGGATGCCAGTCACCTTTATGACGCCTTGGGTTCTGCGTGTTATATTGACGCTAAAGGGTGCCATGTGTGTAGTATTTCGACGAAATGTCATATGGTGTCACGTACTCTCAGAAAAAAAAAAA
Organism: Pimephales promelas; assembly: GCF_988280905.1. NCBI lineage: Eukaryota > Metazoa > Chordata > Actinopteri > Cypriniformes > Leuciscidae > Pimephales > Pimephales promelas. Next base: position 5,385,418 of record NC_142791.1, on the reverse strand, counting down.
AAAGGTACAAAAGCTGTCACTGGGGCTGTTTTCAAAAGGTACCCAAAGGCTGCATATCGGTACCTTAGTCGTACATTTTAGCACCTAAAATGTACATATTAACACCTAAAATGTACATATTAGTACCTAAACTGGACATATTAGCTCCTGAAACGTACATATTAACTCTTAAAATGTACATATTAGCACCTAAAATGTACATATTTGAACTTAAAATGTCCATATTAGCACCTAAAATGTACATATTAACACATAAAATGTACATATTAGCACTTAAAATGTATATAGTAGCACCTAAAATTTACTTATTAGCACCTGAAATGTACATATTAGCACTTAAAATTTACATATTAGCACCTAAAATTTACTTATTAGCACCTGAAATGTACATATTAGCACCTAAAATGGACAAAAGTTGACCTTTTCAAAAGGTAAAGCCCCAGTGACAGCTTTTGTACCTTATTTATATGACACCAAAGGATGAGAACGGGCTCGCTAATTTGTAAATTAAATTGAATCTGTATTTTACTCTGCATTTTAGGGTGTGTTCAGTAACGTACGTTAATCCTGTCAGATCATCCATGCATTGAGTGAGCGTGTAGGCGGCTACAGGTCGGCCAATCTGGTTCTGTCCGTTAAAAATAACTTTTGGAAATAACAATCGCGGTCCTGGACACTGAGTGACCTTACACATTAAGATAATATCGGATTTTCTCCAGTCATTGTTAAAAAACAAGCTAACAATCCTTGCTAACTCGCGTTAGTGAAGTGGCCAGATGGATCTTTCTGCCTCCACCTAAGCTCCGCCCACAAAAAAACGTCACCATGTTTACCAACTGTAAAAGGGTCTATATGCAATATGTAAGTTTTGAGCGTTTATACGTTTTCGAAATGTAAACAAACACCTCTTAAACCCCTAAATCCAACCAAGTGTAAAACTCGGGAAGAATATAGAAAAGACGGTGCAATCTTTATTCTCGCCCCCTCTCTTCTGTAGCTGTGAGTTACACGAACTGCTCTTGCTTTAAAAGTCATGTCAAGGGATGTCAGAGTTCCTTCATTAGCCTTTCCACGTCTGAATTTAGCCTTTAATTTCCATAATGAATGAGACCACAGGACTCCCTTTGGTTAAACATCTTCTGATCCACGTGGCCTTACAGACCGCGCCAAATTATTTATAATCTGTTCTGGAGTCACAGAATAGCAATAACCCATATGCAAATAGCAGACTGCAGACCGGCTGCTCACATTTAGCGTGCCGCGGCCCTTGCTGACAGTGCCCTTACAATAGGTGAGACAAAAGCATGCGTGTTGATTGATGTGGAGAGCCGATCTATTGTCCCTGTTTTCATTTATTCAAATGAAAAGATTCATTCCTCAGTTTCCAGGTGACAAGGACAATTCCTCTTCAACCCCCCCATCTCAGTTTTCATATGTTTGTGTTTGCTCTTAAGATTTAGCAGCAGGATTTCGCTGATCTGTCTGCAGTAAGTTTTATTAGATGTGTGATGTGTTTGAGGATGTACACACAGCACAAAAAAAGCACAATGAAGTTGAACACATTGGTATTGAGATATGTATTTTTTATTTGTCTTGACACTTTGCTAAAACATTGATAATATAAGGTATTATCCATATTTTCATACAAAATGTTACTTTTATAAAAAAAAAAAGAAGTCCTATGTATTCGGATACAACCGAAATTATCCAAAAATAAATACAAATGTGGGGTTTTTTTTTGCTAGATATCTTTATATAATATATTTAGTGAATTAAATATTATTAATATTGTTCTCAATATAGCCTACTAGCAGAGACTCTTATATGTGTACGGATGTGACATAATGATTTAATATATTTCATTTTTGATTTATGATTTTTTTTTATTTAGATTACACTTATCCTAAGCATTATTAAAGAGTTTACAATAACAATGAATGCATTGTAGAAATGTCAGGGATAATTCTGTCCCCTTATAATTTCTCAAACACATTTGAACACTTGAATGGTGTTCATTCAACAAGAAATAAAGGCAGACAAAAATACTTTGCAATTTCATAGTTTATTTTTGTACCAGTAAGAATAACATTCATTCAATTTTTACCATTAACTCATGTTAAGCTTTTTTTTGTTACTTGTGACATTTGGTAAGGCTTTTTTTCTGAGGGGCAGCTAATTTTAAAGAGCGAGACAGCTGGTTTGAAAGAGCTTTTCTTTGCAAATAACTATAAATAAAAGCGTGTCAATATCAAGTTTTATTAATCATTCATTTGACACTTAAGCTGTCTGCTTCATCATAAGCGAGCAGAAACAAGGTTCTTAATATTTCACATTCTAGTTGCTGCGTGAGACTCTGAATTTGATGAGATCAAGGCGTTCATGCATGTGGCAAAACACAAGCAATTAAAACATTTCCCAATCAATCACAAGTGAATAATTCAATTCCCTGAAGTTTAGCTGTGAATTTAGTTAGCTTTTTATAATTTTGACTACCTCATATACCCACCCTGCTGCTCTCCGATGCGTGCAGCCGTATGGATTTTCAATGAACGCTCGGTACATCTGATGCAAACGTCTCTGGATTCTTTCTGTAAAGAGGACTAATTAAAAAGAAGGGCCAGGATCTGCCCTTTCTAGGAGTGAGTGTATGTAGAGAGTCTGTGTGGGTGGTTTTGCTGAAAGATCCAGTTGATAAATAGCCGTCTCTTCGTCTGGCCCCCCTTCACCGATCATAAATATCCTCTGATTATCCAGCTGACAATGGCCACAAATATTCTTCATTCTCATGATGGATCGGTAGAAGGCGACAGACGGACAGAGAGAGAGAGAGAGTGAAAGAGAGGCTGGCTGGCCTGGATTTGCTCAATCTGTTAGGAAATAAAACCAATAGGTCTGGGCACCACATCACCATTTTTTTTTTGTGAAGTTTGAAGGCTTATTGTGCTTAGATCCTCTCCACATGAGGACAGGTCACAATGACCCGAGAGTTGCGGCTTGCATTGGTTTTGTAGCAGGGAAAAGATATGGCGAGTTTACCTGCATTCTCTGTCCATGTAATTAGAGCCCTATTGGGAAAATCTACTATTGTTTATTTGGTTCCAGACTGGTAGCCCTGATTCAGCGGGGAGAACAGCAATCATCTAGTGGCTTCAAATACTTAGTATGCAGGTAATGGAATTTTATGCGAGAGAGCAGAGTTCTGCTGCCGAACAGCCCCTTAATTGTGTCTGTTATGTGAAGAGAGCGGAAAAAGAGTAAGAGAGAGACATGAACGTTGGGCTAAAGAGGCTGCCGTAACCTCCAAGAACTACACTCTCAACAGTAACTCAAGTATTATCTAAACACTATCCATTAGAAATGCGCAATAATTTCTCCACAGTCCAATTCCAGAAGGAGTGTAAATTAAAAACTCTCCAGCAAAATGATAGGATTTTTAATTGCCATCATTTGCTGTCTCTCATGTCATTCCAAACCCATATGACAATTTCATCTGACAAAAAGATCTGGAACAATGTGAGAGTGAGTAAATGATGACAGGACCAATGGACCATCCCTTTAAATAAACAACATTTCTAGAATTTTAAATGGATGTGTGGAGTGTCAAATTCGGTAACACTTTACAATACGGGTGCACTAATACGCATTAATCCATGCTTAACTAATGCACAGATAATACTGAATTAATGTGTAACTAATGATTATTTAAGCTATTCATTAGTGATTACCACATTAGGAACTAGTAAGGTTAATGTATTAGTTCATACATAAATTGTTATTAATTAAATATGTAATTGTGGATTAATCCCATAATAACTATTTTTTTAACTAATAGTGTCAATTAATATGTTAATTACCAGAATGAGCCAAAGCCTTGTATTTCAACTTCCAGATAACATGACAGGTACACTAATATGCATTAATGCATGATTAATTACTTCATTGTTTCTGCAAATTCATGTGCGAATTACTACAATTACTAAATGACTAGTTAATAATGATGTGCCCCAACAAGTAAAGTCATAACATAATGATTCCTTTGCAAATCATTAGCTAATGATTAATTAAAGTAGACAACTGGAAGTTGAAGTGCATAGCTTTGACTAAATTGTGGTAATTAACACATTAATTTACACTATTAGTTAATAAAATATGTTATTAAGAAATGTAATACACAATGGCATGTTGAATTAATGGAAATTCATGTATTACTTAATCTATTAATCATGTAGACTCTTTATTAGTTGCTGATGCAGTAAACATTAATTAATGGTTTAGTTCTTCATGAGTTATACATTAACTCATAATTATCTGTGCATTAGTTAAGCATGAATTAATGCATATTAGTGCACCCGTATTGTAAAGTGTTACCTCAAATTCTTCTTGAACCCCAAATAATTGAGCTCAGCACTTGTGTTATTTGTGATTGAAGTGTTTGTTGTTCTGGTGTAAAGCCGCAACAAATCCTTTAGAGTTACAGTAGACTGGCTGGAGAGAGAAGTATTGAAGGTCGTTGTGTTTCAGAGAGTCAGCTCATTTTTACCTTACCTTTGTTTCAGACCTCTGTGTGGCGACTTTCCCATGACCTAGGTATAATCTCTTAACTAATCTGGTTATAACTGCTGCCACACTATGTGATGCTAAGCCACACTCACAGAACAATAGAGATCGAAAATCCAATCCATTTCTTTTTGTTCTGTTATGAATCTTCACTCCAGCTCTTTTTACATCTAATCCAATACATCTTTCCTGCGGTCTTCCTTTTTTTTTCAATAAAGAGAGCTATTGAAAGAAAATGCACATAATTAAGAAATAAAGAAATCTATCAATTACACATGCATTTGAAATTGTATTGCTTTCAGAAATAATGCCCATTGTGTTTACAGTCAAAAATAGAAGTAAATAAAATTACACTAATGGAAAATGTGAAAAGAAACAAGCAAACACAATATTAACAGATATCAAAAATGGACTTTACAGGAGTTCAAATTCTTAAATTTGTGAAAGGTCTTTTCTTCTGTATTGTGAATGTGATGTAAATTAAATTGAAACATTATCAAAGAGACCATTTGAAATCTGTTTTCATCCAGACTAAGACTAATCTGTAAAAAATCTGATTATAATCACACTTCAAACCACCTCCAAATGTGATTTGAATCAGATAAAAGAAAAAAAAAATCCAATTGCATGTGTTGTTTTGCTGTTCAGACTTTCAAAAAACAATTTGCATAAAAACTGAATTGTGTCTTTACCTGTTCCTTCTGCTATTAGAAGACATCCTGTAATAGCTTTTTGGTACATAATGGTTACCGTAGATGCAACACTCATTTGAAAAAGCTATGCTCTGGAGAGCACAATTCGATTGAATGCAAAATACAATTTCACCGCTACTGTAGATGCGAGAAATTCCTACACATTGTCCCTTTAAACCCTAACAATGACTGTATTTCCTGTACTTCCATTCCCCAAAGGAACTTAAGCTTCAAACTACGAGATTTAATTTTTAAACTCCAGCCGCCAGTGCTCTTGATCGAGAAAAAGTTATTACAGACTGCGGTGGGTGTGTTTGAACAGGTATGTTTTCCCTGTCTAAGTCAGATGCCTCCAAAGGTCATTTCAACCTTCTACTCTCATCCTACCCTCTTTAATTCTATGTTTGTTTCTCTGTCAGTTAAATTAATGCACTCTAATGTGCTTTCAGCTGATGTGCCATATGTGGCAGAGAGAGCCGGAGCGTGTGAATTAGGTCCAATGCTTCTAAAGGTCAGCTCTTCTCTCCTGAATGGGAAAGCTCTTTACTATGACCGCCAAAACTTTGCTTTGACACGTAGCTGTCATTCAGCATGCTGAAGCCTGACATTTACTGCCATATAAAGTACATAGCACCATCAGTACTGTATAGGAGTTATTTTGGTGATAAACTAGCTAAATTCAAATTCATTGGAAAAACTAGCTCATGGTAACAATTCTTCTATGTATTACATAGCAATGTCTTATAACTTTATCTGGTATATGAAATGCTGTAGTTAAAGAAATAAAATGTCTGATGAGTGGGGCAAAATGAATATGCGTATTGCATTTTAAAATAATGTATTACCTATACACAGTATAGTGTTGTTAACAAAAGCAGAGTTATTTTATTCATGACTTGTGTTTCATGGAAGCTCCGCATCGCAAATGCTGTAACTGATGAACTGCCAAGAAAGTTTACTACAACTAAAAAAGCCAAACCTATGGAGCTGTTTATGATGTAAATGTCAAACTATATTAGTTTATATATAGTTTATATGTCAAACTATATTAGTTACTATATTCCTACTATAAAAGTAGGAAACACTTTATTTTGATGGTCCCGATTGAACATTCAGTTCACTATAAGTACAGTAACTGTGCAACTATATCAACTAACTCTTATTAGAGTATTAGTAGACTATCAAAGTTATATAAGTAACTTTGCAAGTTCATGTCAAGTTATTCCAACCCTAACCCTACCAGTCTACTAATACTCTACTAACACTCTAATGAGGTTTAGTGGACATGTAGGTCCAACGTTACTTGTATTCAACAGAATGTGAGATCTTCAAATCAAAGTGAAACCCAAATGTGTTCTGAGTTAATAACGCAATATTGTACAACCATGCAAAATTAGGCTTTATTAATCATAATCATAATTTATGTGGAGAGGAATTAAAGTGGTTGGAGTTTTATTGCCACTTGTGTGCATTTTGAAATCTCCATTGTGCCTTTGGTTCTTATCATTGTGTCATGTTATTGGGAAATGGCATCAGGCGATTCAGCATGTTTTCTTGCCCACGGAAAAGTGATAGTCATCTCTTTGTGTATCCGTAAGCCCACTGCATTAATCAGATCTGCTGTAATTGTAAACCAGAGTCTGTGTGGCACACTCAAGTTAGTATTGCATTGTTCAGGGTTTGGAGACACAACAATGCAGTGGTATCATTACTAATAGACAACATCGTGTTAAAACATGGGATTTTAATGGAATCCAATTGCAATTCAATTGCTGTTGTGATTGTAAGACTATGCTCTCTCTGAAGCAGAATCCTGATTATTTGCTGCGTTTTGCTTGTGTGCTTGCACGTCAAAGGCAAATTGAGAATTCACAGTAGTTTCGGTTTGAGAAACTGACTCAAAATATGAAGGTTAATGCATCAGTCAGAAGACGTAAAGTATATTTAGGCTTATATGACTTTCCTTCACTGTCTGATAGGTATCCCTCTCTGGTGACTGGAGATTGACTGAATGCAGTGCTGTTGGAGAAGAGATTAAGCTATACCTGGAACCTCCTAATGGTATCTTCAAGTCTTCAAACAAACCGCTTTAAAAAGCAGGGTTAACGCAATAATACTTAAGGCCTCAGGACACCTGCCTCCTTCAGGTTAGTGATCCAGATTACCTCATCAGAATATCCTGTCATCAAACATCCATCTCTCTCACCATTTGACCTTTTTTCTCATTCTCTCACCATTTTGAATGTCATTGCTATTCTGTTTGTTTGTGTTTTCTTTCAATCCTAACCCGATTTCATTTGCATTCTCTGAAGGAGACTGGTGCTTGTCTATGCAGAAGTCATCCCAAGTTACTAGAGTATTTGCCAGTCTCACTGCTGCATTGCATTATGGCTAGGTGTTTTAAAGGGATAGTTCACTTTGAAATGAACTTTTGATATGTTTTAGCTTACCTCAAGGGCATCCAAGACGTAGGTGTCTTTGTTTCAATAGTATTTTCAATTTTGATATTTTTAGGTCAAACTGTTCTTGTCTAGCCCAGTTGAGGCCCACATACTGCAGAAAGTTTGACTTACAATAGCATATATCCCAGCCTCATCTGGGCCACATATGGCTCAGTTCTGGCAGTGGCAAAGTGCACTTTTTCTCATTGTATTCAATTCAGACTGCAAATTTGAATAAAATATGACTTATTTTGCTGCAAAAGTGGGAAACATCTGAGACAAAATCCATAAATGATGTGTAAGTTAATTGAGATCTCCAATAAGACTCTCAAGCTCTGGCAAGGCTATTTATTTACTAATGGCCTTGTAACATGCCTTAGAAACATCCATTCAGACTGCCTCATTCTAATGTTTGTGTATTGGTTTGTTTTGGTCCATCACAAAAGGTCACCCAAACAAACACCCAAAGTCTTTTGGGTCAAGTGGGCTGTCATAGAGCTGCCTGTGTTTTCTTAACCATTTTACCCATTCTGTGAGTGTAAACGCTGATGTTCAGAATGAAGACAGAACAAAACTGTGGAAGACTTGGGACTGAGAAGCATACCATTCAGGTATAGCTTTCATCTGAGGAACTGGTTGTGATGAATAGCCCAGTGGTGCCACAGGTACACATCCATTTTGTTGAAATGACCTTGAGAAGAGATTCCCTGTATGAAGCAGTCCCAACTGAGAGATTACATTTATTTTCCTCTGAAAAAGACAAGCCTTATGGCCTCCGTATCCCCCCTTGCCGGCTCATCTGTGAGTCAGGCAGACGGCTGGCCACTGAACGCTGTTCTTGATGAAAAAATGAGGGTGGGAAAAAAGTCGTGACCTGGATATGGGAATGGGTAAACTTGGGGGATTACACTGCCTTTGAGAACTCTATCACCTGCTCTGTAACTGAAAGAGCAGACCTATCAATCACACGCCAGACTCTGGCCCTTTAGGCTCATTCCCTTGATGGCTCAAAGGACAGACATTGTTGGTGTTTTTAGAATTGTGTGCCAGTGGGAGGTAATAAAATAAAATTTTGGACAATGTTGAAATGCCATGATACATTATTTGCTGTGGCCACAGACTATGGCTGGCAATTGATTATATTTCAATTAAATTATTAAATTCATTACATGATATGCAGATTAAATAATCAAATTAAAAACATTTTAGTATCAATATTTGGCAAGAAAAGCCCCAAAATGAAGATCATTCAAAATCTTTGCATGGGAAAAAAATGTATTTACATCAAAATGTCGTTTCAGATGAATCTCAGTGAGCCTTGATATCTGATTTGCGAACAAACAACTCTCAAAGTAAAACGATTCTCAAAAACGATTCATAAAGGAATATTGATTCAGATTTGCTTTGTTAGTGAACTGTGTGAGTTTGCAAATAACTCGTAGTCCTAAAGCCTATGTCATGTGATTTTTCTTGAAATATAGCTAAATGATTATAAAAATATATAAATAAATGACATGTGATAATCTTGGGGTTTAGTATCCGCCAGGTCTGGCGTTCTTGGAGAATGCTTATCCAACAGAAAACCTCTCCTCATACAATTTTAATGAGAACATTTTTGTAACCACAAATGCAAAGGTGGTAAGTTGTTTATATTCCAACTTCTAAAAACACATTCCTGTTAACTTACAAGACACTTTAATAGCAAACCCATCTTTAGAGGATCTCGTATATTTTAACGTGTCTGTCGCGTGTGCTTACAGTATGTGTCCTCGCTTCATTGAGTCTTTTAAATTTGATGGTGGTTTGTGGTGCTGTTTTATTGCTCTTTATGAGGTAGAGTGACCTCCTGTAAAAGCAGAGCATGTCCTCCATACTGATTCGACCGCGCGTTTTAATAAGGCTCAGCCGAGAGAAAATGAAAAAGACGGATACGTCTGTGCACAGTGGCATCATTAGTATCCTGGAGCATCAGTGGCCTTTAGAATAATGAAATTCAGCAGACGTGCAACGGTCTCAATCACAATGCTAATAAAAATACATAGATTCTTTCCTGCATGTCAGTCACGGGAGACAGCAAGAAAGAACAAAAGGGAGAGGAACAGAGGGAGAGCGAGCAGAGAAACCAAGGGAGTGTGCAAGAGAGAGAGAGTTGAGATATCGGAAAAAGAAAGACAGAGAACAGGTGAATGTAATGGAAGAAAGAATAAAGACAGACTGGCAGAGAACGAGACCTGAAGAGCATCTTTTTTTATCAGTATATTCTGTCTTGTTATTCCAGTAAATTATCTAAACATGGTTAAAACAAGATAATTGTACTTGCATGAGACAATAAGATTTCGAGCTGTGTCGAGAGACGCTGTGTCACTGGTTTATGAAGCGCTTTTGGCTGTCCGGACCCATTCTACGGACTGCTTCAAAGGCTTTACTATTGGGGGTTTCCCTTCATGGCATGTGTGATACGGCAGGCTGGTCGTCACCGCATCCATTTGTTAGATTTTACAACTTGGATCTAGGCTTGTGATGAAACATTGGTGGCACAACGAGAGTTGGAGGGTTATTCACCTCCTTGGTAGTGATCGACACTCACGTACATACATCATGTACGCACATGTACATAATTGGATGATATATTGACATGGTCCTTAATAGCTGATTGAAATTAGATGATTGTGTAACTGCTGCACTGTGTATTCACAGGCCACTTTAGAGTGGACGAGAGACGATTTGCTCTAAGTGAGAGCATTTTTCGGCCCCCGATAATTGCAGTCATCTATCATGACTCTATTTTCTAATACATCCCTTCTTCAAGAAATATCATCCTCAATGCTGCGCATCTGAATGTGGGAGTTTCCTTTCATTCATGTGGCTTTGTGCTGAGTCCAAATGAAAAAGGTCAGAATGTCACGATTACAGCTGGCACAGGTTAATGAATGAAAACATTGCGGTGCAGTATCACGGCCTGTAAATATGAGTATTTGTGCCATTTCCCTTCATCTCGGTGTGCTGTGTGCTGTGCTGAGTGAATGATAGCACGGGAAATAAATAGCAGCTTCTCTGTATCATTTTCTCCTTCCCAAATTAAAAGTGGAGGATGAGGAGCTCGGAATAGTTCATTTTGCAGTCTATCAGAGGGGATGATGGGGCTTTTTCTCCTTCTGCAGGTGCATGCACATAAAATGCCACCAAATCTCATTCATACGGTGCCGCTTAGAAAGCCAACACAAAAACACTGATGTTCATGATAACGGAAATGGTGACAGTCAGAAAGACAGTGATAACGCACTGTGACATTTCATTTTTGTGGGACAGCACTCAAACATTTTCACAGACATCTTGCCAGAGAGTATTTGACAAATTCTGTAAGCAAACACAATTACTTTACGTAAAGTTAGACTCTTAAAGGGTCATGAAACCCCAAACCAAATTTTCTGAGATTTTAACAGAGGTATGTGTGTTGAACACCATTGAAGACAATGTTAGTATCTGTTAGATTTGATAATAGGGTTAAAATGGTTAAATTTGAGTTTTTTTCCGGGTTTAAAATCTTCATCGTGTGTGAGTGCGTTGATGACTCATTGGTGTCTCATAATTATTAATGATACTAAGTTTCTTATCCTATGAGAAGACACGGTCTCTTAATTATTCATTTATTTATTCATTTAATTATTCATTTATTAATTATTCATGACACCACGTTGATCTTTCCAACGACAGACATGTCAAACTGTGATATCGCCAGAGCCCGTCTAACGGGGAGCTTTGGAACTTCCTATTAGCCCCATTGTGCATCATCTTGGTTGCAGTTCCATTAGAATTCCACTGGAGGTGATCGCGGTCGAGTGCAGAATGAATGGGAGTCTATGGAGCTAAACGGCAAAATGTGTCTCTTTCTCCTGCTTGTCGTTGAATCAACGTAGATTTTATTGTTAATTCCGCAAGTTCAATATAGATTATAGGCCAAAAGTTAAATGAACGAGTACTTATGTCCTTTCGATTTCTTACAGGTTAGGTCGTTGTTGGCCGGAACACGCTAGCATTCTGCTATTGTGTGACGTCATCACATTTTTTAACTGATTTTTAGAACAGATAAGTGAACTTAAAAATGCAATTTTCAGCTGAGTGTATTTTCTTAGCCCTCCCTTTTGAATCCCACTTTCAAATTACTTGACAAAAAAATTACATCCTGAGAAAAGCGGATTTCTGGGGGTGAAACTCCATAGACTCCCATTCATTCTGCACTCGACCGCGAGCAGAGACGTGGACAGAGACGTGTTACTGCAGCCAGTCCAGAAAGGAGGTCATCCACCTCCGCAGAGCCATCTTTCATTATTATGAGGGTTCAGAGGACATGTGAATGCACTTTGGTGTGTTAGATTTGTGACTGAAACATTGTATATCAGATCCGTTCAATGAATCAGTTGATCTAGTTAGAATCAGAAGAGTCTGATAACGGAGTTCAATGACTAGATTTAGTCACACTTAATAGGAAGATTTTCAACGTTTTTTTAAACTTGTTCTTTTACAGAGTTGTTGTTTGACTTCAAAAGGCTAATCTATGGTACTTTATGGAACTTTTTCTTGAAAGCTTGAGTAAGGGTGAGTAAAAGACAATGATAATTTTCATCCTTGAGAAAATTGTTCCTTAAAAACCCCTTTTGTCCCAAAAATGACAGCAATGCAGAATTTAGAATTAGGCGAAATGAGGCCTGTCCAGAATAAGAAAGAACCTTTATCAGTAATTAGCAGGATTAATATGACTGATAATAATATAATAGTGTAGTTTCTCATGGCACTGAAGGCAGAGATGGATGAACAGCATGAATCATCTGCTTTTCCCTGCTACTAATGTATCACTTTGGTAGTCTTAGTCCTCACTGTTTGCCAAAGAGGTTTTTCTCCTGGCAGGAATGTGACTAAATTGTGATACAATCTGAGACTTTATTTTAATATTCTTACTTTTCATGCATGTCATTTTAGATTTTCAGAAGAGATCTCAACACTGTCTCACACTGATTTGTCAAGGTACCAACATCCGTCAAAAAAGTCAGAGATTTCAAAGTTATCTTAAAACATTCAAGTCATTATATAGACTGTGCTGCCTATCTTTTAAAGCTCAAAACTCCTTTTGTGTTTTAACAATTGTCTCATGTGTCTCTTTTTATATATCCAAAGGAATTTTGGGAGAAACATATTTTGTAAGTTATACATAACAGAGATCTGAGGTTTAAGAAGGTAATTGATCTCCTCAATTACCATCCTGAGCCCTCAGCAATGAACAAGTTCTTCCACTAAAGAACTTTAAGAATGGTTTCAATTTCATCCAAGCTTGAGTGCGTTTAAAAACTGAGAGGGCATAGCTGTGGGGCATCTTGAGACACTCATGACAAATGGCCAAAAACATGTTGAACTTTCCATTTCTGACCCCTTGCTCTTGCTTTTGCTGCTGTTATATAGCTGTAATTTGAAAGTTCTCTCTCTAACGCTTTTCATCTGTACCGCTTCTTGCACTTGGCAAGTGCAGACCTTCTGGGATTGTTTTACTCTGCTTTTCAAGTGTTGTTGAATAATCCATCTTTGAAAATAGTTCAGCGCCTCATAAGTTTTTGAGAGGCTCTTTGGGATACCAGCCAATGCATAAAAGGCACAGCATAAATAAAACATTCAAATGTTAGTGTTATTTAGTAAAAACAAAACTAACCATCCGTCTTTCTTTGAGTTGTAAGCAAGAATGAGATAGTGCCTACCTCTTGACCACCCATACCAGGGAGGAAGCGTTTCAGTTCAGACATACATATGATGTTTTATTAACAAAGTTTGGGAGGAACATGTTCAGTTAATTAACATGAGTGGAGTGTACTCACCAATCAATGATAAGAGGTGGATATATAGATTCAGCAATCTCACCTCACTCCATTAATAGTTTCGCAACATCCCTCCCCTTCTCCACTCTTCCAGTCCTACACTCTTAGAAGAAATGGTTCCATCCCCCGCTTCATATATGGAACTCCAAAATTGTTCTATATAGAACCATTTTTTTGTTAAAAAAAATGTTCCAAGTATGGAACCCCAGGGTTCTATATAGAACCCAGAGGAACCCTTTTTTAAGAGTGTATAGAACCTTTTACCAAAAAAAAGGTTCTATATAGAACCATTTTGGAGTTCCAAATACGTACCTTTTAAGGTTCTATGTAGAACCTTTTCTTCTAAGAATGTAAACACTTACATGGGGGGAGTACTCTGGGTTTGGGCCAAACTCCGAGCTCGGAGCCCTCCCCCCGGACAGCACGCCAAATACGAATTAAATCTTATCCGCTCTAATGTAAGTGTGAACTCGTGAAATTCTACAAGAGTTTCAAGTCCCTTTCAAGATGTTGCTCTTGAACTTAATTCAGATGTAGTTGAGAAGTAGTTTTTTGAAGTGAATGAATCAGCCTTGTTTACTATGTAAATATTCATATTTTATTCATTGACGTTGCTCTCATTTAAATGGAAAAAAGTTGGATGTTTAGAGTATACTTTCCATAGCTTGATTAAAGTCATACCCAGTAGTTAATAAAATGGAGGAAAAATATAGACATGTATGCTTCAACACCCTCTGGAGTGTCTTGGTAGATTTGGGCCTGGTTTCACAGACAGGGCTTAGATTAAGCCAGGATTAGGCCTTAGTTCAAGGACATTTAAGCAGTGGTGGAAAGAGCACCGAAAAAACATACTCAAGTAAAAGTACCATTACATTCCAAAAAAATGTATTGTGAGTAAAGTAAAAAGTACTTGTCCAAAGAACTACTTGAGTACGTGTAAAAAAAAGTAGCTTATTTAAAAGTAGTCATGAGTAGTGAGTACTGAGCTGCGGATTCTACCCCCTTATAATAAAACTTATGCACTACAATTAATAAAGTAAATTCACATTATCTTGTCTATCTTATCTTGTTATTTGACAGAAAGATTGATGAATATATCATCCATTTTTTTTAAATGCATCAAAACAGTACACTCATCACCATTTAAATCATATTGTTTGAAAAAAAATCACCGAGTGGTCTAGGGTATTCACTGATATGCTCATTCGTTACTTCACAGCATTAGCTTTTGAAATGAAAATGAAAAAAAAATGTTACTGGTGCATCTTCAGACAAAAAATTAATATGTAGGCCTATGCCAGTGCAAGTTGCTTTCAGTTAAAACAGCTCAATAATGCATTTTTTGTCTAGAAATAGGCTTAAGCCGGTGTTTTTTTATTCATTCAAACAGATTTATTGAATGATTCAGTGACACATCCATCCAAACTGTTGTGCTGTTTAATATTTTTGTGAAAACCATGATGATTTTTTTTTCAGTATTTTTTTATTTTCTTTCATGTGGGTGTCTGGAGATCTGAAGCTTTTAGATATACTTTTGAAGAAAAAACAACAACATTTTTTAAGAGAAAAAAAAATACACTTGAAGTCGCTATCTGTTAATTAAAATTTGACAGATGAGTTGATACATCAGTCTGACTACACTTTCATCTCCATCACTATGGTTACAGGTGTTCATGGTGAGAAGGGCATTCACCTTAAACAGAATCTCAGGTATGTGGCCGTCAGCACTTAGGGGTCATTAATCCACCTGCACTCTCAGGAACAAACACACTAAACACTCACAAATCGCCCAGAGAAATGGGCCTGTCAGAACATGCTGACTAACGGCCTTTGCTCCTGAAAATGTTGCGTAAGTGGAGATGTTTCAGGAGGTTTCATAAGACAAACTGAGATGACATTATTCCCTCGGGTTAAACCTCTTCATTTGGCATCTTCAGCATCCATTGTCTCTAAACACAGCTGATTTCCATCCCATCGTTTTCGGTCACATGTCAGCCACAGGATGCAATGACATTAATTAGGAATGACATTTTTAACTTCTCTTGCAAGCATGATGCTGATTTTCTCTTCCCCTCGCTCTCTATTTTTCTCATTGTCTCTTTCATACTTCCAGAGTGTCCCACAGAGTGACAAGACGTTAAAAGCATGACTCTCACTTAATGAATATATAAGTTAGAGCTTTTCAGATTTTTGATGTGGCCCGTGTGTGAGATCTGCATTGTCTCCTCTTCTTAAAGATAAGACTGTTTTCTCAGGATTTTTTTCTCAGGAAAATTACTCATGTCATTCTTATACCGTGTATGACCTACAAAATAATACTCTTGGGTGACTTTAAAATACTTTGATATAAAGCATATGAGTCATATAGATTGCTTTATTGTGTTTTTGCTGAACTTGAAAGAGTAACCTGGACATTCTTGGGTTAGATGGGATCCATTTTGGAATGACATGAGGGTGAATACAGGATGACCAAATGTTTGTTTGTCAGTGAAATATCTCTTTAAATTCTGCTGCAGTTCTCTGGAGAGGGTTGTGAAAGGAGACTTTAGTCTGAAGCAACTGTGAAATTTATATTCATAGTGTTAGTTCCATTGTCTTTATCTGCAGTCGTCTTTTATACTAGGACATCCTACGCTCTTAAGTGCTATCTTGGTTTCCCATATGATTTAGCAGGGATTCCCTGAATAACTTTGCATTCATGTCTAAATAATAAAATGTGATGTGATATGATTGCTTTGGGCACTGAGTACCCAGAACCAATTTACCAATTTACTTAGGAGACAACTTTAATGGGCCTGTTTCCTAATCTCTGTATAGGGCCTCTCCCCTAAATGCTTGTCGTTCCTAATTTAAAATTTTTTACTAAAAGACTCTTGTCTCAGATGCTCAAGTAAACGGAAATTACTTTTATTTAGTTTACAGACAGACGCTATGAGCAGTAAAGACAGATGCGCTGAGTCTAATTCTGTATTGAGTTTCTGTAATTGTTTCTCGTTTCCTCTTGCTTCATGCTAACATTTGGTATTTCCAGTTTCTATTTGAGTTCAATTTTGCATCTACTTCTAAAATACATCTCTCACACTTGAATTGTTAGTTACATTGGCTGGAACAAAATGGCTTTATGGCAGAATTACATTTATCATTCAGAGCATGCTCAGCAGCGGGTGTGCTGGAACACTTCTGAGTTTAAGTGTCGAATTTTGGAGGAAGTGAAAATATTTCACTTATCACTCATGAAACTATTTTATATTCTTTTTAAAATGTCGTATTATTATTGATTTTATATATTATATTATTTTTTAAATACATAAATATATATTTTAAAATATCTTTGTTTATTACAACAATAAAAAGATTATATTATACACTCTCTTTGCTAGTGTATGGGCGTTTTCCCATCAAAATGTCTTAATTTTTTGTGGTGCAGATTCAACAAGGTGCTGAAAACATTCCTCAGAGATTTTGGTCCATATTGACATGATAGCACAACACATTCTCATCTTAGGGTGTCATATATTGACGCTTATGACAATGCGTATACATCCAACACACACGGCACCCTTTAGCGTCAATATAACACGCTTTGGTTATGGGTAGGTTTAGTTCTGGGGTAGGGTTAGGGTTAGACCACTAGGAGGCGCCTTCTACCCCATATACATGTGCGTCTCATATTGACGCTAAAGGGTGCCATGTGCGTTGGATGTCTACGCATTGGCAAAAGCATCAGTATATGATGTCTTGGAATGAAAACGGGCTGGATAGCATCATGAGGTTGCTGAAGATTTGTCAGCTGCACATCCGTGATTCAAACCTCCCGTTCCATCACATCCCTAAGGTTCTCTATTGGATTGAGATCTGGTGACTGTGACGCCATTTGAGTATAGTGAACTCATGTCACCAGTTTGAGATAATTTGAGCTTTGTGGCATGGGCCAAATATCCCCAACACCATTACACCACCACCACCAGCCTGAACTGTTGATACAAGGCAGGATGGAGTCATGTTTTTATGTTGTTTACAGCAAATTCTGACACTACCATCTGAATGCTGCTGCAAAATCAGTAGATCAGCAGTTTCTGAAATACTCAGACTAGCCCTTCTGACACCAAAAGTCATGCCAAATCACCTTTCCCCCCTACGTTCTGATGCTCTGCAGAAACTTCAGCAAATCATCTTGAGCATGTAACAAGTAACTTTTCATGTTAATAAATAGCTGAACAGGTCTACCTAATAAAGTGGCGTGTGAATATATGAAATATAACAGTATTTATATTGTAATGTATAATATATATTACTTTTTATTAATGGAGTTGGACCAGATGGTGAAGGAAAAGCGGCCAAGTTTTCAGAATAGATAAATATAAAATAGTTTTTAGTTTTTATTTATTTATACAAACAAATTATAGCAGTACATAATTCCCATGAATCCATTTGTGTCCTCATTTTGAAAACATATAAATATTAATCCTGCAAATTTACTAATAAAAAAATAAGTCCAAACTACTGATTTACATTATAATTATCACTATTCAGTTTAAAACTTGCAATATCAATGGTCCTATGAAATTAATTGGCCAACTTGCAAGTAGCTGTTTTATTTCTTTCTCAAAGTTGATTTTTAACATTGTAATTTTATCCCATCTCATCAGTGAGTTTGCATTTCTTCTTGTGGTGGTTGCCGGTGAGTTAAAACTTGATTGAACTACAGATCAGTTCGGTCCTTTACACACTGTTGACTTGAGATGTGAAATTAATTCCACCAGCGCAAACAAGATCAATCCTGTCCCTTCTCCTTTAAACAAGACAAATATCCTCAAAATGACTTTTATAATAAATGTGTCCTAATGTAGAAATATGATGGCATAAGCAGTTCTGAGGCTGCCTTCTGCCTCAGCATTATCATAGTAATGAATTACAGTAAAGTGGTATTTGAGCATATGCAACAGGGACAGTGACTGATTCATTGTGTTGAACTCATCATAAATGTGCTTCAGTGGTATCAGTACTACCAAATTATCATCTGACTTGTTGATTTGTTTATCCAATTATGCATATTTGGTGTGGTGTTCTCTTATTGTTCCCCCCAATGGCATTTATATTGGACGCATGTTTGCTTGTGGCGACTTAACGCTCTACGTCTCCTGATAATTAAAAACAGGGGGCCGAGTCATCCAGCATTGTGCCAGCGCATGCATTAGAAGATGTCCCCTCTCCCACTCATACAGATAATCTTTAAGGGTAAAAAATACTTTAGTCGTAATTTTTGAGACTCATAAATCAAGAGTAAGGTTTTAGAATGGGGTCTCATAGGGATGGGCAACGATTAATCGCGATTAATCGCATCCAATATAAAAGTTTGTGTTTACATGATATATGTGTGTGTGGTGTGTATAATTATTTTGTATATATAAATACACATACATGCATGTATATATTTAAGAAAAATGTGTTCTCGAAAAAATATATCAAATATTTGTATTTATACATAATATTAATTATGTATAAATATAAAGTACAGTACTGTATATACATGCAAATATTTCTTAAATATATACATGCATGTGTGTGTATTTATATATACAAAATAATTATACACACCACACACATATATTACGTAAACACAAACTTTTATTTTGGATGCGATTAATCGCGATTAATCGTTGCCCATCCCTAAAAAACTTACGAGTTACCAAGACGGTATTTTTAGGCATAACTGGCACTAAGTAGGTTTTTACGCTTGCAGACCTCAAAAAGAACAGCAAAAGCAACATAAAGCATCATACAAATGGTTCATGTTGTATTTCAAGTCTGCTGATGTCACACAATGGCTTTGTGCTTTTGCGCACACAATAGCTTTCAGTAAGGTGAAGATTTTTTTTATATGTGTGTATGTGTTGTGTAAAAAAACTGTTATGATGACTTTTTGTTCACGACATTCTCAATTTTTGTAAAAAAAAAAAAAAATGAAGAGGACGATCAAACCATTAATGACGGGCCCCCTACAGTACCCCCATAGACCCCTTAGGGGCCACGAACCCCCTGTTGAACTGATTCTTTGTTCTTCTCTTCCTCTTTAGAACTCTTTACCCCCAAATGCTCCTGGTTTGTTTTGAAAATGTGCCTCCTTAGGGTTCTCACTCCAAAATAGCTAATTGTCCCCAAGACATTGTTTCTCTCATTTTTCATTCTGTCTCTCATGTTCTCTTTTTTTATTCCCAGTGACACCTGGGTTCACACTATGAATGGCAGCTCCATTGGCAACACCAGTGTGTTGGTAGAGTGTGTCAAAGTTGAGAGACGCAGAGGTCAGCCAGGTCAGTGCTGCCCATGGGTGGGTTGGCCCATCGGCCCCGATGCCTGCCAGTCTGTCGCTGTGCCAGGCCCGCAGAGGTCAGAGAACTGTCTCACAATGGGGGTGGAAACTGGATTCAACTGGATGTGACTGCTAAATAAAACAGCTGCACAGGGCTCGCGTTATCTAGTCATGCACAAACACCCAGGCAAACCCACACGGAATTTGTGCCTCAGAACTCTGCTGATGTAGCAGAACTGCTAAACTTGTCATTCACCAAATTTTTTGCTTTTTTGTTTAAAGAATTAGCCCTGGCAACAAGAGTGCTTTCACATATTTTACCATGCTTATCGGTGCACTCAATTTTCCCTCCTAATTTGAAGTACTTTTGAAATGCATGTCTAAAAGTTTGCGCAATGAGATGAAGACTCCAGGGGCCCTATTTTAATTATCTGAAACGCAAAGTAACTTTGTGGGCGGGTCTTGGGCGCTGTTGCTATTTTGCCAGCAGGATAAATGACTCTTGCGCCTGACGCAAGTTTACAGTAAAAGAGGTTGGTCTGAAATAGCTTCAGGTTTGGGCGTAACATGAAATAAACCAATCAGAGCCTCATCCAACATGAGCAGATGCACATGTTGCATGGCTGATTGTTAGTATTATGGCGTATTTACCAGGCGCACTCCAGGAGCAATTCACAGCCGAGGAGACCGACGTTCTTGTCAGGGCAGTGAAAGACTGAGAAATGACGTTGTATGGGGATGGGAGAAACCCACCCAAATCAGCGTCGGTTAAACAGGTGTGTGAGGAAAAAAACTACATTTTTTTTTATATCTTCATGGACGGCGTAAACAGAATGAGAACATGGATCCATCATGCCTTGTTACCACTGTGCAGGCTGTTGGTGGTGGTGTAATGTGTGGGGGATGATTTCTTGGCACACTTTAGGCCCCTTAGTGCCAATTGGGCATCTTTTAAATGCCATGGCCTACCTGAGCATTGTTTCTGGCAATGTCCATCCCTTTATGGCCACCATGTACCAATCCTCAGTTGGCTACTTCAAGCAGGATAATGCACCATGTCATTGAGTCATTTCAAACTGGTTTCTTGAACATGACAATAAGTTTACTGTACTAAAATGGCCCCCACAGTCACCAGATCTCAACTCAATAGAGCATCTTTGGGATGTGGTGAAACGGGAGCTTCGTACCCTGGATCCCACAAATCTCCATCAACTGCAAGATGCTATCCTATCAATGTGGGTCAAAATTTCTAAAGAATGCGTTCAGCACCTTGTTGAATCAATGGGGGGTCAAACACAGTATTAGTATGGTGTTCCTAATAATCCTTTAGGTAAAATGTACTTTATTCCTGTAATGTCAAAGCTGAATTTTCAGTAGCCATTAAAGTGTCACATGATCCTTCAGAAATTATTCATATATGATGATTTGGTGTTCAAGAAACATTTCTGATATTTTTTTAATGTTGAAAAACTTGTGATGAATAATATATGGTAATGCTTCCTTTATTTTTGTGGAAACCCTTATACATTTATTTCAGTTGGGATCATAGGACCATGGTTACCAGCAAAACTTTGACCACAAAAAAAAAAAGAAAAAAGAAAAATGAATAGGATAAAAAGAAAAAAAAACTGAGTGTACTTAAGCTTAAGTCCCTCATTATTTGAGCCTATAACCTGTACAGTTCAACTAGTCGTTCTAACTGTTATAGACAAAGGAGCAAGAGAAATCAACTTTTTTCACTTCTTTATTTCCAGAATGGTATCTAAAAAGGCTTTCAAAAAAGTGAAAAGGAATGGCCTTTAATGCTGTAGACTGCATGAGCTTAGTCATTTTACAAAGCTTACGTTAAGCAGGCCGTGTTCTTGTTTGGTTTAGGAAAGATAAAGTAACTATGATTGTGTGTGTGTGCTGCAGTCAAGCAGAGAACTAAGATGACAGGCACACTCAAAGTCCGTTGTAATCTATTTTAATTGCATGAGCTCCTCTACTGAGGTGGTCTGAAGTAATAAAAGAAGCCGTGATCGATAATTTCCATTTTTGAAGTTAATTTTTTACAATCTTTCCTTCACAATGGGAGCGCCCCCTCACTGGCATGTGGCAGATGAACATAAATATGTGTCAGAAAGATATATAGTTAATCAAGCGGAGCTTCATGTTATATTTAGGTGCCGAATGAGACTGTTCGGGGCCCCATGTGGGCCCCTGGGGACTCGCTGATGCTGACAGATTCAGAAATATGAGACTGCATCATGTCTGCGTCTCAGCAGGTGAAGGAATCAGGGCGGACAGGTCTTCTCTGCTGCTTCGCTCCACTGGAATCATAAATAATGTGACTCCACGCTGTGACTTCCACCTTCTCTCTCTTGACAGATTTGTTCCCCTCATATTTACATAGAGTATTAGAGAGACTTTCTTTTTAATGAGAAAGATAATGCAGAGTTGAATTATTAATTTCATAAGGATGCATTTCCTAGTAGCCAAACATTTGACTTGTGGTCCTCATTTCAGCTTATTGTGGATATGCCCAGCCTATTTTGATAGTAAGAGGTCTGATTGACATTAAAAGCAACCAATCACACGTTTTGTTGTTGTTGTTATTATTAACTACAATTAAACTGTAGCTGACTGTAATGGCAGTCATGTGAAGCCAGCCAGTCAGATTCAACCTGGTGATTTCAGCCAACTCTTTTGTGCGCAATATGCATTAGACTATCAGTGAATGAATTTGTGTGCAGTCAGTAGGTGTGTCGTCTGAGGCTAAGACTACAGAATCCTAAACGAGGTCTAATTTCTTCATGCTGTGCTTCCTGACAGAATGGACTATGTCTGAATGGACGGATATGTAACACCCCGCCCCTTTTTTTCTCTTCGGCCATTAGTCTCCTTCTTTCTAACGACCACCTACTTGCTAAATAGTATTTTAATTGCATTTTAATCAGGTCATTCACAGTTTTGACCACGACTGAACACTTGCCAAAGGCAAGTGCAAGCTGAAGCAATTCCATTTTATTTTATAGAATAAAGCACAAAATTCTTTGAATATTCATAAATATTGTTCAGTAAGACTGCGTGACTGAAAGTGCATGTGAAATGTGTGCTGTCTTTGGGTATATTCAGGCTAAATTGATTTTGTCTTTATGGTGGCTTTTACTCTGTTTTTAAAGGCATGTTCCGAATGAATCTTTGTCCTTAAAATTAAGCAAAAAGCGAGTTTACAGGAATTGCAGGAATTACATTTGTACAGATGGTTTTGTCCTGACCGTTTAAAGTAGTATTATCAGTTGCTGCTGTACACACTCAGATTTTTTTTTGAGACTTATTATTATTATTTTGAAATTATTATTATTATAAAGATAGTACATGGAAGTTCCATTCAAAAATTTCTTAGCTCAAAAATATCACCTTGAAAAGCCTTGATTGTTATCTAAATTGACTTACGATATATACTGTGTGTATATATGTGAAGAGTTCAGATGCAAAAGCCTCTAAGTGCCATTTGAAATTTTCTTCTAGAATGATCATTTTTATCAAGCTTGTATATTTAAGTTCAGTAATTTCGCTTAAATGACAATTCATATGTAATCTTCATTCCCATTTAAGTCAAATTAATTAACTTAAATATACTAGCTTGATAAAAATGATCATTCTAGAAGAAAATTTCAAATGGCACTTAGAGGTTTTGCACCTGAACTCTTCATATATATATATATATATATATGTAGAGAGAGAGAGAGAGAGAGAGAGAGAGAGAGAGAGAGAGAGAGAGTGCGCCTGCGTGTGTTTTTTCTATCCTGGTGGGGAATTCAACCTGAACTCGCACAGACTCATGGGGAATCTTGTCACCATGGGAGCATAAATTGAGGTTCCCATGAGGAAACAAGCTTCTGAATTATACAGAATGAGTTTTTCTTTTCTTTTTTATGTAAAAATGCTGGAAGCTTTCTCTGATGGGTAGATTTAGGGTGGGGTTATTGTAAGGGGATAGAATATACAGTTCTTACATTATAAAAAACATTTTGTCTTATATGCTTATAAATCATACAAGTGAGGTGTTGTTTTTTTGTTTTGTTTTTTGAAAATAAAAAATTGCAGGTTTTCTGTAATGCGTAGGTTAGTGTAAGGGGGTAGAATATACAGTTTGTACAGTATAAAAACCATTTAGTCAGTAGAGAGTCAAACCGGACGTGTGTGTGCGTGTGTGTGCGTGTGTGTGTGTGAATGCAAGACCCATTAGCTCGGTCTCTCTGCAGCTGGCATGTCATCTGTTCTAATTGGAGACACATTTTCACCAGGCAACACTGAAGCTGCCATGCATTGTCTTAATTAACCAAAACTCAGCTCGCTGCACTGGGCATACTATAGGCGCACACACAAACACACGCACACTTAGCTCACTATGCTACTGTAAACCCTCCTCCAACACACACATACTGTACACAAAGATACACACTTTCATTTTTTTTTTCACTTGGCTTAAGTCTCATCCAAGTGCACCAATGTAGCAAAATGATCCGTTTTTAATCACTTATGTATGCAACTGCTGGAGGGGCCTAGATACTACTTCACTATCTGCATGAGAGAAAAAAAGAAAATTAGAGCAAGAGGGAAGGAAAGAAATTATTTGATCAACAAAGACTTAATCCTCTATGTGCACGCCTTTGAATCCATTTGCTTAAAGAATATTAGCTCCATTTGTCTGTAATTGTGCTAAGAGGTTAATTGCAAGTGCTTTTCTCCCTCTTTTTCCCATTTACTCTGAATCATTCGTGAACACAAACACATACTTCCACTGTAAGGTATTTTCTGCCATGTACAGCAGTGACTCCATGGAATAGGAAAGCTAATGGTTATTTTAAGCAATTTTTGGCAATGTTGAGCAGCTTAGCCCAGCATGCACCTGTGATAATGGGCGCTGAAAGCTCGGTAAATAGATGAACAGGGCCAAAAGAGGTGCCCCTCCAGAACAAGGCATCAACATAAACGGCTTTCCCCAAATTAAATGTTTTTTTGAAAGTGGCCATTACATTTTTGGGCATTAATTTTCAATAATTCAACAGTCCAGGAGTCAATCATTCAGTTTATAGCATGGGTGCCATGGATTAGTACATTGTGTCAGGGTGTTTTTCAGGCTTTCCTCCCTCAGTCGCTCTTGTTTGCAGAACTACTTTCTTAAATGCCTGTTTTTAAGCAATTTTTTTTGGAATAAGAGTGAGTGAGTGATTACCTGTGCCTGTCCCAGTTCTCATGAACAACACATTATAGCAGATAATTACAGTGTTATCGTCTGGACTTTCGCCCAGCTGCTGAAATTGCTGTGCTTTCTCCTTATAAAAAGACAAATTGAAATTGTTTGGCATGCAATTTGCTGGCCCTTTTCTGGTACTTTTACTTTGATTGACTGATTGACCCTTCGAAGGTGGCAAAGTGATATCAAGCTGTAATATGTCCAAGACAATGGAATGAATATTCCTTTCCACCAACGGTCCTGTACGATCTTGTACGGTGAGCATATGGGACTTTGAAAGTGCCAGGAAATGAGTGACATTTAAGTCTGTTTTTCACCTTTTTTCCCGGCTGGCTCCCTGCCTACAATCCCCCCACACATCTGTGTCAACCTCTGCTGCCATTTGGAGAGAATTATTCACCTCATATTTGAGCCTGGAACATTGCTCATGCTGTATTGAACTCTTTTCAACACATCCACACTATCAGGCCTCTTTTTCTAGCTCATTTTCAGCTACTATTGGTCTACCCACCTCATTCGCAGGATAATACTGCAGCGGTTAAACTGCAACTAATGTTCAAACGTGATTTGACTGACCTTATGAGTGAATCCAAAGGCAAATAGTGTCAGACTGTGAGGATAAGCATGTTCATGGTGTTGCATATCGTTTTGATTACTTGGTAACACTTTGCAATGCACTAATATGCATTTTATAATGTATGACTCATGAAGAACTGAACCATTAATTAATGATTACTGCATCAGCAACTAACGATTCTATATGTTTAATATATTAAGTATTATATGAATTGTTATTAATTAAATGTATCTTAGGCCCCGTCCACACTACTGCGTTTTCGTTTAAAAACAGAGACCTTTTGCTACGTTGCACCTCCCGTCCAAAATAAAACGGAAAAAACGAAGACCTAAAACGGAGAAGTTTAGAATTGCTGCACCTCCGTTTGCCGTTTTGAATTTCCGGAGGGTGTTTTAGTGAAGACGGGACAAAACAGAGGACTTTAGAAACGATGACGCCGAGGCTCACGCTCGGCTTTATGATTGGGTGTCATCAGTCATGACGTGTCCTTCCCTGATTCGCCAGCCACCGTTTGTACTGGCACGGTCATGCCCAGTGTTGGTGAATGGTCACATGATCCGCGTTTTCAGTCGTTTTAATGTGGACGGAGATCAATTCTAATCCGCAGATAAAACTCTGGTGTGACGGAGTTCGTATTCGTTTTAATTCTCCGCTTGTAAACGAGAACGCAGTAGTGTGAACGGGGGGGGGGGGGGGGGGTTAATTTCTTAATAACATATTTTAGTTACTAATAGTGTAAATTCATGCGTTAATTACCACAATTGGTCAAAGCAATGTACTTCAACTTCCAGTTGTCTGCTTTAATTAATCATTAACTAATGATTTGCAAATATCTTTATGTTTTGACTTTACTTGTTGAGGCACATGACTATTAACTAATTGTTAAGTAATATGCCATTTATGGGTTTTGACAGTTGCACATTCAGTGAATGTAATGTCAAATAATGTGTTTAAAGGATGGGTAAGTTGGGCCGCACACAAATATCGGCACACCAGAATATGAACTCCTGACCCTAGATGCTACAGTTCATCAAACTCAGTGAAATCTAGGTTGTAGATGGTTGGAAATTGAAATCCATGGCTTAGTGTAGATGAATAAACCTAAATGACATATTACTTAACAGTTAGTTAACAGTCATGTGCCTCAAGGAAAGTCATGACATAATGATAGGTTTGCAAATCAAATTAATTAAAGCAGACAAATGGAAGTTGAAGTACATTGCTTGGACCCATTGTGGTAATTAATGCATTAATTTACACTATTAGTTAATAAAATGTTATTAAGGAATTAATACATTAAGACACTTTAATTAATCACAATTCATATCTTACTTTATATATATATTACATTATTAGTTCCTGACGCAGTAAATATTAATTAATGGTTTAGTTCTACATGAGTCATACATTAACACATGATTATCTGTGCATTATGCATGTTAGTGCTCTTGTATTACCGTGTTACCGATTACTTCCAGCTATTACATTAAATGTACATGAATATACTGTATTTACTTCCATGTTATACATTTCACAGGCTGACCCCGAGATAAACTGAAATCTCTGTTGTTTCTCTTTAAGCATTTTGTTAGCACATCTGAAACACAGCAACCGAAAGCTCAGTCTAAAATTAGCATTTGTGTTTTTCTATTCCCCCTAATTAACGGCAGTATCATTGAGTCGGCATGTGTAGTGTGAGTTTCTCATTACGTGAGGCAAAGCTATGCACTATAAACACATTCATATTCAAGACGCAATTAATCCACATGTGACGGACTCCGCTGTGACATTTTGAGTTTGGGGAATAATAATGTTTCCTGTCCTCACTGTGCTGACCGCAGGAGCTGGCGCCATGGTCGGCGCGCTGAAAAAAGCACTCGTTGTAAACAATGTGCGAAAAGTGTGTGTGCGCAACAAGAGAAAGGGAGCCAAAGGGTACGTGGATGTGTGACTGTTCGGGGCCTCCATTAGTGCCGGAGTTGCTAATGAGCAAATGGGGGTCCTTGCGGTCCCAGTAGGCATCACACACACAGTTCAGCGTCACACATCAGAACGCATAACACAGGCGCAGTCCCTCTTCTGGTAAGTAGCCTACACTTACACGGCTGATAAACCTCACAACGGCCATTAAAAATGTTCCCCTTTCCTAAGCCATGACGCCCAATCCTGAGAGAAGGATGAGTGGGACTTATGAAGTGGATTAGAATTCAGCTAAGCGGACTCTGCGTTCACTTTTTTTTATTCATTAGCCTTTTAAACTCTATTACTCCTCCATGATCCTGTAACACATGAATTGTGCCATGTTAGCCTAGTGCCCGCAGCATGCTTGTGCTTTCAATTCAGCCAAATGAAAAAGAGATTGAATGACTAACTATTTGGAACAGTATGAAGTATCTTATACAGCATTAACGCCTGCATGTTTCTGTAAGTGGTGTGTGCTCAAAGAGTTAATTTACTCATATGTCATTATAAAACTGTATGATTTTCGGTCTTGCTTGTTAACACCGCTGTTTTCCATCTAAAAAATGAAGAAATATACCAACGAGAATTATTATATAGTGTAGTGTATAATTTTACATTCGTTTTGCTGTTTTTGAATGTTTTTGAAAGAAGTGTCTTATATGTTCACCAATTAAGGCTGCATATTTTTTATGAAAATACACACTGTAAAAAAATCTTGATTAGTAATCAATCACAACATTTTTTTCTTCTGTCAAATCAACTTCAATAATTTATGTAGTTCAGATAACATAATTTTGAGTTTCTGATGATTAAATCATTCTCCTTCATGAACTTAAAATTTTAAGGCAACCAGGTTACTTACTTTTTTAAGTTAAACCAACAATATTTTTTTACAGTGTAATATTGTGATTTTAATATATTTAAATTGAAATGCATTCATGTGATGGCAAAAAATTAGTCTAGTCTTCAGTGTCACATTCTGATTTGGTGCTCAAGAAACATTTACTATTTGTTTTTATTATAATTATTATTATTAATTGCCTAAAAATTGTTAATTAATAATTATTATTAAAAGTTGCTGCCTTACATTTTTAAGTACAATCAACTTGGATGTTTAAGTCATTTCAACTTAAATTACAGTAAACTTACAAAAACAAATTAGTTGAATCTTGTATAACTTTGAAAATAGAAATCACTAAAAAAAATTTCATTTGTAATTACAACATTTTTTTTCTTTTGTCAAATCAACATAACATTTTGAGTTTCTGGTGATTTTAATCTCCTTCATTGTATTAACTCAACTTTTCCATTTCAATGAACTTAAAATTTTAAGGCAATCAGGTTACTTATTTTTTAAGTTAAACCAACAATATTTTTTTACAGTGAAGAAATAGAAAATTGCTCAACTTATTTTAAAGAGTTCCAGTAAAGCAATGTAAAAACACACATAACTTCTTGATCATACTTCTTTTTTCACAGTATAATAATTTAATGCATCTTTGCTAAATATAATATTTCACACAATAAATACACTTTTTAAACAAACAATCGGCTAGCTACTAAGCTGTAAGAAAGCAGAAAGCTTGGCATGAGGTGTGTTGACACTGCCCTGTGCTCCAAAGGAGACTGTAACACATACTCGCTTCAAAAAGACTAAATATGGAACCAGTGTATGGAAGAGAATTGAACTGAAGGCCTGGATTTTGAGATTCAGTGTGTGTGTGAATAGAGAGCATACTGAGACTGGCTGAGTTTGGAAGAACTTGATGCATTATTAATGCAAGTTAAATTGAAGAAGCATCTCCCTGTCTGCTGGTTTCTGTCCGCATTTGATTGGGTGTGGTCTTTCTAGTGAATTGGTTCCCCCTTCCCTCCTTCTTTCCATCTTCTCCTGTATTTCTCTCACTTTTTCTTCATCTCGCTCTTTATCCTTCCTCTCTGGCTTTTAGACACTCACGTGTGTGCACATAATAACCACAGCATTAATCCATCATAATAGAGTAGATGCATTGATCATTGTCAGGCAGTGCTGTGCAAAGGATGATGGGCACACCGAGTGGGCCGACCTTGGGGAATATGTGTGTATTTGCATGTGTGTGTTTTCTGTTTAGGAGCATTATTTCAGGGGTGTTTCTGTTTTCTTCAAGATTCTGCTAAAAACTAAATTTACTCATACTTTACTATGAGTAAATAATCTGCAGTACAATGCTAAATGAAAACAAATATCATATTTTTTTTTTTTTTTTTGAAAGTGACACTATCTGAGGGATTTGATTGGTTCATTACCCCGTCAACATCTCTTCATTGCTGTGATTGGCTGATTACACTTTTGATGCGAAAATGGCCATCTGTCATGTTAGCAAACTGTCTGAAAGAATCAAACTAATGGATAAAGATCAGATAGTTAAAGAGTTAGAGTGAATTTTCCTAATGTTGTTTTGGACTCTCCTACAACAGGTTTAAAGCTGCAGAAGGGAGTTGAGAAAACGTTGACTTAGCCTGAAAATTGCCGCGTGACCTTGATCGTGCGAAACGGATTTCCCCTCGGAGAAAACCCTTTGGTTCTGAGCCACCACTGCAGTGGCTTCATGTACAGAAGGCCTTTCTCAAATTTCTCAAATTATGTGTATTTGTGCAAATTAATGTTTGTGGAGGTTCATATGTCAGGGAGAAATGAACTTTTGTTGCCAGCCAAATTGGTTTTGTGATGATACAAAACTACAGTATTCAGTCAAATAAGCACACACACACACTTAGTCCATCTGCCCGGTTCAGAGTTTAAGCCCTAGAGTTCAGCTGGACATCATAAATGCACCTTAATGATTGCATGCATATGGTTCTCATTAGCAAATCTCCATTATTATTTTTGTCAGTAATTAACAGCTCAATATTCAATTGGTTTTCACACATTAGGGATGTGTTGGGGGTCACAAGGCTTGCATGGAAAATCAGGGAACGTATTCAAAGTATCCAATATTCGCTTGGTCTGAAGTCATAGTGTCAAGACTGCATAGTTTAATTGAGAAGTGTGAAAATTCATGTCTTGAAAATGAGCACAAAGGTCAGGCACCGTTAAAATAGTTAGTGAAGGCGATTATGTTGTGTGTGTTTCTGACATTCTATCTATCTATCTATCTATCTATCTATCTATCTATCTATCTATCTATCTATCCATCCATCCATCCATCCATCCATCCATCCATCCATCCATCCATCCATCCATCCATCCATCCATCCATCCATCCATCCATCCATCCATCCATCCATCCATCCATCCATCCATCCATCCATCCATCCATCCATCCATCCATCCATCCATCCATCCATCCATCCATCCATCCATCCATCCATCCATCCATCCATCCATCCATCCATCCATCCATCCATCCATCCATCCATCCATCCATCCATCCATCCATCCATCCATCCATCCATCCATCCATCCATCCATCCATCCATCCATCCATCCATCCATCCATCCATCCATCCATCCATCCATCCATCCATCCATCCATCCATCCATCCGACTGACCGCCTGTCTGTCTTTTTTCAGCTTTACAGATTTCACATTCAAATTGGATTCTACATCCTGTTTGCAACCTCAATTCAAATCAAATGTAGGAATTTTAAAGACATTCTCCATTCACTTCTGAATGGTGCACAATTCTGTCTATCAGTTGAGTTTGCTACCATGTGGTTCTTTGACATGATTAAATGATGATTACTTTAATGTGTGAATTGCATGGAGCCTCATGGAAATGCTTCCCCTATTCTGGCGAAGAGGGTCTAGAAATGAATCATGACATTGTTCTGCTCCTGTTCAGAGACTCTGAATGCTCAAGCAGGTGGGCATCTCACTTCTCAATAAATTAGGTGAGCGAGTGAACAAAACAAATGCCATGAAAAGAAACGTCATTCGCCTTTAACCATAAATGAGCCCTAAAGCCTGAATGTTTCCTCAAAGTTTCATTTCCCACACAGCATTTTGATTTCCTCTCTGAGATTCAAAACCGCGCAAATCTATTAAACGTGGACGATATTCTTCATGTAAGTGGGGCAGAGAGTTCTTACGATGTGCAGCCGAATTGCTTAGTCACAGTCGACAGATGAAATCTCAGAAGAGTTACAAAAAAAAAAATGAATAAATGAATAAATGAGAGAAAAATATGTCTGGAAACAAGAGTCAGAAAGTAACTATTCGGTCTGTTCCACTCAATAGCAAAGCTGACATTAATAGTGTCTGTGGGAAAGAAGCCAGCTATAAAAGCTAATGCATTGGTTATCTATTTTTATTCATCAACAACAATAATGATGCTTTGTGTTGCTCTTTTTGTGTGTGTGTCGTTGTGTTGCTGAAGGTCTGGTATGTGGTAGAGCAGGCAAGTTTGATTGCAGGGTTGAGGACATGGGAAAGAAAGCCATAGTGAACTGCCATGAATTTTTTTTAGTCTTCCCACCACAGACTGTAATTAAACTGTAAAACTCCACAGGAATGAAGTTGGTGCACGCTCTAGAGTGCTCTCCCACAGATGGTGTTACAATAAATACCTCAGGCCAATGAGAAACATAAAATAAAAGCAAATACAAAAGACTCAGCGGTGTAAAATCAATGAGTTCTTTCATTTGTGCCGCATACGCTTAAAAAACGGAAAGCTCTGTTTACAAATTGGTATCCATGACCTTGTCTTTTTTACGGCAAAAATCTTCAAAGCTTCTTCCTTTTTCCTCCTAATTCATTTTTCGTCTTAATGCAGAACAAGTAAACAGTTGCTTATCCTACAGCTGTGTGTTAGCGCATGCATTTACATTTATGGTAATGTTTGCTGTGCTTTCTTCCGATTGAGAGTTTATATACAAGTTTAATGATGAATTCATTTGCGTTTGAGTAGACTAGGAGAAACACTGTGTCACCAGTGTGCAGTTTGCAAATAAATGTCCCATCCAGCAGAGAAATGCTGGGGATGTTAAACACACACAAAAACACAGGTTAATCCAATGGGCTGGTTAATCCAAACTGCAATTCTCATGATTATTGGATGATCTATTATCTCCTCAGAGCTATAAACAAAAGCAAAGAACCTACAGTTTAGAGGTGGCTCAGATTGGTGTTGATTAGCATAGTGGGAGTGTGTGTGATGGGTGGGGGGGTGGAGGGGGCTTGGGTGTGAAAACTAATAGTTAAACACACACAAAAACACAGTTAAGATAATCCAAACTGCAATTCTCATGATTATTGGAGGAACTATTATCTCATCAGAGCCTTATACAAAAGCTAAGAACCTACAGCTTAGAGGTGGCTCAGATTGGTGTTGATTAGCATAGGGAGTGTGTGTGTAATGGTGGGAGGGGTCTAGTGTGTGTGTGTGGGTGTGGGTGTGAAAACAAATAGTTAAACACACACAAAATGTCACAATGAATGTCTGAATGTATTTGTGTTAGACACACACACAAAAAAAAACTATCCAAATGGGATCTGCAGGTTTTTTTTTCAGAACTAGCTCACAGTAAATTCTCTAAACCACTCTTTCCGTTATTTTTAACCAAGTGGTCTCAAGGTTGTTATTTTGAACAAATCTGTTATTTTGAACAAATCTATGCTTTTATATTTTGTTATATTCAATATTGAGACATTTTATACATTTATAATTGTGACTTAAGTGACCAAATACTTTTTGGGGGGCATTGTATATGCACATAAATGAAACTAAATTACAGAAAATAAATAAAAACACAAAAAGCGTGTGCTTTGAATTTCAAGTCCACACCACAGCAAGTTGCAGTTGGATCATATTGCATCATATAATCATATTACAAATATATAGAGAAGTAACACCTCAAAATAAGAGGATAATCAAATCAGTTCTGTAAGACGCGGGTACACGGGGAAGGGATTTAACTGTTGGCTGTGATTCCTCAGTCTTGTACGAGTCAGCATTCTTGCAGCTGTGTCTTGGATGCTTTGTAATTGTTTGGTAGAGCTCTTTGGTAAGACAAGTCTAGGAACAAACACATGAATGGATTTCATTTTGTCAGTAGTGGAGAGAGTACTATGTACTTTTAGATTGAACTCCGTATAACTTTATATTGAAATTGATTAGATCGAAGTACACTAGATTTGAAGATTAATCAGTTAAAAAACACATTGGTTGATCTGCTTTGAGCAAGGGAGCTGTTTTAACTTATGTTACGTAATTACGTACGTAACGTTATGCTATGCTACTAACAACAACAACAAAACTGCTAAAAAAAAATAGCTGGTTTCGCAGCCTGACCAGCCTGACCATCTAAAGAATTGGCCAAATCCCCTCTAAAAACCAGTCTGCTAAACCAGCTGTGAGCAGGCTGGAAGACCAGCTAACTAGCGTAATTGTTTTTTCGGGGGGTTTTTTTTTTTGGTTTTGTTTTTCAACAGGGACATTTAATTTTGTTTTGTTGGCTTAGATGGTGTCACTGGGTTGTTAGCTGTTCAAAACCTGTTAGTAGCTTTTTCAAGATAGCTGTTTGGTGGTTTTCCAGGACCTTTAGTTGAAGCATAGCTCAATCATTTTGAGTGGTTCATAGATTATGTAGTCAAATTGTAAATGTTTTTTTTGTAAATGCAAGGCTTTTATTCTGAAAGATGTGCTTGAAAGCTGTTGACTCTTCTGTTATTTTTGTATCTTGCTGTGGCTATACTGTGCCCGTGGAACGCATTTGCAATTCATTTGGATCAGTGTCCATATGCTTTACTAACAATTCATGTTAGTATTGTGCATTTACCATAGTTACTTTAGTAGCTGTTTCCAAAATACCACTTTATTTTCACTTATTTTCTATATTTTTATTAGTACGGTGACTCATAGGCTACTAATTTAACAAAAACAAGTTTGGGACTGCAATTTAATAGACCTCATAATACTGTTTGTTCATCAGTGATTTTATTACAATTTATGAGTATGTTAAGTGCTGTTGATATGTGTGTGTGGATGGTCTCAGTTGTTGTATATGTTGTCCATTTTGGTAAAGATAGCGAGCTAGTAAACCAATTTGACCTCCTTATCTGGCTTGGTGAAAGCTGTGACTATTTCTGTCGCATTAGACACTGAAGTTTAGTCCAGGACATAGCAACCTCCAGCACAGGACTGCTTGTTAAATATGGACTTCAGAAGCTCATGAGGGCTGCGCACACACAATATAAGGCAGAAACGTGTCCCTAAGTGTGAAGGAGTAGGCGTGAGGCTCACGTCTCTTCCAGCCCTCCGCAGAAGTGAGCAGCCCCTCATTATGCCCAGCTGGAGTTCTGACATGTCCACTGAGCTGGAAAGAGATCTCCAAAGATCATGGCCGCCAACCTTTCAGCTGATCTCAGATCTTCTCTGAGACGGCCGAGG
Source organism: Pimephales promelas (assembly GCF_988280905.1). Lineage (NCBI taxonomy): Eukaryota > Metazoa > Chordata > Actinopteri > Cypriniformes > Leuciscidae > Pimephales > Pimephales promelas. Next base: position 5,350,400 of record NC_142791.1, on the reverse strand, counting down.
ATAATAAAGGTTGGGGGTGTCGGGATTTGAGCTTTTTTAGGAACAGCAGTAGCAATGAGCCGTCCTCTCTGGTTGTTACCTTCACGCTTACTCCAGCAGAAGCCTGACAGCTTCTGGACGTAAGGTTTGCCTGACACACAGTGACCATAATAGAAGAGGGCAAATCTAGCAGACACTGGTGTAAAGGACAAAAAAAAAGGGACAGCAGGGCAACTGGACAGACTCACAATCAGGACAGCTCAACGGCATCCAGCTGATTGAGTGACAGACAGTTCTGGCAGAAAGTTTGAGCTCAACCAATCACCTCCCTGCTAAAAAAAAAAAACATACACTATACAGTATTGAAATCTGGCGAAATTTGTTGGTCTGTATTGATAGTTTTATGGGGTTTGGGGCACTTTTGAGCTGGTATAAGTTTATGTTTTTTTTTATGTTAAGTTAAATGTTGTTTTTACGTCATGTTATGCAAATTGATATGGTCCAGGACAAAATCGTTTTATGGTACTAGTAATTAAATATGCTAATTTTGTTTGTTTGTTTATGAATTTTTTTTTATTTGTTTGTTTATTTTATTTTTTTAATTTTGTGTCTTGTCAAAACTCTTCTCCACAGATGGGATAGTCTAAATATGCAGCCCATTCTCATCCCAAGACGTCATCTAACTGACACTTTTGACCATACGTCAACATCCGACGGTTTAGGGTACCCTTTAACGTCAGTTAGATGACGCTATCTAATCCTAACCCTACCCCAGACCTAAACCTACCCGCGTCATCTAACTGACGTTAAAGGGTACCCTAAAACGTTAGATGTTGACTTATGGTCAAAAGCGTCAATTAGATGATGTCTTGGGATGAGAATGTGTTGAAATATGTTACCTCAATCTACCATTACTGTGAATTTCCCAGCCTAGCCAAGATGGTTAAAGGGATACTCCAATTTTTTTTTTTTGGAAATAGGCTCATTTTACCACTCCCCTATAGTTAAACAGTTGGGTTTTACCATTTTTGAATGCATTTGGCCGGTTTTCTGATATTTAGCTAGAAGAATATCAGTAAACAGACAGTTTCTGGTCTCATTGACTTCCATAGTATATTTTTTTCCTACTATGGAAGTCAATGAGACCAGAAACTGGTTACTGATATTCTTCTAAATATCAGAAAATCTGCTGAATGGATTCGAAAATGGTAAAACTCAACTGTTTAACTCTGGGGGAGTGGTAAAATGCTCTGGGGGAGTGGTAAAATGAGCCTATTTCCAAAAAAACTGAAGTATCCCTTTAAAGCTACACTGTGTGATTTTTACCCTCATCTAGCGGTGAAACGGTATATGGCCATCCAGTGAATATTAGTTTCTGTTCCTCTCAATTCCGATTTCGTTTTAACTCCTACAGTGGCCAATGTAGTCCAAGATTAACATGGCTTCCAGTTCGACCTCGTCCATGAGTGTTAACTTAAACGTAAACGCGAAAGGCGAAGCTTGAATTAATGAGTATGTCCCTCTTTGGCTAATGTACTTTCAAGATGGAGGGGCAACATGGCAACTGACATTAGAACCCCTTACCCGTATGTATTTTCAATGGCATATTATACACTCACAAGAATACTTTATTACTTGAACGAAGTAAAATACATTAATGAGCACATATATTTTTGAAAGAACAAAGTGTTTTTAGCTAAGAATAAACTAAAAGAGTTACACAGTGTAGTCTGTTTTCACACTGTATTTTAATAATGGTTTGGGGCACTTTTGACCTAGTCTAGCTGGTCTCTCAGCAAGTTCCCAAAAACCTTGTGAAAACATAAAAAAAAAAAAAGGCAAGCATGACCAGCTTGGCCAGGCTGAGAGACCAGCTAACCACCTTAGGCTGGTTTTGTCGCCAGGGATGTGACCAAGTGATGCCAGGTTTTTTTTTGTTTGTTTGTTTTTTAGCAGCGATGACATGTATCTGGCTGTATGTTTGATTGTGCGGTTCTGACCAAAGCAGATGGAAGGAGAAGTGTGAATTGCATCTGCAATTGCATGCCAACACTTTCTCTTTCCCTCTCTCTTTCTCTCTCCATCTCTCTGGTGGATGTAACCTGCTGTGAGCACGTGCAGCCCTTTCAGCCCCAGCAGCTCTGAGTTAATGAGCCAAAACACCTAAAGCAAGTGAGTCCGTGTGGGTTTTTTGGGAGGAGTAGACATTGCATTGAGAGAAGTGTGTGTGTGGATGGAACACAGAATGAGAAAAAAAGTGTGTGTGTCATTGCGTGGGCACTTCTCTTTCAGCACAGGTACTGTAGGACAGGTGGAGACCTACACCAATTATCGCTCACCAGAACCGCTGAATTGCTTAAAGATCTTCACAGACATAAAGAAGTGAGAGCATATAAGGGAACCATGACACTTGAGAACGGTCTCAAGGTGACAGCATTGTAGACCCTTCGAGTATAGCGATCTGGAGAGCCCAGCGTGATACCAACCTCAGTTAACATTTAGAGAACACTGCACAACAAAGCATGGTTTTTCCAGCCACAGGGCTCATCTAGCCCATCTCCATGGATAAAAAAAAACCTCATCTCTGTTTCCACCAACACTTCACAGCCCCCATGCTGGGACCCCTACTGAAAATATCTTCCAATCTTCACACCATGGAGTTTCTGTGTTTAAAAATGCACATAATACTCTCATTCCGCATGTCTTCTTTGTCTCATGCTGTGCATTTGAGGAAAGGATCCATGGGAAGGTAGATGTAGTGCCCCCTAGAGACTAAGTGTAAAGTAGGCCATCAAAAAAGACTGAAATTGACAGAAAGCAGTCAAGCATTGATGTTATTTATTACATTTTTACAATAGAAGAGTGTTGGCTCTTCTATTCATCATATTTACAATAGAAAGACAATAGAGTTGCCTGCGCTTACTTTCTGTGCCCTTTTCTCGCTCTCCTTTCTCACTCTCCTCACTGTTTTTTTCTTTTAATGTAAAACTTTTTTGCTGTGATTACAGGTAAAAGGGCCATGCATAATCGTCAAAAGCAATTATATTGTGGCAGGTCATTCGCTTTAGACCTGTCATTACTCAATGCCAATTCCGGAGCGCCCGTGACAGCCGTGAGTAATGACAGGGGAATGAGACAAGGCTAGACTTTGTGATGTCCACCTCTTCTTACAGGTTTGAAGGGGTTCACAGAGACGGTTAAGAGGCAGTTAACAATCGGGAGGATCTCAATGACAAACCATCAGGCGAATAGTTTGAAATGTTATGAGTGAATCTGTGGATCTGCGGTGTAATGTGATGCGAGGTGTTATCCGTTCGGAGTATAGCTGCTAATTTAACCTGTCAGTGAAATACATTTCAAGAGAACAGGTTTAGCCTGAACATTTTGCTATAATATGACAATGTTCTATTAATGTTGCTTATTAATGCTACTATTTTCATTTAGCATTAGGGATTTTAACATAATCCTAAGGAGGGTTGTCCCAAAAAACGGTCTCTCCCAAAAGACCTACGGGAAACATGTAAAAATACGGTAAAAATGCTACAGTGCATTTAATTTGTTAACAGAAAGTTCCTCATAGTTTTCTTGTTTTTTTTTTCCTAATCAGTTACGTACATTAAGGTTTTATGTTACATTTAATGTTGTTAAATTAATGTTTATTGCATTTTTTTTATTTCATGTGTGTTACCATGATGGTGATTAATGTTTGTGTGAATGAACCTGTGCAGCTTCTTTATATAAGCATTCTAATGGAAGACTATTTGTATTGAGCTTTGATTGCTCATGTAACTTCGTGTATTACAATGGTACAAAACGGATATCAATATTTCAAAAAGTTGCTAAATCAACAATTCATCAGAAAATGAAACACGGTTATTACTGTAAATTTTAAGTTAAATCTGTAAAACCAATAACGTTCCTACCGTATTTTTACACGGTAAAGTTCTGGCAACCACAGCTGCCGTTTTTTTTTTTTACCATAAAAAAATACGGTTGTTTTTTTTTACAGTGTATCGTTATTGTGTTAATAGGCCTAGAAATACGACCAGAAATACGTCTTTTAGTATCTGTGTATTTAGTATCTGTATTTTATCTGTGTTTTTCAAACCATTTCGGGTATTTTCATAAGGATAATATATTTACGTAACACTTTATTTTGATTGTCCACTTTAGACATTCTACTATCAGTAGCTTTAACAGTAACTTTGCAACTACGTCAACTAACTCTCATTAGAGTATTAGACATGTCTGCTTAACTAACACTTTATTCTGATGTTCCCCAAACAGCCATTCTACTGACTATAAGTAACTTGGCAACTACAAGTCAATTTATTCTACAACCCGAACCCTAACACCTAACATAACAGTCTACTGACAGTCTACTACTAATACTCTACTGAGAGTTAGTTGACATGTTGGCTAGCTGCAAAGTTACGTTTAGTTAGTAGAATGTCTAAAGTGTACTATCAAATAAAATGGAACCTATATTTATAAGGCAGCAACGGCAATGGCAAACCCATTTTATCGCTGTATAACATAATTGAATTTCTTTTTAATTTCCATTTGACCATTTTTTTAAAAAAGATTTCTAGATATCACAATATAGCCCAGGGGTCCCCAACTGGCGGACCGGGGTCCAGGTCCGGACCCCAATACCTTTTTATCCGGACCTCTAAACATTTTTATTAAAAAGTTTATGAAAAAAAATAAAATTATTTTTAACCGAAAGTAATTTTTGAACAGGCGTGCGCGCGGGCAGCTATGTGTGTCAGGTCCTTTGCAAGAGCCGGGTTCTGGAGAGATCACAAACTTTGGCTTGTACACACATTACTATGATATTTGTGAATTGATTATTATGGCTTTGTCAAATGAGAAAAGTGGACTCTGAAAACCGCATCTTTCGAGATGAGTGGACTGAAGTGTACGCGTTCATTTTTACAGCTCTACGAGGCCCATGTGTCTTATTTGTTCGGAGTCTGTTGCTGTTGTTATAAGTGGAAACATCAAGCGGCATTTCGAGACAAGACACACAACTTTCAATGAAAATTATCTGCCAATAAAAATTATGCTTCCTGTTGCTGTTATTTATGATGAAAAGTTTGACATTTGAATATTTGCACTAAAATGAAATAATACTTGAATGAATTTCAACAAAAACAGTTGAATACATTTAAAGATAAAGATTTTATTGTCAAAGATTTTGTCAATTTGTTGACATGGTTACAATTGAATAAAATGAAAGAACTTATTTTGCCGGGTGTTTTTGCATACATGTCCGGACCCTCGTTTACTGGGCTCATTGGGTTAGTGGACCTCTTGCCAATTTAGTTAAGGACCCCTGATATAGCCTATCCTTATTGTGAATTTGTTAGGCCACGATAACCACGTGTAGTAAAAAAATCTGTAATTTAACTTTGTCTGCATATGGCTTAGAGATAAATCTTTCAAGATTTGACTTGTTGATTTGACTTATCACTGCCGCAAATGCATTTTGGATTTCTTGTTGCTGTAGATGTCTTTCTAAACTGTTGAATTTCATTTAAACAGAGCTTTTTATCGCATGCTCAGGAGACCGTTTCAGGTCAAGGAAACAGTTTTGTTACTGCGCTTTCAAGATAGCAGACTATCTAACTATACGGACAGGAGATACTGATATTGTTTTCCACAAAACAGGAACACAAGGAACATAACCCATGACTGACCCGATATCTTTCTGCAGCTGCATCGCAGAAAGGAGATTACGAGTGAACAATGCCGTTTTTCCTCAATTAACTGGCCGGTTAATTAAATCACACCGGTAATGAGTACAGCCTCACAAAGCTAAAGGAGGCCAGAGAGCAAAATAAATTTCATCTGACACTTTAATTAAGTTTCCTCTGCGAATCAGATGTCATAGTGGCTACGGTTACTTTTTTATTTTGATTAAAAAGAGCCTGTGAGCCGGTGTTCAGAACGTCACGTAGCTGTTGAGCTCTCTCTTTGTCCGTCATCCTTCTCATATTACAGTCACCAGAACCCTGATACCGCGGGCCTGCACTGCCGGGTATAATTGACAGCTACAAATGACCCAGTTTAAGATATGATGGCAAACATGATGGCACATCCTTTCATTTTGAAAATCAATAACACTCTGCAGAGCCTGACTGAAGAAGAGCATAACCGAAAATCCATGTTTCTGACCGTTCCCCTACGACCCTTAGATACACTGCAAGGCATTTTGTGGGAGCTGAAAGATACACCCGGTTTCAGTGAAGTGCTACCTAATACTCTGCCAGCTTGGCCGTTTAGGAAAGGACCAGGGCCACAAATGTGGTCGCGGATTTGCTAATGGTCCCCGTGTGTCACTGTGGATATCGCAGAGCGTTTATCAGTAACAGACACCCTTCAGGCCGCATCTTATCTTCTCCCGGAGGGACGATCGGATCCTCCGAACTCTCACTTTTGTCCTGCTCTTTCAAATGGCACATCCCTCAAATGATTACACGACATCTGCTTTCATACTGTCCCCCATAAGTCATCTGTTGCACTGCTTTTATAAGGCATGTTCTTTTATCTAGGCATTTGGCCTGCCTTACTAATTCTGTGTATTTTTATTATGTACAATACAATCGTTAATATATGTTAAAATATATTACTTTTAAGAATTGTGTGAGTCAATACACTGTAAAAAAACATTTTCATGATTTGTAATCACATTTTTCCTTTTGTCAAATCAACTTAATTTCTATAGTTCAGATAACATAATATAAGAGTTTCTGATGATTAAATCACCTTCATTGTATTAACTCAATTTTTCCATTTCAATGAAACTAAAGTTTAATTTTTTAAGTTAAACCAACAATATTTGCTGGATGGATACAATTTTAGACATCTGTTTCAAAGCCGTTATTCTAATCACTATAAAAGTACATGGCTCTATTTCCTTTCTTAAAGAGCTCAATCTTGCTTCTTTTTACATCTTGCTACTGTACCTTTATGGCCATCTGACTGAATGCAGTGGGATGTCAGATCGGGGCCTGATTAGATCCCACTGAGCATTTCGGCCGGCGGCCCGTCTCTGCCTTCGGCGTACGACGGCCAACAGCAGCGCTGCTGAATGGATTGATTTGTGCCCAGTCAAGCCAGATCGAGATTGCACAGGGGGAAGAATGTATTCAGGCGTTAAGGTGGTGGCGGACATTTTCCAAACCTCCCTACTAGATCAGAACCATCTGCCTAACCGCCTGCTGTCTGACTCCCAAAAGCAGCAGCTATCTGACACTTTTTGCACAGAGAAGTTGAAAAAGGTGGAAGTGAATGATTGGGGAAGAAAGGGGTGAGAGAAGGACTGCAACAACTGATTGGTAAAAAAACAAAACTATAATAATCAAGAACTAATATTATCATGAGAACTTTTGTGGAATACTCCATTTTAAAGGAACGAAAAACATTAATTTGAATTAAAACCCTTTTGCTTGCAGTTTCTAATCTTATAATGTGAGGATTCCTGTTTTACAAAACAGCATGTTACATGTAAATGTTGCTGTCTGCGTTAAATTTCAAGTACTTCTTAAAAAGCACAAGGGAAAGGGGGCTCAATTATTTGAATTAAAACGTGTAATGTTTAGCATTACATTAACTTCAAGCTTTTAAACTCTCCATAATTAAAACATGAAATCCTATATTCAAAGTAATATCACAAAGTTATGTGTAGCCAGGGATGTGTCAGCCTGACTCATGAATATTAATTAGGTGATGCAACATTTGCCTTGTAGTTGTAATTGTTTGTTGAAAAGCAAATTAGAATGACCGCGGCGCTTACACATTCATTTGATCGATTGGATGCTGATGCAACAATTGTCGTTGGCAGAAGCTTGTTATGCTCTTAAAGAGATAGTTCACCTGAAAATGACAATTCTGTCATCGTTACTTACCCTCATTCTAAAGCTATATGACCTTTTCTTCTGTGGAGCAGAAAAATAAGTGCTAAGTGTTTTTTGTTTTTTACAATGAAAATCAGTGGGGTTCAGTGTTGTTTGTTTTGGACTAAATATGTTCTTTTGTGTTTCACCACAGAAAGAAACCATAGGTTTGGAATGACATGAGGACAAGTGATGACATTGTCTTAACTTCATTATCCAGATGAAAGAGGCTTGACACAAATGAACACCAGGATTGATACAAAGATACAAAAAACAGCACAAAAGTTCAACACAAGACCAGGAACAGAAGACAACTGAGGGTATAAATAGACACACGATGATGAGGAATAGATGACACTAATAAATTTAACAATGAATAACTATGGAAACCAAGGAAACACAGGCAATACAAGACAAAAGAATATCAAAAAAAAAAGTTAATGAACAGACACTGGGGAATTGTGGTTATTCGGCCCATTATTTTACTAAGTTGTGCCATGTGGCTGAGCAAAACAAATACATTAAAGAGGCCATAATATGTTTTCATTTAATGTATTTGTTTGTGTTCGTGCATGTATATTAAGATCTGCAAAGTTACAAAGCTCTTATTCTCCCACAAAAGGGTTTATCATCACACAGAGAACACTGATCCATAGTCCAGTCTTACCTAAAATGCCTTGATCTAGTCTAGCAATTACTTCCGCAAATATCTACACCACAATTGGAAATATTAGCATAATTCCCGCCCATAGGCAGATCCGTTGGTTCCAATTGGTCCCATTTTTAGAATCTGACTGGGGCGTGAACTGACACTAAAACTGAGAACATTATTAACTGTTTGTGTTCACAATTGCTTTAGATGTGTTTGGCCAATCTTGGTCAGCTGGCCAATCAGAGCACTCTGGGCTTTTTGGATGGAGGAGATTTGTAGAGCATTTCAGACAGACTGAGAATAGATTTGTAATGATGTACAGTATGTGAAAAACCATGTTAACATATTCTAGTACACCAAATAAACTTTTAAAATAGCATTATATGGCCTCTTAAAATACAATCAATGCCTAAAAGGTGCAAGGATTAAGTTCCAAATCACTAAAGCCAGGACGCACACGTTCCCCAAAGTGATTATGGTTGCTACGCCCTTAGTCGGAGTACTAAGAAAGGCCTTGCCTTGCCTGTGATTCATGAGATAAATGCTTTGCTGTAAAAGTCGTGCTAGATCATTTTTCATCCACGCTCTAGTTCGTGCTCTCTCGTTTTCTCTCTTCTTCAGCATTCTGCTTTTTTTTCTGTATTTCAGTGATCAGTGTGTCTATGTGACTATGATTGAGGAAGCAGTAGCTTGTGTCTATGAGAAATTGCCCGGGCTCGCTGAAGAGGCCGTAAATGAGCCTCCTGTGGGCCTTTTCAGACGGCCCTGTAATCGGGCCTTGTTCATATAGAATGGCTGGCACTGGCACAGTGCTTTTGACTGGACGCGAGAGAAACCGTAATAGTCTGCACAATGAGCTCAGTGCATGGACGCCCAATGTATGTGTGTGTGTGTGTGTCTAAGATGAATCATATGCTCACTGACTGGACGATTAACCAAGCTTTTTTTTGCGCTGTCAATTGAAAACTCCCTCTGCTTGACTGTCTCTTTTTAACAGCGATTCAGTATTGGCACACTAGCTCCTATGAACTCCAAGAGACAATTCTGTCATCATTTACGCTCTTTGATGTCATTCCAACATATGATGGACTCATTTTAAAGATTGTGTCTGTATTATTAAGGTGGTGAATTGAACTTGAGAATTGAATTAGTCCCATTTGTGTATGAACCTTTGGAAATGTTTAATGTGAACTGGATCAGAATGTAGAGGAGAATGATTCAGTTGAACAATTCAAAAGAATGATTAATTCACAATTTGTACATCACCACTTATGAAAGGCTTGTTCTTCACACAGAGAATCTTATAGCTTCAGACGACTTGGAATGTAGAGTATGGACACAGATTTACCCCAATAAACTTTTGCATTATTTTTGGCAACTTTGCATTGGGGAAAAAGGCAATTACATTTTTATTTAAAATCATTTTTTATGTTGCACAGGGAAAAAAAAGAAAGTCATAGAGATTTAGAACGACATGAGTGTGAGTATATGATGACAGAATTTTCATTTTTATGATGAACTGTCCCTTTAAGAACGACCATATTATTGAGTCAGTGAATTAAACTTGAGGACTGAATCGAATTTGTAAAAGAATTGTTCAAATTGTTTTTGTGAACCAGATCAGATTGTTCATTAAGAAGAACAACTCAAATGAATTATTTATTCATAAATTAGAAATCATTTCTTCTTGAACATTCTGTTCTTCACACACTTGATTTAGATTATATCGCTGACCACTTTAAAGATACTTTAATGGCACTTTTGCAATCTTTTTTCCAATTTCAATTGGAAAAAAACAATTGACAAAAACAATTTCAATTGGAAAAAAACAAAAACTTCAATTAAAAAAAATATGTTTCAGAGATAGGGTGAGATGAAAAACAATATTACAAAATGGGTGAAATATCCCTTTAAGAACTTTTGAAGATTTCAGTGGCACCTGAACTCCAATGGTTCTCTTTGTCAGTTCTCAGTTCTCTTGAACAACTACGTTAGGAATTCATAGCAACGTGTTTCGTAGAGCCTTTTGAGCCTGTGAGCCTTTTGTCACGTTTTCCTTATATTCTCACATGAGTCATATTCATACAAGTTTCACACATGGCACATGAATATTCTATGACCAAAGACTTTCACACTTCAAGTTTGCCTGGTCCTGCTGGTCTACCCAGAATTCTTAGCTGCGGCTCTTCAATGAATGACAGTACTCCTTGTTTTTTCTACATTTACAGTATTTTAAGCATTATATTAACTTGAGCAAGCATTTCCACTTTTCTGTCATAATATTATTTGGCCTCTCACTCAAAACTGCCTTGCTCTCTTTCCATTCGGATGTGGAGAGTGTTTGGCTATAAAAATGGAAATGAAAAACAAACCCGCCTTGACCCTCTGCAAATCTGCTTTTTAATGTTTCATGATGCATCGTTTCCACAGCAATCAAAAAGTTTTTGCACTGAGCGAGGTTTTGCATGAATGATAATTTAAGTTTTTTATATTCTTCTCTTTTTTAAATGAAGTCAAAATTGAAAGTTTGGGGCATTTGGTCCAAGTGACTGTTAAGGCTGATTTGTATGCTATAATGCACTCCAGAACACTGACAAAATGAACAATGTAAGTGGATATAACCGCAGCTTTAGCGAGACATTTCTTTTTACAGCTAACTGAAATATTCACACACAAAAAAATTGTCTATTTTTAAGGAAATATATTAGATTAAATACCCCCTGCTTCTGACTAGCATTAGCTATAGGATTAGGTAACACTTTATTTTGATAGTCCACTTTAGACATTCTAACTATAACTTTGCAACTACATGTCAGCTAACTCTCCTTAGAGAATTAGTAGACAGTAAGTTTAGAATTACGGTTAGTTGACAAGTTTATTTATGAGGCTTTTCCGAGTGGCTCCTTCTTTGGCTCGGTTTGCTTTTCCACTGCAGTTTAGTACTATTTAAATAAGCAGGTTTGGTGTCTCAGGTCACAAATCCAATGACACTGGTAGTGATGATTCTCTCTGACCAATCAGTGATCTGCAGTGTTTACATGTCCCATTTCAGTATTGGATCCTCAACCAAGGTGCTACTTAAAAATAGTACTAGATGCTAGTACAGTGGAAAACCCTTCAAAAGTGAGTCAGTTTAGAGATTGTGGCTAAAACACAGGTAAAATTGAGAAAACTTAAGTTGTCTCTGACTCGGTTTTGTCCAATTCTGTTGTTACCTCACATGTTGCAAGTGATTTCAACAGCTGTGTTTTATGTTTGTAAGCACATATCTTTGGTGCCTCACTTCAGAGAAACCGAGGTGGATACCTATTTTTCAGCATTTGAACGTCTAGTATCTGCACTTAAATAGCCGAAAGAGGTATTGTCTCTTGTATTGCAATGCAGGTTGGTCGGAAAAACTCAGGCGGTTATTTCAGCACTGCAGAATGTCTGTTGGGGGAGCATCAAAATAATGTAGACAGTCTACTAATACTCTAATGACTGGTGAAACTAAGTTACTTTTAGTTAGTAGAATTTCTAAAGTGGACTGTCAAAATAAAGTCTTACTAAAGATTATGTTTGGCAGTGTCTGGTGATGCAAGTAGTTTTGTCAAAAGAAATGTTACTAAAAGTGTTTTCATGTGGAACCAAAATATGCATGGTTTCAACCAATTCATTATATATGTTTAGTAGTCGTTCTTTTTTTTTCTTATCTTTGCTCTTTTTATCTGTCTGTTGGCGTCTCTCTCACTTAGAGGTGTGATTCAACTGGTTCATTCTGCGTTACTGTTCCCAGAAATCATATCTGTCATTCACGGTTTTCAGCTCATTTAAAATAAGCTGTCTTTGTGTTATTTTACTCAACAGATCTCACCATAGAAACAGTTATTGGATTGTGTTCTGCTGTTTGGTCCTGGCATTGCGATCTGGTTTCAATGAAGCCAAGTTATGGTCTTATATAACTGGTAAAGTGTATTGTATTAAGCAATTACGCATTTCAAAACAACAAACTCTACAGAGTAAATTGTTCATGCAGCAGTGCCAGCTTGTGAGACATGAATGCATGTAGGAAACACATGTTTGGTTTTCTATATTGTGATTATTTGATTTTATAAATCAAATCTGAGGTGAACGGCAGGCTCTCGTTTGTCTTGTTTATCCATAAAGACATTTCCCGCAGACATTTTTTGGAAAGGCCAATATTTCTCCATAAAAGGATGCATTCATAAACACTTGCTCTTTTATTGAGAGCCGTACATTGTTATGTGTGATTGCAGTGGCTGCTGAAAAGCCCTCACGATAACAAGCTGTTTGAATAGGATTTTCATTTGCACAGATAATGCTGTGTTTACTGAGAGCTTCGGGTGTGTGTTGTGATAGAGAGATAGAGCGAGATATGTAGTGGCTAATGCTGCCTTCACTTGCTATATCGGTATAATCGTAAATACAAGTTTTCCACTGAGTGTCATAGATTTGGACTATTTACACCCAAAATACCGCTTCTGTTATCTGTTCAAGGTCATATTCCTATTTTTATTATTTAAAATGAATAAAAATAGGAATAGGACCTGTTTTTAGCCACCTGAGCTGCAGTTTTTAGAGACAATCACCAAACACTGAAAGTGACAGCATTCAGACTGATTTCAAGTCTCCTCAAACCCAATCGTTTTCTTTTCATTTTAATGATTTGCATTGACCTTTGAAGCGAGTTAAATAATCAGGTTTTTAGAATGGATAGTTTTCCCTTTTATATTCTGATTGGATGAGTCTTTTTAAAGGAGTAGTTCACTTAAAAAAAAAAAAAAAACTTTTGTTGATAATTTACTCACCCCCATGTCTTCCAAAATGTCCATGTCTTTCTTTCTTCAGTCGAAAAGAAATTAATGTATGTAATTAGGTATATATGAGTAGATACAGATACTGTAGTTAAAGATCTGAGCCCTTAAAAGGTTCACACACCCTCAAGGGCAATCCATGAAACATAACTATTGCACACTCGAGGCACTTAACCCCAGCTTACCCCTGTGGGACGTCTCTGTAACTTAAGATGGTGTGTCTGTGTGTGTGCACGCGTGTGTGTGCGTGCGTGTTTTCAGGTTTGTGTAATATATAGCAATTATGCTTTTTTTTCAAGCCATTAAAATGCCATTTAATTTCCAAAAATCTCCTTTTTCTTTTAAAAGTACAAAACCACTTTAAATCCTCAAAACAGGAATAAATCACTTACACTTCTGGGTAATAGAATTTACGCTCGACCTGTTCAAAATTCAACCTGTTCAATCTTTTCCTTAATTTCTCTGAATTTCTGAAGTACATTTAGCTGGATTGTGTGCTGGGTGGAGCAATTATCATTATTGAATACAGTGAACTTAGAATTTTCCAAGTCACAACAAAACGGCTGTGAGACACCGGTGAGCAGAAAGTTCAGTTTTAAAAGTCTATCTTCAAACTCTTTTGCAGCAATTAGTACGAATGGAAAGGTCAGCCACAAGATGACATCACCTGCACCTCGACAAAATCACGTCACCCGCCTAATTTGGATCCCTGAGTTGAATGTAACTAGACCGGTTATGAGGTCACTGGCAATCCTGATAAAGCTGCTGGAAAATGATGGTAATTCTCATATAATGGCAATTATATAAAAAAATTAAAAAGTAGGCTATTTCAAAGCATCATTACCCTAAAAAAGGTTTGTTTATAATAACTTATCCATAAAATGTAATGTAATTTCACAACACCTATTCATTTATTTAAGCATTTCACTCTTATGAAAGTGCAATTGCTCGAGATCATGAAGTAATTTCCTGTTTTGCCATCCCTAAACTGTAATTAAATGAATTAAATTAATCCATATTTAATGGAGGTAGCTATTTACTTTCTAATTCTGTATTTTCCACCTCACAGAGGTCTCCAGAGTGTGGATTGACTTGGGGTGAGTCCAGGCGGAATTACTATTATGCACAGAAATTGGATTTATTCAGTTTTGACCACTCAGTGCCCATTCAAGCAGCTATCCCCTGCAGGCTGTGAAAAATGAGGGAACATGAGGGATGTGTGGAGAGAAGTGCACAACTGCAGCAATTAGAGAAAGAGACTGATAAATGTAAGAGTTTTGCATGCAATGATTGTTTATAATCGGATACTTCATATCTGGGCTCGGCAACAAGGATAGACAGTGTGGATGTTGTCACTATACCTCAGGGTTAGTTCACCCTAAAATGAAAATTAAGTCATAATTTACTCACCCTGGTGTTGTTTTAAATGCTGTAAGGAGATTTATTTTTAATTGTCCTGCTCACGCTATATAATGGCTGTGAATAGCGACTAGCATCAAGCTTTTAAAGGGATACTCCACTTTTTTTGGAAATAGGCTCATTTTACAACTCCCTCAGAGTTAAACAGTTGGGTTTTATCATTTTTGAATCCATTCAGCAGATTTTCTGATATTTAGAAGAATATCAGTTTAGGGATGGTATAGTATACTATGGAAGTCAATGGGACCAGAAACCTTCTGCGAAACGATTGTTTTCTGTGATGTAAAACAATGCTGTTACCGGCAGAATTTTATTGTTGAGCCCTGCACGTGATGGTCCCTGATTTTGTTTAATCCAATTAGTGAATGTAAAACCTTTAAAAAAAAAGATGATTTATGCCAGCAATCCACTTGAGAGCCACATCTTAAATTTCATTGGCCTGATTTATTCCATGGCTCTTTTAAACGACGTCTCTCTGGGGATTGAGAGCGAGATGACAAGAGAGGGGGGCGTGAATGTGAAGCACTCTCGTTTGTCAAGCGTATTGTCCGACGCTCTGGCAGGCGGACAAGGCGCAGGCTGCTTAATTTGCTCAACGTTCATAATTTACTTACTCAGAATTTCAAATCAGATGAAATGGGGTGAGAGCCCTTTTCTCACTGTCCCACACGTGATCAAGGTTAGGTGATATCAGTGCTCAGTGTCAATGTCACCAGACAGATGAGTCACAATCTGAGGATGAGAGCGTTCGCTGAGAGAGAATAGTGTTCATTCACTTATTGTGTCAAAATTTGCATACTACCCATTATAGTAGGCTATGCAAGATTACTGCATCCCAAATGATATCAGGTTGAAAATAAAATGCCAAATGTACCCAGATGGCACACTATTTCCCATTGAATTTTCAAATGATGTGTCCATGTATGCTTTTCAAGCTATAAGTCTTCTTGTGACATGGAAACATTTCTTTAGTGTCTCAAATGTAATCTTTAAAAAAAAAAAAAAATACAACAGTATTTACTTTAGTGTGTACATACTATACTGTACGTTAACAAAGTGTGACAGCCAGAAAGAGAGAGAGAGAGAGTTTATCTTCTTCTCGTGAATAGCTCTACGAATAAATTCATGATTGTTTGTCTTCGCAGGAGGAAATGCCCTTTACATTCATGTGCAGACTATATTCTGCATTTCCACAATAGCAAAAATGAAACCTGGGGGGTGCTGAATGTATTCATATTGTGCTGGTACAAGCGAAATGTGAAAATCTGGCTTGCAATATTTTTCAAATGTAATCTTGACTGCAAGCAATGAAAGTACATGGGGAAATTGCTAAACCCTGTATTGTTATTCTAAGTATGACACAGTTATTGTGGGCTTGTTCGGTTTTGTTGTCTTTTGTGTTGATAAGCACTACATCTCACTGGGGTGCTTAGTCTTTGCCAACCCCCCCAGACCCCCTCCCTCTCTCTCTCTCTCTCTCTCTCTCTCTCTCTCTCTCTCTCTCTCTCTCTCTCTCTCTCTCTCTCTCTCTCTCTCTCTCTCTCTCTCTCTCTCTCTCCTGTCACCCTGAGAGTGTTGAGTTTGGCAGTGTGGGGAACTCTAAAGTTGACACTCTGTTCTGTCTCTCTGCTGTTCTTCTCTCCTTCTGTCAACCTGTCTACCTCACTTTTCTTTCTCTCACTTCCAGCCCTGAGACAGCGAGCATTGAGACAAACGTGTTGATGGGCAAATTATCTCTCTGTCTTTATAAAGCCAGGTGAATCCTTTAAAGCAGGCATTCTCCATCTAAAAGCCACAAACATCTGTGACATTAATATTTCAAGAACAACTCGTGTCTTATTAACTTGCATGAATGTGTATTTTCCTTACAAACGTGTGTACAAAGGTACACTCTAAAATATGCTGGGTTGTTTCAACCCAAATTTGGGTCAAATATGGATAAACCCAAATGTTGGGTTAAAAATGCAATTAAAAAAATTACAGTTGAAAGTGAATATTGAAGTTGGGTCAAAATGTTAAATTACATTTTTAACCCAACATTTGGGTTTGCCCATATTTTACCCAAATTTGGGTTCAAACAATCCAGCATTGTTTAGAGTGTAACCTTCATTTTCAGCAAAATATTATAGTTATTGTTACTATAGAGTAAGAATGCAGCCACTTGATATTTCCATCACTGTTATCAAAATAAATTAATTTAAAAAAAAACTGGAACCCTTAACTTTAGGTAGTTGAAAGGGTGTACAAAATTAAATAATACAGTCTAAATAATTAAAGCAGTTAAATAATTAAAGCAATTTTGCTTTAAATTATTAAAGCAATTATAAATATTAAATTAAAATGTAATGTGCATTATGGTTTTGGCTATTTCAGCCAGTCTTTAAAAAGTAGAACGGAAATGTCAAATTGAAATTTTTATAAATGTAATTTTAATATTTATTACAATTTAAGAAATTTTAATATTTAAGAAACGTTTTTGGGTGCCTTACAGAACCAAATTTAAAAAAAAATGTACGGTGAACTTTTGTCATCATTTTGCCTACATGCCATTCTAAACCTATATAAATATATACAGTGTATATATAGTATATGACATTGTTTCATAATTAAAGAAATAAGCACTTATTATTAATGATGGTAGCACTTTATTTTACAGTCCTTTTCCCCATCGTGTACACACTACACTGTGAAAAAAACATTTTCATGATTTGTAATCACAACATTATTTCTTTTGTCAAATCAACTTAAATAATTTATGTAGTTCAGATAAGATCATATTTTAAGTTTCTGATGATTAAATCAATCACCTTCATTGCATTAACTAATTTTTTCCATTTCAATGAACTTAAATTTTTAAGGCAGCCAGGTTACTTCATTATTTTAAGTTAAACCAACAATATATATATATATATATATATATATATATATATTACAGTGGGTACTTATTATAGAAATTGTAATAACTGGGTACTAACCCTGAACCTAAACCTAACCTGAACCCATGTACCTTATTTTACCCAATACTTTCTTTGGAAAGCACACTGCAAGTACACATAATTATAAACTACATATAGGTATGAGGTTGGGTTTTTTGGTTTGTTTTTGCGTTATTGACTTATTATGCATATTTACTATTTTAAGTAGGCTATGTCCCAATAAAAAGAAGTGTTACCAATATCTTCTTAGAGCCTAACACAACAACATCGACTCTATAATGAGTTTGAGGCAGTAACTGCATGGTGTTTTGGCCATGGTTACCATGGTAATTCTCTTTAATAGCTTTACCTTTACATAGGTGTGTGTGTGTGAGAGAGTGTGTAGCCTTTAAATGTAACATTTGCTGTTTAAATGACAACATTCTAGTCTGTAGCCTCTGTCCTCTACACTTCCTCGTATGGATACTCCAGTAAATTACCAATTAATGCTGTTATGCCAGCCCCACTATCACATAGCACACACTGGGGGCTTGTCAAAAGTAAATGACTTTATGTCCACCATGGACGCTGATTAATGAGCTAGGGAGGGAGCCCACGGCTCTTCAGTTGAGTTTTCCTGTAAATGGCAGCTTGGAGAGCCTAGAAGAGGGACACTAATGCAACACAGGTAACAGAGCAAGCAGGTGTTTATTAAAGCCAGAGTCATTCACAGTCAATTACCCTTTCACTCAGAACAGTAGGGGACTGTTCGCTGAGAGCCCTGCCACCAAACACACATAAACCCACTCACGTGTACATACAGACACAAACAAAATAGCTGTCCCCATTCACAGTATCAGCAGAAGTTCACTTCATTTGATACAGTCGCTCGTTTGGAACGGCCTGCAATGTCAGCAAAACACAGACATGAGCCATATACATTTGGTGTTTACATTTGCTAAAATGCTAATATGTTTCCGGTACAAACATACGTCATCCCTGCACCACTCCATATTTGAGAGAATGAAAGTGCCTTTTGGGCTTGGATGCATGTAAACCTATTGAATGAAGACCTCCAAAACAAAAGCTCATCTGCTTTAAGCTCATCAGACAGCTTGGCCAAGCTGGTTTAACTGGTCTCCAAGCCTGAACAAGGTGGTTTTCAGTTAACCTGGTTTCCCAGTCTGACTAGCTGTCTTTTTTACAGTCTGACTAGGCTGGGAGACCCAAGACCAGCAAACCAGAATAGTTTGGTTTAAGATAATTCACCATATTGTATATTTAATTAATCCTAATATAATTTGTTATACCTGAAACCTCTATAATTAAAAATAAATAAATGCAATTTGATTAATATGATATTGACCCAAAATACCCACTCAAACTGAACATGCACTGACACAACGTGCAATAAAAACTAAAGGAATCCAATTGCACTCGTGGCCTGTTTACACTTAATGCTGATTGATCAGATTTCTGTGATTGGGTATGTATATTGGATTTTATACTTGACCACCTAAATGTGTCCCTGCGGATTTAAATCTGTTCACATCTGCTCATGGCTCATTTATAATCTGGCCAATCAGGCCAATTATCCTTGCACCAGCAGTCAGCAACCAACAGACACGTCGTCAGGTTTAGTCTTTGTCTGTGTTACAGCTGTCTGTGTTTGTCAGGTTGGGGAATGTCTGAGAAGTGACATAGAGTAATCTGGTCAGTGTCCACATTGGTCGGCGTCTGACAGTGCAGTGTGAATTGGCCTTAACGGAACAGTTCAAACAATCAATTACTGACCCTCGTGTTGGTTAAAAATATTATTCTTATGAGTCTTTTCTGATGCAGCTTCACAAAACCAACAAGGTGCATGGAAAAGACAATAATACTTAATGAACATCAAAACTATAAAGAATAGATTTCGTCTAGCTTCATATTTGGATTCATTAAAGGATTAGTTCACTTTTGTAAAAACTTTTGCTGATAATTTACTCACCCCCATGTCATCCAAGATGTCCATGTCTTTCTTTCCTCAGTCGAAAAGAAATTAAGGTTTTTGATGAAAACATTCCAGGATTTTTCTCCTTATAATGGACTTCCATGGGAACCAGGTCCAACCGAGGTCCAAACGACAGTTATAACAGTTACAGATGCAGCTTCAAATGTCTTTAAATGACACCAGACGATGAATGGGTCTTATCATGTGAAACGATCGGTTATTTCAAAGCTTATTCCAAAAATGTAACTTTTCTAAGGACAAATGCTAGCCTTTCTCCATTCTGTGAGGCGCGTTTGCAACGTCACGTAATACGTAATTACGTTCAAAAGGTCACGGGCGACGTAGCCAGAAGTACAGAGTCAGAGTGTTTACAAGTTGAACGCATAGGTTGAACGTGAAAACTAACTCAAACGCTGTTTACAAAAAAGGAATTAAAAGGTAAAACAATGATGTCGGACGATTTTGATTCTGTACTTCCGGCTACGTCGCCCGTGACCTTTTGAACGTAATTACGTATTACGTGACGTTGCAAACACGCCTCACAATATATTACAAGGCTAGCATTTGTCCTTAGAAAAGTTACATTTTTGGAATAAGCTTTGAAATAACCGATCGTTTCGCATGATAAGACCCTTATTTATCGTTTGGTGTCGTTTAAAGACATTTGAAGCTGCATCTGAAACTGTTATTAACTGTCGTTTGGACCTCGGTTGGACCTGGTTCCCATGGAAGTCCATTATAAGGAGAAAAATCCTGGAATGTTTTCATCAAAAACCTTAATTTCTTTTCGACTGAGGAAAGAAAGACATGGACATCTTAGATGACATGGGGGTGAGTAATTTATCAGCAAAAGTTTTTTCAAAAGTGAACTATTCCTTTCATTTCCACAATTAACTCAGACAGTAAACTCCTAATGGGACAAAACTGATTAACAGTCAGCTATGATACAAAAAAAAAAAAAAAAAAAAAAAAAAACAATAGTCCTACCCTGAAATTCCATTAAAGAAAAAAAGACATTTTGGTTTGGATCAACATGAGGTAAAGTAAATGATTACAGGATTGTTTTATTTGGGGAGTGAGTTGGTCCTCTAACTGATAATTCTGTAAACTGTGTAATAGCAACTTGTAATAGCAACAGACACAGCATTTGGTTATTACATTTTACCACAGAAAATTTAAAAAAAAATATATATATATATATATATATTATAAAATTATTATAAAAATGTGCTACCATCAATGATAATACTAAAGCAAAAAATTAGAAATGCATGAATTTTTTTTTTTTTACAGAAAATGCATGTCTACATTTACAATTTAGAGTGATCTGTTATCAGAGGTGATTGTGTCCAAGCAATGTATTTCAGAAATGTATCACATTTAGCTGAAAAATAGTGTGATTCTCTGCCTCATCAGACACAGCATTTGGTTATTAAATTTTATCAGGGAAACAATGGAAATAGTGTGGTGCTAATATTGCTTATGACTCTGAATAATATTGCTCTCTCTCTCTCTCTCTCTCTCTCTCTCTCTCTCTCTCTCTCTCATTTACTCATTTACACACAGCTGTAGAGTGGCATGTCTGCCCTCTACTGTTCAGACATCATAATTACAGGCACATTGATATTTCACGCATCATCTTTGGTTCATTATGGGCATTTGTAGAAAGAGTTGAGAACTCTTCATTCAAAGCTGAGAGCTGAAAATTCAAGCTGGGACGGAGAGAAAAAAACAGTTGGGTCTGATTCTGTTCCTCATCTCCAGGTTTAGGTGTTTGATTCAATCCAATCTCCTGACCTACAGTATAGCCTATACCGTTCATGAGCTACGCCATTCAACTTTGATTGGCTAATATACGGGCACGAACAAACACAGACAGGTTTGAGGTCGAGTTGATAAGACCACATTATTTGTGCTGTGAACATGTTTCAGTCAAGGGTTGTAAAATTGAAGCATATATGAGCACAATAGGTGAAATATGATTATTTTAAAAGTGTCGGCTACACCTTTATTGCAATCAAGATACTTTCTCAATGCACCGCACTGTGTCTTAATGTCTCTGTGTGTGAGTGTTGTCGTCTAGCGAGATGGTGTCTCTGAAGCAGAACAGAAGTAATGAAGATTTTCTGCTCGAGAGAGAGTCTTCAGTCTACCTGGTCTTGAATTCTCTCTCTCGCTCTCTCTCTCTCTCTCTCTCTCTCTCTTCAATCATGCTCTAGAATGAAGTCTCCTCTTTCACGAGAGGCTGACCACACTGATGAGCTCTGATAGGAAAGATCCCCCATTCCCCCCTATGAGCTGAACCCAGAATCATCCCACCGCTCCTGTAGCATTGAGGGATACCATTAATCAGTGTCCCAAGGAAACGATTAGAGTTCAATTATTGGGCTCAGTGACAAGTGTAATGTTGATCACAATATATTGACTGGATGCGTACTGTGCAATAAATGGCATCAAGTGAAAAGAAGAGGTTGAATTGAAATAGAGGTTGAGTTTTATAGGTAGAAAAACAGTTGTGTTTGTGTTCTTCATGGACTATTGTGCACTACCAACAATGATAATTGGCTCTATACTAAAGCAAACAATTAGAAATGCATGAAAATGTCTTTACAGAAAATGCTGTCTACATTTACAATTTAGTAAATTTAGCAAAACACTTTAGTACCATTACTTTAGTGTCCAAGTAATGGAATTCAGAAATGTATCACACTGTTTAGCTAACAATGTATAATTGTAATTATTACAAATTGTGAACATTATGATTACAATTTAGAAAATTTAGCATTGGTGCATGTTGATTCAGAGTTTACATCATCTGAGTCCTTCAGGTGTTGGATCTTCTGAAGTCCTCATAACTCTCTAGTAGCTCTTAGAGACACGCTCTCTAGTTATCCAAGGACGGCCATCCCAAGATAAAACAGAAAAGCAGATGGAAATTAATTAGCGTAAATGCTGTTCATAACATTTCAAGCAAAGATAAATGCATTTGATCCAACCATCTTATACGTCTGGACTACAAGGGACTGTTAAGTGAATGCTTGTCTAAAGAGATGTGTCTTCTTTAGTCTACATTTAAACTGGGATAATGTCTCTGAGCCCGAATATCATCAAGGCTATTACAGACTTTAGGAGCCAAATAAGAAAAGCTCTCCCTCCTTTAGTGGACTTAGACATAACATCATATTTTCTTGACTCTAGCAGTTGCATTTTGGACTAATTGTAGTTTGTTTACTGAGGATGCAGGACAGCCAGCTAGTAATGCACTACAGGTCATGATGAATGCATGAACTAACTTGCAACTGAAATGGATAGCTTGTTTCGTAGCTTAGTGATGTTTCTGAGGTGGAAGAATGCTGTTTTTGTAACATATTAAATATGATTTTCGAAAGACAAATTGCTGTCAAATATAACACATGGATATTTTACTGAGGATGTAGTAACAGAACATCCTTCTAAATGCAAATAGTGTTCTAAGAGATTACAAGATTTTGGTCCAATAAGTAAAACCTCAGTCTTATCCAAATTTAATAGAAGGAAATTACAGGTCATCTAATGTTTTATATATTTAACATACTCTTTCAGCTTGAATAATTTAGAGATTTCATCTGGATGTGATGAAATATATAACCGAGTATCATCGGCATAACAGTGGAAACTAATTTCATGTTTTCTAATTACCAGGTGTCTGCATATATATTGATAACAAAATAAATAACAGAGGGCCTAACACATATCCTTGCAGCACTCCATAATTGACCTGTCCTTAAATACCAGTGTAATTTTGTAGTCGATCTAAGAGTATTTTATCGTAGCGTCGAACGCAGCACTATGATCAAGCAAAACTAGTATTGAGATATACAGCATTGGTGAGAAGTAAGTCTTTTGTAATTTTAACAAGGGCTGTTTGTGCTATGATGGGGCCTGAATATGGATGGAAATCATTTTTTTATGATGGAATGAGGGAAAATACTAACAAAGTTCAAAACATTTAGGAGATGTTTTTATTCAGTTAATACAAAAAATCTAGTTTGAACTTTCTATTTAAATCTAGATCTAAAGTTTCAAAATCTAAAGATAGTAATCCAATGCAATTTCCAAAAAGACTTTCTGAAATGATTTTTGCTTTGATATATTGTGAAGTTTTTTAAGGACACTACAGCACTAGTCAATGACACCATCAAAACTAACAGCTGATCAGAGCTACTTTACTTAAAAAGAAAGTGTTTCATTGTGAATTGTTTTCTAATTGAAGCCCTTTATTTTCTGTAAAGTCCTCACAGTTGTGGGTCTACAGGTGTGACCGTGACTTGGGGACCTTTCTCTGCTGGTGGTCATTAGACAGGAGGAATATCCTGTTGTTGTGAGAGGTTTTAGAGTGGCATACTGTATTACGCATGGTTTGAGCTCAGAGCTCTCTATAGCCCTTCTGTGTGTTCAGTCTGCAGGTCTCCTTCAAGCCGCAGAGCTACGAAGCTTTTACAGTGCTCCTGCGGTGATGTTCAAAGAACAACCCTCCCTCTCCTCTCCCTCCTTCATTACTCTGCTCCTCCAGTCCTCTCACCCACTCCGATATCATTAATAACTGGCTATGACTCCTGTGATGCAGGAAGGGCCTTTAAATAATGAATAAGCTTTCCTCAGGAAGTTCCATCCTATTGTCTCGAGCGCTTGAAACAAAGGTGGAGATGAAAGGACAATGCTTCTAGATAAATCTGAACTGGATTCAACTTAGGTTTATCAAAAGAGATACAAGAAAATCTGACATTAACAACACGTAAAGAGCAATACAAAAATCCATTTGTTTTAGTGACATTGTAATTTTACATACTGCATTACTAAATTAAAGCAATGTGCGGTGGAAGTGCTTACAGAAGTGACATTATTTTTTAATTTTGTACAGTACAGGATGTGTTTTACGTTCGGTTGCATTTTTTACTATCATATGTATTACTCTGATGTGTTAACTTTGATTCATATTTATTACCTACTGTTCTTGTCCATGATCTAGTTAAGTTCAGATGGTTGGGGATATAGCATTATATCAGTCACTGAAATATGCAGATATGAGCTTTCTGAAACATTGTCTCTGGCAACTGCACATGCCTGTGTGCTATGTGGGACACTGCAGATAATAACTGGATTATTAAATCCTAAAAATAAAATATCTATTATATTTTGATGCTATTCCTTTAGATAAACCACTCTACCGGTTGCGGGTGAGTCAGTAGGGTGTTAAAATATCGAGCGATGCTCGCAAAACAAAGTGAAAAAGAAACAAAGAGATTTAAAGCGAGCCACAAAATGATGGCCTAGTTCAACGACTGACAGTATGAATCATCATGTGCCCTACTTCTGTGTTAGCACTTGGCACTTTGGTGGATCTGTCTGAGAATCTGTCCTTTTCCCTTTAGGCATCTACTGAGGTGTCTGTCCCAATCATAAGGCCAAAACAAAACACATAAAATGAATGTAGTGAAAGAACACTGTATATTATCTGCATGACAGATGATTGATCGTTTTGTGTAATTTTGTGATTTATTTGTGGTTATGTAGGCCATTTACTGTAGGAAGAACAGTGTCACGTTTTCTCCTTCACGGCTGTGAGAGCAGTTTCAGGTGTCAGACACATGAAAACATGACACTTAAAACTCCTTAAACAATGAGAAGAATGACAATGTAGTCACCTGACAATGTAAAGGTCAAACTTTAGGCTAAATCATCTGACAGGTCACAGTAAAATGATATTAGACTGTGATCAGGTTGCATTTCAGATTTTCACACTAATACAATGCAATACACCCAAAAAATCCCCTTTTGCTGAATGAATTTGCATGACCCACATTAGTTAGGCTCATTTGTTTTTCAGAATATAAGGTCAAACACCTCATAGACGGCTTTTAAATATGTATTTATACCTTTCCTACCTTACATGCAATTAATAGTTGACCTCTGGCATGTTTTGAAGCGTGCGTATTAGTTATAATTCAAACGCAAAAGGCCCAAATGAAATTTTCAGGCTAATTCCATTTACATTGCAGATGTCATGACTTTATGCTAATAAGTAAGAATCCACTCGAGGAGACAGTGATTTGTTCTTGTACCAGCAGCAGCCTTTATTCATATGAAGCATGCATGCATTATGGATGAATCACAAATACACATCTATACTTTTAAGAGCTCAGCTTGCCATTGGAATTATAATGATACCCAAAAAGTCAAAAAACATAACTTCAGATCTAAAAATCTACGCATTGCTGCACTCTCCTCCAGCTCACTTTCATTAAATATTGCTTTCATTCCCATTACTTTATTTATGACGTTGTATAAGCAGAAGGAATCTAAAATACTCTGCTATGTGTTCAAAACTGTGGATTTGAAAGTTACAAATTGTAAATCATTGCAAATGCAGGGATGTTTTGGGATGTACATGAGTATATTTTAGATTCTGGGGTGTCAACATTTCATAAAGAGTAGTCTTTAATAAATAACACATTATTTATACGGAAGGTATTAACTGTCTTAGAGCTCTCTCACTTCCAAACACTCCACACACGTTCAAATGTACCAAAAAGGAATAATGTACAACAGTGTGTGCTCACTGGGACTGGATTCATTTGATGGGTCAGTCAATTAACTTTTAACACTGTAACATTTACTTAGTTAACTTTACTCACTAATATAAAATACATACTTCTTACAAGGGTTTTTTGAGTTATAGTAAATTAAAGTGTGAAAATAACAATTTACTCAAATGTAACAAATTTTGGCTTTATGCCGAGCGTCACGTGACCAAACCGGAAAACAGGTCTCATCGCATCCGCTTGAGAAAGTGTTAACGGCCGTAAGAACTGACTACGACATCAATGGATTTTTAAGGTAATCAGCTAACCTACCTTGTTCACTTTGTTATTGGCGTTTTATTCCATTTAAATATCTAAACGTTACTGTGAAGAAGAAAAAAATATATTAAACGTTTAAATATCAATCTGCACATGTGAGGGACATTGGTTATGCTAATCTTTGCTCGCTCCTTTTAAGTTATCTGGAGTAAAAACCGCAAAAAAATTCATGAAGCACATATACCTGGACCGGAAGCGATGCGACCTGTTTTACAGAATACGGAAGTAAGTTGTGCATAAAAAACCAAATTAGCAAAAAAATAATGCAATGACGTTACCAAACCAGTGAGAGGCAGCAGTCCATTAAAGCGTGCCTAATGTTCAGAAAAAAAATAAAAAAGAAGAAGCGGCCTTGTGGGAGGATGCGCGATAGAGTCTGCCTATTTCGGCGCCAATTTTGCAGCTGTGGAAAAATACGTTGACAGACCGCGTTTATCTGGAGCTTAATTTTGTTTTTGGAACAACAATAAGGTAAATAACGTTAAACTTGTGTGTGAATGTTTTTTTTTTTACTGTCTGTCGCTTATTTTTGCTTATCATCTTAATATGTACCGAATTATTTTGATATTATTCGGAGCTTACAGATTGTGTTTCTGGATTGGTTTACCATTTATTAACGTTACAAATATGTTGAAATGGCGCACATTTACAGTTATAGGTAACTCGCAAATTATGCAGACGAATTTTATGATTTTTGTCAGTATTTGTGACTTCACAACAGCATTATACTATTATTTAAATTCAGAATTAAATGCAAGCACTGTAAGTTAAACGTTTCTTCTTTTTTTTACTCAATCATAACTGCCTTATTTCACTGCTTATTTAATGAGCCATATTTTAACAAGATGACAAACTTACTAATCGTAAGTGAAGTTAAACTGAGTAATTGTAATATCAAATGAACGTTTTTATTTATTTATTTATTTGCACACCATTATTGAAAGTAACGTTAACGTTAATCAGTGGAAACACTGTTTTTGTCTGCACTGAGGTAAGTTACCTATTTAAAGGTATATTTTCTGTAATGCATGCATATCAAGGAATGTGTCTGTTATGGAAGCGTTTCCGCCACTGAATAAAAAATAAAATAATTGCGACTTTTTATCTCACAAATGCGAGTAATAAAGTCAGAATTGCGTCATATAAAGTCGCAATTCTGAGAAAAAAGACAGAAGTGCGACTTTTTATTTCACAATTCTGACTCTTTTTCTCACTATTGCGAGTTTACATCTCGCAATTCCGCCTTTATAACACATAATTGCGAGTTTATATGTCGAAATTCTGCATCTTTTCTCAGAATTGTGAGATATAAACTCGCAATTGCGACTTATCAGGCCAAGGGGGGAAAAGACCAACTTTTTTTTCTCCCTCGGAATAGTTTAAATCTCACAATTCTTACTTTATATCTCGCAATTCTCACTATATAACACGCAATTGGGACTTTGTATCACGCAATTCTGAGAAATTAAGTCAGAATTGCGAGATGTAAACTCCCAATTGAGAAAAAAAAGTCAGAATTGTGAGATAAAAAGTCGCAATTAGCTTTTTTATTTTTTATTCTGTGGCGGAAACAAGCTTCCATAGTCTGTAATCTTAAAGAGCAGAACTTAATTATTTATTTATTTATTTATTTTTTAGAAGTCCTTCTGGCAGCTTGCCTCCTGAGTGGCGTTCAAAGCGCAGGTCTCCATACACTGGTAAGGACTTTTCATTTAAAGAAGTCATAATTAGGGATGGGACGGTATGAAAATTTCTTATCACGATTATAGTGACCAAAATTATTGTGATCATCAACACTCTAAAAAATGATAGGTTAAAAATAACGCAACTTGGTTTGTTTTATAACCCAACCGCTGGATCAATATTGCACCAGCCCAACAGTAGTTAATTTTACCCAGCAAGATGGGTTGGTCATTTTTAACCCAACATATGAGTTGTTCATTTCTACTCAAATGCTAGGTCAAATTAAATAAAAATCTGGGTTGATTCAACTACAAATTTGTTATATAGCGTACCCAAATGCTGGGTCAAATTAATTACAATTCTGGGTTGATTCAACTACATATTAATTATATAGTGTACCCAAATGCTGTGTCAAATTAACCCATATACCAGACTAATTCTAGCACATTACAGTACAATTGAAGAAAATAAATGGCAATAGACTACTCATAGCTATAAAACTGTTGCACTACAAACCTAGAACAGAATACATGCTAGATGTATGCATAGATTATGCAATAAACACTTAAACAATACAAAAACAAAACAACAATGGAATCTTTGAAAAATTATTTTATTACTTTAGTATCAACAATATTAGTGGAACTGCAGTTAATATCACTGAAGTAGGAAAACATTCAATTATGAATGAACTGGCTGAACATTTAACAGGCCAACAGTCAACGGGAGCCATTAGCTCTGCTTGCAAGCAAGTATTCTGGCATCTTCCCAAAGAAACTATTAAAGGTATAGTTCACTTTGAAATTAATTTTTGATATGTTTTAGCTTACCTCAAGGGCATCCAAGTAAGTTATCTCGGGTCACCATATTACTTAAATAAATGCACATACATGCATTTAGTCTGGCATATCAGGTTATCTCACTGTTATACATACTTTAATCAGTCTAACACTGTGTTCACATTAAATGCTCCAGGGAAAAAATAGCGCACTCAAAATAGCCAGTGCTTCAATGATAACGGCTCAATGGCTAACGCTAGCTACGTTGTTAGACAAACCAACCAACTAGCCTCGACAAGATAAAGATATTACTTTAGAAAGGTAACGTAAAAGTAGACTCACTGTATTCCGGACACTAAGTTAGACCGTTTACCGCAATTTCTATAAATAAACACTTCACGGCCATTGCATCAATACGTGTCATCTTTGCCTTACCCTCTTTCGCTTCCGACCAACCCAGCTTATAACTTAGTTGTTAAAATATATGTGTTGTATATTAGAAATGACATGTAGAGTACTCTACCTTTGCCTCGCTCGATGAACAGTGAGGTTCTCTTTGAAGATCGCTCAGTGTGTGGTGGATCCGGTATGGTGGACTCTTCTTGTGATGATGTGATGACGTTCGAAGCACAAACAACCCACGTGCTGGGTCAACTGGTGTATGTTGGGTAGATGGGTTATTTTTTCCAACTCATGTGTTGAGTCAAAATCCATATAAATTACCCATGATGGGTCAAACATTTCATAACCCAGCGGTTGGGTTTAGGGATGGGTATCGTTAAGGTTTTATCGGTATTACTACTCTTACCGATACCGCTTATCGATCCGGTACTTTAACGGTATTCTTATCGGTTCTTTTTGGTGTTTTTTTTTTTTTAAGAATTAAGAACATAATTAAACTTTATATTTTGAAATGTAAAATATAAAAAGCAAAACGAAGAAAAATATATTTTTGTTATGCAGCAATGTGCAGGCTTTTTTTGTTTATACAAAAAGGACACATAAGAAAAAAAACAAGTACAAACACAAGAATACAATTAATCAAAGGTACAAATTATATACAAAGTGCTTTAATTTCAGGAAGGTCTACTAGCATATCTTGTCAGGTAATTGTTTCTGTCTGAAAAGAAACCTATTAATCAAATATAAAATAGCACTGTAGTTTATCATAGATAGAATAATGCTTATTAAATCTAAAGTTACTCATTCAAAGGCTGTGAGTAATTTTCTCTGCCTTTTGTTGTTTGATTTGCATTAATGGCTGAATCGTCAGCAGGTTTAGGCTATTAGACTGCTGCCCCTTTAAGACCGAGTGCAGATAATGGGGACTGATGCACCATCATTTTCTCCCTATTATTTACGTCCGTTTAAGACATACTTGTGTTTAAGTGAATAAACTGTGTTTAAGTGAATCTCAGAGCTGGTCATTTTGACATTTGTATGTATATTTGATAGTTAAGGACGCACAAAGCCCAAGTATATAGGTTACTTTTCTTGTCTCGTTGCAGTCCGTTTCGGAGCGTGCACCGCCTTGTGAACAGCGTCTCTTGCGCAGGTTTTTGTGTTTTTAATAGCTATTTTCTTGATCTTGCAACAGTAGAAGACAGCACTTTGAAACAATCGCCGATCGTGCTGATTCTGACGGTTACGTTTGGGTTTTAGGAAGAATTGACAGCGCTCCGCAGTGCTGTGATTGAAGTAAAGGAAGTTAAGCTGGACAGATCGTTTCGTTTTTTAACGGTTTTATCTCAAATATCTTCTTTTTATAATCTTTGGAAGCCGAAATACAAAATATATTAGAATAATACCCCAGATCTAAAGTGTAACCACGTTGGATGTTTAGTTCTGTCCTCATTGTCACTCATTAAGCAAGGGCTGTCGTGTTGCGCGTGCTGTGGCTTTGCGTGAGAGATCGCTCTCTCTCTCTTCTCTCTCTTCTGAACTGCGAATTGCAAATTTGCATCACAGACATATGGTTTAATTAAAATATAGTTTATATATAGAAATGGCTGGTGATATAAACATGTTCGAGATAACGTTTTTATAGGAATAATAAATAGTAGCCCAACTTGCGTGTATTTACTTAATTTCTCCAGTACCGACAGCAGAACCGGTAACGTCCGAGCTTATCGATACAGCGGTCTTTCAAAATTCAGTACCGGGGCCCGTTTAATACCGGGTTTCGGTACCCATCCCTAGTTGGGTTGATTAAATAACCCAGCATTTTTTAGAGTGTATCACGGTTTTGTTAAAATGAAATGTAAGTGTTCAAAAGGAACTAATGCTCACACTGAAAACATTTCAACAAGTTTAATTTGTTTCCTGAGCAGGAGAAAATGTCTGCTGTTCCAGAGCCGGAGCCAGTGTCTGCTGTTACAGGAGCCAGTGTCTGCTGTTCCAGAGCCGGAGCCAGTGTCTGCTTTTCCAGAGCCGGAGCCAGTGTCTGCAGTTCCACAGTCGAGCCAGAGTATGCTGTTCGCGTGGCTAGATCTTTGCTACACGAGAGCTACCTGCCCTAAAATACACCATGCGCTCGCGTCTAGCTCTCCTTTTGGATGGCAAACCGCCTCTCACGCTCTGTCTGCTGTTCCAGAGCCGGAGCCAGTGTCTACTGTTACAGGAGCCAGTGTCTGCTGTTCCAGAGTCGGAGCCAGTGTCTGCTGTTCCAGAGTCGGAGCCAGTGTCTGCTGTTACAGGAGCCAGTGTCTGCTGTTCCAGAGTTGGAGCCAGTGTATGCTGTTCGGGCGGCTAGCTCTTTGCTACACCAGAGCTTTCCGCCCTTAAATACACCATGCGCTCGTGTCTAGCTCTCGCTTTGCACGGCAAACCGCCTCTCGCGCTCTGTCTGCTGCTCCAGAACAAGAGAAAGTGTCTGCTGTTCCAGAGCCAGAGCCAATGTCTGCTTTTACAGGAGCCAGTGTCTGCTGTTCCAGAGCCGGAGCCAGTGTCTGCTGTTTGCGCTTCTAGCTCTTTGCTACACGAGAGCTACCCGCCCTAAAATACACCATGCGCTCGCGTCTAGCTCTCCCTTTGGATGGCAAACCGCCTCTCGCGCTCTGTCTGCTGTTCCAGAACAAGAGAAAGTGTCTTCTGTTCCATAGCCGGAGCCAGTGTCTGCTGTTTCAGAGCCGGAGCCAGTGTCTGATGTTACAGGAGCCAGTTTCTGCTGTTTCAGAGCCGGAGCCAGTGTCTGCTGTTCCAGAGTCGGAGCCAGTGTCTGCTGTTCAAGTGGCTAGCTCTCCCTCTCGCGCTCCCACGTTTTCTTCCCTCATCGAGCCTCAACGGAAGAAGCGCGCGGGTGTTGAAGTTGTGAATCCTCTAAAAGTGTCCGCTGTCCGGGTGAAACAGTATGCTATTTTTATTTAACCGCTACAGTGGCCGGTAGGTAAAGTGAGTTTAACCGCCACAACACAAAATCACCCGCATTTGGCTGGTGGCGGGTGCTAATTTCCTTCCCTGTTCCAGAGCCGGAGCAAGTGTCTGCTGTTCCAGAGCCAGAGCCAGTGTCTACTGTTACAAGAGCCCGTGTCTGCTGTTACAGGAGCCAGTGTCTGCTGTTCCAGAGCCGGAGCCAGTGTCTGCTGTTCCAGAGCCGGAGCCAGTGTCTGCTGTTCCAGAGCCGGAGCCAGTGTATGCTGTTCCAGAGCCGGAGCCAGTGTCTGCTGTTCCAGAGCCGGAGCCAGTGTCTGCTGTTCCAGAGCCGGAGCCAGTGTCTGCTGTTCCAGAGCCGGAGCCAGTGTATGCTGTTCCAGAGCCGGAGCCAGTGTTTGCTGTTCCAGAGCCGGAGCCAGTGTCTGCTGTTCCAGAGCCGGAGCCAGTGTCTGCTGTTCCAGAGCCGGAGCCAGTGTCTGCTGTTCCAGAGCCGGAGCCAGTGTATGCTGTTCCAGAGCCGGAGCCAGTGTATGCTGTTCCAGAGCCGGAGCCAGTGTTTGCTGTTACAGGAGCCAGTGTCTGCTGTTACCGGAGCCAGTGTCTGCTGTTCCAGAGTCGGAGCCAGTGTCTGCTGTTCAAGTGGCTAGCTCTCCCTTTTGACGGCAAACCGCCTCTCGCACTCCCACGTTTTCTTCCCTCATCGAGCCTCAACGGAAGAAGCGCGGGTGTTGAAGGTGTGACACCTCTAAAAGTGTCCGCCGTCCGGGTGAAACAGTATGCTATTTTTATTTACCCGCCACGGTGGCCGGTAGGTGAAGTGAGTTTAACTGCCACAACACAAAATCACCCGCATTTGGCTGGTGGCGGGTGCTAATTTTCATCCCTGTTCCAGAGCCGGAGCAAATGTCTGCTGTTCCAGAGCCGGAGCCAGTGTCTGCTGTTCCCGAGCCGGAGCCAGTGTCTGCTGTTCGCGCGGCTAGCTCTTTGCTACATGAGAGCTACCCACCCTTAAATACAACATGCGCTAGCGTCTAGCTCTCCCTTTGGACGGCAAACCGCCTCTCGCGCTCTGTCTACTGCTCCAGAACAAGAGAAAGTGTCTACTGTTCCAGAGCCGGAGCCAGTGTCTGCAGTTCCACAGTCGAGCCAGAGTATGCTGTTCGCGTGGCTAGATTTTTGCTACACGAGAGCTACCTGCCCTAAAATACACCATGCGCTCGCGTCTAGCTCTCCTTTTGGATGGCAAACCGCCTCTCACGCTCTGTCTACTGATTCAGAACAAGAGAAAGTGTCTGCTGTTCCAGAGCCGGAGCCAGTGGCTGCTGTTCCAGAGCCGGAGCCAGTGTCTGCTGTTCCTGAGCCGGAGCCAGTGTCTGCTGTTCCTGAGCAAGAGCCAATGTCTGCTGTTCCAGAGCCGGAGCCAGTGTCTGCTGTTCCTGAGCAAGAGCCAATGTCTGCTGTTCCAGAGCCGGAGCCAGTGTCTGCTGTTCCAGAGCCGGAGCCAGTGTCTGCTGTTCCAGAGCCGGAGCCATTGTCTGCTTTTCCTGAGCCGGAGCCAGTGTCTGCTGTTCCAGAGCCGGAGCCAGTGTCTGATGTTACAGGAGCCAGTGTCTGCTGTTTCAGAGCCAGAGCCGGAGGCAGTGTCTGCTGTTCAAGTAGATCTCTCTTTGCTAAACGAGAGCTACCCGCCTTAAAATACACCATGTGCTTGCGGCTAGCTCTCCCTTTTGACGGCAAACCGCCTCTCGCGCTCCCATGTTTTCTTCCCTCATCGAGCCTCGACGGAAGAAGCTTGCGGATATTGAAGGTCTGCCTCCTTTAAAAGTGTCCGCCGTCCGGGTGAAACAGTATGCTATTTTTATTTAACCGGTACAGTGGCCGGTAGGTGAAGTGAGTTTAACCGCCACAACACAAAATCACCCGCATTTGGCTGGTGGCAGGTGCTAATTTCCATCCCTGTTCCATAGCCGGAGCAAGTGTCTGCTGTTCCAGAGCCAGAGCCAGTGTCTACTGTTACAGGAGCCCGTGTCTGCTGTTACAGGAGCCAGTGTCTGCTGTTACAGGAGCCAGTGTCTGCTGTTCCAGAGTCGGAGCCAGTGTCTGCTGTTACAGGAGCCCGTGTCTGCTGTTCCAGAGCCGGAGCCAGTGTCTACTGTTCCAGAGCCAGAGCCAGTGTCTACTGTTACAGGAGCCCGTGTCTGCTGTTACAGGAGCCAGTGTCTGCTGTTCCAGAGTCGGAGCCAGTGTCTGCTGTTACAGGAGCCCGTGTCTGCTGTTCCAGAGCCGGAGCCAATGTCTACTGTTACAGGAGCCCGTGTCTGCTGTTACAGGAGCCAGTGTCTGCTGTTACAGGAGCCAGTGTCTGCTGTTCCAGAGTCGGAGCCAGTGTCTGCTGTTACAGGAGCCAGTGTCTGCTGTTCCAGAGTTGGAGCCAGTGTCTGCTGTTCCAGAGCCGGAACCACTGTCTGCTTTTCCTGAGCCGGAGCCAGTGTCTGCCGTTCCAGAGCCGGAGCCATTGTCTGCTGTTACAGAGCCGGAGCCACTGTCTGCTTTTCCTGAGCCGGAGCCAGTGTCTGCCGTTCCAGAGTCGGAGCCAGTGTCTGCTGTTCAAGTAGCTATCTCTTTGCTACACGAGAGCTACCCGCCCTAAAATACACCATGCGCTTGCGGCTAGCTCTCCCTTTTGACGGCAAACCGCCTCTCGTGCTCCCACGTTTTCTTCCCTCATCGAGCCTCGACGGAAGAAGCTTGCGGGTGTTGAAGGTCTGCCTCCTCTAAAAGTTTCCGCTGTCCGGGTGAAACAGTATGCTATTTTTATTTAACCGCTACAGTGGCCGGTAGGTGAAGTGAGTTTAACCGCCACAACACAAAATCACCCGCATTTGGCTGGTGGCGGGTGCTAATTTCCATCCCTGTTCCAGAGCCGGAGCAAGTGTCTGCTGTTCCAGAGCCGGAGCCAGTGTCTGCTGTTCCAGAGTCGGAGCCAGTGTCTGCTGTTCCAGAGCCGGAGCCAGTGTCTGCTGTTACAAGAGCCCGTGTCTGCTGTTTCAGAGCCGGAGCCAGTGTCTGCTGTTCCAGAGTCGGAGCCAGTGTCTGCTATTCCAGAGTCGGTGCCAGTGTCTGCTGTTCAAGTAGCTATTTCTTTGCTACACGAGAGCTACCCGCCCTAAAATACACCATGCGCTTGCGGCTAGCTCTCCCTTTTGATGGCAAACCGCCTCTCGCGCTCCCACGTTTTCTTCCCTCATCGAGCCTCGACGGAAGAAGCTTGCGGGTGTTGAAGGTCTGCCTCCTCTAAAAGTTTCCGCTGTCCGGGTGAAACAGTACGCTATTTTTATTTAACCGCTACAGTGGCCGGTAGGTGAAGTGAGTTTAACCGCCACAACACAAAATCACCCGCATTTGGCTGGTGGCGGGTGCTAATTTCCATCCCTGTTCCAGAGCCGGAGCAAGTGTCTGCTGTTCCAGAGCCGGAGCCAGTGTCTGCTGTTCCAGAGTCGGAGCCAGTGTCTGCTGTTCGCGCGTCTAGCTCTTTGCTACATGAGAGCTACCCGTCCTTAAATACACCATGCGCTCGCGTCTAGCTCTCCCTTTGGACGGCAAACCGCCTTTCGCGCTCTGTCTGCTGTTCCAGAACAAGAGAAAGTGTCTGCTGTTCCAGAGCCGGAGCCAGTGTCTACTGTTCCAGAGTTGGAGCCATTGTATGGTGTTCTAGAGCCAGAGCCAGTGTCTGCTGTTACAGGAGCCAGTGTCTGCTGTTACCGGAGCCAATGTCTGCTGTTACAGGAGTCAGTGTCTGCTGTGACAGGAGCCAGTGTCTGCTGTTCCAGAGCCGGAGCCAGTGTCTGCTGTTTCAGAGCCAGAGCCAGTGTCTGCTGTTCCAGAGCCGGGACCAGTGTCTTCTGTTCCAGTGTTGAACCAGTGTCTGCAGTTCGCGCTTCTAGCTCTTTGCTACACGAGAGCTACCCGCCCTAAAATACACCATGCGCTCGCGTCTAGCTCTCCCTTTAGATAGCAAACCGCCTCTCGCGCTCTGTCTGCTGTTCCAGAGCCGGAGCCAGCGTCTACTGTTACAGGAGCCGGTGTTAGCTGTTCCGGAGCCGGAGAAAGTGTCTGCTGTTCAATAGCTGGAGCAAGTGTCTGCTGTTCCAGAGCCGGAGAAAGTATCTGCTGTTACAGAGCCGGAGCAAGTGTCTGCTGTTCCAGAGCCAGAGCAAGTGTCTGCTCTTTCAGAGCCAGAGAAAGTGTCTGCTGTTCCAGAGCTGGAGCCGGAGCAAGTGTCTGCTGTTCCAGAGCTGGAGCCGGAGCAAGTGTCTGCTGTTCCAGAGCCGGAGAAAGTGTCTGCTGTTCCAGAGCCGGAGCAAGTGTCTGCTGTTCCAGAGCCGGAGAAAGTGTCTGCTGTTCCAGAGCCGGAGCAAGTGTCTGCTGTTCCAGAGCTGGAGCAAGTGTCTGCTGTTTCAGAGCCGGAGAAAGTGTCTGCTGTTCCAGAGCCGGAGAAAGTGTCTGCTGTTCTCAGATCCTAGGCTGCCTACAGAGACACGTTTTTTTTTTTTTTTTTAGTTTTAGGGTTTTTTTTTTTTGACGGCCTGCTAATGGGGCGGGCAGCTAGAGGATCGTTAGGAGATTAGATGAATGTGATAATTTATGTTTGGGCCTTTTTTGGGCCTGAAATTGCTGATACAACCTTTACTGTTTCATGATCTTTAACTTGATCTTTTTTATCTACTTCTAGAATCAAGCAGATGTGACAGCAATGCACACTCTTGTGCTCCAGGGATTACCTATCCTGCTTGGAGATGATGCCAGCAATTTCTACAACACTTGCTATGTAAGTTCTCATTGAAATAATTTTTGAAAGGGTTACTTCTCCCCAAAAAAAAATATTTGCATTAATTGAACTTCTGTGCTCCACTGAAAGATTTTTTTTTTTTACCAAAAACTCTACTAGTTACCAAAACTTTTCATAATTTAAGTATTAAAATCAAACAGTATTAAAATAAGTATTAAAATTTTTGACAAAATGACAAAAAAAAATTCCAAACTTTTCACCACAAAAATGATTCCGTGATGCAAACTTTTCTCCAAAGAAAATGGTGTAATATTACAACTCATTAGTTCAGTGTTGACTTCATCACATCATTGTAAAGACCATAATTTGTATAAACAGTGATGTTATCTCCTAGTTCTGTTCAATTCTCATACAATTTAATTAATATACCATTGAATATTTAAGAGTCGGGGATAAAACAAAGAATATAATGATAAATACTTAATTGGACATGTATTAAAGGCAGGTCAGATAACTGAAAATGAATCATGCCTTGGCACATTTCCCTGTTGTTATATTTTTATTGTTTGGTTTCATTCAGGTATGTGATGTTGATGAAGCCTGGGCACACGCATCAGTTGGGCTGCTGACTGTCATGGATGAAGAAGCTCTTTCTCCAAATAAGCTATACCTTTGCCCAGTGTCTACTGCAATTATTCTGGAGAGAGGTATCATAATGGATAACTTGCAGAACCTGCCTCAGGCCATTTGCGTCTTATGCTTTGAATTTGGACTACCCAAAAGACATGAAAAACACTCTTAATTTTATTCAAAAAGTGATGCTTGGTTTGGGACAGAGCAAACTCCCACCAAAACTACAATCTCTAAAAAAAATCTCCTGATGAGTTAGAATGTAATCGTAATCAAATGAGTGATGTTTGGCAGTTGATTTGTTTATTAAAGTGGAAATAGATTAATTGATAGAAAACTAAGCACTTTTTTAAATTGTCAGCCCATTTATAAGCAAGTTAAGCAAGGTTTATAAACAAGTTAAGCAAGGTTTTTAAGCAAGTTAAGTAAGGTTTATAAGCACGTTTAGAGTAAAGCTTACTTGTTATTTTTAAGGCAATCGGTTTGCATGGTTTTGACAAGTAAACTGAATTGCTTTTGAAGTAAAGTAAACTCAGTAATTCCAAGTTCTATGCAGAAAACATCAGAGTTAACACAACTAGTATAAATTAGTAGTTAGGAATAATCACTAAGTATATTTTACTTGAAATTATTTAGTTGTTAAAAATAGTAATTCTGAGTAGTCTATACTAAGAAAAGTACATCTAAAGTAAAGTATCAATTATACTATACAAATTTGTTTTAAGTTACTACAACTCTCTTGTAAGTGTACAATACTAGACAGACACTTGTTAGTACTACAGACTATTCCTCTTTCACTTTACTCGTTTTTTTTTTCCCAAGACAATCGATTTGCATGCTTTTTTAAGTAAGGTTTAAAAATTGGATTTTACAGTGAATGCAGTTCAATTCGAAAACACGAAATCACAGATAATTCATATTGCCTTATCTATAAGCTAAGGATTAGAGCTCTGTTTTGGTTGTGCTTTAATATGTACACTGTAAGACAAACAAAAATAGTAGAAAAACGGATTAGGCACTGGCAATTTTCTGCCAAGACAGTAGATGTTAAGTTTACATACATTTCCTTCAATCCTAAAACACAGCACAATCCAATGCATAATTCAAAATACATGTAAAACCCTTGTGTTCTGTTCTTACAGACTTTTCTTATTGTATCCCAAGATACCTACACTTAAACGTAAGTTCCATGTGTAAAGCTGATGTAGTGCACAGTTGCTCCTCTAAACCACATTATGCTATGATTATTCACCAAGAAATTAATAGTTCAATGTTGAGCTCTCCTCAGCCCTCCAGCGGTGGGAGATCATCTCTTGGAGCAGGGCATCTCAGCTCACCGGACTATTTTTGAAGTTGCATTGTGCCAGTGTCTTTTGTAGAAAAGTGCTCCCATTCCCACAACCATGATGCAAGCGAATGCCAGGATGCCCACAGCTACGCCGAGACCCACCGAGGAGTCCACTGGTTTTTTCGTACTGAATGACACATCTGAGATGCAAAGACATGAGGTCAGATTGACAAAGCTAAAAGCAAAAAGTTGTTACACTCTAAAAAATACTGTGTTCTTTCAACCCAACTTTGGGTCAAATATGGACAAATATGTTTAATTACATTTATAACCCAATGTTTGGGTTTGGCCTACAACCTAAAGCATTTTTAGTGGAACTTCAAAAGTTTAGAGTTTATTTTTAAAGAAA
The DNA here is from genome assembly GCF_988280905.1 of Pimephales promelas. NCBI lineage: Eukaryota > Metazoa > Chordata > Actinopteri > Cypriniformes > Leuciscidae > Pimephales > Pimephales promelas. The sequence continues at coordinate 5,310,878 of NC_142791.1, read as the reverse complement.
TCCCTACTTTTGTTCAGCAATTCAGGACATTTATAAATGTTATAAAATATTTCTATTTCAAATTAATGGTGTATTTTTATTTCTATTCATCAAAGAAGCCAGTTAACACATAAATATTAAGCAGCACAACTGTTTTCAACATTGGTAATAATATATGAAGAGTTCAGATGCAAAAGCCTCTAAATGCCTTTTCTTCTTTAATGATGATTTTTATCAAACTTGTATATTAAAGTTCAGTAATTTCACTTAAATGGCAATGATAATTACCTATTAATTGTTATTTACGTGAAATTACTGAACTTAAATATACAAGTTTGATAAAAATCATCATTAAAAAAGAAAATTTCAAATGGCATTTAGAGGCTTTTGCATCTGAACTCTTCATATGTTTCTTAAACATCAAATCAGCATATTAGAATGATCATGTGACACTGAAGACTGGAGTAATTAAATACATTTCATATTAAAACATTTTAAAATATAATAAAATAGAACAATAACACAACATTACCGTATTTTTGATCAAATAAGTTAGACTTATAGAGACTCATTTTAAAAACCCTACTGACTCCAAACTTTTGAAGGACATTTTAAAACTATTTAAGGGAGCAATTTGAATTTATATTCAAAATATATAATCTTAGTATTATTATTTATAGTAAATTCATTTATTCATAACAGTGTTTCTATGGCCAAATAAAAAAAAAAAACAGTGATAGACAGCAGTGGTTACTGTACATTCATCTATATAAAGATCTGCCTCACATACGTTTCTTTTTTTTATCTGGTTCATTCACATGATTTATCTGAACAAATTGATTCACTAAAACTCTCCAACACTGGCCAAATATTACATTACATATCAAACAGTTAATGCTCACCTTCCTCTTTTGTTGCCATCACTGAAATGAAATAAACAGAATGGAATTAGTTTCTCAGAAAGCAATGTAGGAAACTTAAAACTCATAGTGTTACATTAATGATTCATTTTGTTTTCAAAGGGACTTACCGTTCTCTGCACGTATGACGATGGCTGGTGACGTGATGGTAGTGCTCTCTGAGACTCCATTTGAAGGACTGATGGGAGCAACGTCTCTCCTTTTTCGTTTGCGACATTGCTGTGGAAAGAGCCATAGATCCTGGTTAGTCCAAAAAGTGTCCGGTCCAATACTTGTCTGGGTAAGTGAACTGTGTGTGTGTGTGTGTTCAAATGCCCCCACAAAAAAAGCAAAGCTTGGCAAAACCACTGTATAGTGACACTAACATATGATACAGCATAATGCAAACAATATGATCCAGACCAAGCCAGTAGGTCCTTCTTTTCTGGTTAGACTTAATTTCTAAAAGGCTCATTTAAATGGATACTTCACCTCTGGAAATATGAATGTGTATTTAAAAAAATGGGTCATTTATGAAGAAGAAATGTGAATTATTTTTGAATTTGGAGCTTTCTAAACTGAGAAAAGCCAGAAAATGTATTGAAAGACGAAATGGATGAAAGACAACAACTCCCAACAACAACAAGTATAGGCTACTAGTGAGTCTCCATGATTAGTCTGCCCGAAAATGTGTTTCGAGATCGCCTAAAATGTCAGGGATTCGGCTTTTGCGTTCAACAGTCGCCATTCATTATGTTTACTGTGGCGAGCGGGACGAGTGTGGGCCGCAGGAGAATGGCGCGAGGCCGGTGGTGTGATTAACGATGAGCGACACCTGTGAGACGCACCGGTCTCGTATCTCCCATGGAGGAGCGGGAATTTTCTTAGCAATGTTAAATCTGCATAACATTGCTATGAACATTGCTAAGATTTTTTCCTGATAAAAAAAATACATAAATCTCTCGTCTCAGGGGTATATGAGAGTGGAAAACATGGTAATTCAAAAATACAACAGGTTTTCTACTAATACAAGCTTAATGCTGAATCCTGAAGTATCCCTTAAGAAGAAATTATGTTAATGGGGAGTTTATGTTTTATGTGTGTATGGGTTTACCCTAAATGCAGCGCAGGTTGATATTTCACACAGTCTTGTGATGCAGTGTAGATAGTACGTCGACACTGTCTGGTTCTGCTGCTCTGTGAAGCGGAAGGCAGGGAACGAGAACCGAGCAAGCTGCATCTCCCCGTTCACCAGCATTTTAGTCAGCCGATCCATTTCACAACTAATCAGGCAAATCATCAAACTAATTATTCTGTCTCAGGCCCTCCAAACACTTGCAGACAGATTTTATCATTACAAACATGGCTTTTGTACATGGTACAGTCATAGTACATGTCCAAAACAACACAATAGCATTGCACCATGTACACACAGCATTATATATGACTAGTAATTGTCCAGTAATAGGGATGCACCGATATGAAATAATTTTTAAGAGCCTGATTACAAAAACAAAAGCCTCAACATGTAAAACCATGTCCCAAGCACACAATTATAATGACATACAGTTTTATGTAGATTATTTTACAGACTTGTGATGCATGTTGCCTTTCCCACTTTTTTGTAGAGATTCCAATCATTTTTCAAGCAATTCAAAACAATCATGGCGAACAGTGCGCATCTGAAGTTTCTCAGCTGAAGGATATAATAAATTATTTATCAAGTTTAATATATCGGCCAAATTTTCATACCATAACATATATCAGCCGATCCTGATATGGTGGCCGATATATATTGTGCATCCCTCCCTCTCCAGTACCATAGTATAGGTCTAAGTACAACTAAGGTATTTGACACCCCCATACAGCCACAAAACATGTTCAAGGGTTAACATACATCAATACGCTGATTTCATGCAGCCGCCATTTTGAAATCGAAAGTGAGGCTCCGGTGAGAAGAACCCCGAAAGTAAAGATTAACAACAATAATGTTAATATCCAATATAGGATATGTATATAGTTTGTTCCTGGTTCTTTTTTTACTTTCTGAATTGTATGTAAAAAATATATACATATTATTTATAAATTAATTTCACTGTATATAGTCTAAAGTATACAGAAGCGTATCGCATTTTACTCAGTTTTTCTGAATTACGGAGTTAATTATCTCAGAATTATGAGATTATTTTTCATGAAAAAAGTTTTTGCTCTGTTTTTCTGAATTAACGAGTGAATTATCTCAGAATTATGAGAGAATTTTTCACGGAAAATGTTTTTGCTTTGTTTTTCTGAATTAACGAGTGAATTATCTCAGAATTCCGAGATAATTTTTCACGGAAAAAAAAGTTTTTGCTCTGTTTTTCTGAATTAACGAGTTAATTATCAGAATAACAAGATCATTTTTAATGGAAAACATTTTTTTTTTCAATCTGTTTTTATGAATGAATGAGTTACTCATCATTTTTTAGATAATCAAGTCATTAATTCAGAAAAACACAGAGCAAAAACATTTTTCCGTAAAAATGTATCTTGTAATTCTGAGATAATTAACTCGTTAAGTCGATTTTTTTTCTTCAAGTGAATGCAATACACTTCCGTAAAAGTATGAGAGATGTACATTATTAGAATAACTAATTTTTACCTTAAACAAAACAATACGCCAACGCATTCACAACTCTCCTGCAATTCTCCTGGTTTACTTCCCACCGGAGCCTCGCTTTCGATTTCAAAATAACGGCTGCGTGAAATCACCGAATTATACTGCATTATGTTTGTAGTTTGGGTTACATTTTGTATTGGATTTATTTGATGAGTCAATCAATACTTTCAGTTTTATTGCACTTCAAATTTGATAATTCATATTGCCTTATCTATAGGCTTAGGGTACTACAATATGATTGTAGTTTGTACATAAAAACAATTTATTAAAAATATATAAATTATTATATAATAATAATAAAAATACTAGTTTTATGATTAAACTTACGGCACGAAGAGGTTGAAGTAGTTTTTGGTGGTGGGTGCAATGGAAGTGGAGGCAAAGCATCTGTCCAGCAGCAAAAAGTACCTGTGAAGGACATAATAATGGTCAACTTCAACACAAAACTGCTCGATTTACTGCCAGGATGATACTCAATGAAACATGTCTTACTGGGAGGTCAAGTTGGTGGCCTCCACTTGCACAAACACATTTGTCCTCAGTTCAATACCAATGGGAGGCATGTGGAGAGGCTGGGTGTAGTTTACGTCCTGAGAAATGAAACAAAATAAATTCAGATAAATAAATATTTGATATTAGCCTTTGCTTATAGCTGATCTAATCTATGGATGCATGAAGGTCCAGTTTAAGGACTGACATACACTGAAGAGTCTGAGCCTCATAGTGCTGATGAAACTGCCATTGTTGTCTTTGACTGCAATCGAGGAGGACGCCCTTTGAGAAGACAGAACAAGGTTAAAGCTTACTTGAAACAGCTTACAATTACTCAACAGACTAGACATCTGTCTATGTGTCATAGTGTTTCTCTATTGTGAATTTGATATTGTCTCCCTGTCCCTTGACGACAATAACAACATGGATGGATTGGAATTGGATTTTGTGTTGTTAGAGTGATATTACACCAAGACTCTTATTCCCCAGTGAGTTTTGTTCTTTTATCCCAGGTAAACAGATCTTGCACTTGGTTTGCAGTAGTGTGAGAGGAAATGAGTGCTTACACATCCACTTGAGTGTTGTTGATCAAGTACTCGAGAGGATAGGAGCACGAGTAGTAGTACTTCAGCTCTGCATTATACGTCACGGTGCCTGTTGTGATGTCCCTCGACTTTACAACTCCACTGACGTTGACCGTCTCAATGTTGGAGAAATCTGAGAATATGCCTGTCCCAGCACTCTGATATGTCTGCGGAGAAAAGTTAAAAATGAATCTATCTCTATCTATCTGTCTGTCTGTCCGTCCATCCGTCCGTCTAGCTATTCATCAGTACTTTTCATATATCTTTCTAACCATCTATCTATCTGTCTATCTTTCTATCTATCTGTCTGTCCGTCCGTCCGTCCGTCCATCTAGCTATTCATCAGTACTTTTCATCTATCTTTCCAACCATCTGTCTTTCTGTCTATCTACCTTTCTGTCTATCTATCTGTCTGTCCGTCCGTCCGTCCGTCCGTTTAGCTATTCATCAGTACTTTTCATCTTTTCAAAAAAAATCCCAGATTTTTGCACAAAAAATCCGATTTACGATTTAAATTGATTTTTTTCTGTCCCTACTTAAAATCAATCTGCAGATGACAAAGAAATTGTTCAAAACAAGTTTTAACTTTATTTTGCTTTGATATTCCCTTCTGTGATATTATCTGGATTAAAGTGCAATCAGAAACAATAAGCCAAAAAGACAAGGGCAGGCCCTGTCATTGTAAAAAGTGTAAATGTAAGATAACATGAAATGGGTGGATTGGGATTGTAAAAAAACCCCAAAAAACTTGCATCACAATAAGTTTATTGTGATTGTCAAATTATTTGGTAACTAAACATAATTGTATTAGGTTTATTAACCATAAACACAATGTTTACATGGTACAAAGACTGTATGCTACTGTTTTTATTATTGCTTAACACAAATTTCACAATTTCAAAGATTTGATTCTGATATTAATTCAATATCAATTCCTTTGGATAAATATTAGGTACGGTAGATACGTTAATGTGTTATGTTAATTGTTCTCCAAAAATAAATTACCTATTGCTGTAAACATACAGAGAGACCTGTCAGCTGGTATTATTAAAGGTTAAAACTAACTCAAATTAAACATAATGTGTTTTTTATAATAACAAACAACGTTATAATATTTTAATGATATAGGTCAAATATAATAAATGTGTTATATAGTTATCATATTTAGCAAAATGCTCCTCTCTATAGCAATTATTTTAAGTCCAATTAACATGCGTACTATGGGTCATTAAAAGGCATTCCTGAGTCTGGGATAAATGTAACGTTACGTGACACATGTTGTTCTCCAACTTCTCCAGCAGTTTTATGGACATCTTTCCGTGGTTGAAAAACACTGATCGATCGTTTTTATTTCGGTAAGTTAGCAGTAAAGAGTTACAGAGGACCGGTTCACGTGCCGCTTGAACTGAGATCTGTTAGTGATCTTTCACGTGATCACGTCACATTTACAAGCGCCAAAACGGTGTTTATTGTTTGAATTTCGTAATAAATAGCAACAGCAACTATTGTCTCATATCAATAGCAACCTGCTCTGTCTGTTGGTGTCAGTGTCCTCTTGCTCTTTGCTTCGTGATGTTTGTCTGTGTGAGAAAATGGATGTGTGCATGAGAGAGTGTAAAAAGTGACAATTGTGTCTCTCACGGTGGATTTGTGAGAGTTGGCGGCCCTGCAGATTCAGCCTGTAAATGTTTTCGGCGGGTGTGCTTCTGCTGCCGCGGTCTTGTTCGTTTGCCATGTTGTTGGTGTATCTCTATCATAGCAAGCGCTGAGCGCGGTCGGAACTACGGGAGTCCAGATGGCCGCGTCGGCGGTTAAAGAGAAAACCGATTTTCATTCAAAAAAATCTTCGCAAATCGGCGCAAACTACAAATTCGAGTTAATCGATAAAATCGATTTATCGCCCAGCCCTATGTCTATCTATCTTTCTGTCTGTCTATCTTTCTGTCTGCCTGTCTTTCTGTCTGTCTATCTATCTATCTCTCTGTCTGTCTGTCTCTGTCAGTGTATTACTCACGATAAAATTGCTGCCACAGGCATTGGTTGAGTTAAGCGGGAACCTGAATCGGGCCACTGGAGGTGAGACGGTAGTGTCGATGGTCCCCATGCAATCTGGGTTATTTATGACATTGTTGAGGATCAAATCTGATTCGTTGTAGCCAGTGTATTGAACAGGACAGAACATGATGGCCAGACTGATGTATTCCGTTCCACATTCCACCGAGATGTCTGTGTACTCTATCGTGACAAGAACGACCGGATCAGTTGTAGAAAAACTGACAAAGTCTTACTTGAGGCACACAAAAAAACATTTAAATCGAATAAACAAATGTTTTTTTGTTCATCAGAATTTCAAATCAATACTATACCTGGATGTCTGTAATCTGCTCCACATTCGCTCTGTGTTAACTGAAAGGTTTTGTCGAACTTTGTAGCTAGGAGGACGAGGAAAATGTTGAGGAGAATATAACTCCTGTTGTTTCCTGAATGTGAACCTGTTCATAGAAGAAAATAACACTATATTCAAAATCAGTTAGTCACCATTGGTACATCCAAGAGCTCAGCGCATATCCCACAGTTACACGTCCTGGGACACGTACGCACCTTGTATCATGTTTGCGGTTGGCTTTGGTATCCTCTGCCTGTGGGATCTTCTTGGGAATTGAGAGTCTTTTTATAGAGCACTTTCCTTTGTGGGATGGGATTGGATGAAATAAGGTCAGAGAAGTTTGGTGTGTCCACTGTTCAGAACCAGCCCTTTTGTGAGTAAAGTCCCAGAGTCGACTGCCTGAGGGGACTTGCTGAAACTCTACACATGGTGGGCCTTCAAAGACATGCAGTTGACAATGGCCTGGTTTCTATGTCTACTTTACCTAAACATGGATACCCTTGGCATGTCAATATAAGACCTCATAGAGTAAGTGTCCTGCCCCAGGGGGTGGAGACAATACGGCGATGGCTCTTTTGACACTGTACGAAATGTCAGGTATCTCTTATATCGATCCAAAGGTAATCCTAGAAACACAATAAATAAGGATTATAATGCAAAATCCTGTGATTTAGCAATGTAAGTCTAAGCATTTGACTCTTAATGGAAAAAAACCCAAAATGGACAGACAGCTGAGTTATTTGTTGTTGTTTGTTTACTTCTGTTATTCATGGATTATCTGTTTCCATGGTAACATTGTTTTCTTTGGACAAGGGTTTCCCGATATGACAGTTTTAGGCATTGTTATTTGATTTCGGCGAAATGTTAAAGGAAACTGTACTCTTGACATATCCATTGAAATATTGAATATTATATTACAGTTTTTCTTAGTAGATATGGTACATTTCTCAGATCAGAATTGAAATTCTCAAAACTAGATATATTACATAAAAGATATATTACAATTTGTGTTGCTATTATTTATTAAAAAATCTATCTATCTATTTATCTATCTATAATTACAGAACATATGTATCCATCCATCTATACTTACAGAACATATCCATCCATCCATTTATCCATCTATCTATCTATACTTACAGAACATATCCGTCCGTCTGTCCGTCCGTCTGTCTGTCTCTCATCTATCTTCATCCGTCTGTCTATACTTACAATACGCATATTTGAATTTTTATATTTACAATATGTATTTTTATATTTTTATGCAGGTATACCTCAACAAAACTGTTGCAACAACTGTTTACACAAATTAATTCTGCCCATGTTTCATAAAGTAAGCCCACTGGGCATTATTGGATAAACAATTAAATAGATAAGAAATCAGACAACATAATTGCAAGGGTGAGGACAACATTCATTAAGCATCTCAGTGCACTCCAGGGTTTGTTTTGACAGTAATATCTCAATTTAGTCCTGAGTCACTTTGGTTGATCCAATGCTTGACAAAATACAAATAATACCATCAATCTTGACAAAATACAACATGTTCCCAATTAATGCTTATTAGTCACTTAACACTTTTACACCAACTATTCTTATTCCACCAACAGTATGTCATGCTTTCCTTCAAGTCTGACATGCCAGAAAGAATCACATAACCTACGGCTCAGTCCTTACTTGTCCCAGTAGACTAAATCTGTTATCACATATATCAACAGGTCCAAAAGAAAGACAGCCACTGCGTGTAAACACTGTTAAGTGGTGTAAGGTCAGTGGATTATTCTGTAATGAGAGGGCTCTGCTTTAAGCTGCAAACTAAGCACTTTGTTTCAGCACTTTTCTTTTCTTTCTCTGTGCAATGAGCCATAGATCCAGATAAATCTGTGGAGAATCACATGGGTTTAATATAGCTTAAGCCTGCGTCAGATGCCAGAAGTATGAGATCTTCTTCAAAACAGATTTCTTATCGGCATCCACTTGTAAATATGATGCCAGATCTGGTAACTTTCACTGCTATAGGGTCAAATCATAGGTTGAATGACAGTAATATATTTGATCATAATTCTCATTTACTGCCATAGGGCTACAGGGCCTTTGTTTTGGGATATTGGAGACTTTTTAACTTTTAATTGGCAAAATTTTAATTTGTAGCCTTTAGAATATAACACAATAGGCCTATAATTGCAATAAATACAATACATACTGCTACAAAAGTTTGGTGTGAGTAAGACTTTTTTTATTAATGCTTTTATTCAGCAAGAATGCATTAAATTGATCAAAAGTGAAAATAAAGTCATAATGTTACAAAAGATTTCTATTACAAATAAAGACTGTTCAAAAAATTCAAATCTGAAAAAATGTATCATGGTTTCCATAGTATCACAATTGATAATACAATGTTTCTTGAGCACCAAATCAGCACATTAGAATGAATTCAGAATGATGTGACGCTGAAGACTGAAGTTTATGTATAAAATATCGTTTTTATACATACACAATTTTATATGTAATAATAACATTTATCAAAAAATGTGATAGATTCATATTTATTTAATAATATCATTGTGCTCTCACTTAAATCAAAAGAGCTAATCCTTCCATAATCCATTCTATCCCTACGCTGACACTCAACCCTTTATGGCAGATGAGGATATTCTCGTCAGGATCAAAAGTGGATTTTTATTTAAGAAGGGCTTCCTTGTATATCACTATGGAAACCAGCATTGACACAAATACAATAATAGGCTTATATAAAGCACATTGGCGGTAATATGGTACAGTGATGGTTTCATACGGAGCTATCATTACTTTTATATATATAAATTATGGTACCTGAATGATCACCATGGTATTGGTAAAATATGTCAAAAATATGTATATTGTTTGCTGACAGCTTCTGCCTTTACACTGCAGCTCAGGACCGGGGGAATTATCCTGTAATGGATTATTTGTTTTTCATATCCAGATGATCCATGATGTCTCATTCCTGCCATTCTGTACCTTTGATTTCTTCACAATTAATTGGGCCATTCATGCATTATGCCAAAATCCCATTAATATTTTCCAGTCAAAGCTAATAAAACTGGAAGTCTTCAAAAGTCTGAATATAGGCTCTTTGTTTATCTGGCTTCATGATGATTACGCTCACACAGCTTTAAAAGCTTGCTTTCTTCAACATGACAGCACTAAATACAATAGAACTGATTAATTGATTGTGATCCCTGTCTGTTTTGTAATTATTACTGCAAAATCACCAAACTAAATATTCAAAGCACATCTGAATTTACTTTATTGTTAAAAAAAAAAAAAAACTAGGAAAGAAAGACCTAAGTAATACAAATGTGTCTTTGGGGGGATAATAACATGGGTTGTTACATTTAATTAAATTATCTTGGACATAAATTCCATTCAAATATCTTAAAAAAAAAAAAAAGAATAACTAACACTGAAAATTAGAGTATGTGAAACTACCTGCTAAGACTCATTATTGTTCAGCGGGTATCACAGAGACATATGCATACTAATGAGTAAACACAAATACAATTAATTAAAACTAAAAATATCTTAAACAGTCTTCACATCCACCTCAATCACATAGCATAGTGATTTAGGTTGCTGTTCGACTTAATTAAATTTGTTCCCTATGGTCTTTCTCTCAAACTAATTAGTCATGCACTTGGAATCACTGGTGTCCCATGATCCTTTGTGCCATCGTGATGAATGGACTCCTCACATTCCATCCTATAGCCTCTAATATTTTCACTGAACTAGAAATATGTGTTCGGCAGGTCTAGATACCTCAGCTTATGTTCTTCATGTAACTGATCTTAAACCCTGCAATAATGAAGCGAGGGGCTGAGGTATTAACATTAAGTTACACTGCACCAACAGATCGGGATCAATTGACATTTCAAATTAAATACTTGTATAAAACAGTTCGCTGCTCTGTTGATAAGTTAATTTACAAGTGTAATTAAATAAAGCGTGTAAAAAAAAATTGAATATTTCACCCAAAAATTAAGATTCTGTCTTGATTTTTTTATATATATTTTACACGAGTGCATGAATGAATGCAGACTATGAGCACTTGGACATTAAAGTGGATGTGCTCAGTTCATTTGTAATAAACACTGACTAGCTTGCTAACCAAGATTGTGGTTAAAGAGATCAAAAATGAAAAATTTCACCCAAAAATGAAAATTCTGTCATTATTTATTCACCCACGAGTTGTTCTAAACCCTTATGAATTTCTTTCTTTTACTGAACAAAAATATATTTTGAAGAATATGGGTAACTAAACAGTTGACTTCTATTGGTTTGGTTACCAACAAAATGTCTGGTTTGGTTACCATTTTCTTCGAAATATATTCTTTTGTGTTCAGCAGAAGAAAGAAATTGAATTTGGAACAACTTGAGGGTGAGTAAATGATGACAGAATTTTCATTTTTGGGTGAACTATCCCTTTAAACTGCCGCTCCGCTATGACACACTCTAAACAATACTAGGTTGTTTTAACCCAAATTTGGGTAAAATATGGGCAAACCCTAGCCTGGCAAGCCAGACCTACATCAAGATGTTACAATCAAGATACCTCAATCCGAGAGGTGGGATAAAAGTTTGTCTTTCAATTTCCCTCTGCATGCAATAGAATAGTGTGCCGAAGTTACGACGTCACTCTGTAGGGCAAAACGCGGAAGTGAGTTAGCATTTTAGCACTCCCGGTTCCCTCGCTCTAAAGTCTATGGGATTTTTTAATGGGTTTTTGCTAAATCGCCTGAAACAAACCCTCTAAATATTTTCACGTTTTGATCTATAACATAGAACACACCAGTTATAACCTGCTTGTGGGTTTTTTAAACTTTATTGTGTCTGCTTGTGTTTTAAAAAAACTTTATATAGGTTTCAAAATGTATAAATTTTGGATTAACTTGTAAAGATTATCTTGATAGACAAAACGTGTAAGGGTCTTATCTTATTTTTTGCGATTTTCCAAAAGTCTATGGGGAAAATGCATAGCTTTTCGATCGAGGGAACCCATGCGCTGCTAGATCCGAGTTGTCCTACAAAGTTGACGTCATCACTTCAGCACTCTATTGCACTAACCAACCAGAGCAACGAACGGCTGTGGCTGAGTGAGTCCCATGCGTTTTCCCACTAGCGGAGCTAGTTTATGTATTAAACTTTTGCCGTATATGGTCGTCAAAACTCCAAACACATCTTCCTTTTTTAAGAATGACTTAAGTGACGTTCTCTTAACTCCAAGTCCTCCAGAGTCGCAGCCAAAGCCGAATCGAAAGACCGCTGTTCGTCAGCAGCATCTCGTTTGTTTTCAAGTTGGGTTAAAATTTTAACCCAACTTTCACTTTTTAACTGTATATTTTTTTAATTGCATTTTTAACCCAACATTTGGGTTAATCCATATTTGACCCAAATTTGTGTTGAAACGACCCAGCATTTTTTAGAGTGCAGTAATCAGCCTGAAAGAGAAATCTGATCGTAAAAGCGGACAGTTTTAAATGTAGTGCCACTTGCATCAACGATGAGATAAAGTAGTTGTGTTGGATAAGATATTGTGGTCAAAACAATGACACAATTATTCATTGGACCTAAAATTAGGCTTGGTGGTTGTTGCTTATGAGCAAATCTTTTTAGATTTATACTGATACCTAGTATTGTGGATGCAGATTTACACAAAAATCAAATGTTTTCACTATCAATACTATTGTAGTTACCAATGCCATTCTAATGCATTAACAAAATTGTCCAATAATAGAGACGTCACCGAGATAAAGTCAGTAGTAGCCTATTCAGCTGGTACTGTGATCTCAACATGGCAACCCCTAAATTAGTTTGAGCTACGTATGTATACATTTGTGTATACATGATTTTGCCAAAATGACTTTTTTTCTGTGTAATGAGGGGAAAAAAATACTGAGTGCACCTTTTAAGTGCGTTCCTTTTTATTTGTGTGTGAGAATCATTTCAAATTCCGCCTCTAATGATTTAGGATTGTGTGTTATGTAAAGTTACAGGAACGAGAATCGCTGTATTGATGCTTTGTAACCCAAAAAAGGGAAACTGTGTGTAGCTAAAGGCTGTGTATAGTGGTATTATGATACTATTTCCCTGTATGGCATGATGGTGTAAAACCGAAAGGCTCCGCACACAGGTATTGTTGTATTTTTTAGCTGACTGAACACCCGTGTGTATGTTTAGCTGAACGCTGGGTTGTGTGTTCCTGACAGAGGTGTTGGTGGCGTCCATTTCCCCCTCAGCAGTGACAGAGACAAAATGAAGAAACACATGCTCATAACGCCAAGGATTGCAATGGCAGAAATTAAGGCACTCGTCACTGAATTCATTTTGAATGGAGGTCCGTTCAACTGTGCTGAAACACACACACAAAAGCACACACACACACAGTGTTAGTAAGACTTCAAACAATATGAAGCCCACCGTTCAAATACTTATCCTGCACTCTCTTTCAATTCTCTTGTTCATTTCTTGATAACACCACCTGCTTCTACCCTCTATTAACTTCTCACTGTTGGAAGCCCTCCAACTCATCGTTATTTCGGTCATGGTTTTAAGCCGTGACATCCTTTGAGGAAAAAAACATTCCTCTATATTTTCAGGAGGGAGTAAGCGTGCTTTTATCCTCCATCAGAAATGCTACAGCTCTGAGATAGAAGGATTTAGCCTCCTTTTAAAAGAGCTAAAGTGGAGGGAAAAGGAAGTCTTACCTAGTTGGGAATTATTGGTGGGAGTTTCATCTGTGGACAGAGGAGAATTGTTTTAGTGAGATGGCACATTAATTCCCAAAGACTAATTTAAAGTGATAAATAATGTCTCAAAAATGCTGGGTTGTTTCATCTATGGACAAATATGGGTCAAATGTGGACAAACCCAAATGTTGGGTAAAAATGCAAATAAAAAATGTACAGTTGAAAGTGAAAGTTGAAGTTGGGGTAAAATTTGAAATTACATTTGTAACTTAACATTTGGGTTTGTCCATATTTTACCCAAATTTGGGTTCAAACAACCCAGCATTGTTTAGAGTGTATACATAACAGGATCACTTTGAGAGTTGAAATACAATAACTTACAGTGTACTCAAAGTTGACTTTTTAGCAGTTTCTCTGGGAATCATACCTGTGAGATACTAAAACACTACATTATAGTTCATATCGTACCACTTCTGGTGATGATGGGTCCAGCGGTCATGACTGCGTTGTCAGAGGCCACACCGGTTCTTTCCGAAGTGTCCCTTTTCTTCCTCTTACCGCATATCTGTCAGGATGCAAATATTTGCGAGTGAAAAATAATCACAGTTCCAACTTGAAGTTTCTTTGCTTTTATATTAAACAAAGTTATATTAAAAAAAGGAAATTAAGCCTATTATTAATAACCAATTTACTTAATGTTTTCCTTTCAAATTCTAATTACTTTAACCGAGCTGTTTTTGTAATTCCCTTTATTTTCACTGGTGACTCTCATTATATTCGCAGCATAAATTAAAGCCTGCATGACGCATATATAATTACCAGTTTAAATTTATTTTCACATGAAAAAAAATGTGAAACAATTTGTTTGTGTTTTCTATATTTACTTCTGAAGGATATTGTGACACATGTAAGGCTGGAGTAATGGCTGCTGAAAATTCAGCTTTGCCATAACAGGAATACATTACATTTTAAAAAAGAAGAAGATTAAAATAGAAAACAGATTTTTTTAATTGTAACAATATTTTACAATAATGCTGTTTTACTGTATTTTTGTCAGCCTTGATGAGCATAATAAACTCAACAAAAAAAAATTACAAAAAATTAAAAACTCAAGTAATGGATGCTGAAAATTCAGCTTTGCCATAACAGGAATACATTACATTTTTTTTAAAAAAAGATTAAAATTGAAAAGGGATTTTTTTTTAATTGTAACAATATGTCACAATTTTGCTGTTTTACTGTATTTTTGACAGCCTTAATGAGCATAAGAAACTCCAAAAAAATTAAAAACTCCCCAAATAAATAAATAATTTATATAAATAAATAGGTAATTTAAAAAATAATGAAAATATTGTCACAATTTAAAACAAAAAATTTTTTCAAACATTTTGAAAGTCATTTTCTTTGATTAATTTCTTCAGGTTTTAAGGTGAAGTATGACCCAGACATGTTGGCACGTTTCACCTAAAGCAGCCATACTTACAGGCAAGAGCAGGGGGCAATCGTCAGAGCGACACAGCTTGGTGACGCAGTGCAGAAACACAGTGGACATTTTCTGGTTCTTGTGCTTGACAAAGCGGAACACCTCAAAAGAGAAGCGGCCCATTTGGCTCTTCCCGTTCTCAAACACTGTTGTCTGCGGGTCCTTATCGCATCTGCTGGACCAGAGACAAGATACACTTAGCATTCAGCTTCAGCTCTGCTTATATACACCCACATATCTGAAGAAAACATGGAATTACCCAAAGAAAAGGTCATATCGGAGTTCATCATTAGGATTCCCAGAGGGGGTCGTGTAACAGTAGTCCATCAGAACGTTCCACCTGTGGAGAGTGACATGCGTGAATCAGTCTCTAAAACATGGATGCTTGAATAGGTAACCGCCCTATACGACCAAACCACTGTTGTTTCATATAGAAGTCATTTGTCTTATCTGTACTCGGGACCTACAATAATCTTTCCTATTCATTTTAGTGGCGCCCTTCCCTGGCCCTAAACAAGGCCGGCATTGAGTCACTCAGCATTCTTCCTTTAATTGCGTAAACTAGTTCTGGATCTATCTGATATAAGAGAGGAGGTCATTTAGGGAAGTGCTCAAACAATGCAAATGAAAGTCCAAAGACCGTGTGTCTGTCTCAATTTACATTTGACCTCCATCAGATTGTTCATTATGCAGTATCTATCTACATTATGTTTTAGTATGTTGGGCCTCTGCAAGATACTCTTCTACATTTAACTGTAGTTTACCTCCTGTCTAGGTTGGTTGCTTTTACGGCGGCGAACACTCGTGTCTTCAAAGTCAGTCCAGACATTGGGATGGCAAGATGCTGGATGTATGTGGAGTCCTTAAACAGTGAACACCACAGGTTAGGATCCCACACATGTTTGCTGAAAAATGACTAAATAATTTGCTACAAAAATATAGAAGTAAGAAATAAAACAAAACATACACCACACACATGCATTATATATATATATATTGTATATATATATATATATATATATATAAATCACAGTTACAATGTGTCAATTGAGGGTTTTTTTGGTTATATTTCGCTCATTTCTATAGTAGAGACTTCCGAAGTTTTTTCTTATACGGTGTATAGGAATATATAAACAATATAATATTTATTTAAATGTATCATTATTTATTGTATATATAGCAGTTTATATATATATATATATATATGAAGAGTTCAGATGCAAAAGCCTCTAAATGCCATTTGAAATTTTCTTCTTTAATGATGATTTTTATCAAACTTGTATATTTAAGTTCAGTAATTTCACTTAAATAACAATTAATAGGTAATTATCATTGCCATTGAAGTGAAATTACTGAACTTAAATATACAAGCTTAATAAAAATCATAATTAAAGAAGAACATTTCAAATGGCATTTAGAGGCTTTTGCATCTGAACTCTTCATATATATACACTCTAAACAATGCTGGGTTGTTTGAACCCAAATTTGGGTAAAATATGGACAAACCCAAATGTTGGGTTAAATAAAATGTAATTTCAAATTCTAACCCAACTTAAAACTTTCACTTTCAACTGTACAATTTTTTATTGTATTTTTAACCCAACATTTGGGTTTGTCAATATTTTACCCAAATTTGGGTTCAAACAACCCTATATATATATATATATATATATATATATATATATTATAAACCATTTAAGAAAAAACTTTGGAAGTCTCTACTATAGAAATAAGAGAAAACTAAATTGAGCCATATCAGACATGGACATTTCAATAATGATCAAAAACAGAATAACAATATTTAGTTTAGGTATTGAGCACAGTGCAAAAGACGTAGATAAATCTCTATGTATGGCTTAATTAAAAATGATACTGATGTTCTACATGTACTCACATTGTATAGAAGTAAATTCAACGTGCTCACAAAAGTGCCATTGCTGTCCTTCACTGATATCGCCGCAGCTGACCTTCGAACAAAAGAATCTATTAAAACATAATAAATATAGTTTGCAGGCCAGTTAAGTCTGAAAGGAAAACTTGTGTAATAGTTTTTCCTGATTTACTGCCTGATGTCCTTGCAATCAACCCTGCATTAGGTTGTTCAACATGTTCTAGTGCATTCTAATTTAATTATGCCTCACAATTCAGCCCATTAAATCTGAACAATACGTGCTAAATATTTTACAACATGCAATTTGTTACCTTTTTATCTTTCCCCAAAATATTGTGAATAATTTAGCATGAATTGTTTTTTAACAAGGACAGAATAATGCATTGGTTTTGAAATGCAGTACTGAATATATATCGTCATTCTACAGTGATGAAGCCGACTTACGAAGCAAGCTGTGTGTTGTTGACCAGGTATTCCAGTGGGTAACTACAACTGAATTTGTAAAGCAGTCCTGGTAGATAGCTGATGACCGTTGGGGGATCCGGAGTGTCGATGTATCCGGCTATATTCCCAATCTGAACCAGGGAAAGATTCCCATATGCGTTGGGCCCCTGAGCTGTTGAGACCTACAGACACAGTGGCACTAAACTGTGATTGCTATTCCTGAAACGAATGTACATTCACCTCCATAATCCTCAGCCTTTTCATCAATGCCGTCACCAAACCAAAGATAAATCCACCTCACCACAGATGTTCTTCATTTATAACTGTCATTGAGAGAATACTGTCTCTCCAAACACAAGCTGTTTTACTGTAACAAATGTGTTTTCCTACAAATGAGTGAACCTGAAAGGAAAGTTCTAGGTCCTTTAGGGATATGCTAATGATTGTAGGTCGTTGAAAATTGTGAAAACAGGTGGTTTCTTACCACCAGTGCGTTTCCGCAAGCCTCCAACGTGCTGAGACTGATGCTGAAGAGCACAACAGTTGGGAACGTGTTGTTGTTGATGAACCCTCGGCAGTGGGCATCACCGTGACGCCCGTTCAGTGCCAGGTCAGTGTCGGTGTAGCCAGAGAAAAGCACCGGGCAAAAATTAATCTTCAGCGTAATGGTCTGCACTCCACAATACACGCTGATGTCCCGCTCAGCTTTTGAGAGAGAATGAGATATAATTAATTACATGTCACTGATTAAAGCTCGCACAAAAAAAAAAAAACAGAAAGACCTCACTCACCGGGGAAGCGGCTGTGAAAGTTGGCATCGCAGTTGAACCCATTGAATTGCGCGCTGGCTATAAAAGTTTTACTTACAAGCAGAAGAATCACACACAAACGTTCCATTTCAGCGCCTGAGAAAGACAATGTAGGAGCAATTTCTTTGGATTCATCAGAAGATGCTTCTTTTTCTGAAATCAGAGAAGAAATGCATGATTAGACTCTCTTCAAAAGGTAATTTGACGGCATTGTTCTGTAATTACGCTATTAAATTAGAAGAAAACGGATCGAAAATGAGAAATCCGATCCTTTTGTTGGTGCTTCTGTTCAATTTCAAACCAATAATGAATGGAAATTGCTTTGAAGTGCTATTGCACAAACTTTGGGAACAAATCAACTCACCTCAATTTATATATTCAAAAAGCTGCAAATCTATTCAAACAGATTCACTTCCTGTAGGCATTTGTTAGTATGATGCTTTTACTCAGAGTTCTGCGTGTTTCACCCTGACCTTGGTCCACTTTTGCCCTCCGTCTGCTTTAGCATCCCTCGCTCCGTTTCGGAAGACTCACCCGTTTCCCTGGCAGCTGTAGAATCAGCGGTACTCCATCTGTTCTCGGCTGTGGCGCGAGACTGACTGGATTACCCAGCATCCCGGCAAAACAACTAGAAACACGGCCTTGCTCTGAGGGGACAAAAAAAAATAAACATAAGAGATTCATTATTTGAACACGTCAACAGCAAAAGCGCTGTCTGGGGGAACATGGGAAAGTCCATCAAAAGTGAATGTGTTATACAAATCCTTTCACGGGCCCAGAAACATGAGCAGGTTTTGAAGTTTCCCACTCATATCCTTTCTGCTTGATCTTGCTCTGTCAGCGCTCACAAGTGGCCCCACGCCGCATGTGGCCTGTGAGGGGGGGAATTATCTTTTCATCGGCTCCGGGACTGGGCTCGTCGCTGACTGAGCTGGCCTTTCTGTGTGCCAGGACGGTCTGGGTCGGGACCAGGATTGTCTGGACGCTTTAGATGCTTTGTTTGGCCCAGCTCAGTCAGCACTTCCCCAGCCGCCTCCCATGATGGCATCCCACCTGTCTGGCCGTGAACCCCCCGACTGCTACTCTTGGCCTTACGTCAATTGTTGGCTAATGTACCCTACATGAGAATATATATCACAAAAATGTGGTCTAAACACTCATGTTTCCATTATCTGCACGATGTTCCAACCCTTCCAAATTTATAGCAGACTAATATTTCATCAAATTAGCTGCCATTTATACATCATCATTTCCAAAATGCCTTTAATCTGCATGATTAATTGCCTTGGAAATGTCTCTACGGTCCATCATTGCAGCAAAAGGGGAAACTTGAATGATTTCATTGTCCGTTCTTACCTGATTAATCAAAGCTCAAGATGTTCGGGCTGCAGGCCAGCTCCAGCTGCAATACATCATCAGAAAAGTCGCTTGTCAATCTGTGCAGAATACAATCCGAAGGAGAAGAATTTTCAAAACTATGCAATGCCATCCCAAACTGTTTAAATCCTAAATCCTCCTCGGATCTCACAGAGACACGGATCGGATGAAGCTCTGAGCCCCTTCGGCTAGAACTCTGGCGAAGTTCACCTCACGTCTTAGAATTTCTTCAGATGGAAGGGATTGTGGGTAAAATGGAGCTGTTGGTCTATAGCGGGGCAATTCAGTAGGCTATTTGTGATAAGTATCTCTATTTATGCGCTTCCAGCAAATGTCATTCTTTCATTTTTCACACTTGAATGTCTCTATATGGCAGGCTATAGTGCTGTTTATCAGTGTGGCACAATCTCATTCACCTTGGCAAGATATCAGGGCAGGCAGAACTGGAAGGATTTCCACATCATGTTACTGCATTTACACTCTAGGATGGCAAGTCTTTATAAGTTAGACGGCTAACACAAGTTAGACGGCTAACATCTTTATAACTTTATAACATAATTATTTATTTATCTTTGCCAAACGGCATCCTTGGATAATATAAGCCTTTAAAACATTATAGGCTATATGTTCTTGAATGTTTGACAAGCTGTTCATTGCTCAGTTAATGGGTCTAGAACAATTACAGGATGGTTTTATAGTTTACAAATGTTTTTTTGGGGACACAAATAGAATGATGAAATGGCCTATCAAAGCCACTGGGAGGAATTGTGTTTACGAACACGATTATACCGTATCGCAACACAAATGCTATTTCTATTTTTATTTGGAAGGCATTTGGTCTTGTATTTTTTTTTTTTTATCTGATGGCTTTATTCAGAGTGCAATGAATAATGTGGGTCATTAGGAGGTAAGTGAGAAAGTTAGCAATGCAATATAAAACCAAAAATAACAGGAATGAGTGACAATGGCATATCTAACCTTTCTTGAGGTCTTTAGTGTAACCAACAGTAATATTTGATCACCCTCTCTTAACAGAATACTATCTGCATATCTTGTGTCATAAATCAGAGTATAGTTTCTGAGGAAACGCATGACTCTTTCTTAGCAGGTTATAAGTAATTACTGTTTTTTTACTTGCCCTGTGAAATGCCCTCAGTTGGCTGGCAAGTAGGCGTCAGGCCCAGTGCATCAATCACTGCGGCCTGCATGGAATTAGGAACTATGGGCAATCTGTCTCTGTTTGGTTGTCATGGCTATCTGGCAGACGGGATACGTCTGGTCTAGTGAGAAGCAGAAAAAAGCAAAAGAGGAATTTTAAACAAGGGAATACACTTTTGGTGGCATGCAAACCACAAGTTGTGTTAATTGCCTCTGTCTCAAGGAAGACATGTGACCAATGAAAACTAACTGAACGTCCATGAAAACAGAAACTAAAAACAGACAAGACTGAGTGTGTGTGACACAAAGATTCGGTTTGCTTTGTTGCTTGATTGTGCCATGTTTATTCATAATGGTTTTAACTGGAGGCACAGTTGAAACTTGTTGAAATCTTACTGAAATGAATTAAGGCTGTTAATGTTGCAAATTAGCCTACATGAGAAAGACTTAAAAGGGACACTCCAATTTTTTGGGGGGGAAATAGGCTCATTTTACAACTCCCCTAGAGTTAAACTGTTGGGTTTTACCGTTTTCGAATCCATTCAGCCGATTTTCTGATATTTAGAAGAATATCGGAACCAGTTTCTGGTCCCATTGACTTCGGAAATTTTTTTTTCACAGTGGTGACTTCGGAAGTCAATGAGACCAGAAACTGTTTCTGGTTACCGATATTCTTCTAAATATCAGAACATCAGCTGAATGTACTATGGAAGTCAATGGGACCAGAAACTGTCTGGTTACTGATATTCTTCTAAATATCACAAAATCGGCTGAATGGATTCGAAAATGGTAAAACTCAACTGTTTAACTCCGAGGGAGTTGTAACATGAGCCTATTTAAAAAAAAAAAAAAAAGTGGAGTATCCCTTTTAATGGGGCTTACTCAAAATCAAGTTAAAACATTATGAACTATACGAAAATAATCATCATAATACAGAGGGAACAGAAATACCAGAAAGGGCACATCCTGATTTTGCCGAGTTGATTTTTGTTGATCCTGGAACAACATTCCAACATTAAGTCCTAACTATGCCCTAACCCTATAAGTTATCCCTAAAACCAGAGGAAAATGTTAGTGAATAATGCTGATGTAGAAGCACCTAACCCTGGTTGTAAGCCTAAACTTGACAAACTTGTCCCTCAAATCTGATTGGTGGATTGGAATGTTGTTCCAGGATCAACAATGTTAATCCAGGAACATATTGCACTTGGTGAAATCATGTTCTGCAACATAAGGACAGATAACACAGCTGAAATGTTCACCATGTTTCTAATATTGAAACAAGTCAGCTGTGTGCAGACAAAGATGGAGTGTGAAAAAGAGAGAGGAAAGTCTGTCAGTGACAGGATTATGGCCTCTGTCAGGTACAGTGCAGATGAAAATGTTTGTATTGTATTGTCTGTCACAGCGGCCAACTTTGTTACCTCCTATTCTTGTCAGCAAAGAGAACATTGCTATGTAAGCCTTCATCCAACACAGACACAGTTATATCTGCTGTTGAATGGGGTCATATAGCACATGCTATAAAAAAAAAAAAAAAAAACATATCCATGTCGAGCATCTGACATATATATCACTTTTCTCCTCACACCCTTCGAATGACCCATTTTATACACTAAAAAAAGATATGATCAATAAGTTATATCAACATATGTTAACCTATAAGTTAACCTATTTGCAACTTTTTTATGTTATACAAGAATCAAATAATTTTTTAAGTCAGTAAGGCAATTTAAGCTGAAATGACTTAAACATCCAAGTTGATTGTACTTAAAAATTTAAGGCAGCAACTTTTGTTCACAGTCTTTGAGGTAAATCTATTTCTTTAAATGTTCAGTTTCACAATTCAGACATTTCTATTAAAAATAAGATGTTTTGTGAAATACATGACTTCCACAAGGTTAACTTAAGAATGCTTGAAGCAATAATTTTAGGTCAGAATGAAAAAGCAATATTAGTCAACAATATCTTAATCTGTCCCTTAAATTAATCAGATCAGGTTCAATGATATGATTAATTTGTAATTTATCATTGTTTTATAAATATTAAATTGTAAATAGTCTATATCGAATTAAATACAATTTTCTTAAAAAAATATCATTTATAAGGGTTTATACTGAGCGCTACTGTGTAAAAAGCACTCTGAAGCGGGTGGGAGTTAATAGTTCAATCACTGCTGGACAGAGTTTGAGGAAACTTTTGTGCATGTGAGAGATATCTATTGGACTAAACAGACAGAAAAGCTGTGTTTCTGGTCCCAGGTGGCAGAAATCACAGGATGCCTTATTGTTCATGTGTGAAACACAAGCCATGTGGTATTCAGACCTGAGGGACACACCTTTTCATTATGAGCCATATCTATAACCAGCTCTCTCCTCACAGACAGAGATTCATAAAAACAGCATACAAAATATCAGTGTGTCAGGATTGTAGTGCAAGATCTCAAAACGCAGTATGCACATTTTTAATAATAATAATGAATATTATATGATACAAATAATTATATGAAATAAAAACGTTTTTAAAATAAAATAAAAAATAAATAAATAAAGAAGAAATAAAGAAATAAAAAAACTTTTTTAACACTACTATCACTACTACTAAAATAAAAATAATACAATAATTAGTAGTAGTATGCAAAATAATTATTTAATACAGAACATTACTATAAAGACAGTGTTTGTACTTTAATGCAGATAATAAAAGCTATTATCAATTTTGAGTAGATGTCAAAGTATCCTGAAAGTTAAAGATAATACAAACTATTGAACTTTCTATAATAAGGTATAGATATCTGTAATAATGATAACAATTATTATCATTTTTTCTAAAACTTATATATTATTATTATTAAAAAAATGGTGAATCAGTACTGTAATACAGAAAATAATTAAAAACTGCATTTTTCTATATTATTATTATTTAGGGTATTGTTTTTAGTAATACAAGCTCTTAGCATTTGGTGAAAATTGTATGCCAAAGGATCCTGAAAGTTATATATTATATGTATTAAGTAAAATATAAATACAAACTTGTGAAATGTTGTCCAGAATTTCGGTAGAATATGTTCTGTAGGGCCTATTGAAAAAGATGGCATGCACCTGCAATCTCTCAAATGGATGTTGTCAAAATGCTCTTGAAAGTTTGTGAATAAGGACATACAGTAGAAACCTGCATGTGCACATCGCCCTCTACCGGTAAGACTGCAACACAATGAACACTGATGCCACCTGTGCACAAGTCAATCTGCTCGGCCCATTTAACACAGACGAGTCTCGTCTTGAAACCGATCAGTGCTTTTGGCATTGTGCATTAGTGGCTCATTCAATCTCTGAGACATTCCCCTCTCCTTTTCCTCAGTTTGAGTTCTAATTACAACAGTGATCTGAATATTGGGATGCTTTACAGCATGCACATATCAAATATGATTTTAAAATGTGTGGGTAGGCTATTTAAAGGTGCTATATTAATTTTTTAGCGGCCTCTATCTGTGATTTTCAGATTGCAACCAATTTTTACAAGAGCGCTCATGCTCGAACACGAGTGAGCACTCAAGGTACTGGCCACATCTAGCGTAGCCTAAGGCATTACACTAACTATTCGTGTATCTTTCACAATCAGCAATGTCAACATAGGTGAATGTATAAAATGATAAAGGAAAACGGTCATTGAACTAGACTGAACAATTTCAGTGTAACAGTAAGATCATAGGGAGTAACATTACTGTGCTGAACGTTTTTTAAAAAAAAATTAAAGTACAGTTAAAAGTATGTTTTCAAGTATATATATATATATATATAAAAACGTTAACATGGTAGGCCTACTGCGAGTGCAAATATAATATATACAGTAAATAGTAAACTAATAATAAGTTCACTTTAAGAAAACTCTCAGTAAACTACTTGTTTAGTAGTTTTATATTGCAAGTATATTTTTACTTCAAATTGTACTTCCATAAACTAAATATTTTTTCAAGTATTAAAAGTAAACTACCTACTAGTGCCCATTAGTTCACTTGCTGTACAAATGAGAAGCGTAGCTAATTATGAACTACCTGTGTACTTAAAGTTTACTATTGTTACACTTATAGTACACTTAAACATATACTTTTATATACCAAAAGTGGGCCAATTTAGTCCCAAGGGGTATTAAAATACACGTTTATTATAGCCTACAAGTAAATATTGACATTAGTATACTTACTACATAATGTAGGCCCTATACTTGATTAAATGAACTTTTTTCGTAAGGGTAAGTATAATCAACTACTGTAATTCACACCAATTATTTAAGCTCTTTATTTATCGACTGCCTTAAAACACCATTTTTTTCCTCATCCTCAAGTAATGGTTTCTGTATACTTGCATGTTTCTATCACTAGATGTCTCTGTACTTGCATGTTTGTATCACTAGATGTCTCCCTTTTGTAATATTTTGTAAGGAATGAGCATGGGAATGAGTCAGAAAGCCAAAGAAATCCATGCACTTAGGGAAATGAATGTAAAATGCTTATGTATTTGATTGCTTCGCACAAGTGAAACAGCTGGAAATGAGTAATAAGTAATTCATTTATTTAATGATGAAAACTGGAAAACTTTATTTTCCCTTTTTTATTTTAGATTATTATATTAGATTAGATTACTAAATTATTGTGAAGATTTCTACTGAATACTGTGTATGAGTGTATCCGTACTTTCTAAGCTAGGCTACAGGTAAATTAATTGCTTATATTGAATTATGTTTCACTCTTAGGTTAAATTAAGACATTTAATCAATGACATGTCAGTTATGTTAAGAAAATATTTACGAAGAAGAAAAGTATATCACATTCACTATATAAAACCATGAAATTCCGTCACGTGAACCGTCGCCCTGGTAGATAATACACAGAATCTGTGCATCTAGAGCCGCCATTTTGGCTCACGAGTCAAATCGTGGTAATCACTTTCTACGTAGCGTGAGAACTCCGGCCTTATGATTAGAGCCAACATGGCGTCGTTAGGTACAAACCATCCAACATCCATATAAACCTTGGGAGGATCCTCTGAAAAGAGGAAACAGACCCGCCATTTTCCTACGAGCCTTTTAAACCCAGCAGGGGGAGGCAAGATCCGATAGGAAAGCCACTGAGAAGGAAAAAGTGGGAGTTAGAGAGAAAGAGAGAGAGAGGAGAGGGAGAGTGCGTGACAGAGGGGTTGAGAGAGAGGACGCTGCTGTTAATAGAGGAGGAGACGTTTGGTATGTAAATGTCGCGAGCAGCTGACGGCATACATACAGAGCAAACTTAATTTGGACTGTCTAAAGAGCCGGATGCGTCTTCCTCGCAATCTCATTTATTTTCACCCTTTTTTCCCAGTCAGGTGGCGGAACAGCGTACATCACAGGGACTAGCAGCATTGCCGTTGGATTTAACAGCACGAGTATACATTTCCCCCCCTCTTTTGTTATTATCCCCCTTTTTCTGTTTGTTTAAAACTGCGAAGATGTCTGGACAAAGCATAACGGATCGGATAACGGCAGCGCAACACAGCGTTACCGGTTCCGCGGTGTCCAAAACGGTGTGCAAGGCGACCACGCACGAAGTCATGGGGCCAAAGAAGAAGCATTTGGATTGTAAGTGTCATGGGATTTTGTACTATGTTGCTTTCAGAACCGCGTTTGAAAGTTACGTCAGTCACTCACTCGTCTCCCTGGGAACGAGAGGTTCAGTTCGGGGCTCGAGGCCTGCAAAAGATTCCTGTTCAGTGCCACTAGTTTTATTTAAACAGCTTCCTCCAGCGACCTTTGCTGATGTTCAACCTGTGACTAGTTATCATTTGTGTCTCATTTGCATGGAGTTTTCAGATAGCATGCGTACAGTGTACGTTTAATGTGAGTACATTTAATGATTTAAGTTGCAAACTAGTCTCATAATTAAACGTAATTGAAAAATGAGCCCATCTGCTGTCTAATTAGGACACTTGCAGATTGAGTCGATGGATTCATTGAGAAATCTGCAAACAAACGTGCATTTGCTGAACAAGAATACCATTCATACTTTGTGTCTTTTAATTTGGCAAAACGTAAAATGCAGCATGTTTTATTAGTCACTTTGCAATGTTACTATTGGGATTTTCTTAATGGTGCAAAAAATAAAAATGCTGTCATTATTTCCTTAACAGTAAAATATATATAGCCTATAAAATACAATATACTTTACACACAGACATAAAGGCATTAGCATTAATTGCAGAACGTTTAAACTGCTTTTTTTCCATATAGTGAAAAGAATAGGAAATATAGCTGTCAAGCATGGTTTTCAGTGATGAACAAAAGGGATAGTTCACACAAAAATGAAAATACTATAATTAATTACTCGCCCTCATGTCATTCTAAACCTGTAAGACTTTAGTTCATCATCAGGAATACAATCTTTCGGTCCCTCCATAGACAGCTACGCAACTACCACTTTGACACATCAAAAAGTTCATAAAGAGATCATAAAACTAATCCATATGAATTAAGTGGTTTAGTTCAAATTTCGCTTTATGATGAACAGATTTAATTTAGGCTTTTATTCACATTTAAACATTGATCAGCCAACATAAACGGATGCGAACCTGCTTGACGCGCAAGTACAAACCTTCAGGTTCTTTCAGAAGCTCAAACATGCTGCGTAACACGTGAATAAACCTCATTGGTTCTTGCGGAAGCCCAAATATGCTGTGTAAAGGCTCTTTTATAGTCTAGTTCGGATGTGTACATGGACTACTTGTATTTTTACTACTGGAAGTGCCCTTTGAAGCTGCACTGAAAGTTAGTTATGAACTATATTTTCCAAGTATTATAAAGCAACTGGATAGTTCACCCTCTGGATTTGGTGTTTCATGGCATTGCATGGTACTTTTTGGACATTGTGGATAAAAGCAGTTTAGATATTATAATATTGACAGAGACTTTGGAGTCTGCCACAAACCGTCTAGTTTTTCAGCTCTTTGGTTAAGGTTAATATCACAATTGAAGTGAAGAACATGCTGACTGTTAGAAGTTATGCAACATTATTACTGTGGCAGGTGTTTATTGAGGAATGTGTTGTAAATGACAGTTGTGTCATGTTAACTTTTAACTTTTTATGTAGATGTCATATTTATTGCTGAGTGAGATTTTCTCAAGTCTCCCACAGGTGCTGATAGGTTTCATAGAGCCTGAATTATGCAGTGTTTTCTTATATTTCTAAAGAAGAATGGCCTCATTTAGGAGTCAGGACCCATCTTGACCAATTTTAGTCCTGTGATTTGTGAGATTTGATGCCTTTGATTAACTCAAACTGCATTTGGCAATTAATCAACTGCAGTTTGTTCTTAGATATGTATTTTAAACTATATGTGTGTAAGTATTTTTGCACAAATGTCGGTGATTGAGGCGCCATAATTTGAGTCAAATCCAGGCTGGTGGCACGACCACATCAAGCCTCTCACCGCACACTGCTTGTTTACTTATAGCTTTTTGCTTTCGTTCCCACCCTACAGTGCTAATTTCCTCATGGCGAAACTATTTTTAACTAGGTCTTCTTGACAATACAGAATGGCATGTGTGCTGACAGACAGTTTTTAAAGGGGAAGAGAGGAGTTCTGAACTGTAAGACAAAGTGGGGGTCAGACGTAATTGCCTTCCTCCCTTAAGTTAAAAGTATGTGCTTAATGCTTATGTTAAGTTCTTCACGATCTTTACGTCAAGAACATTGTTCCACGGTAGACCGGTTACCCTCAGGTTAGTTCCCGTTGCGTGGAGAGTGTGACGAGGTCTTGTAGGTATTTCAGGACTGCAGTGTGTTCTGTGCCTGGAGTTTCCTTTGGGACAGAAATAGCAGTTTGTTTCACTCTCCTTCTGTTTGATTGAACATTAGATATGGCTCCGACTCCGGCTCCGGCTCCGTCCCACAGCCTCTTTGATTTGGGCCGGGTTTCCGGGGTAGGGAGAACATTCCTCTTCAACTACCCTTATTCCCAAAATGACCAGCTGGCTGAAAAAATGTCCTCCAATTGTTTCTTCGTGTTTTAGTTTAGGAAAACATTTTAGGTAAAAACAACGTTGTAAAAAATAATTTATGTTTCATTTAGTCACAAAAATGTCTTTGTACTTTCACTCTAATCTAATATACAAATAAAGAGATGTTGATTTAAAGGAGTAGTTCACTTTAAAAACAACTTTTGCTGATAATTTACTCACCCCCATGTCATCCAAGATGTCCATGTCTTTCTTTCTTCAGTCGAAAAGAAATGAAGGTTTTTGATGAAAACATTCAAGGATTTTTCTCCATATAATGGACTTTACTGGTAAGGTCCAAAAGACATTTTCAGTGCAAACTACAAACGTTTCAACGGGCTTTAATTGATTCCAGACGATGAATAAGGGTCTTATCAAGCGAAACGATTGCTCATTTAAAAACAACAAACTAAGTTTAAGTTTTATAAGCTCAAATGGTCACCTTGCTCTGTTCTGTGATGCGCGTTCGTGACTCTCCTGTTCGAACTCGTTCATCAAAATGAATGAATCTTTTTTCGTGTCATTTGGTTCAGTCAACAGACGAAATGAACGAATTGACTCGGAAAAAGATTCGTTGGAGAACAATCCTTGAATGTTTTCATCAAAAACCTTAATTTCTTTTCGACTGAAGAAAGAAAGACTTGGACATCTTGGATGACATGGGGGTGAGTAAATTATCAGCAAAAGTTTTTTTTAAAGCGAACTACTCTTTTAATTAAAAAATATCAGAATGTAAGTTTAATTTTCGGCTTATCAGAAAGTTTGAGTTTACCAAATTAAGACTAACTTGTTTTTGTTATTGCTGTGCCTTAAACAGTACATATGTCCATATGTGGACGTCGGCTTCTGTTCCATAATGTCCACCAGCATTAGTCAGTGTGTTCAGTTGCATTTAGCCTAAAGCAAATACAGAGCGCTCACTATACTGCTGAAGCTTTAAATGTGATGCTGGTTCACATTGGTTCAAGTGTGTAATTTCTTCTCTGCTAGCAATTTGAAAATACTAACACCCCCTCCATCTGCTAATGGCTGGGCAATCAGTTGGTCCCTCTCGCCCATAATACAATTTTGCATGCTTCACATTTTAAAGCGATAGTGCTCCCTAAAATGAAAATTGTCATCAATTACAAATTTTTTTTCCTCAAGGTATTTTTAATGTAACTTGAGAAATTCATCCAGAACAAACCTCATTTGTTAATACATAACATAATTATGTATAAAAATGTATTCAAAAAAATGTAATTTAATCTGTCATATAAAGCATTAAAACTCAATTTATTCACTTTTTTTTATACAATTTTTATGAAGCATCAAAATTTGGAAGCATCAAAGTTCAGTAGAGGGACATCTCTGATTTTTATTTAAAATATATTTATGTGTGATGAATGAAAGTCTTCTGGTTTTGGAATGACATGAGGATGAGTAAATGATGAAATAGGCTAATTTTAATTTGGTGAAATATGCCTTTAACAGTTATTTAATTTTAAACCAGCATGACACTATGTTGTAATGCATCTATTTACAAATGAACCTCTTTTTTTGACTAGAAAGTATTTCGATTTTTATATTGCCTATTTTTTTCTGCAACTGCTATGTTGTGTTTGAATGCATATATTTTTTATTTGGTCTTTACAGTGGATGGAAAGTTGACTGATTCTAAAAAATGGCCCATGGATATAAATAGTGTGCAAACTTCCTTGTGCTGATGGTTTAGTGTGTAAACTGGTGGATTCAGCATGAGAGATTGGATGGGCAGTTGTTGAATTTATTTAAAGGTGATCATCACACACACATACACAGACAGTACACACACCATCAACCGCAGACCTTCCACTTCTGGAAGCCATGACTTGTGTAAGTCATGTTGGCTGGCCTTCCGTGCCCCAGTGCTGTGTAAGCAAGTTCTGTGGGATCGAGGCTTATTCTGGGTGCTCATTCATATCAGTCAGTTCTGCAATATGATAGACGCTTCCTAGAATCTGCCTGAGACCAAAAATTGCCACACACACACTCGCTTATCTTTACAGATTTAAAATACACAGCCACTCCTAGCAAACTTTGTGCTTGAATTGAATTAACTCGTTGTGTTTTCATCAGATAGCTTTATTTCTTACAACAGCAAAGCTCTTCATATAAGAATGTTTGAGATTATATAGTGTTTATCACGCAGTGTAGTGTACTTGATTGCTGGTCCAGAATGTAGTCAAAGCAAAAATGATATTATTTTGTCCACCTGGATACTGCTGAAGTTTTTCAGGATGTGAAATGCATCTTGTCTGATGAACCGTCTATAGCCAGCGGAAATCGGATCAGTTATGTTGTAATCGTAGATTAAAGTGCTCTCATCTTGATTGGTGTTCTACGGTTTAGTCTCCATATTTTCGAATACACCCTTAAGCCCAATTTTGAGGTTGAAGTCTCTGCGTCTACCAGGTTTTAGGGCGGGAAAGCTTATGTAGCGTTCTCATCCCATCAGCGTGGTTACAACACCCATAAAATGTCATCTGTTCCAAGTTCAACACAGTGACCCCTCCTTGGACCTGTTTTACGGTGTCCGATCTCTCTGGCAGACATCCACTGTAAGTCAGTCATGTGAGTGAGTGAGTGTGTGTGTGTACCTGTGTAGAAATGTAGCATGTGACCAGAAAGGCTTCAAATGACAGTTGGTTTGAAAGAGTGCTGACTCGCTGCCCTGCTGTGTGTGAATGGAGACCAGTACAGCTTTTAGAGTCACTGTTTGAACCTCCTAGCTGAGCCCTAAAGCATTTGTGGTTGGCTTTCTTAGCGTTCCATTTCCTAAATTATTGACCCAGTGTGCCATTAGCAAAGTGCCTCTTTACCTCACCAGTTTTAAGTGATCAGATATTATGTAACTAGTCACACCAACCCAAATACAGCAGAGATGGAAAGGTTACGACGCCCTCCTTACCGCTTTTTGTGTGATGATGACCGATATTTAGGGCATAACGGATCGTTCTGTTGGGTCGCGACTCGCGCTCACCAAGCAACACAAAACAGTTCCAGGATAAGTTTTGTCCTAAGGAACGTTTATAAAAGCTACCTAAATCCTCTAATTGTACTAAGGCCTAATCCTGGCTTACTCTAAGCCCTGTCTGTGAAACCGGGCCTTATTGTTTTAATTTCATAATAACATTGACAGAATAATTATTATTTTTGCACCGAGTTAGAACTGAGAGTTGATCAGCACCATTCCTGCTCCCACACGCCTCCCAAACTCCAGACTGCAAAGTGTCTTGTCCTGGATGAACCTAGTGGACCAGTGCGAGATACTTCCTGCATTCTTGTAGGCCGCCAACTATTCAAAATCTAAACAGCCAACAGGAAGTTGTTCCGTAAATCAGAAAAATGTCGGGAGCTGATTAGACGAGATGTCTGCAGATAGGAGAGTGTAGTGAGTTCCATCAAGAGCTGGATCAAAACTTTTCAAGTCTAGTCAACATGCTACTTTATTTGTCACTGTCTATCTATATATGGGAAAAGTTCAGTGGGGAAGTAGTACGAGTGATTTTAGATTTTCTGTTTATTGTCATATTAAAAAACAGAAAAAAGAAACATTTGCTTGTTTGACATTTTGTTCACAGCAGTTGATTTCTTTGTTTTCCTGGCACATCCATGTTTATGTGTGGTGTGTTTTCCTGATTTCTGTGCAGCTGTCTCCTTCATTCTCCCTGTTGATCCTCTCTCTCTCTCTCTCTCTCTCTCTCTCTCTCTCTCTCTCTCTCTCTCTCTACTTCCTTGGCACTCTCTCTCTCTCTCTCTCTCTCTCTCTCTCTACTTGGCACGGTCTGGATTCTACAACACAGTGAAGTCAAGCCTGTATTCTAGCCCAGATATGTTCTTCTTCTTCCTCTAGCCAGTGAGCTCTGTACATGTGGCATTTTTCTTTGCTTTTACTGGCGCTGAACGGATGTTTACCACATGGTCTGCATGGAAAGCAATATTGTCTGGTGGTTATAATGCTTTTTGAAAAGTTTACTCACAGCAATTAATTAATCTCTCTCTCTCTCTTTATTTATTTATTTATTTTTAAACATTTATATATATATATATATTCCTCTGGGGGAACATCACAACCAGAAACTACAATAGCTTACTATAAATTATTAACTCTAATTAAATACGGTTTATTGTGTAACCAAAATACCAATAATGGCCACAAGAAAAAAAAAAACATGGACTCTTATTTTGAAATGTCGATACTTTTGTGGACTGATCCTTCAATTAAGATGAGGGAGATAATATATGAATTCTTACATCCATCTAAAACATATTACAATAAAGATTATAGAGTAGACAAATTTATCAACTCGATTTCAGCAATCGCTTGGCATAAATGTGCTCTATTCACTTATTGCGAACCACTTTGACGCAGTCTGAAACGCTGTTGCGTGAGCCTGAATGCCCAACAGCACAGCCTTTTGATATTGCAACGCTCGATTATTTTATATTATTATTATTATTATTTTTTTAAATCATTGCCTTTTGACGTTTAATAATCACATTGGGCTGTATCACGATTTATTCATCCCCGAAATATAGGAGATCTTAAAATGATCAAGACGTTTGTTTTACCATTTCATCTATTGAAGACTCTTTATGACGTTAAATTTAAGAAAGCTTGCCGGAGGGATTTTGACTTTTACATACTATTTGGTGAATCACAGGCACAGGTTATTGTATCTAATCTGATATTACCTGATAACTCTTAATAGTTCTTCTTGATCAAGTCTTTCACCCGTGTTATTGGTCTTTCCCTTTCCGTCCAGGTTAGTCTGCAGGTATATTTGGCCCGTTTGTGGATCGCGTTTATGTGATGCAGAGCAGGATGCTGTCTTCTATCTGTCTGCGAGTTAAAGCCTTTGAATCAGGGGAGCAATCATTCACTTAATGGTTTCCTGTCCTCTGCCCTCACAAATGGGTCTGCCTGAAGTGGAACAGAGCCCAGTGGAGAAATATACCCATGTCGGCCTCACTATATTCTCCATCACTGATTGTTTCTACCTGTTTTTTGTCTGTTTCTCGGTCTGTGTGTCTTGTAGCCTCCTGGCGTTTGTCCACTATAAGGGTCAGAGAGTTTAAATAGCTCCATCATCAGTCTGTTTTATGACTGACCGTTTTAAAGGATTCATGTTGAATCGGTTTCCCTTCTATGAACTGTAGGAAGTTTGCAGCATCCTGTTGCTGAGTCAACTGTTCTCCTGTCCTTTTCTAAAAAGAAATGTTTTTTTCAGACTAGAGACCATTATTCTGTATGGATGCCATTAGGACTCCACAAACATCATCCATCTGTTTAGCTTTGTAAACAGAAAAAAAGAAACATGATTTTTTTTTTCGTCAGTCAGGCATAATGCATTAATATAACAGTATGTTGCTGCCCAGCCCATCATCACTAACATTGAGATCAATGTCCCTTGACAATCAACAGTTCTCCTTGTTAATTATTAACGTTAGTCACGCTCTACTGATCTTGATGCATTATGAAATGCAAATGGGTCAATGACAAATAAGGATAGGCTACGTCTTTACAAAATCTATTTTAAAAATTTTTCAAGCGGAAAGTTCTTGAAGTGTAATTGTTAGTCGTTCAACTAATCTCAAAAGTAAAGGTCCGTATCATATTACGTTTTTGAGTCATGGATCGGATCATTTATCCGATCAGCAAGAAAAAAACAAATTGGGGGCAAATGTAACTTTGCCTTCCATTTATTAAAATGACTAAAGTACACTTTAATAGGCTTTGATACCACCACAGCAAAACTATTTGCCTAACCATTGAAGTTCAAACATTATTAAAGGCAATACACTAATTACAAGCATAGATAAATAACAAAGTTACAAATAAAGTAAGGTTTAATTGTAGTATTCAATTACAGAATTGTAGTATTCAAATACATAGATGTAATATTTTGGGCCTAAACACTAATGTTCACTGTATACGTTTATATTAATCCTTGTTAAAGCTCTGTTCTGTTGTATGATTTACATTGACAGACGCAGTAGGTATTTATAGGCTGCTGTCTCTTTAAGAGTGAATGCACGGATCCAATAATGATACACATCCGATTCTTTTTTTTTTTTTTAAATGTAAAATTGGATTTTCACTAAAATATGATTATATCATTTTATGTAATTAACTAACCTTGATTATTTTTATTTTTTTATTTTTTTAAATGCATGACAACAAAAATACTTCCTGCATAGTGGTTAAACTGTGATGACTTATTTTAAATTTTTTTTTTTTTTTTATTTAGCCAAATATTTACACTACCATCCAAAAGTTTGTTTTTAATTAATTAAATTAATCATTTTGATAATAAAATTGTTTCTTGAGCACCAAATCAACATATTACAATGATTTCTGAAGGCTCATATAACACTGACAAATGTTGAAGTTTAGCCATACAGGAATAAATGAAATTTGATTCAATGACAAGACAATGAGTGTGTCTTGTCATTGACTCAAATGCAAATACATTGTTACAATAAGGAAATGGGTATTTATTGCTGTAGTTTTGCATTATACAACCTTAATCAGGGTGGGTCAGGTCTAAAATAAATACTTTCTCCATTAGGTTATACATTAGCAGTGACATGTTCTTAAGTTTTGAAGCTAACGATACATTTTAAAGGAATAGAACATGAATATTGCCATCATTTATTCACCCTTATGTTGTTTCAAAACCATTTTGACTTTCTGTCTTCTGTAGAGACTAGAGCTTTCAGAATTAAAAAAAAAAAAAGATGCAAAAGCGTCTTAAATGTATACCATTTGTGCTCTATATTCCAAGTTCTTCAGAGTTCAAGTAAAACATTTGTTTTGGGTTGACATGAGGTTGAGGAAATGACAATTTACATTTTTTTAAGTGAACTATCCCTTTAATATCAACCTTTTCCTTCAACGTATTTTATGGATGCAAATAAAGTCAGTGTTGACACTGAGAGAACACTGTCAGTGCACATTTTGAAGTGCGACTACTTTGAATATTGCATTATTTACCCTGGAGGCATTTCAGATTATGAGCACGATGTCAGAATAGGGTGGATATTTTATTAGACAAGAAGTTTGGGAATTCATCTTTTTTTTGCTTTCAAGTAGGCTGAGAATCAAGGAAAATGTCAGATGCTTTAATGTTTAGGCAGAGCAGGTCACATGACTGTTTTTTTTTTACTCATCACATGACCATCACATGGTTGGATACACATGCAACCCTCTAGGCCATCCATCATGTCTCTCCACTGCAGAGAGATAGAGATACAGACTGGGTTGGTCTAGATTGGAAATGAGTCCTTCAGATCTCTCATTTCTCCTGTCAAATGTGCTTGTTGGCATCGGGGAGTGTAGGGTAAACCCAACAGTGTTTGGTTACCCTGTCGTAGAGCGATAACACCATCACACATCAAGTCCAAGTCGTCTTCTGGCTTTGATCGTTCACTTGAGCCTCGTGGACGTGTAAACTTTCAGCGGCGTCATGCTCCACACAGGCGTTTTGTGTTGGCTCTGAAAAGTCTTTTGTTGTCACGTGGCCAAGCCTTTGTGCAGGTTTAAATGGTGGATGTTATCTGTAAAAGAGTGGGCATTCTGTTGACCACCCATGCTCACTGTGCACTGCAGCATATTTTTACAATCCCACTTCAAAAGGCTGCGTATGCACTAATATCGGCTTGGCAATTTGTTGGGCAGAGTGTAATTACTTTTTTGTCTTTGAAATGGGTTGTAGAGAGGGGTGGAAGTGGCCTTTTCATTTAAGTATGTCTAGAAGTGGTTTCTATGAAAGCTTGTGCTCGAAAAGAAATAAAAAAGCTAAGTATCTCAAAATTCAAACCTTTTCCGTACGATTGTGAGTTTGTATATCACAGTTCCGAGTTCATATCTAAACTCGTCGTAACTGGGAAGGGGAAAAAAGTCAGAATATTGAGAGTCATAATTATAAACTCGTGATTTTGAGGACAAAAGTCAGAATTGTGAAAAATAAACCCACAGTTGTAATGGGAAATAAATGAGTTGTGAAATATAAAGTTGCAGTTATGTTTGTTTTTTGTTTTTTTTTATTCTGTGGCAAAACCAGCTTCCATGGTTTTCTCTTTCATTTGATTCCAGAAAACATTAAGTTCACTTTTAAAAAAACTTTTGCTGATAATTTACTCACCCCCATGTCATCCAAGATGTCCATGTCTTTCTTTCTTCAGTAAAAAAAGACCATAAGAAATTAATGATTTTGATGAAAACATTCCAGGATTTTTCTCCATATAATGCACTTTACTGGTAACCAAACAGTTCAAGGTCCAAAAGACAGTTTCAGTGCAAACTGCAAATTGTTACAACGGCTTTAAACAATTCCAGACGATTCAAGCGAAACAAACTTGTTTATCAAAATGAACAAATCTTTTTCGTGTGATTTGGTTCATTCAACGAACGAAATGAACAAATTGACTCGGAAAAAGATTTCTTCATTTTGATGAGCGAGTTCGAACAGGAGAGTCACGAACACACATCACAGAACAGAGCAAGGCGACCATTTGAGCTTATAAAACTTTTTTTTTTTTTTTAAATGAGCGATCGTTTCGCTTGATAAGACCCTTATTCATTGTCTGGAATCGTTTAAAGCCCTTTGAACAGTTTGCAGTTTGCACTGAAACTCTCATTTGGACCTTGAACCGTTTGTTTACCAGTAAAGTCCATTATATGTAGAAAAATGCTGGAGCGTTTTCATCAAAAACCTTAATTTCTTTTCGACTGAAGAAAGAATGACATGGACATCTTGGATGACATGGGGGTGAGTAAATTATCAGCAAAAATTATTTTAAAAGTGAACTACTCCTTTAAGATGATCTATACCCGTTCCGATCTAATTCCCAGTGGAGAGAGGCTGCATTTGTCCTCCTTTGCCGTCTGTGGGAGGTTTCATGAATGGCATGATAAGCTGCAGCCCTGAATGAGTCTCACAGTGTCTGTGGCGAAGAGAAAGCCTTGAGGGATCCCGCTCTTGCTCTCGGAGCGCAGATGGCTGTGGAGCCCAGCCAAAGAGCTAATAATGCACAGGATATCAATGCGTGTGTCTCACTCTCACCATGTCAGCTCTGAATGCTAACGCACTGAGCAGCGGCACCTTAGCATCACACAAGTTCACAGAGTCAGATGGTTCCCTGGAAACAGCGGCTTTTTCACTAGGTTAGCCGACCTTTTTTATATAATGTCACTAAATTGGAAACTGTGGCAGTGAGTTTAAAGGTTAACAACAGGACACAGAAGTTTCATGCATTTTTTTTTTTTTTTTTTTTTTTTTACACAAATGGTCTTGTATTTGAGTCAATATTTTGTCATGCTATAGTGATTCATTTTCTTGTAATACTACCACTAGTGGTAATACTAGTGGAACTATTATAATGACAGACTAATAATTTGTCAACATAAATAATACATAAATATACTTTTGTTGATGAGATTCACATTGGCGAGAAACTGCACAGCCAATGAGAATTTTTATTGAATTTTGTTTTACTTGCAATAATATATGCAATGGGATTTTTGACACAAGCTTTGTCACAATTTGCAAGTGATAACTTCTGAATATTTTTTTTTTGTGAATTCAGTAATAAATCTAAGTAAGATTTATTTAATCAAAAATGCAGTGTAAATAGTAATATAGTGGATATTATTACAATTTAAAATAACAAAAAAGTAATTTATTCCTGTGACCTCAAAGCTGAATTTTCAGCATCATTACTCCAGTCTTCAGTGTCACATGATCCATCAGAAATAATTATATGCTAATGTGCTGCTCAAGAAACACTTTCTTTTATTAATATCATTGTCGAGAACATGTGCTGCTTCGTATTTTTGTGGAAACATGATAAATTTATTATTATTTTTTTTTTTACATTTGAGTAGACCGTAAGAATTTTATTGTTTCTCTTTTGTAACATTTTAAATGTCTTTTGCTGTCGCATTTGGTCAATTTAATGCATCCTTGCTGAATAAAAGTAATAATTCCTTTAAAAAAGTATTGAATCAAAGTGTCCGTCAACCAGCATGTTCTCTTTATGTCAGTATCATCATCTGTCGTTGCATAACCCATCAGTTCACCACTAGTTTGGACACGGTGTGTATACTATGCCATTTGAAGAAATCTGGAATGGAAGGGTTCTAACAAATGTTAACAAGCCAAAACGGTTTGAGCTATTTAGGGCACGATATAAACGCTGTGACAGTTTGAATTATTAACACATTGACCTCCTTCAACTCTCTCTCACCAGATCTGATCCAGTGCACCAATGAGATGAATGTGAACATCCCTCAGCTGGCTGACACGCTGTTCGAGCGCACCACCAACACCAGCTGGGTGGTCGTGTTTAAATCTCTTATCTCCACACACCACATTATGGTCTATGGCAATGAGGTCAGACACCCTCCCACACACACACACACACACACTTTTGTACACACTCACAACTTTTAGCCTGAATTAACCCGATGAACCCCCGAATAGCTCACCCAAAAATTTTAAATCTGTCTTGTGATTCCAAACTCATACAGTTTGTTTTATTTTATTTATTTATTATTTTTTCTATTTTTTTACTGTAATTACTTTATTATTTTAGTTTGAGAATGCTTCTAGAACATAGTGAATTAGAACTGGGGCTTTTAGTCTCAAACATGACAATGCTTGCGTGTCATTTTTGATGCTTTTCAACCTTAGTCAACATTGAAAAAGGGGTCAGGATTCACCCTTTGTGTTCATAGAAGAAAGTAAGTCAAGTTTGAAATGACATGAGTAATTAATAACTGAATTTTTTAATTTTTGGGTGAACTAATTCTTTAACTCTTGGTATTTTCATCAGTGTTACTGTTAGATGATAGTTTTGTTTTAGGGCTTTAGCTAAAGCATTTAAACAGCACATGTGCCAGTGTCAATCATTTTTACCTTTGTGCCTTCGACAATACTATTTATTTGTATAGTGACTAACTTCAGAATAAATTGTAACATGACTTTGTTGTTCATGTTGACAGAGATTTGTACAATATCTGGCCTCCAGGAACACATTATTCAACCTCAGTAATTTTTTGGACAAAAGCGGGTTACAAGGTAGGTGCTTTCAGCCCGACACCTCATTACTCATTCTGTTTTTCCAAACACATTGCAGCTGCGTTATCTATTTTCATGAGCAACCAAACCTATGACAAATGCAGAAATGATGAATAATTGAGGAGCTGACAGAACACGGGCTGCCTTTTCACAGTTCTATCATTTTAGTGTTAGTCATGGTCAGTCATGGTTAGTCCTATTTCTCGCTCTTTCTGTCTTTCTATCTGCTCCTCTCTCCCTGAACTCGTTTTGGGACCTGCTCAGCAACATGGCCGACTTTCAACTTAAATAAAGCTCTAGTGGTTTTATTTACCTCTCTTGAACTCCCATTTAAATTAAAGGAGTAGTTCACTTTTGAAAAAACGTTTGCTGATAATTTACTCACCCCCATGTCATCCAAGATGTCCATGTCATTCTTTCTTCAGTCGAAAAGAAATGAAGGTTTTTATTGAAAACATTCCATCATTTTTCTTCATATAATGCACTTCAGTGGGAGCCAAACGGTTCAAGGTCCAAAAGACACTTTCAGTGCAAACTGCAAACTTTCCAGACGATGAGTAAGGGTCATATCAAGCGAAACGATCGCTCATTTAAAAAATAAATAACAAAGTTAAGTTTTATAAGCTCAAATGCTCGCCTTGCTCTGTTCTGTGATGCACGTTCGTGACTCTCCTGTTCGAACTCGTTCATCAAAATGAACGGATCTTTTTCCGAGTCATTTGGTTCATTCAACGAACAAAACGAATGAATTGACTCGGAAAGATTCGTTCATTTTGATGAACGAGTTCGAATAGGAGAGTCAAGAACGCGCAATGACTGAAAAAAGAAAGAAAGACATGGACATCTTGGATGACATGGGAGTGAGTAAATTATCAGCAAAAGTTTTTTGAAAAGTGAACTACACATTTAATAGTTGAATAAAGTCTTTATTTTAGTTTTTTTGATAAACTTGATGTTGAGCCACTGTAGTCACTTGGACTATTCATCTTAACTAACGTTTCTGGGTCTTCAGATTATAGAAATTACCTAGTAGCCTGTGAAGGAGTCAGCCAGCTCTCAGATTTCATCAAAAAACATCTTAATGTGTGTTCTGAAGATGAACGAAATATTTCTGTTGCCTTGTTCTCATTTGCATAATTTTTGTAGAAGCTGTATTTGTAATAACATTATGTGTTGTATCTTTTGGCTTGTGTTTGAGCTTATGACTAGCGGCACAGACTAGTACACATCACAATGACCTGTCATACTTAGTAGAGTCTGATAAAGCTTACGGGTTCTAGGCTGTGTCATGCATTATACTAACCCTGTGCAAACAGGAAAGTATTTTTTTCCTCTTAGCAATAAAAATGAGTCACAATCATCCTGAAATATTGTGCTGAGGATTCAACTAAAACATCAAAGACTCGCATTTTTAAATATATAGAATCAGAACGCAAGAATATAGTTTGCTGTATGACTAAGTTCAACTACCCGAGGGTCGCTGTGAACTCGAGACAACATGTTCTGTTCTTCGTGCAGGATATGACATGTCCACCTTCATCCGGAGGTACAGCCGCTACCTGAACGAAAAGGCAGTCTCATACAGACAAGTGGCCTTTGACTTCACAAAAGTAAAACGAGGGTAAGTCTATTTTCTAATTATTGAAGGGAAAGTTTACCCCAAAATGAGAACTCTACTGATTTGTGTGCTTGTCGTTTTTGTTAAAGGGCTGACGGTGTAATGAGAACTATGAACACAGAGAAGCTCCTAAAGACCATGCCCATTATCCAAAACCAGATGGATGCGCTCCTCGACTTCAACGTGAGTTTATGATGACAACAGCTAGGCTTTGCTACATGTCCGCAAACAGCTTGACCTTTAGTCAGTGGTCTTTTCCACTTGTTTTTGTAGAATTATCTTGCAGAATAACCGTCCCAAATCAAATTGAGTTTGGCTTGTTTTGTGTCTGCAGGTAAATGCCAATGAGCTCACAAACGGGGTCATTAACGCCGCGTTCATGCTTCTGTTTAAAGACGCCATCCGTCTGTTTGCGGCCTATAATGAAGGGATCATCAACCTGCTTGGTGAGCTGTTATCCTACTTGAGCTTTCAAAACTCACTGTGGGCTGCCCTACATATTGGCTTTTAGCGGTTATCTCTGCTGTTGGTTCCTGTTTCAGAGACCTTTAAACTCACAGTATCAACCCACTCATCAACAGCTGCATAGGACTCTGACCCGACACGTCACTCAGTTTTATGACGGCTTGTTTATCGCCTTGGAGTTTTAGCTCATTAAACAAACCCTTCATGTACATATCGTTAGTCTCAGAATTAATGTTTTGAGCCAAGTAAGATCAACATTACTGTTTAGTGCAGTAAAACTGAGCAAATTTCAGCTTGAAGCGATGATTAGCTATAGAGTGAGATTGGAATTGAAACTCGGATCATTTGATGTTGAGAACCCAGAATTTAATAACGAAACATTGAATTAGGATTGCACAAGTAAATAAAATGAGATATGACTGAAATGAAAAAAGCAATCATTGTAACTTAAGAATATTAATAATAAAAAAAATTGACGATTAACAAATAATTTATTTTATTCATTAGACAATTACAGGTATATTTCAGGTAAATGGGTTCCGAACAGAAACTGTGGACCGAGTCAACTAAAGTGCAGCAAAAAGAGATCCGAGTCCATTTTCAAATTCAGCAACAATGTGAATGCAAAAAGATTTTTGTACGGTTGTGTCTGCAAAAGCGGTTTTGTTCAGTTTCTATTAATTCAGAGCCAAAAGACATAACTTTCTAGTTAAGTGTTTGCGTGGCCTGCTTTTTTATTATTTTGTATGTATGGTATCTAAGAGGCAGCAATATGAGATTATCATACTGCAGTTCAAATCGCTACTGCAGTGTTTAAAAAATAGCAGCCCTACTTAGAGTGTTTGTGTTGGGTGGCTCTATACAGTGGCTTCGGCATTTGTTGGCTTCGTTCAGTGGTTACATGTTGGAAGAGAGTTTCTGTGAGAGACTGACACACTAGTGAGAGCTGCTTCGGGTCATGTTGTGATGATGACAGATGCCAAGCATAACTCGGTCTAGTGAAGTCACAGAGTGAAGCAAGCAAGCCCCCTGATAATGTGGTGGGAAATGGAAAACTATCAAAAAATTTGACTTTGTGGGAAAGAGGTGGGAACTGGCGTACATTCAACTAGGGTTGCAACTAACGATTATTTTGATTAATCGGATAAATTCCACTTGATTTTTGTTTATTATAACTAAATAAAACCCTAAATCCGGGTTGTGGCGAGCAGGACGAGGACGTGAGAGATGTGAGACCGGTGCGAAATCACTAATATCAATATTTGCATTGTTTTTAATGATAATTGCTGATGGCAAGTTGACAACCATGATTAATGTAAAAAAAATTATATCTAACATATGTTTTAATACAAATTTACACAGGCATGTTGTTCAGATGTGACGATATAAACTAAAAACATTTCAAATATATAGTTCATTTCATTTTTGTTTAAAGTTAATTGAATTATAAGGATAAATTGATAAAATAAATATCAAGAGCTGTACTAGATCACATTTGAAAAACAATTAAAACTTAACCTGATGCTCGAGACAATGCAGACATCCCAAATTTCCCGTAAGTTCCGGGAGTCACCCGCATATTGATAGCAGCTCCCTGATGCCTGCAAATTTGTTATAACTCACAGAATCAACAGAAGAGACTGTGCTCCAAACCGTCCGTGTAGCGCACGCATAACATAGCGGCGAGGAGAGAGACCTTGCGTGTGTGTGTGCCTCATTGGCCTGTTTCAACCAATCACTAATAAACAATTACTGTGGCGTAAGCGGACCAACTTATCGATAATGACACTCGTTGACAACGATTTTCATAATCGATTATAATCGATTTTATCGATTAGTTGTTGCAGCCCTACATTTAACACACAATTTATTAATAAAATAAACAAATACAAAATGAAATTAAATGACGACAGATGACTGCCGCATATAAAACGAACACAACACAAGTCCTGGCCTATCCTCTCTCAACCTTCACTGTCGTCGCTCCTCCTTTATGCTTCCACTCCTCTGTGAGGGATACGAGAGCGGTGCATCGTGCAGGTCTGCTCATCATCAATCACACCACTGGCCTCGTGTCGCGTTCCCACGACCCTCGTCCTGCTCACCACACTGACTTCATACCTTTTCCCATCTGCAGAGAAGTACTTTGACATGAAGAAAGCCCAGTGTAAAGAAGGCCTGGACATCTATAAGAAATTCCTCACTCGAATGACGAGAATCTCAGAGTTTCTCAAAGTGGCAGAGGTAAGATGGTGTAAGCCAGCGTATGTGTATAAATATAAATAATGAGCCAATATGCGTAGTGCGCACATTAAAAAAAAAAACTTTCCTGCTCATTACAGCAAGTGGGAATCGATCGAGGGGACATACCAGACCTGTCACAGGTGAGGACGCATATATTGGCCTTGGTTTTGAGGAAAAAACGTACACTGACTGACTGTCTTCCCTTTCTGCCGATCGGCTACTTATCTGTCACTCTTCTTCCTGCTTGAGCTCCACAGCTAAACTTAGCACGGCTTCATTGGATT
Organism: Pimephales promelas; assembly: GCF_988280905.1. Taxonomy (NCBI): domain Eukaryota; kingdom Metazoa; phylum Chordata; class Actinopteri; order Cypriniformes; family Leuciscidae; genus Pimephales; species Pimephales promelas. Next base: position 5,266,251 of record NC_142791.1, on the reverse strand, counting down.
CACACGAGTGCGGGTTGTAGAACTCTCTAACCTGCAGTTACCTAGAAATCTTAATACTTAACATGAGTTGTACATGGAAAAGTCATCTGAGAGTTCTAGAACTGCAGCTAATTTGCTTGTGCAGTGCTGCTGCAAACCGCTGGTGCATGCGGACATCTCTGCATGACACTGTGGGGGAAACTATTCTAACTGTCCTTAATGCTTGATTCATACAGCACATAAAGGTGTGATACTGTACACAGCTTACAGGGTTGAGACAGTCAGGTCTAGGTTTAGGTTTGATTTCTTTTGTTTTCTGTTTCTTTTCAACAACTATGTTTTTACATGTTTGTGTGTCGAGGAGACTGTATTATAAAGAATGTTACTCATTTAGTAAGATTGCAGCAGGGCATAATCATTAATATTAAGTGGGACAGGTTCCTATTAGAGTTCATATTAGTTTTTCATTGGAGGATTTATATATATATATTGCAGTCAGATTAAAAAAAAAGGAAAATAATTTACGTAAAAAGAAAAAAACATTAACGATTGCAAGCTCTTTGGGTTTATTTTTATTCTACTTCACTATTTTGCAGTTTCTGAAATACTCTGAAAACACCTTTGTTAAACGACCACCTTTATATTCTGTATCTTTCCTTATCTTTCGTTTTCAGTTTACAGTTTGTGTAAGTACCTGCATCTCACTCTCTTCTCTCTGTTTCGAAGCCTTTGGTTTGTTCCTTTGCATGCTATCTTTGTTTTTGTTCAGTAGTGATTCTCCAATTAGGGGGACATTCATATTTGTTGTATGTTTTTTGTGTCTGTAAAGAAAATGATAAAATTATATTTTTTATAATATAAATAAATAATTATAATGGACTGGCTTTCAGTTCATTCAGTATTTGTGAACAATTAATAATTTTTGTAATATTGATAATATAGCTAAACTGTACCCAATATTTCGTCATTACCACCATGCCAAACATTTTAGAAAACATTTGTTCAATAATAAATGTTCTATTTAGGTATAATGGAATGAAAAGTGATTAGAAACAAATATGATTCATTTTAAAATCTTAATCTGTGAGTAGCTTTGTGTTATTTTTTTCTTATTTTATTAATTTTCCTTGATATTTTGACGTATAAGAGCACTTTGGATCTGAGGCTTATGTTTCTTTGGAGCATTTGACATCAGAATGTTTTGTAAATGAAGCAATGTAATAAAGAGTTTGCAAAGAAACGTTTTCTAAAAGAGAAAGCGGCCCACTGTATTGGATATGACGGCATCTATATTATATATTTGTATTTTTGTGTGCTATAACCTAAAAAAAAATGTCATTACCGCTTTAAACTTTTTCTCCAAAATGTGACGCATCGAATTGTAACATCATTACCATGAAGTGCAACATGAAAAACTTTCAAAATCTAGTATTCATAGTTAGGTCTTTTCAGGACGTGATCATTTTAGATGCGTTGTTTAATTTGTCAAGATTTCATGTTGTTGAACGTGCCCCCAATTGAATGATCAACACTGTGTGTTGTGTGTGCATATTTGTTCTGTGGACTGTGATTGTGTCCTGGCCTGTAAGATAATACAATGTTTCCATTCCTCCAGGCCCCTAGTAGCCTTTTGGACGCCCTCGAGCAGCATTTGGCTTCATTAGAGGGGAAAAAGGTCAAAGACTCCACAGCTGCCAGCAGGTACAGTGATTTGCAAAGCAGTTAATTTTGAACTTTCTGTGAGGGGGTTGTTTCATATACTTCTAGGATAATCAGCCAACAGTGTTTAAACTAATTTGCACAGGAGGAATTTACAGGAATTTGATGACTTGCAGTTTGGATGTATTGAAGCTTTGCTAACATTGTCCCTGGATTTCCACAAAAAGAGTCAAAGTTGGTTCCTGTAGCGGAAGCAGTAAAAATGTGCTCTGTGCCAATGCTAGTAGCGCTGATTCCCTCTAATGCAACCCTTGTGGATGCAACCCAACAGTGGCATGTTAACTGTATAAGGTCCTCTGTCTGTCTTTCCACTCAGAGCCAGTACGCTGTCCAATGCGGTGTCCTCCTTGGCCAACACGGGTATCTCTTTCACCAAAGTTGATGAGAGGGAAAAGCAGGCTGCTCTGGAGGAGGAACAGGCTCGATTAAAAGCACTTAAGGTGCATAACGACTATCTGCATCAGTTTATTATAAAACCTGATTATATTGGAGCATACACGATTGACAAGGCAATTAACCTGTTTGGTTTTACCAACACCAAGGAGCAGCGTTTGAAGGAACTGTCCAAGAAGCCCTCCATATCCTCCACAACTGCAGCATCTCCTGTTTCGACGGCGACGGGGACCATCAGTACCGCCCACGCCATTGACCTGTTCTCCACATCCAGTAGCTTTGCTAACAGGTAATAGTTTTATATATTTACAGATTGGGGTGAGTGCCTCAAACTGTTTTTTTTTTTTTTTTTTTTTTTTTCCCAGCAGAAATAGCTATAATGTTACACAAATTTCTGTCAGATAAATTTTGTTCTTTTGAACTTTATATCCATTAAAGAATCCTGAGAATACAATGCATCACAGTTTTCAGTAAAATATTAAGCGGCACTACTTCATCAATATTGATTAAAAAAATTATTTTTTGAAATCTGCATATTAGAATAATTTCTGAAGGATCACTTCACATGATTTTAAAGTGGAATATATTTTATATTGTTGTTTTTACTATATTTTTGATCAATTAAATGCAGCCTTGGTGAGCTGAAGACACTACATTCAAATACATTAAAGGGGTGATGAACTGAGAAATCAAATTTTCCTTGAGCTTTTGACATCTAAGAGGTCATCATATAAGAATATCCTGTAAGTTTCAGAACTGAAAACGTCCTTGTTAGTCCAATAAAAGCTTTTATTGACACCAGGTTTAGAAAACGACTAGTTTTTCAAAGTAGGGAACTATGACGACAAAGAGGATAAAACACCACCCCTGTAGAAGAAGATTAACGCCTACTTCAACACGGCCGTTAGCCCCGCCCACCGATTCGCGCGTTACACGCATAGCTAAATAACATAGGCCTACCTCGTGAAGACAAACCGGATCGAGCTACCGAGCAATAAACATGCCGTCATAAGTTGACCTCAGACAACAATACATTTTTTTTTCAAAAAAGCCAGTTCATGACCCCTTTAAAAAAAAATCTCACTGACAACAAACTTTTGAGCAATTTATATGTAATGCATTTGTATGTATTATTGTCTACTTGTTGAATATAATTTGAATTGCTACACATCATTTGTATTATAATATAAATGGTAATTTTTACATATTTTATTTATTTATTTATTTTTATACTGTACAATTTAAAATGTCCCATTGTGAAATATTGGGATTGCAATTTATTTTGATTTTAAATAACAGCAAAGTTCAAATGCTTTTCAGCCAGTTAGATTGTGGCCAGAACTAATTGCTGTGTATTTGATGATGGATTCCACAGTCTTTCTGTTCGGATGAGACACGGCTGGTAGTGATTATTTTCCCAGTTGGTGCATGAGTGCACATGTGCAATCGTTTGGCATCAATCTTTAGCTTTCAGTGTTTTATTAGGGTTCCATGCAGGACTACACAGTGACGGCAAGTTCAACTCCGCAATTACGTTACAGGCGTATGTGCTTATAATGATGATGTCATCCAAAGAGGAACGGGGACATGCGTTATTAATGGTTCTTGCTAAGACGATCATTACCATTATACTTGCAGTTAGGGCTTTGTTTCAAATCAGATTAATCTCTGCTGTCGTGAAAAAAAAAGAAAGTTTAAAATCAGTCTCCGGTTCTCTTGTTTGTGCTGTAAGTGTATGAATTCCTGCCCAGACTGGATTTGGCTGTGAAGGAGGTATTGATTGCATGTGAATTTCCCCTCAACTCCCTAAGTCTCCACTTTAAGCACTTCAAATCAACATGCCAAGTTTGTCTTTGCCATATAACTGTGAAATGCTTGGTGCTTCGACTGCCGTTTAATGGAAGACATTAATGTGATGCGTGTGTGTGTGTGTTTGTCTGGCTCCAGTGCTCCGAAGGTGCCGAACGATCTGTTGGACCTGCAGCCCGCGTTCCAGCCCTCCCTGCCTCTCTCCACCGGCCTGCCTTCAGCCAACACATGGGGAGGTGAGCGGGTCACACCACAGGAACTCACAGATCCGCATTAATATGTATCTCAAAGAAATCAAGCTTACATCAACAGCCTTCTCCTCTGAAGCCATGAATTTTCCCTCTGGATTTTTATCCTTTAGGAAAGAAACCGTGTTTTTGTTGCATGCATCTAAATAACATCTAAACTGTTAAATGAGGTGCTAATTTTTTAACCAAGAGAGCTGAATGGCTGTGATTAACATGATATTTAACCTGATGGCACTGGGGTAATATTGGTTTCCGATATTAGCCAGGCAGATCCAGAAATGTCCGCAGCTTTCAGTGTTTATTGAATTATACTACGTAAAACAGGCTCGGAAACTTTTCCAGATGGATTATCTTGATGTGAGTTGAAGCTCGTTGGAGTTTTATGCAGGCTTTACACTTTTCAACACCAGAGCGCTGTCATGTCCTACTGCATTTAAAGGAATATCTCACCTAAAAATAAAATAAATCTGTAATCATTTATTCATCCCTATGTTGTTCCAAACCCATATGACTCGATTCATTCTGTGGAACTCGAAATGAGGCATTTTAGATGGCTATCCTGGCCACACTTCTCCAAGATAATGGACTAAATCTAAAGTTGGGTTGTCGCACACAAAGAACTTCTTGTAAAAGTGAATCTTTCGACTTGAACATATTCCAAGTCTTGGAATAAAAATCCTTTAATATTAGGTTAACAGTGAAAATTATATTTAGAAGAGGTATACTTGGCTATTTATAGATGCGTTAAATTTCACATTGGATTTTGGGATATATATATTATATACAACATGAACTCAATATTTGATTATTTTTTTAAACTTTAATTAAATATTGTAGAAAATATAAGCTGCATTTCAGCTGTAAATTTGTACTTAATTAACAAAAATATGTAATCTGGTGTGTATTATTATTTTTAATTAAAATATGTCAGGCTAATTGTTTACTTAAAAAAAAAATGTACTGGCTATTCCAAAGTTTATCCCTAAAACCGTATTCTGGACAAATGTGGGCAAAATAGTTTTGATTTATTTTTTTTTAAAAACTTCCCTTGATCTGAGCGGTACAATACATGGCCACTTTTCCTAAGTTTGCCTCCTGAACACACATCAGTTTGTTTGACTCAATTCTACAATTTTAAGTCGGTGAGGAAAAAAAAACTGGGGGCAAAAAAAAAAGGGCACTCATAGAAATGATTGGGAAAAACTAATTTAGAGCATTCTAAAATTAGACTAAATAAGACACCAGGTGACAGCAAAGTCACTTCAACTTTAGGTTTTAGCTCTAAAAACTTATTAAAATGGTATTTTAATGTAGTTAAAAAAAATAAAACATAAAAATAAGCATAATTTACATAGAAAATATGGTACTTTTTGAAGTAAATAAATTCAAAAATACCCCCAAAATAATAATAAAAAAAACACCTTAAATGGATAGACAGTGATATAACATTTATAATAAATAAAAATTAGGATCACACACCTGAGTCCTCTGTGCCCACATTTGTCCACAATTACATGATTAAGGGCTACAAAGTGAATACGGTTTGAGGGCTAAGTTGTACTACAATAATAATGATAATAACAAAAAAATGTTAATAACAATAATATGTATTTTTTTATTATTATTTAGTACAATTTTAAAGCTGCAAATAAGGCTAAAGTTTTATTGGACCTTGTGCATAACCAGTAAAATAAATAAATAAATATGGATTTTACAGCTTTTAAAAATTTACAATAAATAACAATAATAATGTTTTATATTGTGTGCATAAATGTGTATACATTTAATCATTTTAGTACAACTTTAAAGCTGCAAATCACACTAAGGTTTGCTCAATGTATTTGATTGCCAGTCAAATACAATTTTATGCATTCTAATATTTGTCCTGATTCATTCCTGTCCATTTAGCTTAGATGCACGATTTATGTTACATATACATTACAACCTGTGTCATTCAGTCCAGTGCGATGGTAGTTTATTTACATCTGAAAGTATCCAAAGACCAAACAGACTCCACCTCATTTGTCTGTTAGTCTCTGTTTGCATGTTCTCTCTCTCTTTCTAACCTCTTCTTGTTATTTTCTGTTTCTGTCTTGTCTTTGGCCGTGTAGATCCTTTCATGTCTACAGAGGCTGTTGACGACTCCATTCCAAACTTAAATCCTTTCCTTACAAAACCTGTTGTTGATCCTGTCCATCTGCCTGTTGTGTCTTCAGATGCTGTTAGTTTTCCCTCTAGGACACCCAGTCATGAAATGTTCGGTGGTAAACGGCTGTTCTTTTCTCTCATGTAGTGCACGGTTTGCTTTCTTTCGCCCGCTGCTGCTAGTCTGTTTTCTCTCCTTTTTCATATTTTTTTTCCTGAATGCTCCACCACATCAAGTGTACAAAGACCAGCTGGTCAGTGACCCGAGTTAACCCTTAACATATCTGATACGTGTGTCTGGAGTTCATATCGGCTGTGTACTCAACCTAGTGAGCTGCCTACCTAGACAGTATTTTTAGATCTAACTCAACTTCAAATGCGCCCATAATGCCCAAAAAGGCTGTCTGAAAAGGCAGAGCTAAATAAAATACTGCATAAGTTGTATGCAGGGTATACTACTGAATGCATTGTTTTCATAAAAAATTAATTAAATTTCACATACTAATTTGTTAAATAGTTTGTAAAACACTCCAAGCATTAAATGTTTTATATAGAATATATAGTAACGTTATGACTTGACTTTAAGGGTCTTATTTTAACGATCTACTGTACAGACGTTGTGGACCTGCCTAAAGGCACACATTACTAACTTGCTATTTAAATAACAAATAAAAAGACCAGCATTTAATTTGGGCGCACAAATGTGTGCAAATGCATTTGGTCTTTAAACAACGTGGCACAGGACGTGAAAAAGATAGTTGCGTCGGGCTGAATCTAGCAAAAAAACACTTGCTTCGCAGATGGCGCTGCATTGCGTCGGGTGTATGATAGGGCCCAATGTCTTAATTAATTGCTTTTTAGTTATCGAAAATGGGGAGAAAAGTAATTTCATGATTGGCAGATGTACAATATTTTCAATTCGTTGATACACAACAACGGCAGTGACAAGAAAATAACAAAAAAAATGGATCGTCAAACGCATTGCATTGTGGGAGACGTTGATTCTTGCAGTGTACTTGGGTTGTATACTGCATATTTTGGCAAGTGTAGATCATGCTAAATTATAATTTATAATATTCTCATATGCAATACTGCAGAGATGGTAATAGAAGTATTCTTTTCTGAACCCAGCTTAGGTTTTGAAAAACAGCCAGTGTGTTTGTGAATGTGTGTATGGCTTTCTATGGTTGTCAAAGCAATAAAGGAAGTTTAGCTTCTGTGAGTTTGTTATATGCTGAGGACATTATTTATTATGTTCTTGAAGCGAACAATAACATATTTGAGAGCGTGACAGACAGATGTTTTGTTGCTACTGTAAAGCGTGTTTGTGTTTGTACAGCTGTAATATGGTGACTCGGCTTTTATGGTCAAGTAATGCTGATCTAATATGAATAAAAGAGTGTGATCGAGAGTGAGAATGGCTGTTATCAAGTACAAATTAACTGCTTAAAAGTATGTGCCCTATTTGTGTTTGGTCCTTTTTGCCCCCACTTAACCTCAAATAATCTCTTTTTATATGGTGATTTTTTTTTTTTTCTTTATGGGTCAGTATGATGGTCTCTTGACCACCTTAGTCAAAAACCTGCTTGGTTGTGCTTTGCTGCCCTTTTCCTTTAGCCTTTTCGATTTCTCCCATCCTTAGAGTGTTAAGTTTTAAAGTTTTTCCCAAATGTCAATTTCATTTCTTGGTTCTCCAGATAATTACAATCCCTTTATTGATTCGAGCAGTTCGGTTGCGTCACCCGTCGAGCCCTCTGCTCGGATGGGCTGCTTCCTCTCAGGTACAGACGTCCCAGTGTGATTTTATGTTTTCTGACCTCAGGAAACATAGTGACATTTTTTTCCCCGTGGGTTCCCCTCTGAGTGCTTTTTTTAACTCCCCCCAAAAAATTAACTTAAATATAGAGTATACAGGCTTTATATAATTTCTTTCCTGATATTAGTTTGGCTTCTTTATTACATTTTCCTGTCTCACTTGACTAATTTTCCAATTTCTGGCTATCCTGTGCTTTTATTCTGGGCCTGTCAGACTCCTTCTGCTCTCCGGCTGCCTACCCTAACACTCCTCTCTTCCACTCTGAGCCCTCCGCTGTAGCTGGACTATTCGGAGGTAGGTGTCGTTCCTCCAGCCTGTCTCTATCTTATTGTGTCCTACAGCTGTCTCCTGTCCTTTTTTGTTCCATTTGCTGGTGTGCTTTTGTTGAACTGGTAGGAACAGGTTGGAAGTTTAATTTCATTTCAACTTTAATTTGATTTCACATAGTTGTCAAGGCAACAACATTTTTTTTCATTTAATGTTTATATTTGATTTTGCATATTTAATTTAATTACACTAAATATCATAATTTATTTAATAAAAAAATTGAAAATAATTTACAATTAGTTTATTTTATTAGTTATTTTACCTCAAATAGCGCATAGTCATTTAGGATAGTAGTTGAAACTACAGGTACAATGAAGAAGGGGGATAAATGAGGAGCTTTTTTCAGACAGGATAGGTTGGCATGATGAAGTTGATGCTGTTGTTGGTTAAAGTTAAATAGCTGCTTTTTTGTTGTTGCTACCTGCTATAATCATATTGCGTGCTTAAAGGGATAGTTCACTTTGAAATTAAGTTTTGGTATGTTTTAGCTTACCTCAAGGGCGGTGTCTTTGTTTCCGCAGTTTGGATATTTTTAGGTTAAAGCGTACTTGTCTATCAGTCATAAAATGGAGGTCTATGGTCACCACCTCAAAGAGCATGCACAGAGAAGTCAAAATTATACATGATTTAATGACTTGTAAATGTAAGTACACATTGATGGCCTAAGACATGAAACGAGCGGTTTGTGTGAGAAAACGGTTTGTGCCCTCAGATTACTTGGACGTGGCTGTGGTTAAAAGAGGTAAAAACTATATAAATACTGTTCGTTTTCTCACACAAACCGCTCCTTTCGTGTTTAGGCCATCAATGTGTACTAACATTAGGAGTCATTAAATCATGTATAATTTGGACTTCTCTGTGCATGCTCTTTTAGGTGGTGACCATAGACCTCCATTATATGACTGACAGACAAGAACGGTTTGACCTAAAAACATCACAATTAAAACTACTGTGGAAACCATTAATATAAATAAAAAAAATAAAAAAAAAGTAATTTCAAAGTGAACTATCCCTTTAACAGCTAATATTTTTGGAAGTCTCTCGGCTACAACAGAAATGATTAATTTAAATGAATGATGGCAATTATGCATTACACAAGAACTGGAAGAAAACATTAACCAGTTTAAAATGACACTTCTGGTATTTTTCCAGCCATAACGTGTAGGTGAACCAGCCTGTAGTTGTTTTTTTAGGTCTGACCTTGTTTCCTCTAACACAGGGTTCTCTGCACCTCCCGCCGCCCAGCCTCCCAGTTCGACAGGCCTTAATGTCGACTTTGACTCCGTGTTCGGCAATAAGTCGGCCGCCAACAGCACAGACTCGACTGGTAAGGGAGATGTAACCCAGTTCCTATGACTCACTCATTGCTTATCTCTCCACATGATGCTTCACATCCATCTCACAGCTGAAAGCCAATGTGTTTTGGGGACCCAGACCCTTTATGGAGTAGATCTTTGAACCATGCTTCAGCTAGATGTGTGATTTTCATATGACAAGGGATCACAGTGTGATTAAGCCTTGATCTCTTTTGTGTCATGTTCTCAATACTGCATGTTTGGAACTTGCTTTTCAAACACGCATCTTACTACTCTGCACTGACTTCTCATAAAACAACCTTCTAGCATTAATTTGTCTTATAAATAAGTCTTAGTTTTGATATAAACCCATGATTGGTTTGAAATCAGGATATCAGTTGGTGCAGTGGTTAGCACTCTATAACATTGAGCCTTGATGCAAGGGTTCTTGCTATATTATCTGTGTCAAAATAAGACCACCATTAAATTGCAGTCATGTTTTGGGATCTTCCTCATCCTGTCCTCTTTTTCTCCTCTCACTGTGTGGTTTGATCTGTTTGGGCCGCTGGCTTTGCATGGCACTGCATGTCTGGGTGAGTTGACTGCACATTTTTTTCACTTTCAGTCCTTCAACATTGCTCTGCCGCTTACTCCACCCAACCAACCTAATTGTGCTTTTTGTGTTTGTGTGTGTTGTCTGCGTCTTTTATCCCTCTCCCATTCCCTCTCCTCTGTTTGTTTAAGATGATATTTTAGGTGGCCTCCTGAAACCCACAGTGGCCTCTCCCAACCAGGGCCTGACGCCCAGCGCCCAAGCTGGCAAACTGGTTTCCGATGACTTGGATTCCTCTCTGGCCAACCTTGTGGGCAGTAAGCGTCCTGTTCTTGTTGCATCAAGCAAACTCTCTGTATTAGGGCTGCACGATTAATTGAAATAAAATTGGCTTGATGCTCATGATCCTGTTTTCAGTGTCTCAGAGCAGCTTGGTTTATAGTAATCAAAATCCCCCCAAATCATGCAGCCCTGTCTGTATTCTGGCTTTAATAATCAGGAACAGCAACTTTCATGCTATTTATTGATATAGGATGGTAAAAAAAGCATAGTCCTAACTAGTTTTTCTCTCTTTTATTGTATTTTTATAGATCTCGGTATTGGAAATGGAACAATGAAGAAGTATGAACATTTACGGTTCATCTCAATCTAAATTCATTGTGTTCTTCAAACTTTATCATGATTGTTTCTTCTGTTCCTCCTCAGTGACATCCACTGGATTCAACCCGGAGAGAAGAAGTTGACTGGAGGAACCAACTGGCAACCAAAGATGGCTCCGTCCACAACATGGAACCCTGCCACCATGGTGAGGAAACAATATGTGCTTTCTCTTACTCAAATGAAACAAAACTCATGCTACAGCTGTCATAAACCAATAGTCGGAGATCCTCCACTGATTCTGAAACATGGGCTCTGTTCCAAACCCTGATGAGCTGCCTCGCTGTCTACATGGGGAGCTAGCTTCTAAGCATTGTACATTAGCAAAAACTAATTTCATGAGACTAAAATGGCAGTCCAATGATTGGATGACGATGTATACAGACACAAAATGGCTAGCTAATATTTGTTCTGTAGTTGTACAATGATCGATAGAAACTTCTGTCTCTTTGAAACTCAGATTTTATTGTCATGTAATGGAACTATGACTTGATGCATTTCATTTACTTCATCTTTTTATCATTAACTGTGAATAACTTTGATGGTGCTCTTGTGTCATCTCTTGTTTAACAATTTCTGAATGGGTACAACTGTTATACTTTTCCATATACATACACTTTGAAGTTAGCATTTGGCTTAGCTAATAACTTGATACTTTAAACAAATGTTGGATATGTGTGAATGAGTAGTACTAGTTTCAATCAGTACATATCATTATTATTATTTTTATAATAATTAAAGTTGTCACAATGCATTCTGGCATTGCCTTATTTCTGAAATATATATGCAATTCTGCCTTTATTTTGACCACATTGAAGAATCTTATGAAGCAACATGATTTTGCTGCCTACTTGTCTAGGTATGCTGCACATTAGCTTTTGGAACAGAGCTGTAATCCACCCTCAGAAACAGCCTGAATGTATTGTCTTGTCTGTGTTTACAATGTGTTTGTGTGAGCTCACAATGCGAGATGTTAGTTTGTTATATGTCCTCTAATTGTGTTTGTTGCGTTGTGTAACTGTTCTTGTCCGGGGGATAAACAGAACGGCATGATTTTCCCACCATACGTAAGTCTAATTGTTGAGTTGAACGTTTCTCTGAAACGCATGAGATTATTAACCCCACCGCACCGCATTTGCTTTGGTCACAGTTTATGACCTGTGTGTGTGTGTGTGTTTGAGTGAGTGACCAAAATTGCGCTGAAACCCATCAAAAGCTGATCTAACAAAATGTAATCTCGGCATGGCTGACAGCTCTCTTCCTCTTTTACCCTTTCCTCATCGGTTTCATTTGTTTATCACCATCAGCAAACAACTGTAGTCATTTTGGTGTGGATCAATGGGTTAGTGTTTCCAGTGCAGGGTTTACTGGACTGTGCAAAGTCCAATACAAGGTACGACCAACTGTTTGATTCTGATCCATAATGTGGCTTGGTAAACGTTCTGATGGAAACACTTCCACCAGAGATTTGTTTTCTTAAACAGGATATTGATGGATTTAGAAGTACATCAGCATGATTTAGTCCCATTAAATCCTGCAGAGTTAAATGTTTCTCCTAAGAATGCAGTACAGCTGAACTGTTCGATTACCCTAATCTAGATACAAGTTTACATTTCCATGTTTACATTGCACCGTTTGTATTACAATAAGATTCCACAACTCTGCCAGCATATTAACCTTGAGATTAATTTCAATCTGTTCTGTTTCAGTGTGATATACACAAAAGCACACAATGTTTAGTTCAGATAGATTCACAACTGTGTTCAGAGAATTTGTAAAACTTTAAAACTCCCCAAAATAAGTATGCTCACTAAGGATGTTTATTTGATCAAACGTATAGTAAAACCATAATATTCTCAAATATTATTACAATTTAAAACCATTTAATATATATTTAACTTATTACAAAGTTGTTGTTTTTTTGCCATAACACATTACTTTTTAGTCTTCAGTGTCTCATGATCCTTCAGAAATCATTCTAACTTACAGATTTAGTGCTCCAGAAACATTTCTTATCAATGTTGAAAATTATTGTGATGTTTATATATATATATATATATATATATATATATATAAAAGGATTCCTTTACCCGTCACCCCCCTTTTTGAGAATGGGTGTTTAAATGCACTATTCACACTTAAATTGTTGTAATTCAAGAATGCTTTGGAATATATACTCAAGTTTGGTCTTGTTTAAATTAATATAAAGTTTAAAAGAACAGCACTTACTTGAAAAATATTTTTGTAAAAATATAGAAGCCTCTACTGTCGTTTTGTTGAATTTATAGGGAAATTAAGCAGGGCCAATTAAATGTCATTTAATTACATTTCTTCATAAAGGGTTTTATGACATCAAAACAATGTCCCCTGCTTTTTCAGAAGTCGTCAGTTCATGGGTAAATTACCCTGTGTTCGATAAAAAAGTTTAGTTAACAATTTATTGGTCATTTGGTCACCATCATTGAATTTCGGAGGCCGTTCAGAGGAGCGAAGCACCAGGGGAAATAATAGTGTGTCTGTGGCTACCGAAAGCCTCCTTGAGACTCTCACAGCTCCTTCACAAAGAGCTTCTCTCTTCCACCAGAGCTCTGCACCTGCAACTAATCACTCTGCCTTCAAAGAGGTCACACACACATGCACACTTTTTCTCACTCTCTTCCTCTTTATCTCCTTGCCTATATTCCTGTTTTGATGCTCTGTGTGTAAAGACATCTTTAATGTTTCCCAGATGTGAGCGACTATGAAGAGAGAAACGTAAAATACATTTTGAAAAAGAGCATTCTGTTAGTCCACTTGCACAAAGTTGCCTTTGTTCACCGAGCGCCGTGTGTAGACGTGGAAACTGAGATGGCGTGTCTGGGGTAGTTGTGATCTCATGGCTGCACGAGTGGAAATTTCTCACTTAAGGTGTTCAGAAGAATCGCTCTTTCATGCTAAAGAAAAAAAAAGGTGATGTTTCACCTGTGGTATTTCTGTTCTAACATCGAATGTGTCCTCTTAGGCTCCCTCAGTCATGGCCTTTCCTGCCACAACGCCCACAGGAATGATGGGATACACAATGGTGAGTAGAAATTACTGCATTACTCACTCCATCAGTGTCAGAAGTATTATCTTTTGTACTCCTGTATATTCGGAGACTGCAGTGATGCTGTCGGTCCGCACCCGTGTAGTGTGGGTGTGCAGAACACGATAAAGGGCTCTAGAGCTCCAAGCACCTCTTCATTGAGTGCAGGTCAACGATACAGAGACTTTTTTTATTCATCACGTTTGTTGGTTTTTCTGCATTGCTTTCTCATCCATGAGCCCTTAGCTTTAAGAAAAAAACATGGGCATCATTGAGTGTTTTTCAAATGTTCTTGAAAACTTTTTCCCCAGTGTAAGCTTGGTCTAGTGTTTGTTTACTTATTTATTAAAGGGATACGTCACCTCTGGAAAGATGAATGTGTATTTACAATGAGTAATTTATGTAGAAGAAATGAGAAATTATTTTTAAATTTGGAGCTTTCTAGACTGAGAAAAGGCAGAAAATGTATTTTTGGCTTATGTGGATGAAATACAACAACTCCCAGAATGCACTTGCTTCACTGCCCTAGGAGGCCACGCCTACCTGTAACAGAGCGCAGTAGTTAAACAACAAGTCTAGGCTACTACAGACTTGTTGTTTAACTACTACAAAAAAAGATGGCTGACACTATGTGTACATTCTATGAGTGAGATCGCCCTCTATGGGCGGGTTGAGAACATGCGGGACTTTAGCCTCTGGCCAAAAAATCCTCTGATGACAAAAAATGACGATTTTTGCGTCATCGGAGGATTTTTTCCAGGCAAAAAATACATAAATCTCTCGTCTCAGTGGGATATGAGAGTGGACGGCATGGTAATTTGAAAATACTACAGGTTTCTACTAATACAAAGCTTAATGCTATATCCTAAAGTATCCCTTTAAGCATGAGCGGGAACCAATGTTATAATTCTGGTGTAGCTACTTATTTAGTTAAACTATACATTACGTTTTATTTTTAATAAAACAATTTCATTAATTATGTTTTAAATTATCATTGAATTCTATTAATTAAAGTATGAAAGAGATCCTGATGTAGCACCTAATAATTATTAATAATTTTACATTTGTCATTTTTATTTTTGATAAGAAATATTTATAATAATCACTATTCTTGTTGTTGTTATTATTAACTATAAAAATATATTTTAATTTGATAATTTAATTTTATATTTTAAATTATAATACAATTGAATGCATTGTTAGTTTTGTTATCATTTGCATCTAAATCCACTTGGACTGAAGAGGGCACATTAAGCTTTTATCTATAATCAACACTGAGTCTTTCCTTTCCTCTCTTCTTTTAGAGATACTTGATAATAGAGGTTGAGTAAGCCATACAGGTAAAGCAGCGCAGGCCATGGTTAATGGTTAAAAGAGAGGCACTTTGTCAATGACGCTTTTCGCAATGAAGCAATAACAGCATCTGCACTTACATAACTGCTATTATGACTCATACGTTTTAGATTCTCCTGTCCAAATCCTGCATTTACCTCAGTTTTTCTGTTAAGAGTTCGAACTAATATAGAAAAATATGAATTGCTCCAAAGAATCCCCCCCCCCCCCTTTCTGTGGTTTCTGTGTGTAACTTTTCCTGTCTGCTGTGCGCTCTGTAGCTCAGGTGGAGTTAAACAGTAACTTTAGTCTGATCAGATGAGAACATTGAGTTCAGACAGGCTCACATTCCTCTTTGCTGAGTGTCAGTACTGTCAAACACAATGTGAACAGAGGAACTCTGTAAACCATCGGCATTTAAAGTTCCAGATGCTAACACTCTGTCCCATAAATTCATGACATTACAAAGTCATGATATTGCACATTGCTTTCTGTTTCTTTACCCCTTTAATGTTTAGTTTTATTTCCTTTCTAGGCTCCTCAAATGGGCTCCATGACCATGATGACACAGCCTACCATGATGTACACGCAGCCTGTGATGCGGCCGGCCAATCCCTTTGGCCCAATCTCAGGGGCACAGGTATAACCTCACACATAATAAGGTTACAAATCAAATTTGGAAGCCTTAAGGTGTGGTCAGGTTTACTGTTGTTGAGTTGGTGAATTTTCGTTGACAAAATCCAGTCATTTTTAAAGGAATTCACACAATCTGGATTTCCCCACACAGATTTCAAGTTGGTCATACAAATTTGCCACTTTTCCCAAATTAAAGTGATTTCTGTGTGAGTTCTGATTCCTCACATAGATAACAGACAATATATTCCTTTAGCCCATATATTAATTTTACAAATGTATTTACTTGAACCTCAAAGGCAATTTTTTGTGTAGACAGCAATTTTGGCAATGTGACCACACCTTAATCCAATCATATTTGCCCATTTTAGAGCACAGTAGTTATCCATAGGTCTCTGGAGTTTTGCATTTATCCAGCCCCATGATTCTTTTCGGAATAAAGCCATCAGCTCAACCCTGACTGATCACGCTCTATTCTAATAGCCGCTCTAGAGGCTTTATTCAGAATGTGCTGTTAGTTAGTTCATCCTCATGTGCCATCGCAGCACTGTTCTGAATATGAAAGCTAGCATGGTGGCCTTCACACATCTCTGGGGAAGCATATGTATTCCACAATCGGACCTAAATCTTAGCTCGAAATACATATGGTGCTCCCCGCCACTCCTGCTTCATTTCTGTAGTAATGTTTGCACAGGAAATCAGTACCATGCTGCAGCCTTGCAGAACGAGAAGGATTTTAGTGGCTAGCAAACACCCTTTCTCTTTCTGAACCTCTTTTATTCTCTAGCCTGTCTGGCTCTGAATTTTCCTCGTGTGTGTGTGTGTGTGGCAGTCCTCGGACCCCTTCAATCTTTCTCATTCTTTCTAAACTAGCTCTCTACAGCCTCTAGTCCTTCCAGTTCAAGCCCTCTCAGAGCTCCGGGACAGGACCCTTTTGCACAGCTGTCTTTGAAGGATTTCCTTTAGAGCGTCTTTAGGTACAGCATGTCTGCTGTGTGTGTGTGTGAGATTGGCGCTTCTTGCTTCGTTATTGTTTCTATTGTCAAATACCCCTCTTACCCCTGTTTTTCAATGTGCTTCAATACTTAAAGGGGCACTTGACAACTTTTTCAACTTAATAAAACCGTTTAGAAATCATTTCAATGAGTTTAATAACCTGGGTCGGGTTGCACCAGCCGTTCGTAAATTCATTTTTAAATTGTAACGTAAAGTCCACGCGTTTTGCACCATTTGTTTGTAAGGTAGAACGTAGCTAGTAGTTGGTAAAGTAACGCGTAGTCGGATAATATGACGTTTAGCCTCGATGAATCAATAGCAGCTTTCAAATGCTGTGATTTTCAGTTTATCCGTCATTCTAACTTCTTTTGCCTCACATTACTAATGGTAAAAATAAGTTTCCATTTAATACGATACTTGATCATGAATAACATAAGTGTTTTTATATATACAGTAAATAACATTCAGAAACTGTATTTGAAATGAAATTAATAAGGATCAATAAATAAATATTGGTACAAAAGCAAGAAATTACGTTTATTGATTATGACTGATATTTGACATGGCACAACATGGACCGATGCACACAGCGGTGTAATACCCACTCTGTAGACATAGCTCCGCACGATAAAGTTGCCCAGCTCCGATAATAACAAATGCACATGAGCAGCGGTAGAAAGCTGGAGGAAGGTGCCGCAAGTGAGTTTTTATTTATGGCTGTTTTTATTTTTTATAGCTTGATGAGAAAACATGCGATGATGAAGAAATGGCTTAGAGTTGCCAAGTGCCCCTTAAGAAAAATAACTCTTGATATTTATTTAGAAATCATGCATGCTTTTGTTCTCCCTGGGATTTAAAGGGGTCATATCATCCAGAATTAAATCTTTCAAGGTTGCAATGTAATGGAAGTAGCGACAGATATTTTCTTTAGTATTGTGACGATCTGAATGATCTCATTTTTCTTATCAAAAAAAAAAAAATGTAGGGTGGGGACTTGGTTCTGTGCATCGGTTGTTGTTTGGAGTGTGAGTTTGCAGGAGAGTTTAAGCCAAGTAATTGATAGGTGAAGTCTGGCATACATCATCAGAGAAACAAAAAATATAACCACATAAAATATCGATGTATGGTACCTTTATTTTGACACACTCCACATCACGTAACTTTTCTCCGCTGAAATAGACGCCTGACAACATTGACTGAACCCTTTGTCACAAAAGCACGTATTTGGCACGTTACGGCAACGCGAGTTTGTTTTATAGCAAAAACGACAAGCCCCGAAAAGTCTGTTTAGCAAATCAGTGCGCAGTATTCAGGTCATGTGACAAGGCTGCTAGCCCTGCATCGAATCGTTTATCGTATCGTAGAATTTTTGGCAAATATTCTATCGCTGGCCGAGAGAATCGAGATCGTAACGTATCGTGATTAACTGTCCGATTTACACCCCTAGTCAAAGCACATAATAATGAACATAAACAAATTAAAGAGCACTGACTGCTGCAGATTAATTTTGGCGCTGATGCTGTTGCCTTTGAAACGCATAAATTCAAGTCCCTAACAGATCCGAGTATAACATCGCCGGGTTCCATCTCTTTCAAATTACTGTAGTTATGTGTGAACGCAGCATCAGCTGATTGTTTTGGTTCAGGAGGAACTTTAAAAGGCGGCTGCTGTTTTGTATGTGGTGCTCTGTGACTTTACATCTGCCGTACTCTACATAGCATGAGCTAAGTGTACAGTAGAAAATCCGGCTGTAAAGTACATGCGTACTGCGCTTATGATGATAATGTCGTTCACTGTACTCTATACGTGAAAATTGGAGTTTACTTTGTGCTTAAGAAAATATTGGTTATTTAATGCATTAGTCTCTTTTTTTTTTCAAATAAAATTGTAAAAAAAAGTGATATGACCCCTTTAAATTAATCTTTTTTTTAGAAGGTTATCTCGAGTTGCAGCCTCATATACTCATCTCATCATTGATTTGTTGCTTTACTCGACGCATTTGCATATTCAGTTCATTTTGTGACTCTAAAATCAGAATATTCAGTCAGTCATCCAACAAACATCCAAACATATTGTCCTGGACACTGTCACAATGGTTCTGTTATCATAATGTGTTATAAAATCAAATGTCAGAAGCAGAAACAAGTCCAAATGTCTGTTGACGGCATCAGTAAAATGCATTTCTCTGATTCCAGATGCAGTTCATGTAGGTGAAGGAGGATTGACGCTTCCCAAGGATGAATTCTACGGCAAATCTCAAACCTTTAATCTCTCTCCAGTTTGGAGTTTGGCACTTCAAGGAGAGTTCTGCCCCAGTACAAACCTGTACAGGAATCAGAGGGAGGGGTGGGAGGGGCATTATGGGATATGATGGGTGGGGTTGGGAGGGGTAAGACTTTGCCCAGATATGGAGGACACAGCACTCTCATTTTGTAATTTGTCTAACGCGGTAACAGTTACTGTACTGATATGGGTCTGTAACGAGAAACAAGGGTGTTGAAAGAGTGCAGGAATGTGGTGGGTTTTCACAAACACAGCTTCACTTTTTTTCCATGGAATGAAGAACCTCGGGATCGGGAAGTTGTCTTTAACCGATCATCAAGCAAGCATTACCTGATTTAACTATCTCCAATTACATCGGTTTCTATTATTTCTATTTTTTATGTTATGACATTTGCAGTAGACATTCCTTGTGTATTGTCTGTATTTATTTATGATTTTCCCTCTGAGGAATTTTTTCTTTTTTCTTTTAAGCTCCTCCTTAAGGGAGGTGTTTCAAATTATGCGTTCATATGGGTATGATTGGTTGTATAATTTGGATTTGAGTGACTGAATTATGATTGAGATATACACATATATACATACACATACATAATATAAAAAAATGGGGGGAAATGGACACCTATAAACTGACTGATACAGCACTAAATATTCTCCGAAGCAGTTATATGTCTAGTGCAATTTCTTTGTTGCCCAAATGCTCACCGCCCTCCATTTGTAATGGACATAGGATAAAATATACCAATCATTATACCACATAGTCAGTTCTGTGCCCCGGGTGGGTGGTGGGGGAGTTGTGAGGGAGCATTTAGCAAAGCACTACATTTGTGATTCAGCGGCATTGCATTTGGGGAAGATCTGTATTGCTTTCTGCTTGGCATGTCATTATTTTACATTTCACAGTTATATGGCTGCCTTTTCAACCTGAATGTGCAGAGTCGCCTTTGTTTTCGGGCCACCCAAAAGCAGTTGCGTGAGTGTTTGTGGGTGCGAGTGTGTAAATGTGAGTGAGAAACGCAGGTTGCTATCGGTAATGGATGGGGTCGGTAGTGTCTAGCTGTAGGTCCTGTAGTGTGAGCAAAGGGGGCACTGTTGATCAGTGCTCAGTGTACATAAAACAGGCCCTGTCCGGTAGGGAAGTACACAAAGGGTGGTCTGAATATGGGGGTGATTTCTATCCATTGATTTTGCATATTTACTGCATCATCCCTGCAGATTATATTTTGTTTATATGACAACAACAAAAAATGAAGCGGTATTTGGGCAATTTTCAAATAAAGTGCATCTTCCACAGAGTGTTTCTTTTAATTATTGATTAGATTATTATTATTTTTTATATAATGTTGTTTTGTCTGTGTGTGTGTGTGTGTGTGTGTATAAAGTTTTTTGGAATCCAGGACAATTGTCATTGTATTTTAATTCTCTTACAACTTCTGAATTTCACAGGTGTTGTGTACAGATACATCTCATTCTGCAGACTGTGAAGCTGATTGCCGAAACATTCTATTGATGATCTTTGTTGTAATCGGCCACTCTGCATTTTGCAACTGGTCAAAGGACATCTCCTCGCTCACATCCACTGGGTTGATCGGTGGTGGGTGCAGAGGGGATGCTTTACCGATCACGTGCAACAGTTTCCACCCCATCAAGTCCAGATGCATCGGCCTCTTAACACAAACACAAATGCAGCATGCTTAAAGCGGGTTTAAAGTTTGCCTTCATTAATAAGGGCATTGACTGTTCCCCATCTGTGCTCATTTCATCTATATGCTAGCCCATGATGCCTGGAACTGGCGGTGGGAAAATCAGACACAGTGTTTCCACAGGCCTTATCTCCCTTATGTGCCACTGAGAGGGCCTATTTAAGATTTGCTGCCTTTGGCAGAGAGCCTTTTTTGGTATTTTACCGGAATAATATCTGCTATGAGGTGGTGTTATTAGTCATGCTTTGTTTATTGATGCCATCCCCACTCTGGATTTGACTAGGTGGGGTGAATACAGCTAGCAATGTCTGAATGCAGTATAATTTACCGTGAAAGTAGTCTGACTACTGTACATCTTGCTGAGGTCAGGTGGGGTGGAAGGAGTTGTGCCATCACAGGCGGTAGCATCTCTTTCCTGTTGAGCCTCTTCAGCTAACGGCTGGAGGGAATACGGGGGTCTGTTGACCAATGCTGGAATAAAATTGACATGAGTGAATAAGTATTTGCTGTGTGTAGCTGTTGGCTCTATAGATGTGCACTCAGAGGCCATTAAGTTTAAACTGCTGAGGACATGAAGTTTTGAGCGCTAATGAAAACACTGCTGCCCTGTAATGTATTGTGTATAATGACGAGACTTCCTCTACTCTTGGAGCATTTAGAGAGGGCTGAACAGTGGCAGTATTAAGAGAGCTATAAAAGTCTCCCAAACTGGTAATACTGGACTGTGGTAGATTATTTAAAGTGTTGTACTTACATGATTACAATAAAAGTCTCATTGCTATGTTTAATTTTAGTGCTAATTAATGGAAATCCCAGACATAAAAGGTCTATTTGCTGTTGTCAATAGTGTACAGATAAATGAAGTATTGTTCACACAGAAGGCACATTTACACCAAGCAGCTTCTGTTGGTCAATGTGGTTAATCCATGTGACCAACTGGAAAGATTTCACCGTGACAGGAATCCACACAATTGGATTTTTTTTTTTATCGAAATGACTAGTTTTTTGTCGAGAAACTGTGACTGCTCAGCAAAATTTCACAGGCAAAATCTAGTCATTTCAATATGAATCCGTGCGACTGGGATTGTGCAGCTCTCGCCAACAGAAAGCTTGATTTAAAAAAGTGACTTGTGCGAAAATCTTTGCGTTTGCTTGCAAAACTAAGAAAGACTACATTTCAATCCTTTTGTGAGCAAAATGCAGTTTCATATAGGAACTGCAATATTACAACCTCGTTGTCTTCATTGTGAAGTTTTTCTATTTCGTCCTCAAAAATAGGCTACTTCAAGGTGTTTATTAAACTCTTGTGGGCCTTAAAATATTTCTACATTCAAGATTACAAGCTTAACTAATCAGCCAACTGTTGCTATCCTAGGTTTGAGAAATGTCCATTACAATCAGCGTTGTCATGTCACATTTCTGTCTCCAGGCTAGAGTTACTTACTATCCTGGTGATGGGCTCAAAACAATCTGATGGCACAACTGAGCTCCCTTTATCAAATAAATGATTGATGAACAAAGATTTCAAATCACATATTTCCAAGAGACCGAGTTACTGCCATTTAAATGAATAGGAATGCTATTGAGGGCTTTCTCCGTGATGCTACTCTTCTGTACTGTTTTAGTATTTCTGCTGTTATGGTGCCATCTATTGGTTATAAGAAGGCAGTGCTGCTTAGATAAAAAGGACCAGGTGTTCAGTTAAGTCTTGTTTTTTATTCTTAGACTGAACACTGCTATTATTAGCGATGTTTGGATTACCTGATGTATCCTCGAGGCTTATTTTCGTTATGTTCCTATCCATACTACGGGTGTCATGGGATCCAGCTCTAGCAGATTGTGCAAGAAATTCATCATCTTGGCTGAGGGAAACGAGAACACTAGTATGAATTCAAACTTTATGGTCTCACAGCTTTAAAATCAAACTCATACCTGATCAGAGGATCATCCATATAGCGAATTTTGAAAAGATTATCAATATGTTCCAGGTTTTCCTTTTCTAACTGCTGGACGGTGGATTCCAACACTGCGACCTTTTTAATATACAGGGGAACCTGACATGGGAGATTAGCTGCACTTTATAAATCTTTACATGCACGATAGGATGCAAGTATGATAAAACCTAAATCTAGACCACAACTGTTTAATCATCTGAATATGTTCTCTAATCAATGATTTACTGTGTTCATCAAGGTTTTCAGCAGCTCTCTGAAACATAAAGACAGTTTCAGTACCTCAGAATATTACTAGACAATGTGTTGGCAGACTGCAGTACCTTAAGAGCAAGCTGATTTTTATCCTCGATTTTTGCTTCCGTTTGCTTGTTTTTTTCAACAGTTGCAGCCAGAGATTTCTGAAAATATTCTGATTTTTTTTATTTATTAAATTATTATTTGTGTTATGTTATATAGCTGTGTTATAGTGGCTATTGCATACATCTACAAAATGTTAATAATTTCAAGTAGATGGATCATTTTATTAGTTCTGTCCTGAATAAGCTCTTTCACATAGCAGATGTTTACATGGTCCACAAACATTTTTATTCAATTTACAATAACCAGTTCAAAAGTTTTTTAGTGATAGTCAACTATCACTAAATAAATAAAAGTCATGGATCATCCAGATAATGTAATAAAATTCTTTTATAATGTAGCCTATCTCTTATTTGTCTTGTTGGCTAAATGTAAACATCTGTTATGTGAAAGATTATTTAGGGCGGTAATAGGCTACATAATAATATTTTTATATATAAATGTGCCAATTTTATGAAAAATAATAAAATATTTAAAGATGGAAGACGCACCTGATAGCTCTTGGAAATTCATTTGTGCATAGGCAATCATTTTTTCCAGTTTTTCTATCTTTTGATGGTCTTTATTGCTGCCCTCGTTTTTGTACTGTAGCAATTCCTGCATGTCCGTCTGCAGTTCCTCCACTTGCACCTGCAGCCTTGCAAGTTTACTGCGTAGTTCTCTCTCACACAAATGCACACGCGACAAATATTACAACACAACTTAAACCATACAAGAAAAAGCTCACTGAAGCACAGACATCTACATTACAACAATGTATAAAAGTAGCTAGTCAATACCAATACATGTTGTGCGCTATATTTAAAGTGATCTATGGCCTAGCTCAATATGTGGATCAGATCGTATGAACTGGATCAACTGTTTCGCTGAGAAGATCCAGCTCTTCGTCACTAGCTCATGAACACAACACAAAGCTATCATATTTGTCTTTAAATGTGAAATGTGGGGACATGATAAAACATTAGAATCAGTACTGTATACCTTATTAATAATGAATATATCAGGCAATGATGAGACCAGAATTTGAACGTAACATGCTAAATTGCATGTCAAGCATGGTTTTCTATGGGAAAAAAACATAATGTCAAACTTTTGCGTGTATAGCGTTCATATTCTGGGTTCATGTGCTTGCTAGCTTACATACCCAGACAGCAACATCATGTTGGCCCAGATCCAGGGCTCATCTGGTACATGCATGGATTCCATGTGTACCAGATGTGGACCGGGTCTGGGCCAACACTGTTGCTGTCTGGGTAGCCGAAGGTATGTTTTATTAATAAGTTGAATAAGTCTTATTAATTAAGGCCAATGAAATTGGTTTAAAAAATCACCATGAAAACCACAATTGACTATTCTTATTTTTTATATATATATTGCATATGATATATTGCAATGATTTATTCATTCCTACACATTTTTTTTTCATTCATGTGCCCGCGTAATATTTTTTATTATCAAAAAAGCTTGAAAGATTAAACAAAGACCATAACTACTGAATGGTATAACTGAAAAGAAGGCCTAATACATAATGTGTGTGTGTATGTTTTTCTATCCTGGTGGGGACTTAAACTTGAATGCACACAGGTCTCATGGGGACTCGTGTCACTCTGGGGACCTAAATTGATGGGTAAACACGGTTATAAATCATAGCATGTTTTTTTTTTTTTTTTTTTTGAAAACGTAAAAATGCAGAATGTTTCCTGTGATGGATAGGGACAGTGTAGGGGGATAGAATATACAGTTTGTACAGTATAACCATTATGTCTATGGAGAGTCCTTACAAAGATAGTAAACCAGATGTGTGTGTGGGTTCCACAGAGGAGAGTAAGTAAGCCAACAATGACGACAGACTTTCGTTTTTGAGTGTACTATGCCATCAAAACTTTGTTGTGTCTCTCGGGTACCTTCTTGATGTTTCTCTTGCTCTTGTTTAAGCTCCAGGTTCTCTCGAGTTGTTTGTTTCACATGCACTTCATATTCTCCCTGTCTTTGCTCAAGGTCCCTTTCCTGCTCCTTTATCCGTTTACTTAGTTCACACACATGATGTGTATTCTCTTCTCTCAGCTGCTCCTGCTGCAGATACATGTGTTTGAATTTAGCCTTCCTCCTCTCCATCATCATCTTTACCAACATTAGGGTCACCAGTCACCACTTACCAGCTTTATCAGTTTTTGCTTCTTATCTTCTAGTTGGCACATTTCATCATTATAATCATGGATTTCTTTCTTTTTAACCTGAATTCTATTATAAATAAATATAGACTATTAAATCATGGGAATAAAAACGCAAAATATTATATATGAAGACAATATTGAGCACCGTACTAACTGGAACCGGGTGAAGGCCTCTGCCAGAGATGTTGCATCTGTCTTGGGCATTTTCAGTTATAATAGGCTACAAGTTATATAGGCAACATTTATTAAAGCTTTCAACAGGCCATGCTAAAATAATATGTGGGTAAGAGAGCAATCTTACCGTTGAGCTGCGAGTGTTTTGTTTTTTTATTCTACAATTAATTTGGATATTATCAGAAATGTTTACACGTTGTTGTTATGGAAACGAAACTAACTGCCGTTGCGAACTCGGCCAGCAGGTGTCGACAATATCACCATTTCAATGGAGCAGAACGTGCAGGGAGAACCATGGGGAGAAGAACCTCACAAGAAAAGTGTTTACAAAACTTGTTTTCTCCTGGACGTAAGTTAGGCCTACTAACCTACGGAAGCCCCGAACCACAACGTAATGCTAGCCTTTCGAGAATAAAGTCAGAGAATTAAACAGATCACGGGATCCGGCAAAATGATTGGATACAAAATGATGCACTGAGCTGAGGGAGACAGACTGTACGGTTATTCTGTTAAGTGTTCTTGACCCAGATGCTGTTGCCTATAGACGAGCACAAAGACACGTAGGCTTCGAGTCAACGTGCCAGTGCCACACAGAGCCATATATAGATTAAGATGTTACAATATAATATTGGCTTTTTGGTGTCACATAGGCCAGGATTGTGGTAGCCTACCTACTCCGGTGGAGTTTTTTCTTGCGTCCTAAAACAAATGGCAATGCCATGTTGTTATATTATTAAACACCTGTAGAATTGCCTTTTGTTGAAAGCCCAGAAGATAAATATAAATAAATAAATAAATAAAACTACAATTAGCCTATATTTATATCCATGTCAGAAAGCGTTTCGACTTCATGCGCATTTCTTTACAAAAAAATAACAAATAAGAACTTTTACGGAAGACTGTATATAGCCTATGGCACGTGCTTGTGGTAGAATTAAAAGTTTATAAAAGTGACAGAGCGTGACCACGCCTTTAAGAGCGCCCACAGGGGATGTTTATCAAAACTTAGCTAACCTCCTACATAGACAGCATTTCTGGAAATCGTTCGGAAATCGGAAATCACCACGAGTTCATCTATAAAGCGTTTTTAGTTCTTTCCCAGAGTGAAGGACTTTAAGGCTGGAGACTTCGATGCAGCAAGTGTCTGGCAAATGGATTATTACCTTCCCCTGGTGCGGGGGTTTCAGATGTTACTGTAGCAGTGTTGGAAAAATAACGCGGTCTAGCAGCCATACAAGCAGGATTCAGGTATTCTTTCTCTTGTCAGCTGTTTTATTTAGCCTTAATACTTACTGGTTTTGCTTTTTAAGAGTTTCATTTAACAGTTTCCCTGCACTCACTGAAGTTTTGCTGCATGCTGTGACAGGGATCGGTTCTGTTTCAACAGGCGCTCATTTCATTATGTCGTTTTCATGTCTGGAATTTTGTGTTTTTATCTCTGGATCCATTCTGAATGTTTTCCTGCCTCCTTAATCTGTTAATGAGTGCAAAGCTATTTAGGAAAGAATGCAGAGTATTTATTTACATTCAGATCAAACAGTGATTAGGCTAGTTACATGACCATAATGGCCCTTGTGGTTATAATCTCTGAATCAGTTTATTACATTTTCTTCCACATGAAAATATATTGAAACAAATATTTAATATTTTAAAAATACTGATTCAAACCATGTCTTGGTTGATGTATTTTTTTTTCTCCATAAAACAAACAAACACTGAAACTCATGTAAAAACATGTTCCTCTTGAGTCTGTTCAGAGCTGAACGTTGTCATAGTTGTAATTTGACAATGCAGGTATAACAGAACATGTACAAAAAACAACAACTAATAGATTATCTTAGTCACTGTGAAAAACCCCCCCAGATCCTTAAAACGGTTTGCAACACGGTATGTTGCCTGTTGCATAAACTGCTTAGACTTGCCTTAAACGTTAGTCATCTGCATTTTTTTTCTTCAAGACTGGTACTACATTTTTAAAGTCAGCTACATTAAAAGATAGATCAGTCTAATTTTAATTTTAATTGGACAAGTAAGACTTTGTCAATTGCTAGCTAGTCAAAATAGTTCTTAAAACATAGTGGCTAAGTTTATGAAACTGGCCCTTGGCTTATAAAAAGTGAATCCAAACCAGGTGGCAACTCTTTGTTATGGTACATACATGCCCCAAAGGGATGTGGAATAGATAAACGGTTAGCGTGCATTATTAATGTTAACTGTGTTTGGATTTAACTAGTTCTTCTCTTTCGGCAATGATGCGCCCCTTGAAAAGTTATGATTTTGAGTTCCTGCCTCAGGCAATCATCCCTCCAAAGTTGTCATGACATGCCTTTCTCAGAACAACCGGACACTTTAATGCTTTGCCTTTTTGAAATCTGATTTGTACTGAAGGAAAACATTTAGTGATTTATTTGAGGTTATTACAATTTTTCTAATTTTAAATAAGTAATGATTTAAATATGTCTAATGACTAGAGAATCTTTATTATACATCATACTATCATAGCAAGCTTGGGACAAAGTTTTTTTTCAGGCATTTCTTGAGGAAATGACTCAATCAAGAAAATGACTCGGGAACAGTTTTCCAAAATAGGAAAGTAACAACAAACTTCCTCTTTGGTTGGAATGTGTGCAGGCTGTATCTAATAGTCCAGATATGCCCATGCAAGTGTCTGGTAGAAACTTGTACCTCTTCATGTAACCTATTATAATCTGTTATAAACAAGTCAAATGTAGCCTGATTGCATTCAATTATGCAAACCAAATTTATCTGACAGGATAGCCTGAAATCTGATCGTCATTCGTCAAGATAAAATAGGTATGCATGCATAAACAAACAAGCAAACACACTTCAAATCATTTATTTATGAAACTGTGTTTGACAAAAGGTTTTTAATTGTTAATTGTAGACTTTTGTAAACTATTTAACTATTTTTGTAAACTATTTAAATTATAACGTTAGAAATATAATTTATCTATAAAAATCACTGGCAAATTTTTTTTCTATTATTGTTGAATATATATATATATATATATATATATATATATATATATATATATTAGGGGTCGCATCCAAATCACATCCAAAATAAAAGTTTCTGTTTATATAATATATGTGGGTGCACTGTGTATAATTATTTTATATATATAAACACACATATGCTTGTATAAGAAAAATTTTCATGTATATACTGTTTATAGATTTATATATAATTTATATTATATATAAATATTTTATATTTTTTTCTTAAACATACATGCATGTGTGTGTATTTATATATAAAATAATTATACACAGTGAGTGCCCCCACATATATTATATAAACACAAACTTTTATTTTGGATGCGATTAATTGTATCAATACATGTGGAATTCTGCCAACTGGGAATCCAATCCAAAAATATCATGATTCCAGTTATTTAAAATGGTTTACTCATATTCCTACTTTTTCATGGACTTTAAACTGTCTTGCCGAAAAGCAGACAGTTCAAATTGATGCCATTTGTGTGCTGCCACCTAATTTGAGTTAAGTGTAATTTGATTAAGGAATAAAAGAGTCTTTGTCTGCGCTCTCCGCTCTCAGAAGCACCGATACCCATATCCTCAAATAGTCATCTGACAATGCCATGTCACATGTCCAGTGTTGTTGAGAACATACTGTATGGACCGGCACTGATTCAGAGAAACATTATGTCATTTCAAATGTTTAGGGAAGCGTAGATGATGCTCGAAGCAGGCGTCTTGAAAGCCCAGCTCATGGATTCATTAGGAACAATAAGGATCATGTGATGTCTTAATGGTCTGAGGAATTCACAGGGAAAACTGTTCTTTGTGAGCCAAGCTCATACTTTGGTTAATATTTAAGGTTATTGCTGAATCAGCTGAAACGTTTGCTGTGTGTCTGCTGCAGGTGTCACACGTCTCCTCTGATGGTCTCCATGATGTGATGGAGTGACTTATCAAGCATCAGCCTTCAAGTTCCCTTACTTGATGACACTTTTATTGAACCAGTCGGAGGCGATCTGAGACTCATCTTTTATCACTTCCCCGGAAGCCGTTCATCATGATTGACCTGAGTTATCTGACAGAGGAAGAGCAAGAGATGATCCTGACTGTGCTGAAGAGGGACGCAGAGCTCAAGAAGTTGGAAGAACAGAGGATTAAGTGAGTTCAGGCGAAAGATTCTTGGTGGATTAAGACAAAACCCTAGTTGGCCGTTCACACAGAACATTCCACATTTCCACTGTACTACTTTTCCATTGTGTTTCTTTGTAAACAGTAGGGGTGTGACAATACCCTCGTGTCACGATTCGATACATATCACGATACTGAACTCACGATACGATATTATTGCGATACTCCAAGACATATGGTAAAACGTTAACAAAAAATGTACTTTTGATTAGAATGCTAAATTGTGGGTTAAATGAATAGGCTTGGACCCAAAGACAATGGTGACACCAGAATAAAAATATTCATGATTCTGAAGCTGAAAATACAATAATATGCTTGCACTCGGTCACTGACTAGATATATTTAAAATAAATGTCAGGTAAAGACATTTGGACCCACAAATATTCCACCATTGCATTATTATACATTATATTCAACATTATATATAGTAGTTTAATGTAGCACTGACAGTAAACTTATTTTGGGGGAACTGTCCACTATATATATTGTCACTATCCACAATATGTATTGTAATTTGCGATATATTGTTACACCCCTAGAAAACAGATATCTTTCACCAGAACGATCGCATCCCGTGCGTTCATGCTGTTCCAAAAGTGTTCAAATAAATGAACTATCAGAATAAACATAGATTATTTAACGCATAACACTGCGTTTTAAAAATGCAGCGCACAAGAAGTTCATGCGTCAAATCAAACTGTACAATTTTTGCCAAATTTTAATCTCTCACTTGGTAGGCAGATGCCAACATAAACAGGGCATGGCATTTCCTCATCCTCAAAAACATGAACAAAAAGTATGAAAGAAAATTTTGACCTTTAGGAGAAAATATGGGTTACTGTTATGGTGTGGTGTTATTTGCCATTTGATGTCTAACAGAATATCTGTGTCCTGAAATAAGGTCTCACAGATAAACTGTCCAGAGTAATTTGTTTACAGTTCAGAGAATGTCTGGGATTTGTCCATGTGGATCTTTCTATTATTTTGGTACTTCAGAGAGTTTTCATTCAATGCCCATTTCTTTTTATATGACAGTCATAAGTCTATTTCCATATAAATAAACCAAGGATTCTGTCCTTTCCTTTCAGGAAGCTTCGAAAGACTGAGAGAGACAGAGGCAGGCTGAAGTACTTGACCGGGGAATGGTTTTACGAGACAAAGTACCACAGACACAGAGAGAAGATCCATGGCTCCGACATCATCAGAGCGTCCATGAGACAGAGGAAACCCGTGACGATATGTAAGTGTTGCCAGCAGACAGAATCGGGTAGAATCTCTGATCACGTCTCTCATTATTTCCATTGCATGTACCCTGTCCCTGATTAGCACCTCGATTCAGTGTTTTTGCATCACTGTTATTGTGCTTTATATCACATTTCTACCTTTAACAAAAAAAATCACCCATATTTTCACTGGGTGTGTGAATGCATTTTTAAGCATAACAACGAGTCTCTTACTGCAGTGGAGCTATCCCAAAGATGGTCTGAGAAATCCAGTTGTGTTTATGGTGAGAAGAAAGATGTGTACATCCCTCCAGAGCTTTCCGGACTCATTGAGGATCCTTCCTCACAATCACAGAATGAGAGGTGAGCTTTTGGTGATATGTATATTTATGACATTCTAGCTGATTATTGTTGATTTTTTGTGATCACATTTTTAAGTAATTAAGGATTTTGGATTATAATACTAGCTATAAACATTTTGCATGTTTTATAATAGTAAATTCATGCTCCTATTTTTCATGTCTTACTTGAGATAAGGCACAAGCATAGAAAAAACAAAAGACTGTAACGGTAACAACAAATAGACCTTTATATAAGCACATGACATGTTAGTCTAGTGGTACAGATTTGTATTTGTGTTCAAGAGTGCGTGTGTGTATACACTACCGTTCAAAAGTATGCTCACCCAGGCTGCATTTATTTAATCAAAAATACAATAAAAAAATAATATTGTAAAATGTTCTCTATTTTAAATTGAATTTATTTCTGTACTGACAAAGTGGAATTTTCTGCAGCCATTACTCCTAGCTTCAATGTCACATGATTCTTTAGTAATGTGCTAAATTGGTGCTCTTTTCTCATTATCAATGTTGAAAACGGTTTTGCTGTTTATTATTTTTGTGGAAACCATGATAAAAAGAAATTCAGGATTCCTTGTTAAATAGAAAGTTCAAAAGAACAGAAATTATTTGGAATAGAAATAGTTTGTAACGTTATAAACGTCTACTGTTGCTTTTAATCAATTTAATAACAAAATCTGTATAAACATTATTTAGAATATTTTCATTGGAAAGTGTAAAACATTTAATGTAAAGCTTTTAGAAATGCCAGTTTTATTATCAAGTAATAAATGACAGTATTAAAGGGTTAGTTCACCCAAAAATGAAAATTCTGTCAGTATTTACTCACTCTCATGTTGTTCCAAACCTCTATGTGTTTATTTGTTCTGCTGAACACAAAGGAAGATATTTGGAAGAATGTTGTAATCAAACAGATCTCAATCCCCATTGACTACCATAGTATGTATTTTTTCCTACTCTGGTAGTCAATGGGGAATGAGATCTGTTTGATTTAAACATTCTTCCAAATATCTTCCTTTGTGTTCAGCAGAACAAATAAACACATAGAGGTTTGGAACAACATGAGGGTGAGTAAGAATTTTCATTTTTGGGTGAACTAACCCTTTAAAACTACGAAATAAAAGTTACGGTCACGCTTTAGTTTTGGATCCAATTCTCACTATTAACTAACTATTAACTACAACGTTTTACTCATTTAACTCATAATTACTGTTTATTAATAGTTAGTAAACAGTAGTTATCTCATGCAAAATAAGGCATTGCTATGTGCTTTATAAATACTAATAAACAGCCAATATCCTTTGCAATTTGCATGCTAATAAGCAACTGGTTAATAGTGGGAATTGGACCCTAAACTAAAGTGTTACTGAAATTTATAAGCTCAATATTACATTTCTGTTGTATCAAGCACATGCCATTGTTCTACTTGATTAAAAGATTGTACAGCACTTCTGCCTTTTCAACAACCCAACACTGCATCCGCCCATTAGCCTGGCTGGACTGTTCATGACAGCCTAATTCTGTAGTCACTAGCTTTAAAAGCTCTCATATCGCCGCTCACTTCTTCAACATCACCAGTTCAAGCATGCTTGTTTATGCGAATTTAATGGAAATTCAGGCATGATCCTGTGATATGTGTATAGTATGTAGGCCTAATGTAATCTGAAGGGCAACCCTTTCCCCATGTAGTCAGACAGAGTTGGTGAGGGGAATCTGGAGCCAGTAAACTGCTTCAGGGGTCAGAACATGGGTTCACATGCTGCTGTTTTCCTGATACACACACACAGGAAACGTAAGATCCAATAGCAGTATTTAATTATAGGGTAATCCGTACTCACAACACAGTCCAGGCAAGGGTCAAACGTCCAATAAGGCAATCCAAAATCTAAAATACAAACAACAGTCAGTCAGAAACAAATAACGAAAGTGTGGTGACATAATATGACAAACACTGAAACAGAAAGGGTATACACAGACACTAACAAGGTGACGGGAAACAGCTGTGTGCAATGAACAATGAGTGAGAAAACAGGATTGTGGGAAATGCAGTTTCTAATGTGACTGACACCATGGGGGAAGACTAGTGGTGAACAAGTGAAACACAAACCAGACACTCTGTCTGACAGCATGTAATGGCATTATACACTCGCATCAGAGCATGGAACAAAGTGTTGTCCCCAATTAAGTGGTTGCTGAATCTTGTGACTTTCCATTGGTTTCAGTACCAGTACCATGAAGATGTATTGATGACTCAAATATATTGATTAAATTATGCTGAACTGTTGTTCACAATGATCAGTGCTCAAAGCTTTCAATGGCCTGCTGGTTTTTATCATGTTGGTGAATCTTTCATTCTTTCGTGCATCTGTATGACCATTATCGCCTCATACAGGGTGGATGATGAAGCCCAGCAGGAAAGACCTCAAATCAAGGTACAATCCACTAACATCATTTTGCTGAATTTTATTCATGATTCTATTCTATTTTTAATGGTTTTGTTGATTTCATTCAATTTATTATGTAGCCTAGGCAGAATCCATTCAATAGTGTGCGATTGCAGAGAGATGAAGCCAGACTTAACAATGGAGTAAAGGAGGCCAACCAGACACCTGCTGAGGGTGAGAATATCTTCTCAATTTATCCTCAAATTGATTTTTGTACACTCCAAAGAATATTGTTCACTATAAGAGGTGACTTAATTTATGGTATAACAAAACAGATTCAGATATTTTGGGCCTCTGTTTAAAATTTGATAACTTTATAGTTAATTCAAATAAATAATGTAACATAGAATTTTGTAGTGAAATTGTATTGTACTGATTATCTAATATAAAAATCTGACTATAATTGACAACTTACAGAACCCGCATATGACATGTGGACAATATATCGTGGTGGCAATGAATTAACCATCCGTTCCGGACAATTAATACAGTGTATTAATTTTTTCTCTTGATTTTAGTAAATCTTTGTGGCTATGTATGTTATATTTTTTGTTTGTTTTTTTGTTTTATTAACTAAGTTTAGTTACTTTAGTAACTAACTAAGTTTTATTTGACAAATTGTCAGTGATTTACAGTTTTTACTGTAGCATATTTAGCATTTTCATTCAAATTCAGATTTTTTTTACAGCAAATATACGATCTCTGAGCTTTTAAAAGATTTTTCTGTGTGACTGCCACAGATTTAACATTTGTATGATGGTTTTGAGACTGTTCAGTGTTCAGTCCAGTAATACATGAGGTAACAGATTGTATTTGTTGTATTTTTAATGGAGTGGATGTTCTGAAGAGCAAATGGTCAGAACATATTTCTTGCAATCACAGTAAGTTTGTTTGACTGATCCCCATTGAGAACAGCATGTTTACCTCTTCTGGGCTTTGGTGTTGGCTTGACATGCATAGAAACTGAATGCTCTCTGCATGCATACTGTATATGGATACCGCATACTGCATGTGAATTTGTATTTGGTCAGACATTTAATGCTACATTTGCATTATATGTTGGCAACAAAACATGTTGGTCTCCAGTTTTTGATTATGAAAGCATCAAAAGCGTCTTTGAGGTAATACAGGAGCAAATTGTCTGAGCATGTTTGTATAATTATAACATTATAGTATAGTATAGTATAATAAAGTATAGTATAGTATAGTATAGTATAGTATAGTGCAGTATAGTACAGTATAGTATAGAATAACTAGGTGTAGTATTAAAGTTGATATTGAATGTAATGTGTGGCTTTTACCTTTATTAAAATAGATGTGGAAAAGTGGTTAAAATGGTCTGGCCAAAAGATTTTCGTAGAAAATTGAAGCTCTTGTAGTGGTCTGACTAATGGAGCGGTCAAACTTTAAGAAGATTATACGGAGAATTATGTTGTTCTAAGTAGTTAAGCTGCCACGCATGACCAGTCTGTACCACATACATAGATGGTATATTTTTTATTAACTTATTATTATTGTGTTGTCAGGCTAGTATTATCGTCATGAGTGCAAAGGTCAATATATAAGTTGTGAATATTTGGAATAGGAGCAAATATATGAACTGTAAACATGAACATGTGACTAGCTAGAAGAATAAATACTGCTATCATATTCCTTGGTTGCTTGCTAACTTTAATCCAGTGCATTCCGTCTCATTGCTATACCATGAAAGTGTAATTAATTAACAGATAGAGTACTGGTGGTATGAACAGTAACAGAACTGTTAAATAAAATGCAAACTGAATTCATTTTGAAAATGAATTCACTTTTTTGTGCATGTATGTGTCTATGCCCCTTCTTTTGCTGCTTCATTACTATTTGGTTATTTTCCAGAGCCCTTTTTTCCAGCTGAGAGCTACACACATCACACTACTCTAAACACAGACAACACTGACAACCATGTAGCCACTCAGTGCAAACCTGTGCCAAAAAAGAGACTGCTGCTGTATTCCTGCAAGAACTCTTCCCTGGACACTGGCAGCAGTGATAATGGAGTTCGACAGGTCATGGCCCCTGCTCCCAGAGGCATACTGAAGCAAAACGGGTTCAGTTGTAGCCCTAATGACTCCCTGCGACTCCACATTCCCACCAATAATGGCAGCAGCAGCAGTCAGTCTTCTGCTACAGTCAGCCCCATCAGCCCTCCTCTTTCCCCCTGCTCAGTGCACTCTGCTTCAGGGTGGTTAGATAGGAAACAGGTCCGCTTCACCTCCATTGTTGGTCCTATAGAGAAAGTACAAGGAGAGCACAGTGTGCTGGAAGAAGATTGGAGTCCTGTATTGGACCAGGATAGAAGTCATATTACAGAAAACGGTAACGTACAGTAGTTGAAGTACTAAAGGGATTGTTCACCTGAAAAAAAAAAAAAAAAAATCTGTCATCATTTGCACACTCTCATGTTGTTCCAAACTGGTATACGACTTTTTGTCCATTTAATTAAACATTGGACATACATTGTATGAAATAAACCCCACACACAAACAGAGAAATTCATCAAAAAAATGTATTTTGTGTTCCACGGAAGAAAGAAAGTCTGACAAGTTTGCAATAACATGAAAATGAGTTTTCAATTTTGGCGAGAGTCCCCACATGATGAGCATTGAGCCTACAGAAAGGTTGGGGAAGGACAGGTAAATTGGTTGTCTAACCAGACTCCTCAAAATAGTTGTGACTGAGAAAGGCTTAATAGAAAACCTTTTTAGTAAGACACCGTGATTATTTCAATATATTTAAACCCTAAAATGTATCTGAGTTAATCAGCCAACAAATCTATCAACCTGTGATTCAGTAGTTCACATGCTAACTCATTAATACATCTTTGTACTAACTGCATGTGCGTCTTGTGCGTGCATATCTCATACATATAACACATGGCTTCTGGTGAATGCTTGTGGGTATATGTATGTTGATTAATCTGCAAATGGTGATTAGTAAATGAGCACTGCAAGAAATTATTATCTAAGGTGTTTACTGGAATTTGAATGTGCAGTAGTATGGTCACCTGATGACAGGAATCATGGTCAGATGTAATTTAATGTAATATTATATTTGGAAGTCATTCTTCTATCTCAAAGTATTGTTCATTCTCTTTCAACTTTATGCAAATATAATTTCTGGTTAGAAAACCTTCCAACATGTGATTGTCTCTACTGTAGGTCATCATGAGCTTTATGGTGAGCCTCAGTCCTCAAAGGTGTCCAACATCCACAGCTCTACTGAAGTCACAGGTAAGGCCATTGAGTTGAGCGGAGAGGGCCAGACTGATAAGGTTACAGTGGAAGAGGGTCGCTCAATTTCCAAAATACGTGAATGGTTTGGGAGAGGCTCTCGAGATGGAAAGCTGAAAGAGTCACCAGTCAAGAGAGAGTTGAATGAAGAGGAACCAAAAGAAAGCCCAGAAGATTCAGTGTCTCCAGTTGACCAGCCAAAGACCAAGCCAACACCAAAGCCCCGTAGGGGGCTTTTTGCATTGTTTTCGAGAGCAGAGACAAAAGACAAGATTCCAGAAGTTCAAGCATCTGACAAAGAAGTGATAAGTCAAGCTAAAACAGAAAGTTCAGTATGTGAACCATCTTGCACTTTGAGGCCTGAAGCAGAAGATATACTTCAGCAGACCTCTGTTCCTACAGAGAGCAGGATGAGTGAAATATTAAAAGATAAAAACAAACCAGGCATACATATATGTGAAGATACTCCTCCAAGAGAGGAGTTTGACCAAGGTGAGGTATCACCAGGAAAAATGGCCAACCTTAAGTCATTCTGGGAAAGGGGGGACAGAGGACCTAAAATACTAATCATTAAAAAAGAACCTGAGGTAGAAGAAAGTGAGACATCTCAGTTTAGTGATAATTATCGCAACGCTTTAGACAGAAGGTTGTCAGATTCAAACACCAGCCCATCAAAACCCAAACCCAGTGATCCAAACCCAGTTGATGTAGAGTCTACAACGGGTGAGATTTCTTCAGTCTCACCTAGAAGATCTTCCTGTGGTATTGATACATCAGCCATATTGTCACGTGAAGATGGGAACCGTTCTAGTTTGGACAGCAGTAAGGTCTCAGAAGGCTCAAGTAGTGAACTACAAACTCTCACCGTGAAAATCGATGCTAAACTGTCACCCAGTTCACTGCTAAAAGATAATTCTCTGGCCAGTGATCTACAAGAAGAGTCAATCTGCAGGGATATATCAGACCTGAAGAAGGAAATCTCCACCTTCAAAATGTCCCTCAGTCAACAGGAAGATAAAGTCTCAATCAATGATCTCAAGTCATTTTGGGAGAAAGAAAAAAGTGGCCTTAAAGTAATTGTAGGCTCACCGACATGTACAGCCAATGTTAAAGACCCGTCCACAGTGTCATCTCCAAATTGTTCTTCAGTAGGACTTTCTGAACCTCAGTTCAACATCAGGTCAAACAGCCCAGGTTCCCTGGACAGAATGAGCTTCAACGAGGTTGGTTTGATTGCACAAAAAGAGAAGATGGAAAAGACTGAAGAAAAACAAAGAAGTCCAATTAGAGTGGCATTACAAGACCTTCAAGATATCAGAGGTAGGGTTTCATACGTCACCACGAATATTTCTAATTTTAAACAATCCGTTTCAGACAAACACTCAAAGCCAAGTCCACCATCATCTCCCCTCAGAAGTCTCCCTCCAAAAGGTCAAAATGATAAGCCACAGTCTGCTGACATTTACCAACCAAAAGACCAAGATCAAACCAGAACGTCCAGCCCATTACGGCAGTCTAAAGTACCACGTAGAGATTCATATCCAAACAAAGAGTCCAAGAAGGATGGTTCTCCCTTAAGAACCTTTGCGATAGATATCAATCCCGGCGACAAGAGTCCATGTGATGTTAGGGTTAAATCAGGACAAACTAGGATGTTTACCTCCCCTGAACACCAAGGGAAGACTCCAGAAGGACGCAGTGATGGTGGACCTATCATTCTTAAAGAACGAAAGCTGTCAGCAGACTCTCTGACCCGGTTTTATATCCCCCTGAGTTTACACCATTACCTTGGCTTACCCGAGCAGACGGTCTTAAATGAAAGAGAACAGGTTAAGGTGCAGCCATGTGGGACTTTTGAACAGGTGAACCAAGGCATAGTGAGCAATGAGAGCTCCCCTTCTCGACACTCCTTGCCTGAATCGGAGGAGATCACCTTTGACTCCTCAGGGAGCTCCACACCTGAAGCCTGGTCAATCTCTCACACCAGTTCATACTGTGAGCTCACCTCTCCATTTTGGTTCAGTCTAGTTTCAGTTGAAAAAGGCGCTGATTGGTTCTGTGATTTTTGTGGAAGCAGGGTTTATGTCCTTAAAATAAGTGCTCATTGTGACTTAAGAAACATGTCCTACTTGATACTTTGCTCAAGTAAGATGCTCAACTTTGTAGACATGATAAAATGATCTATTCATTGTTTCTGGACCACATCAACTTCTACAGGTTTATGACATTTAAAGCCCTGCCTCTACTTTCTTCAATGATCTAATTCAGTAATCAGAACTTATCTTCTTTAAAATAATGAAAATTTCGTCAAATTCCTGGTAAGTTTCATTTTATAACATGGTGTGTGAAATATGAATCTTTTACCGTTACAGTCAAATGAACAAATGCACCTATGGCACTGAGCATAAATCATCTTGCAATCATTAGTTTTTGTTAATTTATTAAAATGCATTTATTTGTTTTAAGTAAAATGGTTAAGCTCTTGGACTAAATCTAAAAGATCTTAAATTGTGTTCTTACGGGCTTGGGACGAGTCATTAATGACATAATTTTAATTTTTGGGTGAACTAACCCTTTAAACAAAATACATTGAACAAATAAATTTCAAATCTTCTGAAAATCA
The DNA here is from genome assembly GCF_988280905.1 of Pimephales promelas. Taxonomy (NCBI): domain Eukaryota; kingdom Metazoa; phylum Chordata; class Actinopteri; order Cypriniformes; family Leuciscidae; genus Pimephales; species Pimephales promelas. The sequence continues at coordinate 5,226,536 of NC_142791.1, read as the reverse complement.
GAAAGCTAATGGAAACAAATGGTGTAATTTTTCTAGTTTACCACTGTAAATTAGTGTTTTCAATACTAATATTTATATATAATCTATCCGTATTCTGCTTTTGTATGGTTTGCTGATTGCTTATTGAAATGGGCTGTTATAGGGGACAGTGAGGATGACGGCCCTGTCAAAGCTGCTCTGGAACGAGCCAATGCCAGACCCATCTCTATTTCCAAAAGTCTAGAGGACCTGGCATCCACACGTAGGTTTCCTTTCTCTTTTCTACAGTATTGTTTATTGACCTTATTCAAAATAAAGTCGAACATGTTCATGCTGTCTTGGTCCTGTAGGAGTGACAGACTCTTTTGCCCTTTGCTGGACATTTGTTTTTATAACTCTCAACGTCTCTAACCCAATCAAACAATAGTGCACACAATATGTTTCTTTTATTTTTATTACTATATGTTTAATTCCATTTCTGCTATTTATTTATGGATTTTTATTATTATTATGTATTAATACTTTCCATATAAACCAAGAAGAGAGATGGAAGACTGACCCAAGGAGTGATTTTGGGATGAGTATGGAAAATGGTAAATATGAGTTTGTTTTTTTTTACTTTTTAAAATTAATAAATAATGCATTTTAGAACTTTTTCAATGTTTTTGTTGTCCTCTGCTATGTGAACTGATGTTTCCTGGTTAGAGGGCAGCATCATAGATGCATTTACGCCTGCACTATTACATTAAGAGCAGGAAGTTAGCCCATGACATTAAATTATAGCATTGAGGACATTAAACATCCTTTTCATAATTGACCCTTGCTCTTTCATGTATAGTTCACTGTCTGAATTGGCTAAAGGAATGCATTAACTGACACATGACAACATTTGATGAGCTTTTGGGGTAATGCCAATGGTTAAAGGCTGTTTTCATCCCATACAACCTGAATCAAGTATCTAATGGTGAGGTAGATGGAGTAACTAAATACATTCTTTATATAAAATATCAAATCTGCTCTCCAAAACGAACAATTCTAGATGCAAACTCTAAGATTTATTTCATCTGTATCTGGATGGATCCAGAATATGTGTCCATTAAGTGCCTCTATTTCATTGGTCTAAGTGTCTGCAGTCACTCCCAACACCAAAACGTCCTTCTCCGACCCAGAACAGGTGAAGATGATGAGTATGTCTGTACCTGCATTCATGCAACAAGAGGTAACATACGACCAAAAACTCATGAGCCTACAACTAACAGCTTCTACACTAGATTATTTCTAAAATGTCATAATTTATACTTGACCTTTATCACTATAGCTAAACACCAGCATTCACTGCCTTTATTAACATGCATAAATGCAGACCATCTCCTGTCTATTAGATGGATCGCGGAAACAATGACTGTGCATCAGTGACCAGTTTCCACTTTGACAGCTTAAGAACATGCAACACTCCTTCTAATTTTAGCACTTGCTCTGAGGCGGCCTCCATGTCCTCTGTATGTGACCCCAGTCTTTAACACAACACAATAATGCTAAATACAACTAATATCACTCAGATATAACACAAATGAACATACTCATCCATTTATTTCACATTTATTTTATACTGATCTGTGTCTTCTTGTGGTGTATGTATAGGTCACTGGCAGTGTAATGAGCATCTACAGTAGTGATTTTGGTAATGTGGAGGTGAAAGGAATAATCCAGTTCGCCATTCACTATGTACAAAAACTGGGAGAGTTCCACATCTTTGTCGTCCAGTGCAAGGACCTCGCCGTAGCTGATGTTAAGAGGAACCGATCTGATCCGTAAGTGGGGTTGAGGGGAATAAACACAAAATTATATTTCTTACCAGGAGAATATGGCTTCTCTCTAGCTAAAAAAATGGATTAACAAGGATACACGTACTTTGTTTGATTTAACTGAATTTTAGGTATGTTAAATGCTACTTGTTACCTGACAAAGCCAAATATGGAAAGAAAAAAACATGCGTGAGGAAGAAGACTCTGGACCCCGCTTACAATGAAATCCTACGGGTATGACAATTCTAAACTTCTTGAGATATGTTTATAAATTTGATAATCATAGTTGTCATTTCAATGCAGTTTAAGATTCCAATGGAGTCGCTGAAAACCCAAAAGCTGAACATCTCTGTGTGGCACAATGACACGTTTGGGCGTAACAGCTTTCTTGGAGAGGTTGAGGTTGATCTGGCCGAATGGGATTTCAATAACTCGCAAATGAATGAGTATCTACTCAAAGGAAGGGTAAGATAACAATTGTCATGTCTATTGGGTCAGGATAACCTGTTTAGATAGCTCTTTAAACTTATTTGTTACTTATGAGGTCACGTTTTGTTGCACTGCATCTGCCACTGTCTTTCTTTATCGACTCAGGTTCAGGTTCCTACCAGCCCAAAACATTCTGTTGGTGGCGAGGAAACGAGTGCGGAGATTAAAGTAGCTCTTCGTTTCCTCCCGCAGACTTCTCCTAGTAGGTTATTGATGCTGAGATTTATGATAAATATTTTTAGAAGCATCTGCCTTTCTGATAACATGTTTATTATGTAGGTCACAAGAACAAGGGGAACGGTGAGGTGCAAATATGGGTGAAAGAATGCAAGAATCTGCCTATTTCCAGGGGTGTTGCCATTGACCCATTTGTCAAATGGTATCAAAAGCTATTTTATTTGGATACATTTGTATTTATGTTGGAGTGCTAGATGTGGAATGCCCATGTGTGTGAATTCTGCCTTTTCAGTGCAGTCCTCCCAGATGCCAGCCGAAAAAAACGTCAGAAGACCAGAGTGTTGAAGAGGTCTTCTAACCCAGTGTTTAACCACACCATGGTTTATGATGGCTACAGACAAGAGGACCTCAAGGAGGCCTGTGTGGAGCTTACAGTGTGGGATCATGACAAACTCAACAACCACTTCATTGGTGGTATTAGACTGGGTAATGGAACAGGTAATTAAAGGGGCAATTAGGTCATTAAAGGAATAGTTCTGCCAAAAATGAAAATTAGCCCATGATTTATTCACCCTCAAGCCATCCTAGGTGTATATGACATTCTTCTCTCAGATGAATACAATCAAAGTAATATTAAAAAATATCCTGCACTTCCAAGCTTTATAATAGCAGTTACCGGCCATTAAAGTGCATCCATCCATCCATCCATCATAAAAGTGCTCCACACTTGCGCTCAAAAGTTTTAAAACTTTATTGACTAAAATAACTTGCTTCCGGCAGACGGCCATATGCATCGATTTATGGCGAAAGAGTAACCCTTGACGCACGACATATTGACGAACGCGAAGTACAGATAAATGGAGCAAAACAAAACACCAATCACAAATTAGAAGTCTAAAACGCAGTGTTGTAGTATTTGAGACTCGGACTCGTCTCGGACTCGGTCTCGAGACCATATTTTAATGGTCTTGGTCTTGTCATGGACTCGTGTGCATTTGGACTCGGAATTGACTCGTACTCGTACTCGAGTGATTGGTGATTTTCTAGTGCGCAACTGCGCATGACAAATTGTAATAAAATTACTTTTAACACCACCTACTATGTGGCCTTTTTACCCAAAACTGATCATATTTTTAAAACTCTAAGTAAGTTCAGTAAAAAAAAAAAAGAAAAAAAAAAAGGATTTCTCTAAGTAAATAAAAGTAAATTAGGTAATCAACCCTCACTGGTCTCGGTCTCGACTAGGACTCGACCGTCTCTGGTCTCGGACTCGACTCGGACTCGACTCTCTCTGGTCCCGGTGTTGACTCGGACTCGAGTGAGGTGGTCTCGACTACAACACTGCTAAAACGACAATTTTTATAGATTTGGATAAGGAGCTTGATAAAGAGATAAGGAGCTTAGAGTTTGTTGTCCAGCCCTGTTTGTTGAACCGCGAGAGGTCACACACACGCTTGTTGTTTACCCAGCAACGGCTTTGATGTAAAGTCAAGTTTGTAGTTTTCTATCTCATTAGAACTACAGAAACGCGACCTGATCTGGCAATCTTACATAGCGTGGTGGAGGCACATGTGCCTTTAACACTGTTACGACTTGATGAACCACTGAAACGATTTTGGAAAGATTATTTTAAGGTAAAAAAAATCGTACTTAGTGTACTTTAATAACTCAGACTGTATTTGTCTGAAAGAGGAATGTCATATACACCTAGGATGACTTGAGGGTGAGTAAATCATGGGCTAAGTTTCATTTTTGTGGTGAACTATCCCTTTGAGAAAATGAAATTGAAAAATGTCATGACAATTGTATCTTATTGCAGGTAAAAGTTATGGCACTGAAGTAAACTGGATGGACTCTAATTCCGCTGAAGCAGCCCTGTGGGAAAGAATGATGCAATCTCAGAATGAATGGGTGGAAGATACGTTACCTTTGAGAATGATGGTCATGGCAAGAATGTCTAGATAGTAAGAAAATGAGGCATGGTGACACTTTTTAACAAATACATAAAAAAAATGACAAATGAACATGAAGAAAGCAGTATGTAGGAAAACACTATGTAATGTTAAATATATATATAAACTAACTAGAGAATGAAAATTATAATATTCCTAGTGTAAAGTATGTAGGTTTGATGTATTTACAACTAAATAAAATCTGTCAATATGCTGCACATAAGTTAAAAAATACATAGTTTGTGAATTACTTTGAAAGACTATCCTAAGACATTGTCATTTTAATAAACTTTAAATTGTCCAACTGCCATATCACTTTTATTTGTAAAATGTTGAATACCTAGTTAACTACGAATTAAATTTGTGTATGTGTGTGTGTGGAAACAACTATAGTTAGTATTAGCCACAGTAATTGCCAAAGTAACTTGACAGCAAGCAACCAGTTTTGGAAAACAACAACAAGAAAAGAAAAAGAAAAAAAAAACTTTTCTTTGCTCCTCCTCTATGACCCATGTTTCCGGAAGTGTCGCAATATCTTTGCATTCGCCATTTTAGTTCCTCGCTCTCAGTGTCGTTGTAAGTGCGTTGCTTCCACTTGGCTTTGCTACGTCTGAGCTTAAATACATTTTATATCCTGTAAAATCAGCTTTCTCGGATTTTTTCTTTTGGTTTTTTCCAAACAATCATCGTCACAGGACGTCTGCATACAATTTAAGGTAAGTTACTTCGGTTATAAACAAAAATATGTTTAGTTTTCTTAGCTTGAGGAAATAGCTTTGTCACGCGGACTTAGGCGCGCTGCTGCGGCCTGCTAACCAAAACCACTAACTTACGAACATTATAATCAATATTAATAGGGTTTTCATGTGTCAATTATCATATAAAACCTGGGAAAATGCAATGACTTACACGTACTTTATAAAATACCATAATTTCAATGTTTTGTTAGATATTGTTTGCTTACGGTGAAATCGACAGAAATAGGCTAACAGCTAACGTTATCTGTTCTTTACGTAACTTATTTTTTCATCCTTGTGTGTCTTTTATCGAATATAGAAATTGGATTGACTGCCCCGGTTTCATTAACTTAATCGCCTTTTTCTGAACATTGAAAGTAAATGCCAAATGATGTCGTCATTCTGCTTAATATAATTTTGTTGAAGTAGAAGTCCTACGTGATCTCGTATTTGGTTTCTTTTTTTGTACTAGATTATATTAAAATGAGTTTGAGTGCAAGTGAACTGTTGTAATTTTTTGCTAATTTCATTTTTTTTTTATATAGTGTTTTCGTAATTCATATCCCTCAACGGAGACATGATCACCAGAAAAAGAGGAAGAAGCAGCCTTAACGCTGATATCTCATCAAGTACCTCCAATGAGAGTGACGGTGCTTCGAAAACCAGTAATACAAGTGAAACAAACACACACACTTCTCCAGAAAGTGACACCAATGAATGGGGCCTGGATGATCTCCTTGGCTCAGAGTTCAACTGGGACCTGGACAACAATATGCTGGATGTTTTCGGCAACTTCGAATCACAGATCAACAATGAGGTGAACCAAAGTGCAGTTCTTGACGTTCCCGTATCCCGCAACAGAGGTTTGGTCCAGAGGTCAAAACTGCAAGACGTCTCTGGACGGATCATCAACAAGAACGCCGTCGCAGCAAGGATAAACCGATTAAAGAAGAAAGAATACGTCACTGGCTTGGAGCAGAGAGTGGGTTCTTTGACAACAGAGAACCGTGTTCTCAAGCAGGAAAATGGGAATCTCAACAAGAGAGTGGAAGATTTGGAGAATGAAACTAGGTACTTGAGAGCCGTGTTGGCCAATGAGAGCATGCTGGCTCAGCTGTTGTCTAGATTGAGCGGTGTGAACGGCATGAAATTTTCTACCTCGCTTTTCCAGGAATCCAACGAGAATGACCACGATTATGCCATGCCGAGGAAGAGGGTGAAGGTGGAAGACAAAGATACTGCAGGTGGTGTCTGCCTGCATGTGGACAAAGACCACGTCTCGGTGGAATTCTGCACCAAGTGTGCTGAGAGTTCAAGCTTGTCGCATAAAATGTAGGGTCAAGTATTTTACCTTTTCAACGTTTCCCGAGACTGAACTTTGCACAAGGTGTAAATGTGGGGACATGACAACAGTAGTCAAATATAGAGTTAACTGTTTAAAATGTGTGCAGGGCTTGAATGGCATGTCTATTGAACCTGCTTTCAATACAAGTTACTGCTAAACTTGTTGACAGTTTTCTTCTAGGTGCTTGGTCCGCCATGCTGGACGACTGGGTCACAGAACATCCATGACTGCTGAAATCCATGGTAAGGATCAAGATATAGAAGACTGCACAGAACTGGTTAACTCCTAAGATGAAGACAGTGCTTTTTGCCAGTTCACGGCACAGAATGAACTGTTAATAAACTTAAGTTTTGTTTTTCTTTTTCATTTGGTATTCGTTTAAAGCATTGCAGATAATGTACAAAATGAAATTAAACATTGTGTTTTGAGTTACGTAATTGTAGTATGCAATTTCAGTTAAAATAGACTTTGAGGGAATTAAGTGGAAACAAATATTGTTTAAAAAAATGTAAATGGGTGATGTTTCACAAAGGGCTTCCGCTTGTATTAATCTGGAAAAAAAATCGATTCAGAAGTTGATACACTGATGTTAATTCAACACAAGTTTGTTCAGCAAGCTTGTATTTTGCTGAAAACAGATGAGCCCTTTCTGAAATATCGCTATATTTCTAAAGAATGTTTTTCATGTAGAACCCTTATTTTTTTTTATGCTAAAGTGGATTTTGCTGTGGGGAAAGCTGAAGAGTCGGGACCAGCAGCTTGCATCATGGCCTGGTAAATTTAAAAAAGGTAGTACATAAAACCGTGTAAGTTACAGCTTTTACTGACTCTTATCACACCCCTAAAGATGTCAGACGCTGCCATTCTCATTTAGCATCTAAATGAGTATTTAAACTCTTCTGTTTGTGGTAACATTTGCTTATGACATTGAACATTTGTCATCCATGTGTTCCATCTCGATTTGTTATGGCACTTGGACTTTATTTGACAGTTGTCCAGAGGAAGTGAAATGGTATGTTTTAAAGTGGGGTTTTCAAAGGGTTTTGATTTCTGAATAAGTCATCTATTTGTGAGATGTAATTGAAATCCAAAGACTGTGCAGACACATGGTTGCATCTGTGCTGAGAAAAAAAAAATGTAATAAATTTTCTTTTGAGTAATGCAAAATGCTTGGTGTCCTATTAAGATATTAACCACACTCTCCTTCTCTTTTTAGACAGCACTTTCTTCGCTCTCTACAAGAGCCTTTCACCTCTCTTCAAGGTGGATAAAGAGTGGTGGTGGTTTCTCCCCATAAGGTGTAAACTGCAAAATTCCTTAAGGGCTCTGATAATTCAGTGACATCGAATTAACGGCGGGGGCTCTGTAGTGTTGCGGATCAACTTAAGCAGTTCTGAAATGTATAACTCTGAAGTTCATGTTGGTACCTCATATACCACTGTCTGTGTGAATAGAACAAACATCTTGAAGTGACAAATGATCATCTTGTCACTTAGGCTATGTTTACACAGAAACGATCTGAAGAGAAAACGCAAAAGTGGCGTTGCGTTATCACTTTTTATTCTGCGTTTAGATGAGCGTTATGGGTGGGAAATCCGTATGGACCATATGGTGACACAAAAGTGTGTGAAATTTCATGTAGTATGCACTCCAGACGGCTAGGTGGCAGTGTAAAGCACTGCCACACAACAACACCAAGTCCGTGCAGCTGCGCACAACCTCACTGTAGTATACTTTTTGCGTTTTAAAGGCCGTGTGTCCACCAAAACGTTTTTCCACGCGCCTGGCGTTTGTTTTCAATGGAGCGCTGGGTTTTTTAAAATTCCATGAGTGTAACGAGGCAGTGAGCTTTTTTTTTTTTTTTTCACGCTGAAGCATACATTTTTAGTATGAAACAAAAATATTTGTGAAATCAGTTACAAGTAAACTGTGCTGCGGATATTCTGTATCATAACAACGAAACGCCTCAACGAAAAAAAAAAATGCTGCCAGAACGCTCTCAAGCGCTCAAAGCACGCCGTTTTCAGCAGAATGTCTAACGTTTTCAGCTGGCTAAAAACGCTTTAGTGGACACACGGCCTTAGACAGGAACGTGACGGTGGAGCGCTTTTAAGATTTCCACTCTGGAGGGTGGTTTCGCTTTTTTGCATTTTTAAGCCCCAAAAACGCCGTCCGCGTGTAAACGAAAGGCACGTTCGATAAAATATTTTTGTTTTCACCCGCAAGAGTTCTCATGTAAACAGGGCCTCAGGTGTTAGGGTTGTTTCTAGCTACGTCCTCATTAAACCAGATACATTTGAAAATGGCGTTTTCATTTAAAAACGCTATCCGTCCACACGAGCGTTTTCGGCGTTTCAGTGTGAATGAGAAACTTCTAAATTCACCTTACTGCGCATGCTTGAAACCTCACAAAAACTCCCCGAAATGATACATATGGAAAATAAATAATATAGTTACTGCGTAATTCTTGCCACTGGCTTCACACTCCATATTACAGCGCAAAAATAGTGTTTTCAAATTTATCCGCTTTGGATAGCGGTTTCCAAAAGATACGTTTTCATTGACTTAAAACGCAGTGTCATTGTGGACGGAAGGCCAAACCGGAGAGAAAAACATACGTTTTCAAACGAAAACGTGTGAACATGGCCTCTAATGAGCGAGATCCAAACAGAACACACTTCTAGTCCAGCGCTGCTTTTATCAAATTTATCACAAAGCTCATGGATATCATTTTAAACTCTCAGTTCCAATGCACAGATGCATAGTGATCCCATGAGCTTGTTTCTACCTGCACATGTCCTGACACGTTCAAAAATAGTTGACTTCTCTTTCTCTCTGGCTACCCAATAGTCTCGTATTCCCCCTAGTGTCAAACAATGGAACTACACCAAAAATTCAAAACAACATAATGGCTCTTGCACAATAAATCTAAAGGGAAATACTTGTTTTTTTCTCTCTTCTGTGGTAACAGTTTGTATAAAAAGATTTTAGAATTGAATGTTTCTAAAAAAAAAAAAAAAAAAACTAATTGAATGTTTCTAAAAGAAACAAAAAATCTCTAATATTGGTACAAGTATTTTCTCTTGACCCATCCAATGATATACTATAGATGTAATTCTTCTGAAACAATGTGACTAAATTGAGTTTTGACTAATTTAAAAGCGTATGTTGACCTTTCCTCAATGTTATTTCGGTTTGCATTTCAGAACTCTTCGGTTGATCGTTGCGGTAGGGGTTTGGAAATTAGCGCACATTAAAAGGTCTCTTTGTGGCAGTAAATGTGTGTTGTATGTAAGATACATAAGCTTCTTTCTCAGTGTTTTGTATTATTAGTTGCCAACAGAACCTGGTTATTGATCAGAATGCTTTCAATTTGATCTCTTGTAAGTTGTACATTGGCAAAAGGCATTTGCATACACCACTTTTTATCCACTTTATTTTCTTTTCTTTACATTTTAGACAAACACAAATGGTAGGTAATGTTTTGTGGTATAATTACATTTAAAGAAATAAAATATAAATATCTTAACTAGTGATTTAGGTCATTTGTGGAAAAGACACAAAGTTATACGGGACAAAATCTATTGACCTGTGATGGTTCTTTGTGTTGGAAAAGGCATCAAAAACAAATCATAGTACTGGATGAGCATGTTTTATTTTTAACAAAGATTGATAATGTAAAATATTAACAGTATCTGCTAACCATTAAGCTCTTCACTGTCAGAATCTGGTATTTTCAAAATTTTTAGGTAGATATCAAAGTGCTTTGAGCTCAAGTAGGTTCCAAACAAACCCTGCAGCAGTAGAACAACATACATCTTCTGTACAATGGGTTTGCTTAGGTTCATCCAGAAGCGGATCATGTTGCCCTTCTCTGGCATAGGTGCACTGTTATACCTGCAAGACAATTGGAGATCAGTTATATAACTTGCTGAATTCTATTTCTAAGAAAATAAATATGCAATAACAATGAGAACAAACCTGGCTGCAAGACCAGCATTAACAGGCAAGGCCAACAAAATAGGATATATGCCACCACCAATCACACCCACCAAACCCCCTCTTATCAGGGTACAGGTTGGGCAGTTCAGGTCACCTACAATTACAAGAAAAAGTCACTTAATGCAAAGCAATCTGAAGAACACAAAGACCTTTCACGTCACTGGTGTAGGTTCGTCACGAAAGGTAAGTAACAAGTAGTAAATGCCAAATTATGCAAATGAAAAGTACTTAAGCCTATAACATTGCAACATTGATGTTGAGCAGAAACGATCTCCAATCTGGTTAAACTTTTACTAATCTAAGGGGTTAAAGTTAATACCTGACATTAAGGGGTTTGTGACGGTGGCAGTGTACAGTACTGCAGTTGTCAAAAAGGGAAGAACAGCCATGGGAAGGCTGGAAGTAAATCGTCCTTGGGTGACATTGAGTGCCCGTCTGTAAAAGCTGTTGGCTATCAAACCAGAAAATCCAGCGTTGCCAGCTAAATATATGGGGCCATACGAAAACAGTTTCCTGTTGGGGTTAACACAGTAATGTTTCATTAACTAACTGCAGTGTTAAAGTAAGTTGTGACATATATTGTATATAAAACTTACCTATCGATATCAGGGAGCCTTTGAAACTTCTTATCCAGCATTTCAATAATCAATGCCCTGGATGCTTTCTGGCCTTGGCCTATGTCTTTCACAAGCATAGCATTATCTGCCATGTTGATCTAAAGAGACAGAGCCTGTATTAATATCAACATATGGACTCCCAGCAGACAGACAACCTTTTAACTAACGTTACATATCGAAAATGTTGATATTTCACTGGTGTGTGCTGAAGGCTGTCACCATGATTCATCAACGTTTCAGCTTGCGTCATTATGTTTATAAATCGATGTATTACTCGTGAAATGTTTGTTTATATTGCTAACTATGTTAACATTACACTAAATATAGATACTTTCTATTCGTCGATTTGCGATTTGAACATTCACTAAGTTCATATTAATCTGCCTTTACATTATTTTAGACAAATTTAATACACGTGTTTGTAAACTAAACTTCCTGGTATGGCGTTTTAAAAATGCAGTGTGCCGTTTACGGCAAGAGACGCGTCCGCACGGTCAAACCAGTAGTAACTCATTCAACCTAGTAGTGACAGCCGCTTTGTTGATGTGTGGCTGAAGAATGTCAAACCCGGTCGTATCACTGTCTGTTCATTTACAACTGCGTTTGCACATGGTCAACACCGCATTTATGCATTGTAGGAATAACTTACCCACGAATAAGCTTTTAAATAATCGCTAAACTGTTTCCATCCCTGGTCAACAGTCACGGTCCTCAGTGCCAGCAGGGCGCGGCCATGTCTAACCACATGTTTCAGTCAACTCTGACCCCGAGATCCAGGAACAATACGACAATTCCTATTGGTCCGTTCGTGCGCCAACTGAAAGAATGGACGAACGCCATTGGAGGACGCGCCCTGTCAATCCCCGCGGGTCAACCCTCTCGTTGCTAAGGCGAAACTGGTGATGATGCTGCTGCTGGTGATACTGCACCCACCATAGAGAGAGTCTGCAAAACAGCTTTGGCAAAAGATGCCGTGAAGATCCGTAGAAAAAATAACGGGAAAGGAAGTGAAGTTGTTCTTAACTGCATATCGGGACGTTTGACGAGGAGCTTTGGGATATATTCGCTCAGATTGGCTTAATTACCGAGGCAATTTTGGAGCCATGCGTTATCGGAAAGCTGGATGAAACTTGCAGGTGTTTTCCGACAGGCGTCGCACTGACAGGCTGCTGTTTCATTGGGGGAAATATCCTGTCTTCTTGAGTTAAATATGTTTTCTGTCTTTAGATCAGAATTGTATACAGCAGTTTGCTTGTAGCAATGCTATGGTGATTGTTTCGCGTGGGTCTTGAAGCTGAATTAAGAGACGTGAAACTGAATTGCGCTGATCAAGCAGCACGATAATAATACATTTTCAATTATTTTCGGATCAGATTATAACATAAGACATGAAGTTCAACACACATGAACTTCATTCTATCACAATGTAGGCATAACAAGTTGTTCTTGAACTGTTACAAGCATGCATCAATAAACTTACACGCGCATATGAGATGCAGAGACGTGAAGTCATGCTTATGTGTTCGTCAAACTGTTGCTAGATCTCCATTTGTAGTTTTAGGATTTAAAAATAATGCTTGATCAGCATATAGCCAACTGACTGAGTCAAAGTCAAGCCATGTGCTGGGGAGCCTTTCTAATTTGATGTTTATGGCCCTTTTGGGCAAAAACTAGTTTAGTTATTCAGGACTGTATGGGTTAAATGGGTTGTTTTATGGACAACGTGACTGAATTATGTTTATGTAGGCTAGTTAAACACCAGGCATTTGAGATGAGAAGAGTCAATGGTTTTGGGAATGTTCCATAATTCACAATAGCCTACCGAGAACAGATTCAGACACTTGAGAGCAGTTTTGACATTTCTCATGGACTCATGCTCGCCAAGGTGCACTCGATCACTATCCACTCTTACTATCGGATTATGGATTTATTTCTTATCAGCGAGTCATGCGCTCAGCATATGCTGTTTTCTTCTGCGAGATGTTTCGGCGCGTGCCCCTCTCTTTAACTTGACAATTCTATGAGCTTTTCTATCTACATTAACGAACTGGGGAACTTGCTGCTTTAGCAAGTGACAGTTTCTCCAAGACACTGACAGCAGATGAGGGAGAAACGTTTGTGTTGCTGTTTCCATGCGTGACAATCCCACAAGGACATACTGGAGTAATTATGCCCTTAAGAAAACGAGGTGAGAAATAAACACGTATTAACTGTGGAACATGTTTATACGACTGTAATGTGGACTTTTTTTAATCGTCAACAATATCCTAGGTTACAATTTTAATTAATGGGGAAGATGAGTTTTATATTATTGTTACTGGTGACCAGAACCTAGAATACGCAATTTCTCTTATTCATTTCTTTTCACCTTTTTCACCATCGAGTGAAGACAGAATTATTTTAAATGGTTACGCATTGTTACAGATAAAATATTAAAAGTAGGCTACAAACAGGCTGTCTCTCAATAAGAGGTCATACAAGCTTCATTGTTCGAATTTTGAAAATGTTGAAATATACTATAGCATGACACACATATGTAAAGTTTACAAAAGTATTTCCCGCCTGCTACGGTAAAATATCGTAACTTGATTAGGTGAACGTTTTAGTTGCTGAAGCAGACAAAGATGATCATGTTATCATGACTGTCTTTGAATCTTTATTTTATTTAGATGTCTTTACCTCCTAAGCCTTAAATATGCAGTGGGGACTTCATACTGTGTAATTATATATTTAGGTCTCCTAATAGTGTAATTATACTCTGCAGTAAGTTTGTAGTCTGTAAAAATAGACACGAGTATGGCCAACTCGCCTATGACCCCGGATGCTCTTATGCTGGTTTGCATTTATATTTCAGACTGGTATGCAGCTGTTTATAGTTACTCTTTAATTGACATGCATGCCTACTACAAGACGATAAATTTGGTGTATTTTGTATATAACCCTGGTATAACCTTGTGCTCGCACTCGGGGAGTCTCGTGCACGCCCGAGACCGGAATTAGGGTAAACTTTTTTCCGGTGAAAAAAGCGTGTTTGTTTAGCGCTAGCACAGCTTTTGCTTACCTTTTTATGATGTTTATGTCAACCCAAAGAGGAAACAACCTAATTTATCACTTCACAGCTTTCTGTATTTTCATGGAACAACTGGGGAGAAGTTAAATCACGTCAGACACAGACGACAACAATACGACCAGCTACGATCGACATTCATTCTCAAAATGGACTGTGAACAGCTTGTTTTCTCTCAATCATTCATATATCTGACAAAAGTAAGAATAGCAGATGTTTTCAGTTTTGTTGCTAGTTTTCATGGAGCTGTGAAAACATCGAAATTGGACAAAGGTTACAAATTTCTTGACGTTTGCTTACACAAAGTTCCGTTCATAAATGGCATGGCACTTGATAACTTCTCACATTCAACGTAAATATATCGAAAAAATATATTGAAATGATGTCTGATTGTAGGCTATGAGTGAAATCTAGTGGCTTTTGTTAAAAAAAAAATACATGGAATTATATGTTCTTTTCATAACAGTTGAAATCTTTCAGACAGTTAAATATTTTGTAACTTCATGATAAAAAAACATGTAACGTTAATACTCACTTCATTCATGCAATCTCCTGGACTAATTAGTAATTTTAAAAAATCATTATGTCACACAATATTAACTGTCTGGGGTTCCCTAATGAAAAGAAATTAAATCTTATCATAAATGGTTTAACAATATATTTGAAAACATACAGAATTACATGGTGTTAATACTTATATTGCATATTACATAAGCAATTTTCATATATTTAAAAATGTGAGACAATATATTTACTAATATATAAGGTATGCAAGTTATCCGTCGTCATCGGAGTACGACGGATTTCTGTCAATATGTCCTAATGTCTTTTATATAGGCTTAAAATGTATACATTTTGGATTAACTTTTAAAGATTATCTTGATAGACAAAATGTGTAAGGGTCACAACTCTTTGTTGAACACAGATCTTATTTTTTTTGCGATTTTCCAAAAGTCTATGGGGAAAATGCATAGTTTTTCGACCAAGGGAACCCATGCGCCGCTAGCTTCCAAATTGTCCTACAAAGTGACATTATCACTTCGGCACTCTATTGGTCATGACGGTTATGACGTGAGTCAAATGTGACTGTTCCTAACATAACCGTTATCATGATGTATGCAAAATGTGTGTGTAAAAAAACTAAAAATAGCATAACATTTTATTTTATTTTTCTTGCAGACACAGTCAGGGCTATAAGCCTCATGGAGGACTACTGCTCCAAACTGAAGAAACCAGAGGAACAAAAGCTCAAAACTGCCATCTTAAGAGTCACGGGCATTTTCAAAAGCAGTCTTTTCCAGGCTCTCATAGGTAAGCTTAAATTTGCAGAACTTTTTTTGTGATTTTTTTTTCTTTTCTTTTATAGCAAAATAGGTAAATTAAAAGACAATGGTTGTTTATTGGTTGAGCAGCGCAGCACAAGAGCTGCCTTTAGTTTGCATATGAGAAATATCAAATGGCAAACTAAACGAAAGTGAAACGAAACCGGGCTACTCTGAGTTTAAACAGCTTCACTAAAGGGCCGATCTCGAGCATGCAACACTATTTACTACACAGAAAAAACAATGGTGTCATTCGTATCACTGTGTATCAAGCGTCAGGAAACCTGAAGCTGAAATTCAGATAATGGTTTGTTGTGTTTTACTCAGAGCAGAGTAGATTTTTGCTAATGAGGGGTAAAGGGAGACTAAATCTTCTAACTAACCGTTTTCAAATTGTTCGAAAATTTAGGTGATTTATAATATATATTTTGAGAACATGATGGTGTTTTTAAAATACAAAATTAGGAAGCTTTAAAATAGCATAATGAAGCTCTTTAAAACACTGTTTTTGAGTCTTAAGGTCAATGTTTTCTTTTCTATTATTTGTTCCATTAAGATTGCATGTGCTTTGTCTGCTGATGTGACATTTGCTCATAGTTCATTCTTAAGCAGTGGGCACATTCTGCCGCTTTAGGGCTTTTTCTCCTAAAATAAAGTTATTTTTAACCTTGCTGATGTGGCAGGAGATGCCTCCCTGTGCTTCTGGTATTTTAAAGTGTTCCTCATAAGCCCCAAATCTCCACAAGCTTTTGTCTTTTGTGTACAGAGAATCAGATTGGTTTTGAATCCTCATCTATTCATACTCAATGTCAAATAAAGGTTGAGGACAAAATGCTCTCATGTGCTTTTACTACCGTATGCATTAGTGAGCAATCGAGATTGGTGGTTTTGACTTTCATGATTTCCTCGTAGCATGTTATTAAATGTTTAGACACTTCATTAGCTGAATATAGAATGTACAATTGATGATTCTGCAATAAAACGTCTAATCATAATTTCTATAATGAGATGGACCACTGTGCTGTCACAGTCTGTTAACGTTTTCACCGGGATGTCCATCTTTATTCTGGTCTAAAGCAAAGTTTCATTTCATTCAATCAATTAGCAAAGAAACTCAGAGAGCAGTCTGTCTTTTCTAACAAGTTTTAATGTTTTAGCTACATCTTAAAGCTACATCATTTAAACAAATAGCTTTGTTTAAATAGTAGCCTTGTTCTGTTGAGTTTCACAATTGTGTGGCCTAAGGAATGTCAGAAAAATCACAGCTTTTGCTTTAAATGGACATTGGTAGAAATATGATGATGCAAGTTTTAACATCAACACATTGAGGAATCTTATGCAGAATGTCTTTTAATAAACTTGAGGTTTGAATGAGGTTTGAATCGGACCCTATGCTTGCTATGACTTAGTCTCCAGGGGCTCTATTTTAATGGTCTGAAACGCAAGTATTAAGCGCAAAGCTCAAGTAAATTTGTCTTGGGCGCTCTTGCTATTTTACAGGCGGGATAAATGACTCTTGCACCGACTCAAGCTTAAAATGAGTTGGTCTGAAATAGTTTCATTATTCATAGGTGTGGTTTGGGCGTAACTTGAAATAAACCAATCAGAGCATCATCCAACATACACTTTAAGAGCAGACCTGTTGCATGGCGGATTGTTGTTGTTATTATTATTATAGGCTGTTTACCAGGTGCGTACACGGAGCGTTCACAGCCGAGGAGACCGATGTTTCTGTCAGGGCAGTGAAAGACAGAGAAGTGACATTGTATGGGGATGGATGGGGATTTATTTATTTTTTTCTGGTTCTTAATGGACCAACTAATTTGTCAGATGTTCTTATATACATATGTGTCTTGAAGTTTTGAAACCAAAATATTTTTTACTTTTTGAACTCATGGAAACTTTGGAAGGGCATGGCTGTGATTGCTGCTTGCTGCTATATTTAGCTTGTGTGTTTGATACTTACAAATGTAAAAACAAATCGTGAAGATCTGTAAAACTTGTCCCCTTTCTATTGATTTCCAAAAAAAAAAAAAAATTGGATTTCCTCGATTGAGGTCACTACCCGAAATAGCTGTAATCATCTTAGATGGCATTAGCATGAATGTAATCTGGAGGGTGTGCCATTATGCCAGAGAAATGTAACCTCTTAACCATATAACCTATTCTCCCATTCACCAGGAAACACACACACACACACACTCTCTTAACCTATTCTCCCATTCACCAGGAAACACACACACACACACACACACACACACACACACACACACACACACACACACACACACACACACACACACACACACACACACACACACACACACACACTCTTAACCTATTCTCCCATTCACCAGGAAACATGTCTGACACAGTAATGAACACCTGGCACTGGCAGCATAGGTTGTTGAACATAGTGTTGTGGTATCTTAGCTTGGCCATCCCCAATGAAATATGGAAACACATTTTTTGCTCAAATTCATAGGGAAATGGACTTGAATATGGTGAAAAGTATTAACCTTCAAATGGTCTTCATTTCCTGTTTACACTTATGGGCTTCGGGGTTTATATGACCCCAACAATTGAGCAATTGTACTCATTTATTCATTAATGCTGTGTTTTTGGAGATATAAAGTACTTTTGTATCCAGATACCACACAATTCCTCAACTACACCATTAGCTTGCAAATGAAATATTATTTTTTTAAGATGCATTGCATTTATGCTCTAGTACTAGGCCTTAATTTGGGTGTAAAAATTTTCAGATTTATGCCGGATTTTTTTTTTTTTTTTGACACATGAAAAAATATATTTTGTTTTTTTTTTTCTTCACATTTCCCATTCATTTCAATGTGGGGTCATATTGTCCCCGAAGAACAGAAGTGTAAACTTTTTTTTTTTTTACATACCTTCTGAACAACCGAATCAAGCCTAGTTTTTTTGTGTGTATGGATAGATAATGTATGAAAAGTCACAAAATCGTATTCCACTGAGATGAAGGGAACCTTTTTTTTTATTAAGTAAAATTTGATTGGGGTCGTATAGACCCCATGACCCGATTGAGGGTTAAATGGAATACTACAGACTGTTTTTAAAGGAATAGTCAATGATTTATTTTTTTGTCATCATTTACTTAGTCTGATGTCATTCCAAAACTGTATGTGGGGGGGGGGAAGGTCCTTTATGTGCCACATAAAGAATTTGTCATACATCTTTGGAAGGAAATGAGTGAGTAATTAATGACCCATTTGTCATTTTTGTTAGTACTAACCTTTTAAAAAATATTTGCAAGGGGCAAAAGATGTGTAAAGGCCCCTTCACACCATGGACAATAACTATAACTATAAATATATATAGAACTATATTGTAAACTGGTGTGGATGCTAATAGAGTTGTCATTCTTTTGTGTGAACGGGCCTTTGAGAACTTTGCATGTGCTAGTTCACCTTAGTTTTATTTTAAAAAACAGAAATACAATTTTTAAATGCTAAAATGTACCTTTTAGATTTTGCCAATTTGGAAGTTGGAACCCTAAAGTTCTTGAGACTTTGATTTACAGCACTTTATAGTAAGTTTGGTAGTTGTAGTAGTTTTTAATAGTTGAAGAAGCCAAAAACGGAATGGCTGTGTTAAATAATGACAGTATGTGTTCGATATTTTAATGTTTGAATCAAAAGATCTCTGGAATGGCTCAGTCTTGTTTTTAGAGTGTGAGATTTCCTGGCTTAATATTCTCCATCACAGCTGCTCATTGGAATCCTTTAGAGACTGAGACGCTGCGGCCTAATCGGGAAACCAACCACAGTCTGCCAATTTGTTCCATAGAGGTTTTTAATGGGCCCTATTTGTCACTGTCATCTGAACAAGGTTGGATGCTGCCCTCTTAATAGAAGAGCCATGACGGTGCACTCCTGTTTCACAGAGAGACCGTCCCACGAGAAGCTTTTTTTTTTTGCTCCTGCTGCTAAACTGTAATCAGATCTGTTACTCTTGCAGGAGGGGAGTTCCTGATACCAGGGGACGGATGGCGAATATCGGTCTCTATTTGGACCAAGCTTCATGGCTAGAACAATACTACTGCTCTATTTCTAGAGTCCCAGAACACTCATCAAAAAATGAATCTAGCTTTATATATTGTATGTTGTTTTTTTTTTTTTTTTCCTGTTGTAGAATAATCTGGTTTTCCTGTAGCATTAACTCACTCATCTCTCTTTCATCTGGTCCTGAACCTAGTGGATGTGAGTTTATGTGCTTCACATGGTGGTGGAAGCCAAGCCTCAAATTGGAGGATTCTGGTTGAGGACTTTTGTCAGAGACTGTTGGCTTGATTTACGGGTCAGTGTTAGGTAATCTCGTTCGTCAGTGATGGTCAGGTATGACCCAGATCTGAGATCAGTGGCTTATAGTGCAGTTTGGGACTACATTTGTTGAGAAACACATTTGTAGAGTGAAGAAAGTGACTGATCATCTTGAGGGATTATATAAATTAGTTTGCTAGTTTTCTTGCAGGTTTAAAGTTATATTAAAGGGGTCTTAAACTGGCTTTTTAAATTTGATTATATTGTTGTCTGAGGTCAACTTATGATGTTCGCTTGGTTTTTACTTTCAAAAACATCAAAATGAATAAGTAATAGGCTATATTTCTACCCTAGTTTTGAGCCTGAAAAACGCTCTTGGAAGTAAACGCCCACTGCTGTGAGTGGACAACAGTTTTGCATATTATAATGAGATTTACTCACCCGTCGATGCACTTGGGGGAAATTGTTTTGAAAACGTCCAATGTTAACCAGAATGATTCGCCCATACATGTTCGACCCAGAGTCTGTGTGTTGCACCATTCCTGTCGGATCCAATATAGAAGGCATAGCAACATTCTTTAATGTTAATCGGTCTGCAAATCCAGTCTTGTTTACAAAACAATCCTCAGTGAAATGAAGCGAACAGACGGATGGATGTTTTACCTCATCAGCTGGAACGTTATTCAAAATAAAGTTTATCCATGCAGTCCTATTGGAAACCAGAGGAAGCTTATGCAGCGACTGTCTTCTTCCACAGGCGCTGCACAATATTTTGTATTGCTCACTCGGTAGCTCGATGAGGTTTGTCATCACGAGGTAGGAATCTATGTTAATTATTTATGCGTGTAATGAGCGAATCAATGGGCGGGGCTAAACTGGCCTGTTGAAGCAGGCATTGATCTTCTTCTGCGGGGGTGATGTTTTATCCTTTTTGTCGTCATAGTTCCTCACTTTGAAAAACGAGTCGTTTGCTGAGCCTGGTGTCAATAAAAGCTTTTGTTGGACTAACAAGGACGTTTTCAGTTTTGAAACTTACAGGATATTCTTATAATATGATTAGGGATGCACAATATATCGGCCACCATATCGGTATCGGCCGATATATTTTCATTTCGGTACAACATGTGCAGCGCAAATCTGTCATATCGGCTACGTAACACTGTAATGAGAACATCATTATAATCGTGCGCTTGGTTGGGAAATGGGTTTAATTGTGAGACTAGTTTTTGTAATCAGGCTCTCAAAATTCTAAATTTAAATTTATCGTCCGATATATCGGTTATCGGCTTTCAAATATAAAGAATTATCGGTTATCAGTATCGGCCAAAATTTTCATATCGGTGCATCCCTAAATATGATGGCCTCTTAGATGTCAAAAGCTCAAGGAAAATTTGATTTCTCAGTTCATTACCCCTTTAATGAGAGCATAGATCACAGCGGTATTAAAGGTATTGGTGTAAAGCTCTTCCAGATAACAACACTAACAGGACCAGTGGGTCACATAATCTCATTTTAATGTTACAGAGATTACTGTCTTCCTCTTGTTACAGGTTGTGTATGCATCAAGGCTGTTAGATAACATGTGCCTGAGCGTAGTTAAAATGTTAATGTTGCAGTTCTATTTGAAAAATCTTTTGAGCTTACTATTTTTTTTAAGTTAGATCTCTAATTTGAATATTCCTAAAAAAGTGTTTGACCAATCATGCAAATATTGCAAACTGACATTCTTGGATGTGAAACTTGCCCTAAAAATATAATTTTTGTATCGTTACACAAATACAAATACAACTTTTATATTGAAATTTTGAAGGTAAATAACCAAATTGATTTTATAATTTTTTTTAAAGAGTAACTAAACCCTAAACCAACTCTTTTTAATGATCTGTAAGAATGGATGTTTATTAATACCAGTCATTGATTTGAGTAACTTTTTTTGACATTTGCGTATAAAGTGCTTTATTTCTACAATTTATGGTGTAAAAACGTCTTAGTGCTGCCCTCTTCAGGTTCAACGGTGGCTAGTGCAGTTGAATTTTCCTATTGGATATTAGCGGTTCTTTGTGACGTACGCACGTTTCAGCTCACCACGCTCTTGGTACGAGCTATGGCAGTATATACCATATCTGTCAAGCTTTGAAAATGATTATGAACAAACAAAAATTAATTTGAAGTTGTGAGTAAATGACAGAAATCCTTTTTATTTTATGCTACTCATTTAAAAAACGATTCTATTAAAGTGCTTTTAAGACTTGAAATCTTGTTTTTTATAAATAGGTAACCTACATGTTTATTTGTTTATAATTTGAGTTTATTATAAGCTAGTGTTTACAGAAATGTGATGCCCATGCTCAACCATTTGGTTGAGTACCAGTCTTGGCACTGCCTTTGAAACAGTTGCATTAGATGCCCTCAAGCACAAATGAGTTTCTTGGAAGATATAATTGCTGGTCTAAAGATACATATGTTATGGGAATATTTTCCTTACCAAGCCTTTAGCTCCAGAGTTCAACCACATAAAAACTGCTGAGCCCACCTCAGTTGCTCTGTGCTAATGGCAGCGAGGATCCAATCCTCTTCATTTAAAGAGAATAATGTTGCCATCTTGTGGAACTTTGTGGATTTATTGTTTAAAAATCAGACTGGGCTGCATTTCTTAAAAATCATTGTGAGCTAAGTTTATCGTAGACAATTAGGAAAATGCAGTCCAGTTTGATTCAGATCGATGTGTTTTCACAGAATAAATGATTCATCAGGCCCCCAAAACTGGTCATGATTTAAGATTTGAGATTTTTAAATCAGTTATTAGTTTATTAGTTATAATTATTACTTAATAACAACAACAATACTGTTTTCTTGACCAATTTTGGTAGTATTTACAAACATTTTTAAACAAAAATATAGGAAAATATTTTTGTTTATTGTCAATTATCAAAAAAATCTGGTTTAAAACAGTATCTAAAAAAAAGAATATTTATGATAAAACATGACGGCAAAAGATTAAAATAAGCACAAAGCTTGTTACTAAACTTGACAGCATTTGAAATAAACAACAACAAAAGGTATAGTATTTACAGTGTCCTTTCTAATGCTTTAAATGACAATTAACTGGTCAAATTATATGCAAATACAGGCATTTATTGCAAAAGAATAAGGCATTCTCAATCTGTTATACTAACTCTGTGTTTCCAGCAGAGGGAGTGCTTTAGTTCTGTCTGGTCAGAGAATACATATATGAGTCACATATTCATATTTAAGGAGATTGCATGCCATCTGAATACATATATTCCATACTGTCATTTTTGTAAAACATTAATGTAGTTTTAAAAGCCAACAAGCCACTTATCAGTATCCGGCTCATCATGTCTATTATGAATCCACTTCTTTGTGATGAATAATTGAAGGAACTTTCAAACACAATGCTTTCTGATATCAATTGGTGAGTGTGTTTAAAGGAATGATCATGTGTATTTTACTAAAACTTTTCTCCTTGACTTTGAAATGGCCCTTTTAAACAAGTGTTGGTTTAGGATGTAATTATAAAGGACAGGAAGTGTAAGACTACTCTGTAAGTCAGATGTACACCTGTCGTAGTCTTTTGAGATAAATAGCATGAGACATGTGCAGTCTCTGCTTGTGTCCATGGTAACGCAGACCTTCAGCAGAAAGGTGTCACAGTGTTCAGTCTGCAGTTCCTCAAACAGAACAACTTGTTTCCAGATGACGAATGAGTAAAGGTAGTGATGTAATTCAGCATAAATTTAGCTAAATTTAGCAGAGCACCAGGCAGCGCTACAGAAAATGAGACCAGTTAAGAATATCCATAACTGCTTATGGTAGTATATTGTATCTGATGGTGTTCCATCAGCTGTTATGAAGCTTTTGTCATGCTCCATTTCCAGATTTGTTGTTCCAGGATTTTCACAGTGAGGGAGGGTAAAACTTTCTCTACATTTTAGATTTATCAGTAAGTGCATAAAAAGATTTGCATCCATCTTGTATAATAGCTTGTTTTCATATGACGTCACGCCACTGCATTGCCATGACGTGAAATACAAATGGAGGGCAGGAAGTGATTTGCTGTATTTAGAAAGCGCTATAACAAACTCAAAATGCCTGTGTTTTGAGTCATTTATGGTTACTTAAATCGGTCAAACCACAAGGAGTTTTTATCGTGTACCAAAAGTTGTTGTCCATAAGAGGGGAAAATGCAACAACTCTGGAAAACCGAATGGGAAAATGCCTTTGTGTGTAACGTTAGTGATCACTTCGTCAAAGGTCAGTTAATACAACTTAAGTGACTGTTTTGTAACTTTGCAAAGTCAAAGTATGTCTGTAAGACGAGGTAGTTGCTGATATCTACCACCTCGATGGCAGGAAAATATTTCAATTCAGTTGAAAAATCGCTCCTCTTTATAACGTAAGGATCACGTCTAACATATGTTTACATCTTTCTCTTGTAAAAGCATGTAAAGTAGTACAGTACGGACTTTCCTCCATCTCGTCCATTGCGCTCTTCACTCCCTGCCTTCCATCTGAATTTCGCACGTCATAATCACGTGACTGAAACCCAGCTATTCCTTGTCACAACTGAACATGTTTTGCATGGCATAAACCAGTGTTGTAGTCGAGACCACCTCACTCGAGTCCGAGTCGACACCGAGACCAGAGAGAGTCGAGTCCGAGTCAAGGCCGAGTCCAGAGACGGTCGAGTCCGAGTCGAGTCCGAGACCAGAGAGGGTTGATTACCTAATTTACTTTTATTTACTTAGAGAAATCCTTTTTTTTATACTGAATTTACTTAGAGTTTAAAAAATATGATCAGTTTAGGGTAAAAAGGCCACACAGTAGGTGGTGTTAAAAGTAATTTTATTACAATTTGTCATGCGCAGTTGCGCACTAGAAAATCACCAATCACTGGGCGTGTCAATCAATTTAAAGAAATATTTTATTCACATACATTAATAATCATGAAAAATATTTTTTATTAAACTCGAGTGGACTCGGGAATAAGTCCGAGTCCTAAAAAAAAAATGTTCGAGTACGAGTCAATTCCGAGTCCAAATGGACACGAGTCCATGACAAGACCAAGACCATTAAAATATGGTCTCGAGACCGAGTCCGAGACGAGTCCGAGTCTCGAGTACTACAACACTGGCATAAACCCTTGCTTCAGCAGTTATGAAGCCATTAGAACATCTTAAGGCCCACACTAAGAACGTTAATCATGAAAATAACTACACATCAGCACTCTATTTTATCTTAAACACACAGTGCAGTTTTGTCCTCTGTCACTTTAAATGCTTGATTCTGACTGCATGGCTCTCTATTTTATCATTTACCAGCAAGAAAAACAAAATTCTGCAAGTAACTGCTGTTATCGCTACAGTTAAGGTGTGGACTATTCTTTTATATTGATTTTTAGAACTTAATATGTATCGCTCTAGTTATCGTCCTTGGTGTGAACAGGCCGTAACACTGGACAGATCTCAGCTACAGCTTGTCAGATTATTTCATCAGTTTGTTGGTGAATAGAAATGCAGAATTATCAGAGCCAACAGAGGCAGCATGCCAGGACCAAGAGGCAAGCTGTCTTATCACATCAGTATTTAGAGTAAAGAGTGGGAGTGATTTACTGGTGTTTTGGAACAGAAACATTTTCAGTTTTCTAAACGTGAGATGCTAATGATAAATATGAGCCATCTGATTTGTAGAGATCCTGAGATTTCTTCTCAGCTCACTAAACCATTGCTAGGGAATGATCTTCATTTTCCATAGATCGTTAGTGGTACTGTACCTAAACGTAAAGGAATAGCTCACCCAAACATTAGAATTGAATATCCATTCACATTTATATAGATAGAAGCAGCGTGGACATTAAACATATCCTGGCTTCCCCCCTTTGATGTGGATACTTTTTTGGATACTAATGTAATAATTGTAATAATTTA
Source organism: Pimephales promelas (assembly GCF_988280905.1). Classification (NCBI taxonomy): domain Eukaryota; kingdom Metazoa; phylum Chordata; class Actinopteri; order Cypriniformes; family Leuciscidae; genus Pimephales; species Pimephales promelas. Next base: position 5,200,798 of record NC_142791.1, on the reverse strand, counting down.
ACATAAATTGCCACCCAGGATACTCATGTTTACAACAGCTCTATGTGTCAATTGTAACACATTTCATTGCAAAGGCCATTTTCAGAAAGGAAAGTGATTTTATGAATCATGTAGAATCACAGAGGCGGGAGTCTGCATCAGGAGATAAGGAGGTGTGTGTGTGTGTGATGCAGTGGTGGGTAGCAAACGGAGCAAAAATAATCACTCTCTAGAGAGGAGTGAGATTACAGCCCTGAGCCCACACCATCCATCCATTACATAAGAGTGGAACAGCTGCCGATCTGCAGCGTGTGAATGAGCATGTGTGCGCGCATACTTTTCTCTGTGATTCTGTGGGTTGGTCTGTGTTGGAAAGAAACTCAGTTCATGCATAGACCGATATGATTACAGAGATGAATCTTTGTGGTTGCCTTGGAAACCAAGCAGATAAGATATTTCCTTGTGGTATCGGATACCTGATAATACCTAACTAAACCCATAGCTTTACTGAATATGGATACACTCTGAACAGCTAATCAGGTCCATCACATTCTGCAATTACAACCAATGTTGAATATCTTCTTTGCAATATTGAGACTATTAGTAATTTTTAAAGTGTTGTGCTTCTTTGGCGATCAACACTTTTTAAATAACTTAAATCTAGGTATACTAAATATTTTTTTGTTAGTCAAACCCGTTTGACCTAAAATATTTACTTAGCTAATAACAACATGTTGTACAACTACGTTCCTTTTTTTATCCTGCAGTTCCTTAACGAACCAATCAGGGGGTTGTGAACCCCAGTTTTCTATAAACCCTGGTTTTATAAATATGAGTAGGGCTGTTCAAATATGGAAAAAATCACTATCACGATTATTTTTTGTCAATTTTGAAATCACGATTATTGGTGGGCGATATGATCAGAGCCTTATTTCATTATATAAATAAATTTAAATATCAGTGATATTTCATAATTATCGAGCCTTCAGCAATAACATGCTAGGTTTACTAATGTAAGAAAGAGGTCCTCAAAATAATAACATAACACAAGTAAACAGTCAGCAATACAATAAGAGCAAAGGAACTAATTGCAAACAAAATAGACAAATAAATACAAACATTTTAACAGTAGTACATGTGGATATTCAGTTTTACTCAAAGAAAACTTTTTAAATGTATTTGTCTTTTTTAAATGTATTTGTCTTTTCAATCAGCCTAACAGATTTGAGTTTACTAGAATGAGGGAACATTCCAGTTTAGCTTTCCAGTTATGTGTGCTTTATGCACAGATGATTACTGACCCAACTGTGGTTTGTAGGTGTGCTTTCTGAGGCTGACACTATCTGTGTTTTGGTAAAAGGAGTTGTTTTCAGTCCTGTACTGTTGTCAACCATGTGTAAAATGTTTAGGCTGCAATTGGCAACAAGTAAGCACCAGGTGCACAAACTTTTGCTTATGCAACAACTGACCTCATTCAACATGCCAACTATGTCCACCATGAATGGGAAGCTTTCTTAGAGCCTCTTAGTGTTTGCATTGAGTGAACACATGATTTATTAATTGATTGAGCTGACTAATTGACTGCAGACTTTTTTTGTAGTTCTAAAATCTTCACTATTGCATAAAGTGTCCAAAATGCTCATAGTAAAGTCAAGAGTTAGATAATTATGTCATGTTGAATAGCTAATATTTTCAAACGGCAAATTTTCAGTCCATTTTCTTTCTTGTGCTGTCAGCAGTGAAAGGGAGTTAATCATTTTTCTAGACAAGATTTGAACTGAATGCCATCCACCATGAAATAATTATGTTTTAAAGGAAAGCAGTGTGCTGTCAAGACTCCTTCAGAACAGATTCACAATACACGATTAGCAGACGACAAGCCCTTTATTTAACAGCTTTGTACCAATATGATTTTTTTAATAGCCACCTGCCAAAATACACCACTCTTTTTGCCTGAATTCCTAACGTTGATCCCAATATCTAGCATTCAAAAGATTGGAATGGGTAAGATTTAAAATGTTTAATTTATTTGAACTTTTAATGGAAGTCTTTAATCCTTCCATAGACTGCATTCGATACATTTTACAGTAAATTTAAATATTGTGAAATATTACTACATTTCAAAATTGTCATTTTTCTTTTCACATATTTAAATATCATTCATTCCTGTGACTGTATTGTCCTCAGGACAATAAATTGGCGTGATTGTATTCAGACAATTGGCATACCCACTGCGTCTTAAGCTACGCAGCGTTGAGTGAACCTATGAAAGAGAACGATTTGTTCCAAGATTTTGTCTCTCTTAACTAGAGTTTTTGGGTCCTAAAATCTGTACCCAACCCGAATCATTTCTTACCTGAACCGGACGTGCATAATTTAACGGCCCAGTTTGTTGTCATTGGCCTAACGCCTTGCCATATCTATATTACAGCTCTGGAGACTTCCTCTGCACTTAATACACAGCGACACGAACCGTAATGATGCTGTTGGTTTTAAAACTTTGCTGTGTTTACATTCACAAACAGCTATCTAAAGTTTCTTAAAAGCATAAAAGGGGCAAAGTATATTACTTTGAAAAAAATAAAAATATTGCTGACCCCAAACTTTTTAACGGTAGCGTGTATAATGTTTGAGATCTTTAAAATAGTTTTTTTGAGATTCTTTAAAATACTTTGATCCGATGTTCTTGGTGGTTTTGGAGATCTTTGCTCATGCTGATGATTTCACTGATCACAAATCAGGGGTTCTGTCCTCAAGGGCTCAGCTCTGTGCCCTGAGCTGAACTGTCCCAGTCTCCCAGCTGCCCCGGTCCAGCCTACAGCCAAACACACAGAGACACCACATCATCATCAGACCGCACCTGCTCGGCTTTATGCATAAGTAGAAACTGCCACTGTTGGGCTCTCTGAGGTGAACTAGGGGCATGTTTGAGTGCACTAAACAGCTTTAAAATCCACCGAATCACAAAGCGTCAGAAATAATGATCAGCTGTATTCTCTCTGTTTGTGTGTGAGGGTGTAAGGTCATTATCTGAATTGTAGAGAACAGGAGGCCTGTGCAAGGATTAAGCTGTCTGCTAACATGCTGTTAGATCAGGCATCTGGCATTACACACACACACACACACACACACAATACTTCTCGCTGTTTCACTGATGACATTTTGCGCAACATGTCCATGGAGAACAGGGGACTTTTACCTCTCTGTAAGTTTATTAGAAATCACTGTTGCTTTTAAACATTTTTTTATCTGCATGTTATCGATGCGAGTTATTTTAACAGTTTGATCTAGAATAGTATTCATATTTCTGTATTTTATCAGTTTCTCAAATTGTGTCACCCTTGTCTCTTTGAGAAGGCGGGATTTGCATAAATGTAAGTCTTTGGTCTCACTTTCAATTTGTGCTTCCACTTTAGAGGCAAAAGTAACTAAATCACATTTTAAGTAATCTTTTTGGTGTTTGTGGCTTTGCACCAACTCAAATGCTTGAATAAACAGTGTGATTGATATGTGTTGAACTTAACTCGCTCTGAAATGCTGGGCCAGGCGGGCATCTGTAGGAGGAATAACAAATGGAGTCTTTTTATTAAGTTTTATTTACATGTGAATGCATTTTCTTTCTTTAAGATGGAATAGACTGCAAGCTTCTGTTTGAAAGATGCTTCTTTTGTTAGGTGGAAAATTCCTGTTTTGTGCTACAGCTTTGGCAACGTTATATTGTCTCCGGAGCAGCTTTGCATGCATTATCACATGCGAAGGACTCATGTGGTTCTGTTGACCAATGAAGACTCTCTGTTATGGAGTAGAGTTGCTGATTGGATGTTTTTACCACTAAAACTATATTTGTTGTCTGTGAAATGGTAAGCAAACCATTTATTTTCAGTTTGATTTTTTTGCAGATCACTTGCAGTGCTGTGACAAATGCATGTTTTAAAGTACAAATAATTGATGTGTTCTCTCAAAGAATACATCATTTAAACTGCAGGTATAGAAATACAGGAATTAGAAAATGTTATCAGTTTTAAATTATATATAGTTTGTCACATAGCTGGACACTGTAGTTTCTTTTACAAATGTCATGTAAACTACCCACATATGTGTTTTCAATATAGGTTTTTAGTCTCTCCAGGTTTGTAATATTTCTTGTCATATCTGAAAAAAAATCTGCTTGTGAGATTTTATTTTTCCTGTATTTTTTATGTGGGATGCTTTCTATATATTGTCAAAATGTAATCTGCTACTGAGTACATTTCATATTCCATAAAAGCACTCCAAACACACAGAATGTTCTTTTTTTTATCTCCTCTCTCTCAAAGCAGGAGCTTAGTTCATTCCAAGGCAGGATCTGTAACATTTAGTACAGCATATGGTGGCTGGATTCACCGCAGAGCTGCTGACTTTTACCCACCATGCATTGTGGCTTAATGTAACTGTCGCTTTTAAATCTGTGTTGTCCAGGCTGAACGAGCAGAGCTCTCCAGGTGGTCCCAAGTGTTTGCACTCTAGTTTAAATATTTGGATATCTCTGACGTCTCTGTTTAGTGTCTCTTGAGGCAGGGTGGAAGAGAGTTGACCCACAATAATAGTAATACAGCTCAAAGAACCTCTGACCTCGTTTAGTATCACTTAATAGAATTACCTTTGTCTTCTCAAAATTGGTGGACATAGAAATGGGAGTACAACAGAGTATCTAAATGAAAACATTTATTGTATATGTATTTATTATAAATTATTATTAATAATAATAATACAAATATTAATAAAATAATAATAATAATTAGTGTATATATATATATATATATATACACATGAGAATTATGTAAAAAAAAGTAGGCCTATACAGGTAGGGGTGTAACGATTCACTCGTTTTCTCGATGCATCGATTATAAATCCTGGCGATGCATTATGCATCGATCCTGAAACATGTATTTTGAATCGTTTATTTACGTGAATAATCGATTTAAAAGGCTAAGAATCGAATTAATCACGATTTTATAGCGATTCAGTGGTTTAAAATATATAAACACAACCTTAAAGTGTTCCTGGTACAAGCTGCCTCACGCATTGGCCGTCATACGACATCCGCATTTGATTGGTTTCAGGCGCTCACACACCCCTGATTTCTCACGCTGAAGCCCGGTCGGTCAAATGCCTGAAAGATGAGTTTATCTTTCTACCTGTTGAGCTACTCATGTCGTGATCAGCTTGTATTACCGCAAATTAGTTTAAATCTCCCGGAATCTAGAGCGAGCGTGCATACGAGACAGAGGTTGTGCTCCAAACCGCGTATCGCGCGTTCACACACGGCTGCACGCACTCGGAGTCGGCAGAGAGGGAAAGCGAGCGAGAGACCACCTTGCGTGTAAGGAGAGTCCATGTAATAAATGAATAAAAGTGTTTTATTTCATAGTGCCCACGCAATGGCATGGCAGCTTTATCAATGGCTTGAGCGGTTTGCCTCAAAACTATTGCTTTCTCGACAGAGAGCTCAGCTGGAGATCGAGCTCAAACATGGACTGCTCAAAAATCTGTAGTTAACGTTATGAAAGCATGAGAGCTATAATGGGACCGAGCGCGAGCAAAATCCAGTGAAAAGATGATAACGAGTGCACTGAGAGGACGCAAAATGAAACTAATGAAAACGTCTCCATTAATTTGTGCATGTAGTCATTTAATGCAATACTTTAAAAGCCTTTTTCAAAATATTTGCTACTTGCAAATGCTAATTTGTAGGCCATTGAATTTTTTTTAATAATAATATATTCATTAAAATTAAAAACAAACATGAGCTAACATTAACAATGGACAAAATCCCCACTATCTGACCCCCGAAGGCCGCTGTGTAGGCTAATTTAAACCCAGACAAAGACCCATTGGGTGAAGCATTGAAATAATACTATAATGCATATAAAAAATTAAGAATCGAATCGAATTAATCGAATCGCATCGAATTTGGATGTGAATCGAATCGAATCGTTCTGAATTTGCACAAATCGCTCATGAATCGAATCGAATCAAACCTATGAATCGTGAATCGAATCGATTCGCTGTCTACCCAAAGATTCGCAGCCCTAATACACGGTGTACTGTCCAGTCCAGAAAGGAAATAAAGACATCACCAAAGTAGTCCATGTTACATCAGTGGGTTATTTAAGATGTTTTGAAGCATTGGAAATACATTTTTGTCCAAAAATAACAAAAACTATGACTTTATTCAGCATTGTATCGTCTTCCGGTACTGTTGTCAATCCGCTCCAGTGACGCTGAGGACGTAAGACGCAGTTCAAATAAATATGGCTGGGCAAAAAAATGCAAAAATGCATCTTCCTTAGACATATTTGTGAAGATTGTTTTGTTTGATCGTCTCCTGCCTTGCTCTACACGAACTGAGATTGATCTGGATTCCCTGAATCTTTTCACACTTTTTCAGGGAATTGTGGACGGCGAAAAACCTACACAGCCAACCTGTGACAGCATTACAATGTTCCCACACGTATTCTGTATTGAACAGTCATGGCAATTATTGGAAAGCCCTTCATATTTTCTCATTTTGATTTGACTTTGATTTGGTTTGGCTAAGCTAGCTAGAAATGTGTGTCTAATCTCACTTTTTGACCCAGAAACACAAATTAATCTGTACCATGGCTGCCTCTCAAATATCCAGCTTTTTTCCTCCCTGACTAAACAAGCATGTGTTCACCTCGTTTCTCTCTCCCTCTCTCAACCTTCTTTTCTTCAAACCGTGCTAGATTCATTTATATGCCAACAAATCAATCTAATAAATTTCCTGTATTTAATTTGATCTGCTACCAGCTAGAGATTATGTTGGTTTTTAATCCACAAGCCCATTTAGGCAAAGCGTGGTTCGGAAACTACAACCGAGTTCGAGTAGGGATTAAAAAAAACAAAACATTTATAGTGTTTATCTTTCTCTCTCTCTCAATGTAGATATCCAGGAGTTTTATGAAGTGACCCTGCTGAACTCTCAGAAGAGCTGTGAGCAGAAGTTGGTGGAGGTGAATCACATGGCTAAGCAGTGGGAACACACTGCCACCAGTTCGACATTACCCACCGAGGGTCCGCAGCCAGCTTCCACACCGCCAGAGGTGAGACAAATAAAGAATCATGCGCGTAGACCTAGTTAACTGGCTTTACTTCAAACACATGCAGAATAGATCACAGCTACTGTAGTATTATATGAGCTTTGCCATCACAGGAATAAATTACAATTTAAAATATATTAAAATAGAGTTATTTTGAAGTAATGTATATTTTCCCAACAAATATGCCATCCATTACTTTGCTCATCCGTGGAAAATTCACATAATACATGCAATATACTGAATTTCTCGTGGATTAGTAAAGTAATGGATAGCGTTTTCAGAAGCCACGCATCGTGCTGCCCCAGAACACAGGCTATTTTGGCATGAGCTGGCAGAAAAATTATTTGATAGTTTATTTTGGATCTTTCTGAAGTCTATCGCTTGTTGTGTTGTCCAGTTGAAGAGAGGACAGTCCTCTTGGGGAAGGTTTTATTTTACAATTTGCAAGAGCTCACCAAAATTGGACAGTTGAAGACTGGAAAAATGTTGCCTGGTCTGATGAGTCTCGATTTCTGTTGAGACATTCAAATGGTAGAGTCAGAATTTGGTGTAAACAGAATGAGAACATGGATCCATCATGCCTTGTTACCACTGTGCAGGCTGGTGGTGGTGGTGTAATGGTGTGGGGGATGTTTTCTTGGCACACTTTAGGCCCCTTACTACCAATTTGGCATCGTTTAAATGCTACGGCCTACCTGAGCATTGTTTCTGACCATGTCCATCTCTTCATAGCCACCATGTACGCATCCTCTGATGGCTACTTCCACCAAGATAATGCACCATATCACAAAGCTCGAATCATTTCAAATTGCTTTCTTGAACATGACAATGAGTTCACTGTACTAAAATGGCCCCCACAGTCACCAGATCTCAACCCAATAGAGCATCTTTGAGATGTGGTGGAACGGGAGCTTAGTGGCCTGGATGTGCATCTCACAAATCTCCATCAACTGCATGCTATCCTATCAATAATGGCCAACATTTCTAAAGAATACTTTCAGCACCTTGTTGAAATAAATGCCACGTAGAGTTAAGGCAGTTCTGGAGGCGAAAGGGGGTATTAGTATTAGTATGGTGTTCCTAATAATCCTTTAGATGAGTGTATATATAACCATGTGATAAATCTATTGACATGTATCTAATTTTCCATCTCATAATTTTCCTTTTCTATGGTTTGGCTTATATGTTCATTCTCTCTTCTAAAACATTCTGATCTGAGACATGACTTGCATACTATGGTTAACCCCAAATCATATGTGTTAGTCTCTATAAACTCCAATCTTTTCCCCCCATTTGTTAATTTACATTTAATTTTGCTAACTTTGACGCATTAGTATTATAAGAATATTGTTGATTCTTTTCGTAAACACCCAATGAAATTAAACATTCAAATGCCCTGATAGAAGACAATGTGTCGTAAAAACTCCCTCCAAAGGGACGGCTTCGCATTGGCTCACGCACCTCCAGAGGGTGTGACATCTTCACGCTTTAAAAAATCACTGATTTATGCATTCAGTGTGAAACAGACCTTAATTTGCTGTTTTGGAAACACAATGTAGCCCTAAATGAAACAGTTTGAGTAAAAATATAGAGGTCAGTCAGGACATTAAATCATCCTGCAAGTTTCATATCTTAAAATGACATACTCCATGTGCTTGAGTCTAATAAAACAATCCATGTCATGTAAGTTTGACAAAAAAATGTAACATGTAAATTTGTTCTTGTAAGTATTTGAAGAGAAATTTTTATATTTATATTTTTTTGTGGATTTTTGCATCTTGACAAATCAAGACATTTTTTTAGATCTCTTCTGAAACTGCAGAAGACTTATATGTTTCTGGGGATTAAAATTCTGCTTTCCAGTTAATCCTGATTCTGCTCTTGGGGAAAATATAGACCTTTAATTTTCTTTCGAAATGGCTTGAAAAGCACCCTTTGAGGCCTTTGAGGGTGAGTGGAAAGGCTTGTGACAGAATAATTAAAGGCAATAAATGAAGTTGTAGATATCCGAAGAATACAAATGGCTCCAGAGCTGCATGCAGGCTTTGTCTTCTCAGACGCTGGTGAATTCCGCAGCACTGCTTAGGTCTGCTGACGCATCAGCACTCACAAAAGCATCAAATGTGTCAATCAAACACCTACTGATAAAATGTTACAACAAGTATACTAGAGACTTGTGTGATTAATAAAACTAATTTTCTAAGGAAGTGAGATTATACTGGACTGAATAGCTGAAAGATTAAAGCTTGTATTTTCAACTGCAGAGTTAAACGCAAAACTTAATTTCAGTTTTTAAATATGCATGATTTTCATGTATTGATGGGTGTTTTTATTTATTGCTTTGTATTTTACCAGGTTGATGAGATGTGTGTGTTATTGTACCAGTGTAAATTTAGACTGTATTTTTTTGTTGTTGCATACAGCCACTAGGGGGAAGCTGTCTCTCTGTGAACTGTGTGTCTTGATCCCAGTGTCTCACGGTCTTATAGGACAGGAGGACATCATCTTGACATCAGCAGCATCTTGAAATCTTTAGATATCTTCACTGAGCCTTTAAACCTTAGCATACAAAAAAACATTTACATACTACTGTTAACAATAACCTATATGCTATCATCTATGTCAGTCGTCATTGTATGTAGTTTTTTGAGGAAATGAATCCTATATTCCACAAGGATGCATTAAATTTCTTCTTTATTTATTTAAAAAAATAAATAAATGCTGTTCTTTTAAACTTTGTTCATCAAAGAATCCTTTAAAAAATATCAGTGTCCACTAAAATATTAAGCAGCACAATTGTTTTTTTAACACTAGTAATAATAAGAAATATTTCTTAATAATAAATCAGCATATTCAAATGATTTCTGAAGGATCATGTGACAGGGAAGGCTGGAGTAATTATGATGAAAATTCAGCTTTGTCATTACAGCAATAAATTACGTAATTTTAAAATATATTAAAATACAACTTTTTAAAAATTGTAATAATATTTCACTATGTTTTTACTGTATTTTGGTCAAATAAATGTAACCTTGGTGAGCATGAGATTTTTTTCAAAAACATAAAAAATATTTTTTTTAAAAAAAGATGAAAGATTTTTAGATGAAAGTATTTTGAACTGAATTTAAAATAGAAATGGTCACAGTCACATATCATGGTCTTCAGGATGTTGATCATTTACTTGGATCGCATACGTATGTGAGTGTGATGTTATATAAGGGTTGTGTTTGTGAATTTTCAGACTGATGCGCCTGGCCTTCTCTCGTTCTTCAGCCTGCCTTATACATTATACATTATCTGTTGACAGAATTTCCAAGCAGAATTTTAACTTTATTCTGTGACTTCAGATAAAATGAATAAATGTGTAATGTTTAAAAGCCTGCTGCTTATCTGAATGTCCTCCATGCTTTTGAATATCAGCAGCTCACTTGTTTGTGTGGGAATGTTTGAATATCAATATTGAAGTGAATATAAATAAGATCAATATCAAATGTTGCATTCATGTTCCAAAGGCATTACTCATATGCTTAAAGTGAAATACCTCTGGAGTCGACTAGAGATGTAGACGTAGATGACTTCTGAAAGTGTGTGTGTTTTTGTCCCCAGCTGAGAGGGAAGAGCCATATGGAGCTGGCAGTGGAGGAGCCTGCTGTAGGAACCACCAATACAGAGGTGAGAAACAGTCTTCCCACATACTGTTCAATTTTCTGACAGATGCAGATTGTCATATGGCAGTTTTTACCACAACACATGAGTAATGCAGGCAGAGAGGTTTTTTCCTTCGAATGATTTATATCCGCTTGGAGGGACGCCATAGACGGTTGATAAGTGTTTTATTGATTAAAAACAGTGAGAGGTTTTGAGATGAGTTTTTCATAAGACTGCAGTCCATTATCAGAATCAACATGCGGGGACATTTTCTGAGTACTTGAGTGTCTATCACTTTACAGTACATACTTATTGTTTGCACTACTGGATCTAAAATAAAATAAATAATTATGAGAACCAGAGTTATTTATGTGTTATTATAATATTTATTATTATTATTTGTATACTATTTTTGTATTTATAAATATTTTATATCGTCAGTTTTTGTTTTAAAAAATTATCTTAAGCTTTTGTCGTTTATTTTATTTATTTTGAATTATTAGTTTATATATTTCTATTTAGCATTATTTTTATTATGTTTTTATTTCATTTTATTTCAGTTAATCGCCAAGGCAACATTTAATTAGTATTTTAGGTATGTAAGTTTAACTGTTATTTCAGCTTTCTATTAGTTAATGAAAACATTTTATAAGTTTTGGTTAACAATAACAACACTGGTGAGAACAAGTGTGATTGTAAATCTTCAGTTACAATTGGAAAGGTGCCAACTTAAATGCACTGTAAATTAGATTAATATTGTCTTTATCTGCAAGCCTTAACATACATTTGACTTTCTATTTCTTCTATAAAGTCCATCTGTTTTTTATTTTATATTTTAGAAACAAATTAGAGAAAGCGTATTGCAGTATTTAACTGCAGAATTAAAGTTATCTGTGGTTGGTGATAGCAATATTAATAAGTGATTGTTTTCTTTTAGAGAAAGCCTTCTTAATTATCTTTACACTGATTGGCAAGGGAACTCCGAGTCCTAGCACCAACAGGACTTGAAATGAAGAACAAAGTGTTACTCAATTTAAATCACATCTGGCATTTCCTGCAATCTCAGAAATAAAAATTTTCATTGAAAATTGGCTTAAAAATGTAACATGATTATACACTGACCAGTCACAGGTAAAGTGAATATCACTGATCTCTTTGACAAGGGCCAAGGCAACTGGGTCAGAGTATCTCTGAAATGGTAAGCCTTATTGGTTGCTCCTGGTCAACACAACAGTGGTGAGAATTTAGAATTAAACATGGGTCCGAGGAGGGACAAACCACAAACCAGCGACAGGGCTCATCGATGTGTGAGGGTGAGGACTAAAAAGAAGGTCAGAAGGTCTACTGTGGCACAAGTCACACAACATTTTAACGATGGTTATGGGAGGAATGTGTCACAACAACACACATTGTGTCGCATTCTGCTGCATATCAGACCAATCAAACTGCCTATGATGACCCCTGTCCACTATATAAGTGCCTGCAATGGGCATCAGCATCAGAACTGGACCTTGGAGCAGTGGAAGAAGGTTATTTTTGTCCTAAAATGTGTTTTGTGCATCCTAGAAAGTCAGCTTTGGAATCAGTCTGGCGGCATTTGTCTGCATGGCATGTAATGTTATATCGAAATTTTAACTGTGTGTGTGTAGAGCCAGATTCTGCCTTTACACTAGCACAGCTCCCATCTCGGAGGCGTGTTGATCTCCAGTAATTGCCACCACTGTCTAACTCAACCAGCTTCGATGCTCTCAGAATTTACACAGCAGCGAGAAACGCTTATGCATACAAGAACACGGGCTTATTTTCTAAATCCCATTTCAACACATACTGCATAGGGCCACACTTATTGCTCTCACCTTGTGTTCATTTAAATTAGCGTCCACCAGTTTATTAATTGTTCGCTTTTTTTTTTCTAAGCATGTGCTTCAGTTTTGTTATTTAATGCTTTAAATGCTTGCAGAATGAATTCTGATTTGCTGTGTCAATGATTTTTTTCGTTTATCATCAGCTGGAAATGTTTCTTTTCTGAATTCCCATTGTTTCACTGTGCTGTTATCGTTATAGTTGTGGTGTGGGCTCTGCATTTATTTTATATTTACAACAATTTTAGAACTATATCTTTGATATGTGTTATTGGTGACCCACATATACTCAAGTCTAAATCAAGGACTCTGAGTTTGAGACATCTTTGGCTTTTGTTTTTGAAAAGAGGGCAGCGCCAATTATAGGCAGGCACAAAGACAAACCCAAATTTACCGTAGCTGGAATAATACAGAAAGAATAGAACCGTGGAAGTCCAGGCATCAGGGTGGTGGAGCTTTTTCTCTCAAAATGTGAAATGAGAGCTTTTGCTTTTTCTGAATGAATCTGTGGCGACTCCCTCTTTTGTTATTTAAGTGGGACATCTGAGCATCTTGAGGTCACTTGCAACACCTCACTCATAGATTCATACTCACAGAGCCCTTGCGGCTCTACCAGATGTCTCGTCTGTACACATGAGAGAGCAGAACTGCCCGCAGGTGTCCCGTCTGTAAGCGTTTACAACGGCCCTGTGCCTTGGGTGTTCATACAGTTACGTGAACAATATACATATCTTTGTTGTTGAGTCGTACTGTAATAGAGTCATCCTAAGAAAATGAGCTTACACCGAAATACGGAGGAAGTTGCGGACACAATGCCTCATGCCAAAATAAATTCAAAACGAAAGGTGTGTGTGCGTGTCCTCAATCATTGTCCTCAATAAAATAGCATGATGTGCGGTTGGAGGTTTGTCCACTTGATTGGTGATTTGAGGGTAAACAGAGCTGGAATTATAGCTTTAAACTCTAAGGGCCTGAAACGCAAGTATCAAGTAACTTTGTGGGTGGGTCTTGTGCTCTTAACGCAAATCTAAAAGGGGTTGGTCTGAAGTACAGTAGCTTCATTATTCATAGTGGTTTGGGTGTAATGGGAAACAAACCAATAAGAGCATCATTTCACATTCCCTTTAAGAGCATGATGAACGAGGTGCGCTTGTTCCATGGCGCAATACTATTATAACGGTGCATTTACCAGGCGCGCTTCACAGTCAGTTCACAGCCGAGGAGATTGACGTTCTCGTCAGGTCCGTAAAAGAAAGAGAAGTGACATTGGGGATGGGACTAACCCACCCAAATTAGCTTCGGTTAAACATGTATATGATAATTTGGGTATATGTGTAAGGTTTATGCCTATTTTTCCCGTCGTCATGGACACAACAATGATGTCCCTCGTGTTTTAATAGTTTTCCTTATAATAATGTATCATTTGCAAAAAGTGAAATGCATCTTTGTAGATGAGAAAATCATCTATAGTGAATGCGCGTTATTCACATTCTGTATGATGGCCAAGCATGTGCACTTAAAATAGCATCTGAATGTGCACGCAACGCGCCACTGACTTTAGACTAATTTTTTTTGGGTCAATTGTTTTCTTGAACTGCAAAATAGCACCAGGGAATATTTGCACCGACACACGCATCCTTTTTTGCGCCGACCCACCCAGGGAACGCAAGTTCATTCCCTAGTTTACCGACATGCGTCTGTGGAGGGAAAAGCCCGCTTTGCGCGGGTGCAAAATAGGAATGATAAATGCGTCGATGTACAAAGTCATTTGCGTCAGGTGCAAGATAGGGCCCTTAGTCATCGTTTTCAAATCCATTCAGTCGATTTTCTGATATTTAGAAGAATATCAGTAACCAGACAGTTTCTGGTCTCATTGACTTCCATAGTATATTTTTTTCCTACTATGGAAGTCAATGAGACCAGAAACTGTCTTGTTACTGATATTCTCAGCTGAATACATTCGAAAACGGTAAAACCCAACTGTTTAACTCTGAGGGAGTGATAAAATGAGTCCATTTCCAAAAAAAGTGGAGTATCCCTTTAAGACAGAGAATTCTCTCCACATTCATGACCAAAGTGTCCATTTGTATGTGTATTATGATTAATGTTAGGAGAAAAATTTGAAAGGTCATACATAAACGCAACATAAATTTAGCTTTTCGGACTCAATTAAGTTGTATTAATTTGTGCACCGCAAACAAATAATTTCCTTAATCAGTATCAATTTTCCAGTAAAAATATTGAAACGCACGTCATAGCTCTGTAGTTTGTGTGTGTGTTTTTAAGTCCTGTTTTGTTCAGGTCATTTGTCTGTTCAGTTGTTCTGATTGCTTTATTTCTTTAAGTTTATTTTTAGTAAATCAACTATTGCTGCAAATAGGTTCACCTCTTTATTTTATTTTAATCAACCGCAAGTGTGTGACAAAAAAAAAACAAAAAAAAAATTGAGAGTTTCGTCTTGTGTTCACCTGCATTTATTTAATCAACAAATGCAGTAAACAGTAATATTGTGAGATATTACTAGAATTTAAAATAACCACTTTCTGTTTTAATATAATAAAAAAATTAATGTATTAATTTGAAAGAGAAATATTTGTAACAAATGTTTTTTACTGTCAATTTATTTGTGCCAGCTAGCTGAAAAACAGTAGTGTTGTCATACTAAAAACACACGTAAAAAATGATTGTAGCAAATGTACCACATTGAAGGAAAAAAAAAAAAAACAGTTGAAGTGAATAAGAAAATTGGAGCCTACAAATGCTCCAGGGTATTTTTAAATGCTTCCATTAAGTTCTAGATTTTCTTGTCCCGTACCTGAACCGGTTTGTCTTACAGCAACAAACTGATCGTTTCTAATGTTTTAGAGTCCTATACTAGCCCATTAGTAACTTTTAAAAATTTTGTGAGGCCTCTCTTCTGGAAACATGGATAGCAAAGTGGACAGTGCTTCGAGTTCATGTAAGGAGAACACAAAGCTAAACACTACAACACAAACTCGCTCGCCAATTTCATGTTTGAGTTTCTGTCTTATTGTCATGCCGACCTCGTTTCTTAATTATTCCCCTTTGTCTGTGGGAAAGTGTTTTGGAGAGGACGTTAAAGTACTCCGTCTCTAATGTGATCCCTCAAAGCGGCTTTGAGGCCCATCTGCTGAAGGGCTTAGTATGTGTGTGTGTGTATTTGAGAAGTGAGTCGTAGAGCCATTGAGATGTCAGACGCAGAATGAGAGCCGTGATCAAGTTGCAGTTTTGCGAGGAGCTGGAACTAGAGGAGCGGACAGTGTACATGCAGCAGGTAAGACTGATAGAAGAAGAGAACGATAAGGAAGATAGTAGGCCTGGGTACTAATACAGCTTAATAGAGATGGGGGAAGGGGTGCAGTCAGCTGGTCAGCATATTTTTCTTGGTCATTGAAGAACTGCCGCTCCTTGCCAGGCAGTCCGGTGGTCATCAGCTGGAAAGCCATGTGGAATTTCAAGTGCGTGAAGATGCTTTGTCGATGAACGTTATGCATTTTTACAAATATGCTATGCTGTAAGTTTTTCCCATTGAACACGAATATCTGTTTTTTTTGTTTGTTTTTGTTTTTCATTTTTTATACAACAACAGTAAAATTAAAATTATTTTTATCAAGAGAAACGCCTTAAAGTACCATCTTGTTTTCAAACCGAGTCCCACTCCCAACATATTCTAAATGATTCATTTACGATTTTGGAGATGATTTTCGATGTAGCAGCTAAGTAAGATCATCACATTTCAAAGGCTTCAATTCAATTAACAGAGAAGAGTGCATGCATGTGTGTTTATTTACACATGCGCAGCTCATTGGCATTTTCAGTGTCTACGCAGTGTATTCTGCCCCACATGAACACCATCACTGCACCTGCTCTGAGTTTGGGTCGTTTGCCATGCACCACTCGTTTCACCAGATTTGTTATGAAAAGCATTTTATAAACATGTAGACCAGATTTAAACTAATGATGAGTTTTAAGGGATATAATTATTGACTGCAGGGGGACTTTTAAGTAATTTTATCCATTTTGATTCACGGTGGAGTACATATTATCCCAAATCTCTATTGATCCAAAAACATTTCTCTAGTCTAAACCAGACAGTATAAGAAGTGGACAGAGCCATCTCATTGGAACTCAATTGAGACAAGTGAAGCCCATTTTTTTTTAGGACTTGACGGGCAGACTCAAACAGAGCTTGACGACGTAGATGTGACGTCAGCAACCCGCCTGTCTTAGTGACTGTGGCATGAGAAATCTGAATCATTCCCTTCCGAAAGAGTGTGAATAGGAGCTGTCCATGACTAGGAGCAGGAGAAACTTTTGCTAGGTATTCTGAATAATTATTGCATCATTTTTGCCTCGATGTTTCCCCGATTGCTCGCAAGCTTTTCCTCCTATCCATACGGTAACCTCTCTACTGTGCGACAGAGAGTCACCTGGTTATAACGCAATCGTTAGCCTACTTTTACAAAAAACTGCCTCTATGGGGCCATAACATAAGCTACACGGTAATGGAGCAGTTGATACATTGTCGTGTTTCTTTAGAAATAAATAATGGACAAATGGGGTCTTCAAACGCCTCAGTTGTAACGTTATTCGCTGTCAAAGTGACACCAAAATGAATGGGAGTCAATGGAAATGCTAACTCAAGTGAAGTTCTGCTACAAGATGGCGGCACCCGGCCGGCTTCAACTTCCGGTCGATGGATTACCTCCTTGGTCTAAACCAGGGGTGTCCAAACTCCTGGAGGGCCACTGTCCTGAAGTGTTTAGCTCCAACCCCAATTAAACACACCAGTACCAGATAATTAGGTATACTAAACTTTCATGCAGGTGTGTTGAGGGTGGCTAGAGCTAAACTCTGTATGACAGTGGCCCTCTAGGACTGAGTTTGGACAGTTGTGGAGGACCCCTTCAAGGCTGAAACCCCCCCTGCTATGGTTACATTTCCTTCTCAAGATGACTTCTCTTTTTATTTGTCGACACAAACATTTCATATTGTTATTTTATAACTGCAGTAGGCAGCTCTCCCCTCCTGTCTGTTTAATCTGTTTAAATTACTGGGGAAGGTCTTGATATAAAGAACAGATGTTGTGTGATGCATCTGGCCTGATGTGCCAATCTCTGCTGAAGCATTGCTGCAGATTCCTGTTGTCTCGTTGTCTTGTATCTCACAATAATCTGCTAGCCCTGTGCACTTAAAAGTCAGGTTATTTGAGCTCTCCAGTGGTTCAGTGGTTTTCCAAGACAGATTGATGTTGTCAAGTCAAGATCAGCGTGAACTGCTTACTCTCTGAAACCCTCCAAACTGCCCAGAATTTATCCTTACACTTCATTCCTCTCCACAACTGGCTTAAAAACGGCTTAGTTCTGCTTCAGGTAACCAAAGGAGGAAAAATTAACTCTCAGACCACAAACAGTGACTGTAACAGCAATCGTAGTGCAGATTCTCCAGGCTAAATCTTCAGCGTCTGTGTCTGCTGTCGCACACATGGGTGTGCGCTTGTGCGGCGAGCTCCAGAGGAGGAGGGATGCTCTGTGATCTCAGCAGTCTGAGTCCCAGCCATGCTGCTGAGCAGTGGATAGCGCTAACAAGCGCCAGGCTGTAGGAATACGGCAAGATCATGCCTGCACACAGAGAGGACTCGCTCCTCTGTCAGCGTTAGCTCCAGCTGTGCCTTTCCTTCATCTCTCTTTCAATCTCCCTCTCTCATCTCTCTCTATTTGTTAATGTGGTGCTGATGAAGGGGAAACTGCCTTGAGCTCTTTGGCTCAGAATGGATTGTCTGTGTATTGTCACAACTAAGGTAAGGAGAGTGAAGATGGGAATGAGTGTTGAAGGGAAGAAGCTTCTTCTTTTTTTTTCTTGTACGTGTCGGCTGCTGAGAATCCGAGGGTGTTATTTGTGTCGTATTGCTTTGCGGTTTCTTTTAAAAGGGACTTTTTCGTATATTTTTGGAACAGAATGCTCATTGGTTTAGGTGTTGTGTTACAGTGGTCGCTTCAGTGCTGCATTGTATCAGGCTTAATCCCTTGTTGCCGCTCCGTTGAGCCATCAAGGCGTAAACTTGTCGGAAACTTGCATCCACCGATAACAAGCCTCTCAGATACGTTGCTGGTGGAATGCATTATTGATGGTCAGTCCATCAACTAAGATTCCAAGGCTTTATCGGATTTTCCCGCCTTCAGTGGTGCAGGTATCCGGATGGGAACCCTTTTGAGTGGCATTGAAGGATTGAGAGTGCCAGTCTGCTAGCAGTACTTGAACTAATGGGGATTTATTTCACTTGAGCCAAGCTGCTCTGTTTACACGCTTCTAAATATACAGAGTGATTTGATCTTTGCATCTCTGTTCAGTTTAATGTTCTATTTTGGCTTGTCCGTGAAGGAGGGCTTGTGCCTAATGTGTAGACAGCTACCTCTCTCATTCACAATCAGTGTTGCAGATGCAATTCACCATCCTGTGAACTGAAATATTAATGTTTGTATTTGCGTGCTTTGTTGAATCAATGCTTGAAGTACCATTGTGATGGTAATGTGGGTAGCTTGGCTCTGTGCGGTGAATTCCAAATGTGGCCCTAGTACACCTGAATTGCAAGCACCTTAAATGCTGCTTTTAAATAGTCAGGGGTTTCATCAACAGCTGATTAATATTAATCATCTTAATCATACTTGTAAAGCACTATAGAGGTACCATGGTGCAGTGATTGTAATGATTAGTCATTCTAATTCTATAAAATGGAGTTAATATTTTTCAGTAATGGTGTAAATGGTGTTCTTTCAAACATTAATTTTGATCAAAGAATTATGAAAAAGGGTATTATGGTTTTCATATATATATATATATATATATATATATATATATATATATATATATATATATATATATAAAGCACCTGTTTTCAATATTGATAATGATAATAAATGTCTTTTTCTTGAACACTAAATCAGCATATTATAATGATTTTTGAATGATCATGTGACACTGAATACTGGAGTAATGATGGTGAAAATACAGCTTTGCCATCAGAGGAATAAACTACATTTTCAAATATATAATTTTTTTTTTATTGTAATAATATTTCACAATATTGTTTTTGTTGCATTTTTTATCAAATAAGTTCAGCCTAGAAACATTAACAAATATTTTAAAATTCTAACATTTGAACAGTAGTGCACTTGAAAGAAGGACTATCATGGTACATGACTAAAAAAACATAATTATTATAGTATTTTGTTAATATAAACAACACCATCCTGTCATTTAGCTAAAGAGCCGATTTGAATCCAGTCTCATTGGATATTGTTAATTATTTCTTTGTAATAAGTATTTTTTTTATTTTATTATAGAATATTATTTTGTTCAGTAACAGAAGCAGAGTAGATATTAATAGTGAACTCACCTGATTCACAGAAAGCATTCATCATTTGAACAGTTTAGATGCAATCAGTGCTCTGATGATGTAAAAGAGTCCAGTCCCAGAGTTGCTTGCTTACTCAGATTTTTCACCCACAGGTATTATTTTAAGCTTTTTTCTTGAGTTGGACTTTGTGAATCATTGTTCATGCCTTATGAAAGAGAAGTACTTTCTGTGCTATGAGTGGCTAGCACAAGTTTTTATTAGAAATGTGCATCGGCTTCAGTTTGAATGTGTACCGAGTGTGATACATAATGTAGTGATTCCCATGGACCAGGACAAGCTTGTTATAAATATTAATTATAATTATTTAAATTATAAATATATGTGTGTACCAGTAGGTGTCTTTGCTTTTCTGTTTTTCTTAAGGCCTTTAGTCTTTACTGTCTTTGTTGTACATTGAAAATAGCTGACCCCAGTTGCACGAGAAGCATGGAGCATAGACTGCAACTGCTCAAGAAAACAGTCCGACTCATTTAGGAAGCACTGTGTTTTGCGGTTTAAAGAAGCACAATCCTGGTTTGCAGCAATTTAGCTGTGTAATGATTCTGTTGACAGAGATCTGGCTCATCTGTGGCACAGCGCAGGACTCATAGGGTTAACCCCCACGCCTGGAAGAAAAGGTGAAATAGAAGTGGGAACATTAGATGAAAAAAAACAGCACACATCTCTGGACTGCAGAAAACTTTTTTTTTTTCCTCTTTTCTCTGTTTCTGCTAGCTGATGCAAAGACTTAAAGTTGGCCCAGTTTTATTTGTCTATAGTTATTTTGCAACGAGAGTCTATAGAGAGTCTATATATACCGATCGACCGGCCAGGGAACGGAATCAGACTATTTTCCTCATTTAACGCCCCTGACCGGTAACCATCCGGTCAGTCTCACGTCTCACTCATCCGTTTTGTTGCCAGCGGCATTAACTCTTAAAGTGACAGCAGTCTAATATTCCTGCGGCTGTCTGTCATGTTAATGGAAGAAAAAGACAAAGAAAATATCTCCCTGCTCTGGTTTGTATAGCTTTTGTAACTAATTGTAAGCATTAATCTGTATTTATTTTTTTCAATGAAGACTATTACCTGAATATATCGTATACCCACCTTAAAAGCCGTGTTTATTTCTATTTATTCTATTGATTTAAATATATTTATTTTTATTTTTTTATGAAAATAGCATTTTGCTTTTAAGAAAAGTAGATTTTTGTTTGTGTATCCTTTCAATTATAGTTCTGTGAAAAATCGTTATCGGCAGGTCACACTTACAAAAAAAAAAGAAAAAAAAAGAAAAAAAAAAGCGGAAATCGGAATCAGCCAAAAAAGACCTCTAATTGACCTTTTTCTGGCCCCTCCCCCAAAATGGCCATTGCCCAATCACACATCACAGCAACCGTTACTATGTAAGCAGGTCTGTCAAACATTGACTCCAAGCAAGATGGTGAAGCGGTGAAGAATGGCTGTTTCGATTTAGATGTCTGTATTAAAATGCAGATTCAGAAAGTGATAAACTTGTCATTGTATCATCAAGAAAGAGAGAGTCTCAGAGAGAACGAGATCTTGAGGGAACATCCTCCCTCACAAGAGCCAATTATATTGTACACGCTGAAAGTCATTATGCTGTGCTTCATCACAGGAAGTCTTTCCACCAACAATGTCGTTGTTGTTGTTTCTTGGCACTCTGGCTGTAAATATTTCGTGCGAGTTCTTTCTATTTTAAGTCATGGTGAAGTATACATGTGCATGTGCATCCAACGCCCTCCACCCACTTCCTCTACTTCAAATGCACGCAACAGTATATCTGAATCTCTCTCTCTCTCTCTCTCTCTCTCTCTTTGACTGCCTCCACTCTCTTCTTGGTGGTTAATGTTACGTAATAGTTTGCTAGATGCACTCAGTAGGTTATGGCTGAGAGAATATCATCCCACTCACATGCAGTGTGATGCTGGGAATTTGTGTTTTAGTTCCCCATCTCAGCTGTTTTTAGTGGCGTGGACAAAGGTGATATGACGATCTCTGCCTCCACCCCAGCAGGGCAGCTTTTTTTTCAACCCTCCTCTCCTCCGCTGGACAGTGTGGGATCTAGGGTTCACCTGCGTAGGAGAAACTTTATTTATTTATTTTTTTCCTGGCCCACAAGGCCACTCATACTTGTCTCTCTTTTGCTTTAGATGGTTGAATATGTCTGCAATTCTTTTGTTCATTCATTCTGGCGGAGGTGTAAAATTCGCAATGGACATTGCCCACATGCTTTGAAGAGTTTTAACACTTTATGGTTTATATTGTCTCTTACTCGGGATGTTGCTGATGCTGAATAGTTTGTGTCACATAGCTAGACCTTCAGACTGATGGCAGAAGGTCTGGACTACATAGCTTTCATTGACCAACCGCCCAAGAGGACTTCTGGCTGACGTAGAGCAAAGCAATCAATCAGTTAGGTTTGTTCAGTGTCATGTTTAGGGAATGTTGTGCAAGTTTACTGCTACAATGGTGCAACGTTTAAGCTGTGAACTTCACATGCTTTTGAAAATCCAGTTTTTAGTTGATAAGTGCTCAGTGTCATAAGTGCCTTTCTTCTTCCATAAGAGGTGTTGGTGTCACAGCGGCTTTGTTTCCGGGTGGACCGTTAAAGAACGCAACACACACGTTTCCCCGGTACTCTTGAAGTGTTTCCTATTTTGTTTGCCTTATGCATCATGCGTCAGGCAACTGTCCGTGGATGTCACATCTGAGGCTGAGACTCCTGAATAGTTGTAAAGTAAAAACTGGGAATGTTGGGAACCTTAACAAACAAAACCTGGATTGACTTATTATGACAGCAAATCAATGCCTAAAAGAACCGAACGCACAACGGATGCTGGGCGCGTGCTAAATTATTTCCGCGAGAGGATTACAGATCTACTTGCGAGGAAATGGAAGCTCACAAGCTCATTTCAAACCAAGCGGGTAATCCATTAGCCAGAAGTTGAAGTCTCACGGGAGCCGCCATTGTCGCGGGAGCCGCCCACTTTACTCCCATTCATTTTGGCGTCACTTTGACAGCGAAAAACTTTACATCTGAGGTGTCCAAAGCCTTAATTTGTCCATTATTTATTTTAAAGAAACACCAAAATGTATGAAATGCTCCATTACTTGAAAAAAGTTGTTCTGAAAGTGTTTTCAAGATATTGCTTCTATGTGCCGTTATTGTTATAGTTGTGGTGTGGACTCTGCTATTCTTTTACATTTAGGCAAGGCAAGGCAAGTTTATTTATATAGCACATTTCATACACAATGGCAATTCAAAGTGCTTTACATAGAAGAAATTAAAATAATCAAAAGAAATCAGAATAATTAAAACAGTTTAGAATAAAAAATAAGAAATAATGAAAAATAAAGATTATGATAAAAATAAAATACAGTAAATGAAAACTATTTAGAATAAAATGAAGTGCAGTAACAGTCGGACGAACAGTGGCACAGTGCTCATTCAGTAAATGCACAGCTAAACAGATGTGTTTTGAGTCTTGATTTGAATGTGACTACTGTAGGAGCACACCTGATCTCTTCTGGAAGCTGGTTCCAGCTGTGGCTGGCATAATAGCTAAAAGCAGACTCTCCATGCTTAGAGTGAACCCTTGCTATTTCTAGCTGATGTGATCCTAATGATCTGAGTGATCTGTTGGGTTTATATTCAGTGAGCATATCTGCAATACATGAGGTCCTAACCCATTAAATGATTTATATACCAGTAATAATACTTTAAAATCAATCCTAATTGTAACTGGCAGCCAGTGTAAAGACCTGAGGACTGGTGTGATGTGTTCATATTTTCTGGTCCTGCTCAGAATCCTGGCAGCAGCGTTCTGTATGAGCTGCAACTGTCTTATGGTCTTTTTAGGAAGGCCAGTGAGGAGGCCATTACAGTAATCCACCCTGCTGGTGATAAAAGCATGCACAAGTTTCTCTAAGTCTTGACTGGAAACAAAGCATCTAATTCTTGAAATATTTTTCAGATGATAGTATGCTGATTTAGTTATTGCTTTGACATGACTATTGAAACTAAGGTCTGACTCTAGTGACACACCAAGATTCCTGACTTGATTTTTAGTTGTTAGACCCCTAGCGTCAAGGTATGCATTCACCTTAAGAACTTCATCTTTGTTTCCAAACGCAATAACTTCAGTTTTGTCTTTGTTTAACTGCAGAAAGTTTTGACACATCCAACCGTTTACTTCATCAATGCATTGGCACAGGGAGTTAATGGGGCTGTAGTCGTTAGGCGATAGGGCTAAGTAGAGCTGTGTGTCGTCTGCGTAGCTGTGGTAAGCTATTTGGTTCTTTTTCATTATTTGGCTCATTGGGAGCATATACAGGTTGAATAGGAGTGGCGCAAGAATCGAGCCCTGAGGGACTCCGCAAGTCATGGATGTCCACTCAGACTTATGTTCTCCCATACTCACAAAATAACCTCTCCCTTCTAAGTATGACCTGAACCATTTTAGGACTATCCCAGAAAGCCCCACCCAGTTTTCCAGCCTGTCAATAAGTATGGTGTGATCAACAGTGTCAAATGCAGCACTGAGGTCGAGTAGTACCAACACGGATAATTTGCCTCTATCAGTATTTCAGCGAATATCGTTTATTATCTTTATGAGAGCTGTCTCCGTGCTGTGATGCGATCGGAAACCAGATTGAAAATTGTCAAAATATCCATTTGAGCTTAAGAATTTGTTCAGCTGATTGAAGACAACCTTTTCAATGATCTTGCCTATGAAAGGAAGATTTGAGATCGGTCTATAATTGCTCAAGATGGTCTTATCCAGATTGCTCTTTTCCAGATTTAGAAAATCCAGATTTAGAAAGATATGTTAAAACTATATCTTTATTGTTCCTGTTTATCATTCTTGGTGTAAACAGGCCTTTAGTGTGTAGGTTGTCTATAAATCAGCAGAATACAGACCAAGAGAACCTTCTGTTTTTGTTGTGTGATGTGGATGTGTAGACAGACTAAACTCAGACTGAAATCAAGAATGCCCAGCCTTCATTACTGTAACTGACACATCTTTATTAGTTTAATTGCATTAAATTATCACAGCCCTCACACAAAACAAGGACCTTCAGACTGTGTGCATGACAGAAAGTCTTCTCAGAGCAGGCTGATTGAATTGTATTTGAAACTTTGGATTTGTTGCAAACGTTTGTACCTTGATGGCTATAGTGGTGGCGCTTTAAATGAGATGAATTCAGTTCTTTGAGAGCATTTACTGTGCTGAGAGCACAGCTGCTAAAAGCCTTTCAAACTATTTTAAACTCTTCCTACTTGTTTGTGTAGTTTGTTAAGAAACCTGTTTGAAAGCATTTGTTATTTCTGAAATTCTGTAATTTCCACTAGTGGTTCATATATTATGGTTCAAGGAGGTTTAACATGCTCACTTGTGCACTTGCTGCAACCCCACTGGGTACATACCGAAATCTATTCTGTTGCAACAAAAAAAGGTGGTTCCCTGTGGTTTTATGGGAAAAAAACACTCCTGCAGTGTGACAGCAGTACAGTGATGGTTTTGTTGCACCATTTTGCAAGATTGCCCCAGTTCTCCCACTGACACCTCGCATCAAGTGGTATGATTACACAACCCTAAGGAGTTTTGAAGAGGTCTGTTTGTAAGGCGCTTAATGAGGTAATAACTGTGATCTGGTGAATGTACAGAGGCAACAGAGGAGCGTGGGGCTGCTCTGATGGAGGTCTGCTGTGTATCCAGTGATAGGAGACTCAGAGCACTCAGATTTGTGCTATGAAGTGTGTGATGTATGTTAATGAATGTGTCTGTGCAGCAGCCTCCAGGCGCTTAAGAGTACCCTTGGAGCCGAGGTGGGGATTTGCATGGCCTGGGTGTTGAGACGGAAGTCATGCAATATGCAAAAAACGCGTTTGTTTTCTATCATCGTGGGGAATTTACATTTACCTTTATTATAAATTCTTAAACTTTTCTGCAGTATTCTGTAGTTCTGCAGTACCCACTTCACACAGAATTTTCCCACCTCCCCTCTGGACGTAGATTTAGAATGCCCCGAACTAAAACTAAACGACACATCACTTCATTTGTGCCGAGGAGCATTCAACTACTTAACGAATCACCCATGGGCACATAGACTGATTTTGAATGTGCATTATTGAATATATATCTATTTATTGATTCTTTTAAGCTGCGGAATATTTTAGAGTTTTTTTTTTTTTTTTTTTTTTGAGAGGTATTACTGAATATATATTTTTTACTGATCTCTTAAGTTGTCAAATTGATATATTCCATGTCACTTTTGTCTTTATTCTTCTTTATTTATGTTTATTCTATGTTTTTTGTGGTTATGTTTATTATGGTTCCCATGAGTGTAAAACAAATTCCCCTTTGGGGCAATAAAGGTTTCATTCATTCATTCATTCATTCATTCATTCATATCATTTTTACATTTTCGCAAAGACTTTACACTAAAAATTCTGATTTAAAAAAAAAACAAAGCCATTTTGGGTTATTTAACTCAACCATTGTTTAGAAATGACTATAATGGTTTCTATTATTAAATTAAAAATCATGTGCAGAATGACTACAGCAACAACAGACAGCAGTAATAATCAAAATGTGAAAATGTAGAACTCCCAGAAATAGACAAAAGTAAAAACATACATTTGTTGATCACAACAATTTAGGTTAGTTAATTATTTATATATAAAAAAGTTTTTACTTGAGAAAATGTAATCCCAACAATGAACCTAAAACCCCATCCACATAGACTTATTTATTTAGCAATCTAAATGGGAACATATCATTGACTTTTATCTTCTATAGACTAACCATAACTGTAAAAGAAAACTTGGGGCTACTTTCAATAATCAATCATAACTTGTTATAACTGATTATGAATATTTGGATCAGTTAATCGTTACAACGTTAACATTACAACCCATTACTCGGTTCATCCCGTGAACACTCAATATTGGTTATTAAATAATTCATAGAAATGTACATAGGAAAGATTGTAAGATGAAACAGATTTGTTCAGTGCACCGTAAAGTTATGTAATTCACTGTTACCTTAGCAGAATCCCCTCAAGATGTGTTCAGTGTGGCTTTATCTGGTGAGATGAGGTGACATTAGAAAAGCTTGACAGGCGTTGTCTTATCTCTTGTACTAGTCTGGACACATACTTGCATCAGTCAATCTAATGTACTGTAATGTGTCACTGTCATTATTATATATGGCCCAGTTTAACCTCTGTATATATACATATATCATATACAGTAGATCTGTGATTTAAGATTTAGTTACATTTTAAGAAATGTTTCATTCAATTCAAACTGTTTAGTTTAGGGACAGTCATCATCCACCTTTTGCTTAGTGAGGGAAATAGGTTAGCATTGATGTTTGTGAGATATAAAAGAATATGATGCTTTCTTGAAAAGCACCTCCATAAATTAAATTTCAGCCATAACTTAGCTGTCGGTTTGCTCCTAGGGATATGCTGACAGAATAAGACGCACTGACATGCACTGACGACGCACTGGTATGTCAGAGGGATCAGTTTTGACAGGCTGTGAATAGAAACATTTAGCGCAGTAATTTGGAAAGGCCTCTTAGGATGTTGTCTGACTGCTTACAGCTACACAGGGTCGGGCATTTGTCCTTTAAAAGATGTACTGCACCAACGCATGTGACGTATGAAATAGCATTTTACAGTAATAATTTTACCTGCCACTCACACCTGAATGAGATTCTTTGGTGCCCCGTGTGGCCTTCATGAAAGGTAACTGATTGGGCTAAAGTTTTTAGGTCAGGTCTAACTAAAACTTTTTCTGAGTTTCACTATCCTGAACTATCCAGAACCGGAAACCTATGTTCACTATCTAGAACCGGAAACCTATGTAATTATAAAAAATACAAAAAATCTCATGTGTTCAGCTTTCGTGTTGTGCTACTATAAAGTGCTTTGTGCTTTTGAGTCTGTGTTGGATATAATTGGATCTCAATTTCACGCAAACTGTTTTCTCTAAAGTCTAGAACGATGTGTTTAATTTATAATTTTGTGCTGTTATTGGCATCTTGTTGATGGCATTAATATGGATTAGCACTGTGAAGCCTGGATCTCTTTTTTGTGTATATCTGCTATACTATTTTTGTTGATGAGCTCACAAAGAAAAAATCTAGACAACTATTATTTTATTGCAATAAAGTATTGAATTGAATTATGGATGAAATGTAAGTTATACAAATGTTCCATCTCTGAATCATAATTGATTGAGCCATGTTTGAAGCTCTGTCGATCGCACATCAGTTGTTATGCTGCTCTGCAAAAAGGTTTAGCTGTTTGTACTATTGAACAATAGAAAAAGAAAAAAAAAACTGGCAGGGAAATATTTAAAATTGGATTTAAACCATGTATTATGTTCCAGCTCCTTATAAAGTTACCATCCTTTGGCAAGTATTTCGATGTCAAAACTCTCATTTGGCGCTTTGGATGAGTAGCATTACAAGAACACAAAATCTGCGTTTACCACACAATATCATTAAATAAGCATGATAATATGATGATAAATTGGACCATACGCAACTTCATGTGCAATTTTTGCCACTATGGGCAATTATGCTGCTAACCTATTTTCAGCTCTTCGCAGTCCCACGTAAGAAGGCTAACAGAGTAAAGCAGAACAGATTAAACTCAATTCTAGATAGACTCAGTTGAGTTGTAAAGCTTTGACTTTTCCCTTCTTTTCCACTGTCAGCGTTTTGAAGATGAGCACATCTGTCAAGGGTTTAACATTCTTTGTATTTCATACTTGACTTGCGCCAGAGGATTAATCTTGTCACCCCACAGGCTGTTTAAGGGGAAGAAGAAAGCATTCTGGGTTTAACATGCAACATGCTTATGAAGAACAAGCACCCTCACAGCTAATGTCGCAGAGGCTCTGTTGATTTAGACCAACAGCATGCTTGTGAAATGTAGAACTTGTCATTATCTCAAAATAAAACCAACAGGGTGATCAGAATCCTGATTTGAACTTTGAAGTTTTTACCAAATTATGAAATTGATGGGCCATCTCTTGCTTTAATTGGGTGCTCCTGAGGCTATAGCCATCTATCGTAAGTTTTATGCTCACCATACCATATGTGTCCCACGGATGAGACGTTTAGCAGAGGTTCTGACTCTCTGTGGTCATTAAAAATGGCCAAATTTGCCCATTGGCGTCTGTCCATCATGGACTCCTAATCATCCCCATGTGCTACACTGATTGGCTCTATCACTCTGTCTCCTCGCCACCAATACGCTGGGTTCTGGCACAATATGGCTGACTTGTCACAGTCTTGAGTTCCACCACCGAACACTCCAACAGAAGAAGATTAAGAAAATAACACAGCTCTCCATACTTTTTACTTTTTTTACTCCATAGTTTTTTGGAAAAATGAATCCTGTCATTCACATGGGCTTGGAGGAAATCAGTAGTCCTTTTAAAGTAGGCATGAAAAGGAAGTTGCGACTCTATATCCAAGTGAAATGGTTCTTGGACAAAATCAAGTTCTGGACTTTTTTCATTTGGATATAGCCACAACTTCCGTTTCATAGCAGCTTAAAAAAGGAATACTGATTTCCATCCAAGGCCATTTTTAGTCTATAGCTATGTTTTAACTTTGTGGTAATTAGCCTACGTGGCATAATTTGAGAAAGTTGTTTGTGAGTTCCTCGTGTAGTTTTGGTAAGCCTTTCACATCTCTCTTCTTTTTTTTTCTTGGTACAGTGAATTCAAACTGCTCGTTTTGATCAAGGTCTTTCTATCACTCTCTCTCTGTCAACCTATGTGTCAAGTTCATGTGAGGGACCGGCTCTCAGTATGTAGAGACATAAGGCATGACCTAACAATGGACGGATATGCTCTTCTGTTCCCCTGGGTACACATTAAAACTACTGTAGATTCTACATATCTAAAGGATTTGTGAGCTGACACTGATTCATTAATCTGTGTTTTGCTACACAGATTTCCTAAAATCTGGTGCTCAATACAGTGCTGGAAAGGGTGGTTGCCAGAGCACTGCTATGCTGTTGCTTAGGCTCTCTGAGTAGTTGCCAACATGCTTCATGTGGTTGTTCAGCGGATGTTTTCTGGCCCAAGGGCAAAGACCTTACCCCCAAGTTTCTATGATCTTCTAGTCTGTAGATCTGGATCAGAAGCTTAGGTGACACACTGGCTGCTTGGCGTGATCGTGAGCGTGGCGGCTGCGTCACGTTTTCTGTCACCAGTGCAAACGAATTTAAAACGAGTCTGACGTGGCACTGCTGCTGCTAGGTGACGTACAGGGAGGGCGTATTGTGGAAGCCCTATACTTCATGTATGTTAAGCATAAATATAAAGCCTTCCTGATAAAGACACTGTCAGTTGTATTGACAGCAAAATAGACTACAGAATATTTCATTCTGTATTGACAGGTGCAATATTTGAAAATGTATCATTTATTTTTATATTATATTTATATCTGAATTTATGTCAAAACGTAGACTTTCAACCATCAAAATGTAATTTATTAATATGTATTTGTGTGCAAAATAACATAAACATCTTTTCCTATTATATTTTGCCTGGAAACGCTTCCAATATGGGAGCAGAAATAAAAACGGACACGCCACACAGCTGAGACGCTTACGCCACGCAGCCAGTGTGTCACCAGCCTTTCTCAAGTCTTTGAGGTTTTTCTGGCTGTTTTATTTTCTGCCAGGAGGATATGCAACTCAATAATCTAAAAACAAAAATGATTTTAATCATTATTCAAGTCTGTAGCATAAATGGTGAAAGATGAGTTATATACTTATAAAACTTATGATGTTTATACTTAAGGTTGGATTTTATCCAGTGTACAAAACATCTTCACACAGCTGATGTCAGTTTGTTTCTAATGCAAGGGGATTTAAAGGGTTAGAGAATACTTTTTGTGCGAAAAAACAAACAAAAATAATGAGTTTATTCGACTATTCCTTTTCTTCCTTGTAGGCCAGAAAAGAGACTTCCTTAGATTTCCACGACGCATGCGCGAGAACTGAACTGAAGTAGTGTAAGGAGATCGCAATTCTCGCGCATGCGTCGTGGAAATCTAAGGAAGTCTCGTTTCTGGCCTACAAGGAAGAAAAGGAATAGTCGAATAAACTCGTTATTTTTGTTTGTTTTTTCGCACAAAAAGTATTCTTGTCGCTTGATAAACATATAGTTGAGCCACGGTAGTCACTTGGGATATTTAAACATTTTCTTCATTGACTTTCTGGGCCGTCAAGAGGCAGTCCCTTAGGAGCCAATGTGGTAGTTATACAGCTCTCAAATTTAATCAAAAATATCTTCATTTGTGTTCCGAAGACGAACGAAGGTCTTACGGGGTTGGTACAGCATGGGGGTGAGTAATTAATGACTTAATTTTCATTTTTGGGTGAACTAACCCTTTAAAGCCTCAAGAAGATTATTTAGGCTGTTTGGCTATAGAGTTATATATTATTATAATCACCATTGGTGACTATTATATAGTCACCAAAACCATCGTTTTTACATTTTTCATGTAAATCAGCCTACAAATGGCTCAAATATTGTCTCTGCCAATTAAACTGGGATATGAGAAAGTATTGTAACATCAATAAAATTACTCACTTTTCAGACTAATGACTGTTGGCTATAGGTGTTAGGTAAACATTATTTTTGCAATTCTGCTTGGTGCCACTATGGCGTAATAATGACACTCTTCACCTTTAATGTGACCTTTAGTGTTTCAACATGTATCTGTGTCAAAGGAGGAGAAGGAGGGAGCGTGTGTGTGTGTGTATGTGCAAGAGCATGGGTGTATGACTCATTGCTTCAGCAGGAGCTGCCTCTGGGAGTAGATATATTTGTGCTTGTTAAAGTGTTTTGGCTTCAGTGCAGCTTTGCCTGCTCGTCTCTCTCGTCCTGTCCACAATTTTAGCTTATATGTCCCTTTTTGTCCAGTGCGTCTTTCTGCATCTATTTCTGTCCAAGGCTGAACGTCAGGTCACAGCAAGTGAAATGAGTTTTTCTTGGCTGAAAAGTCTGTACCCCTCTGAAACTGGCCTCGGACAGACTATCTGGTGTTCTCTCTCACATAAAAAGCTATTTTGGTAGCTAAAACTGCAGTTCCCAGTGGCTAATTTGTGAATTCAGTCGCCTCCGCTCTTTCTCTCACCTCTCTTTCTCCACCCCCTCAGTCTTCAGCCTCAGCACTCCCTCTCTCTTGTCACCCCCTCATTCTCTCCCTTTCTCTTTCCTTCTCTCCCCCGTTTTCTCGTGAGCTCGTCTATACTGTAAAGCTGTTAACCACAGAACAACTAGTTTCCCTGGTAACAGGGAGGCTGGCACCAAAAATATATTCTCTAAGGCATCTTCTCCGATGCCTCCCACTGCTTGCTGGTGCTCGTCCACGCATCACAACACCACCTAGCTCTGAACTGGCCCTCTGATTTAAATATTACATATAATATTTAATATATAAATAAGTCCTAATATATAAATACTACTATTTATATATACCTATATAAATATTACTATTTGGTCAGCAGGCACAAAGACTAAAGAGGTTCAGGGAAAAAAAGGCTTTATTAATAATCCACTCTAAATGAACACGCAAGGGAATAACACAAACCACACAATATAAACACTGGGCTACTGTATATAAACGTGGGTAGAACAAAGGAAAGTAAACTTGACAAATGTGAAACTAATACGTAACTATAGAAACAAAGGAGGACATAATCGGTAACCAATGAAACTAAACAGAGTGGGGAAACAAGAACTAAAGGTAACAGAACAGAATGTCAAAATAAGAGTTCACATAAACCTAAAAATAAGCTTGTTGGGATTTTGTTCGTATAACAGTTAGTTCTGATCCTCGAATCCGACTGGACGAGAGGGTTTCTAAAACGCTGATATTTCACCAGTATCAGCACTGCTTTTCTTTGTGCGCTAGACTGTCAGTCAGTACAGGTTACATTGTTACGCCACTAGGTGGCGAGAAAGGACCCACTTTTAGTGAGTCATTATACGATTCATTCAACTAATATGTTCAAAAACGCTGATTAAAGGTACACTATGCAAGATTGTTTCGCCACCAGGGGTCGCAACAAAGGCGTATATTAATAACAAAGGCGTATATTAATGATGGATATTACGCATTAAGCGGAATTATGGATCTTGTCGTCAAGCTGTTGGATCTTTTATTGATGAATACATTGATGTTTTTAAACTTGACTGTAGTATGAAGCAGGCGCGATTGCAAGATGTATGCCAGCGCCACACGCAACGCGAGTCCCGCGGATATAAAGGAACAAGGACATTTCATTCTACCGAACTACACGCTGAATTATAACTAACATTATTAACAAAGTTCCCTTGCATCACATCTGGCAAGTGACCGAATATATAATGAGGATGAGACAGTCGATTTTGCTTTAACGTATATTTTGCGTTATGTAGAGGCTATAGCCTATAGTTTTTCGGGACTTCTGCAAGTTATTGACAGTTATTGAGCAAAAAAAAATAATGGACGAATAAGAAAACCAATGAATGCATGAAATCTATGAATGCACAAAATGTCCTTTTAACTTTATACCGGGTCTTAAAGGGTTAGTTCACCCAAAAATTAAGTCATTAATTACTCACCCCCATGCTGTACCAACCCCACGAGACTTCCTTAGATTTCCACTACGCATGCGCGAGAATTGCGATCTCCTTACACTACTTCAGTTCAGTTCTCGCGCATTAGGCTTGCCGCGATAGACGGTGTTGACGGTGTTACCGGTTTTAAGCCCCATCACCGGTGACATCACTTTCCCACCGTGACACCGCGATGTCTTGACTTTTTTTTTTTAAAGTATTCGTTTTTGCTAAAATATTTATTTGAATTAATTAAAAATAATAATTTTCAATTATTTAGTTCTGAAGAGAGCATTATAATTAAAAATGAACTGCGCAACGCGTGCCGTCACGTCACAGATGAGCAAGCATCAGGATTCCATTTAGCACGTGTGGAGACGAGAACGAGTCAAATTACAGAAAAGCAAGATAATGGCGGAAGATTTGGTGTCAAAACGCAATGCAAAAGCGCCTGTTTGGCAATATTTTGGCCAATATATATTAATGTTAATAAATGCCAATTTATAGTGTTTTTTTTTTTTAGAGTGCTGTCATTTATGTAGGCTATGGTCCTTTTTAAAGTTTTTATTTTATATTCGTCTCTTTTTATTTGGTTTTATCTTATTTAAACTTTGTTTAATTTATTTAGGCCTATTTTGTTTTCTTATTCGTTAATAAACGTTTTATTTTTTTTTTTGGGCCCACAGTTTGCCGATTTAAATGCCAATTTATAGTCTTTTTTTTTTAGAGTGCTGTCATTTATGTAGGCTAAGGTCCTTTTTAAAGTTTTTATTTTATATTCGTCTCTTTTTATTTGGTTTTTATCTTATTTAAACTTTGTTTAATTTATTTAGGCCTATTTTGTTTTCTTATTCGTTAATAAACGTTTTATTTTTTTGGGGGGGCCCACAGTTTGCCGATTTTCACTTTTTTCAGCCTATGCATGGGGTTATTTTTATTCGTTCGTTATGCTAATAAAAGTTCTGTCTATATTTTATTCGTTTATTATTATAATAAAGGGCTGTCTAAAAGTTTATTGTCAGCGAGTTGTTTTTTTTTTTTCTCCATTCCAGCAATTGACGCTGAATTGCAATTGACGCTTATTTCGAAAGTGAAAGTATGTCATTTATGTAGGCTAAGGTCCGTTTTGAAGTTTTTATTTTATATTCGTCTCTTTTTAATTGGTTTTATCTCATTTAAACTTTGTGTAATTTATTTAGGCCTATTTTATTTTCTTATTCGTTAATAAACGTTTTATGGTTCTTATTTGTTTGGGCCCACATTTTGCCGATTTTCACTTTTTTCAGCCTATGCATGGGGTTATTTTTATTCGTTCGTTATGCTAATAAAAGTCTATAAATAAAAGTTTTATTATCAGCGAGTTGTTTTTTTTGTCCATTCAAGCAATTGACGCTTATTTCGAAAGTGAAAGTATAACGCGCACGCATTTAAAAGCTATTTAACCCCCCCGCCCTGCCCTCCACGGTGACACCGGGATTACCGGTGTTGTCACACGTCGATTAACCGGTGGGAAATTTTCCTCACCGCGGCAACCCTATCGCGCATGCGTCGTGGAAATCGTATGGAAGTCTCGTTTCAGGCCAACAAGGAAGAAAAGGAATAGTCGAATAAAGTCGTTATTTTTGTTTGTTTTTTCGCACAAAAAGTATTCT
This sequence comes from Pimephales promelas, assembly GCF_988280905.1. NCBI lineage: Eukaryota > Metazoa > Chordata > Actinopteri > Cypriniformes > Leuciscidae > Pimephales > Pimephales promelas. The sequence goes on along the minus strand of NC_142791.1, from coordinate 5,165,468 downwards.
CGTCGCTTGATAAAATTATAGTTGAGCCACTGTAGTCACATGGAATATTTAAACATTTTCTTCATTGACTTTCTGGGCCGTCAAGAGCCAGTCCCGGAAGTCTATGTGGTAGTTATACAGCTCTCAAATTTAATCAAAAATATCTTCATTTGTGTTCCGAAGATGAACGAAGGTCTTACGGGGTTGGTACAGCATGGGGGTGAGAAATTAATGACTTCATTTTCGTTTTTGGGTGAACTAACCCTTTAAGCAAAACTTTAATAGGCGACTCACCATATCTTCAAACTTGTGACAACGAATATTTGTGTTCTCTTGGGGATGTTTATTTCGGCTGGTTTGGCTCCACTCGCTCTCCCTAAAATCCACATTTGAATTCTCCACACCAGTGGTTTTCCTCAGGCGTATTTTGCACATACGGTAGCAGTTTTTTGGACGTAGGACTTGTTCCTCCAACAAAGATTTTCCCTTTGACTTGATAGATTGACTTGGCACAATTAACTATGTTCGGTAAATATAAGTTTGTAATTTTAACAAGATAAGGTGCTATATGCAACTTATATTGCTATATTCTTTAACATGTGTCCACCACTGCAGGGAGAGATGAAGACGGGGAGTATATAATGAGTTAGACTCCTGCCCCCTTGTGTTTGTTATATGCCAGTGCAGTATGGAGTTTTATCATTTAAAGCAGATGAACTAGTGACCAGTACAGGGTCAAATGCCTTGCAGATATTATTTACCTCAACGAATCTGTACTCTTAATCATGTCAAATGTAAATCCAACTTTAATGTGTATTTTTTTCAATGGTCTTTGGCACTTGAAAAACAGGATGCAGGTTATTTTTATGATTCCACTGTTAAAGTTAATTTCTGATTTGCATTCTAATCCATTGATATCCAATCTTATTGGATGCGTTGTATTTTGACATATTCAAATGTGGATCAAACCATCCCACAAACATTCCCCAAAAGCACACTGTATCCCCAATTGTGATTTAATTGACACACCCGCTGCTTACAGCTGGCCTAATGAATGCAGCGTCACACTGGAGAGAGTGTGTCTTGAGGAGTGTTATATAACAACACAGGGTGCCTGTGCACAAGTGGAAATTATTAAAATAAAGACCGCCATTCCTTATACTTTCTGCCTGCTGCTGTTTTACATTATGTGCCTATTGAATCCGGAGTATCAAGTAACCTCCAAAATCTTAACCCTCTTTCAGTTCCTGCCTCTTCTTTTTGCTGTATTAAAGAGAGAGAGGGAGAGAGAAAAGACAGAAAGAGAGAATCCCCCGTTCAGTGGTGTGCCTTTCCTACTGCTGTCAGCTGAAATGCCTCATCCAGCAACAAAGCATAGCGTATTTCTCCCTGCATGCCTGATGCCCATGTGTGCGTACTACGAGTCCCTTGCCCAGAGATTCCGGTACGGAAACCCGCCACAATGCTCTGCTGGGAGCGCACACCGAGGGATGTGATCTGCCTCTCACTCTTTTCTTCCTCATCTTGATTTCCTTTCCTTAAGAAGCTTTGCTGCCACACCAATCCTTATGCCACACAATACCTGCAATGTTTTTTGCATGTTATTGTGCACTGAGGTCCAATGTGAAGGTAAGACCATGGTGTGAGTGTGAACTTTTGTGTGTACTCTACGTGTGAGTGTCACTTGGGGCTGTACGAGTGTGCAATGTGTCTGCACTGGTGGATATTTTTCCATCAAGTTTTAGTTGGCTGATTTTACCATCAATTATTTTGTGTTGGAGGTTTTTTGGACAGCTGTAGTATGTATGTATCTATCTATGCAGACTGATCTCATGAAGTAGCGTGTGTATGACACGCCAATTCGTATTTCCATTATTGGCGTGCTATCAAGACGCATAATCGCTTTTCAGCGTGTTTATGAACGCCGTTGACTTAACGTTATTACTGTATATATAAATATATGACTTTCCTCAACCCCGTCCCTAAACCTAACCGTCACTGGGGTTAATGGCATTTATGACTGTTCCCTTACCATCCTAGGAAAAAAAAAGATCGCTCCCCAGATGTAGACCTACATTTTGCTTCGTTTCGCGCGGACATTTGACGGCGTGTACAGACACGCGGAATCACTCGGACATTAATGGTGTAGACATACACGCGGATACACGCGGATAGCTCAAAATGCGTAGAGATAACACGCCACTTGACTCGAAAGTGGCGTGTATGTTTACACAAAAGTCATGATGTCATGTTTATCTATGTATGTATCTATGTATGTATGTATGTATCTATCTATCTATCTATCTATCTATCTATCTATCTATCTATCTATCTATCTATCTATCTATCTGTTTTTATTTGGTATGTAGAAGTATAGTTAATATCTTCATAATTATTTCTGTCTGTCCCTCTCCTTTTTTGCTGCAGTTTTAGAGTCTAGAGATTGGCTACTGAGGAGTGAGAGGTGTTTGACATGCAAGAAACTGTTACTGCACCTGTCAGCCTCACTTCCCACACCTTCTTCTGCTGACAGAGCAGGAAGTGCCCTGATAATGCAATGCGGGGAGGTGCTGCCTGTGACGGTCATCTCTGCTTTATACACAAACTTTGTTGAAGACTACAGAAAGTAGTCTTCTGGGGTGGTGATGGCGGGTGGTGATAGGGTGGCGGGTGGTGATGGCGCAGTGGATAAGGCACATGCCTTTGGTGTGACCCGGCTTCGAATCCACTGCGAGACACCAATGTGTCTCTGAGCAAGACACTTAACCCCTAGTTGCTCAAGAGGCGTGCGACCTCTGACATATATAGCAATTGTAAGTCGCTTTGGATAAAAGCGTAATAAATGTAAGTAAGCTCTGAAACACAGGTGCAAATTGACCATTTTAGATATACCTCGGCTGTTCTCTATTCTTTGCAGACATGCATATAGAGAAGATTTCGTTGGAGACTCGTCCCATTTTACGTTGGAAAATTGCTACTTGTCTGGAGGAGGTGGCGTTCTGCTTTCCTCTGCAGCTTGTAATGGATTTATATGAGAGAAGCTGTGTTCTCGTGCATCAAGCTGGCAGTAAACATGATGCCGAGGGTGCAGGGGTGGACATGCTGTCGATGGAAAGAGAGGAAGTGTGCATGTGAAGCCAAAAACCATGATTTGGTTCTTGAGCATTTATAGTAACAATTCTGCAGTGTGTGTTTGATACGTGATTGAATGCGTGTGTTTGTGTGTGTGGGGGGGTGAGTGTGAGGGGTTGCGTATGTGTGGAAGGAGATTAATGCCAGTGTGTGTAGAAGCCTGCATGTGAGAGTATGTATGGGGGTGGATGTGTGTAGAGGAGTGAAACTGAGCTCTATCTGTCTTTTTCTCTCTGGCTTAAGTGGGCTGTATAATAACACACTTGATCTGTCTATACCAGTGGGCATCTCAGAACTTAAGGCAAGCATTGTTCAGTAACTTTACCCAATACTCTCTCCCACATCACCACATGAATCAGTAAACTTAATTTAGCAGTACAGTCTTAGAGCCTGTGTTGTGGAAGCTAGAATGATTGAACATGGAGGTTTTTTTTTTTTGAAGAGATCATATAATGCCATTTTCATACAAGTTAATTTGATTCTTTAGGGTCTAAATGAAAAGTTTGTAATATACTTTAATTAAAAATTCTCATTAGTATTGTAAGAAAGCACTCATTTTACCTGGTCAAAGACAGCTCTGTTTTCAGCTCACCGTTTCAGTGCATATGCCTTTAAACGATAATGAGCTTCGCTCACTCCGCCCCTCACTCCACACAACGCACGTGGAGTGTTGCCTTGACAACCGTTGAGGGTATATTTTGGAGAAAGAATGGCAGCGAGAGTGTGTGTGTGTGTGTGTAAACTTTAGCCACATTCATCGTGAAGCGTGCAAGCGATTTGCAAAGATTAATATAAAGCTACACTCACTTCTTCTGGAGGTGCAGCAGGAACACGAATAGTTGGTAACGATTATTTTTTTCAGGAGCAGCTTCTTAGCAAAACCAGCTTTATACTGACCCTCGTTTATAAAGCAGTCTGGTGTTCCATTCACTGCAATAAATAAATACGTAGGCCTATAAATAAATAAAACTTAAAGTAAGATTATGAGCTAAATGATTTTATCTCTGTTATTCACTGTTTTAGAATTTTTATTTGGGTTAAAGAGCCGGCTGATGGCTGCATATCCTGTCTTCAAGATAATGATAGTCTGAGCCAGGAATGGAGATAGATTTATTTATTTATTTATGTTCCCTCTCACATAAAGGAAACACTCTGTCCGAACACATTGGGAACAGTAATGCTCTGCAATGTAGCTTTTCCAACGGATATGTGTGTGTGTGTGTGTGTGTGTGTGTGTGTGTGTGCAGCCGGGGACCATAGAGCTTTCCGCCATGTGAATTCAGATTGGGAGAAAGAGGTACCTAGACAGTACTGACCCATCTGCTAAAAATGTTGAGGAAGCTTTGAGTCATGCAGTCATGAATATTTCACTAGGAAATCTTATTAAATTCTGTTGAGGAATGCAGTAATGCTTGCAGAGAGTTATGGATATGTCTTCTCCATCCTGGACCTGCAGTGTGCTAGAACAATTTGGTGAATTGTTCTTTTCTTTTCTGAAGATAATAACAGTTATGTCCATTTTGTGACAAGAATATTAATGAGTCAGTGCCTGATCATTTTGCCAATCTTAATATTTGACTGGATTCAGTGTTTTGGATTAAGGGTTTTGGTCATGGTAGCTTTATTTCATCTGGCCTTAACAAGCTGTCAAACAGTGGTGTTGATGTTTGATGTCTTTGTTGAACATTGTGGAATTCTTGCCTGGTCCCCTGGAGCTTTCTTAGAAGCAGACAAGCTTGTGCTCCCTTTTTGCAAGTGTTTGTTCATTGCATATATGTGTTTGGTCATGTGTTCTCATTAGTGCAGCCTGAGTCAACATTATCCACTACAGCTTCATTAAACCTGCTGCAGTTCTAATTCACACACACACATATTCACGGCTATCTGTCACTATCACATTCACATAATAATCACACAAGCACAGCTTGTTCCTGTCATGCTTTGCTAACAGACACAAACACAAATAAACCATTATAGTTAACCAGTGTAGTATACAGTAGATTTTTAAAAAAGATTTTCTAAAGAGCTATGAAGAACATTAACTATACCGATTACTAGGGCTGGGTATTGAGACAAATATCACAATTCGATTCGATTTCGATTCACAAGCTTTCGATTCGATTTCGATTACGATTCGATTCAATATCGATTATTTTGGATATCAGTCACAATAAACGGCAATTTTTCTCAAGGGTATTAAATCTCTTAACTAATGCTGTAAACTATGGGAGTCTAGTTGTAGCCTACTAGGCTTCATTAGCCTAATAGGAAGGTAATAATGTATGAATCACTTAAATTACACTTTTATTTATTTTTATAATAAGAAGATTATATGAAATATAAACATTTAAATGGTGGCTGTCATAAAAACTTGCCAGATTTATTCAAATATGAAGGTAATAATGAATGAATCACTTAAATTACACTTTTATTTATTTTTATAATAAGAATATTATATGAAATATAAACATTTAAATGGTGGCTGTCATAAAAACTTGCCAGATTTATTCAAATATGCATTAAATATTGAAGATTATAATGCATATGTAATATAGTGTATATATTTAGCAAAATGCTCCTCTCTGGAGTTATTTTTTTCTATCTGACTAACGATGTGGGTCTTCTGAGGTAAATATGACGATACATGACAAGACATTGATTACAAGCTGTTTAACTGACGTCTTTCCACGGTTGAAACGCTGATTGAGCGAATGAATGTGACATGATACGGATTTCGATAAGTTGTACTCTATCTTTTAACACACTTTCAGATGCTCATTCATGTTTATTTGGCGCTTTAACTGGTATTATTAACCCGGAAGAGAGATCAGCGCTGCTGCTTCTCATCAGCTGTGCCAGAGCGATCTCACACCACAGCGCCAAAACTCTATTTATGTTTTTGAATTTCTAAAGAAAATGGACGTAATTTGAAAATTGAGACTTTGTTTCATATCAATAGTAACAAAGGACAAAGATTATTGCGATTTTTTTGAATGCGCGCAGCCGCGATACAATGTCCAATTCATACAAATGAAACAGGATGACTAATCGATTCTTGAAACTTAAGAATCGATATCGGTTCGTAAAAATGAGAATTTATTAATATCGAGAAATCGATATTTATTACCCAGCCCTACCGATTACTATATTGGCTTCCACACTTTTAGGACGATAACATTGTATATTATAAGTCTGATTACTTTGAAAATTAATAGTACAATTCTCCTTAACAGGCCACATTTTTGAAACACATTTTTGTGCCACATTCTTGTTTGTAGCTCAACAGTGAAGAATGACTTATTTTCCAAAGTCTTAATATTAGGGAGATTTTTATTAAAATACAGCAGAGGTAATAGTGATGAGTATTAACTATATTAACTATGTAACTATTAAACTGTACTCTTTATTTAAGAGTCATTTAAGCTACAAAATGCTCTTGTTGTGGTACCTGTCAAGTGTCGGCCTCCTGAGTGGGAACCGTGTTACAGTATGTTTTTTCCGTGTGGGCTCGATGGCCCTTCGTCTATTGGTTGCTGCTTGGCTGTGCTCCCTGCAGTAGACTTGCTGAGTGCCGCAGAATGCTGGATGCAGCGGTGAGGAAGTGATTCAGGGCCTCCCCACATCTCTGGCATGCTCACACACACACACACACACATACACAAACCCGATGAGCACAGCCTCTGAGTCTGCCCAGAGAAAAGGAAGCAACTCCACCGAACATGAACACCTCTCTACTCTACGATTGAACACTAACTGAAACACACACACACACACACACACACACTCAGAGAAGCATGCAGGAACAGAAAGTGAGGAGCTCAGAGGTAAGCAAAAAAAAGACTTTATACATCATGTCAAGTGTGGAGAGGAGGAGGACTATAAAGCTGAAGTGATTAAGTGTTTTTTCGATGCTCTAGTTGTCAATGTCGTAAACATTGTAAGTTGGCATTGCAAACTGTTGTCTAGAGTGGTTTTCAGTCTGTCGTAAGAAACTCTGCAGCAAAGTGACTCACCCTAAAAGCTAATGTTGTCTCTCTCTTTCCAATTCCTTCTGTTGTCATTTGTTGTTGCAACTTTCTGTCTGTCTGTCTTTTACTTTCTATTTTCCTTTCACTTCGTCTCTTTCCTCTTCCACTTCCTTCTGTTTCTTTGTGATTCAAGTATTCCAGAGAGCTGACGAATAAGCGCTTGATATCATCTCTCTCTTTCTATCTATCATTATTCTTGCTTTGTTTTTATGATAGTTACACTGCATTTGTGATACTCTCCATTTGACACCATCAAGCATGTGGCGGTATACTGAGTGTGTGTGTGTGTGTGTGTGTTTGAAGCTGATGTGTTAAGGCAGGCGTTTGTGGTGAGGTCTGATCTCCTGTTGCATGATGTTTTTTAAAAAGTTTGCTTCATCTGGTGACGACACTTCTACTCGAGGGTGCTCTATGCACACACACATTTATACTGTTGAGTATATAGAGGAAAAGAAGAGGGCTCAGCACTGAGCCCTGAGGTACGCCATTACTTAGCCAGACACCCCCACAGGCTTTTGTGTGGGTAGTGACATCATAAAAACAAGACAAAAAGAAAGATAAAAAGTAGAAAGAGAAGTGGAATGTTTAGAGATTTTGTGAGTTGAACATGTTCCCAGTCTGTGTTCACACGGTCACTGATGATCAGCTCCAATCAGGATCTCTGACTACATCCTTCATTCGTCTGCCATCTCATCTGTTCCCCTCAGAATAACGCCATTGTTCACAGGGGCTCTCGTGTTTCGGCCTGGCTACACTGCTGTTTGGACCCAGACTGTCTGTGTGTGTGTAAGAGAGAGAGAGTGCTCATGTTACCCCCTTACTGTTCCTTGTTAGAGTGGTAAACATGAACAGCTAACAAATGCAGGGTCTGTTCCTGTATATCAGTGACACACACGCATACAAGTATTATATATGGTGCACATCTTTAAAATAGTTTTACTCACTACCATCTGCCATTGAATCAGAACCGTTTCTTTTCCTCTTAATATGGGCCTCCCTGGTTTTTGAATGCTTTATAAGCCTATATGAAAATAACACGGAAGTTTTGAAACTTAAGTATGAATTCTGGTCCCTAGATATGGCTCGGTTCTATGAGATTTATTTGCCCGCACTTCATTTCAACAAACGCTTAGTTACTGGATGACATTAAATAAAAATAAAAAAACACCTAAATACATGCAGTATATAATATATGTAATGGAGGCCAGCTAGTAACAGCTGTGCTTTTAAACCTCACTCCCCTGATCTCAAGAGACTGCAGTCTTTAGCCTCCTTGTTGAACCCGATTTCGAGGCCCACACAGAGTGGGGCGAGTAGGACCTGAGGAGTTACTTTGGTGCCGTGACCCAGATGGAAGTGAGGATTAAGGGGGTGAGTGTAACGGAGGCCAGCTAGTAAGAGCTGTGCAGGTAAACCTCACTCCCCCGATCTCAAGAGGCACACAGCCTCTAGATTTTAGCCTCCTTGTTGGCATGCCCGTCTCCCATGCTGGAGACCGGGTTCGAGCTCCGCACAGAGCGGGGCGAGTAGGACCTACATATATAATAAAAGGCATTATGGCCAACCAGCAATTCATAAAATAAATAAAAAAAATAAATAAATAATGAATCAGTGCACTATACGTGATGAAGTCCGCCCCTAAGACTTACTGTTATTCACCCTGCTATCCTGCTATTCACCTTCTTTGTAACACTTTCTAATGATTAAAATATTGACATTTCACTGTCAGGACTAATTGACATACTGTAGATGCTGAATATGGGAAGGGTTCGTGACCCCTGTAAGCACTTTAGGTTTTTTTTTTTTTTTTTTCTGTGTCTGCTCTTCTAGTCCAGAAGGCCTTCAGGTAGTAGGAGTGTACCCAGATAGGAGGATGATTTGGGGCCAAGATGCTTGTTCTCTCTGTGTCAGCATTATCACTGTGTTCTCACTGCTTTGTTCATCAAACTCATGTGTTGTTTGTTAATTATTTCTTGTGAAATTGTGCTGCTATTTTAAAATCACAGGCACAGAGAGACACTGGGAGGGATAGGCTCGTGCTGTGTGTCCTTTAATTGCCGGTGGCATCATAAGAACTTTGTTACTTATAACGGTTACTTGCAACCTGGATTCTGCCATGAGGCAGGACAAAATTAAACTCAACTCAACTGGAATTCTGGATCTCTCCACCTAGTTTTGGCCCAGCATTAAAGGAATATGCTGGGTTAAATACAAGTTAAGCTCACTTGACCGAATTAGTGGTGTAAAATTTAGGGCCTCTAATTTTTTTCTAGTCGACTAGTAGTCATTAATTTAAGCGATTAGTCGACTAATTGTGCTTTTTTATTAATAAGCCATAAATAATAATTGCCTATAATACAAAGCCTAATCAGCTCTCAAGCACACACATAAAGTCTGCCACAGTGCACCGGCAAAAGTAATGATTATGAATGTGTAAATATTTGAAGTCATTGAATGATGGTCGAATGTTTGGAGTTTTTTTTTTTTTGGCGACTAACCGACTAATACAATTTTGGTCGCCCAAGCTTCTTCTAGTCGACTAACAGACTATTAGGGCCAGCAAAGGTAAATTTGTCTGCCCTTCCTTTAAAAACACCCACAGACATAAAAACAAAAAAAATATATACATATATATATATATATATATATATATATATATATATATATATTGTATAAAAAATATTATATTAAAAATAAATAAAATAATAAAAAGTATAAAGTATTGTCACTATATATATATATATATATATATATATATATATATATATATACACTTTTTAAGTAATGGATTTTTTGTTTGTTCGTTTTAGTTAACAATAACACTGCTCTGCAAAAATGTGAAGCTTTTAATTTTATAAAAGCACTTGCACGAGTTTTGACTGATTGATTCATACATTATTTGAGCTGGAAAGCAACTTAATTTTACAGTCATTTTAGGGTTTTAGGGAGTATGTTGCCATGGCAACTAAGCTGTAAAATGTCGTATTATTGCTGTAAAAAATCATGTTATTTTTTACATCTTGTGGCTATATTCAATCTGAGTATTTTACAATTTACAGATAGGCTTCATTAATTTCCGTTGTAAGGGCCTCACTGCAACCCAGAATAATTTTTTGGTAATCAACATTGTCAGAAATGCTGACGATTGAGCACATTTTGTATTGAACCTGGAACATGTTTGGCAGAAAATCGAGTTCAATAACCTTGTGAAAGTAATATTAATGCTAAACATACTTTCACAACCCAGCTCTGCCACTTCAAGATGTCTCAGGTGTGAGCCGAGGAGTTGTCCCCACATCTTCCTGTTTTATGGGAGATAATTGTTTATTGGAGACAACCGTGTGATTACTAACAGTATCGCCATGATTAATAGAGTGATTACCCAAGTGCTACGGGCTGTTGTGTGGAGAGGGGGAGATGCTACATTGGAATCTTAATTAGGTTTTCCATTTTGTGTGTGTGTAAACCCACGCTGCAGGCTTATTTAACCCAGAGCCACATTTAAGATTTGTAAACCAGGGTATTTTTAGCATTATTTTTCAAAGCAAGATCCATATCTGGACTCTAATCCGTTCTGTGTAAAATCTGTTTGCTCTATTTTTCAGCTTATTGTTCGTTCCCGAACAGCTATCCAAGTGTAAGCACACGAAGACATGCAAACTTTGAGATTTGTTCGTTTGTCCACAAATTGTTATATTGTTCAACAATTGTTAATGAGTTTGTTATCATACGTGGTAAACTTTACTGTTCTGTCGTAAAGGAAGTGACTGGAGATTTCTTTGAAGCTATCACTCTCAATGGCTTTTTATACTGCACTTAACACAGGGTACTTGTTTTTTAAAGACAGAACTAAGGCCATTTTTAACCCTTGAACAGGAGTACGTTTACCCAAGTTTTTGGGTTATTATATCAAATGTGGAAACCCCGTCAGAGTCTAATAATGGCTTGGTTCTCTAACCTGGAAAAATATCACAGGTGAAAATTGATTTAAATAATGTCTAACTTGGGACACTGTAGTGTAGTTGGGGAGTAAATTTTTATTGAGTCACTTGATGTCTTCTTGCTTTTCTTTTTTTAATGTACTTCCCAAGAGATGTCTCAGAGCTCAAATCTAATTGTTCTTTACCACTGTAATTAAACGGCTTATGAAAACCTATCAAACTTCTGATTAATTTTTAGTCCACTGGCAGCTTAGCCTCAAACAGTGAGCCCTGGGAATGTCTCTCCACACCTTTGAAGTCAGAATTCTTCTCATCTTACAGACAACATATGGGCTACATTGCTCAAACAGAATCAAAACAGAATCAAATCCGCGTCAGAATCATCAGGGGGCCGAGGTGTGTCAGTCTTGGCATTTTTTTAGTGCAGTGGTTCCCAAACTGCAAAATAAACCTCTTCATGGTGATATTAGACCCCATTGAAAAATCATCCTGCTTATTATGCCCCGTTCTATTTCTCATGTACTCCAGACCTTTAGCTCCAAGCCCTAATGTTATTGGCAGGTTGGATCCCTTCTTCCTGTTTTTGCTGCAGGCCAAAGAAAGTGATGCATAGAGGAAGAGGTGCATCCATTTCAGCCTGCACCACCGAGTGCTGATGCTTTACTGTTTTACCGTAATGTAGCGCAGTCTGAGGCCAGACTGGATCTTCTTGTGCTGAAGGCATGCTGAAATATTAATGTCAGCTGGAGGGTGTTTAGATGCAGGTAGGTTTGATTCTGATGCTAGTGCAAATTAAAACAGGCCTGCTAGACATACTACAGTTTCAGTTACATATTACAGCTACAGACTTAGGATGCTAACATTACGAGGCCTGTTGATCTTTCTGTGATCATAAGTGCAGTGATGAGAAGTTTAGAGGATATTTCTTTATCTTCAATTTTCATTTTGAACCAGTCCTTTAGTGATACTCAAAGCTAGATGTATAAATGTCATGTTGACTGAATCAGTCTGGTGTGTTTTTTTTATTTTATGTACAAGCACCACTTCATACGTACTGTAAAACTAATGTGAATCAAAGATTTAGGAGCACTTTCTGTTCATTAAAATTGGTTCACAAGGTCAGCCTTGGTGAGCAGTGAGCATAACAGACTGCTTTCAAAAAAATCTTACCCACTCTAAACTTTGTGATGCCTCATCCCCAAGCACCCTTAGTGCACCGTGGTTCATTGTGAAGTGTCATGTGAGGTTCGAGTAATATATCAGGATCTAGCTGGCTGCAATCTCAGTTTCTCTCTGCACTCCATCTGTGTGACGCTCTGTATGAATGGTGAATGCGCCCTCTAGTGGACAATATGAGTGCTTCCCCATGTTCCACTCTCCTCCCCATGTGCACTTAGCTCAGTAATATAGACCATTTCACAAGATGTAAACAACACTGGTCCAGAAGCACTTCCTGTTTCAGTTTTTTAACACTACACAAAAGCTGGGATAAAATACAACCAACAGAACATTTAAAACTGAATCAAAAAGTAAAACAAACATCTTTAAGATGTTTTCTTTACATGTGAAATAAAGAAAACAGTTACAAACTGAAACAGGAAGTGCTTCTGGACCAGTGTTGTTTACATCTTGTGAAATGGTCTACAGCTTGCACTTGCTGCTTCCTGTTAATGAGACTATCAAACCCTCTTTCTGAGTAATATATCGCCATTTATGGTTAATTAAGTGTTGTGCCATATTTGATCCAGACAGCATCGATATTGTAATAAGCAAGCAATACTCATGACCCAAACCCTATATTTGTAATCACAGTTGAGATAGACCTCACTTTACTGTGTGTTGAGCTAAATAGAAGCTAGCTATTGGAGAAAATCAAAAAGATCAGCGCACGGATGGATCGGTTTGAAACTGCGAGTAATATTTTTTTTGACCAAAGCCAGATTTTGCTTCAGTGCGAACCATGCGAACGACGATTCACTTTCTGACCATTTACCGTGCCGTCAGTTCACATCATGGCTGATCTGGTCTCAGAATGTCATGCACAGTTGAGTAGATTCCTAAAATAGAATGACCTTATATTGCTTTTTACATGGGGTCTGAGCAATGAGAGCTCAATTAATTTTGAATGTTGCCATTTAAAAGGTAGTTAACCCAAAAATTAAAAATGTTGTGTCATTCCACACTAATATGTTGTTATATTTTAGTGAAAATGTGTTGTATGGATTACTTTCATGGTCTTTTTAAATGTATTTATTTATTTTGTGTACTTTTAAGCTTAAATTGGAACTACATATAATCCATTTACATTTTTAGTAATGATGATTCAAGCAAAGCATCGGAGGGAGTTTGGATGCTGATTTGATTCAGCATCAGAGCAGCATTACATTTTTTTTAATCAAATGAACATGTTCTTGTTACATATTTATATTATTATAGCATCTTTTAATTTATTACATGTTTCTGTACAGTATTTATGTCATATTTAAAATATCTAATTTAGTTTTGTTAATTTCTGTTTCTGTGTAATTGATCTGTGCAGCATTAATCTAATTGAACAAAAACGTTAAAATAATTAAAAAATAAGTTACAATTACATTTTAATTAAAAAACAATATATATTATTGTAACATAATTGTTTTTTCTATGTTGTTAATGATTTTTCTATGTTAATAATTTAATCATATACAGTATATATATTTTTCTGCCATTATGTTTTAAATGTAAATGTTACAAAGCAGCATATATGTAAAATAGAAGTTGTGCATGTATTCAGGATCCTTCCTAAGGCATCATTACCCATCACATAAATCGTTTCATGCATGACTACACAACACACACTGCACACATACACGCACAGGCCTGTGTGTACTCTCTACCTCCCAAAGGCCCAAGGCTTTAGTCCAGATCTACTCATTGTGTACTTTGTGTGTTTGACTATGGATTAGGGTTGGCTCGGTACCACAATTTTTGCTTTGGTACGGTACCACAATCAAATACCATAGTATCAATATTAAACCGATACCATACAGGTTCTGAATCTCGACATGGGTATTGCGCATAATTTTGCTAATTTCGCATTTATAATTCGGGAAATTACCACAAGCATTTATTAGTAAATGAATCAACATCAAATCAGTAATCTGAAAACTTTTTGTGATAAGTTATTTCACCGTGTGTCTCTCTCTCTTTCTCTCTCTCAAAATGAGCAAATGGCTTCAATGACATCGCTTCTGCATTATAAGCGAGCTGCGTGCTACGATACAACATTCTCGCTGGCGTTTCGGGACAGCTGATGGAAATGTCACTTGCCCACGTCATTTTAAGCCTCGTCAGTTTAAACATTCAAGCAATTTTATATCATTCAGTAGTACTCAAGCTCTTCGAGAGAGGGTCTCAAAAGCCGCCTATCAAAGAGCTTGCAACTACTTTTTCACAACTTAATGCCTTTAAATGGTCAAATACACACTAAATGATACTTTGGTCAGTGTTAAAAGTAAATAAAAGTCTAAATTAGATGGTTTGAATGATGCAGTCACCAATCTTGTAATGCCTTGTTTGGATGTTCAAACCAAGCGACAGATGCTTGGCAAGGTTTGATGTGTTTCCTCCCGAGGCAACACATGATTTATAGCAACATTTGCAGACTGGTGTTCATTGCTTTGCCTTTTTAATCATTTTTTTTTAAAGCAAAGTAATTATTTCTTTTTTTAAAAGTCACTCCTGCTGCCCTCTTTATTAATTAGTTTTAGATAGTACTGCGTGAGATTCCCTTGCTTCCATTTCGCATATCCATTTTGTTCCTTTTTTTTGTCACATTTGCTGGTTTCGCGTCAGTAGCACACTAGTGGCGAACTTTGGAACAGCAGCATATCCAGTAGAAAATTCATGATATTGTACCGTTTTAAATAAAATATATACCTATTTTTTTTTTCCCAGGACATAACGCGATACCACATGGATACATGCTAATTAGCTCCACTCTCTATGTGAACAGAATAGGACATAGAGCTGCGTCCCTCTTAGCTGTGATCACACATTTGAGGTGGGTTTTACGCGCCGGTATTTTTAGAAGTGTTTCTTCGTGTTTGTTTGGCACAAAGGTTAACTGGCACAAATACATATGCTAAGATCTCATATAAGCTTCCTTCAGCTCTCCACATTTACAGAGGAAGGACATATCCCCTTCTGTTACTCTTCACACATTAGCACATACCGTAATGATGTTTACAGTTTACAGGCAACCACTACTGTAATATTTTGCATATGTTTATGAACATACTGGTTATTATAATCAAGGTACCTTGAAATCTTAAGACTTTTTTTTTTATTTGCTACAAATATAGTTTAAATATTGTTAATATACAGTAGCAACAAGGTGGTTTAGGCTGGTTTGCAGAGCACTTGTGAAGATATTAGGCGGACATTATTATACTCTTGAACTATATATATATATATATATAATGGCCTATCAGAGGTGATAGTAAGTAAGTTAGTCAGAATCTGCTGACTGTAACACCGAAAGGTTTTGTTTTGTTCAACACGAGCCACACGATCGCAAATCCGTTTTATTATAACCAACAAGTTATTAACACAATGTAAAAAAAAAATAGATTCATTGTAAAATTAAGGCAGCTTATAACAGGATACATGCAGTGTATGTGCAAGATGGCAATAGAAACAAAGAAACAAGAACTAAACCACACAAAGAGAACAGAGGCACAGCAAGACAGATATCAAAATAAGTCCATGAAACAGGGAATCGTGGCACATAAATTTACCCACAGAGGGTTTAACTTCTAATTCTTCACCTCCTGCATGATTTCTACCATCCCAGAACTCCTCTGTTTTCCTTCTGGAGCGCACACACACACACGCACACACACACACACGGGCATAATGCTGTCCAGCACTCTGTCTGGGTTTGGCAGTTTGTTGTATGGGCTTGTAAACATCCTCTCTCATCTCTTGGAGTTGTTGTGGTAATTTGTCGGCTAGCACATCTGCTGCCGGGATCTGAGTTGATCTTAATATACATCCTCAACTTGGCAAAGCTACCCATTGAAAAGAACAGCATTGCATTTGTTGTGATTTTGAATGCTGGCATTGTTGTTCAAAACCCACATGACTCTGTCCAAATACATTTATATACACTACCCTTCAAAGGTTTATGGTCAGTAAGATTTGTATATATTTTCCTAGAAGCGTCTTATGCTATTGAAATAACTTTTTTCTATGTGAATATATTATAAAATGTAATTTATTCCTGTGAAGTTGAATTGACCGGTCACCAGTGTCACATGATCCTTCAGAAATCATTCTAATATGCTGATTCGGTGTTTAAGAAACATTTATTTTTTGTTATCAATGTTGAAAAACAGTTGTGGTGCTAAATATTTGATTCTTTGATAAATAGAAAGTTTTAACAAACAGCATTTATACAGTAGCATATGTTTTCCTGAGGTTATTGATTTGTTTTATAATGTGACAATATGTCAGTCATCGTGTGATGACGAAAATATGACTAGGGCTAGACTACTTGTTCTGAGAAGGTGTTGTCAGTGAACTGGCTATAGAAATGTTGGCTAAGTTACAGACACTTATGAGAAACTGATGCTAATTATCTGGGATTAATTCTCTAACAGCAGTCAAGTTGTCATTGTTTGTGTCAAACAAGTTTTGAATTTGTTGTAACATTAAAACAGGATGTTTGTTTTAAGATTAAAACTAACTTATCTTGAATCTTACCCAGATACAATAGTGTTATTTTCTGATTGGCTATTGTGTAGCCCCTTTCTTTTATTTGATTGGCTGATAAGTCTCAGGCTCAACTAAAGCCCAATACTGTAGCTACGTCATAGGTTTTGTGTAACACGTGTACCCTTTGGCGTACCTCACATTTTTGTCGTTTACACAGAGATGGTAAGGGTGTCGTTTTCAAAAACGTCCACTTTGAAACCCGTTTTCAGCCCACCAAAATGCTGTTGTCATGTAAATGACCAGTCAAAATGGCAATAGAAACAAGGAAACAGACCCTAAGAAATCTAGTATTCATATCACAGCGTTGCTTATATTACAGCTCTCTGGATTTCAAATAAAGCCCGCAAATATTTAAAGAGAACAGCATTCACACCTATTCCAGTGACTCGGCCATCACGCAAGATTTCAAATCACACAATTATGTAGTTAATTTGCAACAATCTTGTTCTTGGCATTACTAGTTAATCTCACAGTCCTGGTATTATTTCACCCCAAAATCAAAAGAAAAGTAAAATAAGTTTTGCAAAAAGAAAGTAAAGAAGAGTAATAAGTAGGGTTGTGAAATACCATCTAACTCAGACCAGAGTAGAAAAAGGGAGAGAAGCGAGATCTTAACGGTGGCTGCATCCCAGTTGCGTGTGTGTGTGTTTAGGGAGCACGTGTGTGTGTTCATCCATTAGGCAGACTCTTGCTTATCCAGGAGTGAAGAGTCTCGTGCTTTCTCTCTCTCTCTTTACGTCAATGCTCGTAGCGTGAGTGCAGTGCTCCTGTTGTGAGAGGAATGTCTCCTATACTGAGGAACCCCGACTGTTTCAATCCAATGCTCTGCCACTGTAAGGTCGCATGCCATGACAACACCTTGTCGCTGATGTTCGGATGTAAGGTAGGCCTCCATCATATGTGTCATTCGGTAGAAAAGAAGCAATTTGATGATACTGTTTTTAAGATTTACACTTTACAAGCTCTTGGAATGCTGCCGTTCGGCCAGAACAGGAAGTGTGTCAGTGGTGTGACACTCAGCATTATTGAAATGCAGTCGATTTATCATAGTCGTTTTTTAAGTGAGATTTACAACCCTCACTTTAAATGACAAGTTTTGCTGTTTTTTTCTCTGCCTTTTAACAGTAAAACATCTGTAAACCCATGTAATGTGATTTGGATCAAGATGTTATTCCCGGGGTGAATGTTGTATTTAGTTGGCGTGCTACATTTGTTTGTTTGTTTGCTCTCTTGTACGGTCCTTCATTCAGAACCAATTAGTTCAGACGGCAGAGGCAGTCCGCAGCGCAGCATGCTAATAAGATGATTCAGCTCTGGAAGTAAAATGAATTGCAGCTGCAAAGGGAATTCTGTCACTTGTGCTTGTCATTATGTCACAGGGGTGGGTTTATTTATAACTCATGAAAACGTACAGATTAGTGTCTTTAATTTGGTGTGAAGTGTTTTGAGGAGGTAAAAACTCTTATTTCGGCCATGGACACAATAAATTATATAATGTAAATTAGGATTCTTTAAGTTTGTGCCATTTATGCTATCAAGAAACTTTGCAGATCTAGAGCGAGTTCTGTTCTCAGGGGACTCCGTTTGTTTTCCCCCGAAAGGGGGCGTTACCCTTCGATGACGCAAAAGTAGTGTTAGTCGAAAGTGGATGGGGACAGAGGTTATCAAACTCCATAAAAGTAATTTAAATGACTTTTGCGCTATCCAAGTCAATTATTCACTGCAAATCGTGCTTGAACAGCCATGGTCACCATCTACTTTCTTTGTATGGAAAAGAGCGTGGATTCTCTGTTATAAATACATTTTCCATCAAAGAAACTCGCAAAGGCTTCAGCAGACTTTAGGGTGAGTAAATGATGATGGTGTATAAGAATTTAAAGAATTACAATTTAATTTTTTTCATCTTTTATCAATGCTCACTACAGACTTATTTGGAACTTGTTTCCACTGGACATTTTCTCAGTAGCTAAGGAGGCAAAAGTAGAAGGATCTTGCCAACAGTTGTTAACCCTTTCTTCTTCTGCAGGCTGAATGAACCCCGTGAGCTGATGATGACGAGCTCAGGGTTCATTAGGCCGCAGAAAAGGGGTCAGTGCACACATTCGAAAGGAGATTCCACACAATCCAGCACAGAGCCTTTAGCCATGCCACCTCATATACCCATCTTCTCTCATCTCAGAGAGCGAGAGAGAGGGGGAAGTGAGGAAGCAGCCTTCAGCACAGTGGCACGTGAACACAAGAGTGTGTTGGAAAACCCACAGCCTGTTCACAAATACAATACACCTCCCCCAACATACACATCTGTCCTCATACAAATATATTTGCACATTTTGAAGATTTCCAAGCTTCTCTGCTGTTGACCACGCTAGCCGTCTATCACATTGTCATGCTGCATGTGTCAGATGAGAGACGATATATGACTTATTGTAGTATT
Source organism: Pimephales promelas (assembly GCF_988280905.1). Classification (NCBI taxonomy): domain Eukaryota; kingdom Metazoa; phylum Chordata; class Actinopteri; order Cypriniformes; family Leuciscidae; genus Pimephales; species Pimephales promelas. The sequence goes on along the minus strand of NC_142791.1, from coordinate 5,146,197 downwards.
ATATTTGGCAAAAAATGTGTGGGGGGTGAGACTGCTAATCACCACATTTAACACATCAAATATACTTCACATCACAGACCGTAGCAGTTAGCATGCTAGCCTGAGGCGTTTTTTATAGTCCAGTGGACCAGGCTTGACTTTGACCATTTGATATGTTTTTTTTTTTTAGACTTGATTTGATTTTTTACCGCATTTACAGTGTAAAAAAAGTTCTACCGTCTATGTACATGCTTTTGATTTACAGATCTCCACAAATTAGGTTCGAGTCAGCAACCTCAGCGAAATAGTAATGGTCCATTTACTGAGCTGTGACCAGTGACCTGACTGTTATATGTTGAGTATAGTACTAAAGCATTATAAATGACCTGTGACTCATTCATTGTCGCTTTAGTGGTTCTGTCAGACACACATACACACTCTATGGTGTCAGTAATATGGCTGATATTTCTTGGATATTCCAGAATCCATAAAAATGCTGATGGACATTACACACAGCACATACACACATTGAATGAACCAAATGACTCAAAAAGATTTGTTCATTTTCATTATTCCCCTTTTCGCAAGATGTAATAGTTGTAAAGACGGCTGATCCTTTACACAAGCTTCGGAAACTCAACAATAACAAAACACAATCCAAATAATTTTACTCGTCCAAAATCTCAGAAATAACCAGTAGTGGAGTGCAGCCTTACAGAGAGACCCAGGAAGCAACTTTTAGACGCACCTGGACGTTTCTCAATGGATACATTTATGTAGTTGTTGTGGAGTTGCATTGATTCATGTTAAATTTTTACGCGAGTTGACACAGCTGAGGTCTTTATAAGAAATAAGTTCTGTGCTCGTCTGTGCAGCCAACGACAGAACAGTTTGCATGCTTTGCTCAAACTTTTGCCATTGCATTAGAACTGGTTACACCGTTGTCACTCGCGAAACCAAACCGTGGGTGGAAACGGGCAGATTAAGGGGTGGTAATATTATAATTAGATCCCTTTCCTAAGTCAGAAGGGGAGTGAAATCTGGTTGGCCAATTTTTTGACATGCCTGAGAGAAAATCTTACCACAATAAAGTTACTGGGTTGTAACTTTTCATGTTTTCTGGGTTGGTAGATGCACTGGGGACCTGATTATAGCACTTAAAAAAAAAAAAACGTTTAGTCCCGTAATTAAAACAGCCCTAGTATAATTTAGTTTGGGACCATTGAAGAATTGTTGAATTGAAGAAAATACTAATAATTTTTTTGTTGGTCTTCACAGGTAGCCTAAAAGAAGACCATATGTTGTAGTGATTTGTAATGACTTTAGTTCAATACGCCTTCTGCTCTTCCTGGGTTTTAATGAAACCTGTTCAATCCCGTCACTGCAGCCCACTAACCCTTTTTGTATTCACCGATATGCTTCTGGGGAGAGGATTTGCATCTTTATTTTCCATTTTGTTTATCTTTTTTTTCTTGTTCCGTTTCCCTTGTTACGTCTGCAACAACAAGCAGATTAGCTGTGGCTGGCAAATATTTTCTCAATTTTCTTTTAAGAAAAATTCCAGGCGGTTTGCTTTGCAAAGTCTGTAATCTTCAAACGGCATGGTGAATGTCCTCAGAGGTCGGGGAAGAGGCCTCTTGAGTGAAAATCCTGTCCATTAATAAACCTCAGAATGCCCTTTCAAAATAGATAATCCAGTTTAAAACATTTTAGACGTTGGAAAGATGTAACATTTCATACTGAGGATAAAGTTTAAACAACATTTTGTACTCGCATAACTAGCAGTGGTTTGGTTGACTAGTACCAAACAACGCTGGTACATTTTGAAAGTCCTTCAAACGGCGTGTCAGCATGAAGTTTTCTGTTTCATAGAGGTCCGAGACAGCCTATATATAGCAAGGCTGGTGTTTCTACAGGGAATCTGAGTGTGCATTTTATAATGAAGGTATTTCCCTACCATTCGCTGTTATGGAGTATGAGAGCTGCTATTAGTCTGGGCTGGATAATTACAGGTAATGACTGTATAGAAAGAACAAGTCAGGGGCAACAAGAGATGCTTACAGCGTTTGAGAGAGGGAGACAATAGCAGCTTTTAAAGAAAGGTGAGGCGGTTACACGACCTGCTGCCTTGTGGGAACCCTGGGGACAACCTTTTCTCACCCACCTGTCATTATTTTACATTAACTTCATTCATCTCTGCCTTCGCATACAATAACACAGCAGTTCAGCACGCTGCTTGTGTGCAGCTTGGAACACAATGACAATGAAAATAGTGAGTGTGCTTAAACTCAGTGTTGAACTTTGTTAGCTATGTTGGAAGTACATTGGCAGATACCTTGGGGTCCTTCATATCTGAAATTTAACATTAAGTTTTACGGATGGATTGCAATGTTATGCATACAGTAGCAAGCTTACAGTGGTTTCTAATAGAAAATGTCATTAGCATGTTGCTAAGCTAATCATTTGATGCACTTTCACCACAGATATTGGGTGAAATTACTTTTTTGTATCTATAGTTTTCATATGAACATCAAAATGAAGGGTTTCATGTCTGAATTGATGCGTTGGATTCATAGTGAGTTTGCGGTATGTGTGTATTCTTAGCACAACTTTCATTCTGTTTTTCTGATCTCTTGTGACTTCTTCCCTCAGATGAACTGTTTCACATATGTTGGCTTTTAGACTGCCAGCTGACAGTCTTTTTGGCAGTCTGTAGCTCAGAAAAACAGATTTTATGTGCCTAGAGTTGGATATTGTGTCACCCTAGAATGCCCATCACCTTTGACCTCTCAGAAAACCAGCAGATATTCAGTTTGTGCAGCATTTTAAGGCATCATGTGTGTGTTATAGTATAATAGTAATATATGTTGTTTTAGTCAGATTTATGTGTCATTTGCAGAGGTCTCTGAAGGCATTTCACCAATCTTTGTGAAAAATACACTACTATTCAAAAGTTTAGGGTTAGTATGATTTGTATTTTTTTTCTTGAGAGAGTGAGAGAAATTAATATTTTTAGTCAGCAAGGATGCATTAAATTGATCAAAAGTTACATTTATAGTGTTCCAAAGTTTTCTATTTCATTTAATTGGTGTTCTTTTGAACTCGTATTCATCAAAGAATGGTTTCCTCATGGTTTCCTCAAACGTTTTAATCAGCTTATGCTCAGCATTGATGATGATAATAATAATAATGATAATAATGTTTCCTGAGCACCAAATCAGCATATTAGAATTCCAAAGGGTCATGTGACAATGTAAACCATAGGAACATATCTCAAAATGGCCATATATTCTCCATTCATTTTAACCAATCAAAAAATCGATTGAGATTCGGGAACCTCCCTGATTGGTGGATTTTATATCGGGTTCTGGCGGGACATAATACGCACAATTCTACCAAATAAAGACCCCAAATGTTGCTAAAAACTGTTATCAGCCTATATTATCGGTAAGAATGCTTCCTTAAAAGGCTGTGAGGTGTATCCCTGGGTTTTGGAACTAAGTGATGATGTTCTTAAGTTCTAAACTGAGAGAAGATTCTAAAACACTTCTATGTTGCAACATTCTGAGGATTGGGATAATGAGAAGCACTGTAACTCAAAGCACAGCCCACCTCTGTGCTTAATGCTAGTCAGTAAGGTGTAGGATAATTACTCTGTGCAGTGTGTGGAGTCATATCATCAGAGAGAATTAAAGCTCTCATGTTCTTTGCGGGTGGGCAGCTGCAGCCTGATTCCTGACATATAATTATACTCTGTGATCTCTCCATAGTGTGATGTGTTCTCTGTCATGCTGATATTTGAGCTTTTTTGATTGCAGAAGTGGTGATTATGGCTCCTTTCTGCCTCTACTCGCAACAATTTTTTTTTTTTTACATTACATTTGTGGACACATTTGCCTTTATCTAAACGGACTTGCATCAGTTGCATGCATTCCCTGGGAATGTTAACTCCATCTACTTTCTGAGCTACAGGAATGAAGGTCCCACTCATGAAGTCATTCGTTTAATTGAATGGTATTATTTATTTTTTGTTTGCAGCTACACTATGTGTGATAGCCTTTGTCCCTCAGAAGAAGGAGATTTTGTTTTATTTTTTAAAAAGCACTTTTGAATATTTTTCTTTATTATTATTATTGAGGACTATCTATTTTTCCTCCCTCTTTAGGACAATTTGAAATTAAAAATTGTACATTAGAGTTGGAAAGTGTCTCATTTGCCATCCAAATTAAATGGTAATTTGTAATTTGTTCGATCTCTATGTATTTATGTGTGTCTGTGCACGTGAGGTTGTATGCTTTTGTTGGTCAAGGCTTCTTCCCTTATGTTTTTTTGTGTGGCTGGTAACTGGTCTAAACTACTGTTCAAACCATAGACTGTAAAAAAATGGACAAAGCGTCTGTGACGTCACTAATAGACTTTCTGAATAACGGTTTTGGGGCCGTTTATGGGGGGTATGGGAGGCGCCATCTTTTGAAAATCTTGGGAACTTCTAACCCCGCCCACCTTTTGGCCAATCCATACATGGGTAAAAGGGCGGGTTTTGTAAACGATCTTGTAACGTTACAAGATCCACTGGCAGACTACTTTTTACAGTCTATGGCAACTACATTCACTGCAAAGCTGCTGAATAACACTCCAATGTGGGACATATCAGTCTATTCTTATGTTACTTTATTCATTTGGCAAACACATTTACAGTATTTCAGAAGTCAGTTATAATCGGTTATAACTAGAGGCATGGGCGTAATTTGCGGGCGGGATGGGTGGTATTGTCCCCACCAATTTTGATGCATTAAATTGATCAAATGTGACGGTGACATTTATTCTGTTTCTGTTTATTCAAAATTCAGTTTCTTTGAAGTTAAGCAGCACAACTGTCTTCAACATTGATAAAAATAAGAGTTCTTAAGCACCAACCCAACATATTAGAATGATTTCTGAAGGATCATGTCACGATAAAGACTGGAGTAATGGTACTGAAAATTGAATTTTGCCATTACAGAACTTAAATTTTAAAATGCTATAAAAACACCCATGTTAAATTGTAATATGTTGTGATATTAGATCAGTGGGCATTACTGTTTTTACTGTATGTTTGATCAAATAAATGCAGCCTTAATGATTATCAGAGACCAACCCCAAACTTTTGAACTCTAGTATAATTATTTAAATGGTTCAGCTTAACTGACTGTGATTGGGTTGTTCACAGTTGGGCTCCTGTGTGTGTGTATGTGTACTTACAGAACAGGCCTCCGGCGGTACAGGGCTCGCAGCACCAAAGCCAATCTCCAGCATGTATGAATCCTGCCCTGATGAACTCCCCCTGGGTGAGACAGAAAGACAGGGCCCGCTCCGTACCGAATCCTCACTGTTTGTCAAGAACTGATGTGCTGCACTGTTATGTCTTCATTTTACACATTTTCAGTGTTGTTGTTTTTTTAGCTCAACTGAAACGGATGAGCATCCTGCTTTGACCGCATGCAGAGCAAACTATTTTGAACTTTTCTCTCTAGATTGGAGCATGTCAGCACCAGCGCTTTGCTTTATCATTGTGTGTGCATGAGGTTGCTCACAGAAAATGTTAATCTTCATCATGCATCATGATTTCATGTCCTTTTCAATTCTTCAAATAACGAATTATGGGAGCTTTTTAGCTTGTTCATCTCACAGGGCACAAACCTCATTGGCTGAAGGTCATGTTTTAAACTGTGTTTCTCACAGTGGATTGTGGGTTTTCTTTCTGCCTTTTCTCATTTGCTCTGCTTTCCTCTGTTTCCCCATCTGTTCCTCTTACTTTTCCTGTATACAGTACCGGTATCAGGATGAAGATTCCCCTCCCCTGGAACACAACTTTCCGCGGCTCACCAATGAAGTTCGAGCGCCGGAGCTGGTGCACGTGTCGGAGAAGAACCTATCAGAAATCGAGAATGTGCACGGCTATGTTTCCCACTCTCACATTTCACCGCTTAAGGTAAGTCACCCTTTTTCAGACCATCCAATGAATAACATGACACCCCTCTTCACATTGGTGTCTTTTCTTTTCATTGTGTTGATCTGGTTGACTCTTTATGAGTGTTTCATTTTCCATGTCACGTTTTCATTCCTCACTCATATAGTCATGTAAATAGATCTAAAGAAATGATTACTTTTACAGATTTGTTGAGAAGAGTTTGACTTAATTTAGACATTATTAGATGAGTGCTGTGCTTTAGGTAATGGGTTAGTGTTCATTATAGTGGTAGCGACGTGCTCGTGCTGTGAACAAATGTTTGATAAAAATGATTAAGTAATAATTTGTGGAGGGATCTTTAAGTTGTGAAAGCACAAGAGGATGTAATCAGAATTGTATTGTTGTAAAATGACTTCTCAACACTAGATGGGGCTCAGTTACTAGTTTTACAGCAGGCTGAATTATAGCGCGGGCAGTTTTATTCTCTGATTAGTCATGAATGATATTAAAATAGGTATCTTATTTTGTGGCGTGTTTGTCCTGCTGCAGCAAAATCATCAGTAATAATTATTAATATATATTGAATTTAGGTGACAAATCTCTGTTTGAGATTATACACACTAATCCCATGATTACAAACCATGTAGTATGATTACAAATCATTCTGATATGTTGATTTGGTGCTTAAGAAGTGTTTCTTAGTATTATCAATGTTGAAAATAGTTGTGCTGCTTAATATTTTTGTGGAAACATCCGTAATATGTATTTTTTTAAATTTAAAATTGAATATTAAGTCCAAAAGAACAGCATTTGAAATGGTATTTGTTTGTTTTGTAACAATGTAAAAATCTTAACTGTCACTTCTTATAATTTTAATGGATTTCAATAAAAAAAAAATCTTACTAACCTTAAAACTTTTGAACAGTAGTAAATATTTTTGGTATTTAAAATGATTTAATTAATTAAATAATTTTACTGCATTGACAATTGTGTATCAATTCATTGGATAATTGATAATGTTCCATCATCACACATAGATTATCAAATAGTTGTCTCACAAAAAACAAACAAAGATTGGATTTGTGCCCCTGTGCCTTTAAAAAAAAAAAAAAGTGTACTGTTTTCATGAAAAATGCCAGATAAAGAACACATTTCTTTATTCCACAATTGAAAGCTTTTGTTGCTGTTTTTCTGTGATCAGATATGACCCTGCTGGAGTCACGCTCTCTGCCAGAGAGACATTAACAGCCTGTGCCTCATCTGATTGTCTGCAGATGATTCAAAAGCTCTGCTTTTATTTGATCTGAGGGACTGTATGATTGTATCCAGTCCAGAGTGTATAGACCTGTCTGAAGCATTAGGCTCATCAGAATTCTGCGCTGTCATCTCTTGTGCAGACAGTGTTTTAAGATCTCATTCTTTCTGTTTTGCCAACAGTCATTTCTCCCCCAGTCACATAACAACCTCAGTCTACCGGCGTGATTTCTCAGAGTTGAATACACTCAGGTGCAGGATATTATAAAAAAAAATAAATAAATAAAAAATCACTGACTTATTCCTCTCACTTCCTGTTCCACAGAGCCAGGTGAAAGCACTGTTAGACACAAGACGTGTTCTTATGTTCAATCTGGGCTATTTTTAAGTAGTTGATGTATGCACGCGTACATCAGCCAGACATCTTTAGTCGCATCTTGCTGGTTGTTCAGCAGCTTGCGCCATGAGCATTGCAATTTTAAAGGGGTCATATAATGCTACATGCACTTTTACAAGTTGATTGTACTGAAATGTGTGTTGGCAGTGCCTGTACACAAGCTTCACATATTGATAAAAATCCATCCAGTGTTAATGTTTTCCCCTGCCTCAAATTGAGCCGTTCATTTTTGTGACGTCAATAAAACGGACGCCCCTCCCACGATTGTTGATTGACAGCAGCGTTAGCCATTGTTGATTCGCTGGAGCAGAATGACGTCTAAGCGATTGTGGTGTTCTGTTCTTGGGTCACAGTCATTTAGATCTTCCTAAATCTGAACCTCTGAAGACACAGTGGCGGAGTTTTGTTTGGGAATATTCCCAACGATCAACGTCAATGCTTTCATGATTGCGCGAATCATTTCACACCACACTGCTTTATAAACGAGGATCAGTATAAAGCTGGTTTGGCTAAGAAGCTGCTCCTGAAAAAATAATCGCTACCAACTATTCATGTTCCTGCTGCACCTCCAGAAGAAGTGTGTAAAATTTGATTAACCTTTATATTAATCTTTGCAAATTGCGAAGAAAAGTTTTTCATGACCGTTAGTTATAACGTCAGCGTAAACATCAGTAAACATACCATTCGTATCTCACTACTCTACCCTGCCAGTACACAAAAATAGATCAAAGTGACATTACGTTAACCAACCATTCAGAAACGTCTTGTTCAAGCCTTAATTGTCGAACTTCTTTGCGGCCGCCATCTTGTTCCGGGTCCAACTCCGGTTCAAACTGATATGGTTGCACAGATGTGTCCTCAGAGACTCCCCTGGCCATTCTCTCTCCAAAAATATACCCTCAACTGTTGTCAAGGCAACACTCCACGTGTGTTGTGTCAAAACGCCGGCAGAACAGAGGGGCGGAGTCAGCGAATCTCATTATCATTTAAAGGCATATGCACTGAAACGGCAATCTTTTTGACCAGGTAAAATGGGTTTTTTCTTACAATACTAATGAGAATTTTTAATTAAAGTATATTACAAACTTTTAATTTAGACCCTATAGAATCATATTAACTTGTACAAAAATGGCATTATATGACCCCTTTAAGATGGCGTGTCAAGTTAAAAGCAGTTCAACTTTTAAAAAAGCATCTCCATGCATTTTCTTTATTCTCCGTCCAGCTGTTTTTGAAAGCAAGTGTGCAGTGTAAACTGCCTTTTAAAATTGCTTTTACCAGTGGTATGTATCTATGGTCGTGAGGGTTGTCTCAGAGCCAAAATAACCTTAAAATCAAAGCCTCATCCTACCATCTTTTTTCTTTCTTCTTCTCATAGTTCATGCAGTATTTCTGTGTCTTCTTCTGTATCTCTCATCTTGTCTCTTCAGCCTCTCTCTTCCTTCCCTGAGTGCAGCCGACTTGCTGGTGACTCTCTTTTGTGTTTTCTCACCTGCAGCCTGCGCTGGTTACCCGGTTTGATCTAACATACCCAGGGGTGACCGCAGCAAACTACCTGGCAAGTTTGTGATCTTTATTTTAAATGTGTCTTTCCCTCCCGTTATTTTGTTGTTGTCGTCGTCGTCGTGGTGGTTGTTGTTGTGGTTCATCCGTACTCAGGAACATTACGTGTGTGCCAATGTTCCGAACCGTTTTGACATCATCATGAAATTCTTCAGAGGGTCTGAATAACAGACAAACAGAACCTCCCTTTGAAGAAAGCCATTTGTGCAGTGAAATCACATTTATTTTCAACAAATATGGTTTACACAAATGAAATCAGTTTATGGCATAGTCGTCTTTTTGATTATTTTACCTGTGATGTTTGTTTTGTGGTAAATATGTCATTCTGTGTGATTGCTGCTGATTTTTTATGTTCATTGCATATGAGGTACACAGACCTTTTGAAAGAAGTTGTTAGTGTATATTTGTAGGTGTGTGTGAATGTGAATGTGAAAGATCTTCCTGTTCTTCCACTTCCAGTTAGTAATTATTCAAAGTCTGTATGGCAGGTACAGTTTGTGTCACACTTCTGGCATCACCCTGTCTTATCAGGCCTTCAGGACTACTTGTATGCACACATACATAAGAAAACACACACTTACTCAGACACACACTTCAACCGTTCTCTCTGCCTCTTCAGTCTGTTAGTTGTGCTAATGCTACGGCCTCAGCAGACCGTCACCATGACAGCCCGTCCTCTCAAAGTCTCCCCGCTCACGCCAGGGATGTCCATCGAAAATTAGCTTACAGCTTCAATGTGTAGATCTGTCACACCTCAGGATTGAATGAGGTACCTGAGAGAAACAAAAATGCTAGCAGACGTTCCTGCATCAATTTCGAGGTTATACAACTTAATGTATTATTATTTGATAAATTGTACTTTTTAATTTGAAAGATTATTTTAAAAACAAATTTGTAATTTATTTCAGACACAAATAGTACTGTTTTTAATTTATTGATATATTTTAAATATTTTGAATCATTTATTTAATTTATAATTTAATATAAAATGTATAACAAAAATTATATTATTAAATATTATTTAATAATATAATACTACTAATTAAATATTTTTAATTAAAAGCTTATTTTAATTTATTCAGTATATTTTAAATATTTGTAATGTATTTAAAATTTTATGTATATATATATATATATATATATTCAGATTTTTGAATTATCCATCTCTAAATTGTGGTTGGTTGTTTTACATGTTGAGCAGATGTGTGCAGTTCTTGACCAGAATAAGTTTGGGACCAGATTTTGTCAACGGTCAGGGTCTGTCTCCATTAGACTAATAGAAGCTCTCAGTCTTGATGCACTCTATTCAACAGCCAAACTTGTTGATTAAATCGACTTTCTCTGCATGTATATTCTAGCCTTGCTGTCCCCTCGTGGCTCGGAGAGAGTGAGCGCGATACTTTTGTGCCAAGAGGTGAGCGAAGAAATGTAGCTCCATTACTCTCCCTGAATCACTGTAGGGCTAAACATCGTGAATCAGCTTGTACAGCCACCGCCTGTTTTCAGTCCTCCTACTGAAAAGCTGCTTTAACACAAAGCACTAATTGTACCGCTGCAAAAGACAAGCGTCTCGGAAGCTTGACAGTCAGATTGCATGATATCGATCCTCAAGCCGTGTTATTGAATAACATAACAACCAGAAAGGACACGCACCTTCCAGTTGAGATATTAGCCATCCACTAGTTGAGGAGGCGAGCAAACATCTGTGGTTTTAATGAGAAGAGCTCGGCAGGGGGGAGGCATGATATTTATTAGCAGAATCCGTGTGATTGGAGAGTTCTTTTCTTCCCGAGAGAGAGAGAGAGCATCTCAGAAAAGTAGTGAGAGACAGCAAAGGCTCTGGGTTAATGGTGATTGTTTGGTTATCTCTCCTCCCTGGTGAAATGATTACTTCAGAGTCAGGGCTCTGTGTGTGCCCAGGTCGGGGTAAAGGACCGGGCTTGATTGTCTGGGAGATGAGCCTTGGGTGGAATTAGAGATCAGGCAATTACCTCGAAAAGAAAAGAGGAGAGAGGAGGAGGAGGAGGTGGAAGGTGAAGGAAAGAACTAAAAAAAAAAAAAAAGGAAAGGAGAGTTGTGGAAAGACCTCAAATCATTAAATAATCGCAAGATTGGTTACTTTTAAATCCGTATCAAAATAATTTAGCCAGCCTACCAACAGGAAGAAATATGTTAAAGGGATAGTTCACTTTGAAATTAATTTTTCCAAGTGATCTTGTGGCTGTGGTTACAAGTTGTTTTCTCACACAAACCGCTCATTTCGTGTCTTAGGCCATCAATGTGTACTTACATTTATTAATCATTAAATCATGTTTAATTTGGACTTCTCTGTGCATACTCTTTGAGGTGGTGACCATAGATCTACATTATATGACTGACAGACAAGAAAGGTTTGACCAAAAAATATCAAAATTGAAACTACTGCGGAAACAAAAACACCTACATCTTGGATGCCCTTGAGGTAAGCTAAAACATACCAAAAATGAATTTCAAAGTGAACTATCCCTTTAGAGTACTTTTAGAAGTATTTCTTTGGACAAGGGTCTCAATTTTTAACACTCATCTCATACATCCCCCAAATTAAACATTGTTGCAAAAAGTTTGACTAAAAAGGTCCATTATCTATTGTCAATAGTGTAGAAATTTCACACAGCATCAGCATTATTTTAGTATTAGCCTATGTGTATACTATTATAGTATTTATTTATATTTTGAAAATCGACATAGCGTTGCCGTACCTCTCACAACAGCCGTATCTTTATTCATATTCAGCATGAGTGGAACTATTTCTCAACAAGTGCAGAATACCAGCCACAGACAGGCATTATTTTCCCAGCACTTGTAACGTGAAATCAAGGAGTTTAAATTTGCTCCATTAGCATAGTAATTGTTTTCAGGTCTTCTCATTGTTGTCACATCACTTTAACTAAAGCGGTTATGTCTGTCCTGAAGCATGAGCTTAATGAAATCGGCTCCGGGGTCTTATCTTTTTTTTTTTTTTTTTTTTTTTTAGATGAACTCATTAGTCTGTTCATAGACTGTTTTGTTTTGAAGGGGTTTTAGGAGTCAGGTCTTGTGATTGTAATGTCATTGGGTGGATGAAGTAGATGAAGGTAGGTGTAGTTACAAAATAGCAAAGATTTTATTACAATAAGTAAATACCCAAACAAACAGAACAGTGTGCTAGTGCACAAACAATAACCAGGAACTTAAATACACAGATAATGACAAGGACAACATGGACATAAAGAAACATAAAGAAAGACATGGACATCTTGGATGACATGGGGGTCATTTAAATTCCTTTAAATGAAATGTGAAACTCCTTATCTACAGTGTATTCACTGCATTGATACTTATGTTTCCTTTAATACATCTGTCAAAAAAGTTACATATTTAACCCGTGAGAAGGTGTAGTGTTTTGTCAAGGCAAAAGTATCTTGTTGTTCGTTAGCTTTCTTTCTTTCACACAAATGCTGAGCAAGGTCATTATTAACCAAAGCAAACATGGTGATATGAATACTAAACTGTCTCGATAATTGCAGATTAAGGAGACTGGGGATTATAAAAGAGAACATATCTAGGCGCCCTGATCTGTCCTCGCATACTGTTTGAAATGCATCCTTCGAGCCAAATGCAGTTTTCAAAATAATACGAGTTTTTTTTAATGGTGATGAAATGTCTGTTTGGGGCAAATCAATGTTGAAAAATTAGTATTTTGAACTTGACTGTCGCTATGTGACTACACTGATTTGTCTCAGTTACTGTAGCAAATCTCAGGATTGATGTTTTTATACATGCTATTGTGTCCTCACATCTTAAAGTTTGTATGCAGTCAGATCGTGGCAGTTGCCTGGTAACAGATGTGCCCGACTGAAATGTTTTTAATAATCAGACCCACGCTTGAGTCTGACCTTGTTATTGTGTGTGTGCGTTGGTGTGTCTGTGTGTGACCTTCACCCTGTATCTCTAATGAGTGTAAGTAGCTCTAACAGGGTTATGCTGCACTGCAAGTGCTAAACGACAGAGAGAATGTGAAGTGTGTTTTACTGACAGGTTTTCGGAAACCTTCAGGACCCGACGCACAGCACATGTTTGTTGTTTCTGTTCAGCTGATTACATGCCTGCCCACCATGTCATCCTTTTTGAGGTAAAAAAGATACCTTGCTATTTTTCAGAGTAACAGCTACCTTTTCATATGTGTTGATCACATGCTGCATGCCATAATGACTTTTTGAAATGACAAAATTCACCCAGATATATACATTTATGCCAGGGTCGGACACATAATAAAAGATCCTCCGCATGCAATCGCACTAGATCTTAGAGCAATTGCCAAAGTCTCAATAGCGATTGCAAACAGCCTTGTCTAGTCCCGCGACCAAGGGAGAAATACTCAGAGGAGTTATTGTTTGTTTGTACACAGGCCAAGGGAGATGTCTATAAGAGCCTAATCCAAGCTATAAATTGGTTGGGAAAACCAAATTTCCTCAATGTGTAAAACAAATAGTGCCACTCGATTCTATCAAATGCCTCCTTAGCATCCATGGAAATAACTAATTCTGGAGATTGATACAAAGAGTAAGAGTAAAGAATATTCAAAAGGAGCCTAATCACCCAGATATTTTAGAGAGATTTGTTTAATCCTGACCTCAGTGTTAATTAAAAAATAGTAATAATAACCTAGTCACATTTGGGCTAAACGAACACTTTAACTGTGAAATGAAATTCCACTGTGACTAAGGCTACCTACAGTACTAACGTCCACCTTTCAGAAAATGATTTAATCATTTAAATAATAAAATAATGTGTGAATTTATGAATACCAAATCGTTTATGAATATTCATCATAACCCAAACCGTGCCTGTCACATTTTGTGCACTGAGCTACTGAAGAGAAGCTGTCTGGGGAAAACAATTCATAAATGTCTGAACAACATTATTATATTTATTTATCATTCAAATTATATAACAACATAAGCGTGATGCATTGCAGACAGACATTCCAGTTTGATTCCTTAAAATTTTGTGTTGGGTACTGAAAATTTAAAGGCACAATATGCAGGATTTTTGCAGGAAAATATCCAAAAATCACTAGGCCAATGTTATATATTTTGTTTAGTTGATTACTTACAATATCCCAAATGTTTCCAACTGTTTGTAAATTGTGAGAATTGCGATTTTAACCAAGGAAACGGGGCGTGTTAGCAGGGGTGAGGAGTCGCCAGTCAATCGGTGTTACCCTCGGTTTCCACCAGGTTTGACCTCGTTCTGCAATAGTAACCATGGCGACAGACGTGGACAACTGGATCGGTTATGCCCGTTATGCGAGCTCAACAGCGTGAGCGTCCCTAGCAGGGTTTTGTTCAAACATTATGGACCATGCTCACTTATAAGGCCCTGAATAACTTGGCCCCTCAATATTTGCGTGAGCCACACTCCTACACGTGCTTTGCGATCTTCTGAAGCTGGTCTTTTAACCGTCCAAACAACACGGCTAAAAACTATGGGTGATCAGGCTTTTTCTTCTTTAGCTCCAAAATTGTGGAATTCCCTGCCCTCTGAGATTAGAAATGCAGAATCACTTAGAGTTTTTAAATCCTCCCTTAAAAGGTATTTTTTTAGGGTGGCTTTTATGTGATTGTGTGATCACTGTGATTGTTCTTATATTTGCCTTTTATTTTATTGCTTGTTTAGTTTTTATTGCCTAGACTGTTGTGTATCTTTCTAATTCCATTATTTTTTATGTAAAGTGCTTTGAGATACTACTTTTAAAGGCACTATATAAAATAAAGTTTTATTATTATTATTAAGACGAAAACGAAGATCAACATCTTTCGAGATGCCAAGCTCCACGTCCGCGACTACTGTAACTTCGACTTGACAGAGACGCGAGTGTTTGCATGTTACTTGAGCAAACAGGTGAGCAAATTAATGTATATAAAACTAATCAATGTTATATAGTTCAACATGATGAAAAGTTAGAATATGATATGTTATTCTCTAATGTTAATCTAGCTTAGTCTCATACAGCCAACAAACAACCTAACTAACAACATTCAACACACTCAAATGCCGTTTAGTGTGATAATGAAACTGTTGGAGCAAGTGAAACAGTTTAATTCCTCTAATAAACTGACCTGTGTGAGTATTAATTCAGCACTTGCGTGTAGTTCGGTAGAATTAGATGTCCTTGTTCCTTTATATCTGCGGGATATACTACAGTCATGTGTATTCACTCATCCGTAAAAGATCCATCAGCTTGACAACAAGGTCCATAATTCCACTTAATACAGAATTTACGTCATCAATATACGGCTTTGTTATTGTAAGAGGTTATTGACCCCTGGTGGCGAAACAATCTTGTGTATTATACCTTTAAATGATCCAAATTAAGATTGTAACATTTTTAACCAAAGCGTGTGGATGTAACTACATTTAACACTGTAAATCAGAAACGCCATCTGTTTTCTCCTGCTGTGTAAACGCAGCCACTTTTCAGATCTTTTTCTTTTCTTTCTTTTTTCCCCCATATCACATTACACTGTTCTGGTGAAAAATAAGAGGACTATAGGTCTTCTAAGGTCCAAATCTCTCCCCGTCTTCAACCTCCTGTATTTATCTGACTTGAGAGCTCTTATCTGCCTCATTCCCCTTCTGCTGTGCACTGCTCTGCTGCTACACTTTCTGATTCGTCAGAGTGTCCCTTCCGCCTTTAATCTCCCAGAGTGCACCTGGAAACTCAAGTTTAGCTCGATCAGTGCACACCTCACAGCTTTGTTAAAGCGAGAAAGGATTTGAACAATGCATTTAAAACTATTTCCCAGCCACAGTAGCTGCTTTTCACAATGAGTCATTGGTAGATTATATAGAGCACATGAGTCTTTCCTGTGGTTCAGGTGATTGCTGGGGATGGGCTGTTGCATTGGTGATATAACTCAGTTTTAGTGCACTTTAAAGCAGCTCAGTCACTGGCTGAGAGAGAGAAAGAGCACTCCTGGGTCCCTTTGAGACATTTTGTAAAGTACACAAACGATGGCATTGCAGCACCATGGAGAGCTCCGTGTGCATATGCATGTTGGCATCTTAAAGTGGCTTCCCAGCGCTTCCTTTCAAACCTGACAGGGCACAATAACACACTGCAATTAACACCCCAAATTACCCACCACTGGCTGGAAACCAAGAGAGAGGAGCAGTCGGAAGGAGAAGACAGCGAAAACTGGATGGGAGGGCAATGGAGGTTGCGTTTCAGGCAGAATCCATTACACAATACGGCCTCTAGAGAAATTGATTTGCTATTAGAGGGTAAATGCATATGGCAGGCGGTGGGAGATTTCCTGGAAGGGGCAGATTCCGAGCCCTCTTCCCGTGCTCTTTTACAAAACCTTGATGGAACTGCCATCCGCAAAATTGTGTCTAATTTGATGTTGATATTTCAGCATGCACTGAATAAAAGTATACCTTCTGCTCTTCCATTTTAGATGGATCAAAGGCAATTTAAAGAGAAGCGTCTCATTTGAGGCTCTTAGCCTCACGCTTTCCATCTGTTTCCTGTTAACACTTGCAGAATTGCGTCCCTCTCACATGTTTCACGAACATTTGCCAATGCGTTAAACTCTTTGGGGTTTTAACTTACTTTGAACCACCCTGTAGCCCAAGACTGTTTGCCCACTGCAGCTAAGCAGGGTTGAGCCTGGTGAGTACCTGGATGGGAGACCTCCTGAGAAAACCAGGCTGCTGCTGGAAGAGGTGTTAGTGAGGCCAGCAGGGGCGCTTACCCTGTGTTCTGTGTGGGTCCTAACACCCCAGTATAGTGACGGGGACACTAAACTGTCAAAAAGACTCTCTGTGGTCATTAAAAATCCCAGGATGTCCTTCGAAAAAGAGTGGGGGTGTAACCCCGGCATCCTGGACAAATTTTCCCAGTGGCCTCTGTTAGAGCCAGACCGATATATCGGCAGGCCGATATTATCAGCCGATATTATGCATTTTCCAAACTATCGGTATCGGCAGTTATAATGGCCGATAAATGAATATTTAAAAAATAAAATAAAAACGGACGAAACATGCTTCAACCATGTCATGAGTGTTGGAGTTGTATAGTTTGTCCACCAGAGGGCCCTCACTCTACACCGTTCCTGTTGGCAACACTCGTTGAGTTGGTCACGATACATACATTGCTTGAATAACAATTAAAAGAACATCCCTATCAGTTCGCTTAACTTAAATAAGCATGACAAAATTTGTGACTATCATGTCCAGTTTTGCTGCTGTTAAATAAGCCGAGAGTGAAGCTGAATTAGCTAGTTATAGTTACGTTATGTTGTTAGTTGACTGACTTTTAACTTTTGACAATGTGACTGAAGTATTTCTTTAATAGCGCGTGATAGTTGAAGCAATGAGACGTATCATCTCTCCTTGCTCTGTTATATTGAAAATATTGCTAAACCATTGCTAAATTATGGCTCATCATAGACTAGCTAACCACAAAGCTAGCTAATGCCACTATCATCAGTCTGTTCTGTTGTGACAATAAAATAAACAAGTTTCTTTTTAAAATGCATTATCATATTATTTTAGATGAAACTCATAAATAACTACAAATAACTAATACTGTCTTCAGAAATCATTCAGACTGTCTTCAAAAATCAGACGTTTTTGTTAGCTTTAATTTATTTTTATTCATTTTAAGCAATTTCATTTTTTAATTAAATTGATCAGTTTTAGTACTATTTTTTTATTCACGTTATTTGCCAAGGCTACATTCCTAATTTTGCAGGATTTCCAATTAAACAACTTTTCTTTAGGCAACATTTCTAATTTAAACTCAAGTTTTAATATTTTAAAACTTGATATATTTAAACTTTTAATATTTATATTTTAATTTATTTCAGCTTTATTTAAATTAACACATTTTTTAAATAATAATTTGAGTTATGTTTTTATTTATATAGTTGAGTTTTGATATATATATATATATATATATATTTGTGTATTTTTAAAGTTTGAAAGTATAATATTATTATTTTTTTATGCCCACTGCTTTTTCAGATGAAGTCTTTTCTTTGCAGTTGGCTCCTAGTGCTATACAGTCACATTGTTAGATGCAAATTGAGGAGGCGTTACACGCAAGACAGTAGGGGGTAAAGGACCTGCCGGAGCACGAGCTACAGATGACTTTGATGTGGACCTCTGTCAGGGCCTCTGCCCTTTATGTGGGCCAGGAATCTGCCCAGCCCACTGTATGTTCCTCATGCATACCAACACATCCCACCTATGACTGAACATATATTGTTCATTAATGTATATATATATATATATATATATATATATGTGTGTGTGTGTGTTTAGGATGGGACTTAATTTTATACCTAAAGAATTGATTGTATTGTGAAAAGTGGGTGTGGTCTCTCTTTTAAAAAAATGGATGGATTATTCATAATTTTAGATGGTAATATGTCAGGAACACAGGCCATGGTTACATTGCCATGATTCATTCTTGACATGACGTAACTGTGCATGTGGGGGACACGCATCCATGTCTATAGTCAAGGTCAAGGTCATGATGTGGCTCCATAATTTAACTGGGATCAATAGGATCGTATGGTTGTGTGATTCTGACTGCCTGACTCTGCTGAGAGACAAATACTCATCTGAATATGTGTGTGTCATCTTACTATAAAACTGTTGTGCAATACACACATTTTAATCTTATCATTACAACCTGTCGAGTACCAACAGTCTGATCCATCTGCTGACAGCAATAACTGTGGGATTACCTAATGTTAATTAACTAATCCTAATCCAACTAATCCTTCCTTTCTTTCTTTCTTTCTTTCTTTCTTTCTTTCTTTCTTTCTTTCTTTCTTTCTTTCTTTCTTTCTTTTTTTCTTTCTTTCTTTCTTTCTTTCTTTCTTTCTTTCTTTTTTTCTTTTTTTCTTTCTTTCTTTCTTTCTTTCTTTCTTTCTTTCTTTCTTTCTTTCTTTCTTTCTTTCTTTCTTTCTTTCTTTCTTTCTTTCTTTCTTTCTTTCTTTCTTTCTTTCTTTCTCTCTTTGGGATTCTGCTTAGTGCCTCTTTTGGTTTCATCATTTCCTCTAGGGCTCTGTCATGTGAAGGCGTACAGCCACATTTTCTACTGCCATCTCAGTGACTATCACCTCCAGATGAAATGTGATTGATTTTCAGCATTTTGGCCATGAGTGACATATCTGAGCGAGAAATGATTTTACCCTTTCAGAAAGGGAAAAACTGTTTTCTGGATGCCTGCTTTGAATCTTAATGTGTTTGTGTGTACAGTTGTGATTGTTGAGGGGTGTGATGCTTAGAATGCTTTTTCAGGATTAATTATGGAATATACTTTAAGTGCATCCGTGTTTCCTATTCTTTACAGAACGGTCGTTTCAGCCACCGTCCACATTCACGCTTGTTCCTGAGACAGCCCTGAACTTATTATTAAACAAGTTGTGGACTCAAAGCCACCATCCTGATTTGACTTACTCCCTCTGGGGTAGACCTATTATTTAGAGAATGCGATGCCCCTCGGCCCATTTCCTAGACATGAGCGCGGGCAGTGCAAGGAAATATCCCTGTGTACACGGAGCTCCCTGGTGTGCAAAAATCAATAGCCGCGCTGCCAAGCATGCAGTCTGAAAAATGCACTACTGTAGCCCATCTATTACAGATGCGCCGCAGGATAATCAAAGCCAGATCTGATAATGAAGGAGCTCTGCTAAGGCAAGCATATTTCAGCACCAGTAGAAATGAAAATTAAGTTTCCAGTGAACCATAATGTATGTATAAAAATTGTAATTTAATAAATAAGTGTGATTTGCCCAGTGCAAGATTTATATTTAATTGTACCGTACAAGTTCCATTCAAAAACGTCCTGTTACTAACTAACATTGCAATAACAGCAAACATATATTGGTTCTTTGAAACAAAGCAAAACCAATGTTACTCACGTATAGAACATAAACAATACTACCCTGGCGTCTGTTTTCAGGCCTTCCTGCTTAGCTTTTCTAATATTAACCCTCTGAGGTCTAGGGTGTATTTGGGGTCCTTGAGATGTTTTGAGATGCCCTGACATTTGTGCTTTGTTCAGTTGCTTATAAACCTATTAATGGCACAGGTGAAAGTACACCATTTTTAACAGAAACAGGGCTACCATAATATGTGAGCAACATGTATGTACATTTTGAGTGAATATTGTTTATGCATGGTTATTGAAAAAACTAAAAATGAAAGTTTCTGAAATAAGGCCACAAAACACATACTAAATATGCGTCCACAAGACTTTTGACTAATGGATGTTGTTTGACTAACTAGAGATTTTTTTTTTTACTTGGTTTGAACCACTTTCAACAGCGTTTCTGAGAAATCGCTTACTGCACCTTTAAGAAAGTAAAAGTGGCTGCACACTACTGTAAAGTGGTTATTTCTTGTGAATGTGATGCAGATATACCGGAGTTCCTTAACAATATCCTCTAATCAGCTTGCGTCGACTGAGAATCAAGAGCTCTTTACTCTGCTCAGTCCTGGAATTATGTAACAATCATAATAATATGTAGCAGTTTAATGTGAATTGAAGATGAAGTGCAATAGTTATGTAACAAGCACAAGGTGCACAGGTGAGTCATTTGGCAAAATAGAGCTATTTATTGATTCAATGCTAGAGAGATGTTTTGCCTCAGATTCAATGCATTCTTATTCCTGCTTAGATGCCACTGTTTATCCGTTAGCTATAGAAACCCACAGGTTAATTAGATTTAATATCTGCTATCCTTTTTAGTAATCACAAGGATATGGGATCGAATCATGCCTAGCCCTCGGCTATAAACCCGCTTGATTAATCTCCTTATTTGAGAAGAGAATTTCACAATTTCTTAGCTTTACTTTGTGAAAATATCGAACTGAATTAGAATTTGAACCTGGAGCTATACATGTGGCTTTCTTCACATTCTCATGTATTCATTATCTTATAACATGCGAAAGAAAATGTACTTGTAAAATTAGAATAGCCTATTTATTCCTGCTCAAAACCTGTTCTGTTGTGCCCCTTATTATATCTCATTAGAGCTCTCTACCATATTTTTCTATGCCTGTAGCTTTTTTTGCCACTCATTTAATGTGTTTTTGCGTCTTTAAGGCGTACTCCAATGTTTTTGTTCAGCTCCATGCTGTCGAAAGACCATCAGTGAGTAACATCATGATGAGTCAAGGCTTCCGTAACTCTAGTGCCTCCACTCGCCCCCACACGGGCCGAATCATAGCCCTCCTTCATTGTTGATCCCACACCACCCTCATGTTAACATTTGGAGGTATTTGATTCTGAGTTACTATTATCATCAATAGATGTCTCTTATCAGTGCATTCAGGACTATGAGCTACTCTAGTAATCTTTAAAGGCTACGTTCTTTGACTTTTGCCGATGAGTGCTTTTCTGTGAACGTGTGACGTTGTCAGCGAAGACGTTCAGTGATGTTGAAATAAAGCTCATTTGCAGCGTGTGAAAACGCATGCTGGGGTGTGATGGGAAGCGGAAGGAAGAATAATGAAGTCTCTCCTCCTGCCGTAATACTTGTACTTAGCAGATCAGTGTGAAATGTGAGTGTCTTACAAGTATGAGGGCTGACCATTGATCTGTGTGTTAAAAATGAAGGCTCTTGAAAAATATAAAGCATTCTTCTTGCAGTACAAAAATATGGCTTCATCCAATGATTTGCACACCAAGGCTGCAATTATTTATACAAAAATATTGTCACATGGTCCTTCAGAAATCATTCTAATATCCTGATTTGATACTCAAGATTATTTTTATTCAGTTGTGCTGCTTAATGTGTTTGTGGAAACTGTTGATTGAATGGAAAGTTCATAAGATCAACATTTATTTTGAATAGAAATTTTGTCTTTACTATCCCTTTTGGTCAATTAAAAGCATTCTTGCTAAATAAAAGTATTAATTTCCTTTAAAAACAATTACACCACAATTTTGAATGGTAGTGTAAGCCATTCCTAGGAGATAAATATTGTTTCTCAGTGGTTGTTAATAGTTTAGGAGATTTAATATCCAAATAAAATCATGACCATAGTTGCTTTCATAATACCTATTATACACACTGTGTATATATATATATATATATATATATATATATATATATATATATATATATATTTTTTTTTTTTTTTTTTTTGTGGAATGATTTGACTCATTACTCCAAAGAAAAAAGTTTATCTTTAATTTATAATAAATTTATAAATGATAATAAAACCCATTCGACCTTTACAATTGACTCTTTTTGAAAAATTGGAAATATGTGTTGAAAATTCAATTTCATGTCAACTTTGGCCATGTCCACACTAATACATTATTGAAAAATGCGTTTGAAATTTTTTTGGTTTTGGCCTTCTGTCCACATTAAGACATTGAGTTTTTGTCCCACTAAAATTGAAAACACTTTTTCACATGGATGTATTCGAAAATGAAGCATTTTTAGTTGTGACTGATATTGTTATTGTAACAATATTGATATTGTACCGACAGATATGTATGCTTATACCACTGTGTCTGTTGTGTGCTATTCATTTTCACACTGTTGATATGTTACTTTGTACACTCTTCATATCTCAGTCCTGAAAAGATGACAGAAAATGTACTCGCAATTGCTGTCCTCCTGCAAAACATGAGAGCAGTTTCCTTTTAGACCAAACATATAATGGTGACTGAGTGCGACTTGGACATATCCGTAAATGGTCAGATATTTTGCTAAACAAAAATAATTCTACCAGAAGTATAGTATGAAAACTTTATGTCTGTCCTGTCCATTTCATCTCAGGGAGCTTTTATGAGGTTTTACGCATGCGCTGTAAGATGAATTCCTACCTTGTGGACGAGAAACTTTTGGAAAACGCTAGTGTGGAAGGATAGCGTTTTGAAACGAATGTATCCGGATTATTATAGACACAGCCTTTAATTGGGTCCTCATTTATGCTTCATTAAGTATCATTGTTGTCTCTTACAATCCCATAGGAGAGTTTAAAATAGAAACAATTGAGATAATTGTTAACTTTCAGAGAGTATAGAGCTGTAGAGTGAATGTGTAAAGCAGAGCTCAAAGTATTTGTTCTTTAAATGATTTTCTTTTAAAAGAAAGAAAAAGGTTTGAGTTCATATTAAGATCTCTGACTTTTGGATCTTTGCGCAAATCTGGGCAATTTGTTGAGACCTTGTTGTATAACATTAGTGGACAGATTGTTGAGTGTCTTTCTTCTCAGCTGCAAGATATCAGAAACAGGATACTTTAGCTTAAGTCTCCATTTTGATTAACAATTGATATGTTATAGGGACCCAAATATTTTTATTAATTTTCTCACCCTCATATAATCCCAAACCTTACTTTTTTTTCTGCGAAACACTGGAAAAAATGTCTCAAAGAATGTCAGGAAACAAACAACAGTGGAGCCCATTGACTATCATTGTATTTAACATCATTTTTTTCATCATTCCTCAGAAGGGGTGAGTAAATGATGATAGAGTTTCCATTTTGGGGTGAACTTTACCTTTGATTAGATCTCGTTTGTGTTTTTTGTTCTTTACAACACAATATAAGATGCTTATTGCGCACTATGTTCAGTGACCGTAGCGGTCTCACGAAGATGTGAATTTAAGCAAAGCATTTCAGAAGTGTGAGGGATACAGCTCATGTTTATCCTAACTGATGGCACAGACAGATTGTGTTTTTGGTCCCAAAGGAACATCAGGAGTGTTAGATGATTTATCCCAGTAGCTTGGGGAACCACATTCATCTCTCACACAGCCAGAAGAGCCACTGAACCGGGGCCAGGCAGACTCATGCACCACTCCTCAGTGACAAGGGGGCTGTAGTGGCCCAGGGTCGCCCATTCTGTCAGCACAGATTCAGATCCTGCGAAACGATACCGTCAAGGAGAAAACCTACTGCTCAGTCCTCCAATTGACAGTATGTAAATAAACCTGCTGACAAGAGAATGGAGAAAAAATCAGTGAGATGTTAATGAGAAAGAGAGTGCATGTAAGATTTGCGACTTCTCTGAGCAGTCTCTCTCTTTTTGCCCTCCCTCCTTCTCTCTCACCTGCTCTAGGCTGAGTGTGTGTGTAGATTATTACTGAGGGGAGAGGAGTGTGAGGAGCATCTCTCTCTCTCTCTCTCTCTCTCTCTCTCTCTCTCTCTCTCTCTCTCTCTCTGACGCTGTGGCTGGTGACTCTTCCACAGTGTTTACTCATAATTCATACGGAGAGGTTCCGCTCAGCCACACTATGTTTGCCTCCATTTGGTACGCTAAGAAGCTGGGACGCAGGCTGCTTCAGAATGCTAGGAAGGCTAAAATGCAGAAGGTAGGTGTGGGAGATATTCATTTACTCCTCGTAGAGTTCACTCCGAAGAATATGACCTTGTTTGAAGTACTTCTTAATCCGAATTGTTTAGCAGAAGGTGGATTTGTGGTTGAAGTATCATTAGGGTGAAAGGAAAGATATTGTTGTCAGGGATGTCGTTTATTTTCATTAAAGTTTTTTTTAATGCTAAAAAGCGATTGAGATTGAGTACCCCCACCCCGACAGATCGTATTTTATCAGCATCTTATGGTGGAAGTGATATAATAACGTTGTATCCCATTGTCGGAACTCCAGCTTGCGCATACAAAGCATTAATAATGATCTATATCGTTATCCTCTTAACCTGCTGTCTTCCTGTTATCGTCGTGTTTACCACGCTGTACCATCTGTGAAGTTGACCAGTCTGTCTCCCTTTCTCTTTCTCACTCTTTCTCTCCCTCCGCAGTCTTGAGATGTTTAGCACCATATCCGAGTTGTCCTAACATAGCCTGTCTGCTTTCATTTTATACTAGTTCTGTTTCTGACAGGCTCACTTCAATTCTCATTTTTCTCTTTCTCCCAATTTCCCCCACTTTGGTGCCCTTGCTGAAGATCATGGTTGCTGTCATCAGCAAGGGTCTTGATGCAATGGGTCTTTGAATGCAACAGGTTTTACCTACATGCTTGGTGTGCAAATGTTCTGGGTTGGAATTTTGTATGGGGGGAATCTCCTAATGTAACCCCCCGCCTTCCCCCTCTATACTACAGTACATATCCCCCCCCCCCCCCCTTTATTTTTGAACGTTTTTGAAAGTAGTCTCTTATGCTCACCAAGGCTGCATTTATTTGATTATAAATACAGTGTAACTGTAATATTGTGAGAGATTATTACCATTTAAATAACTTTTTGTCAATTTAATATATTTTAAAAAGTAATAAAGTCCTGTGAATTTTTAGCTGCCATGCACTGCTGTTACATTATCGTTCAGAAATCTTTCTAATTGATGCTCAAGAAACATTTATTATTATTATCAATAGCCGCTTTTCCTTCATCGGGCCGAACAATGGTAAGAAACGGTTTCAGTTATATTTCCACTTGAGCTTGGGATGGTATGGCAATGTAAAAGTCTTTACTATCACTTTTGATTCATAAAAAAGTATTAATTTCTTTTTTAAAAAAAACTTTTGAACTGTAATATATAAATATTTGTTTAAAGAAAATTTTAGGACCATTAAGATATTTTTTTGCATTGTTAAAGTACACTATTTTCATGACATTTAATCTACACTGTAAAAAAATATTGTTGGTTTAACTTAAAAAATGAGGTGACCTGGTTGCCTTAAAATTTTAAGTTAATTGAACTGGAAAAATTGAGTTAATACAATGAAGGAGATGGATTTAATTAGAAACTCAAAATATTTTGTTTTCTGAACTACATATATTATTTAAGTTGATTTGACAAAAGAAAAAATGTTGTGATTACATTTTTTTTTACATTGTACGTATATTCTCCCAATATTTCTATATTGATTTAATACTTTTGTTTTTATGCTCATTCTCAGTGATGGTCATTTTATTCTCAGTTACTTTTAATTAAACTCAGCATAAACGAAAAAGAGCATATCAAGTGCTTTAATGATTTTTAAATAATATATCATATTTTAACACATTAAAGTGGATCCCGTTGTTTTGAATTTTTGCAGTGAGACCCAAATTTGAGAAAATAATGTCAATTTAAAATGGCCCTAAAATGGGTTATTCAAAATAAAAACAGATTCACTC
This sequence comes from Pimephales promelas, assembly GCF_988280905.1. Lineage (NCBI taxonomy): Eukaryota > Metazoa > Chordata > Actinopteri > Cypriniformes > Leuciscidae > Pimephales > Pimephales promelas. The sequence goes on along the minus strand of NC_142791.1, from coordinate 5,119,919 downwards.
CCTTTGGTTAACTGTTTTTAGTGCAGATTTTGTTCTTCCTTTGAACATCTAGCAAAGTGCTGCCTAGCAACCCATAAGTATTTAGGTGATCCTAGTATTTTCATCCTGTATCTGTTTTTTGTTTTTAAACACATGCATGTTCATTTGGTCAAGCCTCCGAAGTGAGGACATAAGAGGAAGAAATTGACTTTTGCTGACAAACCAAAGACACACATCCCCCAGTCTGGAACTGTATGTCCAGAACAGCAGAACGTGGGCGAATGCTCATGACCGTAGGCCACATAAGGACACCAAGAAACTTACTCTAACTAGTCACCTTGAAACCATCTGCATCAGTTAATAGTACTGAAATGTGCTTTACTCTGCCACTGATAAATCATTTGGTGGGGGGTGGGTGCTTAATTGACATGAAAATGATGTCACAGTGCAAATATCGTAATGGTCCCAAAATATGCTTCAAGCTAAATATGCATTATAAAGTAGTTAAGGTAAGGTTTCGGTGATATTTCATCTTGACATTTTCTTGGTTCAGAAATTCACTTCATGGTTATATTGATTTCTGTTTTGGCAGGAGGGTTTCACACCCTGCTCACCTTTCTGGCTGTGCTGGCACTGTTTCACACACTCCAGCAGAGGCTTTATCACTGGAGTTACTTTGAGATTGGTTTCATCTGTCCTAATCTTTAAATGAACCTGTTTCTTGCTGCTTCTGATGATCTTTTGTCTGTTCTATGTGAGTTTTATGATCTTTGTCTCTATCAACCAGGGGTATGTTTCCCAAAAGCGTCGTTTGCCAACTTTGAAGTCTATTGCTAACGACAGAACTTGCGACAGAAAATGGCTTTTGGAAAAGCATTTGACATACTGTCACCTGGCTTTATGTTTAAAGCTAAGGGAATTAGTGATTTCCAGTGTATTTTTTCTTTTGGTTTGTGATGATCCATCATAAGCACTATTCATACTCCTGAATGGTTGGTGCAGGTGAGCTGAACACAGGAAATAATACGAAAACAAAAAAATAAGGGAAATCCAATGTTTATTAAAATGGCAGAAATTGATTTGATCATGTCTTTATCATGCTTTTTAACCAGATTTGTGGCGTTAATGATTATTCATGGATTTGCTAATGCTCTACTACCTCTGAGGAGGTGCCATGCGTGTATTTCAGGGCTTACAAATAAAAATTATTGGAACTCAGTCTCACCAGAGTCTTCTGAAGACAAAGGACCTTGCTGTCAAATTAACATGTGAACAACTCACACACACTCACCCACTCTTGCAGAGATCGCTCACACAGGAATTTAAATGGTTTTAATGTGAATGGGATAATCTTTAAGGATTGTTTAGTATAATTTTGAAGGTCTCAGGGTGACTGGTAATAATGTCTCAGTCCCAAAGAAGTAAATCAAAAGGTAATAAAGTTCTTAAGAATATAGAAATATCTTGCAGGGTGTGTCTTTGAGTTAACACCTTCTGCCTTTTGTCTGAATGCAATTTACAACTAAGCAAATTTACAATGACAAGAAACCATCACAACCCTGTTCTTGTCCCCGAATATAAATATTACACCTAAGGTACACCTCAATGTACCTTTATAGTTTTTAGAACATTGCTCGTCTTTTCTTACTGTAGCCATCCTTAAATTTCGAATGGCTCAACCTGGATTTGGGGAGGGTTTCATGCTTATTCGTGGCTTCTCAGCACACATTCAGGTACTATTATAGAGGAACTACTGAAGCGACGCAATCAAATTGAAATGAACCCTTTTTATAATTTGAGCAGCAGAAAATGTCTCCTCTGCCAAATTTTTTTGTGAATAACCTCTGAGCAAAAGTAATTTATTTTAAACAATTTGAAGATGTCCTTGATGTTGCATCTCTCCCTGCTCTATAGCCTCAAGAAGCTCTCCAAGAAAAGTGCTTTATGTGAATATTTTGGAATTTCATCTCCAGAAAGATGGCTATTTCAGACATTGTTTGTGTAGTACTGTGGCTTTTTGTCCTTGTGGGTTCAATTGCCCTTCATATAAAATATGTGTCTGGGTCAAACGTGGACAGCATGCGCTCTTAGGTCATGTTGCTCGCTTGTGCTCAGAACCATAAAACTTGAGGAATAGGTAAAGGTAGACAGTCTCTATTCTCTCTTTGACCTGGCTACCCCAGCAGCTGCTCTGCAAATATACCCACACTTACAATATGACCTGAAGTTATTGTGAGAATTTCTTATTACAGTATTTAAGAGGATAGCATAACCTAAAAAAAAATCATCATCATGAATGGAAGTGGATTGGGATGTCAATCTATTTGTGATGTATATTGGATTAAAATGACTCGTAAGTTTCCTGAAGCCACATGACAGCTTTGTGTGTGGAACAGACTGTCGTTATTTACTGAAAATTGCATGACAGTCACGGTCACCATTGAATTTCATTATATGGAATAAAATGGCTTATAAATTTCTCACTTTATGTTCCATGGAAGAAAAATACATAGTTTTTTTGGGGATCCTTTATTGGGGTCCCATCTCTTTAAGGATCCTAAACAAACTAGGGAAAATGAATGGATCTAAATACATTTGAGGCAGTCCAAGGGCAGATTTTTATTTTTTATTTTTTTTTTGTGAGGAAATAAATGGACAAACAGTACACAACATTGGACACTTGAAATTGGGTTGTACACAAAGGCAAACACACTGTAAAAAATGAATGCGCTTTATCTAATCAAAAAAAATTGTGGCAACAGATTACAAGCAATATTATTAATTCAATTTAACAATAGAATTGAGTAATAATTAATCAAATTAATTCCTTAAACATTTCCTTCCTTAACATTTAAGTCACCATTATGGTGATCGGTGTGTGTTTTAGGTTTGTTTTAAAATGACGGTTTTCTCCTTTTGTGATTCTGCTTGTTAACATCAAGTGTCTTCAATTTTGGAAGTTTAAAATAAAGAGATTCTAATTAATATTTGACGTTGATGTTTTTGTTTAATTTTTTGGTGTAAACTTTACGCATTTTAAATGGTTACCCTTTAAGGAATAATTTGATTAAGTATTACTCAATTCTTATATGTTCAATTTAATTAATAATATTGTTTGTAATCTGTTGCCACAATTTTATTGATTAGATAAAGCATATTATTTTTTACAGTCCAGTAAAAGCCTCTTTATTAAACAGATAGAAGTGAAGGTTAGACTTGACATTTTGGATCCTGTACCATGGTATCATTTCTCATCAAAAACACTGAAGATATACATGTTTGTGTTCATTCTGCATTAATCATGAAACATGATGTCAAATATTTACATAAACACTACTAAAAAAGTACACAACCTTTTAATTGCGAATATTGTTATAACAGGAATTGTTAGCAAACCTTGCACTGGATCTTTTCCTAAATAGTTTTAGTGGTGCCGAAGTTCTGCTCTAATTCTGTCTGTGAGTACAGTGCAGTCTCACATATTTCATGCCGGTCATTGAGCCCTCATAAAAAGAACTGCAAGGTTCAACACATTTTGTCTCGCGTGTGTGGCCTAAAACATTATTAGATTCGGGTCTGGCTGGAGCCTTCCCCATTTGTCTCCCTCATTTGCCTCTGTAAGGTTTTATCATGCGGCGATGACTTTTTAAAATTGGTTTTCGTGCAGGGCCTGATTTATTTAATGCAACTTTGCCGTCCGCATTGTTCATATTGGAATGCGGCTACAGCCTTTATTCCTGTAAAATGAGGCTTCTACATTAGCAGAATGATGAGGATTTTTTGATTAATGTTGCTATTTAGTGATTCAGCACTGTATATGTGTCTGCGGCGGTCCAGCGTGTTTTAAAGATATTACAGCAGAGGGGAAAAAAGCATGGGGTCATTTTTTATATATATTCTAAGTAATACATTGGTTTTCCTAAAAGAATAGAAGTGATGTGATGTAGTCTTTATCACTATGGAGACATGTTGACATTTGTGTTATATAAATAATGAATAGGCTATCAGGAGTGACAGGTGGTTATGTGTAGGATAACAGTTAATAAGAGGCGCTGTATGAAGGTGATTCGCTGAGGCTGAGATTTTTCACAGCACACTTATTCAGTGTTACCTGGAGCTGAATTTAACCGATTGAGTTCAGGATCCTCTAACGCGGTTTGTTTGTTCCGAAATATTGTTGTGCTATCGCATATGTCACAAGAGCTGTAAAGACCGAGGCGATACACGATGTAACAGGCTTTCGATATTGTTAGAGTCTGTACCTGTTCTTGTCTCCAACAAATTGAGGTGAATCTCGTCCTCACTCCCGAGAAGCATTTCAAGAGTTGCTGATTCAGAATGTAGCCTCTACATTATTGATCATCCAGCCAGAATAGTCAGAAACTACAGTAGTCAACATTTGAAGTGGATCAGAAAAGTGGACGAAAACGGGTATTGTCAAAATTCATGTATGATGAAAGGTTTTGACTTACTGTAGTTTGATGAAACTCCAAATTGACTTACATCAGCCTATGTTTGTGTGTCGACTAGTTTTGTTATGTCCAGCTTTTGAACTCCAGCTTAAACCAATCCTGGAGCTGGACTGCATCCTAAATAGGGGATGTTTGCAGTTCCGCTGCGGATTAGGCCACGTGTTTTCCGAACCGGTCCTGGTGGAGGGGATATGTGACAGATGTGGCTTAGCGCCACCACGGGCTCTGCTGTGAGCAGTGATAAGTGTAATCGCAGGCAGTTAGAGATGTCACTCGGTTTAATAGGCAGTGATGGATGAATGTGTCTGTCAGCACATGGGCTGTACATTCAAAGGCCTTGAGAGGTTCGGGTGTTGAGGTTCACTTTGCATTTTGAGTTGCCTATCCATACTAAAATGGAAACTTGTAAGTAAACAGCCTACATAGGCAACATTTCCACAGCACATACAGTACGTACATGCTAAACAATAATGGTACTCTAGTGATGTGACTCCATACCAAATGAAGATGATATGATATGATATGATACCAAAAGACATAACTTTGGGCTTTGTTGAGGATACACACACACACACACACACACACAGTTTTAAATATATTACTTACATATATTGGATACATGTATGTAATAATTATTTAATTATTAGATTTGTATTTTGCATGCTTTGCACTATTATTTTTTTAAACTTGATTTCATTGAATTATTAACTTAATATTATTAATTAATTTTGGTCTGTGGGAGATAGATAGATAGATATAGATAGATAGATAGATAGATAGATAGATAGATAGATATAGATAGATAGATAGATAGATAGATAGATAGATAGATAGATAGATAGATAGATAGATTTATTTTTTTTTAAAATTCAGTATTAAATTAAATGTTTAAATCGAGAATTTTTTTAAAATTTCCTGCCATCTCATGTCTTTTTCCACAGATTTTTGCAATGTATTCAAAGATTGACTTATTCATGCAGGATGCATAAGATGCTGCCTTTATTTTTCCAAAACAATGTTAAAATCCGGCATAATTTTGATGCAAACCTTTAGGAACAGACTTCATGTTGAAAGTGTGCCTACTGTGCCTTAAAGCGCAGTCTAGGTAGATATCTCGTAATGTTTTGGAACAGAGCTGTGGTGTTGCAGCGTAAAGGCATTATGTTGGGTCATTTTCGAGAAGGATGGTAAAACTAGTTTGTGTCATTATCTCTCTCTCTCTCTCCACCTCTTTTTTTTTGTATGAGCGTGCATTGTTGAAGTCTGTTTTAGAGCTGCAGAGTTAGAGCTTAATTAGCACTGCCTTAATGAACATCATGAGAACTTCACAATGGCATTAACAGGCAGAATGGCCAGATCATAAAGAACCGCACTAAATACGACCCCTGACTCTTTCTCTGCCTCAATCGCTCAGAATAGATAAGACACTTTGCATATTCAGAGTGTCTTCCTCTCTCATGTACTGTTGCAGAATTATTAAGGGGTGTATCTCAGCTTTGCTAGCTTTATCCATCAGCAGCCTCAAAGTTCATGCAGATAGTTTCTTTGTTGCATATCTTCAACCTTTTTTCAGGCCAAGGACATTTGGTTTGGCCTATTGTGTATATTATCATATCAATGTATTTGCATACTTAGTAGTTATGGTGTTTACATTGCAAATCCAGTAAAATAATAGACTCAATAAATTATTAATAGTTATTTATATTTAGAAAATCAGTATAATGTGCATTGATGAATCATACACAATGAGACCAGAGGCATTTATTAAGAGAAAGTAAAAATGGTCCATTTTAATTTAAATTTAATGAATGTATGATTTTCTGAATTGGACAGCTTAGATTCATCACTCCATGTCAAGCTGAACGCTTCATTTAACTCTTAATTAGGAAAGCAAATTGTCTGACATTTTCTGATTCGGAAGGGGGAATTGCTGCGCATGTTCTGAGATGGATCTGACAGGTGAATTCGGCCACTCGTCACTCTGAAATAAGACTGTTAATATTAGGATGGCTTTCACTAACACAGACCATTTCCCCCTGGGCTTAAGGCTGGGGCACGTCCCTGTCGACCAGCGGACAAGCTGTCAGCGACTGACAGTCTATTCCCACAGCGAGAATGCCTGAAGAGGCCGATTGGCAGAAACTGTAACACTGGCAAGAAGACCCAACACTGTTTAGTTCACCCTCTGGGGTCTAAGGTGTTTTTGGGGTCCTTGAGATGCCCTGACGTTTGTGCTTTTTTTCAGTTGCTTATAAACAAATGAATGGCACAGGTGAAATTACACCCTATTTAGCACAAACAGGGCTACCATAATATGTAAGCAACATGTTTGTGCATGATTGTATTTTTGAGAGAATATTGTTTATGCATGGTTAAGTTAGTCCCACAGAAATTACACCGTAACTGTCAAATAATCTGTTCTAATCTAATAATCTAAATTCATCAATGTGCCATTTTAATTAATATATTTTATTGATTTCCTTTTTTATTTTTATATGTAATTTTTGTTTTTATTTTTACATTGTGTTTCAAAAATGTGCTCAATTATGAAGCATCAATTTGCCCACTGAAATGATTGCCCACAACAATTGAAATCAAAAGACTAGTATCCCTTATGATGTTCAAAGATCTTTTGATGGCCTTAGATGTATTCTGCACAGGCTTACCTTGATCATTGCTCTGCAGTCAGAGTTCTGTATTTTGATTAATTACCCTGAAATTTGTAATGCATATGGATCATTAGTTCATCGCCAGGCAAAAAAACAAACAAACAAACATATTTTTCATGAGCTGGTATATATCTGTGCTTAGACAGCATGTCTTCTATTTCAAACTCTATCTTCATTTTTTCCACCTTTGTCTCAACATATTTGATATGTTCTTCTATCACTTCATGCCCCTTTTTACGTTCTCCCACTGTCTGTATCTCTCCGGGAAGCTTTACAAGATGTGCAGGTTAAAACCTATGTATAATAGATGGAGCTCTCGGCAGCAGGTAACAGAAGGGGGAGGGGGGATTTCAAAATGTCATACTGTTGATTCCCTGAGCAGGGTGGATATAAACATGAGTCGAGAGAGATAGGTAAGGATGGCTTTTTGAGAAAGTGCCGTGTTTAAGGGGTCTGCTTTTCTTTCTTTGTCTTTGTGTATGGTAGTCACGAGGCAACCCGACTCATGTTCCTCATCCTTGCCTCAGCTTTATCCATTCAGCCCATGGGAAAAAGAGAGAAAGACACAGTGAGACAGGGCCGTTTTAGCTGTAGCTGACCAGCGGTTGGATAATTTTACTCTACACAATGAATGTAAGCAGAGCAGATTTGACCAAATCAAACCCTGGGTATCTCCAAGCAACCCCTTTTCTTTTTAATTCGTCACAAATGCCAATTTTAACACTGAAACGCAGACAGCACAAAGCTTCAAAAGACGTAAAAAAAATACCATGGCAGCATCTGACGCAACCGTAAAATGAAAACCAACAAAGCATTAGACAACAATATTGTGATATGTAAAGGTTTTTCTATACTATATGCACTTTTGGCCCTGTGAATAAATGCTCTAACAGCACAAAACTTTTCACACTCTTACCATCACATCACAAAAAAAAAAATTACATTTTAAAATATATTAAAATAGGAAATTTAAAATAGTTGGTTTTTTTCATCAAATAAATTCAGACTTCGTAAGCTTAATACCGACTTACTTTAAAACTTATAAAATACTATAAAATTTAAAGATTTGTAGTTTTTTTTTATTTTTGTTGTTTTTTTCCCCCCCAATTAAAATTTCGACCACATTTGTAATGTTCAATGTCATTCTGTGATGCAAATGAGGGTGGTGAAATTTGCCCCTGATTTACAGTTTTCGGATTTTTGAAGAATGCATATTTCACATACTGAAAATTGTTTGTCACTCGGTAATGTTAACGCTCCACAAAAACTGGAAAATCTGGATCTGGGACAAAAATAAAACACTAAAACCTTTTCAAAATTGTGATTTTCAAAAAAAAATATATATATATAATTCCTGGGAAATTAAAGTGCATAAAGTTAAAGAACCACTTATAAATCGTCTATATTCATTCTACTATTTAGATTTCTATGCAGCACAGTCACATCATTTGATTGAATCGTGTACAGTATATTGCATTGCATTTCTTCAAGCCCAGGCTGCAACTGCTATAATGATCAAACAGCCGTCAGACCGTTTCCTCTGATTATCCACTTGTTGCTATTTAGTGACGTTTAGAGCTGTAATCAAAGAGATAACACATTTAGCCTGTCTATTCTGGGATTTTCCATCATCCCCCTTTGTCTGATTTGGCAGCATGGAGCCCAGGACATGGTTAATTGCTGTTTTTGCGCTTTGCACGTTTAATTTTCCTTTCACGCTCAACATCCTGTAACTCGCGTTTAAGCCTGCTGCGGCCTCCCCAGTGTAGTGAATTTAAGTTTGGCTGGTGTCGGAGCCTGATAAGCATCTCTGCGTATGAATGTGTGTGCCAGCGCTCGCGTCTATGTGTTTGTCGGCTCCATTATTGATTGGCTGTAATCTGGTGGTGGCCACTCACTGGAGTGATGTTCCCCTAGGCTTTAATTATATCCCCACGTGATTTGCATCTCAGCTAATCTCATCTACCTCCCCTCGGCCGGCCCATCACCCCCCAGATTTATTGAGTTTTTATCACTCTCTGTGCACTTTTTTTTCTCCCTACCACACCCTGAAAGAAAGTATAACTAAGCCTCGGTTAGTCTAGCCTACCGTAGCACAGGCCACCGCCAGAAATCTCAGATATTCTACTCGCATACGCCGTCCCCCAATGGAAGGAGATACTCATCCAAGGATGAACAGACTTCTGTGCCCGCTGATGTCTTTCCGAGCAGCACAATGATTTGTCCGGGAGTCAACACGCCTGTCTGAGCCTGGAGATCCAACCGTCCTCTACACACCCAAAGCCGCTGGATTTGGCTTCTGATATTTGACCGACTTTCGGTTTTCTAAAGAATCAATGGATTTGTTTGTTTGTTAGCCACCAGCGCTGAAAAGTCCATTTTATTGTGGCTTGGCTCCACTGGGCTGCGGATATGTACATTGTATCAGTGTTAGGGTGACCTTGTCGCGAAGCTGTCCATTGATTAGACAGAGGCTTTTGTGGAAGTTTTCACATTGTCCAGCTCTGCTGGGCGAACTACCATCCGCCATGAGCTACATGCTGGTGAATAATGGCCTTTTTCGGGAGAAGTTCCACAGAGGAAGCGCGCCCAACCTTCTCGCCCCTCCTCGAGTCGAATCCTTTCGACCGCTTCGCAAACGGCTCAGCATGGAGGGCCTGAAGAGCAAGGCTCCTGATCTGGGGCCGATTAAGTGGCCGTCTCTCGTCACCATCTGTAAATGGAAGCAAAGTTTGGCCGAGAGACTTCTAAAGAGACACCGAAGGAGTTGCAGTCAGGTTAGCAGCTATTTATTCGGTTTAACCATCAAGTCTATAATAGTAAACCATCATGCTATCATATAACAGAATCTTGTATATATTGTCTCTCGGACAATAGCCAGAATGTTTTTTTTTTTGTTTTTTTTTATAAACCAGACCACTTGAGAGGAATAATTGGTCACAATTTTCCGTCGGTTCTTTTAACCGCATTCTCGCTTTTGTTAGGCAATACCATTTTAAGCTCTCTCACTTACTTTCTCTGGTGGATTTAGCCTCCCTCCCAATTTTATTGAACCATTGAACTGGTTTCATAATTTCTGAAGTTGATTCCACAGGCCTGGCTCTCGACCAGAAGCGTTCCGTGCATTAGCCTTTGAAACATCACTCACAGACACTGCCAGCACTCAGAAACATATTCCAGTGGAAAAGAGACTAATGAAACTAATCAATGTAAGAGCTGTCTTCTGTCTTTAAAAGGACGCCAGGGGTGTTAAAACAATTTAAGGTTGGATGTGCAGCCTGGAGCCTGTAGTATGCAAAATAGACACTGTGAGAGGTTTATGTATGTTAGGTTAGGCTGGAGGTTTATGTACAGTACTGTATGAAGAGTTCAGATGCAAAAGCCTCTAAATGCCATTTGAAATTTTCTTCTTGAATGATGATTTTTATCAAACTTGTATATTTAAGTTCAGTAATTTCACTTAAATAACAATTAATAGGTAATCATCATTGCCATTTAAGTGAAATCACTGAACTTAATTATACAAGCTTGATAAAACTGATCATTCTAGAAGAAAATTTCAAATGGCACTTAGAGGCTTTTGCATCTGAACTCTTCGTATGTTAGGCTGGATTTGCAGGCATCAATCTTACCACTCGCACTCTTGCAGATTGGAGTGCTATTATTTTTCGAAGACAATACAATTGGCAAAAAAATTAGGAAATGAAAGGACCTAGCTATATCTAGGGACCAGAATATAGAAACTTGAGCCATTAAGTAACATCCTCCAACATTAATATTTTTGCAACTGCATTGGAACAGTTGTGGTGATGAGCAAAGACCTGCATTTTCTTTAGAAAACAAATGTTAGTAGATATAGCTAAAGTGTAGTTAAGGTAGAAATTGACAAGATGGAAAGGACATGAGGACATTAAGGCCCTGGGGAAAAGGAACAAGTCATTGAGGGTTGACAGTCTCTAAGGAGCTGAAACTATCTTTTAGTGAACACTAATGGTGATTATTATGGTGTTGGTGGTGCTTTATGCAGTGGCCATGGGCTAGGTTCAGGGAATCTCTGTTCTTAGATCTAACAAAAAGGTTTCAAGTTATTCTCCCAAAGTAAGTGTTGGCACTGCTTCTCTATTCTCTATCCTCTATCTGCAAAGCTAACCTCTCTGCCCCTTATATTAAATTATAGTCACTCCTCTGTTTAACTTTGCTTTTTTTTAAGATCGCCCTCTGCTCCTGGGTTCCATGCACTCCTCCAAAATCCAATTAGCAAAACCCAGGAGGAAGTCCTCATAACTTCCAGGACTTCTTATTCCATAATTCAGTGAAGTGGTGCGGTTGGTAAAACTGAGGCCAGGTCAGCGGTTTAAGCACAGATGGTTATTCTAGCAGTCTTTAGCTCTCCTTCAAGCTGGTACACCAAAAGCTCTGTTCAGATGCTCTTTATAATTATTTCGGTGACACTTTACAATAAGGATTCATTAGTTAACATTAGTTAAAGGAGTAGTTCACTTTTATTGCTGATAATTTACTCACCTCCATGTCATCCAAGATGTCCATGTCATTCTTTCTTCAGTCAAAAAAGAAATTAAGGTTTTTGATGAAAACATTCCAGGATTTTTGTCCATATAATGCACTTCAGTGGGAACCAAACGGTTCAAGGTCCAAAAGACAGTTTCGGTGCAAACTGCAAACTGTTCAAAAGACTTTAAACGATTCCAGACGATGAATAAGGTTCTTATCAAGCGAAACGATCGCTCATTAAAATAAAAAATAAAAAAACAAAGTTTAAGTTTTATGAGCTCAAATGCTCGCCTTGCTCTTCTGTGACGCACGTTTGTGACTCTCCTGTTCAAACTCGTTCATCAAAATGAACGAATCTTTTTCCGAGTCATTTGGTTCATTCAACGAACGAATTGACTCGTAAAAAGATTTGTTGTAAACTTTGTTATTTTTTTTTTTTATATGAGCGATAGTTTCGCTTTATAAAACAGTTTGCCGTTTACACCGAAACTGTCTTTTGGACCTTGAACCGTTTGGTTACCAGTAAAGTGCATTATATGGAGAAAAATCTTGGAATGTTTTCATCAAAAACCTTTTTTTTTTTTTCGACTGAAGAAAGAAAGACATGGACATCTTGGAGCAAAAGTTTTTTGAAAAGTGAACAAAATATTTGTTACAGTATTCATATTGGTTAATATTAGTTAATAAAAAAAACAGTTGTGCATTGTTTACTCATGTTAGTTCACAGTGCATTAAATAATGTTAACAAACACAACTTTTGATTATAAAAATGTATTAGTAAATGTTGAAATTAACATTAATTTAGATGAATAAATGCTGAAAGTCTTGTTCATTCTTAATTCATGTTAACTGATATTAACTAATGAAACCTTGTTGTCAAGTGTTACCGTTATTTATTTTCCACTGTAGTTTTGGTCAAAAATGTACTGTTTAACTGAATATTTCTGCATGCTGTGTATATACGGTATATTGAACACCCCCAGAGCTCCTAGTTATTAGAATGTGTTAAACACAGACCAAAGTTTGTCACTTCAGTTGATGACTGTCAGACTCTGTCAAACTTTACGATAACCACTGAGCTAAGTTGAAAGCAGTAAAGTAAACTCGCACACTCTCTGTAACTCTCTCATTGCCTTTAATGGGCACAAACTGAGCATGTGCTCCACTAGCAAATGACTGTACCATCATTCCTCACTCTCAGCTCTCAGACAGAGGGGTTGTACAACCGTTTTATTTGTGGATCCGGCCACATTAATTTTCCAGCGAGTAAAAATCGTTCACTTTTCACCTGAAGTAGACACTCTGAAGTTTTCTACTGAAGTAGAAAAAAGCTTTCAGCAGAGCTACAGTACTTGTTCGATCCTTCATACTGCAGCGGAAAATGGATTTTATTTTACAAAATGTGTGTGGAGGAACAATCCAAGGACCAAGACTGATTTTGTAGCCCCACCTTGTGGTGGTAAATGTGAACTACAACAACAGCACACAAGGGACAACCAGAAAACAAGAAAATTGTTTTGCCTTGGGCCATGTGATATATAGATTAGTTTAGTTTAGTTTGCCATGACTTTGCCATTTTCTTCTTCATATTAACACCACACCATCCTGCTATGGTAATAAAATAACTTTGCACTCTTTTACGATAAAGTAATGTTCTCATATATTCAGTAAAGCTCTTTCAGTGGTCATTTTACATTAATACCTTTTACTTTTCCCCACAACAAGCCTATTAAGGACAAACTGAGGTCCAACATGTACATGTCAGCCTGTGTGTAGACTTTCTCAGCATGTGGTCATCCTCTTTTTGAGGTAAAGGAGAGACCTGACCATAATAGCTTTCACTGAAGCAGTAAATGATCTGTCACACATTCATTGGCAGGACCAATCAGCTGCTTAAACTCTAAAATGCAATGTGTGGGGATCTTGCCACTTCTGATGAGTAGGAGTTCTTGGCACGTCATAAGTGTGTGTGTATTTGCTGTTTTGGAACAGCATGAAGAAATGGAGGGTTGATTACTGAGGGCAGTGGAAAACACTGTTCGGGAGGGGAAAGGAGAGAAGAGCGTATCTTGGTGTCTGTGAGAATTAAGATTCGGGTTGCCCGAGTACTTCACTTCTGTTAAGAGCTGTGAGAGAGAGGGGGCTTTTAATTAAAACCCAGATCCCAGACACTCCCAGCGCCTGTAGTGTGAATTATAGAGCAAAATATTTTGTCATTGTGCTTTCTAGAACAGCTCCAGCTCCTTGAATTGTCCAAAATGAACACTTGTCATGTGCCAAATGTAAGTCAAAATTGTCTTTGGTGAGTAAATGTTAAAATGGGAATACTTGTCATTTGGATGATATCTCTTTTAACGATAGCGTTTTGAATTGATTTGTTAGAACGATAGTCTAAACCTCGCTGATGTAAGTGACATGCGGCATTCAAATCCAAGACATTCAAATGTCAACTAAATAAAACATTTGTTTTTGTATTTGTGCATCATCAAATGACTATCTTTTATCTTCGATACAGATGCTAAAAACATATATGGAAGCTTTTTTCAGGTTTGTTAGAAATATGAAGGTAGCAAAACAGCTGTTATCATAACCGAAATAAATAACATTTAAAATACAAATATTTTATTATTATAATATTTTTTAAAAATATTTTTGTTAATACTAAATGAATAATATATTATAATTATTAAATCAAATAAATTGTAAAATATAATGAATATTTTTGTCAACATATAATTATCTAATAATAGTAAATAGTATAAGTGTATTTTACATACAATATAAATAAATCTAATTTAATTTAATTAATCTAATTCTTCAGTTATGTGAGTGAGCAGTGTAGTGTGTGGGGAAAGGCATCCACGTAGGTGTCATGTCCTCTCACCCTTGTGAGTAAAGCTGCTCGAGTGGGCACTGCGAGTGTGACGTGTGTGTGAATGTCAGGGCTGACCACCTGTCATTTGATGCTCTGTCTGGTGAAAGATGGGAAAATTAATTTGACAGCATCTTATGACATTTTCAACAGTATCATAGAAGGTTTTATCTCGTTGACGTGGTATCACAGCTTGCTGGCACCCATGACTAGCATTTCTCATTGACACATGGCACACACACACATCCTGAGGCTGTCATGATTTCAAGCATTGACAGTGAAAAGTGGTGTTTGTCATCATGTTAAAAGTGTGATAGAAAACGCACGACACTTTCATTTGGGAATTGTAAATGGCTGACATTTTCCCACTGGATGCTTTAGCTACAGTACATTTCCAATACACATCATTCATGCATTATAATTCTATCCTACCATTTTCATGAAATTTTAAATTAAGTTTTGGTATGGTTTAGCTTACCTCCAGGTGTCTTTGTTTCTGAAGTATTTTCAAGTTTGATATTTTTAGGTCAAACCGTTCATGTCTATCAGTCATATAATGCAGGTCTAACCTAATGCTGGTTACAAGTGGTAAAAACGATATAAATACTGTTCGTTATCTCACACAAACCGCTCGTTTCATGTCTTAGGCCATCAATGTGTACTTACGTTTACGAGTCATTAAATCATGTTTAATTTGGACTTCTCTGTGCATGCACTTTGAGGTGGTGACCATAGACCTCCATTATATGACTGATGGAACGGTTTGCCCTAAAAAAATATGAAAATTGAAACTACTGCGGAAATAAAGACGCCTACATCGTAGATGCCCTTGAGGTAAGCTAAAACATACCAAAAATTAATTTCAAAGTGAACTATCCATTTCAATGTTGTGTTAATTTCTTTATACAGTTGCATGATGCATTGTTTTCATCATATTTCATGTCATCCAGTTATCTCAGAAAGCAAAATTTTAGTCTTTTTTTTGGTAGTCTGATCAAATAATGATTCAAGTCTTGATGCAGCATGTCTAATATTTGACTGCAGAGGAGGTTTTCAGTGGATACATTTCCAGTCGTATAGACTGCTTAATTTGTAGCACATTTCTATTATTTTAAAACCTTTTGACTTTCTGTGTTAGGGAAAAAATATATATTATTCTCAAAAAGAAAGTCATATGAATTTGGAGTTCATAAATGATATCCTAGCTCAGCTAAAAAAAAAAAATGATTTACAACCTACATGACTTTCTTTCTGAGAATACTAAGGATTTTTGAAGCTCATCTTTACCACTCTTTTCTATGCGAAGTTAAAATGTTTTAAAATGGCAGACATTTTTGATGGTATTGCTTCGAAAAAAATAAATGCATAACAAATCGCATCAGGGTGAGTTTGGTCGGCATTTCCTTTCCTTTCTTGTTTTTTTTTGTCAAAGCACCTCGTTACATTCACATTCTGTTCAAACCTATTAGTAGCGCTTGATACTGTTTGTGTGCCCTGCAGGTAGGATATAAAATGTCACAAGAATTTAATTGGAATGTGGGCGGAGAGAAACCTGCTTAATTGTAGGTTCAGATAAATTGAATGTTCCACAGAGATTGTTAATTATGCCAAATACTATATGATTAACTGGCATTTAAAATGCATACACGACCACACACTGTGAACTAATCGCTAAAGCCTTCATCATCAACCTTCAGTATGTTTTATTAATTTTAATATTAGCTGACTGCCAGCTGGGAGATACTACGTGAGGGAGGATTACGAAATCAGAATGAATAAGCACACAGCTAAATACTGAATCCTAAACTAATATTAAGCACTGGTAATGGCACCGTGAAGAGAAAGTGGAGCTGTACCGTGTGCCGGTGGCCAGTAGGTGGGGATAATGTACACTGGTTGAGCGGACAGTCAGTGCAGCACACTGGGATTGATTCTGATGGAGCTGGATGGTTTAACTTAAGCAGTTAAGCATCAGTTGCTGAGCATAAAGCCCCTTGTTTTGATTAAATGTGACTAGGTTGGTTATAAATAGAAATCTTATTGAATTAATGAGGCTCAGTGACCTACAGGCTGTAGCTCCGCTGTTCCTTGCAGTTTTGTGTTTCTGCTGCTGAATTATGGATTGCAAAATATCCTTTACTTTTGTTCATTACACTCTTAAAATGCAAATAACGGGCAATCTGCAGCATTAATTATCTTCCTACACAGGTTGCATATAAGTTTATTATTAGCAGTTTTTGCCACTGAAGTTGTTGCTAACAGCTTTTTGTTGGTAATAAAAATATATAGTAGTGTGTGTGTGTGTGTGTGTGTGTATATATACAGTATATATATTATATATATGCATACAAACACACACATTGATTTATTTAAAAAACTTAAACTTCTTAAGTTAAATTCTTTTTAATTCAGTTTAGTTAATTAGTCCATACTCTGCTGCATACTCTGTTAGGTAATATTCCTTGGTGAAGTCTGCACCCGCCCAGGCTCAGAAAAACTCTGCATTGCGGGAACAAAGGTGATGCTTGTGACTGTTAGGGCCCTTCTGAGACTAAAGTGACAAATGAGACGCACTGTGGGCTCAATGTCGACTTCACTGATGTAAAAGCAAAGACCACAGGACCACAACTCAACATCAAGTGTGCCATTTGGGACAGGGCCGTTAAAGTTTGCTGCACTGCTTGTCAACCTGAGTTAGGTTATTCACTGTATTTTTATGTGGGTGTTGAAATATGTAACTACCGGTGTTTATTAAACATTGGGGTTGTTGTATCATATTTATCATAAAAGCATTAAACCACTGTTTAAATGTTAAGGAGGATTTAGAACACTTATTAGTTCAATTTGTAGCCTAGTGTGTATACATTTCTGTCTTCCTTCGGGGTATGTGGTTTATATCTCTGGTATAGCTGTGAGCTTTTCGTGTACTTTGAGCTTGCTGCAAGAGATCATTTGAATGATTTTATCATGTTGAAAAAGTGCAGCTGTCAGTAAGACATCCGTCTGTCTGATTGGGGGGGGGGGTTGGGGTCCCCAGCTGTTCAGGGTTTGATTGCTTCTGCCTTGAGCAGAGATGCTGTCAAGACACACCGCCAGTCAAATCATCAATTGACAAAGAGCTTCCTCACATATACACACTCACAAACGCACTCGTCTACCCCTCTTTCTTCTCTTATTCCCTCATGTGTTCTTTCTCAACGTCTTCCTAACTAAAACATGCCTAGTGTCTACAAGTAGCTAGCTGTCTCTCTCCCTCTCTCTCTCTCTCTGACGCACACACACACACACAGAGCCCTCTCGCTAGCTCTCTCACTGTCAAGAGCCACTGCTCAGATAGCGCCCAGAGGAGTGCTGCTCACCACAGCTGCGTCCTCCGTTGCTGCCGCCTGCACCGGGATACAAATGGAGAGACAGGGTGGTGAAAGACACAGGGCAAGAGGAGGAGAGGAGCGCACACTGGGGATGACAGCTTACCTGAGCAAGCAGCAGAGCTGCTGTGTGGAGATGCACGGGCGCGTGGGCGATCGCGGAGGGGGTGAGATGCCCTGCTCTTGCAGCTGGCAGCATGAACCACAGCATGGATACAACTACCAGCCCTCATCCTCCCCGTCCATGTCCACTCTGCCCCGTCAGAGGGCCAAACTCACGGCTTCGCGCTCCGAGAGCTCCTGGAGGAGTCCCAGCCACCACAGCATGCTGCAAGCCAAAGGCGGGAGCTGCGATCTGTGGACCGAGTGCGGCTGCCATCCTCACAACTGGCACGAGCCGTACCAGGTAACCGGTGGCATCTGGGCTAGGGACCAGGAACGTGTAGGGGGACAGGTGCATTATGGGTAATCTGATATGAGGACTTGAAGTAATAGTGAGTTGTTAAGGGCTTGAAAACCCTGGTGTAACATTGTGTTTTTTGGGACTGAAAAAGCTATGGAAATTAAGAAATTCTATGTATATTAATTGTATGTTAAAATGTGTACGGTCAGTAAGTTTTTTTTTTTTTTTTTTTTGGAAATGAATAATTTTATTCAGCAAGCATCAATTAATTTCGTCAAAATATTTCATATAATTCTACTAAATAATTCTATTTCTAATAAATGCTGTTCTTTTGAACTTTATATTAATCAAATAATGTCCACTAAAATATAATCAGCACGTATTATTAATAATAATAAATGTTTCTTGAACAACAAATCGGCATATTAGAATGATTTCTGAAGGATCATGTGACACTGTGGAGCTTTGCTGTCACAGGAATAAATGACATTTTATATTATAGTAAAATAAAAACACTTGTTTTAAACTTTAATCATTTTTGCCTGATCAAATAAGTGCAGCCTTGCTCAGAAGGCAAAAAAAAACAAACATCCAGAAAATCACAAACAACTGGAAAAGTCGTGGACATGTCACGGTTAACCAAAAGTGGAAACCCATTAAATGTGTATGTTTGAAAGCTGTTTTGAATGCCAGCTGGACAGATAATATTCTGGTTTTGAATGCATGTGGTTATTGAATATTTGATTATCAAGTGGTCTTCATCAATGTTGTATGTTGCTGTAGCCATAAGGAGGTGTGTTCTCTTCTATAAGTGCGTATTACCCCTGGAGCCCCTGTGCTGATCTGCTGCTTGTTCTTGTTGCTGTGTGCTGAAATCACTTTTTATCGCATGAACTGTTATACACAATATAGCTCTCATATCACAAATACAAGAGCGGTGATGATAAAGTCATCTGTTTGTGCATGAGAGAGAAAGATCCAGCTAAAAACCCAATTCAGGTCAATGCATCACACCCCATCAGTGCACAAACACACCTGGACGCTAAAGTGTGTGTATGTGGAGGATAGTAATACATGTCATTTTTCACCTTGTGTCGACATTTGTTTGAGGCAGAATTGGAGCTCTCATTTGGTAGTTCCTGTGTTTAATCTAAAGTTATTGAGAGCATGTGATGCACATTTTGTGTTTTGTCTCAAAACCTTAATATACAGTACGTAAGCAGCAGGATTGTTCTGCCTGCTGATTGTAAGATCCTCATTGCATTTGTTTTGACCCATTTCCTAGTACTAGAGCTGAAGAGAATGATGCTACCAATTTAGATGCATTTTAACACTTAAATATGGAGATTGGTCTAGTGATTGGTAATGTGATGGCAGACACGGGAAGGGTAGAGAGAAATGACCTTGTGGCTTTGCTTCCACCATGGTCTCTCTCTACACCTCCACTCTTCTCATCTCTGGCAGTCCAGTGTGAATGTATAGGGCTTCGGGGACATTGTGTGTGCAGGCTGGGGAGTGGTTTTCAATCACCTTTCAGCTCAAACTGTTGACTGGACATGGTTTGATCTCTCTCTGATCATCTTTTAGTGCAGAGAAAGTCATCACATTTAAAAAATCTTACTGACCGTAAAGCAGTATTTTTTAATAATATATACTATATTTTTTTTAAATGTGCATGTATTTCCCCTTCAGAACTGATTTAATTCTACGTGGCATTGATTCAACAAGGTGTTTAACACATTCTTTAGATATGTTGGCCCATATTGATAGGATAGCAGTTGATGGAGATTTGTGGGATCCAGGGTACGAAGCTCCCGTTCCACCACATCCCAAATAGGCTCTATTGGGTTGAGATCTGGTTGTGGGGGCCATTTTAGTACATTGAACTCATTGTCATGTTCAAGAAACCAATTTGAAATGATTCGAGCTTTGTGATATGGTGCATTGTACTGCTTGAGGTAGCCATCAGAGGATGGGTACATGGTGGCCATAAAGGGATGGACATTGCCCAATTGGCACTAAGGGGCCTAAATTGTGCCAAGAAAACACCATTACACCACCACCACCAGCCTGCACAGTGGTAACAAGGCATGATGGATCCATGTTCTCATTCTGTTCACGCCAAATTCTGACTCTACCATCTGAATGTCTCAACAGAAATTGAGACTCATCAGACCAGGCAACATTTTTCCAGTCTTCAACTGTCCAATTTTGGTGAGCTCTTGCAAATTGTAGCCTCTTTTTTCCTATTTGTAGTGGAGATGAGTGGTACCCGGTGGGGTCTTCTGCTGTTGTAGCCCATCCGCCTCAAGGTTGTGCGTGTTGTGGCTTCACAAATGCTTTGCTGCATACCTCGTGTAAAGAGTGGTTATTTCAGTCAAAGTTGCTCTTCAATCAGCTTAAATCAGTCGGCCCATTGTCCTCTGACCTCTACCATCAACAAGGCATTTTCACCCACAGGACTGCCCCATACTGGATATTTTTACCTTTTCACACCATTCTTTGTAAACCCCAGAAATGGTTGTGCGTGAAAATCCCAGTAACTGAGCAGATTGTGAAATACTCAGAACGACCCGTCTTGCACCAACAACCATGCCACGCTCAAAATTGCTTAAATCACACACATATATATATATATATATATATATATATATATATATATATATATATATATATATATATATATATAATATAATATATATATATAAAAAATAAATGTATATATATATATAAAACCAAGGCTGGATTTATTTGCTTTTTACTCCAGTCTTCACTGTCATATGATCCTTCAGAAAACATTCTAATATGCTGATTCATTTCTTGTCATTATTAATGTTAAAAACAGTTGTGAATGTGCTGCTAAATATTGTTGTGGATTTTTTTTGTTTGTTTCTTTCGGATTCTGTGATGAGTAGAAATCATTTATTAAATAGAAGTTGTAACATCATAAGTGTCTATAGATGTCTTTTTGATCAATGTCATCTTTGCTGAATAAAAATAGGAATAATTTCTTTAAAAAATGACCCCAAATTGATGAATGGTATTATTACTATTCATTTTTTTATTTTGTAAAGTAGTAGTTATAAATAGAAATGTAAGCATTAAGATAAAAACCCTATTGTATTGGTGTTATGGGGTCCCCCTGTCTGCTGCTGTTGTATGCTTCTTTGACTTGGTGTCTCTGTGGTTTTCAGCTCTTTTAAGACTGTTGTTGTTGACTTTTTTTCTTGTGCATAATTGACTGAAGTGGTACCGTAGCTCTATGTATAGTTTCTGTGGCTTGAATTATTGAGAGTGGTAAAGTGGGACAAGAGCAGAGTCTCCGAACGCCTTTGCAAGACCTCTCTGAGCAGCACATAACACATCTGCTAACCAATCGTTTTTGATCGTCATCTTTTACGTTTGGTTGAGCAAAAAAACAACTACTAGTTGGAGTAATTTGCAGTTGTTTGCTCTCCTGCAGTATGCAAATACCCATTGCTGTTAAACTGTTTTCTAAGAGCAAAATGCTCAGTATACTGAAGTAATTAATCTTCATTCAGTTACATGCTCATGACTGGTTTCTTTGTTTCAATAAAGGGCATTTTTCATCTGGTAATTTGATTTGCTGTAAATCAAATTAGGAATGTCTGATGAGTCGTTTGAGAAGTTTACATTCATCCCTCTTGGTATTTTATTAAAGGGTTAGTTCACCCAAAAATGAAAATTCTGTCAGTATTTACTCACCCTCATGTTGTTCCAACCCCGTAAGACCTTCGTTCATCTTCGGAACACAAATTAAGATATTTAAGATATTAAGATCGCTCCTGCATACAGTCCATAGGCTTCTTGAGGTACTGGCTCTTGCTGTCCTCGAAACGTCATTAAAGACATCGTTAAAATAGTCCAAGTGACTACAGGGGCTCAATCTTAAGTTTATCAAACGACGAGAACACTTTTGTGCGCAAAAAAACAACAAAAATAACGACTTTATTTCAACTATTCGTTTATTTCTCCCTCTGCGCGAGTCAGGTTACTAGTTTAATAGCGTAAGCTTCTGTTATTGTACGTCACACGCATCACACACATGACCAGCGTCGGCCAATAGTGAGCCTACGTGTGACGTAGCTTTACGCAATCACACTACGTTAACTGACTTACAGGCTCATGGAGAAGGAAGTGAATAGTTGAAATAAAGTCGTTATTTTTGTTGTTTTTTTTGCGCACAAAAGTGTTCTCGTCGTTTGATAAACTTAAGATTGAGCCCCTGTAGTCACTTGGACTATTTTAACAATGTCTTTAATGACTTTTCGGGGACAGCAAGAGCCAGTCCCTCAAGAAGCCTATGGACTGTATGCAGGAGCGATCTTAATATCTTAAATATCTTAATTTGTGTTCCGAAGATGAACGAAGGTCTTACGGGGTTGGAACAACATGAGGGTGAGTAAATACTGACAGAATTTTCATTTTTGGGTGAACTAACCCTTTAACCAAGGTACAATTTTAACATCTAAGGTGAATTGCTATCACTCATAAGGACAACCGTAATTATGTCCATTGTGCTTATTAACACACAATTAACCTCAATGTTGATGGGGTCCCTAGGTACGCCACACTGTATTAATCATGTTTTGCCTGAGTGGCTCTCCAGCCCGGTCTCATCGCAAGGCGTCATATAGGTGACGCTTTTGACATTTCGTCTAAATCCAATGCACATGGCACCCTTTAGCGTCAATATGAAACACAGATATATAGGCGCCTCCTAGTGGTCTAACCCTAACACTACCCCAGACCTAAACCTACCCATAACCGAAGCATGTTATAAGGGTGCCATGTGCGTCGGATTTGGACGCAATGTCAAAAGCGTCGCCTACTTGTACAGTATATGACGCCCTAGGATGAGAATGCATTGGGCTTTCTGATCAGTGGTCTGTATCTCATAAACATTTGCAATGTGCCACAACACACAACGTTAAACACTTCTCAAAACACTCACACTTGCTGAAAAAAGTATTTGAGAAGTCTGACGTGTTGTTTTAAGTTGCATAAAGCGGCATAAACCGAGTTTCAACCCGAGCACTTTCTTAATCTTGTGTTACCTGCCTTAAAATGCTGACACGCTGAAAACAGACACTTCTGTGTGCCAAAACTTTTCCCAACTCTGCAGAGGCATGAAGATGCTTAAAGCAGAAAGTCTGCCCCAGTTTGCCTCCACAATAAGCCCATAAGATGTTTGTGTTCGTGCTCTCTTTACCAAACACTGCATAGCTGGTCTTCCCTACGTCAGACACATGCACACGTACACAGCACATCTATTTCTTACCATCTATTAACACTATGATATTCTATGAGATGCTATTTCATTCTATAGCATGCTTTAGCATTTTTAACACAGATAATAGCTTATCCCCTAATGTTTATTGTGTGAAGCTGATTATGTAATGCCCTCACCTCTGTGCTGGGCCACGTGAGCGCTGGCTGAACGAGGCCGGTCGTGCTCTGTGTCCATGTGTTTGCGAGCACTTCCACACACTTCCACCGATTGCGAGTGAATTAATGAACACATCAACAAAGAGTCTGTGTGCCCATTGAAAAGCTTTTTCTTCTAAGATTTATTCAAATCTGTCTGTTTTGCTCAGCCAGTGTTTTAACTAAGTGCATCGAGAGTAGATGTTATATGTGTACTTTTAGTCTTTCCTCTACATTAGCAATATTGACATGAGACATGTTAGTCCAGCATCCCAAGCTGTTGCCGATAAAGATGCGTGGGCAAATAAATTCCCTCAATGGTTTGAGAACTTCGATATAGAAGATTGTCATGATGACCTCATTCTCTATTCATCAAAGAGCAATTTTGCATGCACGACACTTCTGACAAAGCATTGCCATTTTGGATTCTATTAGATCTCCAAGTGACTGTGTTTAGGGAAAGAACAAATAACGACTTCCTAACACCATCTTATAACCTTTAATTACTCTGAAGCACATTCAGTTTCAGTATGAGATCATCAAAAACACCAACGCCTCATAAAGACTAAATGACTCTCTGATTTTGTCTTTGATGTCTTCAGCATTAATTATTCAAGCCAAGGTACCCAAATTAATTTCTGGATGTGCTGTTTTTATATTATATCTCTGTAGAAAAGTTTATAGACACCCACATCCATAGAGTTAATATTATACTGTCAGACTTGATGTCTGGTGTTAATCTAAAATAAATCTGCATATCATTTGCATATTGATGAATGCAGTCATGTTTATTTATTGTACCACCTAGCTGGAGCATGTGATGTTTTAACAATGATGGGTTCAAATTAAACTTGGGATTTGGCATTACGGAGCTCAGAATTATCAACATAATATTCGAGATCATTTAATATAAACTTAAATCTGCATTATGCAAAAGCCCTCTTCACGCTTATGACTAGTAGTTTAGCAATGTCATCCTAGTTGAAAATTGGAGTCATCTTTCTGAGTGTGTGTGTGTCTCAGGGGACGGCCTCTTTATGACTCACTTTCTGAAATGGCCAATATTGCTCTTTGTCATCCAGGGAGATATTAAACTTAGCTTTTGCTCATTTACGTTCTGTTTGCTTTTTTATTTCCGTCCATTAAACTGTCATATTTTGAGATAACGCTGCAATTATCTTTTAATCTCTTTAATGTTTGTCTGCCATGCCGTGATGGACCTCATCGGTAGATTATAGCTCCATTAGATGGCACATTTCTGTTGTTGATCCTGCCTTGTCATTCATCTTCGCACAAAAATGTGTGACTTTTAGTATCATACTGAAAATGTCCACCTTCAAGAATCAATTTTATAAAGGTATATTTCCAGACGAATACTTACTCAACTGAAGCACATTATTATGTACATCAGTTTTAGATTTTTTTTTTAAAATGTATCAATTATGATACATCATGCTTGAGATAAATGTTTATTTGTTTTGCCTCCACAATTAAAACTACAAATCTTTGTTCATAAAACCAAGCGTTTAAATTAGGGCTGTCAAACGATTAATCGCGATTAATCGCATCCAAAATAAAAGTTTTTGTTTACATAATACATACATATATACATATACAATACATACATACATACGTGAAAATATTTCTTAAATATATACAAGTATGTGTGTGTATTTTTATATATATAATAATAATTATACACAGTGCACTCACATATATTATGTAAACACAAACTTTTATTTTGGATGCAATTAATCGCGATTAATCGTTTGACAGCCCTAGTTTAAATATCTTCTTACTAAGACATTTATTGAGAGCTATAGAGTGACAACTGATATTTAGATGCATTTATGTAAGTGTTCTGTGATAAAATCTCACTGATTTACATAATAAGTGTTCAGATTTATGTCTTACTTTTTTGGCCATATAAATTTCAGCAACTGTTAAAAAAGATATTTTTCCTCATTTGGGTCCTCTGAGATGTTTTTCCTCCCCAGATGTGAGCTTGATTTTCCTAACCATATCATACGACATGAGACATAAAAGCCTGATGGATTAATCCCAATAATTAACAAAAAACAATATGCAAACTGTCTATGCTATCTAAATGTTTTAAGGTTGAATAAACATTTTCATTTTTTTTTTCTGGTTATCATTTCATATGTCATGCTTTACAAGGATAAAAACAAACACATTGTTTAGTGTGAACTCGAGCTAACTTTGTGTCTCAAACCTCAGTGGTAAAGCTGAAGCTTTTAATGAGGTTTTTCCTCTCTGTTGTGTGCTTTCCAACACATCTCTCTGGTTCTCCGGTCCCGGTGTGATTGAGGCTGTAGCTCTCAAAGCGGGAGATGTATTAATGTAATTAGAGTCAGTGCGCAGTAAGCAGGGACAGCCTCAATCTTTGCTGTCGATCGATCTTTAGTCGCCGCTACAGGCCGGCGGTTTCTCCCTGGGGATTTGTGCAGTAGGCCATCTCTGAATGCTAATGTGTCTGTGATAAACCTCCAGCTGAATGAGTTTGTGGAGTGTGCTAGCCCACCTTTCATTATTGTTAAAGGTGGTGTGCCTCTATTGGTAACAAAAAGAATTACAAAAATAATGACTGTTTTCAATCAGGTTTCCTAAAACACAAGTTTGTCATTGGTCAGAAAATCAGATTGCCCCACCCCAAAATCACGCCATTGGTTGAGCAAGTGTTGCTGTGGTGGGCTGGTCGGGATTCTCCAACAACAGAGCAATGTTTTTGAGAGTGCTAAAGTGCTAGTGTTTACTTGCTTCAACTTACAAATGGCTGTTTAGCCAAAGGCAAAGTTGTGAAATGTGTTTGACGTCAGTGGACAGCCACACAGTTGCAAAATGTACAAAACTGTGGGACTAATGCAATTGATGCCAGTTTCCATGTTAGTCCTCCACTCATTCCTCAGTAACTTTGTTATTAAAGAAAAGAAAAAAGACATTCAGAGGCAAATCATATGTCATGAATTGTTAGGCATCATCTGATATGCATTATTAGCTTTAGTTGAGCTCATATTCTATTTAAAGTGCTCAGTTGAAGGACGTTGATCCCCCCTCCCCCTATTGATGAAAGAATGAGAAAATGTGTCTCAGAATCAAGTCACGATGGAATTTAAATGCAGATTTCACTAGACGTTTTTAAAATAAGTATTTTATGCTCACCAATGTTAAGTACTATTACAATTTGACTGTATTCTATTTTGATATGTTAAAATGTAATGAATTCCTGTGTTGGCAAAGCTGAATTTTCAGCAGCCATTACTCCAGTTTTCAGTGTCACATGATCTTTCAGAAATCATTCTAATATGCTGATTTTCTGTTCAAGAATGTACTATCATTATCAATGTTGAAAGGAGTTTTTTGAAAACAACATTTTTGTGGAAACTGTGATACTTTTTTCTGGATTTTTGTTACTGTTTTTTTTTTACTGGACACTTTATTTATTCAAATCATCCTTACTGAATAAAAGTATTATTTTTTATAGATATATTAAAGAAGGATGTCTATGAAGTAAATGTATCGAGTTAATAGAATGGTTAACAAATGAAACATTTATGCAAAATGCGCTTTGATTGAGCACACAGCGGCATAATGCGCATGCTTGTCGACCGCATACTTTTCGCTGGGAAGTTTGTAGTTTGGTCTGATATGGCAATAGCAAAGAAAGTAAAATGAGGAACAAAATACTACCGTTAACTTGACAGTAAAGAGAGAGAGAGAGCGTCTCTTGCATGAACTTGATTCCTGATTGTTCACTCCCCCACATGTGTCATTTGATACCTAAATCATATACAATAAGAACTTTTACATGATTTACAGTATGTATGACGAGTGGTTCCCCACATCATTACTGGAAGGTGGTTGAGTAATCACATGATGTTGTCAAGAAGTTTTCTGTTGGCAAACATCCGAAGCGAGCACCCAGAATGATGCCTCTCAGATAGTGAGCGAACAGCCTATTAAATTAAGTTCTTTTTCAAGTAGACAAATTCACAAAAAATGTAGTATCCTTGTGAAACTTTGTCGGTTATGTCTTGAGTGAACGTAAACAGCTGAAAAGAACATGTGTAACAGTGTGTTGGATACATGCAGCTCTTAAAGTGACAGCAGCCTAATAAATCTACTCCTGTCTTTTTCCACAATGTTAATCACAAAAGACAGAAAATCGCTCACTGCTCTTGACTGAGTGAGTCCTGCTGGAGCCGCTCTAAATGTTCACTGTCCTATTAAATTACAGATGAATTAAATATGATAGAGCAATAATATGAACAGCTGCTCCTAAAACACATTGGAACTGGCATATGAAAATAACTAACGGAAATATCTGTTTGCTCAGCAAACTAATTTGGTTCATATTTTTTTGGTTTCTCTGCCCAATATTAAATTCAGAAAACAGGTATCTCTGGGTATCGGCAAGCACTAAAAATAAAAGTATGGGTATCGGACTCGGACTCGTTCTGGAAAAATTGGTATCGTGGTAGTTGACATCGTAATACTTTGGATTATTACTTAACAGCCATTACACTTCATGAGGAAATTTATCTAAATGAAAGTTGTCCTGATGTTTACCTAGTAGTAACTGGGCCTAGTAAATAAGCCTTTTTAAGTGATTTATTTTAGTTATATTTGTGAGTTTGATTCATATTTGAGCTGTTAACGTTCACATCTAATATATTAACATCAGTGTGTATTTGGGGTTGTATAAGTGCAAACGTACCACTGGTCCACCTGAATTGATTTTAGATTCAAATAGTAACAGTTTGGAAATAAAAAAAATCGGGTTAGTTCACTCAAAAACTGAAAATTCGGTCATTAATTACTCACCCTCATGTAAGTCCTCCGTTCATCTTCAGAACACAAATGCAGATATTTTTGATGAAATCTGAGAGTTTTTTTCAACCTTAATGTTATGAAGCGATGATAATACTTTTTGTGCGTTTTTGTTCCTTTAAATATAGTAAAACAAAATAATTGTTAGGTTTTGTGGTCTGGAGTAATTCACATGATATATACCTGCCTCCAGGACCACAGACATCATTATTAAGGTAAATGAGCCTAACTGTGCAGATCTCGTTATTGTACAGTGAATTGTGCAGCTGTACATTACGCTGTGTAAATTGAGCCAATCTTTTCTAATAAAGGCTGATGAAGGGGTTACACTTCACAACAATCAATAACATTAGAGAGAAGGCACAGAATAGAGGTCCACCCACTACGATTTCTGGCCTCAGTGCATTGTGGGAAAGATTCGTTGACTTTGTGTGGTCATCAGAAAACAGCACCAGAGAGAAAGAGAGAGAGAACATACATGTCATACATTTTTTTGTTTCCCCCTCAGAAATGTTCACGCGCGAAAATTATGCCTTTTTTTTTCATCATTCATCTAATCAATCTATGAGTGTGTGTGGTTGTGTAAATATGTTGTGTTCCATTTACTGTGGGTGTCGACTGTTGTTTTGAAGTTGTACTTTATCATGGCATCTGTGAGCTCAGCAGTTCCCATCATGCTCTGATGTATCCCTTAAAAACTAGGCCAGTTCACACATCTCCAATCCACTCTGATCTTTATCTCTCTCTTTCTGTTTTCCTCTCCATCCATCTCTCTCTCTCCCTCCCTTTTTTTTCACAGGCAAGTCCTGCTCCAATTATTGTCAACACGGACACTTTGGAATCTGTACCATACGTGAGTTTTGATTTATCATTTTATTTATTGCATGTTCATGACATTATGCACAGCCGTGACATCGCCAATCACCCACTTGATGAGTTCACTGCCCACGCAGAATGAGTGGCGAATAAATTTGACATCCTTTTTATTTTTTGGCTTTTCAGTGTCATTTATCACTCTTTACGCTGTGCAAATAGGATCAAGAAATTTCAATGTTTGATGACTTTTCATAAATAAGCCAGATAAGGAGGCCAGCGATTAGCTGTGGGTTTAGATTTGCACTGGCTTTTCATAAAGCTTTTTTTTTATGGGCTTGAAATATTAATGTTCAGTGTCAACTGCGTTTTGGGTGGGATGTATGAGGGAGATTTGATGAATGGTTTAAAACAGGTCTTGGATCAAATCAGGCCTGGACTGGGATAAAAAATAAGCCCTGGCATTTTGGCCTAGACTGGCCCACTACATATATTATGATCATAAACACAACCAAACTTTGCACACCCTTGAATATGTATACCAACTCCTATTAAAACCACTAATGCCATGTAATAAGTGAAGATGAAATAACTACTAAGTGGAAATATACTCCACAGTAAAGAATCCTAAAACAAGCTACATTGGGATAGCAATACCGGTTAGCAATGCTGTTTTTGTTTTTCCCCCCCACAAGACTTAATTGGGCAATGGGGGGCCTTCAAAGTCAAAGCGTATGAAATAATAGTCAGAAACATACATATTTTACTCAACATGTTGTCGATCATGGTGTTATGGCTCATATAGTATGCTATATGTATTGAGCTCACATTAAAAGAGGGGAATTGCAATTTGGTGCAGTGATATTTATATGGCCAAAAAGTGAGTATGTATAAGTATCTATATTAGGCGTGTGACTGTATTTGGGTTCACTAGAACGAGATGAGCCTATTTAACACTGTTTTCAAAAAATCTTCAATGACAAAATATAAGACTGTTATTTTATTTGAATGAAAGTCACAAAATGCAATACAATGCAGATGCATTTTGAAATGTAGCACTGTAAAAGGTTTCGCCACAAACTCAACTCATCATCTTGATTTCGCAGACAGGAAATGTCGTCACATGGTATAAGATCATGTGGAACATCCCTATTCTAAATCTCCTAATATTTTTTTGACTGCAAAAAGACACGTGCGCTACGACCTGAAGGTGAACATTTAGTTTTTTTTTTAGTATGTCATATTAATTGCATTGCAAAAGGCATGTGGTGGATTGTGTACAATAGTTTTGATCATGTTAGAGGCCTTAGTGTGTATCAAATATGATACAGTAGGCTATATAGAATGAAGGCGCTTCTACTTCGTTATTAAAATGATCCCAGAAAGCTGAGTATGCTCATCCGAAAAGTGTGAACAGTGCATGTTATGGAAAATAATTTATCCAATATTTCTGTTTTGTCGAATAAAGCAAGAGAACTCCAAGGCACTCTCAAGTGGAAAAGTTAAAAAGCCTTTATTATTATGGTTTGGTCAAATTAACCATCTAAAAAATGCCAACGCGTTTCTGTTTTGTATTTTTATGCATATTAAAGGACAGTTCTATCAAACCCATTTGGAGAATACGTTGTGCTTCACATGAAGCCTATGTAGAGCATTCCAATTCAGGCAATTATGAGATTCCATTTCATAGTATGTAGTTGTCTATTATTTTTCAAAGTTGTAAATCCAACATTATTGGAATTTGTTTTACAAAGAAAATGCTATTTTAGTCTTTCTGCTTCAATTTCATTTTTAATTCATTGCGATACTTGCCGTATCTTTGTAATTATTAGTGAAAGTTATCAATTTCCGAGTGAAAATTGTTGGCAGCACGACACTTTTCATTTTGAATCAGAGCTAAAGAGGTAGATAAATGCAGGAGGAGAAAACATTGAGCACATGATAGAACAGGTGATGGAATTGAGTGAAAGAACATAGAGGGTTAGTAGTGTTGAATCAGACTCTAACACAGAGCCATAAGTACTCGGCACGAAGCGTAAAGAGTGCACACTCAAACACGTTAACAACACCGCTTGACCTTGTGTCGGTAGAGAAAGGTTTTGTCTGTTTCCTGCAAACTCCAAAATCATGTGTTTTTCCCTGTTATTGCAGTGTTGTAATTTGGCCATGTCCAGAAACACCCAGCCATTTTTGAACAACCTAAAACACTCATTCTTTTTTTTTTCTGCTTCACCTTGTTTGTTGTAGATATATCTCAAATAAAATATCTTTAAACCACTCAATTGATTCTCCTAAGCGGCATTGAGATTAAGTGGAGGTTAACATCAGAAAGAAATCCCTCTATTCTTGCTCTGTTTCATTAAACGAATCTCCTCTGTTCCACATGGCTCTTACACACACCCTTCACGTTCACCGAGGATAATCAAATTTGATTCTCGTTTCTCTGCCGGCATCTCAGTAATGAAATATTAATATCAAGGCACATCCAGATGACTGTGGATGTGCGTGTTTTAGTCAAAGCGCCATACAGTACTTCCATCAACAATGTGAGATTGACCATGACATCCTGAATCCAGCAACACTCTTAATTCTGTTAAGACGGTTTAATTGCCGCCCCCCCCCCCCCTTTTTTTTTTTTCTTTTTCTTTTTGCTGCCCTCAAATTAAAACCTGCTTTGGACTGTGTTGGTGTACGTGTGAGATTATTATGATTATCAGTTGCTTTAAGCACCAATCTGTGTTTGATAGAACTTCTAATATCCTAATTCTAGTGAACAAGAGAGTGAGGATGCGTTCTGGGAAAAGAAAACACTATGATGGATTGCTCCAGCAGAGCTGGTGTTCACTCAAGTTTAGCCTACAAACAGTGTGTGCGTACATGTGTGTGTGTGTGTGTGTGTGTGTGCGCATGTGCTCCCAAAATGTAAATCTCTAAAGTAGAATGAATTCACTGACCCTTTTTTCGTTGAGAACTTTATTTTATCATTACTGCGATATTACGGGTGCTGGAAACTGGTGACAGGGTACACCGCGTTTTAGATTTACGCCTTACTTAGATTTTGAATTATCTGAGTTGTGGGAGGGGTAGATGGGTAACAGAACAAGCATTAAAATATGGGTAACGCTTCCTTTTACAGTCCAGTTACCCATGTAAATACTATGTACTTATTTTAGTAACTACAATTACTGGGTAATAACTAGTACTAACCCTGAACCTACCCCTGTTTCATGTACTTACCTTATATTAGCCAGTACTTTCTAGGTAAGTACACTGTAAGTACTGTACTGTGAAAGGAAGCGTTACCAAAATATGTTGCTATGTTTAGAGATATTGGAGGCCTGTGTGATCCATCCATTACAATTTGTTTCATAACTATTTTGCGTTATGGCAAATTTGTGGCTAATTTGTATGAATTGGTACGATTGCAGTCATACAATCTGCTTAGACCCAGTGACGGATGTGTTTAGGGATGGACCCTCATTTTTTATACAAATTTTACATATTCGTATGATTCACATCATATGTATTCATAGGAAATTGCCACTGCATAAAATAGTTACGTTCCCTTTGAGATTGGGTTGATCCAATGGATTGAGTCGCTGTTGAGGGGATATAAAGACTCCATACTTCCCCTGAGAAAAAAAGAAAGGTGTGCTGCAGTAAACCCAGCGGGAAAGGACCAAATCAAGCTCATTATGCATGTATTCATGGCATCCATTTATCCTGCACACACACATTCACTCACCCAGTACAGTGTCATCTGTTCACTTTATTAAAAGGAACCTCAGTTGCTTTAGTTTGCACATTTGCCTCAAGTCAAGTGCTATGTGGGCTTTTAATGTTTATCAAGGAAGTGTCAAGGCTAGTTTAGTTTAGGAGTTCACTTTTAAAAAAAACTTTTGCTGATAATTTACTCACCCCCATGTCATCCAATATGTCCATGTCTTTCTTTCTTCAGTCGAAAAGAAATTAAAGTTTTTGATGAAAACATTCCAGGATTTTTCTCCATATAATGGACTTCAATGGGAACCAAACGGTTCAAGGTCCAAAAGTGCAAACTGCTGTTCAAAGGGCTTTAAATGATTCCAGACGATGCATAAGGGTCTTATCAAGCGAAATAATCGCTCATTTAAAAAAAATATATATAAAGTTTACGCTTTATAAGCTATGTTCAAACTTGTTTATCAAAATGAACAAATCATTTCCTGAGTCAATTTGTTCATTTCGTTCATTGAATGAACCAAATGACACAAAAAAGATTCATTCATTTTGATAAACGAGTTCGAACAGGAGAGTCAAGAACGCGCATCACAGAACAGAGCAAGGCAACCATTTGAGCTTATAAAACTTAAACTTTAATATTTACTTTTTAAATGAGTGATCGTTTAGTTTGATAAGACCCTTATTCATCATCTGGAATCGTTTAAAGCCCTTTTAACAGTTTGCACTGAAAGTGTCTTTTGGACCTTGAACCGTTTGGTGCCCAGTAAAGTGATTTTTTGATTTCATCAAAAACCTTAATTTCTTTTCAACTGAAGAAAGAAAGACATGGACATCTTGGATGGCATGGGGGTGAGTAAATTATCAGCAAAAGTTTTTTTTAAAAGTGAACTACTCCTTTAAAGATTTTTCTTAGGAGTCATGAAAGCTGATTTTATCTGTTGATGCTTCTGAAAGATTTGGGAAAAAAGCAAGAGTTAGACCTTAGAGAAGATTAAATATTTAATTTGA
The DNA here is from genome assembly GCF_988280905.1 of Pimephales promelas. Taxonomy (NCBI): domain Eukaryota; kingdom Metazoa; phylum Chordata; class Actinopteri; order Cypriniformes; family Leuciscidae; genus Pimephales; species Pimephales promelas. The sequence goes on along the minus strand of NC_142791.1, from coordinate 5,085,804 downwards.
TACAAACAAAACATTGAGGAGGCTATGTTATAATGCTGGATGTCTTTCCGAAATCTTCTGGTTGTGAAAATTATAGGTGTTAGGCAGTGGCAAGCAACACGTTGAATTAAACATGAAATTTTGAAGAAGAAAAACTGAAATAGTATTTTCTTGTAAAACACACTCCAGTTATCCTTTTTTTATTTACAACTTCAATCTACAACAATGATTTCATGTGAAATCAACACTGAAAATTCAGCTTTGTATCTCAGCAATAAATTACATTTTTAAATATTAAAATAGAAAACGTGTTGAATTCTAATAATATTACTCATTTTATTACTGCTTTTGTGATTTAAATAAATACATCCATGGTGGTAAATACTCTTTTATTTAATACCAAAAATAATTATCTCATGTAAGTTATCTCACAATTTGCATGTATTATGTATTTTTTAAACTATTGCATTTGTATATTAGCAACATGTTAATGTTAAACTATTGAAAGATGAGTCTTTTGTGTATTCCATGATGGTTAGGATGCTGCCTTAGAAAGTACAGAAGACTATATAGGCAATAGACTGAAAGGCAGCTTGCTAACTTTGACACATGCGCTACAATTTAAATCTTAACCCGCTGTTGCCTAAAGTTTAAGACCTGGCGAGAAATCTGGTTAAGTACTGTTAACTATGAAGCCTCCACTGTGCTCTCTTTGTATCTGTAGTGGGAACAGAGCTCAGTTAGAATTAGCGCTAAAGATAATCAAGGGGGCGACAGGATTAATACAGCATTATTGAGAGCATGCCCAGTCTGTTAAATAACTTCTACCTACAGTAGCTTCAGCAAAATGTCCCCTTCTGCATACTTATAACAGCATCTTTGTGTCCATTAGCTGCCAGGAATAACAGTGGTTAGTTCATGTGCTAATTAGTCCACATGGCTGTGTATTGAGGAAACCGAGTCTCATGTCGCAGCCTGGGGGATATTTCGTGTTTAATCACCGCGATGGGCGTAAAAAACATGCCATCCCATCGGCCAAAACTCTAAAGGGAAAGCTTCTGCTTGCAAGTGCCCAGTTCCTGCATTATAGTCAAACAGTAGTCATGGAAACATGACCCGCTCTGTATCGTTTGGATGAACGCATTCAAGCGCGTCGCACATTCGCGGGTTTGTGTGTTGCCACATTTGCAGTGACTCACCAGTTTAATGTGAGCTTTAACGCCCCGGATGCTGCATCGTGAACTCCCCCTCTGCAGCTGCACTCACCCACGGTCCCCAGCGTCTCACATTCGCAACACCACGCGGCTCAGAATGCTAATGCCACTCAAAAGCCAGTAATTGGGTCATTTCTTCAGGGGGAAGATGGAAAGGCCATGTTTGTCTTGACCTAAAGAAACGTTCTCCAAATGAAGTGCGTATGATTATCAGTGTCTTAAGTCGGCTGATAAGGGGGTTTGTTCTGCCGTCTTATTGGCTTTTCACGCACATCTGTTAATTATCACATCCATCAATTATCTCTCTGATTGTGTTTGTAGCCATATTCAGCTCTGTGTGCTTTGAGAGCGATGGATGCAGGGTGTTCTGAAGAGCTCTCGCTGATGAAACTGTGGAGAAGCGACTCGGCTACCGCTGCTCTGATTAGTTAGCGTCAAACACAGGAACTTGCGTACACTGGTAATAAATGACATTCTGGCTCTGACAATAAACAAAATGACCACAGCGGATATAGGATTTTGACCAGTTTTAATGGTAAAGCCATTGGAGCTGTGGCGGATCATGTCATGTGTGATGTACTGTAGGTATTTGTCGTGGCTGGTGATGTTTTCTGCATCTGCATCCACTGACACAAATTTCTATATTACTTGGTTTCTTAGAGTAAACTCCTTGGGAATTTGACTCTATAGTGATGTTCACTCATATGAAATCACTCATCATTCTATTAGATGAATAATTTCTCATTGTAAAATTCTCATTGTAAAACAGATACTGTCTTTTGATGATAGAACAAAAACGCCTATTTTAGTACATGCCATCCAAAATTCATCCTGGTGCCAACTCTGGACCAGCTAACCAAATATGTTACCGCATCTTCCCGCATGACTGAAGAACGTCAGCCGGAATTCAACAAATGAATTCAATTGAGAAATGTCGTGGAGTGAGAGACTGCGTTCAGCTCTGTGCTCTTGACATCTGTTTGGTCCTCATGTTTAAGAGCAGGTGTAGTCTAGAGGCTTCCAACTGATGCTGCAAATGAAAGGTCATGTTGCTCTGAGGAGAGCAGTGAGACCGCATTAAGCTATGCCTCTCTCTCTCTTTCTCTCTGTTGAACAGCTGAGGTGGCTGAGGCATAAATGAGCTTGTTCACTGGGTTTTAATTAGCCATGAATGACTGTTTCTTTTTCTCCAGCTGTCTGAAATACTCCCCTCAGATTAAAAAAAAAGTAAAAATGTGAAACTTGGACACTCCAAGTGCCTCTAATAAGGCCAAAGCTGCTTTATTAGAGGCACTTCATTAAATGCCCTATACACAACTAGCTCTATTGACAGCACCTGTGTAATATTGTTATAGAATTCCTTACGCCCTGTTTAACGCTCACGGGTGAAAACGTAAAAATATTTTATCGGATGCGCCTTTCGTTTACACGGCGACGGCGTTTTTGGACGCCTCCAGAGTGGAAATCTTAAAAACGCTCCACCGCCGCATTCCCATGTAAACGGTAAAAACGCAAAAGTCTGCTTGACAGTGAAGGTTGTACGCAGGCGCGTGGACTTGGTGTTGTTTTAGTATGCACTCCTAGCCGCCTGGAGTGCATACTGCATTGAATTTCACACACTTTTGCGTCACCATTTGCACGCGGATTTCCCACACAAAACGCTGGTCTAAGGCCGGATTCACATATAGCGCCTAAAAACGGTTGGTTCTTGTCACATGACCTATTGTGTGCGTATGGTGCGCTTGCGGTATTCTGAAAAGTTTAGATGTTTTTATCTCGACGCGGCGTGGATGCGCATGGAAAAAATACCGCGCGCCTACATTTGAAATAACGAACTTGAGCGCGCAAAAGACGCGATATGTGAACCAGCCCTAAAAGCAGAATAAAAAGTGATGACGTAACACCACTTTTGCGTTTTCTCTTCAGAATCGTTTCCGTGTAAACATAGCCTAAGTTGTTAAAACATACACAAATTGGGTTTACAGTAAGGCATTATATAGATAAAGGTTTATGCATTTCTGCTCTAGTTATATTAAAGTTTTACTTTTTAACGGTAGTATATATTCATAATATAATAAATCATATATTATATAAAAAACATATTACAACAATATTAAGTCCAATTAAGCAAAATATAACACATTATAATAGTTATTAAGATTTCTATATGATATAATGTAATCTAATAGTAATTCAGTGTACATTGTCGATGCTTTTAAAACGGTTCATCTAAAATTGTCTTTCTTAAAATGGCATTTTACTGTCAAATGTGGAGCATGTTTGTTGTATGCTCGAATTATGAATGTGAGAACAGACATGCTGGTTTTCAAAAGCTCTTATTGTATCATGCGGCCATTGCTTTAGATTCACTTATTAAAGAATAATTAAGATGAACGTCTCCAATCGAGCACGAACATGACCCTCATTTGAAATTGTACTTGAAATTGGATTAGATGTCTTTCAGTGTGCGTTCAGTGTGAATTCGTCTCTAAAGGGCCGCTTGAGCCAGCACGTCTGCCTCAGAGGCATGGTCCCATTGTACGAGCAAGTAAATGATTATGGATTTTAGTGTCCGGACTCAGATTTAGACAATTACGGCCGACGCGGTGAGCTGAATATATATGAGGCTCCATATCTGCTGAAGATGTATGAAAGCCCCAGCCCTATTTCAGTCAAGGAGAATGAGATGAATGCTGATGTTTTTTAGAGTTTATTTGACTTGTCCTTTCAAGATAATGTATGTAGCATCACTTTTAGCAATCACAGCGGGTTTAATTTAGTCCTTTAGCTATCACATAATGTTTTGAACTGTTATGAACCTCTTTCCACATCATTTGCCTGCTGCAGTTTTCGGATGATATTGTGTCATCACAGTTAGATATTTAATGTGACGGTTAAATGATTACTGGCCTTTTTGAATTGCATTTGCAAACACATCTAATGGGATTTAATTTTTTTCCCTCCAATAGGTAAATGGGACAGAAATTGAATATGAATTTGAAGAGATTACATTAGAGCGGGTAAGTGTCTGTCTCTCTCTCACACATCCATAGATACAGGCTGTAACCGTAGGCACATATTAGGCACCTGTCATATTTTATGCTCGTGTGGATTCTTCCGCCTAGTAATCCAATCATTCACAGCTTGGCTTGCGAGCATGATCTTGAAACGTATAAACATAAAACATGACCAATCGAGTATGAGTTTAGCCTGTGATTAGTAATAACTGGGAGATTGTTTGATAGAATGATTATTTGTGTTTTAGTTTTGTCTAGTCATTTTGTGACCAAATTAACAACCTGTCAATTCTGTACTTTCTCTAAAACGTTTTATTATTATTATTTATTATGTAACTATTATTCCATAATAGTTTTAATTAATACTTTTGTTCAGGAAAGAATGCATTAAATTGATCGAATGACAGTAAGTACATAATGGTGCACATGATTTCTATTACAAATAAATGCTTGCTCCTTTTTAACATGTTATTCCATAAACAAAGAATTCCCCCAAAACAATATTAGGCAGCACAACTGTTTTTAACATTGATAATAATACGAAATTAGAGAAGCCACAGAATTAAAAAAAAAAAAAGTATGTGTGACTTTTTATTTCACAAATTAAAAAAAATAAAAATTATTATTTTAATAATAAAATAATAATTTAATAATATTTTATTAAATTATTATTTTAATAATAAAATAATAATTCAATAATATTTTATGTGAGGTATGAACTCACCATTGTGAGAAAAAAAGTCAGAATTGCAAGTTTATATCTCGCAAATATTTTAGTTAATTATGTAAATAATTAGTTACATTTTTTTTCATATGATATATTAGTTGTATAATTAGTTAATAATTAGTTGATTAGTGTAATGGATATATTTTTTATGAATTAATATATTCTAATAATTATTATAACTAATACTTTTGTACATTAAAGTAATTTCCTTAAGTATAATTATTATTTTATATTTATTATAATCTATATTTGCATTTTTAAACACATGATAAATTAAATTTAACTACAAATTAGATGCTGACTTACTCTTTAACCATGAATATATGTAGTTATTAAAATTTCTCAAAATTATGTATTTATTTATTTATTTATTTATTTATTTATTTATTTATTTATTTCTAACCTAATATATTACACATACATATTTATAAATGCATTGTTGTTCATTAGCAATGCCTTTGTAATGCATTACAAGCTCCATAGAAAGTAATACTGAAGATTGAATTCACTGTATGTGCTTTATTTACAAGTGAAAGCCTGGGGTGCACAGTGGAGGCAGTGTGAGAGAAAGAGAGAGTGAATTAGACGGCTGCAGATGACACACTGGCAGCTGCAATCGGATCCACATGACTAGACACAGAGCGCGGACAATAGCAAAGGGTCAACTAGACCAGAGGGAACACAGATTTGTCCGACCCTGGACCCGTGAGGCGGAGAGTGTGTGTTCGAGGCTCTCTGCAGACTCAACTGAGATTACATGTCGGAAAATTGGATGCAAACTTAAGCGAGAACTCTGCTGGAAGGGCCTGATCTTTTATTGTCACTTATCTCTTTCTCTCACTCACATATCCTAGTATTGCCTTTTCGTATTTACCGTGACATTACATTTGCTATTCTATAAAGCAGATCCAAAATAGCCAGGGAAGATCCCAGCAAAGATTAATTCTCCTCACAATCCACTTTGAAGCTTAAAAGCCTGTGTTAACCTGAGGCAGCGCCCTGGAGAGTTCCATCATAAACACGTCATTTCAAAATATTAGCCTGTTAGTCTATTTATGTCTCGGAGATGTTAAAAGCGGCTCTAGCCCACGGTTGCGACAGGTTTTGATTTGTGAGTTTGCGCTGCTCAGAGGCAATTGCCGTGCCAAACTGTAAACACTGATGAGTCATGGGCAGCAAAGTGCACCTCTTACAAAAATAACGTTACGCATCTCTCTTTCTGTTCAGTCTGTTTTGGTTCTGTTATTCAGGCTCTTTTCACTGAAGCAAAACACTAATACAGGGCCTTTACATTTTTCATATTCCTGTGTGTGTGTGTCTCCTCAGGGAAACTCAGGGTTGGGGTTTAGTATAGCGGGTGGAACAGATAACCCTCACATCGGCGATGATCCCGGGATCTTCATCACGAAGATCATCCCTGGGGGAGCGGCGGCTGAGGACGGCAGACTCAGGTGGGTCTGCGTTTCGGAACACATATTTAATGCTTAATGTTAATATAAAATCAAAATTGTCACTACAGTTTCTGCAGGTCTTACACAAATGAAGACCTTAAAAATGTCTTAATTCTGGCATGAAATGTTGCCTGCATTGCAAAAAATAAATAAATATCGCCTCAGTATTTTTGCCCGGTTTTCCAATACAAATATCTAAACATCTTTAAATCTAGATGCATTTACTTAAGATGCAAATGTAAAAAAAAAAAAAAGTTTATGACTAAAACAATAACATATTTCTGTCAATGACTTATGAAAACTTGATATTAAGTTTATTTTTTGAGCCCACTAGTAGATATTTGTTCTTATTTTAACCATAAACTCACTTCTTCTTTTTGATCCAATGCTTTTCTCCCTAGATATTTATGTTTAAAGAATACTTTGACAATATGAGTTATCTTCCATTTACTGTATTCCTTAAACTTTCTTTACTTGGTCTTAAAAAGGTCTTTAAAAAGTCTTCAATGTACTGTCAAATAACCTGCTGAAACCCTGTAAACGTTCTCTTTATACAAACTCAAATTAAAGGTACAATATGTAAGAATTTTGTAGTAAAAAATCCAAAAATCACTTGCACAGTATTAGATGAAGAAGAAGGAGATATATTTCCTCCAGTTGTGAACTTACAATATCCCAAAAGTCTCCAAAGATTTTTTATTTCAGAGAAATTCCAATTGTAATTGAGTGGCCGTCCCAAAAAAAAAAAAAAAGTCTCCTGTCAGTGATGCAATATCCGCGCTATCCTCGGTTATACTACCATAGCCATGACGTAACCATGGTAACAGACGTGGACAACTGCGTAGTGTGTAACGTTTAGCGGCACGCAGTTCTTGTTACTTTTTAAACATAGACCATGGCAAGCAGACTTTGGGACAAACAAGGAGAACTAAAATGAGGATCAATATCAACGTGGCGTTTTAGAGCTCCACGCCCGCGACTAACTTGGACTTGACAGAGCTTACGAGTCACGACTTGATAGCTTTATTAGAGAGGTGAGCAAATGTACATAAAACAACGCAATGTTATATAACATTAGCTCAACATGATGAAATGTTAGAATATGGTCAGTATGTTATTCTAATGTTGATCTAGCTCACTGCTAGTTTCGTATAGCAAACAAACTAACATGTAGTATAACGTTATAACTTTCAACACACATTTAAATGCCGTTTAATGTGATAGTGTAACGTTAGACTAAGTGAAGCAGCGCTGCGTTTCCTCACAAGTTTAATTCGTCTTCTAAACTGACCTATGTGAGGAATCCAGCACTTGCGGTTAGTTCAGGAGAATTAAATGTCCTTATTCCTTTATATCCGCGGGACTCGTGTGTGATATCTGTCTCTTTAGCAATCGCGACCTGCTTCATACCACTGTAATGTTAAAAAAACATGAATGTTTGCACACTTATCCATAAACATCCATCAGTTTCACTGCAACTCCCATCATTCAGCTCATCACTGCGTCATCAACCTAACGCCTTTGGTATTGTTGGAAACTGCGCCCTCTTGTGGTGAAAGAAAAAACCTACATATTGTGCCTTTAATATTCATGAAACCTTTCCATTGCATAAAAGGTTCTTTATAGTGGAAAAAGTTTCTTTAGATTATTATCATAATTGTTTTTTTAAGACCTGAACACTGAAAGGTTCTTTAGGGGAACATGAATTGATTCTTCTATTGTATTGCCTTGGAAAACCCCGTTTTGGAATCTTTATTTCTAGTGTATGCAATTCAAACAGGATTAAATGTTCAGAAGTGGACAGTTTGATGGTAAATTGAACATTTTTAATGTATTGATGGATTGTCAGAGGAAATAAAACTGTTTCTTACTAAGATGACGATAAATTCAGTAGATCACTAAGCAATTTTCTTTTTCGAGACATAATGATCTCACTTATTGCTCTGGCTTCGTAGAGCAATCTCTTTCTCTATTCCTTCCTCGCTCTCTTTCCTTCCCCTCTCTTTCCCTCTTCCGGCTGTAAATGATTGAACCCGGGTTGTTCATCACAGTCCTAATGTCTCTCTGGAGAGCTCAAGTACCTGAAGTTTTCTGCTGACTGCCACACACTCTGACCGCGAGGTACTTTAAAAAATTTACCATCTGCAAAGGTCTGAGGTGAATTGTGTGGATATAACGAATAGACCTGACCAAATCACTCTCGAAAAATGTCAGTCTTCTACAGGGTGAAAACAAACAAGTATGCTTTATACATGTCATATAAAATAAATAAAAAATGTATCTTTTCCTGAATTTATGAGCGTTGCTTTTTAAATGAACATGATATTTTAATGAAAACCATTCAGGAAAGAAAAGTTGTAAATAAGTCAAATTAAATAAAAGGGATAATTCAGCCAAAACAATTAAAGTTGTGTCATTATTTACTGCATGACTTTGAGGAACAAGATATTTTTTTTAGAAGTGCCTTTTTTTTTTGTCTATTCAATGGAAATCAATATGCAACACTATCAACATTCTTTAAAAAGAATTATGTGTTCCACAAAGACAAAAGTGATGCAGGTTTGTAACAACATGAGAGTAAATGATGACAGAATTTTCATTTTTTTTTTTTTTTTTTGGGTGAGGGTGAGACACTCCCTTTAAATGGAGAGCCTATCCTGCTTCTCATAGTTTTATACTGACAAAAAGCCCTTGTTATCTCAGGAAAAACAGAACCTCAACAATATCTCAACCCTTGCTCATATTTTTCAAAAGTCTTAGTTGAATTTGAATATATATATATATACACTCACCGGCCACTTTATTAGGTACACCTGTCCAACTGCTCGTTAACACTTAATTACTAAGCAGCCAATCACATGGCGGCAACTCAGTGCATTTAGGCATGTAGACATGGTCAAGACAATCTCCTGCAGTTCAAACCGAGCATCAGTATGGGGAAGAAAGGTGATTTGAGTGACTTTGAACGTGGCATGATTGTTGGTGCCAGAAGGGCTGGTCTGAGTATTTCAGAAACTGCTAATCTACTGGGATTTTCACGCACAACCATCTCTAGGGTTTACAGAGAATGGTCCGAAAAAGAAAAAACATCCAGTGAGCGGCAGTTCTGTGGGCGGAAATGCCTTGTTGATGCCAGAGGTCAGAGGAGAATGGCCAGACTGGTTCGAGCTGATAGAAGGGCAACAGTGACTCAAATAACCACCCGTTATAACCAAGGTTGGCAGAAGAGCATCTCTGAACGCACAGTACGTCGAACTTTGAGGCAGATGGGCTACAGCAGCAGAAGACCACACCGGGTGCCACTCCTTTCAGCTAAGAACAGGAAACTGAGGCTACAATTTGCACAAGCTCATCGAAATTGGACAATAGAAGATTGGAAAAACGTTGCCTGGTCTGATGAGTCTCGATTTCTGCTGCGACATTCGGATGGTAGGGTCAGAATCTGTCGTCTACAACATGAAAGCATGGATCCATCCTGCCTTGTATCAACGGTTCAGGCTGGTGGTGGTGGTGTCATGGTGTGGGGAATATTTTCTTGGCACTCTTTGGGCCCCTTGGTACCAATTGAGCATCGTTGCAATGCCACAGCCTACCTGAGCTATTGTTGCTGACCATGTCCATCCCTTTATGACCACAATGTACCCAACTTCTGATGGCTACTTTCAGCAGGATAATGCGCCATGTCATAAAGCTGGAATCATCTCAGACTGGTTTCTTGAACATGACAATGAGTTCGCTGTACTCAAATGGCCTCCACATTCACCAGATCTCAATCCAATAGAGCATCTTTGGGATGTGGTGGAACAGGAGATTTGCATCATGGATGTGCAGCCGACAAATCTGCGGCAACTGTGTGATGCCATCATGTCAATATGGACCAAACTCCCTGAGGAATGCTTCCAGCACCTTGTTGAATCTGTGCCACGAAGAATTGAGGCAGTTCTGAAGGCAAAAGGGGGTCCAACCCGTTACTAGCATGGGGTACCTAATAAAGTGGCCGGTGAGTGTATATATATATATATATATATATATATTCTTTTTTTTTTTTTTTTTATCAAATTCTGCAGAGCAATTTCTGCATTCATTTTACATTTTACAATAGTTTAATTGATATTGGTGAGCTGAGGAGTTTCTATTCCTTGCTGGATTTGTTTGAGATTGATGTAAGGGCCGATCCGGAGTTGGTTTAGAGGGTTGTTTTATTAGAGGGAAGCGTAATTAGATTGTGCTGGATAGATAGCAGACCTTCTTGTGTTTTGTATGCATGTGTGTGTGGCGCCCTGAACAGCAGCTGCATGTGACAGCCCCTTCTGAGCCTTTCAGCCTGCTCTGCTCCATGACTTGGCTGTTTTCTTTTATCGTCCGTCTCTCAGTCAGGTCTGTCAGGGCTTTGAGCATCACCAATCCTTCTCTTGCTGCTTCTCACCTGGCAAGTTGCGGCACTTCAGCGTTCTATATTCTGCAAACGTCTTTCCATTCCCCTTTCCCGTCCACCGCATATGCTGCATTCTCTCTTTTAAAAGAGTAAGACACTTTGAACGTTCACCAACAAGCTGTGATAGATTTATGGTGAGTTGGAGGTGAACGCCATTTAGAGAAGCAATTACATTGTGTAAGGGTTTTTTTTTTTTTGGAAGCTGCCCTTGTTTGACTTTGGGAGTGTTGGAAGCTGAACAGGCTCCAGATAAATCATTCAGGCTTTAAAGATGTGTGGAGCAAAGACACAGGAAGCTGTTTCAAAGATGATAGATTGGATGTAGCACACATATGATCAGGCTTTATAGAGTTGGACAGGGATCAGTGACAGGGAAAAAAACACATTAAAACTACAAACTGTTGATGTTCAACAAAATATAGATGCTTAGTTAGAATTTATCCTTTTGATGTTTGACAAGTATTTTATTGCATATTACATTTCACAATTTTATTGTTTTTTCTGGGGGTTTTTATCATTTATAATTGAGCTGTGAAACATTTTTCAGCTGTATAGTGAGTCTGTTGCATATATAAATATATATATTTAGCATACACATATGTTTGTGTTCATGGTTTAGTTTCAGTGTGTGTTCTTGTGTTTGCTGGGTCTCAGCTGCTCTATGTGAGCATGCCCCAGGAGGCGGCTGTCCTTGGACCAGAGGCGGCCATGATCTGGAACTCTCTGCAGGAGGCTCACCACACACAGAGGACTCCAGAAAACTCACTTCTTGCTTTTATTTGTCTCCACAGAGTGAATGACTGTATTTTGCGTGTGAACGAATCAGATGTCTCCGAGGTGTCTCACAGTAAGGCAGTGGAGGCTCTGAAAGCGGCCGGATCGATCGTGAGGCTCTATGTGCGCAGGAGGAGACCAATGCTGGAGACCGTCACCGAAATCAAACTCATAAAAGGACCAAAAGGTTTCAAATTTACCTTCAAAATGACCTTACATTAGGGATGTGTCACAATTGTCGGCTGCTCTACGAAAAAAATACCATTTACTATTTTACTATACAATACTATTTTAGGATTGTTTATTCGTAGGCTCATCTGGATATATCCATCCAATCTGAAAAGTGTTTTCCTGTAGTATATTTTATAACGTCCTATAATGGTAACCTAATGCTGGTAGATTGGCACCTGTTGAATTTCCTTTTGTTGAAACAAAACACACAAGCACACACGCAACTTCTACGGAAGACTGTATTCTCGTACTCTCGAAATATTTCGACTTTAATCTCAAAATGCTAGATTTTAAAAAAAATTTTACGTTGCAGTTCAGGGCTAACTTTAAGTCATAAAGTTAACGGGATATATTAAAATTTAAGTTCGGCGGGCATGTATTATGATGCTATGCGAGGCAGAGAGTGCCTCTTTGTTTTATGTTTGTTTTGACAATAAAAATGGCTTTCTTTTCCTCAACTCGTAATATTTTAAAACAACACTCTGAGGCAATAAATACTACATTAAGGCAATTCTAAGATGTTGTGTGTACTTAAACCCTGTCAATCCAAATTAGAGTGTAACCCTCAGGCTGAATAATGCAAGGACACTAGGCCAAAAGTGTGTCTGCATGTTCAGCAATTAGAATATAAAGCATACAAAATGTTTATTATAAACTAGCGAAAAGATCCATAATCTGCCCTACCTAAATTTACAACCAGAAGCCGCTACTGGTTGCTGGGGTTTTACTGCTGTTATGAAAGAAAATAGGCTATTACTCATGTACACATCTAAGATGCGAAAACAAATGGAAAACAAATCATGATTTGAAAGTTATCAAAGAGTTATCACGTCCTCTGTGTTGGTTGTTGTTTGGGTGGAGCAATAAACAGAACTATATCCTGAGAAAGACACTGCTTTGATGCATTATTCAGAGTGCATGGAGGAAGGCGCATCTTACACAAATTTGGAGAAAGAGCTTCAGGCACCATAGACACTCTGAATCCAAAACACCATTAATACACATTGTACAACACTTGTTTTCTCCTCTAGGAAACTAAGGAACTAGATTGTTGTTTAAGGAAAGTTTATACTTTTTGCTCTGAGAGAGTTTTGAGTACAGTCCTTTCTTAAAATCCCATAGGGCTCGGCTTCAGTATCGCAGGTGGTGTGGGAAACCAGCACATCCCCGGTGATAACAGCATTTATGTCACTAAAATAATTGATGGGGGCGCTGCGCAGAAAGACGGACGGTTACAAGTTGGAGACAGACTGCTTATGGTAGGTATTTTATTTGTTTAAATTTCAATTAAAACATTTATTTGTATAGCTTAGTTGTATTTAGATAGCAGCCCTCAGAGATTACATTCCTGAAGTTTCGCTCTAGTGTCAGTGTCAAACTCCATTGCTTTTAATCCAGGTTTTTTTTCCTGTTAAACTCTTTAAGACTGAGTTTGATTTAATTAGCAAGATCAGTGCTCTGTGTAATCCACTGGGCAGGACACATTTGGCAGCGCTGATTCGCCATTGACCACTAGAGCGTAACTGTTTACGTAACTCTGGATTGTCCTCTTAACACTTCCTGCTTGTTTTCTCTTTCGCCCAGGTGAATAACTACACTCTGGAAGAGGTGACCCATGAAGAAGCAGTGGCCATATTGAAGAACACGTCAGATGTAGTATACCTGAAGGTTGGGAAACCCACTAGTGTCTATCTCTCAGACCCCTATGGGCCGCCTGATATCACACACTGTGAGTTATTCTTACCACATTTCACACTTCATTATGTAATACATGTGCTTAATGATTTAGAATTTTTCAAAGTAGTTTATTTTTTACTAATTCGAGCTATCGATTTATTGGTTTTTATATTGATTGGCATTGTGGTGAACCAATTTATACTATAATATACTCTTTCTCTCTCACTTATGTGTATCTTCAGCATTCTCACCCGCAATGGAAAATCATATCTCTTCCCCCGGTAATAACGGCACTCTGGAATATAAGTCCAGTCTTCCGCCCATCTCCCCCGGCCGATATTCCCCCCTGCCCAAGCACTTGCTGGGGGAAGAGGACATTAACAGGTTGGATGGTTTTTCCTTCCTACGGTAATTCCCTCCCTCTCTACCAGATGCCACTGCCCACAGGTAGACTGTGTAGCCCCCCCCTTCCCCCATGTGTCCTGTGGAAAATCCGAAAGACAATCAAGCAGCGTCATCACACCTAGTGATGGGATTGTTTTGGGATTTACTGTCCCATCCTTACTCCCTCCCATCTTGTTAGTTCTGTACTGTTTTATGTTCCTGGATTTTTTTTTTGTGGTCCATATTTGTTGTGATTGTACACAATGACTTAGGCTCTATCTACATTTTTGTACTATGTTATGACATGTTCACCATACTGCATGATTTGTAAGCGAACGTGTACATCACATAATCAGCTCAATATGTATAGCTTTTCTGATGTAGTAAACTTGCTCAGTAGTTCGCCTGGTACAGCGATGCAATAGGCTGCGCGCACAAGCGTAGTGGCGAACTTCCGCTATTGGCATATCAGTTTCCGGTTTTTGACTGTTCAATGCATTTTATTTCTATTTATTTTGTTATGGCTATCAGTTAGGTTTAGCGTTTGTGGTTGGTGGCATGTTAGTTTTAAACATAAAAAGAGCTTTAACCTTTTAGTGGCATTTCATTTCTGAACTGCTGCAATGCGTACAACAAACAACGTTATAAAAGGTTGCCAGATTCACGGTCATCTGTTTCAGATCAAACTGAATTTTTAGCCCCATTAACATTTAATTTTGGAAATTACGTGAATCGCGCAAGAAGCAATGCAATATCATTTGGCAAAAATGATGGAACAGCCACATTTTTCAAATGATCCTGGGTTTGTACAGAGTATCAATGAGACTTAAGAGTGGCTTATTTTTATTTGAGTCAATAAGAAACCACCTAAAACACTCTAGCAATCATATACAAAACCTTAGCAACTATACATGGCGCATGATTTTATTACCAAATAAAAGCATAATGAATATAATGTTTCGAACTGAAATCTGTGATGATGTCGACAGCATGAGCTTCTTTTTGTGTGCTGGCTTGCTTTTAAGGGTGTTTTGGGAGACATATGTTCAGGACAGCAGGGCTGGGAATGTGTTTGGTTCATTGCAATGCAACCTGAACCTCAGAGTGATGTGAATACTGAGCATCATCCCTGGAGCTTTCTGTTGAAGAAAACTAAAGCGCACATTCAGAACTGAATCTGTGGACTATCGAAGTCCCAAAGAACTTTGAATTCAGAATAGCAAAAATAGTCCGACAGACTTCAGTTTTGATTATCTTGTCATGCCCTCTTTCTGCCGGCTGGCTTCTTGATGTGTTCATGGGCCCTGTGGTTGTTTTGGGCCTCTGAGGCTTTTGATGGCAGTTCTAATGGAATTCTGGGATTCTGGTTTAGCTACAATACATCTGTGAGGCAACAGCCCCAAATGCTGTCAAGCAACCATCTCTAGACATGAGGTTTTTGATGAAAACATTCCAGGATTTTTCTCCATATAATGGACTTCAATGGGAACCAAACGGTTCAAGGTCCAAAAGACAGTTTCAATGCAAACTGTTCAAAGGGCTTTAAACGATTTCAGACGATGAATAAGGGTCTTATCAAGCGAAACGATCGCTCATTTAAAAAAAAAAAAATTGATTAAAATAACAAAGTTTACGCTTTATAAGCTCAAATGGTTGCCTTGCTCTGTTCAACAGGAGAGTCGCGAACGCGCATCACAGAACAGAGCAAGACGAGCACTTGAGCTTATAAAACTTTTAAATGAGCGATCGTTTCGCTTGATAAGACCCTTATTCATCGTCTGAAATCGTTTAAAGCCCTTTGAACAGTTTGCAGTTTGCACTGAAACTGTCTTTTGGACCATGAACAGTTTGGTTCCCATTGAAGTCCATTATATGGAGAAAATCCTGGAATGTTTTCATCAAAAACCTTAATTTCTTTTCAACTGAAGAAAGAATGACATGGACATCTTGGATGACATGGGGTTGAGTAAATTATCAGCAAAAGTTTTTTTTTTCTAAAAGTGAACTACTCCTTTAAAGCCTTGTTCACCATAATAATGTAGAACATGTTCACCATAATAAGCTTCATCTAGTCTGAAAGTCATTACTAAATAAATACCCTGCCACTACAATATCTCAAATATGTTTTACTTTTAACGGACGGGGTTGTTAATGTCTCCCACTGTGGAACACAGTTGATGTAACCCTGCTGTGAAAAATTCCCAGTTTGTCCATGAATGCTAAACGTGCATGCAAACATGCGTGCCTAACAAAGAGTGTGACCTTTCTTTGAGGTGAGTGAGATTAAACCCCCCCTCTTTGCCGGGGGTAAGAGGTTTATGTGGTCCCAGTGTTTGAGGAAGCATAAGCCCTGGAAGTTCAGCTTCCTTCATCTTCAGTGTGTTTTCCACAGGAGAATTGAGCGCTCTGTGCTCAAAGGTCGGGGTGAAGCTTATAATATGGAATGGCAGAATGCTGTAGCCACTAATATTTTATTTTAAGTTTGGAGGCTCGGGAATTGATTGCAAGTTAAATACGGAATGTGCCGTTTCATGTGGATTGGCATAATAAATCTTACTTATGTTATGGCTCACAAGTTGAATAATTAACTATGTGAGACATTAGGCAGATGTTCAAGTGGGGAGGATGAACATGATGTTGTTCATGTGTGTGTCATCTTGGTTTAGGGGCAATGGAGTGTGCAGATATAGTGTGTCTAGGAGTTTGTTATGTTGCAATAATCGTTGAAGCACAGCATAAGACCCCCATTGCATTGTGGGAGCATACAAATGCACACACACATACACCATAATATTATACACCAAATGTTAAAAACAATTACAGCAAATACAGCAAAACTACACACACACAGCCTAGTCATTCAATCATCATGAATAATACAGCTTCAAAAGTAGACCATTCCATGCTCACATCATGTACATACACATTCAGCAGTGTTACCATGGGTCAGTACTCAATTATTACTAAGCTCACCTTTAATGAACTGGACATTCATAATTATTAGATGTGTAGTCAGGAAGTTCTTATGAATTAAATAGTTCTGCAAACTGCTGTGTGGTCGCTGACCTTAAAAGGATAGTTCACCCTAAAAAATCACCCTCAACTTGTTCCAAAACTGTATAAATTTCTTTCTTCTGCTGAACACAAACAAGAAATTTTGAAGAATGTCAGTAACCAAACAGTTGATGGTCCCCATTGAATTTCATAGTATTTTTCCCCATTCTATGGAAGTCAATGGGAAGTGATCAACTGTTTGGTTACCCACATTCTTCAAAATATCCTCTTTTGTGTTCAGCAGAAGAAAGAAATTCATACAGGTTTGAAACAACTTGAGAGTAAATGATAATTTTCTCACCCCCATGTCATCCAAGAGGTCCATGTCTGTCTTTCTTCAGTCGAAAAGAAATTTGAAATATTCCAGGATTTTCTCCATATAATGGACTTCTATGGGAACCAAATGGTTCAAGGTCCAAATGAGAGTTTCAGTGCAGCTTCAATTGGCTTTAAACGACACCAGACGTTAAATAAGGGTTTTATCTAGCGAAGCGAGTGGTCATTCAAAAAATAAATTAAAAAGTGTAAGTTTTATAAGCACAAAAGCTCGCCTTGCTCTGTTCTGTGATGTGCGTTCGTCAAAATGAACAAATCTTTTTTCGTGTCATGACCCGAAGGGTCGTAGATAAGACCCTTATTCATCGTCTAGTGTCGTTTAAAGCCCTTTGAAGATGCACTGAAACTCTCATTTGGACCATGAACCGTTTGGTTCCCAATGAAGTCCATTATATGGAGAAAATCCTGGAATATTTTCATCAAAAACCTTAATTTCTTTTTGACTGAAGAATGAAAGACCTTTTTGATTCCAAGGCCACCCTAAACTTTTGAATGGTAGTGTATATTACTTTCATATTTCTTCAAACGTATTCCAACCCACTTGAAAGTTAGCCGAGGCCTACATCTGTCTACATGGAATTAAACATTTCAGGTGTTGATGTTTAATGCACAGTTATGATTTTAGACTAGTGAGATTTCACAATGGGCAGAGCTAACCAGCAGAACAAATGAATGTAGTATGTGATATTGTTTCAGGACCATCAAAATATAAACCATCATTGATATTTATCCATAAACTTGCTAGCTTGAGTGGGTGATGCTAGCCTGTTCCTAAATCTATCTCTGTGCCCTGTGAAGGGCCAGAGGGTTTGTGCCGTGGTTGATAATAAGGGTGTTTTCATGGTTTTATGTATCCCTCTGTGACCCTGTATTAAGGGCAAGGAGAAGGGAAGTATTGCAGAGGTGGAAAAATGTGCAGAAGACAGATGCAGAGAGAGACACTGAGGAGTAAAAGATACAATGAGAACTGT
This sequence comes from Pimephales promelas, assembly GCF_988280905.1. Taxonomy (NCBI): domain Eukaryota; kingdom Metazoa; phylum Chordata; class Actinopteri; order Cypriniformes; family Leuciscidae; genus Pimephales; species Pimephales promelas. Next base: position 5,067,554 of record NC_142791.1, on the reverse strand, counting down.
TCTAAATATAAAATGATAAAGATAAAAGGGGGGTTGAATGAATGGATGGTAAAAGAGTGTCTCTTAGTCATCTCTGTTTAGGACAAGTCACAAGCTAGCATCACATGATGCAGAGCGAAGAGAGAAAGCGGTCCAGTGAGGAGGCCGTCACAAAAACATTCCACTCGCATTAACTTCAGTATGTCTAATGTAGCTTTGCATCTGCAATACCATCTCGCTCTCTCTTACCCCCAAACCAGATGCTACAAATTAGCTCACTGAAACTTGCAGGATATGTTAGATCCAAGTGATTAGCGTGCATGTTCCGGACGCATTGAGCCTTGCTGCTCATGTGGGCAATTGAGGTTTGAATCCAATCTGTGTCAGGTACCGACTCCATTCCTGAAAATGTATGTCAATAAAAGTAGCAAAATAATTGATTAGGTGTAAAGATATATAGTTGTTCAGTAGACCGTTTGTGCATGTGTTGTATGCTACATACACTACCTTTCAAAAGTTTGGAATCGGTAAGATTTTATTTTAGGATTTACAAGAAGTCTCTGATGCTCACCAAGGCTACATTTATTTTATCAAAAATACAGTAAAATCTGTAATATTGTGAAATATTATTATGATTTAAAATAACCATTTTCTACTTTATTATATTTTACGTTGTAATTGATTACTGTGATGAAAAGCTGAATTTTCAGCATCATTACGCCATCGTTCAGTGTCACATCATCCTTCAGAAATCATTCTAATATGTTGCACTGCTTAATATGGTTTTGGAAATTTTGATTTTTTCAAGTTTTAAAAGAACATCATTTATTTTAAAATAGTTTTAAATGTCTTTACTGTCACTTTAGATCAATTTAATGTGTCCTTGCTGAATAAAAGTTTAATTTCTTATGGAGCCCAAACTTTTCAACAGTAGTAGTGTATCTGGTTTTACATTGAAATATTTGTGTGAGTGGTGGATTAGGTATGTTTGTGTGTCAAACCCAGTTGTATTGTGTTGTATAATGGGGCTTGTTGTGTTGTCATATTTGGTTTTGACCTGGATTCTCTTGGTGTCTCTTTTTTGTTTCTGCATGCCACACGTAACAAGTACTGAATACATTTCAGCTGTTATGAATACACATTTGAACATTTTACATATTTTAGTTTCTTTAAAAGACTGTCTTCATGCTAACCTATTGTCTGTTTCTGATCAGAAATCCCTCGTTAGATGAGATGGAAGGTCACAGGTTTGATTCCCAACACTTCCAGTTGAGGTGAGCCACTTAAGTGAGCCGTCGTTTGGGTCCTGAATGTTCATTTGTGTCCTCTTACTTCCTGTAGCCTTTGAATTGTTTGTATAAAATAGAACAGTGACAGTCAGGTCTGTAACTCTGAGTCCAAAAGTGATTCAGAAAGAGGGAATTCATAAAAGGAAAGAAAGATAAAGCAAGACATCTCTGTGGAGTCTCTTTAAACTGCCATGACAGTATTAACACAAAACATGCTGTTGTTGTGTTTTTTTTGTTTGTTTGTTTGTTTGTTTGTTTTTTGAAGATCTGAGGGCTGATTGAAAATGCTTATGATGGTGAAATTGAAATGGTCAATTTTTTTAAATTGCAACACTAGTTATCAAAGCTAATGTACTTACAATTGTTGATCTAACTAGTTTCAGTTCCTTCCTTACTCATTTAACACACTTTCACTGCCGTGTTTCTCACCATTTCTCTCTTATTGGCTCTGTCTATATTTCTTTCTTTCTCTCTCTCTCTCTCTCTCTCTCTCTCTCTCTCTCTCTCTCTCTCTGTCTGTCTCTCTTTCTCTCTCTCTCTCTGTCTCTCTCTCTCTATCTCTCTCTCTCTGTTAGTGATCGACCAATATGGCTGATAGTGCAATATCTAGAGTAAAATTGCACATTTTAGTAGCATAAGAGATATAATACAATATCCATTAAATAGGTCAGCTGTCCACTTATTTTTTAATATTTTAATAATAGTTTTAGAAATCACTTTTTAAGGACTACAACAAATGACTTATAGGGACTACATGACATTTCTATCGGGTTAGTGACATCACAACCCCCATAATTTACATAAACACCACCCTCTGTGCCAGGAGAACCAGCTCATTTGCATTTAAAGGCACACACACAAAACGACACATTTTTGCTTGCCCTCAAAAAAGGACAATTTTAACATGCTATAAAAATATCTATGGGGTATTTTTAGCTAAAATTTCACATAGCCACTCACATAGACATCAGAGACTTATTTTACATCTTGTAAAAAGGAGCATTATACCAGTGAAAACACAGAATTCAGGACATATTCTCTGAAATCAAGTCTTAATATTATATGCAATTTAGTTTCTCTAGTAAATTTGTCATTTTTAAATATTTATACTAGAAACCGAGTCAAAAAATAGAAATAAAATTTGTCACTGGGTGCTGTATCTATATCGGTCTGTCACTATTCTCTTTCGATCTACTTCAGCGCACTAACCCTAGCTGCTCTGCTCTCTGCCTCTCTTTCTCTCCCACACCAGGCCTCCAGAGCCAGTTTACAGCACTGTGAACAAACTGAGTGACCGAGCCCCCTCTCCCCGTCTCTACTCCCCCGTGGAGTTTGATAAAAGCCCCATGCACTCAATCCCCCACTTCCCTCACTATCACGTAGGCCTGCTCCCTGACTCCGAGATCACCAGGTACTGAGGACTGCGCTCTGCATGGGATGTCCATTCATTTTCTGTGGCCACATCTCACCTGCATGACCACACCCTAATTTATGCCCCATTTTAAAGTCACCTGCATGCCCCGCCCATCATGTACTAGTTCTAGTGTACCTCGCTCTTTAATAAATCTGCAGAGGTTTGATTCAGTGAACAGGGTTCATGTTTTGTGAGAGAGAACCTCCAAAAAAAGAAATGAAAATTAAATAATTTTAAATTTAGCTGACGCTTTTATACAAAGCGACTTACAATTGCTATACATGTCAGAGGTCGCACGCCTCTGGAGCAACTAGGGTTAAGTGTCTTGCTCAGGGATACATTGGTGTCTCACAGTGGATTCGAACCCAGTTCTCTCACACCAAAGGCTTGTGTCTTATCCACTGCTCATCCACACTTACATCTTACGATCATCATTGTTGAAAGTCTTTGATGAATTGAGAGTTCAAAATAACAGCATATACAGTATTTGAAATAAATGTCTTTACTGGAGCTTTTAATGCATCCTTGTTAAAGCATTTCTATAAAAAAGAAAAATCGTTCTAAATCGAAAAATGCCATTTAATGTTGGCTTTAATGAAAAAAATGATGGCAGTGAGGACTGCAAATGAGCTGCTCTCACAGCTTTGCATAATTCTCATTCATTTTTATTCCTCATACTTCATCCGACAATAATGCAAAGTGCACGTAGAGGACACGAGCGTGGAGATTGGTAGTTACCATGGCAGTTACCCATGACAACAATATAACTGAATCACATCTCTGCTGCAGCTGTCCACTTACTTCCTTCCCTTCCCAGCCACTGTCAATTTGTCTGTTTTTTTTTTTTCATTTGTTAGACTGTATTGCTTATTGACAGCTTCCCCATGAAGGTCAGACCTTGGCCACTGTCATTCGCGGTTTGCTTGTGTGCCAGTGGCAACATTAGTGCATCATAACTCAGAGTGGATTGATTTTATCTTCCTTATTTCCTGCCTAACTGATTTCACTTTAGGTCCAGGCACCAGCTTGAATCGTTAATTGGATATAAAACTGCATTTGCAATAACGCTATATCTCTGCTCTCGCTGATTAAATGACTAGGCTTATAAATGTAATAGTCGGGAGATGAACGGAGTGTAAACGGAGTTTGGCCGTGGAGGAAATGCTCTTCGGGACTAAGACACTGTGGCACAAATGGCTGAGTAACGTTATCCAAATCCTGCGCATAATGCCCTCAGCGTGGGTGTGCTTTGTTTACTGGTTTGTTTTGATTTTCATTTTTTAGTTCATTACTCTATGAATTATAAAGCGCCGTCTAATTGGCTTCTCTGGGATTTGAATTGATTTGCATTTCAGAACGCCACCGCTAACACCTAATGCATCGCTTAAATCCTCAGGACTTGCGAAAAAAGCATTCACGAAAATGCCAGCGTTAACATCTGTGATTAATGGATCGCTGTCTCTCATGTTCGGGGTCTGCCAGGTTTTTGATGATGCTTTTCAAGGGAAAGTGCAGGCAGCAGTTCTGTGAAAATGGCCAGTTCATGTGAGATTGTCAGTATCTTACCAAAACGGGAACGGTTATCATTTTATTATGCACAAACACCAAAATACTCTGCCTAAGAGTGCTGTTACTTCAGATTAGCTTTGTTTGAGTAACTCCTGACAGCTGCCAGTAAAAAAAAAATCACATGGCGAGCTACAGTAGGAATATATGGTGCGACAGCTTGTTAAAAACCTGTGATTATGCCCTTGTGCCATTTCTATGCCATTCTTGGCTCAAAACTCTGGATGTAGAAATGTGGTCCATGAGCTGGCAGATGTCAAATCCGAAAAGTTTTTCCAGGTATCATTGAACTCTTTAGGCCTCACCAGGAGATACTGGTATGCAATTTGCTAAATTATCCTCCAAGCAGATTTTTTCTTGTTCAGTGTAGTCATACTCTTTGATTTGACTAGAATTCAAATGTCTTTGATGTTTTCTTAATGCGTATCCTCTTGGCAGCTTTACACAAACATTAATGTGATCTTAATCAACAACCTCAAGCATGGTTCTCCAGATCCTGTCATCTCTAAATCATCATCAGTCAGGAGGGAGATTCCTTCATATCACTCAATGGATGAAGCCGTTTGGCAGAATCGCTCTTGGTTTCCGGGCACTTCTGTAGCTTTGCACCATGTGCGTTCGGTGGGGGTTGTGTCCCCTACACCGGCTGCTCACTGATTTGAAGTGATAGTTTTGTTTGTATGATGATTAATAATTTGTTTGTGGCTAAAAGCAAAGGGTGCATAATAATTGTGTTTTGCTGATGTGGAAAAAAATTGCAATGACATAGATCATAAATCACAGTTCCCTCAAGATTTGGCTACTTCTAATTTGTATGACTTGTGTTCCTTTTGGAGCCGGATAAACTAGCTAAATCTAGTTTGCTGATAGATTTTTGAAATATGCTTCTGTTGAATGCAAATAACAAATGTTGGAAATCTATAACCATTTCTAACAGTGACAGGTGTTGTTTATGTACACTCACCTAAAGGATTATTAGGAACACCATACTAATACTGTGTTTATTTCGAAATGTTGGCCCATATTGATAGGATAGCATCTTGCAGTTGATGGAGATTTGTGGGATGCACATCCAGGGCATGAAGCTCCCGTTCCACCACATCCCAAAGATGCTCTATTGAGTTGAGACTGTGGGGGCTATTTTATGATTCAAGCTTTGTGACATGGTGCATTATCCTGCTGGAAGTAGCCATCAGAGGATGGGTACATGGTAGCCATAAAGGGATGGACATGGTCAGAAACAATGCTCATGTGGGCCGTGGCATTTAAACGATGCCCAATTGGCACTAAGGGGCCTAAAGTGTGCCAAGAAAACATCCCCCACACCATTACACCACCACCACCAGCCTGCACAGAGTTAACAAGGCATGATGGATCCATGTTCTCATTCTGTTCACGCCAAATTCTGACTCTACCATCTGAATGTCTCAACAGAAATCGAGACTCATCAGACCAGGCAACATTTTTCCAGTCTTCAACTGTCCAATTTTGGTGAGCTCTTGCAAATTGTAGGCTCTTTTTTTCCTATTTGTAGTGAAGATGAGTGGTACCCGGTGGGGTCTTCTGCTGTTGTAGCCCATCCGCCTCAAGGTTGTGTGTGTTGTGGCTTCACAAATGCTTTGCTGCATACCTCGGTTGTAACGAGTGGTTATTTCAGTCAAAGTTGCTCTTCTATCAGCTTGAATCAGTCGGCCCATTCTCCTCTGACCTCTAGCATCAACAAGGCATTTTCGCCCACAGGACTGCCGCATACTGGATGTTTTTACCTTTTCACGCCATTAAACCCTAGAAATGGTTGTGCGTGAAAATCCCAGTTACAGAGCAGATTGTGACATACTCAGACTGGCCCGTCTGGCACCTACAAACATGCCACGCTCAAATTGCTCAAATCACCTTTCTTTCTCATTCTGACATTCAGTTTGGAGTTCAGGAGATTGTCTTGACCAGGACCACACCCCTAAATACATTGAAGCAACTGCCATTTGATTGGTTGATTAGATAATTGCATTCATGGGAAATTGAACAGGTGTTCCTAATAATCCTTTAGGTGAGTGTATACTAATGTATACTGAGAAGAATACTAATTATTTCATCTTTTATTCATAACTTATATTATCAGTGAGGATGTGAGGATTAAATTAGCTCAATTTATAAGTGGTGTTTGTTAAAACAGCCTAGAATAAGAGATTTGAACTAACTATCAAACCCTAAAGGATTATTCTTTGGTACATAAGTTTTGCCTATGTATTTTGATCGATTTATTATGGATTTATTCATTTAATAGACATATCAAAAACAATTTAATTATATAACTATTTTAAAAACTATTTAACTAAAGTCATGTTTAAAAATATAAACATTATAGTGGTATTTGCTCTGGAAAAACTTTAGTATCCAAAATAAACTTGCAAAAAAGAGCACAAAAAAAACCCTAAGAAGACATACAGATCTTGTTGTCAAATTAATGATGTAATCATTTTCCTGCTTGCCGTAAAAAAAACATGATTTTTATCAGTCTTAATGGACTGGTGTTTATATTTAATGTACTCTTTGGCTGTTTTCTTAGAAACAAAATGATAGATTCTCAGAAAAGCTGTTTACATTGTGGCAAAAGTGCATCCATTGTTTGTTCTTTATTCCCTAAATGTCATTTGCAGTGCATTGTGGGACATGTACTTTAGTGATCCAACAAATAATGAAATCCTCTCTACCAAACCTCAATCTTCCCTCTCACTGATAGTTGGCAATACAGGCGCATCTCACATTGATCAGCGGTACAGTTTCTGCCAGCTTTGTAACACTTGGTTTCATGATATACCAAGCATATGCCATTTTCCCTCAGGAGAAAACATTGAAGCTTTTTAAAAACAAAAGTTCAGTGTTTACTATTGCGTCATCCTTTAAACTTCCCTAGCGGGGCCAACCTGCTCTTTAAAAGAGACAGAAAAGATTCGATTGGATCTGCTGAGTGTCTCGGAGTTTACCGCTGTGTTTCCAACAGTCAAAGGTGCAGAAGAGCCTGCTATATAGAGACTCCATTGAGCTAAGAAAGGGAAAAGGCCATCCAGTTCTCTCGCTGAGAGAGCGTTTTTGAGGACGACAGGGGGGTGCGTGTATCGTCTTAACACGTCAATACACGTCTTAACATTTCTACTCAACAGCTAAATTGCTCTGTGAGTGTTCTCTGAATCTGATGAAAGCCAAAGCCTATTGATTGTGTCGAGAGGTATCGGATATGTTGGAGGGTGTTGTTTGATCTGTGGCATTTATAGATTGGCATCACAGAGTGTTGAACCCTGAGAGAAGCCAAACATAGGTCATAAGGTATTCATGGTTTTATTTCAGAGGTCATATCTGTTGAACAGGATGAATGGATTGATGAATGAATAAATAGATCAATAGATAGATGGAGGAATTAATGGATGAATGGATCGATAGATAGATAGATCTCTTCTCTTTCTTTAGTCAAAAATATATTAAGGTTTTTGATGAAAACATTCCAGGATTTTCTCCATATAATGGACTTCATTGGGAACCAAACGGTTCAAGGTCCAAATGAGAGTTTCAGTGCAAACTGTTCAAAGGGCTTTAAACGACACCAGACGATGAACAAGGGTCTTATCTAGCGAAACAATCAGTCATTTCAAAAATAAATTAAAAAAGTTTAAGTTTTATTAGCACAAATGCTCAGCTTGCTCTGATCTGTGATGAGCGTTCGTGACTCTCCTGTTCAAACTCGTTCATCAAAATGAACAAATCTTTTCCAGAATCATGACTCGAAGGGTCCTAGATAAGACCCTTTTTCATCGTCCGGTGTCGGTTAAAGCCCTTTGAAGCTGCACTGAAACTCTCATTTGGACCTTGAACCGTTTGGTTCCCATTGAAGTGCATTATATGGAGAAAATCCTGGAATGTTTTCATTTAAAAGCCTTAATTTCTTTTCGACTGAAGAAAGAAAGACGTGGAAATCTTGGATGACATGGGGCTGAGTAAATTATCCGCAAAAGTGTTTTTAAAAGTGTCTTTAACAAGATTAAGCCCAGAAGAAAAGTGACAACCATATTTAGCTCCAGTGTTGTTGACGTGCCTGATAGTTGTGTCCAACAGATGCCGTGTAATGGGATTAATGTTCTTTACAACACACACCGACAAACCTAGAATTTGTTTCAAGTTAACAACCATCTAGAAATGGAAAAGCATAAGAGCAAAAATCCATTAAGGGGTTTCTTGCTTTGTCGAGTGCTGAAATGTGCAGTTTTTAGCTTTCGTCTCATTTCTTCAATCAAGGCTGGGGTCACTACATAGGTACTCTGCGATTCTTTTCCTTCACTGAGGTTGAATTTGAAATGCAATAGCTATTTTGCCAGTCGACAACAGCGTAGCATGCTAGCCCATTAGAAATGACAGCTTATGTTTCAAGTGGATGAGGCTTATGGCACATTTTCATATTCAGAACGCTCTCACACTGGAAGAATGTTGGAGTGAGAAGGGAGGGAGAATAACACAGGATGACAGTGAACAAATGATTGTGGGTAGAGATGTGTGTGAGGGGCTGCATATGAAATGCCAGTCCGCCCCTCTCCTCCTCGGGTATTGTGAATGGAAAAGGAGTGTAATCTATTTGGTTTGTTTTCCCATTTGGCTCTGAACTTGAAATGATAAACAGTGGCTGTTTGTAATCTGGGACTGAGGTGTTGGGGGAGACAGACAGGAGCTCTATCAGTGTTTTGCAGCTGGGAGGGAGAGAGACAGAGAGAGAGAAGTTTGGAGGATAGAAATGCGAGTGAAGAGAAAAGATTGAGAGAGTTTAATGAGGATGGTTACAGCCGGTGGGGCGCTGCACGCACTCAACCCACCTCTGAGCCATCCGTTACTCAAAATAAACCTATATGCGGTGTCAAATACCTACTGATCAGCATATCATTAGTGTCAGCGTGAGTCGTCAGACTTCAGCTGTCATAGATCCTTGTGATAAGCTGCAATTTATGTTTGTATAAGCTGGAATAATATAGGCTCATACCGACCTTAATTTTAATGTTAATATCAGATTATAACATCATTGCTATCCTATTTTTTCCACCAATTTTTCCATTGACTGAACCACTGACTAAGATCAAAGCCACCTTAAATGTTGTTGTCAAGCCGTGCAAGCCAAAAGTCTGTCAGCACACCATTTCTGTGCCGTATCAAGACATATATGACTTGATTCTACTTTCTGCAAAAGCATGGTGTTGGGATTCTGTTTTCAATCAATTATGTGGTTGAAATAAAATGGAAAAGGATGCCATCTAGTGGTAAAAATTGACTGGTGTAGATCATCTTTTTCCCCATGTCCACACATTGGGTGCTTCTCAATTCTTTTTTGTGCATCCTCGTTTCCTTTCCTCGTGTCTCAGATTCAGCCCCAGTAGGATGTGAGGGAAGGCTGCAAGGATAGAAAATGAGGATAGAAAAATCAAATGAAGGCTTTTTTTTTATTTATCGGATCACTTCACAGCGTCATCAGCAGCGCTCAATGATCTGCCCATATGTTGTTAAAGTTTGGTTATTTAAGAAATTCATAATAAATAAAAATTAAGCAAGATACCCTGTTGAAATATGTGAGATGTGTGGTTTATAAAAACTGCTTTGGTAAAGTATGAATTAAAAGAATCGTGACCGATGTGAAAGGGGGAGGAGAATGTAAACATGTGTCACGTTTAGTCGATAAAACTCATGTATCCTTACTTATGACTCCTCAGGAAGCCTCCTCACTCCTCAATCCTTGACCTTGCCTCCTCGCGGTCCTTCAAGATGGCTGAGCTCGATCAGTTTCCAGGTCATAGGATGGAGGACGGACGAGCGAGGAGATGAGGAGGGATATTGAGAAGCACCCATCGGGTTTATTACAAAGAGCAAAGAGAATATTCTTTGCAGGTCATATTTTTTTGGTTCATAGTTGCACTCATTCATTAACAATGGACAGCATTATTATATCTAATGGGTAGCCTACTACTAAACATGTGAGCTCCATTTCTCTAGCATCAGACTAATCATAAGATCAGAATATGTCTAGTGAATCCCAAAAATGCTAGTGTATATGTATATTTCTTAATTCTGCTCTCCATTACGTACGCTCTGTTTGTTGTTAGGATGACAGACTGTTTAAAAAGTACAAATTTTAGGCTGGTCTGCCTCCGCGGTCTAACAGTGCCTGTCAAAGTTGAAATTATGGCCAATCAGATCAGAGAAAGCAGGGCCTACTATTCACTGTGGACGAGTGTGAATTAAAACACGACGCTTTTAGTTTTTACTGTGAGAGAATGCGTGTGCGGTAAGACATATCTTAACATTTAATATTTGACTACTGTTTTACGATGGATATGTCTAACGACCAGTAACATACTACTCGACATTTAATGTAATTTTACTATCTTGAATTGAAAATATGCTATCATTTAAATATTGATGTCATTCGTAACTAGGGTTGGGTATCGTTTGAATTTGAACGATTCTGATTCCGATTCCTTCTTTCGATTCCAGTTCCTAACGATTCTCAATTCCGATTCTTTTAAGAGGCAGGGTCAAAAAAGTTTAGCTAACCTTGCTAACCAACGGTCTTTCGGAAGGAAATAATCCTTTCTGAAAGAAATACTCCTTCTGTCACAAATACTCCTTTTGTCACAAATTTTGCATTTTGCCGAGATTTCGTTATTTTTAGAAAAGTGAAGCCACACTTTGGACCGCCGACGTAAGCTACTCATGTTCGACTCGCGCGGTTATGCCAACACTTCCGGTAGACGCTTCTTCGTTGGTGTTGTACAGCGGTTTCTTCTTCCGCTCGGCGGACTGTGAATATCGAAACTAGGAATCGAAATTTTAACTTTTGAACGATTCCGGGAAAAACGAAAAGTTTTTTTTTTTTTTTTTTTGACTTTTCACATACTTTTATTTCCACAGTTCTCCTCTAGAAAAACGAAAAGTTAGTCCCGGTTCCAATCGATACTCGATTCTCGATACCCAACCCTATTCATAACTCAATGGGTTTTGACAAGAAACTTTTTTGACATAATAGACATACAAACAAGATTGAATTTGTGCATATTTTTGAATAAAATATTATTTGTAAATAGTTTAAATGGATTACTTCACAAATGTGTTCAAGACATGGTTATAGCACAAGTCTATTTGATGTGATGTTTACATCTGGAAGACGTATTTTTAAGAGTGTTTGCTTCATCAGCAATACGTCTATAGGACGTTTCCTGTCAGATTTCAAATAGACGTTTAGAAGATGTCAGTTTAACATGCATTCTAAATCATTACACTAAACGTCTATTTGACATCTGACAGGAAACATCCTATAGACGTATTGCAGATGAGCAAACACACTTAAAAATACGTCTTCCAGATGTAAACATCACAAATAGACTTGTGCTATAGATCAGGCACATGTCTTCCTGAGAGGGGTGGCATCCAGTCGTGCCAGTCTGACTCATGAGTATTGATACTGTAAGGTTTTTTACCATTGGCCAGGCAGAGTCGTAACTGATTTGCTGAAAAGCAGGATTACTGGCTCAATCAGGATTACCACTTACCGATAACATGTTTGATCTACTCCTGATGCAACCGATTGGCAGAGCCTTCTGTTGCATTTTAAATCATTTAAATAATTCTGTTGTTTATGTTTCTTCTTCATACTGCAGCCAGTCAGAAAAAAAAGCTCTTAAATATAATGATTATGCCCAAAAAGTGTGTTTTCACATTTCATGGGATGCATTTTGGCTTAGTTTGTGTTTATGGCCTGAAGAGCATCATCTGAGGCGAGCCAAACAGACGCCCAGAGAGAGAGAGAGGAAGGGCCTGTCTCTCCTCCTCCTCACAACTAGGTCAGATTGAACACAGCGCTAGCGGATTAGCCTTCTGTTCTAAAATAGCTCCATCTCTGGTGTCGTCTCTTTGCATTATCATCTGTAAACTCAGGAGATTGTTTATCTTCACATTTCAAGTGTATCTGACAGAAGTGTCACAGCTCAAGATATCTCTTGCTTTGATTGGTCACACTTGACAGGATGATGCCCCAGCCCCCAACTGTCAGGATCCTATGACTAACTGAATGGGCCCAGTCTAAGTGGATCAGACTTTTTGGGAACATTTTATCATAACTTATAATGCGTTTCAAATCCTTAAAAGAATAAAGAAATGTTGTGACATAAAATAAAAATTTATTTTATATTTTAAATGTGCTACATTCTACACTATGTGTGTATTGTTAAGCTGATAATATAACTTTTTATATATTAAGTATTTATTATATTTCATATTTTAAATATAATAATGTTAATACATAAACATAACAGCATATTATGTATTTATTATTACATTTTATATGTACACACACTGTTGGAAAAAAAAACTGTGTATCAGTGCTATGTTTTAATCACAAGATAAGTAGGAAGTAGTATCTATCGTAGTATTTACAGCAAGTGACTGTGTGTGAGAGAGAGATATTTTATGTGTGTGTCTGTGTACCTGGTATTCCACATATATTTAATTTTTGACCTTGTGGGGACATTTTTTGGTCCCGATGAGGAAAACGTCTTATTAATCATATGAAATTATGTTGGATTTTTGGGGGGGAGGTTGTAAAAATGTGTGGTTAAGGGATATAATATACAGTTTGTACAGTATAAAAATGATTATGTCTATGGAAAGTCCCCATAATGCTGTGTGTGTGTGTGTGTGTGAGAGAGAGAGGCTGTGCGTCTTCTCCGTTTCTAGGAAACCAGGCGGAAATGGGACAAATAGCACATAAGTGGAGCAGTCCCCAATAGGTGTCAGCTCTTGTGCTTGACTACATTGTAGACCATTTTGACCGACCCAAGTGTGTGGATACGTGTGTGTGCGCGCACGCATAGTTTGCATGTGTATATTTACAAAGGAGCGCAGCATGTGTCAGTGGAGATGCTGAGCCCTACGGACTCTGATCTGATGTATTACCTGAACTGTGTGTACAGGGAGCCCAGGAAGATCATTCTGCACAAGGGCTCGACCGGGCTGGGCTTCAACATCGTCGGAGGAGAAGATGGAGAAGGCATTTTCGTCTCCTTCATACTCGCAGGAGGGCCAGCAGACCTCAGCGGAGAGCTACGGAGAGGAGACCAGATCCTATCCGTAAGTGGACGCACGAAAATACACAAATACAGAAGCGCTTATCATATATATGAAAGCAAAACAGAAAATATAAAGTACGTTTATTCTTCCTGTTTGTTTCTATACATGAGATAATCAGTCATTTATTAGGTTTAACATTTGTTTCGGTTCAAGGGTCATGAATAGATGTCATAGTTACTTTTTTTGTTAAAAACAAAGCTGTTAACACTACATAAACATTTAGGAGGACACATCCCCCTTAATATTCAAATAATTAGTTGATAAATCTAGGTTTTTAAATGACCTTGTTTCTTTAACTTTTACATTAGGATCCCGTAGTCGTGCGTATTATTGTTTTAACAGACCTAAATGTTTATGGGGTTTCTTAATTTTTTATTTTAATACTGATTTTTGTATTTTATTTGAACAAACATCATGTATACTATTCAGTTGGTAAATACAATTCCCACAGAGTAGTGCAGCACCTGTGCTGAACAGGAGATGGCGCCATTATATCATTCTGTGAACTTTAACAAACTTGTGACAAACACATTTTTATTTTTTTATTACATTTTGTGTCTAGTCACTACTCAAAACTCGACCAGTACCAGATTTCTTTTTTCTCGTTATAATTTCAGCAAGGAGTTTTTGGCACAGATTCAGTTCCATAACTTTTTGGGCGATGTGTGTTAATTGATGGCGCAATTACAGCCCTCATTGAAACTATTCAGATCAGCGATCCACTCCAGAAGCTCTCCAAGCTGATTTCCCATCGCTGATCTCATCATTTATGTTTATCAGAGCTTCATCAGAACTCGCCGGTCGTAATCAGACCCCTCCATCCAGATCCCCGCAATTACTGTCGCTGCCACTTGAGCTGAGAGCAATCACAGTTAGGACACTGATTAGAAAGCAAGAAAGAACAAAGGAGAGGAGAGAGATCGAGAGGGAAGAAAGAGATAATGGAGCGCTGGCCTGATTTGGAGTCTAAGAATAGCTGTGGTGTACCTTCTCCTGAGTTCACACTGTTAAATGAGCATTAGGACATGCTGCAGGTGCACTGAGACTGGCATACACACGCCACATCTCACACACACTACCCCACCCATTGCACTGTGCTCTCATGTTAGGTCTTATGTTTGTAGTCCTAAACCTGCTGTCACACAAGATCCTGTTCCCCTGCAGAGACCGGCCCCCATGGACCCCCGAAAAGATTCCATTGACAATTAACTATAAATTATAGGCAATCGCTTTAATTAGTCTTAATCATGAAAATACTTGACTGTATTTTAATTTAACTGATTAAAAAATAAAAGCGCTTTTGATTAGATTAAACAAGAAATCACAATTTCAGAATAGAGATAAGTTCTGTGCTTCTGAACATTGCATGAAGATACTTTCACAATTTGTTTATTACACACAGTAATACTCTAGCATTTAAAAAAAAAAACATTTATAATGTTATATAAATTATTTCTATTTCAAATAAATTGTAATTTTGAACTTTCTTTTTATTCACATTTTTTGTTCTGCCTATTCTTTCTATTAATCAAAAATATATATAATGGTTTTCACAAAAATATTAAGCCCCACAACTGTTTGCTATTGTTATACTCCACTCTTTTTGGAAATAGGCTCATTTTACCACTCCCCCAGAGTTAAACAGTTGGGGTTTACCGTTTTCGAATGTATTCAGCCGATTTTTTGATATTTTGATATTTCTCATTGACTTCCATATTATATTTTTTTCCTACTATGGAAGTCAATGAGACATGAAACTGTCTGGTTACTGATATTCTTCTAAATATCAGAAAATCGGCAGAATGGATTTGAAAATGGTAAAACTCAACTGTTTAACTCTGGGGGAGTGGTAAAATGAGCCTATTTCCAAAAAAAAGTGGAGTATCCCTTTAAGAAGATATTTAGCACCAAACCAGCATATTAAAATGATTTCTGATCATGTCACACTGAAGACTGGAGTAATAATGTTGAAAATTTGACTTTGCCATCACAGTAATAAATTACATTTTAAAATATATTAAAATAGAAAACAGTTATTTTAAATTGTAATATGTCATAATATTAGGTTGTTGTTTTTTTGTTTTGTTTTTTTACTTTATTTTTGATCAAATAAATGCAGCCTTGTTGAGCATTTATTTCAGTGACTTCTTTCAAAAACATTTAAAAAGCTTGCCCACCCCAAACCTTTGAATTGTAGTGTGCCTCAAACTTGAACTTAGAAACTCTGAAACTCATTAAAAATGCAAGTTACTACATAAGGACCACAACACTCGTCAGCTATGGTTAATTTATTCCACAACTGAAAGTGTCGGTAATGGGGGAAACTGGGATGAAACAAATAGCATTTGCCTGGTAATGTGATCTCGACATGTCAACCCCCTTAAAACAGCTTTTATTAGGCTACTGATTTGACAGGGAGGCTTCATGGGAGTGAACATAATTTAATACATATTTTTCATAATTACTATTGAACACTTTTTAATGAGGAAAAATGAGTGCACCTGTAATAGCAGTTTGCTTACAACACCTGCTCTAGGTTTGTGTGCATAGTTAGCCGATCCCAACTTGCTTGAACTTGGACTTTCAATGACTCAATTTGGCTCATAAGCAGAGCTGATGATGCAGAACTCATATTTTGGAGGAACATTGATTACTTAGTGGTCCAGTTGTTGCAGACTCTGGCTTACAGGGTCCTACCACCCACTGATCTGCTACTGTAGGCTTTTCCTGAATCGGAGAACCGTGCATCTGGATCACAGCAGGCGTTTCTAGTCCCAGATCTCTCCAGGCTGCTCTGCAGCAACGTACCACATTTTCTGAAAGTCAGGCAACTTGAATATAAATTCGCCAGATAGCTTGTGACAGTATTGCTGCCCATTTACATTTTGAGACATTTATTTAATGCTTTATGTACACTTATATTGTATTGTTACTAGCCCTCATGCCCTATTCACTTAACAGCCCTTAATTTTTCGTTCGTGGACAAATGTGGGCATAGAGGTCTCAGGTGTGGTCCCATTTTTTTATTTATTACAAATGTTATGTCACTGTCTTCGATAAAATTTAAACTATCCATTTTTTGTTTATTTTGGGGTTATTTTTTGAATTTATTTACCTCTAAAAGTACCACATTTTCTATGTAAAATTTTTTACTAATTTTTTATGTTATATTTAATATTTCTTTAACCTCATTAAAAATACCATTCCACAAATTCCGAGAGTTAAAAGCTAAAGATGAAGTGTGGCATCTGGTGTCCTATGTTGGTATTAAATTAAGAAAAAAAAAATATCAATAGCCACTAGATGGAGATGGTCCTCACTGCAGAACATGAAATCCAGGGGGAGGAGTTGGATCCAGATCCAACTCCTCCCACCTTTCATATACCTAATCCTTCCTATCTCCGCCCCCTGATCCCCAACCCCACCCCTTATCCTACCCATCTCCACCCCCTGATCCCTAACCCCACCCCTAATCCTACCCATCTCCACCCCCTGATCCCTAACCCCACCCCTTATCCTACCCATCTCCACCCCTGATCCCTAACTCCACCCTTATTCCTACCCATCTCCACCCCCTGATCCCTAACCCCACCCATAATTTTTTCATGGTCTATGTATGAAACCCATTAATTTTTCACACAAAAAGAAATCAACATTTAGAATAGATAAAAATGTGTGTTTAATCACGAGTTAACTATGACATTAATGCGATTAATCTCGATTAAATATTTTAATCGTTTGACAACACTAATTGTTACGGATAATAAATTGTCAAAAAGTCATTCTAGTATTGTTGATCAGGTGACTGTTAGACAGTTAGATGCTAATGATGTAACGACCTTTGTTGTGATTGATTCCAGGTTAATGGAATCGATCTTCGAGGTGCCACTCATGAACAAGCCGCAGCTGCACTGAAAGGAGCGGGGCAGACGGTAACCATCATCGCCCAATACCGGCCCGAGGGTAAGTGTCCGTCAGCTTCTCCTGACCAAACACTGTCGATGAAGGTCACATGATTCTTTCTCATGGAGCCAATCAGGGTGCAGAGGTCACCTTTAGCTGCAGGCAGGACAGAAACACAACTCACCCAGACGTTTTTGGGCCAAGCCCAACCCGGTGCGCACATTATTCCTCCTGACTGTTACAGAATAGCGCATGTGCCCTCGGTGTGTTGAGGTGCCATGTTTGATAAGTGTCAATTAGGAGGTTTGGCCGCTCTGGACTCCAGCGACCCATTCAGATGGGGTTGGATGCATCACCATAGTGTCGGATCTGAGAATGTTTTCACTGCTTTGTCTTACTTAAAGGTGAAGTGTGTGTGTGTTTTTTTCCCCCCGATGTGACAATGCCTCCTTTAATGCTAATTTAATGTGCTTAGACAACTACGAAACTAAAACCTTTGTGTGGTTCACAAATTCCACTAAAACAATTTCACGGTTTCCACAAAAATATAATACAACACAACAGATTTCATTGTGATAATACGAAAGGTTTTTTTGAGCAGCAAATCAGCATATTAAAATACTTATTTATGGAGGACCATGTAACACTGAAATTTAAATGAAGTTAAAAATTACAGTTATGAAATTGTAATAAAATATCACAATAATACTGTTTTTATGTCATTTTAATCAAAGAAATGCATTGGTGAGCATTTAAAAAATCTTTCCAACCCAAACTTTTGAACAGTAAAGTCTTTTTCTCTCTTCAAAAAAAGACTCTAACTATTATAAAAGATTCAATATTAATGTTATGTATGTTACTTACAAATAATTGTATTTTATATATATTTTTTTAAATATGCTAATTTAAAAATATGTATATATTAATAGAGAAAAAGGCTTTAGAAGCAGATGGTGTACTGTAATTGTGTCATCAACCGGCAGAGGCCAACTGAAACATACGGAGCCCCTAAAGGGACAAAAATACGAGATGGGAGGAAAATTATAATTCAATGCTTTTGCGTTCCTCAGAGAAACTTTGTCTTCACTCGCATAAATGTGAAAATATTTTGATCTTTGTTAACCACAGACCTTATGTCAGTCATCCCATTGACTTGAGTGCAAAAGTGACCTGTTCCTTCAGCACAATTCCAATTGTTGCCACTAGGGGCACAAGAAATGACACATTTCATCTTTAAATTGTGGCTATACAAAAATACAAGTTACTTATCATATTCTCCATGATATAGGAATCGGTATATGAGGTGTGCATAGCATGAGCTACAGGTGTGTGCTCGTACAGTCTGTGATAAGGTGAGAGAGACAGATGTTGGCAGTGTGGTCAGGTGTGTACTGATATGTCCTCTCTTTTCTCACCCGTCAGAACTTGCCCTGTGCTCCCCACGCCAGGCCCCGCCTCCAACTGCAGGTTTGTGCCATGTGATCAGCACCTGGGTCAAAAGCAGTACCACACAGACAGACTGCACAGAGCTAGACCACAAACGAAAATGCAGATTGTACGGTTCCTTTTGTTGTGCCTTCCCACGAGGCTTCGGGAACTCCAGGACGGTGTGAGCGCTCGGATCTGATGGTCTGGGTTCAGATCTCGGGTTCTGTCTAACTCTCTGCAGTCTAGCTGAAGAACGTGGTCTCATTCTTGCCCCAGTGGCGGCTCTGACCATGGGCCTCTCATTCAGGGGAAGGGACAGAGAGAGACCTTGCTCTCCTGATAATCCTGTGTGCATCCTGTGTTACCCCTGCCTGCTGCCTCACTTGATAAACTCCTCGGCTCCTGTTGTGTTTGTTCTTGGCTCTAACCCACCCGTCCAACACAGACGGCTGCTATACAGTACATATACATCTGAGATCAAGACATTTTAGATATTTTACATTCTAATAATATCGTGGAAACCATGATGGATTTGTCACTTTTGATAGTAAAAAAAATAGTCAAATTTCTTGGACGGTTGTTTAGTGATTATAACCAAGCAAAGCAGGGGCTGATTCATATGAATTACATGATTCAATATGAAACACTGAGTATTATCATTTTACAAAGTTACTAGAAGCATTATTATTTCATATTGTTGACATATCATATATTTATGCAAATCACATGGACACACATGACACTTAAAGCCGCAAAACAGGAAGTTATATGGGTTTTACCAGAAGCTAAATGAACAGCTCAGGGTTCGGGTTCGGGTCAGCAACCATGCTTGTTTACTGCTCTCCTCACTGTTTCCACTCCTCCCCTGCTCTTCCTCCTTTGACCTTCTCCTCTCCCAAACTACCTGTTGTACATGTTACGCTAATATGTTTCAGCATCTTAGTCAGACTGTTGACATTCTATCAATTTTCACACATAAATGTGGCACTACAATTATTTGGACACTTACGCCACACTTAAATAATCTATACAAAATTAAGTAATGCAACAACATTAATTTTTAAGTGTGACTTAATTGTCTAGATACTTTTTGGGGCCAAGGTCTTAATGCATGTATTATTAAATGAGACGTAATGATTGCTACACATGATTGAGTGCAAAAAATAAACACACAAACATGTTTCCAACTATACTCATACTGAAGATACTGATAATACATTATTTGTGGTTAAAAATTCAATGCTATATGCTTGCTGTAGCTCATAAATTAGGACTTGAGGACAACTTTAGCAGATGGAGGAGGTGAGGATGCTTTTTTTATTCAAATGGCTGCAAGAGACAGAGTCATCAGAGGTTTCTAGAGCAGCGTACTAGTCACAGCGACTATTGACATTTTCATTCCTGAACTCCCCCTTGCATTATTTCTTGTATTTTGGCTGAGTGGGATAATGTTGATCTTTTGCCGACCAAGCCATTGTGAATCAGCAAGAATTGATTCTCTAGCCATTAATATTTTACTCTAATGGCAATTTCCCCCGTTTGCAATATACCCATGCACTAAGCAAAAGTGTTTAGTATAGACGTTTTGTGGGCTTTCACAATAAGTTTCGGGGGTGCTTTCACAAGTTCTAGATAGTCAGCATTATGATTATTTAGTCATAGAGCCGTGGTTCCTACTAGACTGATCTTTTCTCCGTAGCTCGATCTAATTCCCTTGATGCCATTGGGATCAATTCTGGGGAGGTAGAGCTCATTAAGGTGCAGTGGTAAATGCAAGCTTGCACTTTCTGCAGGGGTGTTGTGGGACTGCCTAGATGGGCTTTCCAAGGGTCCTTTTCATTAACAACTCCCCGAGCCATTGCAATACGACTTCCTCACCAGTGTTGTGCAAGTTACTTCGAAACTGTAATACATTAGGTATTACTTGTTACTGTTATTTAAAAGTAATTCATTACCTTACAATATTACTGTCTCAGAATTGAAATGCGTTACATTACTCATGTATTACTTTTGAGTTACTTTCACCAAAATAACGAAGTAGAACTTAACTTTTGGGCTGTAACGATATGCAATATGAAACCGAAATCGCGATTCGCCACACGACTCAGATCCACAAACCTATAGAATCGCGACACACCTCTTCCAACTCCAGCGTTATTCTCCTTACCGTCCAGAGATTCAATGCTGCCTTATCTTTAAATTAGGCTATTAGTATTATTTAAAGTTAACATTATAAAATACGTAGACCTACACCACAAAACTAGTTGAGGATAAATTATTTAAAATTGGGGAAGTCCAGCATTATGGACATGACATTTGTAGTCAAAACTTGAAATAAAAATTCTCAGAAAATTCATGTATTGAAACGTACAGTATATAGGCTACTTCCTTAAAGGACTCCAGACATTAGACAAATATCAGTCTATGTTTTATTTTTAATATTAGGGAAAAGACACATTCATGCGTGACAAAAAAATAGGAGGCAAAATATATTTTTTGTAATTCTGTTAATTACACTGCGCAAATCGGATGAGGAAGGGTTGGCTCTCCAGTCTCCATAGAACTTAAAATATTCATTTTATTTTAGTTTTCGTGTTCGCATTTATGAGGAAAAAACAATGTTACAGACCCGACTGCTCTGAACTGGCACTAAAAGACTGCTTTAAAACTTTCACATAGTCTGTTGCCTTTAAGAAGTAAAAGCAGACAATACACTGTAATACAACTGTAATACAAGCCTCACTGAACATGTAACGAGTAAAATATTACTGAAAATTGATTAGTAATGCCTTACACTACTGCGTTACAGTAAAAAGTAATATGTTACTGTAATGTATTACTTTTGTAATGCGTTACTCCCAACACTGCTCTTAATGGAGGAAAATCACTTATTTGGAAAACTATGTATGGTCAGAGGTCATGATTAAATATGTTTGATTTTTAAAACATTATTTTGTATTTAAATACACACACACACACACACACACACATATATATATATATATTGCTGTGATACTTTTAAGACTTATGTGAAAAATACTTTTCTATGTTTTGCAGTGCCACAAATACTTTGGGGAAAAAATAAACATTTCATAGCTTTATTTTTGCTACAATACAATTTAGGAACATTTTTATTTTTGATATGACCTCAGATACAAGGGTTACAGTATATGTTCCCCATAAAATTGGACAAAACGACTAGAGAGAGATGGTAGGCAGATCATTTTAGCGTGGTCCGACAGCATTAGCTAGCTTGTGTGCCATCTCTGGGAAACATAATTACATGTGATTTTATCAAAGTGCTCTCGGGTACAGCAAACACTCCGTGCGCCTTGGTGATTTCAGGTCAGAGTGCTCTAATAGGTTACTGAAACTCACACACAGATCCATAATATACTGACTGACAGACCATCTTCTTCCATCAGAGAATGAATGGATTGTGGTATTTTGTTTCTACCTTTTCACACCAATACTACAGAAATACTTTAATGGCTGTTCCTCAGCGCTAGCTGACCGAAAAACATAGACATGCTCTCAGAACACACTGCAGGTTTTAGCTGGCATTTTGAAACAGAGAACAATAGGCCGTGAGAAGATTTTTCAGAACTGACATTTTCATGTGTTGTGTGTGTGTGTGTGTGTGTGTGTGTGTGTGTGTGTGTGTGTGTGTGTGTGTGTGTGTGTGTGTGTGTGTGTGTGTGTGTGTGTGTGTGTGTGTGTGTGTGTGTGTGTGTGTGTCTGTTAGTGTGGCATTCTGGGAGACAGGATTGAGGACACTTTTTGTGACATACTGACATCACCTGTGTGCATACACTAAACTCAACAGACAGCCAATGACGGGCCAAGAACACCTGAGGGAACTCTGGACACACACACACACACGTTTAGCTGTTTAAATTAGGACATACCATAGACTTCTGTTCTTTTTATATAAAGCTACACTCCAAAACATTTTTCCCAATACAAATAGTAATTATTTCAGAGAATGTACCTTGAATTAAGTATATTATTATTAGCACATTAGCAACAAGTTTTTAAGCATATTGTGTTTTATAAAAATCATGTTTCACATTCAATTTGACTTGGGGAACAATAGGTACAAAACAAATTATGCTTAATTTAAAATAGATAGATAGATAGATAGATAGATAGATAGATAGATAGATAGATAGATAGATAGATAGATAGATAGATAGATAGATAGATAGATAGATAGATAGATAGATAGATAGATGTACATCAAAAATCATATTATCTAATGTTCATGTGTGAAAGAGAATGCAGTCTTTAGCTAACAGGCTATTAATCATTTAGCTGGATAGCCAGAGCTCTATATGAATGAGTTTTTTACCGTAATATTTTGTGTCCTGTCTTGATTTATGACTAACCTCTGCTCTCCTCCATCTCATTCTTTCTAATGAAACACAAGCATCTAAGGAACTTCCACAGAGAATGAATCTTCCACATAACTATTGTTTTATTGCACTGACAGATTGTAATACAGTAAAAAAAAAAAATGGTGCTATTGGTGCAATATTCAGGGAGAAGAATCCATCCATGGACTGTAACATTTTTAAAAAATCTCTCCTTGTGAGGAATATTCTTAATTGTGTTGTCAGCCATTTTATGGCAATGTCTATTATCTTCAGTTCGACGTTTTTGGTTGTGGACTTGATTTTTAGAACTCCCTGTGGATTGTTTGCGAGTATAAATTTCTGTAATGGGCTGTTCAGTGGACATTTGCCAATGTTTAGCCACTGCTTGGCCCTGATCCCAGATATCCTGTGGCTGAGTTTCTTTGGCCGTGCTGCTGTATTGGCAGACTCAGGAGGACGTGCACAGTTTTTGCATTTAAGCGTATATGGCTACTGTTTACACACAACTCACTCGTGTCTGCATAGACCACACCTTCATACCACACAGTCACATTTACCAGTGCTCTGCGATTTGCCCACCTGATTGAATGCCAGTTGTTTTTTTGTTTTTTTACTAATGAGGTAAGGCAGTCATATTAAAAGACCAAATTCAGTATACATCATATTGATGATGCATACTATGTTCAGGCAAGCAGAGGAACCCAGAATATAAAGCGTTTTTCCTTCGAAAACCATTATAACTATGGCGCTTAGCCATTTAGTCATTGCATTCATAATCATATATTTTGTCCTCCAGGTCTAAGAAACTATTTCATGAGCGATTCCGCTCATGTTGGTCTCGTGAAATTGCCAACAGAAAGCTGCTTGGTTTGAAAATGACTTTGTGTGGGTAGTGATCTCTATGGTATTGACAATGGACTGTCATCACTCACCACTGTCTTCTTCCTATCTCAGCACTGCAGTTTGTTGATACAGTAGAATTATTTGAGCTAAAAGCTTGTGCACAGATGTGTGCTGACATCACACATGATGTTGGCTTAATTTACAATCCCTACCTCCCTGTAACGTCACACTGCCAGTTTTGCAGCTCACACATTGTGATTGTACCTGCTGGCACAGTGATGCTCTTTTCCCCCGCATCACTTGTGGTAGGTTTCTGTGACTTTTTATTTGAGACTACACAAGCTGTCCTCTATTAACTGAAAGCACCTCACTCCAGACTGACACAAACGTGTGTGTATGAGTGATACACAAGGGTGGCTGTCAGCCTGGATGTGTCTGACTGCATTCAAGCTAATACGGAACAAACGCTCATAATGGTAAACACGGCAGAATAAAGACAGATGTTTTGAAATCATCTGTTTGAAACGGTTTTAAAGGGGCACTTGGCAACTCTAGTCATTTCTTTGCTGATTTTCACTTTTGTTTTTGCATGTTTTCTCATCAGCTCCCCCTACAGTTGTGCGGTGTCACAACATGGTCATAAAAAAACTCTCTTGCGGCACCTTCCTCCTGCTTTCCACCGCTGCTTATGTGCAGTTGTTATTATTGAAGCCGGCCAACTTTATCGTGCGGAGCTATGTCTACTGAGTGGGTGTAATACATCATACACTGTGTTATCATAGCATTATGTCGAATTGCCACAAAGCACTTCATGTTTCTCGCTTGTTCTGGCTCGTTCTCGCTTCTCACGAGACTTCTATTTCCAACTTACCGGGACGTTAGTCCCCATGTTGCAAGGTTGGTTTACCGCCTGGGGATGCTGAAAGTCACCATTCAAATGATTTCTAAACTGTTTTATTAAGTTGAAATAGTTGCCAAGTGCCCCTTTAACATGTTAGCATCTTTGATTATATCGTGCTATGCTCAGAATCTCTGAATTTATGTCTGCTGTACAATGTCTTATCTCTGTCTCTGGACATGCGGTTATCCATCATCGCAAACAGCCCGTAATCTTCCTCGGATTTCTCAGCTTGAAAGGTCTGAGACAGACAGAGGTAGAAATCTGTCTAGAAGATTCGATGTGCAGCAAGATCCTTGTCGCTTGTCTTCGGGAAAGTGCAATTTTTGTGTGGATTACAGTAGAATCCGATTGCAAACAGAAGCTCAGAGATTTAGAATTAAATTTTTTCTTTTTTTTCTTTTTATAAAAAAAAACAATGGACTTCTCCTTGAAAGCAATGAGATTGAATGAGATTTTTGCTTAGATCTGAGAACAAAAATTTAAATAAATATTAAAAATAAATATTAAATAAATAAAATAATATTAAATTATAGTTGAAAGTTTATGTATGTTTAAAAAGCAGTGTCTTGGTGAAAAGAGACTTCTTTTAAAAACATTCAAATAAATAAATCACTTTTGATCAATTGAATCATTACTCAATAACATTATAATATAAGAAAAAAATATATCACAACCCCACACTCTTAGAAAAAAAAGTGTTCATTGGGTTCTATATATGAAGCATTGGGTTATTTACTCAACTCCAAAGAACCTTTTATTCATTCATATATTACATTATTCTGCAACATTTTGTAGTTAAATTATTGTTTATTAAACTGTTGTAGTAACTTGATTTCTCATTTTAATCATGCTGATTTTTGGAGGAGAAAAACTGGCACTGTTTGTGTGATATTGATTAACTACAGTACATAAAATGATATAAATATATACTTTTTCTAACCCCCATATCTTGAATTTTGTGATCATTCACATGCATTCATAAATACATTTTAGGGTCTTGATGTTTGTCAGAAAGGACAAAACAAATGATAATGAATGAACCCAAAAGGTTCCATATAGAACCCTTATCCTGGTTACAAAGAACCCTAAATCATTCTTATTTAATTTAACCCTTAAAAAGGAAACCTTTTAAGGTTCTATATAGAACCTTTTCTTCTAAGAGTGATCTTTTGAATGGTAGTAGATCTATTATATAGCTCATAATAGTTTGTCTCATTTGTGACTTTTTATTTCTAATTAGGAAAGCCTTGAAAAAAAAAAAAAAACATGCTTCATCTAAGCTATGGAAGAGTTATTTTCCTGTGAACTGTGTACTGTAAATGTGTCTGTGACCTTTCCATCTGACCCCGGTCAGCAGTCAATAATCATTTGATTTCTGCTTATGTGCACAAATTCCTTTCATATGCTTGTGGAATCCGCACGTTTTTGAAGGGCGGTTTAAGCTGAAATATTTGCTGGATTTGTGGCTTGTTTACCTTTAAGCGAGCTAATACGCTGCAGATTGAAAACACAAAGCCGACATCAAGAGAGAAAATCCAGCATGGCTTTTGATCTGGACTGCTTCAGGGGGAGGAGAGGCTCTTAAGGCACTCAACACCGCCCACTCTCCAGTTCTAGCCAATAGGAATGGATCTGGAGGAGAGAGTGTGTGTGTGTGTGAGAGAGAGAGAGGGAAGAGGAGGTGGTAGAGTGGCAGTCTTTGCTTGTGTGTAGGGAGCGGTCAATCTCTCACAGTGCTGCAGTCTCCGAGCATCCTCAAGAGTGAGACTCTTTTTATTCTCTCATTCATTCATTCTTTCACTTATCCTTTTACCATCCTCTCTTCCAGCCACTCACCTTTTCAGTTTCTCCACTGTTGCTGATTTCATTCAGTTTAAGTGAGAGTTTACTTGCAAGCACGTGTGTGTGTGTGCGTTTGTTAAACGTGTTTGTGTGGGGTCTTTTGGGTTTGATTTGGTTTATATGCATGTAATACTTTTGAAAAGTGCATTTTTTTTAAACCGTGCATGCGAGTGCATATTTTGCCATTGTCCTGCCTAAAGCGACAACTTCCCTGGCGAATAGTCCTCAAGGTATGAACTTTTTTCCAATCTTTTCATATTAAATAGATCTAATATTTCTAACTGTGTTCCAAAAATATCTCCTGAAGGTTTGTGTGCTCAGCAGTCTCTTTTCATTTGAGTGGATTTGTTCGGGATGAGTGCGTCCGTCACTGCGGGATTGTTTTGGGTTCTCTACTTTATCCTTCGTCTGAGCTTTGCAGCCCTCAGAGACTCTTTAATCTGTTTCTCTCTCTTTCCTTCTGGAGAAGATGCATCTCTTTTCGTCATTTTTTATTGTTTAGAGGATTCTCTGTCTTCTTAAATAACATTGAGGCCACCAGAGAAAGAGTTAGAGCTTAGTTTCCAAAGGTGGGAGTTTGAATGTGAATAAATCCTGTGTATTTCATTGGGAGGGAATGTGGAAATATGCGAGTGCTGCTTCTGCTTTTACGGCACATCACCGATTGTATCGTCACCATAATTGTCCTTGATCTTCCTCTGCTAGCCCGGAGACTAATGACAAAATCGACTTGTCATTTGACCTTTGAGTTCCTGCAAGGACAGACAGGATCTCAAAACAGCCTTATTCCTCGGCTGAACCTTCGAAGACCCTTATAAATGGCTTGAAAACTTGGGACTGAATGAAAAAGGAAACAGTAATAGAAACCAAAAGAGCGGTAACGTTGCTCAGGTGTAGTAGGTATTCCGTGCTAGTCTGGTTGCTCTAATGGTGTTCAAGCTGGGCTTTTGGGCATTGCTGAGTTCTCAGGTTCAGGGTGTGTGTGTGTGTGTGTGTGTGTGTGTGCATTGGTCTCAGCAGCAGCAATCAGAGCAGATGTAGTTCTCTGCTGAAACAGGGCTGATGTGTGCAGCACCTTCAACAAACTGCCACGCCATGCACTAGATTACCTGAGCTTCAGTTTGTTTGGAGGGCAAATCTGTGTTTTAGAGCGCATGAGTCTGTGCCTTCCTAAAAAATAATAAGATATTCCTTCTCTCTGAAATATTATTTTAGTAACACTTTACAATGAGGTTTCATTTGTTCACATTAGTTGATCTATTTACTAACATGAACTAACCTTGAGCTGTTACTGTATTTGTTCATCTTTGTAAAGGTTAGGTAATAAAAAATACAGCTGTTCATGGTTTATTCATGTTACTTCACATTGCATTAACTAGTGTTAACAAATATAAGTAAATGTTGAAATTAACTTTAACATAGATTAACATGTGCTGTTCATTATTAGTTCATGTTACCTTTTGTAAAGTATTATTTTCTACACTCTAAAGATTATTTTCTACACTCACAATGCGGGGTTGTTTTAACCCAAATTTGGGTCAAATATGGACTAACGCAAATGCTGGGTTAAAAATGTCATTTAAAATCGTCAACTTTCACTTTTTTTTAACCCAACATTTGGGTTAGTCCATATTTGATCCAAATTTGGGTTGAAATAATCCAGGATTTTTTTAGAGTGTATGCTCTACCATTGGCCCTATCCTTTTGTGGTCTTTGGTTTGTGGTTTGTGGTCAGCTCAGTTTTTTAAAAAAAGTTTCTAATGCTTACCAAAGATGTATTTATTTAATCAAAATACAGTAAAAATACTAATATTGTGAAATATTATTATAATTTAAGATTACTTGACATAGGTAAATATAACTATTGTAATATATTTTGAAGTGTTGTTTATTTCCAGGATGGCATTAGTGAATTTTCAGGGGCATACAGTATTTTCAGGGGCTCAAGTAACATTTCTTATCATTACTAATGTTGAAACCCTTTAATTTAAAATACAGCTTTAATTTAAAATACAACTATTTTGTATTATTAAAATTGTCTTTAATGTTTAATGTAGCCCTGCTGTTTAAAATTGTAATTTCTTTCAAGCAAATTTTTTTTTAATCATCTGTACTAGTGTTTAGGAGGATTTTTGCTTTATCTATCACCATATATTTTTAAAGTTGAGTCGGGTCTTATTATAGCTTTTTTTTTTTTTTTTTTTTTGCTTTTGTGTTTATGTAAAGCTTTAAAGCCCAAAGGAATAGGGGGTATTAAAAAACTACATAAATATGGAATAATATACAGTCAGCTGGTTATTATTGTCACGATTTGACTCTTTGTTTCCCCCTGTTTTCTACGTTTTTGGTTTAGTCCTGTTCTGTTTTCCCGTCACTCTTCAGTTTCCTTGACAACCCTCATCAGTCTACCCTCATCACCTGTGTCTTGCTCATCACCGTCATCTGTATCACCTGTTAATGGTCATTATGTTTGATTCCTGCTTGTATTTAGTTCTCCCTCATTCAGTCAGTCTTTGTCGGTCGTTGTGAATGTTACCCAGTGTTGCTCCCGTCTGTATCCTTGCCTGTTCCGTTGGAAGTAAAGTTCTCTTTGTGTGAATTCTGGACTCTGTCTTCTCTCCTGCCTGCAAGACCCCGTGACAATTATCTTGCAGAATGATAAATGTTTCAGTTCTGCAGAAATATGTGGAGATTCAGTATCAGTCTGCATATAACAAACAAACTGAAGTGGGATGTTATCGGATATCATACATTTGCACCACAGAAGATACATATGACATTACCAGTTACCATCTCTCTCTCTCTCTCTCTCTCTCTCTCTCTCTCTCTCTCTCTCTCTCTCTCTCTCTCTCTCTCTCTCTCTCTCTCTCTCTCTCTCTCTCTCTCTCTCTCTCTCTCTCTCTCTCTCTCTCTCTCTCTCTCTCTCTCTCTCTCTCTCTCTCTCTCTCTTTATTCTATCGTTCCTATATTGACTGTGTGACCTTGTGCTAGAAGTCAGCACAGAACAGCTACAGTAGCCGGTCGTATCGATCGGAGCTGTCATCTCAGACACTGACAGGATTTCCCTCCAGAGAACTTTTTATGAATTCTTTGGTTTGCGACTCTTTGTTTGCATGTGCTACGTTCTGTTCTAGATTTTAGAATTCCCATTGCATAGTTGGATGTTTGGTTTAAAAAAAAGTTTTTTGCATCATGTTTATGCTTGGTTATGTTTGTGTTTACAGAATACGGGCGTTTCGAGGCCAAAATTCATGACTTACGGGAGCAGATGATGAACCACAGTATGAGTTCCGGATCCGGATCCCTCAGAACCAATCAGAAACGCTCACTCTATGTCAGGTAGACCTCTCATCTGTTTAC